>NC_082662.1:70119934-71367791 GCF_025265405.1 Mesoplodon densirostris
CCAAGTGCTGTGTATGGCCTCATCTCTCAAGAGGCTCATAGCAATGAGGAGATGAATGTATGAATAAGCAATTTTGGTATAACGTGATACATGCTACTTTAGAGATATTCACAATGCCATGCGAGCATGGACAAGTGATCACCTAGTTCTGTCTTGTTCAGTCAGGATAATCTTCCCCCATGAGGCAATGCATGAATTGAGACTGGGAGGATGAATAGAAGCTCTTCAAGCAAACAAGAGTGGGTAGAACATGCCAGAAGAAAGGACTGAGATGTGCAAATGCACAGGCATTTAAGAGATCTTGGTGTGTTTGGGCAATGACACGTTGGTATGGCTGGTGAGTCTGACCCAGTGATTTTATTTTTAAAAATGTATCCTAACTAAATAATTATGCTTATGCACATAAATGCATATACAAGGATATTAATAATAGCAAAATGTGTACATACACTTAAAGGATTAATTAAGTTATAGTACACCCATACAATAAAATACTATGCAGTCCTTAAAACTGATGCACTAGAAGAAAATAATTGAAATGTACACTGAAGATATAAACAGGAAAAATATTACTAAAAGATTAACAGTGTTGTGATTATGAGGGGTTTATTTTCTTCTTTTTTAATATTTATTTATTTAATTTATTTATTTTGCTGTGTTGGGTCTTAGTTGCGGCACACGCGCTCTTCGTTGTGACAAGCAGCCATCTCTCCAGTTGTGGCGCGCAGGCTCCAGGGCGTATGAGCTCTGTAGTTGTGGCGTGGGTTCCAGGGTGCATGGGCTCTATAGTTTGCAGCACGAGGGCTCCCTCGTTGAGGTGCGTGAGCTCAGTAGTTGTGGCGCACGGGCTTACTTGCCCCACAGCATGTGGGATCTTAGTTCCCTGACCAGGGATCGAACCCACGTCCCCGGCATTGGAAGGCAGATTCTTTACTACTGGACCACCAGGTAAGTCCCTATTTTCTTCTTTGTATTTATCTGTGTTTCCTAAATTTTCTACAATAAGCATGTGCTGCTTTTGAAAGAAAATATTTTCACTGTTTGACCCCCTCTCACAAAAACCAGTTGAAAAGAAAAAAGTTCCTACCCTGTGTTAGGCACCTTGAATAGACTGTCTCTGATCCTTACTATAGTGTAACAATGTAGCTATTATCTCTGTATTTTCAGTGAGGAAACCATCATAGTATCTGAGTGACTTTGGGAAAGTTACCACTGCTTTGTACCTCAGTTTCCTCACTGAAAGAACTCACTGGGACCAGGTTTCTTTTGAAAATTTTACTTTGTTGTGTTATGAACACTTAACATGAGATCTAATATCTTAATAAAATTTTAAGTGTAAAATACATTATCATTGACTATAGGTACTATATTGAGTAACAGATCTCTAGAGCTTATTCATCTAGCTTAACTGATACTTTATGCCTGATGATTAGTAACTCCCCATTTTCCCCTGCCCCCAGCCCCTGGCAACCACCATTCTAGTCTCTGATCATATGAATTTAACTTTTTAATATACTTGATGTAAGTGAAATCTGCAGTATTTGTTTTTCTGTGACTAGCTTGTTTCAGTTAGTATAATGTCCTCAAGTTTCATCGATGTTGTCACATATTGCAGAATTTCTTTTTTAAGGCTAAATAATATTCTAATATATACATGGACATTAGGTTGTTTCCACATCTTGCCTGTTGTGAATGGTGCTGCAATGATCATGGGAGTGCTAATATCTTTTTGAGATTCTGATTTCAATTCTTTGGGTTAAATATCCAGAAGGGAATTGTTGGATCATATGGTAGTTTTATCTTTAATTTTTTCAGCAACATCCATACTGTTTTCCATAGCAGCTGCACTATTTTGCATTTCTACCACAGTGGCAAGGATTCCAATTTCTCCACATCCTTACCAACACAACTTAAAAAAATTTTTTTTTATTATAGCCATCCTGACAGGTGTGAGGTGATATCTCATTGTGGTTTTGACTTACATTTCCCTGATGATTAATATACTGAACCTTTTTTCTTATAAATAATGGCCATTTGTATGTCTTCTTTGGAGAAATGTCTATTTAATTCCTTAGCTCAACTTTAAATCAGGTTATTTGAATTATTAGTTTTTTTTCTTTGCTATTGAGTTGTAGGAGTCTTATTTATTTTGGAGATTAACCCCTTATTGGACATATGGTTTACAAATATTTTCACCCAATCTTTTATACTTTCTATAGGGGATAAAGACAATATAGATGGTATAAAAGATTGGGTTGGAACTATATAACACCAGGGTAAGTCCTTGAAATAAATTTTCTCTCCCTTTTCCTTCCTTCATTTTCTCCTTCCTTCCTTCCTCCCTTCCTCCCTCCCTCCTTTCCTTCCTTCTTTCCATCCATCTATCCACCCATCCATATCAGCTAACAGCTTCCTTTGTTACCATTTGCTTCTTTTTCCTAACAACGGAAAGAAACATACTTATTCTCCTTCTTTCCTCTCCCTGCCACCCTACCCTAAAAAATAAAAAGTGAATATAGCACTACTCAAGAAATCTCCAACTTAAGAAGGGTAATTTCAATATATGTATAGTTACCTCTCATGCTTCCTTTATATATGGTAGGTGGTACAATAGCAGAGAAGAGGTTAAAAGTATGGCTCTTATAAGATGAACCCCTCTCACGTGTAAAATGGGACTCATTTTCACACTTATGTCCTAACTGTGAGGATTAACTGACATGAAAGTCTGTCAAGATTTCAGCACTCTATCTGGGACACAATACTAGTAATAATAACAATAGTAATTGTAATTACTATTATTATGTTCATTTAATAAACAATATTGAACTTAGCTGATTTGTATTAGCATTTCTTCTTTGAAAATGGATGTTGGGGGGTGGGGAGCAGAGAGTGGTCTTGAATTTCTGCTTGAGGCCAACACACAGCAGGCCAGTTTTGCCTCTGTGTCTTAGCTCTCTCTGAATGTCTTGTAGGCTGTGTGTCCCAGTCTGTGTGATGAACACCCTCGTTATTAGAGTCTCCAAATTTTTTCTTTCTCCCATTAGAATTAACCATTTCTTCTTTCATCCTGTACACTGTACATAGTATATACTTGCATTTGATAATGTTAATATTTATTGAGCATTTACTATGTGCCAAATACTAGGTATGTGTCTTACTTTCTGTAATCCTCATATAACCATCTGAAGTAGATACTATCATGTTCACCATTTTACAGCACGTTACTACAATTTGTCCCCTCATTAGATCTCAAAATCTTTTTCACTGGAAGCACAGTATATGGATCCTTATATTCCCAGGACTTATGTAGCATGAGGAATAGGATAAGTTCTCCATAATTGTTGATCTGTGACACTCTCTCCCCCAAGTGCCTCATTCCTATTTCCTGGAGATGTCTCATTCTTCTCTTAGCACTTCCCAGACTACTCCATGCCTTCTGGCAGTTGTTCTGGCCCTTCACCATCCTCAGTGGTCCCTCTTCTGCTAGAAATCTTGCCTTAGCTCAGCAAAGCCCCCATGTGGTGCTCACAGTCTTGTGGGTTACAGGTCATGTGAGCAAGAAGTGGTAACAACTTTAGGGGAGATGTGTTTATATGACCCAAGTTTAAGCTTTGAGTGTGCTTTGCTGCCATGCTTTTGCACAGCCCTTTCATCTGCTTTGTAAACCATTTCTTCCTTCAGATGTCAGTACTAGGTATCCCCACCTCTATCACCTACACCCATGCTTCCTCCACCCTATCCATGTTACTGTCATAGCACTGACTGCTGTCTCTTGGATCTGGCATTCTCCTTGTCTGTACCACTCCCTTGAGCTCCTCGAGGGCAAGGACCATGTTCTCTGTATTCTGCAACTCTGAAACCCCAGTACAAGCACAATGCCTGGCACATAACCAGTGTTCCAAAACTACTCACTTATTAAATCAACAGAAACAAGGTTCTTATGTTGGTAGGTCCCAGAGTACTGTTTATAGAGTGTTTTAGAAACATTGTGGATTAAACAAACGTTTGTGGGCTGATCTGGGAATCTAACCTCCAGGTACAACATGTTTCCAGGGGAAAGAATGCTTGGATGCTCATGTTTATTTTCAGCACTAAAATGTTAGCTCTGCTTTCAAATTCTGATGGATCCTTTGTACTCTTCTCAGATTGGTGCAATTTCTCTTGGACTCAGTGGAAGTCATATGCCCATGGGAAACAATCTGTCTGCCTTTGAACAGATGTTGGAGCAACAGTAATAAATTTCAGAGTGAATACGATTTGCATATGCAATAGCTTATTCCCCTAATTTGGACTTTCCTGAGTGACTGAGAGGCTCTGAAGGTAGAGCACACCCCTCTATCATTTCCGCATAGTATTGAGCTGTGAAGTGCCTCATGTGACACCCAGAGAGTTTGGGAAGCAACCCTCTTCAGTTTGCTGGTATCACTTCACAATATTAATAACTTGTGATTCCTGATGTAGGGAGGATATTGAACTTGTGCATTTGGCTCATAGTTTCATGAAGAACACTCTTTAATTTTCCTTCCTCCTAAGTGTGAATTTTTCAGCAGCGATGTGGCCTGAGTGGGTTCAGTTTTTTTTTTTTTTTTTTTTATTTTTATTTTACAAATTTAATCAGTTATACATATACATACGTTCCCATATCCCCTCCCTTTTGCGTCTCCCTCCCACCCTCCCTATCCCACCCCTCCAGGCGGTCACAAAGAACCGAGCTGATCTCCCTGTGCTATGCGGCTGCTTCCCACTAGCTATCTACCTTACATTTGGTAGTGTATATATGTCCATGCCGCTCTTTCACTTTGTCACAGCTTACCCTTCCCCCTCCCCATATCCTCAAGTCCATGCTCTAGTAGGTCTGTGTCTTTATTCCTGTCTTACCCCTATGTTCTTGATGACATTTTTTTCTTAAATTCCATATATATGTGTCAGCATACAGTATTTGTCTTTCTCTTTCTGACTTACTTCACTCTGTATGACAGACTCTAGGTCCATCCACCTCATTACAAATAGCTCAATTTCATTTCTTTTTATGGCTGAGTAATATTCCATTGTATATATGTGCCACATCTTCTTTATCCATTCATCCGATGATGGACACTTAGGTTGTTTCCATCTCCGGGCTATTGTAAATAGGGCTGCTATGAACATTTTGGTACATGTCTCTTTTTGAATTATGGTTTTCTCAGGGTATATGCCCAGTAGTGGGATTGCTGGGTCATATGGTAGTTCTATTTGTAGTTTTTTAAGGAACCTCCATACCGTTCTCCATAGTGGCTGTACCAATTCACATTCCCACCAGCAGTGCAAGAGTGTTCCCTTTTTTCCACACCCTCTCCAGCATTTATTGTTTCTAGATTTTTTGATGATGGCCATTCTGACTGGTGTGAGATGATATCTCATTGTAGTTTTGATTTGCATTTCTCTAATGAGTAAAGATGTTGAGCATCCTTTCATGTGTTTGTTGGCAGTCTGTATATCTTCTGTGGAGAAATGTCTATTTAGGTCTTCTGCCCATTTTTGGATTGGGTTGTTTGTTTTTTTGCTATTGAGCTGCATGAGCTGCTTATAAATTTTGGAGATTAATCCTTTGCCAGTTGCTTCATTTGCAAATATTTTCTCCCATTCTGAGGGTTGTCTTTTGGTCTTGTTTATGGTTTCCTTTGCTGTGCAAAAGCTTTGAAGTTTCATTAGGTCCCATGTGTTTATTTTTGTCTTTATTTCCATTTCTCTAGGAGGTGGGTCAAAAAGGATCTTGCTGTGATTTATGTCATAGAGTGTTCTGCCTATGTTTTCCTCTAGGAGTTTGATAGTGTCTGGCCTTACATTTAGGTCTTTAATCCATTTTGAGCTAATTTTTGTGTATGGTGTTAGGGAGTGATCTAATCTCATACTTTTACATGTCCCTATCCAGTTTTCCCAGCACCACTTATTGAAGAGACTGTCCTTTCTCCACTGTACATTCCTGCCTCCTTTATCAAAGATAAGGTGACCATATGTCCGTGGGTTTAACTCTGGGCTTTCTATCCTGTTCCATTGATCTATCTTTCTGTTTTTGTGCCAGTACCATACTGTCTTGATTACTGTAGCTTTGTAGTATAGTCTGAAGTCAGGGAGCCTGATTCCTCCAGCTCCATTTTTCGTTCTCAAGATTGCTTTGGCTATTCGGGGTCTTTTGTGTTTCCATACAAATTGTGAAATTTTTTGTTCTAGTTCTGTGAAAAATGCCATTGGTAGTTTGATAGGTATTGCATTGAATCTGTAGATTGCTTTGGGTAGTAGAGTCATTTTCACAATGTTGATTCTTCCAATCCAAGAACATGGTACATCTCTCCATCTATTTGTATCATCTTTAATTTCTTTCATCAGTGTCTTATAATTTTCTGCATACAGGTCTTTTGTCTCCTTAGGTAGGTTTATTCCTAGATATTTTATTCTTTTTGTTGCAATGGTAAATGGGAGTGTTTCCTTGATTTCACTTTCAGATTTTTCATCATTAGTATATAGGAATGCCAGAGATTTCTGTGCATTAATTTTGTATCCTGCAACTTTACCAAATTCATTGATTAGCTCTAGTAGTTTTCTGGTAGCATCTTTAGGATTCTCTATGTATAGTATCATGTCATCTGCAAACAGTGACAGCTTTACTTCTTCTTTTCCCATTTGTATTCCTTTTATTTCCTTTTCTTCTCTGATTGCTGTGGCTAAAACTTCCAAAACTAGGTTGAATAAGAGTGGGCAACCTTGTCTTGTTCCTGATCTTAGTGGAAATGGTTTCAGTTTTTCACCATTGAGGACGATGCTGGCTGTGGGTTTGTCATATATGGCCTTTATTATGTTGAGGAAAGTTCCCTCTATGCCTACTTTCTGCAGGGTTTTTATCATAAATGGGTGTTGAATTTTGTCGAAAGCTTTCTCTGCATCTATTGAGATGATCATATGGTTTTTCTCCTTCAGTTTGTTAATATGGTGTATCACATTGATTGATTTGCGTATATTGAAGAATCCTTGCATTCCTGGAATAAACCCCACTTGATCATGGTGTATGATCCTTTTAATGTGCTGTTGGATTCTGTTTGCTAGTATTTTGTTGAGGATTTTTGCATCTATGTTCATCAGTGATATTGGCCTGTAGTTTTCTTTCTTTGTGACATCCTTGTCTGGTTTTGGTATCAAGGTGATGGTGGCCTCGTAGAATGAGTTTGGGAGTGTTCCTCCCTCTGCTATATTTTGGAAAAGTTTGAGAAGGATAGGTGTTAGCTCTTCTCTAAATGCTTGATAGAATTCGCCTGTGAAGCCATCTGGTTCTGGGCTTTTGTTTGTTGGAAGATTTTTAATCACAGTTTCAATTTCAGTGCTTGTGATTGGTCTGTTCATATTTTCTATTTCTTCCTGATTCAGTCTTGGCAGGTTGTGCATTTCTAAGAATTTGTCCATTTCTTCCAGGTTGTCCATTTTATTGGCATAGAGTTGCTTATAGTAATCTCTCATGATCTTTTGTATTTCTGCAGTGTCAGTTGTTACTTCTCCTTTTTCATTTCTAATTCTATTGATTTGAGTCTTCTCCCTTTTTTTCTTGATGAGTCTGGCTAATGGTTTATCAATTTTGTTTATCTTCTCAAAGAACCAGCTTTTAGTTTTATTGATCTTTGCTATCGTTTCCTTCATTTCTTTTTCATTTATTTCTGATCTGATTTTTATGATTTCTTTCCTTCTGCTAACTTTGGGATGTTTTTGTTCTTCTTTCTCTAATTGCTTTAAGTGCAAGGTTAGGTTGTTTATTCGAGATATTTCCTGTTTCTTAAGGTGGGATTGTATTGCCATAAACTTCCCTCTTAGAACTGCTTTTGCTGCATCCCATAGGTTTTGGGTCGTCGTGTCTCCATTGTCATTTGTTTCTAGGTATTTTTTAATTTCCTCTTTGATTTCTTCAGTGATCACTTCGTTATTAAGTAGTGTATTGTTTAGCCTCCATGTGTTTGTATGTTTTACAGCTCTTTTCCTGTAATTGATATCTAGTCTCATAGCATTGTGGTCGGAAAAGATACTTGATACAATTTCAATTTTCTTAAATTTACCAAGGCTTGATTTGTGACCCAAGATATGATCTATCCTGGAGAATGTTCCATGAGCACTTGAGAAAAATGTGTATTCTATTGTTTTTGGATGGAATGTCCTATAAATATCAATTAAGTCCATCTTGTTTAATGTATCATTTAAAGCTTGTGTTTCCTTATTTATTTTCATTTTGGATGACCTGTCCATTGGTGAAAGTGGGGTGTTAAAGTCCCCTACTATGATTGTGTTACTGTCGATTTCTCCCTTTATGGCTGTTAATATTTCCCTTATGTATTGAGGTGCTCCTATGTTTGGTGCATCAATATTTACAATTGTTATATCTTCTTCTTGGATTGATCCCTTGATCATTATGTAGTGTCCTTCTTTGTCTCTTGTAGTAGTCTTTATTTTAAAGTCTATTTTGTCTGATATGAGAATTGCTACTCCAGCTTTCTTTTGGTTTCCATTTGCATGGAATATCTTTTTCCATCCCCTTACTTTCAGTCTGTATGTGTCTCTAGGTCTGAAGTGGGTCTCTTGTAGACAGCATATATATGGGTCTTGTTTTTGTATCCATTCAGCCAGTCTGTGTCTTTTGGTGGGAGCATTTAGTCCATTTACATTTAAGGTAATTATTGATATGTATGTTCCTACTCCCATTTTCTTAATTGTTTTGGGTTTGTTATTGTAGTTCTTTTCCTTCTGTTGTGTTTCTTGCCTAGAGAAGTTCCTTTAGCATTTGTTGTAAAGCTGGTTTGGTGGTGCTGAACTCTCTCAGCTTTTGCTTGTCTGTAAACGTTTTAATTTCTCCATCAAATCTGAATGAGATCCTTGCTGGGTAGAGTAATCTTGGTTGCAGGTTTTTCTCCTTCATCACTTTAATTATGTCCTGCCACTCCCTTCTGGCTTGTAGAGTTTCTGCTGAGAGATCAGCTGTTATCCTGATGGGGATTCCCTTGTGTGTTATTTGTTGTTTTTGCCTTGCTGCTTTTAATATGATTTCTTTGTGTTTAATTTTTGACAGTTTGATTAATATGTGTCTTGGTGTATTTCTCCTTGGATTTATTCTGTATGGGACTCTCTGTGCCTCCTGGACTTGATTAACTATTTCCTTTCCCATATTAGGGAAGTTTTCAACTATAATCTCTTCAAATATTTTCTCAGTCCCTTTCTTTTTCTCTTCTTCTTCTGGAACCCCTATAATTCGAATGTTGGTGCGTTTAATGTTGTCCCAGAGGTCTCTGAGACTGTCCTCTGTTCTTTTCATTCTTTTTTCTTTATTTTGCTGTGCAGCAGTTATTTCCACTATTTTATCTTCCACCTCACTTATCCGTTCTTCTGCCTCAGTTATTCTGCTATTGATCCCATCTAGAGTATTTTTTATTTCATTTATTGTGTTTTTAATCGATGCTTGATTCGTCTTTAGTTCTTCTAGGTCCTTGTTAACTGTTTCTTGCATTTTGTCTATTCTATTTCCAAGATTTTGGATCATCTTTACCATCATTATTCTGAATTCTTTTTCAGATAGACTGCCTATTACCTCTTCATTTGTTAGGTCTGGTGGGTTTTTATCTTGCTCCTTCTCCTGCTGTGTGTTTTTCTGTCTTCTCATTTTGCTTATGTTACTGTGTTTGGGGTCTCCTTTTTGCAGGCTGCAGGTTCGTAGTTCCCGTTGTTTTTGGTGTCTGTCCCCAGTGGCTAAGGTTGGTTTAGTGGGTTGTGTAGGCTTCTTGGTGGAGGGGAGTACTGCCTGTGTTGTGGTGGATGAGGCTGGATCTTGTCTTTCTGGTGGGCAGGTCCACGTCTGGTGGTGTGTTTTGGGGTGTTTGCGGACTTTTTATGATTTGAGGCAGCCTCTCTGCTAATGGGTGGCGTTGTGTTCCTGTCTTGCTAGTTGTTTGGCATAGGGTGTCCAGCACTGTAGCTTGCTGGTCGTGGGTTCAGTTTAATCAAAGATTCCCAGGACATTTCTTGCTGAGGAGTGAACCACTGGGTTTTCTGGTGAATTACAAGTGGAACATGTGTGCATTTTCACGTCTGTAGTGTGCAGTGCAGTGTGCTGTAAAACAATCAACTGAGATTTTCCAACGTAGTTTAACTTCTTTTCTAGCTCTCTGCAGTCTGTCTTCATCATATATTTTGAGCCTTATTTCTTGCTCTCACTTTTGCACTTTACACTTCGGTGACATAGAGTTTGACATGCCTCTCAGCATCATACACAGTGCCTGCACCAACATTATTACATAGAAGAGGTTTAGGATAGGCAATCTGGTTGGAATAAAGGACTAGACCCTTATGTTGAAGTTCCATTTACATAGCAAGCCCACTATTTATACATAGAAGGGGTGCTGCTTCCTCATGGTTACTCCAGGCTTCTAGTAACTTCAGCTAAGATCCTTGGAATCATCTTTGATCCATCTTTTCCTCGCTCTGCCTAATCCTTCAACTATCTTTATGAGCCCACTTTCAAATATATCAACAATTACATCCCTTCCTCTCACCTTCATAGCTACCATTGGGGTCCAAGCTGCCCTCACCTCTTATTGAGATGTTGCAGTAACCTCCCAACTGACTTCCCTGCTTACATCTTTGCTTCCAGTCTGTCTCCAACATGTCTTTTGGCCTTGTTTCTTGTTCCCACACAGTTGCCCAAGTGATCTTGTTAAAACGGAAGTCAGATCATGTCATTCCTCTTCAGGAAGCCCTCTGATACCTTCTCATTTTCACTTAGAATAATATCCACAGTCCTTAAAATGGCCAGAAAGGCTCTACCTGTGTTAAGGAGTAGGGCCTTCCTGTGTTAAGGTAAAGGACTCCTGTTACCTCTCAATCCTCTGTCTTACTTGTATCCTTGTTCACACTTTTCCCTCTACACTGGCCACCTCTCTGTTTTTCGAGCATTCATGAAACGTTCGTGGCTTTTGCATGTGCTTTCCCATTGTCTGGACTCTTTTTCATTTGGAGATCTACGTGGTGTCTTTCTCCCTCTATCATCTGCTTCAACACTTTACTCCTCATCTCATTTGTTCTTTCTACTCCATTTGACATTGCTTATTTTTCCCCACTTCCAGAAATTATTCTCTTGGCTTCTGGACAGTACACTCTCTTGGTATTATTTGTACCTGTTCACCATTAATTTTAAAAAATATTTATTTATTTATTCATTTATTATTTAACTTTTGATCTGTTTTATGGGTTGCTCTTCCTCTGTCTACCCCTTAACTGCCAGGTGTCTATTTCCAATCTTCTGTAATTCTTGCTACCTATTGCTTTCTTGAGCAATATTATCCTCTCTGAGGTTTTTAAATTACCACTTGTATGCTCACAAGCTCCCAAATCTCTATCTCTAGCCCAGCTCTCTCTCTTGAGATTCAGATGCATAGGTCCTGCTATCTGCTGAACATCTAAATGTATCATGGACACCTCAAAATCAACATGTTTAAAAGGAAGTCATCTTCTTCACTATAAAAGGGCTCTGCCATCCAAGTTCTCTATTTCAGTTGAGTACCTAGCTATTACCTAGGTATTTATTTGAAAGTTACTCTTGACTCTTCCCTCCCCTTCATTCCCCACAGTCAATTAATCATCAAGTTCTGCTGATGGTACCTCTCAAATAATTCTCAGATTTTTTTCTCCCACTTCACATTTATTACCAATGATGGGTTGAATGGTGGTTCCAAAAAGATATGTTTATATCCAGATACCTGGAACTTTTAACTGTTACATTATATGAAAAAAGAGTTGTTGCAGATGTAATTAAGGATCTTTTTTTTTTTTTTTTTTTTTGGGGGGTACGCGGGCCTCTCGCTGTTGTGGCCTCTCCCGTTGCGGAGCACAGGCTCCAGATGCGCAGGCTCAGCGGCCATGGCTCACGGGCCCAGCCGCTCCGCGGCATGTGGGACCTTCCCGGACCGGGGCACGAACCCGTGTCCCCTGCATTGGCAGGCGGACTCTCAACCACTGCGCCACCAGGGAAGCCCACCGTAATTAAGGATCTTATGATGAGGTTATAAGAGAAAGGAAGAGGAAGAATTGTGACAGGAGAGAAGACACAGATACACCGAGGAGAAGGCAATATGAAGGCAAAGACAGAGGCAGAGCTTGGAGTGATGTGGTCACAAGACAAAGAAACCAAGAAATCTGACAACCACCAGAAGCTGGAAGAGACAAGGACGGATTCTCCGCTAGAGCCTCCAGGGACCTTGATTTTGCACTTCTGGCTTCCAGAAATGTGAGACTGAGAGAATACATTTCTATTGTTTTTGGTCATCCAGTTTGTGGTAATTTGTTGTGGCAGCCACAGGAAACTTGTACACTACCTTTGCCGGTTCAGATCTTTGTCTTAGATTAGTGTGACAGCTCCCTCATGGTCTCTCTGTCTCCAGTCTTGTATTATTTCCTCTTCTATTATATTTTTGGACCTTTCTATGGGCTTCTTCTCTAGTGTTGATAAACACGCTGGCATCTTTCTTGTTTTAAAAGAAACTAAGTCTTCAACACTTTCAAAATTATGTGAGAATAGTTTTGCGGGGATAAACTAAGCTGTCTTAAAAAGATAATAGTGAGAGCTACACGTGGAATAACTCCTACAGAACACCTACTGAACGCTGGCAGAAGACCCCAGACCTCCCAAAAGGCAAGAAACCCCCCACATACCTGGGTAGGGCAAAGCGGAGAGATCCCCACACAGAGGATCGGTGCCGAGCGGCACTCACCAGTCCGAGAGGCTTGTCTGCTCGCCCGCCGGGGCGTGCAGCGCTGGAAGCTGAGGCTCGGGCTTCGGTCAGAGCGCAGGGAGAGGACTGGGGCTGGCGGCGAGAACTCAGCCTGAAGGGGGCTAATGTGCCACAGCTAGCCGGGAGGGAGTCCGGGAAAACTCTGGAGCTGCCGAAGAGGCAAGAGACTTTTTCTTCCCTCTTGGTTTCCTGGTGTGTGAGGAGAGGGGATTAAGAGCGCTGCTTAAAGGGGCTCCACAGACGGGCGCGAGTCGCGACTGAAAGCGCGGAGCCCATTGACGGGCGTGGGACGCTGGGGCTGCTGCTGCCGCCGCCAAGAAGCCTGTGTGCGAGCGCAGGTCACTGCCCACACCGCCCTTCCGGGAGCCTGTACAGCCTGCCACTGCCGGGGTCCCGGGATCCAGGGGCGGCTTCCCTGGGAGAACGCACGGCGCGCCTCAGGCTGGTGCAACGTCACGCCGACCTCTGCCGCTGCAGGCTCGCCCCGCACTCTGTGCCCCTCCCTCCCGCCCGGCCTGAGTGAGCCAGAGTCCCCGAAGAGGCTGCTCCTTTAACCCTGTCCTGTCTGAGCGAAGAACAGACGCCCTCCGGCGACCTACACGCAGAGGCGGGGCCAAATCCAAAGCTGAGACCCAGGAGCTGTGAGAACAAAGAAGAGAAAGGGAAACCTCTCCCAGCAGCCTCAGAAGCAGCGGATTAAAGCTCCACAATCAACTTGATGTACCCTGCATCTGTGGAATACATGAATAGACAACACATCATCCCAAATTGAGGAGCCCGGAGTCAGTGCTGTGCCTCTGAGGTGGGAGAGCCAACTTCAGGGCACTGGTCCACAAGAGACCTCCCAGCTCCACATAATATCAAACGGCGAAAATCTTCCAGAGATCTCCATCTCAACACCAGCACCCAGCTTCACTCAACGACCAGCAAGCTACAGTGCTGGACACCCTAACCCAAACAACTAGCAAGACAGGAACACAACGCCACCCATTAGCAGAGAGGTGGCCTAAAATCATAAAACGTCCGCAGACACCCCAAAACACACCACCAGACGTGGACCTGCCCACCAGAAAGACAAGATCCAGCCTCACCCACCAGAACACAGGCACTAGTCCCCTCCACCAGGAAGCCTACACAACCCACTAAACCAACCTTAGCCACTGGGGACAGACACCAAAAACAATGGGAACTACGAACCTGCAGCCTGCAAAAAGGAGACCCCAAACACAGTAACATAAGCAAAATGAGAAGACAGAAAAACACACAGCAGGAGAAGGAGCAAGATAAAAACCCACCAGATCTAACAAATGAAGAGGTAATAGGCAGTCTACCTGAAAAAGAATTCAGAATAATGATGGTAAAGATGATCCAAGATTCTATTTCCCAGATCCAAAATCTTGGAAATAGAATAGACAAAATGCAAGAAACAGTTAACAAGGACCTAGAAGAACTAAAGATGAATCAAGCATCGATTAAAAACACAATACATGAAATAAAAAATACTCTAGATGGGATCAATAGCAGAATAACTGAGGCAGAAGAACGGATAACTGAGGTGGAAGATAAAATAGTGGAAATAACTGCCGCAGAGCAAAATAAAGAAAAAAGAATGAAAAGAACAGAGGACAGTCTCAGAGACCTCTGGGACAACATTAAACGCACCAACATTCGAATTATAGGGGTTCCAGAAGAAGAAGAGAAAAAGAAAGGGACTGAGAAAATATTTGAAGAGATTATAGTTGAAAACTTCCCTAATATGGGAAAGGAAATAGTTAATCAAGTCCAGGAGGCACAGAGAGTCCCATAAAGAATAAATCCAAGGAGAAATATGCCAAGACACATATTAATCAAACTGTCAAAAATTAAACACAAAGAAATCATATTAAAAGCAGCAAGGCAAAAACAACAAATAACACACAAGGGAATCCCCATCAGGATAACAGCTGATCTCTCAGCAGAAACTCTACAAGCCAGAAGGGAGTGGCAGGACATACTTAAAGTGATGAAGGAGAAAAACATGCAACCAAGATTACTCTACCCAGCAAGGATCTCATTCAGATTTGATGGAGAAATTAAAACGTTTACAGACAAGCAAAAGCTGAGAGAGTTCAACACCACCAAACCAGCTTTACAACAAATGCTAAAGGAACTTCTCTAGGCAAGAAACACAACAGAAGGAAAAGACCTACAATAACGAACCCAAAACAATTAAGAAAATGGGAACAGGAACATACATATCGATAATTACCTTAAATGTAAATGGACTAAATGCTCCCACCAAAAGATACAGATTGGCTGAATGGATACAAAAACAAGACCCATATATATGCTGTCTACAAGAGACCCACTTCAGACCTAGAGACACATACAGACTGAAAGTAAGGGGATGGAAAAAGATATTCCATGCAAATGGAAACCAAAAGAAAGCTGACATAGCAATTCTCATATCAGACAAAAGAGACTTTAAAATAAAGACTACTAGAAGAGACAAAGAAGGACACTACATAATCATCAAGGGATCGATCCAAGAAGAAGATATAACAATTGTAAATATTTATGCACCAAACATAGGAGCACCTCAATACATAAGGCAAATACTAACAGCCATAAAAGGAGAAATCGACAGTAACACACTCATAGTACGGGACTTTAACACCCCACTTTCACCAATGGACAGATCATCCAAAATGAAAATAAATAAGGAAACACAAGCTTTAAATGATACATTAAACAAGATGGACTTAATTGATATTTATAGGACATTCCATCCAAAAACAACAGAATACACATTTTTCTCAAGTGCTCATGGAACATTCTCCAGGATAGATCATATCTTGGGTCACAAATCAAGCCTTGGTAAATTTAAGAAAATTGAAATTGTATCAAGTATCTTTTCCGACCACAATGCTATGAGACTAGATATCAATTACAAGAAAAGAGCTGTAAAAAATACAAACACATGGAGGCTAAACAATACACTACTTAATAACGAAGTGATCACTGAAGAAATCAAAGAGGAAATTAAAAAATACCTAGAAACAAATGACAATGGAGACACGACGACCCAAAACCTATGGGATGCAGCAAAAGCAGTTCTAAGAGGGAAGTTATAGCAATACAATCCCACCTTAAGAAACAGGAAACATCCCGAATAAACAACCTAACCTTGCACCTAAAGCAATTAGAGAAAGAAGAACAAAAACATCCCAAAGTTAGCAGAAGGAAAGAAATCATAAAAATCAGATCAGAAATAAATGAAAAAGAAATGAAGGAAACGATAGCAAAGATCAATAAAACTAAAAGCTGGTTCTTTGAGAAGATAAACAAAATTGATAAACCATTAGCCAGACTCATCAAGAAAAAAAGGGAGAAGACTCAAATCAATAGAATTAGAAATGAAAAAGGAGAAGTAACAACTGACACTGCAGAAATACAAAAGATCATGAGAGATTACTATAAGCAACTCTATGCCAATAAAATGGACCACCTGGAAGAAATGGACAAATTCTTAGGAATGCACAACCTGCCAAGACTGAATCAGGAAGAAATAGAAAATATGAACAGACCAATCACAAGCACTGAAATTGAAACTGTGATAAAAATTCTTCCAACAAACAAAAGCCCAGGACCAGATGGCTTCACAGGTGAATTCTATCAAACATTTAGAGAAGAGCTAACACCTATCCTTCTCAAACTCTTCCAAAATATAGCAGAGGGAGGAACACTCCCAAACTCATTCTACGAGGTCACCATCACCTTGATACCAAAACCAGACAAGGATGTCACAAAGAAAGAAAACTACAGGCCAATATCACTGATGAACATAGATGCAAAAATCCTCAACAAAATACTAGCAAACAGAATCCAACAGCACATTAAAAGGATCATACACCATGATCAAGTGGGGTTTATTCCAGGAATGCAAGGATTCTTCAATATATGCAAATCAATCAACGTGATACACCATATTAACAAATTGAAGGAGAAAAACCATATGATCATCTCAATAGATGCAGAGAAAGCTTTCGACAAAATTCAACACCCAGTTATGATAAAAACCCTGCAGAAAGTAGGCATAGAGGGAACTTTCCTCAACATAATAAAGGCCATATATGACAAACCCACAGCCAGCATCGTCCTCAATGGTGAAAAACTGAAACCATTTCCACTAAGATCAGGAACAAGACAAGGTTGCCCACTCTCACCCCTCTTATTCAACCTAGTTTTGGAAGTTTTAGCCACAGCAATCAGAGAAGAAAAGGAAATAAAAGGAATCCAAATTGGAAAAGAAGAAGTAAAGCTGTCACTGTTTGCAGATGACATGATACTATACATAGAGAATCCTAAAGATGCTACCAGAAAACTACTAGAGTTAATCAATGAATTTGGTTAAGTTGCAGGATACAAAATTAATGCACAGAAATCTCTGGCATTCCTATATACTAATGATGAAAAATCTGAAAGTGAAATCAAGGAAACACTCCCATTTACCATTGCAACAAAAAGAATAAAATATCTAGGAATAAACCTACCTAAGGAGACAAAAGACCTGTATGCGGAAAACTACAAAACACTGATGAAAGAAATTAAAGATGATACAAATAGATGGAGAGATGTACCATGTTCTTGGATTGGAAGAATCAATATTGTGAAAATGACTCTACTACCCAAAGCAATCTACAGATTCAATGCAATCCCTGTCAAACTACCACTGGCATTTTTCACAGAACTAGAACAAAAAATTTCACAATTTGTATGGAAACACAAAAGACCCCGAATAGCCAAAGCAATCTTGAGAACGAAAAATGGAGCTGGAGGAATCAGGCTCCCTGACTTCAGACTATACTACAAAGCTACAGTAAAGAAGACAGTATGGTACTGGCAGAAAAACATAAAGATAGATCAATGGAACAGGATAGAAAGCCCAGAGATAAACCCACGGACATATGGTCACCTTATCTTTGATAAAGGAGGCAGGAATGTACAGTGGAGAAAGGACAGTCTCTTCAATAAGTGGTGCTGGGAAAACTGGATAGGGACATGTAAAAGTATGAGATTAGATCACTCCCTAACACCATACACAAAAATTAGCTCAAAATGGATTAAAGACCTAAATGTAAGGCCAGACACTATCAAACTCTTAGAGGAAAACATAGGCAGAACACTCTATGACATAAATCACAGCAAGATCCTTTTTGACCCACCTCCTAGAGAAATGGAAATAAAGACAAAAATAAACACATGGGACCTAATGAAACTTCAAAGCTTTTGCACGACAAAGGAAACCATAAACAAGACCAAAAGACGACCCTCAGAATGGGACAAAATATTTGCAAATGAAGCAACTGGCAAAGGATTAATCTCCAAAATTTATAAGCAGCTCATGCAGCTCAATAACAAAAAAACAAACAACCCAATCCAAAAATGGGCAGAAGACCTAAATAGACATTTCTCCACAGAAGATATACAGACTGCCAACAAACACATGAAAGGATGCTCAACATCTTTACTCATTAGAGAAATGCAAATCAAAACTACATTGAGATATCATCTCACACCAGTCAGAATGTCCATCATCAAAAAATCTAGAAACAATAAATGCTGGAGAGGGTGCGGAAAAAAGGGAACACTCTTGCACTGTTGGTGGAAATGTGAATTGGTACAGCCGCTATGGAGAACGGTATGGAGGTTCCTTAAAAAACTACAAATAGAACTACCATATGACCCAGCAATCCCACTACTGGGCATATACCCTGAGAAAACCATAATTCAAAAAGAGACATGTACCAAAATGTTCATAGCAGCCCTATTTACAATAGCCTGGATATGGAAACAACCTAAGTGTCCATCATCGGATGAATGGATAAAGAAGATGTGGCACATATATACAATGGAATATTACTCAGCCATAAAAAGAAATGAAATTGAGCTATTTGTAATGAGGTGGATAGACCTAGAGTCTGTCATACAGAGTGAAGTAAGTCAGAAAGAGAAAGACAAATACTGTATGCTAACACATATATATGGAATAAAAAAAAATGTCATGAAGAACCTAGGGGTAAGACAGGAATAAAGACACAGACCTACTAGAGAATGGACTTGAGGATATGGGGAGGGGGATGGGTAAGCTGTGACAAAGTGAAAGAGCGGCATGGACATATATACACTACCAAACGTAAGGTAGATAGCTAGTGGGAAGCAGCCGCATAGCACAGGGAGATCAGCTCGGTGCTTTGTGACCGCCTGGAGGGGTGGGATAGGGAGGGTGGGAGGGAGACGCAAAAGGGAGGGGATATGGAAACATATGTATATGTATAACTGATTAAATTTGTTATAAAGCAAAAAATTAAAAAAAAATTTATAGCTGTATAAATAATATTTACTGAATTTGACACTATTATTTGTATGTATGAATAAATAATTTTGAAGTGTACCAATAAAAGAAAAATAATAGTGAGCCCTCAATCAAGGTTTTGAAAAGAGCTCTGAACTTTTCTTTTGTTTCTCTTTTATTTTAACTAAGGAGGAAAATTAGACAAATTAAAGAAATATACTGAGTGTCTCCCAATGTTACCAGTTATTTGCTGATAATAACTTTTCTTCTCCTGTGTCTGGAAGGAGGGTAAATTATGTTGCTTTCGGCGACAATCGCCTACCCTTGCAGTCCTGGCTTACTTAACACTGGTCTCAACTAGCACCATCTGCCACTATCTACTAAAGAGTTTGTAACTTGCCTTTGTCTGAGCTGGTCAGAAAATGTGCATTCACATTATGATCATACATGACATTTAAAATATTTTCTTTTTATCTTCAATAATTTATAGGTGCAAAATCCTAGAGTATTCATAATTTTAATAAAATCCAGAGGTTCCTTTTAAAGCATTTGCTGTTTTTGTTTCCATTTTGGAAAGAAAAAATGACTCCTCTCCTTTTCATGTCTTGAGTTGAATCCTTTTCGACCTTTCTCCTTTTCATGTCTTTCAGTTGCATCCCTGTGCTACATGTGTTGCTGGCATCAATACATGCAGCAGTTACCACCTACAGTTTTGAGGTGCATGCCCTTGCTTAAAGAGAAGAGGGGACCTGAAGAGGGGAGATGCAAAACCAATGAAAAAGCAGGTAGCTGTGTCCAGTTGTTATCCTCTTTTAGGAGTGACAGTGTCACATTTATATTTGAATTTTTTTAACATCTTTATTGGAGTATAATTGCTTTACAATAGTGTGTTAGTTTCTGCTTTATAACAAAGTGAATCAGTTATACATATACATATGTTCCCATATCTCTTCCCTCTTGCATCTCCCTCCCACCCTCCCTATCCCACCCCTCTAGGTGGTCACAAAGCACTGAGCTGATCTCCCTGTGCTATGCGGCTGCTTCCCACTAGCTATCTATTTTATATATTTGAATTTTTAATTGAGAAAAACCAATTGAAGCTATAAATTATTACATAATTATAATTTTCCTTTCTCTATCCCGTTTTTCAGATTTTTGTGTCATTTTCTTAGTTGCCTTCGTTGATAGGAAATTTAGAACTATATACTTATTATTATTATTTTTAAAAATCAAAACCTGATTCAGTTTTTAAAATAATTTTTTTCTCCGGATGAGTGTGGTAGGTAGAATAATGATCCCCCAAAGATGTTCATGTCCTGATCCAGGAACCTGTGAATATGTTCCTTTACATGGACAAGAGGCACCTTGCAAATGTTAAGATCTTAATCAAGTTAAGATCTTGAGATAGGGAAATTACCTTGGATTATCAGAATGGGCCCAATGTAACCACAAGCGTTCTTATAAGAGGGAGGCAGGAGGGTCAGAGTGAAAGAGTTGGAGAAAGAGCTGTGATGAAACAGAGGTCAGATTGATACCATTGCTAGAAAGAAGCATGAACCAAAGAATGGGGGTAGCCTCTGGAAGCTGGAAAAGCAAGGAACAGATGATCCCCGAAAGCCTCCTGAAGGAACACAGCTCTGCTGGTACTTTGAGTTTTAGCTCTGTATGACTCTCATTTAAACTTTTCCAGAACTGCGAGATAATAAATTGTTATATTTAAGCCACTAAATTTGTGGTAATTTGTTAAAGCAACAATAGGAAACCAAAACCCTGGGCTTTTAGTAAAAACCACAATATGATTCTCATTCCTTTAACCTAGAATTTAGTGACACATTATTTCAGATTCTATCCAGGGAGCACTGTCACTTTAAGACGCTATCACAAGCTCAACAGAGCAGCTGAGGGCTAACTCACCCAGAAACCACCATGGCTGACTCATTGTCCTATGGACTTTCTCTTGGACCCCCACTCACCCCACCTTCTTTACTTCCCTCCATGTTCTCTGGCCCACTATATTGCCTAGTCACTTGCTCTGACCTGCATCTAGGCTTATTAGTTTGTTTTTTGCTGTGACTTGGTTAATGAGCCTTGGAATTCTCAGCTTCTTCTCTGTCTGGTTTGTAGTGTCCATATGTATTAGTCCTTTCTGGCTTAACCCTTCTTGCCAATCTGATAAGATGACTGGCTTTATGCATAGAGGCCCTCAACTCTTGGTGCCCTAATGGGATCAATTAATCCAGTCACCAGTTTGTGTGTGTTCAGATGTACATGTTCCTGTTTCAGTTAACAGTTGTGCCTGAGGATTTGGCTCTGTTTGCTCATCTGTTCATTCATTCATTAAATGGTAATTTGTTGAACAGCTACTTTATGCCAAGGACTGGAATAAAAAGTAGGGATGGATAGATTAATGAGATATTGTCCACATCCTCAAGGAGTTCATAGTCTAATGCAGAAGACCAACAGAGAGAGAGGTAATTACTAAACAATGTGGTAAGGTCAAAGATGGAAATATTCATAGCTGTCACTGGTCCCAGAGAAGAGAGGCTATTGTGTAGTAGTGGGAATGGGAAAGCTTCCTGCAAGGAGGAGAGGCCTCAGTAGAAACTTAAAAGGAAAGAATGGGAATTATCTAGATAGTGGCAAGGAGGTGCATATGGAGGAGGGTGTAAATGGAGGAGACTGAACATAGTGATAGGGGTTTAGAATAAGAAGGGACAAATTGAGCAAAAGCATAGGGAAGTAAAGGGCTGTGTAAGGAACAACAAGCAACTAAATGTTACTAGTGTATTGTGTGTGATGCAGAGAGTTGGGGAGGAGAAGGCTGGAGAGGTAGGCAGGGGCCAGACCTCAGAGCACCTTACATGCTCTGGACAGGAGCTTCAACCCTAGCATCTGGCTGTCCATTTTAGAGTACATAAGAATCATTCATTCAGTTCATCAACACTGTTCAAAGCCCTGGGGATCAGCGGTGAACAAGAAGGCAAAGCTGCTGCCCTCTTGGAACACAGTGTAGCAGGGGAGACAGATAATGTGGTAAGCATGATGAAAGGAGATGTTGGGGTAGCTTGTAAGCTGGGTGAGGGTCCAAAAGAGACTTCCCTGAAGATAAAATTTCTGAGCTGAGTTTTGATGATGAGATTACCTAAGGAGCTTATTAAGAAGGGAGATCTCTAGCCTCCAACCTCAAAGAATCTTATTCACTAGATCTGGGGCAGATGCAAGAACCTGCATTTTGCACAGTATGGTAGGTGATCTTGGTGCAGGTGGATTCATCGAAGGGTTCAATTTTTTTGCTTCCATTAAATGAGTCTCAGATGTTGGAACTTCTCTATATCCTGATTCAGAAGGCTCAAACCACAAATAGCCTCATTGAGATGTTGTAACACACGTGACATTTAAGAAAAACACTATTGCAATAACTGAGTGTTGTTCAACCCACATCTAGATGTCTCTTGAATGATTCAGAGGGAAACTTTGGATGGTATATGGTTAGAAGTGGTTTGGGAAGTTTCCTTGGAAAGATTGAGTAACATGAGAACATGCTTCCACGGATGACTGAAGAATGGGTGAAGATTCCCTTCCTTAATTCCTTTACCAGCTCCCATCAACTTTCTACCACTGACCCCCACTGCTTTCCAAGAAAATGGGCCTCAACTACTTAATCCTTAGTCAGAAATTTGGGCTGAGGATACCTCCAATCCTTGTATAGAACTAGCATCTCTGCAAAACTTCCCAAATGATAAATGATAAGCAAATAATTTAGATCTTATTATTCTGGGAAGCAGGGTATTATGGTAGAAACAGCATAAATATTTTGTGTGTGTATTTTTACTTTTTAACTTACTAAAAAAATTCCACAGTGCTTTACAATTTTCAAAAGTTTCACATACATGATTTCATATAATCCCATAATAACACTTTTTAAAAATCCCCAGCCCCTGTATTGCCCCTCCCCCTTCCCTCTCCCCACTGGTAACCACTAGTTTGTTCTCTATATCTGTGAGTCTGCTTCTTTTTTAGAAACAGCGTAAAACTTGAAGCCAACCTTATCAATGAATATTTACCTACTTTGTGTTAGGCCCTGTGCTAGGTGCCCAGAAAACAAAGAATAAGATCTTATCCTTGATCTGTAGAGGCTCACAACTGAGTAGAGGAGACAGGTAATCATTTTTTAAATTTTATTTTATTTTTTATTTTTTTTAATTAGTTTCTGCTTTATAACAAAGTGAATCAGTCATACATATACATCTGTTCCCACATCCCTTCCCTCATGCATCTCCCTCCCTCCCACCCTCCCCATCCCACCCCTCCCGGCGGTCACAAAGCACCGAGCTGATCTCCCTGTGCTCTGCGGCTGCTTCCCACTATCTATCTACCTTACGTTTGGTAGTGTATATATGTCCATGCCTCTCTTTCGCTTTGTCACAGCTTACCCTTCCCCCTCCCCATATCCTCAAGTCCATTCTCAAGTAGGTCTGTGTCTTTATTCCCGTTTTACCCCTAGGTTCTTCATGACATTTTTTTTTTAATTCCATATATATGTGTTAGCATACGGTATTTGTCTTTCTCTTTCTGACTTACTTCACTCTGTATGACAGACTCTAGGTCTATCCACCTCACTACTAGGCATATACCCTGAGAAAACCATAATTCAAAAAGATACATGTACCAAAATGTTCGAGACAGGTAATCTTAATAACAATGTGGTAGTGAAATGATAGCGCTCACAGGATACTGTGGAACAAGAGATGAGACATTTACCTGAGCCTGGAGTGAAGGTTCACAAAGAGATAAGCCCTTAGCTGAGACTTGAAGGTTGGGTAGAAATTAACTGGGATAGGAAAGTGAGGGTAGGGCACATTTTATTTCTATCTTTTATACTCTATGTTTCCTTTCTTTTGTGTCTAACCACAGAGTCTCTTTCTGGTGTGCACACAGCAGGTTTTTGGTCTGATAGAATCAATGTTTACATATCTTCATTAACTTTTTAATTGATTCAAATGGAAAGATCACTTATTTCTGGTTTGGATGACCTAAATTAGCAGTTTACTCAGGGTTTCCTAATAATCACGTTCAAAGCAGAATATATTTGTTTACAATGAGCTTGTCCTTTGAGGTGATACCCAATCAATCCATTAGCTTTGTTCGAAGTCTTATCAGTGCACAGTTGGTTGTCTTAGGATACAGTATGGGCAGAGTAGATAACCACAGTGGTGGCCTATTTATGGACCAGTCTGACTGAGAGAATGGTTAGATGGCCTTGCTCAGTTCCTAGAGAACCACTCTACACTCCCCCCACCCCACCCCTCAGTTGTCTCTCTTGTTCTTTTGATAGTTCTTAACATATTTAACAAATCCTTTGAGAATCTGATGAACACCAAGACTCTGTAAGAAAATACCTAAGATAAGACAAAAACGATTAATGTGGAATGTTCAGAGATTTTCCCCACCACCTCCATTCCTCACAAATAGAATCCTCAGTCTAAGTGAGATGATTTTTATATTTCTCTCCCTTCAAAGATTTATTTTTGCAGAAGAGAAGCTAGGTTGATGTACTTGATAAAGTTCTTAAAGAGGAAGGAAAGAAGGGATGTGGAGAACAGAAAATGCTTTGGGCAATGGAGGGTTGGTGGAGGAGTGTTTTTCCTTGGGGGTTTTGAGGAGAGAGATCCTGGTATAACTGTAGGAAAGGACTAAATGGGCAGGAGAATAGAAGGTATTTTAGTAAGTGCTTTTACACATTGTGTGTTTGAGTCCCTTTGAGTAATGTGAGTAAAACATGGGGTTTCTTAACTTTTAAATTTATTTTTGGCATCACACTGTGATTCTTGGTTCTAACAGGGCTTTGAGACTAAATCAAATTATGGGTATATATACATGCTCATATGGTTCTGTAAATACAGGATCGAGAAAATTGTGGCTCACCCCCTTCCAAGTCTATATGTAGGCTCCAGGTTAAGAATGTCTGTTTTGGGGTCTGCATTACAGAAATAATCTGCTAACTTGTCTCCCTATTACCACTTTTCCTCTTCTCCAATCTTTTCTGTATACTATAGCCACACTGCTCTTAAAATATAAATTGGATTATGTCATTTCCTTGGTTAAATCCTTTTAATGGCTTCCCTATTTGCATAAGTTTTGTGGGCTGAATTATGTCACCCCCAAAATTTATATGTTGAAGTCCTCACCCCCATTACCTCAGAATGTGACTGTATTTGGGGATAGGTTTTTTAGAGAAATAATTAATTAAAATAAAGTCATTAGGGTGAGCCAAAGCAATCTTGAGAAAGAACAAAGCTGGAGGTATCATGCTCCAGACCTCAGATTATACTACAAAACTACAGTACTCAAAACAGTATGGTACTTGAACAGAAACAGACACATAGATCAATGAAACAGAATAGAGAGCCCAGAAACAAACACTTGCACTTATGGTCAATTAATCTATGACAAAGGAGGCAAGAATATACAATGGAGAAAAGACAGCTTCTTCAATAAATTGTGCTGGGAAAACTGGACAGCCACATGCACTACTGTGTATCAAATTGGACTACTTTTTCATACCATATACAAAAATAAACTCAAAATGGATTAAAGATTAAATGTAAGACCTGAAACCATAAAACTTAGAGAAGAAAACTTAGAACACTCTTTGACATAAATTGTAGCATCATTTTTTTGGGTCTGTCTCCTAAGGCAAAGGAAACAAAAGCAAAAATAAACAAATGGGACCTAATTAAACTTAAAAGCTTTTTCACAGCAAAGGAAACCATTGACAAAATGAAAAGGCAACCTACTGAATGGGAGAAAATATTTGCAATGATATGACCAACAAGGGGTTAATATCCAAAAGGTAGAAACAGTTCAAACAACTCATCAAAAAAAGAAACAACTGGATTAAAAAAATGGGCAGAAGACCTAAATATACATTTCTCCAAAGAAGATATACAGATGGCCAACAGTTACATGAAAAGATGCTCAATATTGCTAATCATAAGAGAAATGCAAATTGAAACCACAATGAAATATCACCTCGTGCCTGTCAGAATGACTATCATCAAAAAGACCACAAATAACAAATGTCCGTGAGGTTGTGGAGAAAAGGAAACAGTTGTACACTGTTAGCAGGAATGTAAATTGGTGCAGTCACTATGGAAAACAGTATAAAGTTTCCTCAAAAAAACTAAAAATAGACTACCATATGATGCAGCAATTCCGCTCCTAAGTATATATTTGAAGAAAAGGAAAACACTAATTTGAAAAGATACATGCACCCTAATGTTCATAGTAGCACTATTTACAATAGCCAAGATATGGAGGAGGCCTAAGTGTGCATCAACATATGAATGGATAAAGATGTGGTATATATATATATATATATATATATATATATATATATATATATATACACAATGGAATGCTACTCAGCCATTAAAAAAATGAAATTTTGTTACTTGCAACAACATGGATGGACCTGGAGGGTATTATGCTAAGTGAAATAAGCCATAGAGAGAAACACAAATACTGTATGTTATCACACATACGTGGAATCTAAAAAATCAAAAAAATGACTATAACAAACAGAAACAGACTCACAGATATAGAGAACAAACTAGTGGTTATCACTGGGGAGAGGGAAGACAGGAGGGGCAAGATACAGATAGAGGATTAAGAGGTATGAACTACTATGTATAAAATAAATAAGCTACAAGGATGTATTGTATAGCACAGAGCATACAACCAATATTTTATAACTTTAAATGGAGTATAATCTGAAAAAATTTTGAACCACTATGTTATCAACTGCAAATAATATAATATTATAAATCAACTATACCTCAATAAAAAAATTGAAAAAGTAAAGTCTTCCAATCAATGAAAAAAATATAGTATACTCATGCAGTGGAATAGTATACAGCAATGAATATGAGTGAATCAATGCCACAACAATATGAATCAATTGCATACTTATAATTTTGAGTGAAAGAAGCCATACACTAAATAATACATATTATAGGATTCCATGTATACAAAGTACAAAAACAGGTAATAATAACCTATGGTGCTAGAAATCAAAATAATGGTTAAGATTGGGGAATAGGGAAAGGGTAGTGATTAGCAGGGACACAAGGGGGCTTATGGGATGTTGGTATACTTCTATTTCTTGAGCTGGGAGATGTTTCCTAGGTATATTTATTTTTTGATGGTTTATCAAGCTATGCCCATATAATTTCTTCATTTCTGTAAGTATGTTATACCTCAATTATCATTTTGTTAATGAAAAATACATATACAACAAAGTTCACCATTGCATTGTACATAGTGTCAGTGGATTAATCAATTATGGTATTAGTTGAATAAATTGGAGAACATCCATGAAATGAAAAAAAAGTCATTAGAGTGAGCCCTAATCCAATATGACTGGTGTCCTTATACAACAAGATGAGGACAGACACAGATACAGAGGGAAGACCACATAAAGTTACAAGTAGAAGATGGTCATCTATCAGTCAAGGAGAGAGGTTCAGAAGAACCTTTCCCACAACCTTGCTGACACCAAGATCTTGGACTTCCAGAATTTTGAGAAGATAAATTTCTGTTTTTTAAGCCATCCAGTCTATGGTACTTTGTTATGACAGTGCTAGAAAACCAATATAGTAAGTAAAATGCAAACATGTTCCTGTGTCTTACAAAGCTCTATGATTTGATCCTGCCTAAATTTCCATTGCTCTTTAAAGTCTAGTCATCATTGTCTTCTAGCAATTCCTTGATGACAAGACTTCTTTTTTTAAAGCGTTAAGAGTCTTCATGCTCGGTGGGACGTTCAGGATGGCGGAGGAGTAAGACATGGAGATCACCTTCCTCCCCACAAATACATCAGAAATACATCTACATGTGGAACAACTCCTACAGGACACCTACTGAACGCTGACAGAAGACCTCAGACTTCCCAAAAGGCAAGAAACTCCCCATGTACCTAGGTGGGGCAAAAGAAAAAAGAAAAAACAGAGACAAAAAGAATAAGGATGGGACCTGCACTTCTGGGAGGGAGCTGTGAAGGAGGAAAAGATTCTACACACTAGGAAGCCCCTTCACTGGTGGAGACAGTGAGTGGCGGGGGGGAAGCTTCAGAGCCACGGAGGAGAACACAGCAACAGGGGTGCAGAGGGCAAGGTGGAGAGATTCCCACACAGAGGATTGGTGCCGACCAGCACTCACCAGCCCAAGAGGCTTGTCTGCTCACACGCTGGTGTGGGCGGGGGCTGGGAGCTGAGGCTTGGGCTTCGGAGGTCAGATTCCAGGGAGAGGACTGGGGTTGGCTGCGTGAACACAGCCTGAAGGGGACTAGTGGGCTACAGCTAGCTGGGAGGGAGTCTGGGAAAAAGTCTAGACCTGCCTAAGAGGCAAAAGGCCATTGTTTCAGAGTGTGTGAGGAGAGGGGATTCAGAGCACCACCTAAATGAGCTCCAGAGACTGGTGCGAGCTGCAGCTATCAGCACGGACCCCAGAGACGGGCATGAGATGCTAAGGCTGCTGCTGCAGCCACCAAAAAGCCTGTGTGCAAGCACAGGTCACTATCCACACCTCCACTCCTGGGAACCTGTGCAGCCTGCCACTGCCAGGGTCCCGTGATCCGGGGACAACTTCCCCAGGAGAACACATGTCATGCTTCAGGCTGTTGCAATGTCATGCTGGCCTTTGCCGCTGCAGGATCACACCACATTCCAGTTATGACTACTATACCCCTCCCTCCCCTAATGAGTGAGCCAGTGCCCCCTAATCAGCCACTGCTTTATCCACCCCCTTTCTAGGTGAGGAACAGTTGCCTGAGAGCAAAATACATGCAGGGGTGAGGCTAAACCAAAGCTGAACCCCAGGAGCTGTGAGAACAAAGAAGAGAAAGGGAAATTTCTCCATGCAGCCTCAGGAGCAGTGGATTAAATCTCCACAATCAACTTGATGTACCCTGCATCTGTGGAATACCTGAATAGACAATGAATCATCCCAAAATAGAGGCAGTGGAGTTTGGAAGCAACTGTAGACATGGGGTTTGCAGTCTGTGACTGACTTATTTCTGATTTTTATGTCTATTTTAGTATAGTTTTTAGTGCTTGTTATCATTGGTGGATTTGTTTATTTGTTTGGTTGCTTTCTTCCTTTTTTTAAAAGAAATTTTATTACTTTTTTATTTTAATAATTTTTTTATTTTAACAATTTTATTTTTAATTTTTATTTATTTATTTTTTTCTTTATTTTTTTTCTCCCTTTTCTTCTGAGCTGTGTGGCTGACAGGGTCTTAGTGCTCCGGCCTGGTGTCAGGCCTGAGCCTCTGAGGTGGGAGAGCCGAGTTCAGGACACTGGACAACAATAGACCTCCCAGCTCCACATAATATCAATCAGCAGGAGCTGTCCAGACATCTGCATCTCAATGCTAAGGCCCAGCTCCACCCAACAGCCAGCAAGCTCAAGTGCTGGATGCCCCATGCCAAACAACTAGCAAGACAGGAACACAACCCCACCCATTAGCAGACAGCCTACCTAAAATCATACTAAGTTCACAGACACTGCAAAACACCACCAGATGTGGCCCTGCCTACCAGAAAGAGAAAGTCCAACCACACCCACCAGAACACAGGTACCAGTCCCCTCCACCAGGAAGCCTACACAAGCCACTGAACCAAACTCAACCACTGGGGGCAGACACCAAAACCAATGGGAACTATGAACCTACAGACTGCAAAAAGGAGACCCCAAACACAGTAAGTTAAACAAAATGAGAAGACAGAGAAATATGCAGCAGATGAAGGAGCAAGGTGAAAACCCACCAGACCAAACAAATGAAGAGGAAATAGACAGCCTACCTGAAAAAGAATTCAGAGTAATGATAGTAGAGATGATCCAAAATCTTGGAAATAGAATGGAGAAAATACAAGAAACGTTTAACAAGGACCTAGAAGAACTAAAGAACAAGCAAACAATGCTGAACAACAAAATAAACAAAATTCAAAATTCTCTAGAAGGAATCAATGGCAGAATACCTGAAGCAGAAGAACGGATAAGTGAGCTGGAAGATAAAATAGTGGAAAAAACTACCACAGAGCAGAATAAAGAAAGAAGAATGAAAAGAACTGTGGACAGTCTCAGAGACCTCTGGGACAACATTAAAGGCACCAACATTCGAATTGTAGGGATCCCAGAAGAAGAAGAGAAAAAGAAAGGGTTTGAGAAAATATTTCAAGAGATTATAGTTCAAAACTTCCCTAACATGGGAAAAGAAATAGTCAATCAGGTCCAATAAGTGCAGAGAGTCCCATACAGGATAAACCTAAGGAGAAACAAGCCAAGACACATATTAATCAAACTATGAAAAATTAAATACAAAGGAAAAATATTTTAAAAGCAGCAAGGGAAAAGCAACAAATAATATACAAGGGAATCCTCATAAGGTTAACAGCTGATCTTTCAGCAGAAACTCTGCAAGCCAGAAGGGAGTGGCAGGACATATTTAAAGTGATGAAAAGGAAAAACCTACAACCAAGATTACTCTACCCAGCAAGGATCACATTCAGATTCGATGAAGAAATTAAAAGCTTTACAGACAAGCAGAAGTTAAGGGAATTCAGCACCACCAAACAAGCTTTACAACAAATTCTTAAGGAACTTTTCTAGTCAGGAAACACAAGACAAGGAAACATCTACAGAAAGAAACACAAAACAATTAAGAAAATGGTAATAGGAACATATATATTGATAATTACCTTAAATGTAAATGGCTTAAATGCTCCAATCAAAAGACATACACTGGATGAATGGATCCAAAACAAGACCTGTATATATGCTGTCTACAAGAGACCCACTTCAGACCTAGGTACACTTACAGACTGAAAGTGAGGGGATGGAAAAAGATAGCTGTTCTATTATCAGAAAAAATAGACTTTAAAGTAAAGACTATTACAAGAGAGAAAGAAGGACACTACATAATTATCAAGGGATCAATCCAAGAAGAAGATATAACAATTGTAAATATTTATGCACCCAACATAGGAGCACTTCAATACATAATGCAAATGCTAAAGGCCTAAAAGGGGAAATAGACACTAACACAATAACAGTAGAGGACTTTAACACCCCACTTTCACCAATGGACAGATCATGCAAAATGAAAATAAATAAGGAAACACAAGCTTTAAATGACACATTAAACAAGGTGGGCTTAATTGATATTTGTAGGACATTCCATCCAAAAACAACAGAATACACTTTCTGCTCAAGTGCTCATGGAACATTCTCCAGGATAGGTCATATTTTGGGTCACAAATCAAGCCTTGGTAAATTTAAGAAGACTGAAATCATATCAAGTATCTTTTCTGACCACAATGCTATGAGACTAGATATCAACTGCAGGAAAAAACTATAAAAAATACAAACACATGGAGGCTAAACAATACGCTACTAAACAACCAAGAGATAACTGAAGAAATCAAAAAAACCTAGAAACAACTGACAATGAAAACATGACGACCAAAGCCAATGGGATGCAGCAAAAGCAGTTCTAAGAGGGAAGTACATAGCAATAGAATCCTACCTCAAGAAATAAGAAACATCTCAAATAAACAATGTAACCTTACACCTAAAGCAATTAGAGAAAGAAGAACAGAAAAACCCCAAAGTTAGTAGAAGGAAAGAAATCATAAAGATCAGAGGAGAAATAAATGAAAAAGAAATGAAGGACACAATAGCAAAGATCAATGAAACTGAAAGCTGGTTCTTTGGGAAGATAAACAAAATTGATAAACCATTAGCCAGACTCAAAAAGAAAAAAGGGAGGGACTTCCCTGGTGGTGCAGTGGTTGAGAATCTGCCTGCCAATGCAGGGGACATGGGTTTGAGCCCTGGTCTGGGAAGATCCCACATGCCATGGAGCAACTAAGCCCGTGTGCCATGACTAGTGAGCCTGCATGTCTGGAGCCCGTGCTCCGCAACAAGAGAGGCTGCGACAGTGAGAGGTCTGCGCACCACGATGAAGAATGGCCCCTGCTCGCTGCAACTAGAGAAAGCCCTTGAACAGAAACGAAGACCCAACACAGCCAAAACCAACCAACCAAACAACCAAACAAACAAAAATTAAAAAAAGGGAAAAGACTCAAATCAACAGAAGTAGAAATGAAAAGAAGTAACAACTGACACTGCAAAAATACAAAGGATGATGAGAGATTACTACAAGCAACTATATGCCAATAAAATGGACAACCTGGAAGAAATGGACAAATTCTTAGAAGAGCACAACCTTCCGAGACTGAACCAGGAAGAAATGGAAAATATAAAGACAACTCACAAGCACTGAAATTGAAACTGTGATTGAAAATCTTCCAACAAACAAAAGCCCAGGACCAGATGGTTTCATAGGCTATTGCTACTAAACATTTAGAGAAGAGCTAACGCCTATCCTTCTCAAACTCTTCCAAAATATAACAGAGGGAGGAACACTCCCAAACTCATTCTACGAGGCAACCATCACCCTGATACCAAAACCAAAGATGTCACAAAAAAAGAAAACTACAGGTGAATACCTCTGATGAACATAGATGCAAAAATCCTCAACTAAATACTAGCAAACAGAATCCAACAGTACATTAAAAGGATCATACACTATGATCAAGTGGGGTTTATTCCAGGAATGCAAGGATTCTTCTATATAATCAAATCAATCAATGTGATACACCATATTAACAAATTGCAGGCGAAAAACCATATGATTATCTCAATAGATGCAGAAAAAGCTTTTGACAAAATTCAACACCCAGTTATGATAAAAGCTCTCCAGAAAGTAGGCATAGAGGGAACCTACCTCAACATAATAAAGGCCATATATGACAAACCCACAGCCAACATCGTTCTCAATGGTGAAAGACTGAAACCATTTCCTTTAAGATCAGGAACAAGACAAGGTTGCCCACTCTCACCACTATTATCCAATATAGTTTTGGAAGTTTTAAAGCTGTTTGCAGATGACATGATAGTATTCATAGAGAATCCTAAAAATGCTACCAGAAAACTACTAGAGGTAATCAGTGAATTTGGTAAAGTAGCAGGATACAAAATTAATGCACAGAAATCTCTTGCATGCCTATACATTAATGATGAAAAATCTGAAAGAGAAATTACCATTGCAACAAAAAGAATAAAGAATAAAATAAAGAATAAAATACCTAGGAATAAACCTACCTAAGGAGACAAAAGACCTGTATGCAGAAAACTATAAGACACTGATGAAAGAAATTAAAGATGATACAAATAGATGGAGAGATATACCATGTTCTTGGACTGAAGGAATCAACATTGTGAAAATGACTATACTACTCAAAACAATCTACAGATTCAATGCAATCCCTATCAAAGTACCAGTGGCATTTTGCACAGAACCAGAAGAAAAAATTTCACAATTTGTATGGAAACACAAAAGACCCTGAATAGCCAAAGCAATCTTGAGAAAGAAAAACAGAGGTGGAGGAAGCAGGCTCCCTGACTTCAGACTATGCTACAAAGCTACAGTAATCAGGACAGTATGGTAATGGCACAGAAACAGAAATATAGATCAATGGAACAGGATAGAAAGCCCAGAGATAAATCCATGCACCTATGGTCACCTCATCTTTGATAAAGGAGACAAGAATATACAATGGTAAAAAGAGAGTCACTTCAATAAGTGGTGCTGGGAAAACTGGACAGCTACATGTGAAAGAATGAAATTAGAACACTCCCTAACACCATACACAAAAATAAACTCAAAATGGATTAAAGACCTAAATGTAAGGCCAGACACTATCAAACTCTTAGAGGAAAACATAGGCAGAACACTCTATGACATAAATCACAGTAAGATCCTTTTTTACCCACCTCCTAGAGAAATGGAAAGAAAAACAAAAATAAACAAATGGGACCTAATGAAACTTCAAAGCTTTTGCACAGCAAAGAAAACCATAAACGAGATGAAAAGACAACCCTCAGAATGGGAGAAAATATTTGCAAACGAAGCAACTGAAAAAGGATTAATCTCCAAAATATACAAGCAGCTCATGCAGCTCAATAGCAAAAAAGCAAACAAACCAATCCGAAAATGGGCAGAAGACCTAAATAGACATTTCTCTAAAGAAGATATACAGATTGCCAACAAACACATGAAAGGATGATCAACATCACTAATCATTAGAGAAATGCAAATCAAAACTACAATGAGGTATCACCTCACACCGATCAGAATGGCCATCATCAAGAAATCCTCCAACAATAAATGCTGGAGAGGGTGTGGAGAAAAGGGAACACTCTTGCACTGTGGGTGGGAATGTTAATTGATACAGCCACTATGGAGAATTGTATGGAGGTTCCTTAAAAAACTTAAAATAGAACTGTCTTATGACCCAGCAATCCCACTACTGGGCATATACCCTAAGAAAACCATAATTCAAAAAGAGTCATGTACCACAATGTTCATTGCAGCTCTGTTTACAATAGCCAAGACATGGAAGCAACCTCAGTGTCCATCAGCAGACGATTGGATAAAGAAGATGTGGCACATATATACAATGGAATATTAGTCAGCCATAAAAAGAAATGAAACTGAGTTATTTGTAGTGAGGTGTGTGGACCTAGTGTCTGTCATACAGAGTGAAGGAAGTAAGAAAGAGAAAACAAATACTGTATGCTAATACATATATGGAATCTAAAAAAAAAAAAAAAAAAAAGAGTGGTTCTGAAGAACCTAGGGGCAGGACAGGAATAAATACCGAGATGTACAGAATGGACTTGTGGACATGGGGAGAGGGAAGGTTAAGCTGGGATGAAGAGAGTAACACTGACATATATACACTACCAAATGTAATATAGCTACCTAGTGGGAAGCAGCTGCATAGCACAGGGAGATCAGCTGGGTGCTTTGTGACCACCCAGAAGGGTGGGATAGGGAGGGTCAGAGGGAGATGAAAGATCGAGGGTATATGGGAATATATGTATATATGTAGCTGATTCACTTGTTACACAACAGAAAGTAAACCTTGTAGAGCAATTACACTCTAATAAAGATGTTAAATAAAAAAATAAACAAGTTTGAGATAAAAAAAAAAGCTACCTTGTTCCTTCTGGGTTCCCTGAAATGCCAGGTCATTAAGGAAGTCTGATATGCTTGAATATAGATAGCATAATCAAGATTTTATTGTGTGGTGGTGAAGACTCTTTCTGCTGCTACATTTACAAAGCCATTGTGTTAGAAAAAAAAAAAAAAGAGTCTTCATGCTCATTGTTCCCTGTGTCTGAAGTCGTTGTCTCCTCATTACCGTATTACATTCACTTCTTTGCACAGCTAGCTCATTTTCCTCCTTCATGACTCAGTTTAACTGTTACCTCTGACCGTCTCTACCCTCCTTCCCATTTATGTATTATGTACATATATATTTTTACCTTTGTTTTCTCCCTAATACTTAACATAGCTTGCAATTATTTTGTATCACTAGACTGTTAGCCCCATGGAGGCAGGGACTCATTTGGTCTTGTTCACCCTATTATTTCCAGACCAGACCATAGGTCTTAACAAATAATGAGTGAGTGAATATGATGGTTTTTTATGGTTATCTTTGTTTTGACCATTCCCATCCTTCCACTGAAACAGCTTTTGCTAATGTTACCAATCACCTCCATGTTCTAAACCCAGTGGACAATTGTACAGCTCACGTTACTTGACTTCATCCTTTTCCTGGCTTTTGAATGTAGGAGTTCCTGAAGACTTGATCCTAGGCACCCCCTTCTTGTCTGACTTTCTGGTTTTTCCAAAATGTAAACGAATCACTGCCCATATTAATGTTTGTAGCCTAGAATTTTGTTGAAGTTTAAGGTGCTGGAGGAACTTAAGCTTCAACATATCCAAGTCAAAACTTATGATCTTCCTTCCAAAGACTGCTTCTCTTTCAGTGTTTACTGTTTTGGAGACTGGCACCACAATCCAGACAGCTGTGGAAACCACCTTGCCCCTGTTTCCAGTCTATGATTAAAACTTCTTTTGATCTCGTGACCTAAATATGTCTAAAATTTCCCCCACATATCTCTCCATTTTTTACTTTGTCATAAAATCCAGGCCACCACATTCTCTTGCTTGCACTGTTACTGCAGTAGTCTCTGATGGGTTTCCTGTATTAATTCTTGCCTGTGTCCCATCTGTTTTTCATATTACATCCAGAATTATATTTCAGAAACACAAATCTAATCATGCTGTTTTTCTGCTTGCAACCATTTAATGGCTTCCCGTTGCTCTTAGATAACAACTAAAAACATTAGCGGGGCTTCAAGGCCCTGCCTGTCTGCTTTCTGCTACTTCATCCTGAGTCTCTTCCTTTCATCTCCCTTCCAGTCACATTTGTTTCATCAGTTCCTGAAATGGCTCATGCTCCCTCTTTCCTCAGGTCTTTTGTGCTCTGTGCTCCCATGCACCTGCCCAACCCAAATCCACCTCACACTATGTCACTTAAATCACTTCAAATTGTCCTTCAGATCTTTGCTCATCAAGTCAGCTTCTTAAATATATTTTTCAATGCACTGAATGAAGGTTGTAATGATATTTGGGTGATTAGACAAACCACCTATATTGGTTAGGACAGGATAGAATATTATACAGTAACAACCTCAAACCTCAGTGGCTTGACACACAAAACTATATTTCTCCTTTATGCTACATTTCTAGCATAGATTAGCAGGTGGGGCTCTGCTTATCATTGCCACTCATAAACCCAGGCTGATGGAGGCTCCATCAACAAATGTTCCATGATCACCTTGTCAGAGGGAAGAGAATGTGGGGACAGGAGGCATAACTTAGACTTTTAGCCCTGGAGCAACACCTGTCCCTTCTATTCATGTTTTGTTGGCCAAAGCAAGTCATATAGGCATACCTAATTTCAAGGGAAGTAGAGTATAATCCCATGATGTATTTGGAAAGAGGAAAGCTAGAAATATTTCTTGAGCAGCACTGGCACTGGTGACTACCACAGCACCCCTCCAGGTACACAGGAAGAGGTTTCCATGAGTCGAGGTTTCTTTTTTTTTTCCCCCCACTGAAGTCTGAGCAACCTGTGTAGACCCTAAGTTCTATTAGAGCAGGGACTGTGAATGTCTTGGTCATTTTTGCATTCCCACTGTAGAACATGTGCCACATAGTAGTAGGCTTTTACTAAACATTGACTGAGTGAGCAAATGAATAAGAGCAGTTACTGACTGTTGTGTTAAGTCCTTCTCGGGTATTATCTCCTTTAATCCTTATGATGTGCCTCAAGGCAGGTTTTATTATTTTATAAATGTGCAAGCTCAGGTAATTTTTAAAAAGAGCATCCCCAGAGGCTCAATAATCAGTGGAATAATAATTCATTTGGAATGAAGAAGCGTGTGATTAAATGTCCTGTCCTCTTCTACTCTCTTCATTGTGTGTTTTGAATCACAATATTTTGTAAGGAGATATTTTGTAAGGACAGGATATTACCCAGAATCCCTGCCACCTTTTTTTTCTGCGTTATTTGTGCATTCTTTACTTATACGTTCTAAAGATACTTTAAAGCTATTTACTATTATTTGCTATGTGATTAAAAACATTCTTTCTCGACTTCCGGGTAAGATGGCGGAAGAGGAAGACGCGGAGATCACCTTCCTCCCCACGGATACACCAGAAATACAGCTACACGTGGAACAACTCCTACAGAACACCTACTGAATGCTGGCAGAAGACCCCAGACCTCCCAAAAGGCAAGAAACCCCCCACATACCTGGGTAGGGCAAAGCGGAGAGATTCCCGCACAGAGGATCGGTGCCAAGCGGCACTCACCAGCCCGAGAGGCTTGTCTGCTCGCTGCCGGGGCGGGCAGCGCTGGAAGCTGAGGCTCGGGCTTCGGTCAGAGCGCAGGGAGAGGACTGGGGCTGGCGGCGAGAACTCAGCCTGAAGGGGGCTAATGTGCCACAGCTAGCCGGGAGGGAGTCCGGGAAAACTCTGGAGCTGCCGAAGAGGCAGGAGACTTTTTCTTCCCTCTTGGTTTCCTGGTGCGCGAGGAGAGGGGATTAAGAGCGCTGCTTAAAGGAGCTCCACAGACGGGCGCGGGTCGCGGCTGAAAGCGCGGAGCCCAGAGACGGGCGTGGGATGCCGGGGCTGCTGCTGCCGCCGCCAAGAAGCCTGTGTGCGAGTGCAGGTCACTGTCCACACCGCCCTTCCGGGAGCCTGTGCAGCCCGCCACTGCCGGGGTCCCGGGATCCAGGGAGAACGCATGGCGCGCCTCGGGCTGGTGCAATGTCACGCCGGCCTCTGCCGCAGCAGGCTCGCCCCACACTCCGTGCCCCTCCCTCCCGCCCGGCTTGAGTGAGCCAGAGTCCCCGAAGAGGCTGCTCCTTTAACCCTGTCCTGTCTGAGCGAAGAACAGACGCCCTCCGGCGACCTACACGCAGAGGCGGGGCCAAATCCAAAGCAGAGACCCAGGAGCTGTGAGAACAAAGAAGAGAAAGGGAAACCTCTCCCAGCAGCCTCAGAAGCAGCGGATTAAAGCTCCACAATCAACTTGATGTACCCTGCATCTGTGGAATACATGAATAGACAACACATCATCCCAAATTGAGGAGCCCGGAGTCAGTGCTGTGCCTCTGAGGTGGGAGAGCCAACTTCAGGACACTGGTCCACAAGAGACCTCCCAGCTCCACATAATATCAAACAGCGAAAATCTTCCAGAGATCTCCATCTCAACACCAGCACCCAGCTTCACTCAACGACCAGCAAGCTACAGTGCTGGACACCCTATGCCAAACAACTAGCAAGACAGGAACACAAGGCCACCCATTAGCAGAGAGGCTGCCTAAAATCATAAAAAGTCCACAGACACCCCAAAACACACCACCAGACGTGGACTTGCCCACCAGAAAGACAAGATCCACCCTCATCCACCAGAACACAGGCACTACTCCCCTCCACCAGGAAGCCTACACAACCCACTAAACCAACCTTAGCCACTGGGGACAGACACCAAAAACAATGGGAACTACGAACCTGCAGCCTGCAAAAAGGAGACCCCAAACACAGTAACATAAGCAAAATGAGAAGACAGAAAAACACACAGCAGGAGAAGGAGCAAGATAAAAACCCACCAGATCTAACAAATGAAGAGGTAATAGGCAAATAAGGCAAATACTAACAGCCATAAAAGGAGAAATCGACAGTAACACACTCATAGTACGGGACTTTAACACCCCACTTTCACCAATGGACAGATCATCCAAAATGAAAATAAATAAGGAAACACAAGCTTTAAATGATACATTAAACAAGATGGACTTAATTGATATTTATAGGACATTCCATCCAAAAACAACAGAATACACATTTTTCTCAAGTGCTCATGGAACATTCTCCAGGATAGATCATATCTTGGGTCACAAATCAAGCCTTGGTAAATTTAAGAAAATTGAAATTGTATCAAGTATCTTTTCCGACCACAATGCTATGAGACTAGATATCAATTACAAGAAAAGAGCTGTAAAAAATACAAACACATGGAGGCTAAACAATACACTACTTAATAACGAAGTGATCACTGAAGAAATCAAAGAGGAAATTAAAAAATACCTAGAAACAAATGACAATGGAGACACGACGACCCAAAACCTATGGGATGCAGCAAAAGCAGTTCTAAGAGGGAAGTTATAGCAATACAATCCCACCTTAAGAAACAGGAAACATCCCGAATAAACAACCTAACCTTGCACCTAAAGCAATTAGAGAAAGAAGAACAAAAACATCCCAAAGTTAGCAGAAGGAAAGAAATCATAAAAATCAGATCAGAAATAAATGAAAAAGAAATGAAGGAAACGATAGCAAAGATCAATAAAACTAAAAGCTGGTTCTTTGAGAAGATAAACAAAATTGATAAACCATTAGCCAGACTCATCAAGAAAAAAAGGGAGAAGACTCAAATCAATAGAATTAGAAATGAAAAAGGAGAAGTAACAACTGACACTGCAGAAATACAAAAGATCATGAGAGATTACTATAAGCAACTCTATGCCAATAAAATGGACCACCTGGAAGAAATGGACAAATTCTTAGGAATGCACAACCTGCCAAGACTGAATCAGGAAGAAATAGAAAATATGAACAGACCAATCACAAGCACTGAAATTGAAACTGTGATAAAAATTCTTCCAACAAACAAAAGCCCAGGACCAGATGGCTTCACAGGTGAATTCTATCAAACATTTAGAGAAGAGCTAACACCTATCCTTCTCAAACTCTTCCAAAATATAGCAGAGGGAGGAACACTCCCAAACTCATTCTACGAGGTCACCATCACCTTGATACCAAAACCAGACAAGGATGTCACAAAGAAAGAAAACTACAGGCCAATATCACTGATGAACATAGATGCAAAAATCCTCAACAAAATACTAGCAAACAGAATCCAACAGCACATTAAAAGGATCATACACCATGATCAAGTGGGGTTTATTCCAGGAATGCAAGGATTCTTCAATATATGCAAATCAATCAACGTGATACACCATATTAACAAATTGAAGGAGAAAAACCATATGATCATCTCAATAGATGCAGAGAAAGCTTTCGACAAAATTCAACACCCAGTTATGATAAAAACCCTGCAGAAAGTAGGCATAGAGGGAACTTTCCTCAACATAATAAAGGCCATATATGACAAACCCACAGCCAGCATCGTCCTCAATGGTGAAAAACTGAAACCATTTCCACTAAGATCAGGAACAAGACAAGGTTGCCCACTCTCACCCCTCTTATTCAACCTAGTTTTGGAAGTTTTAGCCACAGCAATCAGAGAAGAAAAGGAAATAAAAGGAATCCAAATTGGAAAAGAAGAAGTAAAGCTGTCACTGTTTGCAGATGACATGATACTATACATAGAGAATCCTAAAGATGCTACCAGAAAACTACTAGAGTTAATCAATGAATTTGGTTAAGTTGCAGGATACAAAATTAATGCACAGAAATCTCTGGCATTCCTATATACTAATGATGAAAAATCTGAAAGTGAAATCAAGGAAACACTCCCATTTACCATTGCAACAAAAAGAATAAAATATCTAGGAATAAACCTACCTAAGGAGACAAAAGACCTGTATGCGGAAAACTACAAAACACTGATGAAAGAAATTAAAGATGATACAAATAGATGGAGAGATGTACCATGTTCTTGGATTGGAAGAATCAACATTGTGAAAATGACTCTACTACCCAAAGCAATCTACAGATTCAATGCAATCCCTATCAAACTACCACTGGCATTTTTCACAGAACTAGAACAAAAAATTTCACAATTTGTATGGAAACACAAAAGACCCCGAATAGCCAAAGCAATCTTGAGAACGAAAAATGGAGCTGGAGGAATCAGGCTCCCTGACCTCAGACTATACTCCAAAGCTACAGTAATCAAGACAGTATGGTACTGGCACAAAAACAGAAAGATAGATCAATGGAACAGGATAGAAAGCCCAGAGTTAAACCCACGGACATATGGTCACCTTATCTTTGATAAAGGAGGCAGGAATGTACAGTGGAGAAAGGACAGTCTCTTCAATAAGTGGTGCTGGGAAAACTGGATAGGGACATGTAAAAGTATGAGATTAGATCACTCCCTAACACCATACACAAAAATAAGCTCAAAATGGATTAAAGACCTAAATGTAAGGCCAGACACTATCAAACTCTTAGAGGAAAACATAGGCAGAACACTCTATGACATAAATCACAGCAAGATCCTTTTTGACCCACCTCCTAGAGAAATGGAAGTAAAGACAAAAATAAACACATGGGACCTAATGAAACTTAAAAGCTTTTGCACAGCAAAGGAAACCGTAAACAAGATGAAAAGACAACCCTCAGAATGGGAGAAAATATTTGCCAATGAAGCAACAGATAAAGGATTAAGCTCCAAAATTTATAAGCAGCTCATGCAGCTCAATAACAAAAAAACAAACAACCCAATCCAAAAATGGGCAGAAGACCTAAATAGACATTTCTCCACAGAAGATATACAGACTGCCAACAAACACATGAAAGGATGCTCAACATCTTTACTCATTAGAGAAATGCAAATCAAAACTACAATGAGATATCATCTCACACCAGTCAGAATGTCCATCATCAAAAATTCTAGAAACAATAAATGCTGGAGAAGGTGTGGAAAAAAGGGAACACTCTTGCACTGTTGGTGGGAATGTGAATTGGTACAGCCACTATGGAGAACGGTATGGAGGTTCCTTAAAAAACTACAAATAGAACTACCATATGACCCAGCAATCCCACTACTGGGCATATACCCTGAGAAAACCATAATTCAAAAAGAGACATGTACCAAAATGTTCATAGCAGCCCTATTTACAATAGCCTGGATATGGAAACAACCTAAGTGTCCATCATCGGATGAATGGATAAAGAAGATGTGGCACATATATACAATGGACTATTACTCAGCCATAAAAAGAAACGAAATTGAGCTATTTGTAATGTGGTGGATGGACCTAGAGTCTGTCATACAGAGTGAAATAAGTCAGAAAGAGAAAGACAAATACTGTATACTGACACATATATATGGAATTTAAGAAAAAAAATGTCATGAAGAACATAGGGGTAAGACAGGAATAAAGAGACCTACTAGAGAATGGACTTGAGGATATGGGGAGGGGGAAGGGTAAGCTGTGACAAAGTGAAAAAGCGGCATGGACATATATACACTACCAAACGTAAGGTAGATAGCTAGTGGGAAGCAGCCGCATAGCACAGGGAGATCAGCTCGGTGCTTTGTGACCACCTGGAGGGGTGGGATAGGCAGGGTGGGAGGGAGACGCAAAAGGGAGGGGATATGGGAACATATGTGTATGTATAAGTGATTAAATTTGTTATAAAGCAAAAAAAAAAAAAACTAACTTCATTAAGATTCACTATTTAATAAATAAGCCACTGGCAGTCACACACACAAAAAACCATTCTTTCTCAAACATAGTTTTGCTTTTTCTGTATTGATAAGATCTGAACCAATCCCTTTTAAATTTATTTATTAAAATTTATTTTTTTTTAAATTTTTGACTGCATCGGGCCTTAGTTGCGGCACGTGGGGTCTTCGTTGCTGCATGCTGGATCTTTCGTTGTGGCGTGCAGGCTCCAGAGGGCATGTGCTCAGTAGTTGTGGTGTGTGGGCTTAGTTGCTGCGCAGCATGTGGGATCTTAGTTCCCTGACCAGGGATCGTATTCGCATCCCCTGCTTTGGAAGTTGGATTGTTAACCACTGGACCACCAGGGAAGTCTCCCAATCCCTTTTTTAGATGATTGGTTTCCATTTAAGTTGGAAATGTAATCCAGATTCTAAAACAAACAAGTTAAAATGAGTATTTCTTCTGTTACCAGAGATCAGATTTAGAGGAAGGAGATGAGAGAAAAACAGTTTTCTGAAATCTGGCTGAACCATATTTATTGTTATTGAATGGGCGTACCTTAGACATTTTTGAGTTGAAATTAGGTGAATGGCTTGAGGAAGCAAGATGGTGCAGGTCTAAACCCTTTGCCAGCCAAGTGTTGTCCTAACCCAGAACTTAAATAGGGCCAGTATTCTGGAGCCCCCTCACCTTCAGTTTCTTCATAAAACACTTTTGTATTCATTAATAGTATCTTCAAGAGAGGAGGTCTAATGCTTGGTAACCTGCTGCTTTGTGGTACCTGTCAGTTTGCCTGCTCTCTTGGATTAACTGAAAGACAGAAGTCCTGATGGTTGCCGACTGGGCTGGCCATTACAGAGACCCCTATTTCATCTCATTTCATTATTTAATTCCAATGGTGCATCTACAGACTTGCTGTTAGGTGGTTACTGCACCTTAGTAAATCTTAACACTCAGCAGAAAACAGTCTAAATAAGACAAAGGGGATAAATACCTTGTTCTTCTACTTGTCTTGCCTAAAAAGACCACAGTTTAAGGAACTATAAAATAGGCTCTTTGGAAATAAGTTGATTTCCTAAACTGAACTAATAATGAGCTATTCAGTGCAGTAAGAAAATCCAGTTGTCTTGTCATTTTAAATGTCCCATTCGTTCTCAGGATAAAAGTTTGGTTGATAGTTTTCAACTTGAGAACATCCTTAGAATTTTGCTCATGATTATATGGACTATTAGTGTTACATGGTACATGCATCCTGTCAGTAGGGGATAAAATTCTTTTAGTTCCTGGCGTTTATCTGCTATTAGGGATATTTGATTAGACCAATAGTAAGCTCATATCTCCTTGTGTTATAATGAACTACTTTCTTGTTTGTCTTTCCCATATGGATGGGAGATCTTTGAGGACAAAAATTATATCTTCTGAATTTTCCAATTAATTTTAAATTTCAACTTGAAATGCTTACTTGCAGCTAGGACTCTGTTGTTGGGTTAAAAATGATGCAACGGATTTGGGGATTAAACTAGTTAAGAGGTGCTGGGCTTAGCTGAAAATAGCCTTTTCCCTGGCCCATGTGTCCCAGGTCTTCATCACACACTGTGTAATGGGCCTCGGGCCATTGTCACTTTGACTCTTGGGCTTCACTCAGATGTGTTGGGGGTATCTCAACCTGCGGTGCCATCATTTTCATGATATTTGTAATCCCCTCCTTCCCTGATTATTCCTAATCCACTGTAGGTGTTTGCAATATTGTGATTTTGCCTATAAATGACTAAATGTATATTTTTCATATGTATTTAGTCTTCATTCAGAGTTCCTGGCTCACAGCTCCCCAAACCCTTGGAATTTCCTGAGCAATAACAGCAATGGGATAATATTTGGTCTCTTGTCCTCAATTCTTGAGAATGATTCGGGGAAGGTGACTTTTGGATTCTACCCAAGGGTAGGAGCTGGTTTCTAGGAGAACCAACCATGTGATTAAAGTGTTGGAACTTTCAGTATCACCCCCTGATTTTGGGGAGGGATGGGGGGCTGGAGATTAGCCCACTGGCCAGTGATTTAGTTAATCGTGAATATGTAATGAAGCGTCCATAAGAATCCCAAAGAACAGATTTTTGTCCTTTTTTCCCCCTTTCCACATTGGAGAAGCAGAGTGTTTTTGTGCTGTTCCAAGCTTGCACTGCTTGCCATATGACAGGCCAATAAATCAAGAGACGAGGTGTTGGGGCAGGAGTGGCGACTTTATTCAGAAAGCCAGCAGACCGAGATGGCGGACTAGCGTCCCAGAGAACCATCTTTTCTGAGTTAGAATTCAGGCTTCTTTTATACTAAAAGGAGAGGGAGTAAAGCCCTGGTTCTGATCAGACTCTGGAGGGGAGTTAGTTTCTTCCTTCCTGCAGCCATTCACAGGTGGACCTGGTCAGGAGGTTTCCTGTGAGCTAAACTAAGGTATTTTAGCTTAATGCTCAATACGTGGGTGGCAGGGTTCCCAGAGATGGGCCATTATGTTAATTTAAGCTTGTAGGCAACATCCCTTTAGTGATTAACTTGTTTTTCTCTATTACAGAGCCACCATGCCAGGATCCACACCCCATGAGGATAGAAGCTCCTTTGTTTGGGACCTCACTCGATATATATCTTCTTTTGGCTGTTGATTCATAACTTTTAATATCTTTTTATAATAAATCAGTAATCTGGTGAGCAAACAGATTTTCCCAAGCTCTGTGAACTGTTCTAGCAAATTAACTGAACCTGAGCAGGGGGTTGTGGGAACCTCTGATTTACAGCCCGTTGGTCATCAGAAGTACGGATAACAATATGGACTTGCGATTGGCATCCTGAGTTGGAAGGAGTTGTTGGAACCTCCAATTTGCAGCCAGTTGGTAAGAAGCACAGGTAACAATCTGGACTTGCAACTGGTATCTGAAGTGGAGGTTGGTCTTGTGGGACTGAGCCCTTTACCTGTGGAATGTGATTCTATCTTCAGATAGATAGTGTCAGAATTGAGTTGAATTATCAGACACCCTGGCAGGGTCCAGGAACTGCTTCTTGTTTTGGGGAAGCCTCCACACATATGCTGGAATTGAATCTGGGATCCCCTTTCCAGTGCTGAATATATGCTTGATGAATGAACAAGTGAGGGTGTGTGTGAATGCCCCAAATACCTCTTGTGCTGGCTTTTCAAGTTTCCCATCACAACAGTCCCTCCTTTGGGATTTAAGCATTATCTACGAAGACCTAAATGAAAATCCCTTAACCGAGAGAGACATCATTGTCTTTTGTGTCAGTGGAGGGCAGATCTTATAAAAACTGATATAGCTTGGAACAGAAATAATTTTTTTTTTTTTTTTTTTTTCTGTACGCGGGCCTCTCACTGCTGTGGCCTCTCCCATTGAGGAGCACAGGCTCCGGATGCGCAGGCTCAGCAGCCATAGCTCACGGGCCCAGCCGCTCCGTGGCATGTGGTATCTTCCTGGTCCGGGGCACGAACCCGTGTCCCCGGCATTGGCAGGCGGACTCTCAACCACTGTGCCACCAGGGAAGCCCCGGAACAGAAATAATTTGATAGGAGAAAGGAGGATGGAGGATTAGAGAGGCCCAAACTAGGGTTCTTTCCTCAGGGTGCCAAGCTAGGATGGCCTGCTGGTGGGGTCTCTGGGTGACTAGGGATCAGTAGGAAGACCCTGAGCCCTGGGGAAGTATATGATATTAGTGAAAGAAGGAGAGCAAATGAGGACAGGAGGGGTTGCTAAAGACCAATCACTGGCTTTAAGATTTTGTGTAGGGAGACCAGTTCATCCTGCCCACATCAAAGCTTGTGTCTAATGAAGTCATGAGTGCAGTGAAAATGAACTCACTTAATGCAGGGTCACTTGGTGGCCTATGAGAATCCCAACACCTAACGTACCCTCCATCTTAGGAACGTTTATAAAGCAAGATCAAGGCCATTTTGGACATAGCTAATCAAAAAAACAACCAGAAAATACTCCCAATAGCTAAATTGTTAGTTTACTGGACACTCATAAACTAAAAGCTTGTTTGCTTTGCTGAATGTGGAGCAGATGTGATAAACAATAGAAATAGCTTGCACATAGCACTTCATCATTTATAAAGCACCTTCATGTACTTCTTTTTAGTATTCTGATAAAGCAGGTAATTCAGTTGTTATCCCCCATTTACAGATAGGGACACTGAGGCTTGGAGAAATATTTGACTTGTACATGTTTATGTGGCTGGTGGGTTGTGGAGGTTAAGATTAGACCCCAAGCCCTCCCTATCTGAGATCCATGTGTTCTTCTGTGACAGCCTGCCTCAAACATTTCCCAGGAGAGCAGCTCAGGCTTAATTGCCCATGGCCTTCTCTTGCCTTGCCATCCTGACCTAAACACTTCAGCATTACTTCTTGTATTCAATTTTGACCTTGGTAAAGCTGTTTAAATAAAGGTGGTAAAAGTTTGGGCTGATAGAGAGTACATATATTATGGCTTCTCTTTCCCAAATCTGGTATTTATTAAGGTTTTCCTGGCTGTAGCTGAGGTTGTGATATTTACACAGTGTTTTGGTGTGCGGGCGGAAGCAGATTATAGTGCCGAGAGGTATTTACACAGCTTGTAGGAATTTGGAGCCCTACTGATGTCTTGACCATGTTGTGCTTCTCGGAAGGAGAATTTGCTCATGGAAATGTATGGCACCATTAGGTTGAAACTTGACTGTTTCTAGCAGGCACTCTAGGGTACTCCACAAATCATGCGGGAGGAGGTAGCCCTCACCACTGCCTCACTATAGGGTCAGCTCTGCTTCGAGTAATTATTATTATCATTAATTATTAATAATTGGTGCCACTTATTGAGTGCCATCTTTGCCAGGCAGAGTGTTATATACCATATATACATTATCTTTGTTCTGAAAACCATCAGATAAAATAGGCATTGTGATCTCTATTTTATTGGTAATGGAATCAGAAAGGCTAACTTATACAGGTTCTAAAATTAAGTTGGTTTAAACTTGGTCAGTTTCACTCTTTTATCTGAAAGGTTAGTAATGGATGATTATAAGAAGTTAAAAATGTACTGAATTTTATTAATTCTTATACACTGCAGATGATAAAGACCTTTCCTAGTGAATGTGTCTAATTTTGGGACTTCTCTTTTGGGAGCATGTTATTATTCCTCAGGCCTTCCGCTCCAGGGGCTGTGGGTATGTGTCTAGCTATATCTTTTCTTTGGTTGAGGGCAAGCAGGATAGTCCTGTGCAGCTCTGACCTTAGATGGGTCCCCTTAGCCCCGCTCTTGATTTTGACTGGTTGAACTTTTCATTTTCTACTCCTGGATCAGTGAATTGAAAGGGTTCATGCTTCTGCTAAAGGTAGATTTAGACCCAGAGGATTTTTTTACCTTAGAGAATGCCCATCAGGTAGGCATACTGGCTTTTTAAATTAGTGTCTTAAGAGTTGTTTGCAGTGACTGCTCTCCTGCTCTCCTATGTGAGTACTTTCTCTCAGGAAGTGGCCTGAGTCTTTGGGAACAGCTGGCTCCCTCCAGCATCAGCATAGCTGGGCTTAGGAAAAGTTGTACTGGTCAAGCAGCTGTGGTGGGGTGGACTTGACCTGGAATTAGAACAGGCCTAGGGCTCCAGCTTTACCAGGTAACCAGCTGTTATGACTTTGGCAAGTTCACCTATCTTATTAGTGCGTCAATTTCCATAATTTGAATTTGCATATGAAACCCAAGTTTCAGTTGCTTGGATGATGGACCATAAATCCTCTGGTGCTCTGGACTGACCCTTAAAACACGTCTGCGGGCCTCCCTGGTGGCGCAGTGGTTGAGAGTCCGCCTGCCGATGCAGGGGATACGGGTTCGTGCCCCGGTCTGGGAGGATCCCATATGCCGCGGAGCGGCTGGGCCCGTGAGCCATGGCCGCTGGGCCTGCGCATCCGGAGCCTGTGCTCCGCAACGGGAGAGGCCACAACAGTGAGAGGCCCGCATACCGCAAAAATGAAAAAAAAAAAAAAAAAAAAAAAAACACGTCTGCATAAAATATCTTGATTTCCTAACATATATAATGTAAGCATGTCATCACCAGTATTTTTATTTGAGTAATTTAATTTTTTTGGTGGAGGGAACGGGAAAGCGTAGGTTTCTCCTGATGCAGGTTAAGGTGAAGCCTGCTTCTCTCTCATCCCTCTTTAAGAAAAAATTTCTCAAAACTACACTGACACCAAACACTCGTGAATGTGGAGTGAATGTGGCAGTGGAGAGGGTGTGTGGGGTCGTTACATCCCAACATAGAGAAGCAAACAGCTTAAAATGGAATATTAGACATCATTATATTCAAGTTCTCAGTGGCTCAGGCCACTGTTTCTTCCAGCACCTTCTTCCTTTATCCCATATCAGAGTAACCCAAATCTGTGTCTACGCCTTCTTACAGGGGAATCCTAAAAATTTGTCAATTTATTATAAAGGCCAATTTCACTCTTTTCTGTTTAAACCTCTCCCTTCTTGGATCTGCCTGAGGTGAAGTTGTGAGGCTTACCTTAAAAATCAGACAAGTTCATTAAGGTTTTTCCCAACAGAGAAAGAGTCTAGTGCGTGGAAGAAGTTTTTTTGTCAGTTTGTTTTCATAGCTATTGGTTCAGTCTGTGAATATATTCGGTCTCCCTACAGCCTGTGCTCCACACACCAGGCAGAGTGACTGCTCTAAACACAAGTTAGATTGTGCCTCCTTTCCTTAAAACTATTCACAGTAAAATCCAGAGTTCCTAATATGGCCTTCAGGGCCCAAAGTGCAGCTGCCCCAGCTGACCTCTGACCAGCCATGACCTTCCCTCTCTGACGTCTGAGTGGCCATGACCTTCCCTCTCTGTGCTCTGGCTACAGTGGCTTCTAGGGACCAGCCAAGCTTCTTACACCTCAAGGCCTTCGCAATTCCCTGAGAGCCAGCCTGCAGATTCTCCTCGTTTCTTTCAGGTCTCTGGTTAAATATCTTGGAATCAGGGAGACCTGCTTTGAAAAATTGCACCCCTTCACTGTTCCTCTACTCTAACATGTTATTATTAAATCATTTGTATAATTATATGGTTACATTTTGTTTTCCTGCACTAGAATGAAAGCTCTAAGAGTATAGTTTTGTTACTTTTTTCTGGCTTAGTGCTCTTTCCACATCTCCGGTAATAGTGCCTTGCACTTGGTAAGCCCTTGATAATTACTTACTTATCTATTTATTTATTTATTTTATTGGGGGGTATAGTTGCTTTACAATGTGGTGTTGGTTTCTGCTGTACAAAGAAGTGAATCAGCTATATGCATACATATATCCCTTCCCTCTTGGACCTCCCTCCCCTCCACCATCCGACCCATCTAGGTCACCACTGAGCACCGAGCTGAGCTCCCTGCGCTATACAGCAGGTTCCCACTGTTATCTGTTTTACACATGGTAGTGTATATATGTCAACCCCAATCTCCCAATTCATCCTACCCCCCTCCTGCCCTGTGTCCACACACCTGTTTTCTATATCTGCATCTCTATTCCTTCCCTTCAAATAGGTTCATCTGTACCATTTTTCTAGATTCCACATATATGCATTAATATATGATATTTGTTTTTCTCTTTCTGACTTACTCTGTATGACAGTCTCTAGTTCTATCCACGTCTCTACAAATGACCCAATTTCATTCCTTTTTATGGCTAATATTCCTTTGTATGTATGTACCACTGTTTGAACACTCCCTAACACCATACACAAAAATAAACTCAAAATGGGTTAAAGACCTAAATGTAAGACTGGACACTATAAAACTCTTAGAGGAAAACATAGGAAGAACACTCTTTGACATAAATCACAGCAAGATCTTTTTTGACTCACCTCCTAGAATAATGAAAATAGACACAAAAATAAACAAATGGGACCTAATGAAACTTAAAAGCTTTTGCACAGCAAAGAAAACCATAAGCGAGATGAAAGACAACCTCGAAATGGGAGAAAGTATTTTCAAATGAAGCAACTGATGAGATTAATCTCCAAAATATACAAACAGCTCATGAAGCTCAATATCAAAACAAAACAAAACAAAACAAAAAACAGAACAACCCAATCAGAAAATGGATGGAACACCTAAACAGACATTTCTCTAAAGAAGACATACAGATGGCCAAGAGGCACATGAAAAGATACTCAACATCACTAATTATTAGAGAAATGCAGATCAAAACTACAATGAGGTATCACCTCACACTGGTCGGAATGGCAATCATCAAAAAATCTACAAACAATAAATGCTGGAGAGGGTGTGGAGAAAAGGGAACCCTCTTGCACTGTTGGTGGGAATGTCAAATGATACAGCTACTGTGGAGAAAAGAATGGAGTTACCTTACAAAACTAAAAATAGGACTACCATACGACGTAGTAATCCCACTACTGGGCATATACCCTGATATGTATTTATTGATTGAATGAATAAATGAATGAATGGATTTACCCAACAGATATTTCTTCAGCACCTACATGTGCCAGAGCCTGTGATATCTATCTCTGAAGATTATATTGTGAGAATTAGTTATGCAAAAATCCCCCCTTAAATGCAGTGCTCCCAAATGGAAAGCATTATTATTTCAAATTCCCCAGCTCCTCTTTCTTTTTTCCTGACTTCTAGGTTCCCAAGGGGCCCATTGCTCTATGTCAGGAATTGGTAAACTTTTTCTGTAAAGGGCCAGATGGTAAATATTTTAGGCTTTGTGGGCCATACTTTCTCTGTCTCAACTATTCGGCTTGGCTATTGCAGCATGAAGCTGCCATAAGCAAGAGGTAAGGAATGAACATGACTGTGTTCCAACAAAACTTTGGCTTGCAATCTGCTAATCTCTTCTGGAAAGAAAAAAGCTCTTTCACAAATCAACCCAAAATTTGTTAGGGCACAGTGTGATACCTTTCTTACAGTAATTGCCATTTTAGGTGATCCTGAGGGAGAAGCCTTCATTTAACACAGAGCAGTGACTAGTAGTGGAATTTGAGGGATCAGCAAATTGGCAGAAGGAAGATCACTTTGGGGGAAAAGGAATTTTCCTAGCCATCTTTAAACTGTATTTATTATGCCTGAGTTATGCCCTGTTCCTCGTTAAGAGGATAGTTAATCTAAAGAGATTTAAAACAGAAAACAAATGGGACAGTAACCAAATCATTCCAACTTCCATTAAGTTCAAAGTGGTGTGAAAAGTAAGTGTTCTGGGCTTCCCTGGTGGCGCAGTGGTTGAGAGTCCGCCTGCCGATGCAGGGGACACGGGTTCGTGCCCTGGTCCGGGAAGATCCCACATGCCGCAGAGCGGCTGGGCCCGTGAGCCATGGCCACTGAGCCTGCGCGTCCGGAGCCTGTGCTCCACAACGGGAAAGGCCACAACAGTGAGAGGCCCGCATACGGCAAAAAAAAAAAAAAAAAAAAAAAAAAGTGTTCTTTCATGACCAGATTTTAATACATTTACTAGTGATGATCTGTGCCATCTGATAGCTGTAGGGTCTCATTTGCCAGGATTGTTGTACATCTTGTAGGAAGTGTATTTCTAAAGATAAACCTAGATTACCACCCTGCTGCTGAGAAGCTATATCTCAGGTTCAAATACCAAACTGTCTTGTGGTTTATTTTTCAGGGCTTTATTTGCCACCAAAGCTGTCTTTGGTGAGCATACTTGTTAGCAGTGCTGAATTTCTGGATCTGCAGATTGGCTCAAACCTTTGTAGCCATAGGAGAAATTGTATTAATTTAGTTGTTAGGCTATGGGCAAGTCAGTGTGTTCCATATGTTCATTTCCTTATGCCAACTCTGTTAATTTCAAACATACTGATATCTGGCTGGGCCAGAACCAATTTCTGGCTACTTATTATGTATGTGTATATGTGCAGTGTTTCTTTTAAAAAAATACTAAGGAGAAAAAGAGCTGATGAGTCAAAGTATTTCACAAAACCGAGTTTCCACATATAGATTACAGAAAAAATGTGCCTCATTAGTAAGATGCTATTGTACTCTGGTAACCAAAATTAAAAACATATTTAGGAAACATTCCATTGGTTTTTCAGGATTCCAAGTTCAGTCTGAACTATGCATTACTTTTAAAAAACAATTTTAGTGTTTATTCTTCTTGAGTGATAATCAGCTTTTAAGATGATATTTCCTGATGCAACGTTGAATGGTAATGTCATGCTACTATATAGATTTGGTTTCTTTGGTTTGATACAGAATGGATCTTCTTATAACAAGGCTGAATGAAAACACATTCAGAAGCTTACATCTAGTAGGAAACAGAGAGACAAGAAAGGCTGTGCAAGGGTGGGTGGCCAGGATGGCAGAGTAGGAAGACCCTGAGCTCACCTCCTTCACTGGGAACACCAAATTACAACTACTTACAGAGCAACTATCCACGAGAATGACCTGAAGACTAGCAGGAAAGATTTTCCACAACTAAAGATATAAAGAAGGAACCACAATGAGATACGTATGAGGGAGAGAGACGCACTATAGTCAAGACCCACACCCCTGGGGTGGGTGACCCACAAATGGGAGGGTAATCACAATTGCAGAGGTTTTCCTCAAGGAGTGAGGGGGCTGAGTCCCACATTGGGTCACCCAGCCTGGGGGTTCTGCTCTGGAAAGTTGAGCACCTAGAACACCTGGCTTTGAAGACCATTGGAGCTTGCATACGGGAGAGCCAGGTGGCTATAGGAAACAGAGACTCTGATCTTAAAGGGTGCACACAAAATCTCGCATGCTCTGAGACCCAGGGTAGAGGCAGGAATTTGAAAGGAGCCTGTGTCAAACTGACTTGCTGATCTTGCAGAACCTCCTGGAGAGGCAGGAGACAAATGGGACTCCCTTAGGGGATATAGACTCTGGCAGGAACCATTTTTGGGATCTCATTCTACCACAAGGATACTGGTGCTGACAAACTCCATTTTGGAGTCTTTCCTCTAGCCTATTAGCATCTGGGGCTTACTCACCCAACAGCTGGTGGAAGCTAAGACCCCTATCCCGTGCAAAGGATGCACAGCCAGCAGCCCTGGGACACTGCCTTGCCCACTCTTGGGCTGGCACCAGCCCTGGTCCCATCTGCCACCTTCCAGGCATGCAAGCAACTTACTGGGACCTGGCCCCATCCACCAGCAATTTGGCATCAGCCTCAGACCCCCTGAGCTGCACAGCCAGTGGTGCTGGGACCCAGCCCTGCCCACCAATGGGCTGGTAGCCACTGCACAAGGCAGGGCCTGGCAGCCAACAGGGCTAGACACCAGCCCTGCCCACCAGTATACATACAGTAGTTGCTCCCACCACAACAAAAGGGACTATACAACCCACAGAGGGGTCCCCTACACATATAGCTCTGATGACCAGAGCAGAGTGTGCTGCTGGGCCCCATAGGACATCTCCTACGAAAAGCCACTTCTTCAGGTTTGGTAAACATAACCAACCTACCTATACATAGAAATAAACACAGAGAATTAGGCAAAATGAAGAGACAGAGGAATATGTTCCAAACAAAAGAACAAGACGAAACCTCATAAAAAGAAGTAAACAAAGAGGAGATAGCAATCTACCCAATAAGGAGTTCAAGGCAATGATCATAAAGATGCCCAATGAACTGGGGAGAAGAATGGGTGAACACAGTGAGAATGTCAGCAAAGAGTTAGAAAATATAAAGGACAAAACAGCTAAAGCATACAATAAGTGAAATAAAAAATGTACTAGAAGGAATCTACAGTAGATTAGATGATGCAGAGGAATGATCAGTGCTCTGGAAGACAAAATAATAGAAATCATCCAAGTTGAACAGAAAAAGAAAAAAGAATAAAAAGTAATGAAGATAGTTTGAGACTTCTGAGACAACATCAAGTGTACTCCCATTTGCATTGTAGACATCCCAGAAGGAGAAGAGAGAGAGAGAAAGGGGCAGAGAACTTATTTGAAGAAATAATAGCTGAAAACTTTCCTAACCTTGGAAAGGAAACAGACATCCAGGTCCAGGAAGCACTAAGAGTCCCAAACAGGATCAACCCAAAGAAATCCCCACCAAGGCACATTATAATTAAAATGACAAAAATAAGAGAGATTCTTAAAAGCAGCAAGAGAAAATAAACAAGCAATGTACAAGGGAATATCCATAAGACCATCAGCTTCCTTTCAACAGAGGGTTTGCAGGCCAGAATGGTAGATACATTCAAAGTAATGAAAGAACCTACAATCAAGAATACTCTAATCAGCAAGGCCATCATTCAGATTTGAGGGAGAGATAAAGGGTTTTTACAGATAAGCGAAAGCTAAAAGAGTTCAGCACCACTAAACTGGTTTTACAAGAAATGTTAAAGGGACTTCTCTAAGCAGAGCAGAAAAGGACACAACTAGAAATATGAAAATTATGAAAGGAAAAATCTCATTGGTAAAGGCAAATATTCAGTAAAGGTAGTAAATCAACCACTTATAAAGCTGGTAGAAAGGTTAAAAGATAAAAGAAGTAAAATCATCTATATCGATAATAAGTAGTTAAAGGGAACACAAAGCAAAAAGATGTAAAATATGATGTCAAACACGTTAAACATGGTGAGGTGAGTAAAAATGCTGGGTTGTTAGAATGTGTTCAAACTTAAGAGATCATCAACTTAGAATAATCACATGTATTTATATGTTGTTATATATGAATGTCCTGGTAACCACAAACCAAAAACCTATGATAGATACACATACAAAAAAGAGAAAGAAGAAGGAAAACAGTCAATATACTGTTTGACATTTGTCTTAGCAATATATTTTTTGGATATGTCTCCTCAGGCAAGGGAAACAAAAGCAAAAATAAACAAATGGGACTAAAAAGCTTTGCATGGCAAAAGAAACTATCAACAAAACTTAAAGTCAGCCTACTGAATGGGAGAAGATATTTATAAATGATATATTCAATAAGGGGTTAATATCCAAAATATATAAAGAAGTCATACAGCCCAACATCAAAAAACCCCAAACAACCTGAATAAAAAGTGGGCAGATGACCTGAATCAATTTTTTTCAAAGAAGACATATAGAAGGCCATCAGACACATGAAAAGATGCTCACCATTACTAATCATCAGGGAAATGCAAATCAAAACCACAATGAGATATCACCTCATACCTGTAAGAATGGCTATCATCAAAAAACAAAACAAAACAAAAAACCAGACAAAACCCCCCCCAAAAAACCAAAACCCAGAAACCAAATAAACCCCAACAAATAAAAAGTATTGGTGAGGATGTGGATTGAATGGAACCCCTGTGCTCTGTTGATGGGATTGTAGATTGGTACAGCCTCTATGGAAAACCTTATGAAGTTTCCTCAAAAAATTAAAAATAGAACTAGTATATTATCCAGCAATTTCACTCATGGGTATTTGCCTAAAGTGGGTATTTTCCTGAACCCCTATGTTTACTGCAGCATTATTTACAATAGCCAAGTTAGGGAAGTAACCTAAGTGTCCATCAATAGATAAATGGATAAAGATGTGAGATACACACACGTACACACACACACACACAAATATTCCTTAGCCATAAAAAATTAAATCTTGCCATTTGTGACAGCATGGATGGATCTACAGGGTATTATGTTAACATAAGTCGGACAAATACTGAATGATCTCACATGTGTGTAGTCTAAAAAAACCAAAACATGTCAATTCCAAACTCCCTAACTCTGTACACACTGCTGTATTTAGAATGGATAACCAACAAGGACCTACTGTACAGCACAGAGAAATCTGCTCAATATTCTGTAACAGCCTAATTGGGAAAAAGAATTTGAAAAAGAATAGATACATGTATATGCATAACTGAATCACTTTGTGGTACACCTGAAGCTAACACAACTTTGTTAATCAACTGTACTCCAATATAAATTAAAAAGTAAACAAAAGAAAACAAACAAACAAAATGAAAAAAAGACTAATAGGTACAAAGAACAAATGGATGAATGCCAGAGGGGAGTGGGGCTGAAGGGTGAGGAAATAGGTGAAGAGGATTAAAAGGTACAAACTTCCAGTTATATAATAAATAAGTCACAGGAATGTAATGTACAGCATAAGGAATATGGTCAATAATATTGTAATAACTTCATATTGGGACAGATGGTTACTAGACATTTTGGTGATCACTTCATAATGTATGCAAATGTCAAGTAATTATGTAGTACACCTGAAACTAACATAATACTGTACTTCAACTATATTTTTTTTTGCGGTACGCGGGCCTCTCACTGTTGTGGCCTCTTCCGTTGCGGAGCACAGGCTCCGGACGCTCAGGCTCAGAGGCCATGGCTCACGGGTCTAGCCGCTCCGCGGCATGTGGGATCTTCCCGGACCGGGGCACGAACCCATGTCCCCTGCATCGGCAGGTGGACTCTCAATCACTGCGCCACCAGGGAAGCCGAAAATTACCTTCTTACCTTAAATAATATTGGTAATGAGTTATTTCAGATAGTTATAATGTTTTCTGTTGGTCTGGGATTTTGTTTTTTGCTTGTTGCATTGTTCCTTACTAGGATAAGAATATTTTCAATATTAGTGCCCAGGAAAGAAATTTCTACATATATCTGGTGATAAGATTACACATATATACACTTCAAATAGGAGTTTATCCATCAGACTGATGACTAGCCACAGCTCAAACTGTTTTCATTTCTTCCTCCTCCTCCCTTTTTCCTTCCTCCCCTTCTCCTCTCTTTCTCCTTCTCATTTTTGCTTGAATCTATTATTAAACATAGTGACATTAGACAAATATTTAGTTTTAAAATGAGATTTTATGTAATGAGACAATTCACATAATGTGGACATTAAATGCAAAGCCAAACAATTTGGTTAACGTGAATGCATGCCCTCTCATTTCTAGAATAAGATGTATTTAGGTAAAACCCTGATTGTTTTTCCCTTTAAAATCCAGGTAAGCTCTATTATGTTAGTATCAGCAGATGGGTTTAATTTGGGTGATTTTTCACTTTGGACCACCTCATGTGTTTTTCTGGGAGCAAAAAATGAGAGTGACTTCATAGAAGGGATTCCATAAATGATACTCATTAGGGTTCTTTAAGAACTTGAGTGGATATGCCCAGTTGATAATAAGATTAGAAACTAAGCAATAATCTAACATTATCAAAAACCCTACCAGAACTCTTTTTCATATCTCTGGATATTATGATATAAGAGCTAAATCAGCTATTTTGACTGACATGTTATTTGGAATATAAATTTAAGGCAGTTTTTTTTTTTTTTTGCCAAGTCTAATTATGCATATTTCAAATTACACATATTTTAAATAATACAATACTTTTATTTTGATTTAGAGATTTAACAACATTTTCATTTTTATTATTTAATTTGCTGATCATGTTAACTTCCTGAGATGGACATATTATCCCTGGTTTACTGGAATGACAAGCAGTCGCCAAAAGTTAATACAATCCCTGGTGAGTGGGAGTGAAATTAGACTTGGAAACCAGACAGAGAATTGACACTCCCATGTGACCACTAGATTTCGACTTTGGGACATGCTGTGTGAATTTGTGAGTTTTACTTCAGAATGAATACGAAGTGGTGGCTTCCCTAATCTAGACTTAATCTAATGGAAACATTAGAAATAGGTAAAATATGACATTCCATGTGTGGACAGTCACTTAACATACTACTAAAAGTTAAAATTTTAAAAAAAGCTGATATATTATCTTCCTTACTTTAGCAAAAGAAAGAAAAATAGTTTCAGTTAAACTTTCCACATTGAAAACTATTTGTAGAATCATGTTGCTGATATTACGTCTGCAGCTATGCATGGTAGATATTACTTCTGTGCACTGGCATCTGATTCTTACATTTTCTCTCTGGCCACGTGCGCGGGACAGTTCCTTGGGAAGCTAGGTATGGCGATGTGGCCTGCTATTGCCAATGAAACATGAGGCAAGCAGCCGTCTGGGGGGAAAATATTTACGAGTCGGGTGTGTTTGTGCACGCTCTCTTCCCTTCACATTGGCAGTCGTGGAGATACATGTTGAGATGCAGATGCTATTACACTGAAGCAGCCAGGAGTACCCAGCCAACACATGGGGACCAGGTGCCTTGGAGAGTACTCTGCACCAGCCATGGACTCTGTCTGAATAAGAAATAAACTTGTATTGTCTTAAGTCTCTGGAATTTTGGTTACTGTGGCAACCTAGTGTGTCCTGATCAATTAAAAATGAGACTGAGCTAACAGCTTTTTTAATTTCCAAAAGATTCCAACTGGCAGTGGAGTGCGATTACCCCATTCAAGCATGCCATTTTCCTTCCACACCACTCTCAAAAACAATATTTTCGAGTAACGTGTGATCATAATATCATAGAGTTATTGAATAATAAATTTGTAGAGAGTCTAGAGTCATGAGGACAAGTTGTTCAAAATGTCTTTTAAATTATATTTTCCAGTGAGGTCAAGCCAATTAGTTTACTTTTTTTTTTTTTTTTTTTTGTTTTCTTTTTGCTGTATGCGGGCCTCTCACTGTTGTGGCCTCTCCCGTTGCAGAGCACAGGCTCCGGATGCGCAGGCCCAGCGGCCATGGCTCACGGGCCCAGCCGCTCCGCGGCATATGGGATCCTCCCAGACCGGGGCACGAACCCGTATCCCCTGCATCGGCAGGCGGACTCTTAACCACTGCGCCACCAGGGAGGCCCTTTTTTTTTTTTTTTAATTTTTTTTTTTATTATTATTTTTTTTGTGTGGTACATGGGCCTCTCGCTGTCGTGGCCTCTCCCATTGCGGAGCACAGGCTCCGGACATGCAGGCTCAGTGGCCATGGCTCACGGGCTTAGCCGCTCCGCAGCATGTGGGATCTTCGCGGACCGGGGCACGAACCTGTGTCCCCTGCATCGGCAGGCAGACTCTCAACCACTGCGCCACCAGGGAAGCCCCCTACTTTTGAGAATTAAAAAAAATATCTAACCAACCCATCAATCATATTTTATCATTAGTTACCAACAACATCTGTTTTAAGATAATGTATATATGTCAGTGAACTAGCTCAAAGCTTATTGACTATATATATAATATACACATATAAAATACATGTGCACACACACATTTCAGTGTTGAAAGTTATGGCTATTTTATAACTTTTCTTATAATATACAGAGTGCTATAGAAACAAATTACCATTTTAGGGGTTTGCTGCCTTTCAGAGGTGAGGTAGCAAACTGGATCGTAAGCGCCATGCTGGCAGTGATGATACATATATATATTTCTTCAGCTCTGTATCCCTGAAGCCTATAGTGCCAGGCCCGTAGGTGGGGCTTAGTAAATATTTGTAAATGAATAAACCAATGCCAGGAATTCGAGTGGTTGTACCCACAGAAAGTGACAGATGCAGTCACTGCCTACAGGTGACTCTCACCTTTCTAAAGCACCTGGGAAGTGAGATGGCAGAAGAGCGCAATCTGTGGTTGGGTTGTTTGTGGAGCACTGGGATAAACCCGAGTGGGTGGTACGAAAAGCATAGCATTTGGAGTCACAGGATCTGGGTTCACATTTCTGTTAATCAATTCACTACCTTGGAAAAATTAGTTGACTCCTTTGGGGCTCAGTTTTCTTCTAATAGAAGGGGTCTAGTTAACTATCTGACAGGATTTGAAACTTGGGATCTACCTGGAATCCCTTGGAATTATATGCAATTTTGGGGTGAGCATATGTTTATATGTGCTTTTCCAGGCTTGAGAGTCAATAGCTTGCTTCATTCTCATAGGAGTTAAAGAGCCAAAAAGATTAACAACAACGGATACAAACCCGATGTTATCAAGCTTCTAAAGCCCAGGGCAGCAAGAGCAGAAGTTGGGACTGAGGGGTTACTTTTATCTCCAAACACCCATTTATCTCATTTTGTATGCTTCGTGGCTAGTCCCAAGGACCAGTTTTAAATGTAGAACAGGAAAGTCAGTATAAATCATCAATGATTTGTAGTGTGCATGAGTCTTTACCGATATCTTATTGTGTAGACAGGCAGTGCAATTAGTTCCCTGAGTTGCTTTGGAGACTGATTCAGAGCTGTGTGACCTGAATTAGCTGGGCCTTTAGCACCTGGTCCTCCAAGGCTTCCAGGTTTGGGGCAGCTCTTGTTTCCTCCCACTCCTAACCAGTTGGCATCTATGCTCATGCTGCCAGCTGCGTGAACCCAGATATTCTTTTCCCCTCTCAAGGATGAGCTCGTGCCTGTCCCATAAAGAGAGAGGTGGATGGAATCCCACGCTAGGAGCAGAGCTCCAGGCCACACCCACCCAGCTCTGCTCCAGCCTGTCAGTGTCACAGGCAGCTTCAAGAAAGGGGACCCTGAGGACCCTACTGACCCTGTGACCTGTGACCTCCAATGGGCTCCAAAGTGGCATTTGCTGATGTTTGCCAAGCCTCTTGCCTGAATTAAAAATGTAATCCTGGCAACAAAACTGTGAAGTAGACAAACTTCTCCCTTCTCCAGAAAAGAGGGCTCAGAGTACTTAACTGATTTGTCACAGGTTGTAACTGCAGGGCCAGAAAGCAAACACTAGCTTTCCAACTCATGTCTGGGATCCTCTGCCCTGAAGCCTGGCTCTGTCTTCATTTAATAGTTTTGAACCTTTTTCTTTAAGTGTAAAACAGTAATAATGATGTCCATGCCACAAATTGTTGTGGGGATGAGTGTTATGTATGTAAAAAGGCTTTGTGAAGAAGGGAAAGGCCCATCTCTACATAAGGATTAACCTGCTATCTGTCCCTATCATAGTGGAGTTTATTCCAACAGCCATCTAGGAACAAGAATGGGAACTTGTGGGAATATGAACACTTGGGACAAAGATACAGCTATTAGAAGAAAGGAAAAGGGTGCTTTTATGGGAGGGAGAGGTTTTCAGTTTCTACCTGATTAAAAATCTCACCTAGGCTTGGCATAGATAGGAAACAAGAAGAACATTTCAGTTGCTACCTTGAACTGAAGGCTAACTCTTCCTGCCTTATGCGTTTGGGCCTAAGCTCCACCGAAGCAGGAAGACCCCAAGAGCCCCTGACTTGGGTCTAAAAACATTACCTCCTACATGTGGAGCTAACATGGGGGTGGTGGGCAGAGCTGATACTTCCCAAATGCAGGTTTGTCAGTCCCTCCTTTTCCCACTTGAGGAAGCATTTCTGCCACCCTGATTTGGGCTTAACCATACCTGCTCTTCCACTGGGGGTTAAATTGTATTAAAATCCAAAACAATTTTTTACCAGTTTCTGCCTGGATCTTTGAGCAAAGCTAAGGCCACAGAGAGCTGACTGGGCTTTGAGAGAAAATAGTAAACCTCGCTTGACCTCAGAAAAACACTCACTGTCTCCATTTGGATCTGTATGAACAGAGAGGCTAACATTATGAGAATGTTTCCAGACACACTGCCCTGCCCCAGCCCTCTGTATTCCCCAGTCTAGAGTTGACTTGTTCTTAGATTTTTGTGATTTAGAATCAGAGAATTGGCAGGGAGGGTAAATTGGGGTGGGGGGCATGGGGAGAAGAGACAGACCATGTGGGCTAGGAGGTGATGAGGGAAAGCTTTGGGGCAACTGGAGAATGAGAAGGTGTGAAACAATTTGAGGACCATGAAGAAAGAGATATGAGAAGTGTCGTTATGTAATTATTTTAATGTCCTTTCCTGCTAATCCCATCATCTCTATAATTTCTGGATGTGTTTCTATTGTTTGATTTTTCTTCTGACTGTGTGTCATATAGTACTATTTTTTTTTTTTTTTTTTTTTTTTGTGGTATGCGGGCCTCTCACTGTTGTGGCCTCTCCCGTTGCGGAGCACAGGCTCCGGATGCGCAGGCTCCGGATGCGCAGGCCCAGCGGCCATGGCTCACGGGCCCAGCCGCTCCGCGGCATATGGGATCCTCCCGGACTGGGGCATGAACCCGTATCCCCTGCATTGGCAGGCGGACTCTCAACCACTGCGCCACCAGGGAGGACCTGTTTTTTATTATGTAAGTTTCAGGTGTACAACATTGTAATTCAACATCTGTATACACTACAAAGTGATCACCCTCAAAAGTCTAGTTACCATTCGTCACTGTACAGTTGATCCCCTTCACCCCAGTTGACCACCTCCCAGCCGCCTTTCTCTCTGGTAAAGGTATTACTGGCATTTTTTGATTGGGTGCCAGACTTTGGGAATTTTATGTCATTGGGTGCTAGCTTTGGTTATATTCCTTTCAATGGTGTCAGACTTTGTTCTGGTATGAAGTTAAGTTACTTAAAATAAGTGTGATCCAGTGCTGTGAGCGGCTAGGCCCGTGAGCCATGGCCGCTGAGCCTGCGCGTCCAGAGCCTGTGCTCCGCAACGGGAGAGGCCACAACAGTGAGAGGCCCGCGTACCGCAAAAAAAAAAAAAAAGTGTGATCCTTTTGAGGCTTGCTTTTAAGCATTACTAGGGCAGACCAAAAGCTGTATTTAGTCTAGGGCTAATTTAGTTTCACTACTGAGGTGATACCTTTCCGAAGGCTTTACACAATACCTTGCCTATTAGGACATCTTTCCATTCTGGCTGGTGGGAACACGAAATATTCCCAGCCCTGTGTGAGTTCGAGGAATTGTTTGGTCTATTGGTTCTTTGCCTGGCCTGGGGCAGTTTCATTTCATGCATGCTGAAATAGTCACATTGTAATTGTCAAGACTGGAATAGACCCCTCTGCATTCTCTCTTTGCAGCTCTCTTGTCTTTGGGGAGCTTCTCCTACACACTCTAGCTTCCTTGGCCTCCCTGTATTTTAATCTCTGTCTCCTCAATCCAGTGATACCATTGATCTCTGTCTGGGTCACACATGCTCTGTGTTGCAGCCTGGAACTTCTTCTAGGACTTATCTCATCTGTTTCTCTTTTCCCAGGGATCAAGTCTCATGCTGAAAATCATTTTTTTCCATATATTTTGTTTGGTCTTCTAGTTGTTTAAGGTGGAAGGGTAAACTGGTCCCTGTTATTCCGTCTTGGCAGGAAGTGACAGTTCCTGACATGTTGATTTCTGATTGATGTCTAAGAGTAATGTGTTTCTTCACAAATATTTTAAGAATTTGTTTCTTAAACATATAAACAAAGGCCTGCCATGAAAATAACCTGTTTTCTATTTCTTTCCAGGTCTAAACTCCCCACAGTGAAACATTTTCCTTCTCACTGAGTTGAGTAATTTTTTTTTTTTTAAAGAATAAAGTTCTAGGAAGATCTGCAGAAAAGCAGACTGAAAGAGTAGAAATTCAATCTGACAGTTGTTGGCTTCTTGAAACAAGTACCTCTAACCAATAATTTGTTTTCACTGCAGAGTAGTTTTTCCTGCAAGATCTACATTTGTTATAAAATGTATTAACGAACAAATGCAGGCCCCCCATATACCTCTTAGTTTATCCAAATATTGCCCTCCTGTGTTATTACACTCTATTAACAAGAAACAACCTAACCTGTCAAATGTGAAATCATTTTCATTTTATGTATTCACTGACTATGAAAGAACTGAAACGAACTGTCAGTTACAAACCAACAACTTTCTAATTACTGTAGTCCCATGTAATAGTTATTTGTACCAGTAATTCCACCTCTTGTTGAGTCTAGAGTAAGGAGCAATAGAGTGACAGATTCTGAAGCATCAATTTCTGTCCAAGATGCTAACATTGCAGGTGTATGTTCTGAAACTGCAATGAATCATCGCTAGATTGAAGCTTAAAGCACATCCCTATGAAACATTTCTTTTTCTACTGAGCCATTTTAGAAACAAATTTCATGGAATCCAATCTTTCTGCCCTGATTAGTTTTATTTTATTTTATTTTATTTTATTTTATTTATTTATTTATTTATTTTTTGCGGTACGCGGGCCCCTCATCGTTGTGGCCTCTCCCGTTGCGGAGCACAGGCACCGGACGCGCAGGCTCAGCGGCCATGGCTCACGGGCCCAGCCGCTCTGCGGCACGTGGGACCCTCCCGGACCGGGGCACGAACCCATGTCCCCTGCATCGGCAGGTGGACTCTCAACCACTGCGCCACCAGGGAAGCCCCCCTGATTAGTTTTATACAGAAATTTCAGAGTGAAAAATTCACTTTTGATATAGTTTTGAAGAAATTTCAGATTAGAAAGAGATTATCATTTCACTGAGAAATGAGGACAAAGGAAAGCTTTATGGGCCAGACACACAAAACTGTCCTTCATTTACTTGTCAAATGTGTATTGAGGTGTCCACTGAATTTGGGTCACAGTGCTGACACTGGGGAATTAAAACAAAGAAACAAACCAACCTTACTTTTTCAAAGAAAAGTGACTATTTTGAATTTCATTGCCATCGGAGTTATTTAATATTAAACAGTATTTTTTTCTCCATTGATTTATACAACACCATAGAACAGAGGGTAATTCTTCATTCTATGACAAAAATTGATTTTCAAGGTTTTGTTTTCAACTACCACTACTACGTTAATTTTGTCTTTTTAAAAATCTCTACAAGAAGAAGAATTCTTTTCCGTTAGCCATGCTTGTAAAAAGTTTAGGGCTACTTTTAGTGTTCAAATAAAAGCTGCATTGTGTAACAATACTTTTAAGATTTTCAATTAAGGTACTAGGGGTCCTTGCCTATTGTTTGACAGGGTTCTGCTGGGTTGTGTTAAGTTCAGTTTCTATATTGTCCTTAAGTTTTCGGATCTTGATCTCATCTCTAACTGCCTGGTTTTGACCTAGACTCTATTTCTCTGGCTTTCTGTCTGCTTGACGGTTCCAGTTTGAGTCCTAGCTCAATTAAACTCTTTTGGCTCTTGGACCTTCTGCATCACTTCCCAGTCTATGGTTTGCTCACTCCTGGCACAGAATTTTCTTTGGATGACTATCCTGGTGGTGACTCATTCTCCTACTCCACCCACCACTGGGTCTTTGGCGCAAGCCTGAGAAAATGTAGCTGTGAATCTAGAGGGAGTCTGCAGATATGACCAGGTAAATGCCTGTAGCTACTTTCTTCCAAAAGGGGTTTGCTACTTACAATAATTTTTTTAAACATCTTTATTGGAGTATAATTTTTTTACAATGTTGTTTTAGTTTCTGCTGTATAACAAAGTGAATCAGCTATATGCACATGTATATCCCCATATCCCCTCCCTCTTGTGTCTCCCTCCCACCCTCCCTATCCCACCCCTATAGGTGGTCACAAAGCACGGAGCTGATCTCCCTGTGCTATGCGGCTGCTTCCCACTAGCTATCTATTTTACAATTGGTCGTGTATATAAGTCCATACCACTCTCTCACTTTGTCCCAGCTTACCCTTCCTCCTCCCTGTGTCCTCAAGTCCATTCTGTACGTCTCTGTCTTTATTCCTGTCCTTGAGCATATTCTTTTAATATCACACCTATCCCTGCATTGGGAGCACAAACTCTTAGCCACTGGACCACCAGGGAAGTCCCTTGTGATGAGAACTTTTAAGATTTACTCTCTTAGCAATTTTCAAATATGCAGTACAATATTATTAACCACCATGCTGTACATTACACCCCCATGACTTATATTTTATAACTGGAAGTTTGTAACTTTTGACTCCCTTAACTCTTTTCTTTCACCCTCCACCCTTGCCTCAGGCAACCACCAATCTGTTCTCTGTATCTATGAGCTTTTTTTAAAAATTATTTTATTCAAGTATAGTTGATTTATAATGTTGTGTTAATTTCTGCTGTGTAGCAAAGTGATTCCATTATACATGTATATATATATATATATATATGTATACATTCTTTTTAATATTCTTTTCTATTATGGTTTATCACAGGATATTGAATATAGTTCCCTGTGCTATACAGTAGGACCTTGTTCTTTATCCATTTTATGTTTAATAGTTTGCATCTGCTAATCCCAAACTCCCAATCCATCCAGTCCCTCCCCTCTCCCCCTTGGTAACCACAAGTTTGTTCTCTATATCTGTGAGTCTGTTTTGTAGATAAGTTCATTTGTGTCATATTTTAGATTCCACATATAACTCATATCATATGGTATTTGTCTTTCTCTTTCTGACTTACTTCACTTAGTATGATAATATCTAGGTCCATCCATGTTGCTGCAAATGGCATTATTTCATTCTTTTTTATGGCTGAGCTGTATTCCATTGTATATATGTACCACATCTTCTTTATCCATTCATCTGTCGATGGGCATTTAAGTTGTTTCCATGTCTTGGTTATTATGAATAGTATTGCTATGAACATAGGGGTGCATGTGTCTTTTTGAATTATAGTTTTGTCTGGAAATATGCTAAGGAGTGGGTTGCTGGATCATATGGAAACATAGTTTTAGTTTTTTAATCTATTTTTTAATTTTTATTTTTTAACATCTTTATTGGAGTATAATTGCTTCACAATGGTGTGTTAGTTTCTGCTTTATAACAAAGTCAGTCAGCTATACATATATCCCCATATCTCCTCCCCCTGCGACTCCCTCCCACCCTCCCTATCCCACCCCTCTAGATGGTCACAAAACACCGAGCTGATCTCCCTGTGCTATGCAGCTGCTTCCCACTAGCTATAGATTTTACATTCGGTAGTATTTATAAGTCCATGCCACACTCTCACTTCGTCCCAGCTTACCCTTCCCCCTCCCTGTGTCCTCAAGTCTATTCTCTACGTTTGTGTCTTTATTCCTGTCCTGCCTCTAGGCTCTTCAGAACCACTTTTATTTATTTATTTATTTTTTAGATTCCATATACATGTGTTAGCATATGGTATTTGTTTTTCTCTTTCTGACTTACTTCACTCTGTATGACAGACTCTAGGTCCATCCACCTCATTACAAATAACTCAAATTTCCTTACTTTTTTTTTTTTTTTCTTGCGGTACACGGGCCTCTCACTGTTGTGGCTTCTCCCATTGCGGAGCACAAGCTTCGGATGCGCAGGCTCAGCGGCCATGGCTCATGGGCCTAGCCGCTAGGCGGCATGTGGGGTCTTCCCGGACTGGGGCACGAACCCGTGTCCCCTGCATCGGCAGGCGGACTCTCAACCACTGTGCCACCAGGGAAGCCCTAAATTTCCTTACTTTTTATGGCTGAGATATATTCCATTGTATATATGTGCCACACCTTCTTTATCCATTCATCTGTCAATGGACATTTAGGTTGCTTCCGTGTCCTGGCTATTGTAAATAGTGCTTCAGTGAACATTGTGGTACATGCCTCTTTTTGATTTATGGTTCTCTCAGGGTATATGCCCAGTAGTGGGATTGCTATCATACGGTAGTTCTATGTTTAGTTTTTGAAGGAACCTGCATACTGTTCTCCATAGTGGCTGTAACAATTTACATTCCCACCAACAGTGAAAGAGGGTTCCCTTTTCTCCACACCCTCTCCAGCATTTATTGTTTGTAGATTTTTTGATGATGCCCATTCTGGTCGGTGTGAGGTGATACCTCATTGTAGTTTTGACTTGCATTTCTCTAATGATTAGTGATGTTGAGCATCCTTTCATGTGTTTGTTGGCAATCTGTATATCTTCTTTGGAGAAATGTCTATTTAGGTCTTCTGCCCACTTTTGGACTGGGTTGTTTGTTTATTTTTGATATTGAGTTGCAAAAGCTGCTTGAAAATTTTGGAGATTAATCCTTTGTCAGTTGCTACATTTGCAAATATTTTCTCCCATTCTGAGGGATGTTTTTTCATCTTGTTTATGGTTTCCTTTGCTGTGCAAAAGTTTTTAAGTTTCAGTGGGTCCCATTTGCTTATTTCTTTTTTTATTTACATTTCTCTAGGAGGTGCGTCAAAAAGGATCTTGCTGTGATTTATGTCATAGAGTGTTCTGCCTATGCTTTCCTCTAAGAGTTTGACAGTGTCTGGCCTTACATTTAGGTCTTTAATCCATTTTGAGTTTCTTTTTGTGTATGGTGTTAGGGAGTGTTCTAATTTCATTCTTTTACATGTAGCTGTCCAGCTTTCACAGTACCAGTTATTATTATTTTTATTTTTATTTATTTATTTATTTATTTATTTATTTATTTTTTTGCGGTAGGCGGGCCTCTCACTGTTGTGGCCTCTCCCGTTGCGGAGCACAGGCTCTGGACGCACAGGCTCAGCGGCCATGGCTCACGGGCCCAGCCGCTCCGCGGCATGTGGGATCTTCCCCGACCGGGGCACGAACCCGTATCCCCTGCATCGGCAGGCGGACTCTCAACCACTGTGCCACCAGGGAAGCCCCTATTATTATTTTTAAAAACAATGTAATCAATTTGACATAATTTATATATATATATATATATATATATATATATATAATATCTTTATTTGAGTATAATTGCTTTACAATGGTGTGTTAGTTTTTGCTTTATAACAAAATGAATCAGTTATACATATACATATGTTCCCATATCTCTTCCTTCTTGCATCTCCCTCCCTCCCACCCTCCAGCTTTCTTTGATTTCCATTTGCATGGAATACCTTTTTCCGTCCCCTCACTTTCAGTCTGTATGTGTCCCTAGGTCTGAAGTGGCTCTCTTGTAGGCAGCATATATATCTCTCTTGTTTTTGTATCCTTTCAGCCAGTTTATGTGTTTTGGTTAGAGCATTTAATCCATTTACATTTAAGGTAATTATCGATATGTATGTTACTATTACCATTTTCTTCATTGTTTTGGGTTTGTTACTGTAGGTCTTTTCCTTCTCCTGTGTTTCCTGCCTAGAGAAGTTCCTTTAGTATTTGTTGCAAAGCTGGTTTGGTGATACTGAATTCTCTTAGGTTTTGCTTGTCTGTAAAGCTTTTAATTTCTCTGTTGAATCTGAATGAGATTCTTGCTCTGTAGAGTTATCTTGGTTGTAGGTTTTCCCCTTTCATCACTTTAAATATGTCCTGCCACCTCCTTCTGGCTTGCAGTTTCTGCTGAAATTTCAGCTGTTAGCCTTATGGGGATTCCCTTGTATGTTATTTGTTGTTTTTCTCTTGCTGTTGTTAATATTTTTTCTTTGTAGTTAATTTTTGGTCGTTTGATTAATATGTGTCTTGGCATGGTTCTCCTTCGATTAATCCTGAATGTGACTCTCTGTGCTTCCTGGAGTTGATTGACTATTTCCTTACCCATATTAGGGAAGTTTTCAATTATAATCTCTTCAAATTTTTTCTCTGTCCCTTTCGTTTTCTCTTCTTCTTCTGAGACCCCTTAATTAGAATGTTGGTGCATTTATGTTGTCCCAGAGTTCTCTGAGACTGTCCTCAATTCTTTTTTTTTTTTTTTTTTTTTTTTTGTGGTACATGGGCCTCTCACTGCTGTGGCCTCTCCCGTTGTGGAACACAGGCTCCGGACGCGCAGGCTCAGCGGCCATGGCCCACAGGCCCAGCCGCCCCATGGCATGTGGGATCTTCCCAGACTGGGGCACGAACCCACGTCTCCTGCATTGTCAGGCGGACCCCCAACCACTGCACCACGAGGGAAGCCCTGTCCTCAATTCTTTTATTCTTTTTTCTGTATTCTTCTCTGCAGTAGTTATTTCCACTATTTTATCTTCCAGGTCACTTATCTGTTCTTCTGCCTCATTATTCTGCTATTGATTCCTTCTTGAGAATTTTTAGTCTCATTTATTGTGTTGTTCATCATTGTTCATCTTTAGTTTTTCAAGATCCTTGTTAAACGTTTCTTATACTTTCTCCATTCTTTTTCCAAAATTTGGGTCATCTTTACTATCATTACCCTGAATTCTTTTTGAGGTAGAATGCCTATTTCCTCTTCATTTGTTTGGTCTGATGGGTTTTTACCTTGCTCCTTCATATGCTGTGTGTTTCTCTGTCTTCTTTTTGCTTAACTTACTGTGTTTGGGGTCTCCATTTTTCAGGCTGCAGGTTCGTAGTTCCTGTTGTTTTTGGTGTCTGCCCCCAGTGGCTAAGGTTAGTTCAGTGGGTTGTGTAGGCTTCCTGGTGGAGGGGACTGCTGCCTGTGTTCTGGTGGGTGGGACTGGATCTTGTCTTTCTAGTGAGCAGGACAGCATCCGGTCCTGTGTTTTTAGGTGCCTGTGACCTTATTACTATTTTAGGCAGCTTCTCTGCTAATGAGTAGAGTTGTGTTCCTGTCTTGCTAGTTGTTTGGCCTAGGTGTCCAGCACTGCAGCTTGCTGGTCGTTGAGTGGAGCTGTGTCTTAATGTTGAGATGGATATCTCTGGGAGAGCTTTCGCTGTTTGATATTACATGGAGCTCGGACATCTCTGGTGCACCAATAACCTGAGCTCGGCTCTCCCACCTCAGAGGCACAATCCTGACAGATGGCTGGAGCAGTAAGACCCTGTCAGGCACACAGCTGAGAAGAAAAGGGAGAAAGAAAGAAAGGAAGGAAGGAAGGAAGACAATAAAGTAAAATAAATGAAATAAAGTTATTAAAATTAAAAAAAGGATAATTATTAAAAATAAAAAAATTAAAAACTGATAAAAATAAAGAAAAAAGAAAAGAAAGAGAGAAAGAAGAGAGCAACCAAACTAAAAAACAAATCCACCAATGATAACAATAGCAATAATAAGTGCTAAAAAATATAGTAAAAAAAAAAAAACAAAAACGAACAAACAGAACCCTATCACAAATGTTAAAAGCAAAGCTATACAGGCAAAATCCCATAGAAGCATACACATACACACTCACAAAAAAAGAAAAAGCAAAGAAAAAAACTATATATATTAAAAAAAGGAAGAGAACAACCAAATCAATAAAGAAATCTACCAATGATAATAAACTCTGAATACTAAAATAAGATGAACATAAACCAGAAACAAATTAGATGCAAAAAGGAAACCCGAAGTCCACCACCTCAGTTTTGGGATGATTTATTGTCTATTCAGGTATTCCAGTGATGCAGGATACATCAGGTTGATTGTGGAGATTTAATCTGCTGCTCCTGAGGCTGCTGGGGAAAATTTCTCTTTCTATTCTTTGTTCGCACAGCTCCTGGGGTTCTGCTTTGGATTTGGTCCCCTATTTTTAGTTTTTTGAGGAATCTCCATACTGTTTTCCATAGTGGCTGTACCAATTTACTTTCACACTAAGAGTGTAGGTGGGTTCCCTTTTCTCCACACCCTCTCCAGCATTTGTTATTTGTAGACTTTTTAATGATGACCATTCTGATTGGTTGAGGTTACCACCTTGTAGTTTTGATTTGTATTTCTCTAATAATTAGCGATGTTGAACACCTTTTCATGTGCCTGTTGGCCATCTTTATTTCTTCTTTGGTGAAATGTCTTTTTTGGTCTTCTGCCTATTGTTTGATTGGGTTGTTTATTTTTTGTTATTGAGTTGTATGAGCTGTTTGTATATTTTGGAAATTAATCCCTTGTTGGTTGCATCATTTGCAAATATTTTCTCTCCGTCTGTAGGTTGTCTTTTTGTTTTGTTTATGGTTTCCTTTGCTGTACAAAAGCTTGTAAGTTTGATTAGGTCCCATTTGTTTATTTTTGCTTTTATTTCTATTGCCTTGGGAGACTGACCTAAGAAAAAATTGGTAGGATTTATGTTAGAGAATATTTTGCCTATGTTCTCTTCTAGGAGTTTTACAGTGTCATGTCTTACATTTAAATCTTTAAGCCATTTTGAGTTTATTGTTTTGTATGGCATGAGGGTGTGTTCTAACTTAACTGATTTACATGCAACTGCCCGAATTTCCCACCCCACTTGTTGAAGAGACTGTCTTTTCTCCATTGTGTATTCTTGCCTCCTTTGTTGAAAATTAATTGACAGTAGGTGTGTGGGTTTATTTTTGGGCTTTCTATTCTGTTCCATTGATCCATTTATATGTGATTGTTTTTTGTTTGTTTTTTGGTTCTACTTATACATGAGATCATACACTATATGTCTTTCTTGGTCTGATATTTAATTAACATAATGCCCTTGAGGTCCATCCATGTTGTTGTAAATGGCAAGATTTCATTCTTTTTTTTTATGGCTGAACAATATCCCATTGTGTGTCTGTATACATACATACATATATATATATATATATATATATATATATATATATATATATATATAATTTTGTATATATATCTTTACCATAATTTATTTATCCATTCATCCATCAATGGACACTTCGGTGGTTTACATATCTTGGTTATTGTAAATAATAATACTGCAAAAAACATGGGAGTGCATATATCTTTTCAAATTAGAGTTTTCATTTTCTTCAGGTAAATACCCAGAAGTGGATTTGTTGGATCACATGTTACTTTTATTTTAAATGTTTTTCAGGAACCTCCCTACTGTTTTCAATAGTGGCTGCACCAATTTACATTCCCACCAACAGTGCATGAGTTTCCCTATTCTCCACATTCTTGCCAACTCTTGTTATTTATTGTCTTTTTGATAATAGCCCTTCTAACAGGTGTGAGGTGATATCTCATTGTGAGTTTGATTTGCATTTCCCTGATGATTAATGATGTTGTACATCTTTTCATGTACCTGTTGGCCATCTGTATGTCTTCTTTGGAAAAATATCTATTCAGATCTTCTGTCCATTTAAAAAATCAGGTTGTTTGTGTGCTGTCTTCTTTCATTGGGAAGTATATTGTGCATGGATTGTCATTACGTTTTGAATTTCCTTGATGTTAGAAACCGTTCATATTCAAAGCCGTAATTTGTTAATTCAGTGGAGATATTCTAATTCTATAATTTATTTTTCATCTCATAATTGAAATACTTTTATAAAGAAATGCTTTATTTTTTGAACTATTTGGTTGCCCATTGTTTCAGTTTATATAAGAAAGGCAGGATAAAGTCTTTGATCCCCTATCAAGCCTGGATCTCCCTTCTCCTTTTAAACCATTATTTAAGATAATAAATTTGTTCTGTATCATCTTTTGAATTTTAAAAATATAATGGACTCATGGGTTTAAACATATTTGATGGGTTTCAACCCATCACAATTCTTTTCTTTAGCAAAGCTTATATTGCCCCATCATTGACCAGTGGTATCCTCTTCCAGTTGGCTCTTGAGTCCTGTTGATAGCCTCCTTGCTGTCTGGTATGTCAAGATATTCCAGGTTCTTCTTATACATTTCCTGTCTTAGACTTGGAGTCAGTGATTTCTTCAAGAAATTCTGGCTTCTTTTAATAGGAATTAATTGCATTAATGGATTTTTTTTTTGTTTTTTTTCTGGTGATTTCAAACATTCTGGTACTTTTAATATTGGGAAGTTGTAGAATGGCTTGACCCTTTCAGACTTGATAAAGCAGAGAAGGGAGAGGAAAAGGAGAAGAATGGTAGCCTCATTGTGTGTAAAGATTGAAGGGAAAAATGTAACTTGACTCCATTTATCTTTCCATTTCAATACTGCCCCAAGTGAACTTGCATTGACCCTGGATCAGAAATGTATGGTTTTGTTGTTTAACTAGGAGTACAGGTATTTTTCTGCAGAGTTTTGGAACTCAGTATTAATTACTTGCCACCAGAGTCCTCTGTTTCCTTGGGAGCGTTTTAAGTATCTTAAATTATCTGTGTATTTGATAAGGTAACATCAACAACAGAAGCACCAAAGCATTTATTGGAGTCTCAAATGGATCCGCTATAGGCTACACCTGGCCAGTGTTTTATCTGAGTTATATAGTGTTAGAAAAAAAGTGAATTATTTGCCAACATTAAAAATTATGAGTTTTTTTAAAACTCCAAGTGTGTATTTCTGGTACCTCTTGGAACAACAAGATATTTCACGATAACGGACCCACATTTTCACACCGCAGTTATTGACTGGAGGTGAGTACTGGAGTTGCTCTTCATATGGTCTCCCTGATGTTGAGACTGAGCATCAGTTACCATTTATTAAGAGAGAAGTGGAATATTTCTCGTATCCTTGTCTCCAGCACCAGCAGCAAAGTAAAAGATAGACCAAGAAGATTGCCTATGTCAGGAAAAATGGGAGGGAGCAAGAGGGAATGTTTTTTGTGTGTACATGTAGGAGAAAAATTTTCCATACGTTTAACATCAAAGTATGTCTGCTTTGAAAGAATACAACTTAAGAAGCCCATAAGGAAATAAACCATCCTAGGGCTGTGACTGATAAAAGGTAAAGATAATTGATAAAAAAGAAAAACCTAATGATCAGATAAAGGAACTGACATTTCAGTAGGGCTTGTTCTGGAATGTGAATAAAATAGGTGCAGATGCTGTAAAATGCCATTGTGTGTTAATTGAAAAAATTGACCAGGTATCAAAACTTTTTGCAGATGATAAGTTTATATAACATTATCTACTGTGTGTAGCAGAAATTGTGTCCTAAACAGAAGCAAGCATTTACAGATGTAAACCTCTCTAGAAATACTGTTTCTCAGTGTGTTGATGGTATATGTGGGAGTATTTGTAGAGCTTTAAAATTGTGGCTTCTGAGAACACAAATATAAATAATACCACCAAGTTGTCTCTGTTTGTCTTGGGACTGAGGGAAATTTAGATGTGACTGAAGAACTTTTAGATATGGTACCTATGACAAATATAACATCAGGAAATGATTTATTTTTCTATGTTGAGAATAATCTAGGTGTAATATAGAATGGTCAAAATCAATTAAGTGTTTGGGCTCTTCAAATGGTCAGCATTAATTTATATTTATTATAATAATATTATAAAATTTATATCCAAGGTGGCAACATCTTACAAGGATGTGAGACTTAAGTCCATTTATTACAGAATCATCAGGAGTCATTTGTAGTAAAAAGTGAAATATAGTGCAGGTCACTGACTGAAGGTACTCATGGCACGAACCATGGACAGTTCAGTCACAGTGACTTGGATCCCTAGTTGATGGTCTGTTGAAGATTAGATGCCATAGTGTGTAATGGTGCTGAAAAGATTTGTTTCTATTTCTGAGGAAATTATCTGCTACCTGAGGAAAAATCCTGCCTTGACTCATCAAGAAGGAGTGGAATAAAGATTTGGCATTTTTGGTTGTCTCTTTGAATATTTTCAGTAAGCAGTTACATGTAATTATAATAGTAGGATTTGATCCACTCATTCTTTGTGAAGTTCTGTTTTTGAGAACCGATTTGACAAGATTAAGTATCAAAACACCATTTTATTATCTCCCCAAATATAAGGATTTCCATGGACTGTGTTGGAAAACAAGACCTAGGCCTGGGACTGAACTGAGTCTTATTATTTTCTGCCCCCCAACATAGCCCTTGGGGCTGCTTATTTTATGGTCACAGTTGACGCTTGTCCACTCAGCAGCATGGGAGACATGCAGCATGGTTTACATCTCAGTGGCGAGAGAAGCAGAGAAAACCATTGAGAGATAAGAACCAAACCTGCGTTGCCCTTTAAAATAATTGGTTTTATTATAATTTAATATACAAAAAATAATAATATACCAAGAATAATGGTAAAGCAATCACCCATGTACTTACCATCCAGCTTAATAAATAAAAGTTCTGTACTCCTCTCTCATCCTACCCTTCTCTCTTAGCACCCAGACATGATCACTATCTTGATTTTGTTTTTTGTTCTCTTGCTCTTGTCTATAGTTATAGTAGACAGTCATGTATCTCTAAACAATATGCTCTTTACATTTCACATTTTGAACTTCACATAAAGGGGGTCATACTACATGTATTCTTTAGTTACTTGCTTTTTGCTCAACAATCAGTTACTAGAATTCATTCATGTTGATGCATGTAGTTCATTTATTTTCACTATTGCATGATATGCCTTTGTATGAATATGCCACACTTTATCCATTTCCATGTTGATAGACATTAGGGTTATTTCCTTCTATTTCTGCTAAGACAAACAAGACTTTATATTATTTCAGTGGCATGTCTACCATATGCCAGGCACTGTTCTAGATTCTGAAGATACGTCAGTGAACAAAAGAGACCAAAATCCCCACTCTTATAGAATCTGTATTCTAGTTGGAGGAGACAGACAAAATAATAAGTAAATTATATGGTTTGTGAGAATGTGGTTAAGTGTGATAAACATAAGGCAGAGAAAATGAATTGGGGATAGAATTGACATTTTTAAACAGGGCGATCAGAGGGGATCTCACTAAGAATGTGAGCAGTTGACGACAGACTTGAAGATGAGAGAAAGAATCATGCAATGGTCTGGGGAGAGTGTTCCAGGAAGAGTGAACAGTAGAGAGACCTTGAGGGGGTTGCTTCCCTTACATTGTGTAAGTATAGCCTGGTGAACATGTGCAAGAAGTTTTTGAATGTATGTTACTAGGCATGGAACTTCTGGATCATGGGCTATGTTGTTATGTACATCTTACATTTACTGGTGTATTAGTCTGTGTGGGTTAATGGTCGAAATACACAACCTTCTCTTTATTTTCCTTTTCCTCTCATTTCATCTCCTCCTTCTCACATTAGTTTAGAAGTTATACACTCAGTGTTTCCCTAAATATTTTGACATGCACACTTAGTAAGTTTAAAGTTGATCAACAAAATTACTATCTTTGTGAATAATGTAACCTTAAAGGCATTGATTCAGTAATACCAATCTCATTTTATATGCATGCATTTCTGTGCTGTATTTTAGTTCTAGCTTTTAAAAAAATCACTAGTTAGACACTACTGCTATTGCTTTAGACATGTTTATTGTTTCCTACAATCTGTTTATTCAGATTTCCCACATACTTTCTAATTTCTTTTTTCATCATTGCTTCTAACATCACAAACTTCAACCTGGGATCATTTTCTTTCTCCTTACAACATATTCTGGAGAACTTCCTTGTTGGGGGTGGTGAGGTATTGATCACAAACCCTCTCTGTTTTTGTTTATTTCATTTGGGGGAAAAATTTTGTGGGTTGGCTTGAGTAGTTGAGTTGCCTTTGTATAAGATGGTGAATGCACAAGTCACTTTCCTTGGATTAACCAGCCTAGATGACAATAATGGGCCTTATCTGAAATGTGTATTGTTTTAAATGAAGCCAAAGTAGAATCTTCTGGAAACTTGTGCATGGGACAGTTTAGTCAACATAGAAGGATGTCTGGTCCCACTTGCCTCTCTTCCCTATGGGAGATAGGGACCTAAAACCACAAGCTGTGGGCTGCAGCCAAGATGGTTGGGGGAAGCATGACAGTTGGATTCTTGTGTAATGAATCCCAAGATACTCTCCAGATACTTGACATATTCTGCTACTTTGGAGATGAAAGGAGGATTAAAAAAATTATCTTTAAAAATAATTTAAAAATTTTCTATTTTCTTCTTCACTAAAAACAAAACCACTGTGATTTTAAACTTCATTTTTTTTTGTTGTTATCACCTTAATTAAGGAAGAAGGAAGAAGGGTGAGGTGAGTAATGTAAAATAACTGAATTCTATGAGTAAATTATGAGTTCTGGTAAAATCTTCCTTTTTCTTGGATGATTAAACCTCCTTTCTCAACCTCCAAATAAGCCATTTTTCATTTCTAGCAGTTTTATGATTTCTCTTCAGTGATCATTCAAATTCAGGATCATTTTTATATTTTACATTTTTTTTTTTTACAATGAATGCCTGATGAGGCTGGCAGATATTCAGAACTGTAGTCAGACATCTTGAAAGCAGAAGATACTAATAATTTTCTTGTTCTATTTCTTTATGCCTCTATGTATAAATATTATGTAGATGTGGTCATTAGATAATGCTTGAAGAATAATAAAATGTTAATTCATAAAATAAGATTAGATATCGCTATTTTTAAAACAGAGGAAGTTAGGGCAAGGTATCTTAGAATCCTTTCATGAATCAAGGTTTATAGGACATTTATTTTCTTCTTCAGCACATTAGCTAGATGGTTTTAACTATCTTGGGACCAATTTGCTCAACTTTCATAAATTTTCTGGTAATAACTGTGTCAGCACCAGAAATTTCTAGCAGAAGGACTGTATTTCTAACAAAGTTTAAAACAGATTGATCTTTGTTTTATACTTTTTTATGATTCACTTCATTTGCTAGCTTAACATCTTTTCCAGCTGCTTTTGAAAAAAGCAGATTCCATATTATTGATGCGTTAATTCTTGACTTTTTTTTTTAGTGCCAAAGGGAGGAGAGGAGTAATCAAAATTTATTTATTTTTATTTTTTTTGGCATTTTCAAGTATCCTTTTTTCACTTCCTGAATCTTGGCTCTTTTAATTGTAAACAGTGTGACCAAACTTGGACAAGTTACCTAAACTCTCAGTTTTCTCATTTGAGAAATGAATATATCAAAAATAGTACCTAATCCAGAGTAATGCTGTCAGAGTTAAATAAGACAATTACATAAAAATACTAAGGATATTTCTAGCAAGAAGTAAAGACTTAATAAATGAACATGATTTTCATTATTATTAATACTGGAATTGTAGCTGAAGGGGGTATGGAGTTGAAGGTATTGGAATTGAGGAGATGAAGATATTAAAAAGAGAGTGTGATGAGTGAGCTGTCCACATGAATGTCAGAGTCACCCAGAATGATGGCAGGAGAAGTCTAGGAAGTCTGAGTTGTTTGCCAGTGTCTTTGGTTAATCAGGGAGATGTGGATGGAGGTTGCTAAAAAACAGTGATGAGGAATAAGAAAGGAATGATTCCTAAAGGAGCAAAGATCTTTACCTGAAGGTGGAGGAGAAGAGATCTGGACAGCAGCATCAGGGAAGGAGGGAAAGTCTGATCCCAATACCCAAGCCCGGTATATAAGGGATTATGGGCATTGGACCCAGAGTGGGCTGTGGGGAGGCTGTGTACTTGTGGTGTATCCAAGTTTCAGTTTAGGCAAGGAGCTGGAAGAAGCTGAGGATGTTGTAAAGATATTTTTAACCTGAGAGGAGTTTCTCTGAGACACAGTAAATAAGTTTCAGAGGGAGAGGAGAATTATGATTTGTTTAGAGGAAAGAAGCACAAAGCAAAATGGGAATGAAACTGTGGGAGAGAAGAACGGACTAGTGGGAATTGCATTTTGGATGATGATGAAGAATAACATGGGTGTGAGGCCCAAGGCTTCCAGAAAGAATTAAAGCTGTTTTTTGGTTCCTGTCAAGATGAAGAACTCGACCCTGAAGAAACTATTAAATGAGGGAGTGGGGCTAAGGCTATCTTGCCCTGGTGGTTGTGGTGGCTGCAGTTCTAGGCAGCAGGCTGCCAGAGGCAGTGAGGATGGAGGGAAGTTTTCAAGTTATGCTCTTGCCTCTTCTCCATTTCCTTGGGACAATCAACGCCCACACTTTCCCCACAGAAATTGGCAACAATGGCCCGGGGGCAGTAATGAAGTCCCACAAAAGCTCTGCTGAGGTGAGATGTGTCTGAAAGTGGCCATGGAGAGACTGGCTGCCCTTGGACCTTCACTCCTCCATCCCTTTCCTCTCAAAAGCCCAGGGATAATGGGATTATAATGTAGCAAGACTTCCTTCTTTTAATGGTATTTCTTTCCAAGTATTTAAGGGTGAAACCCTAATCAGAGGATCTGCCTGTGGAGTGACAGAAAAGGGGAGTGTCAGTAGTAGTTTTGTAGTGTCTACAACTCTCTACCCTCCCTTCCCTCAACATCTGCCCTCTCATTCGACTCACTCAGACTGACAAACTAGAGCCTGACTTTCAAGCCATTCTCATGACACAATTCCAGACAGAATAGCTAATGCTCTCGTGTTTACAAGCATGCAAAACAAAACAAACAGATACTAGATCCCTGAGGAGTAGAACTATGATAAGTGAAAGACAATAAACTGAACAACATATACCATCTGAAGCAGTATTATTGGAAGAGAAGGTACCAAGAAATTAAAAAATGCATGGAAAATGTATTTTTTAATAATATGAAGCAAGAACAAAAAAGTTATAAGGAAGAACTAAGGGGAAATATCCAGAATGAAGAATGTGATATTAAAATAAGGTATATAAGTGTTAGGGTGAGTATCAGTAAGGATGTAGCAGAAGAATGAATTAGTGAAGAAGAAAAGATTGAGGAACTTACCCATAAGAAGAAAGATAGAATAAAGAGAAAAATAAAGTGAAATAATTGCTAAGAGATATGACAAAGAAGAGAAGTGCAAATATCCAGTTGATAGGATTCATAGAGGGAGAAAAGAAAAGGAGAGGATAAATACTTGAACACATAATAAGGCTTAACTTCCCATTATTAATGATAGAAGATCCCAGCTTGAAAAGCCTCATACAGGGCCAAACAGGGAGAGAAGGGAACAGCCACATGCAGAAATTTAATAGTGGAATATAGGAATAAAAGACAAAGAGAAAATTCTAAAAGCTTCCAGAAACCTATTCCTCACCAAGGAAAATGAACCAGATTGAGACCACTTTTCTGAACATCAACATTATATGTAAGAAAACAATGAAGTAATATTTTTAAGGTATTGAAAGAAAATAATTTTGAATTAGAATTTTTTTATCCAGGTAAATTGTCATTCAAATGTGGGGATATAATAAAAAATACTACTGGCTTGTAAGGCCTTGTTACACAAACCCACACCAAATGCTCTTGAAGAAAATTCTCAAAAAAGAAGAGATTTGGGAGTTAAGTAACAAAATATCACGTAAGTTTATTTTAAAAAATAAAACCCAGTATCAAAGAAATAAACATGGGAAAGTACAATACAATGAACCAGAACAAAATACCTAAATAATGTTAATAATGGACTATGTGTGGAGGGATTGAGGAGACATAAGTGCATGCTAAAGGACCCTTGTTGAAGGGAAAGATATTAATTTTGATAACTTTAAGAAATCCGTAAGGATAAATAAATATCTTCCACTGAATAACCACCATAAGAACAAATATAAGATGTTTACCTTTTAAACCTACAGAAGGAAAGCAGTTATATCCAAATGGAAATTAGGGAAAGGGGAAAAAAAGGGAAAATACAGTAAGTGGAAAATATGAAATAAGATGACTGAAATATATCTGAATATAAAATAAATACAAATGGTTTAAGATAATTAAAAATCTGTAGTCTCAGATTGGGTTAAGAAAACAAGATCCAATGTAAGACTAACAAACATACAGAAATCAGTTGCATTTCTTTACACTAACAATGAAATGTCAGAAAGGAAATGTAAACAAAAAATCCCTTTTAAAATTGCATCAAAAAAAAGACTTAGGAATAAACGTCACCAAGGAGGTGAAAGACTTATATGCTGAGAACTACAAAACATTAATAAGGGAAACTGAAGATGATTCAAAGAAACGGAAAGATATCCCATGTTCTCGGATTGGAAGAACTAATATTGTTAAAATGGCCATACTACCCAAAGCTGTCTACAAATTTAATGTGATCCCTATCAAATTACCCATGACATTTTTTCACAGAACTAGAACAAGTAATCCTAAAACTTACATGGAACCATAAAAGACCCAGAATTGCCAAAGCAATCCTTAGGATAAAGAACAAAGCAGGAGGCGTAATGCTCCCAGACTTCAGACAATACTACAAAGCTACAGTAATTAAAACGGCTTTGTATTGGCACAAAAACAGATATATGGATCAATGGAATAGAATAGAGAGCACCTATGAACAATTAATCTTCAACAAAGGAGGCAAGAATATACAGTGGGGAAAAGAGAGTCTCTTCAGCAAGTGGTGCTGGAGAAGTTGGACAGCTGCATGTAAATCAATGAAGTTAGAACACACCCTCACACCATACACAAAAATAAACTCAAAATGGCTTAAAGACTTAAGCTATAAAACACCTAGAACAGAACATAGGCAAAACATTCTCTGACATAAATCATTACAGTATTTTCTTAGGTCAGTCTCCCCAGGCAATAGAAATAAAAGCAAAAATAAACAAATGGGACCTAATCAAACTTATAAGCATCTACACAGCAAAAGAAACCATAAACAAAACAAAGACAACCTACAGACTGGGAGAAAATATTTGCAAACGATGTGACTGGCAAGGGCTTAATTTCCACAATATACAAACAGCTCATAAAACTCAATAACAGATAAACAACCCAATCAAGAAATGAGCAAAAGACCTAAATAGACATTTCTCCAAAGAAGACATACAGATGGCCAGTAAGCACATGAAAAGATGCTCATCATTGCTAATTATTAGAGAAATGCAAATCAAAACTACCATGACCTCATTGTATTTAGCTCTGACCTCACACCAGTCAGAATGGTCATCATTAAAAAGTCTACAAATAATAAATGTTGGAGAGGGTGTGGAGAAAATGGGCCCTTTTACACTGTTGGTGGGAATGTAAATTGGTGCAGCCATTATGGAAAACAATATGGAGGTCCCTCAAAAAACTAAAAATAAAATTGCCATATGATCCAGCAATCCCACTCCTGGGCATATTCCCAGACAAAGCTATAATTCAAAAAGATACATGCACCCCTATGTTCATCGCAGCACTATTCACAATAGCCAAGACATGGAAACAACCTAAATGTCCATTGACAGATGAATGGATAAAGAAGATACGGTACATATATACAATGGAATATTACTCAGCCATAAAAAAGAATGAAATAATGCCATTTGCAGCAACATGGATGGACCTAGATATTATCATACTAAGTGAAGTAACTCAGAAAAGAGAGAGGACAAATACCATATGATATCACTTATATGTAGAATCTGAAATATGACACAAATGAACCTATCTACAAAACAGAAAGAGACTCACAGACATAGAGATCAGACTTATGGTTGCCAAGGGGAAGGGGGTTGGAGGAGGGAAGGATTGGGAGTTTGGGTTTAGCAGATGCAAACTAGTATATATAGGAAGGATAAACAACAAGGTCCTACTGTATAGCACAGGGAACTATATTCAATATCCTGTCATAAACTGTAATGGAAAAGAATATGAAAAAGAATATGTATACATATAACTGAGTCGCTTTCCTGTACATCAGAAATTAACAACATGGTAAATCAGCTATTCTTCAATAAAATTAAAAAAAATCCAAGAGTACATGATCTTCATCAGACACACTTAAAAGACTTAGAAAGATAGAAGGATGAAAAAAGATAGACCAGCTAACCATAAGTCAGAATAAAGCTGGGATAAATAGCTTAATAAGTAACAAAATAGAATTGAAGGCAATAAAACATCATATTCCTAATAATATACCTTATGTACAGGTAAAAGGGAAATTAGGGCAGGAAAATATATGACTATCATTAACACATATGTACTAAAATGTCAGCAATAAGTGGCAGAATTTTAGGGAGAAACAGATAAATTAGCAATTAGAGGTGGAGATTTTAATACACTCCTCTTAGAAACGAATAGATTAAGCAGTAAAAGAAAATTTTTATAGATTAAAAATTTATTAATAAGCTTATTCTATTAGATATAATGATGACTATACACTCACAGCAGAGAGGACCTTTCTTGAGCAATCAAGAACTGTTACAGGAATCTAAAATATGACACAAATGAACTTATCTATGAAAGAGAAACAGAAACAGACTCACAGACATGGACAACAGACTTGTGATTGCCAAGGGAAGGGGGATTGGGAGTGTGGGACTATCAGATGCAAACTACCATATAGAGAATGGATAAACAAGGTCTTACTGTACAGCACAGGGAACAATTTTCAGTATCCTGTGATAAACCATAATGGACAAGAATACAAAAAAGAATATATATGTATAACTGAATCACTGTGCTGTAACCAGAAATTAACACAACATTGTAAATCAACTATACTTTAATAAAGAAACTGTTACAAAAATGTACCTTGTATTAGTCCATTAAGAAAGTTTCAACAAATCTCAAATGAATAATGGCAGCTATGTTCTTTGATCTCAGTGCAATAAAATTAGAAATTGTTAACAGAAGGATAGCTCAAAAAAACCCCAAGTTATGTTTGGAAACTACATAATTATTCTGTTATTATATTATAAAATAATTCTTGGATTAAAAATGAAACTATATATTAAATTAAGAAATACTTAGAACTGAATGATAATGGAAAAATTGCATATTTAGATTTGTAAGGCACAGCTAGAGAAGTGCTAACTTTCAGGAAAATTTATAGCCTTAAATAGAACCTGTAGGAAATATGGTTAAAAACAGACAAGATTAGCATTCAATTCAAGACATTGGAAAAATAACAAACCCAAAGAAACCAGAAGGAAACAATAAAGACAGAAGCAGAAGTAGATGGACTGTGTATGAAATATGATAAAGAAGTTTACTAAAAAAGCTGGATTTTTGAAAAGGTTAACACTATAGCCATATTTCAGACAAGACTGATCAAGAAATAATCAAAATTCATATAAGTATGGAACAAAAAGGCCCATGCAAAAGCTTCATCCCTTTTTATTCATGTGCCCAGTGGAGGAAAGGGATTGCCTGAGATCCACAGAATGGGTCATCTTGCTTATCTAATTATTAAGATTCTCCTCTGCTGAGGGGACACAGATATTTACATGTCCTGTGCCCATTTGGAGAGATCTGTCTACATACTTCCCCCTGCCCAACTCCCAGCCCCAACCAAACAAATATACAGTAAATGAAATGCACACTAAAATCCCAAGCCAGAAATGTTTGTGAGCTAAGTATGTGCTGTAGTTCGTATACAGAAAATCCTCTGATAATTGAATATGAGTACAGGCAAGAATGATGACAACAGGCTTGAAGAATTCCTTTCCACCCCTGGCCAGTCCACACCAGTCCAGTATTGCTTCCTTTGAAATCCATGCTTGCCTCTTTCTTCCCCACTCTTCAGCTATCATATAAAAAGAACAAACCCTGTTCAAATGCAGAAATATCAAATCAATTGACTCTATCACACTTTTCATTTTACCATGTTTTCCTTTTGATTATTTAGGACAACAATCTCTTCTCTTGCCTCTCTTTTGGGTTGGCCTATAATGCCACCTTCCCAAATGGGACCTTGACTGCCCTTGACTCTGAACTCCTCTTGCATCCTGGAAATACAACCTCAGGTCATCTCAAATGATGCCCCACTGGCCTCAGCTTCTTCTTCATGACCATTCCCATGCATTTTCATCTGACTTTGTCCACCCTTTTAGGGGAGTTTGGCAGCTTTATCCAGGTCACCCCAAGGTTGTACGTGTGTCCTCTTTCAACAGAAAAGTATCATTTATTCAGTCAATCAACTTGTCTGTCATTGAGCACATGGCACCCTCTGTCCACTCACACCTTTTAATTGGATTGTTTCCCAATTTCTTGAGTGCCAGAAAAATGGAAACCAACCCTATTTGTTTCTTCCCTTAGTTGCCTTAACGTCACAGGGCTGCTAGAAGTCTCAAGAAGAGAAAAGAACTTTTAACACATTGACTTGTGGGGCCATGAAGACTTCTATTACTCATGTCAGAGCTGTTTGTTTTAAAGATAAATTTTGTGTCAGAGTTTTAAACTGTTAATATTCATGGTTTCAAGCTCATGACATTATTTTTAAATAAATGAGGCAAAACCAGAGAAGCACTCTAACAACTAATTAGTATTTATTCCAAGTTGTAAAAACTGTTACTGACTTGATGCAAGTTAATTTAGAGACCTTCAGAAGTGAGTTTGAATTTCAGTGCCTGAAATGTCAAATATAAGATGTAATAAATCTATTACCATTAACTCATTCTTCAGCTGATAGTGGCTTTGGTAGTTAAAATATGGCTCATAAAATTTATATTTGTATTAAGGCTAATTGGCTTTGAAACTTTTTAGAGGGACACCTTCAGAAAACACCAAGTTGGAGTTAATAAGTGTAGAAAATTTAAACCAAGTGAATCAATGTAAGCCTCAAAAAATGGAATTTTAATGATAGGTCAATCAAACAGTACATCCATACTTACTTCATATGATATTCTAGTTGTGAGTCCTTCATTGGCGTAAGATTCTGGGCAAAAAAATACATTCTCTCCCAAAAGGTGATTGTGGGGTTGTGGGCCCCTTCTTATGAGAGTGGAGGTAATATAATAACTTACAAATATGGGTCTTAAAGTGTTTTCGAACAGGCTAATGGAGTATGAAGCTGGAATAGCTAGGTTACAGCTACACAAAGACAGGTCCCTTCCCCACCCAACATAATTCCTGGAATTACTTATAGGCAATTAGGCCCTTGTGGCTAGAAATAGGATCAGTTAGGGTTTAGTTAGGGTTCATCAGAGAAGCCAAACCACCTTGAATATTATGGATATAAGGGATTTATTTTAGGAATTAAACCTTACACAAATATGGTAAAGTGAAGAAAGCAAAGATCTGAAAGGGGGAGTTAGAGGACTATAGAACAAGTCACTGAGCATCTTTCTGAAGCCCTGGAGTGGGTGGAGGAGTCACAGTGTGCAGACACTTCTGAAAGGCCAAGTCAATCCAGCTCTAGAAGTGGGGCCTCAGAGTAGCAGATGGTGGAGAGGTCTGTTGGAAACAGTTGCCTCTGTAGGTGTACAGCCAAGATCCTGGTGTTACTCCTGGGGCTGTTGGGTCAGCAGGGCCAGTAGTTTGGAAGACAAGCTGAATGAGGAGCAGATGAGAGTGATTTACATGCCAGCCACCCCTGCCCCTGTCCCTCACTGTCTGACTGTGATGAACTTCTCAGAGTAGTGACTCCTGCTTCACTTCTGCCTTCCAATTCTTGCACAAGTCCCCTTTCCCAAACCATATTGGCAAGAGCATTCTGGGAGTTGTAAATTGCATTTCAAACAAATCCACCTCTTATTTCTTGCATTTATACATATTTCTTTTGACCTTGTTTAACATCCAAAAAAATTCAGTAACAAAATCACCCTTCCAGTTAACATAGTGCAGTCATTCCTCATACAACCAAAAGCATGCTAACATCCTCCCCAGTGGTGTATACACAAAGTCCACTTCATCCATCTTTGGATAATATTAGCTCTTTTGCTAACAGAGTCACACTTTTTTTTGATAATCTGTATCTTAAATATTGAAATATAAAAGTACACACTATTAACATTTGTTCAGTAGTAGGAAAATAGAAAAGGGAAAAATAGAATCAAAAATAGTTTATAGCACTTCAGTTGGTCATACTTTCTTATCTGTTGGGGTGACCCAAATCTTCCTAACTGAAGGGTCTGAGCCATTAACAGTCCTGTCTGCATTGAACTGTTTTTTCTATTGACTTAGATCACAGATCTTGGGACTCCTAAGATGCACTTCAAGGGAATTCTTGCATTTTAGACATACTCCTCCCTGCTCCCATTTTAGAGTAGCCAACCGATTTTGTTTTGATAAGGTAGGATCAATCACTCCAATTATCTCCATTCTCTGTTGGTTTACTGACATGAGGAACCCAAATTGATCAGTTGGCAGTTTCAGTTTCCACTTTAATGGAATCATTAATGTGTCACTTGGTAGAAGCATTCTTTTTTGGGAACTCAGATCTCTAAACCAGCAAAGCTGCAGGAATGGGAAGCAAACTTTTGTTAATGCATTACTAGAGGTAATAGGGAGAGGAGTCACTCTATTTTCATCATTCGATATTTTGACTCATGCATCCTGGCTATGGGAAAAACAGGACCATATATTGATTATTGATTCAGAGAAAATACTGCATTCTGAATGGCGTCACTGAAGAGTCACTAAGTGCTGCACTGTAAGTAGCTTGCTCTGTAACTAAGTCTTCAGTAGAGATCATCCCAGCTCTAGCTAGCCAGCAATCCCAGGGTGATGGGGAAAAGGGCAAGAACATTGAGTTTAATGAGCATTAGTCTATTGCCACACTTCACTTACTGTGAAATGAGTTCCCTAGTCAGAACCAATGCAGCGTGGAATCTGATGATGGTGAATAAGGCATTTGCAAATCCATGGATTAGCAACCTCATTGAGGGCTGGAAGGGCAAATTCATATTCCCAGTGTCTATTCCAGTGAGAACAAAATTCCACCTCTTTTTGATGGAATTAGTCCAAGCTAATCAACCTGCTACCATGTAGCTGACTAGTTTCCTTGGGGAATGGTACCATACTGGGGCTCAGTATTGGTCTTTGGTATTGGCAGGTTTGGCATTTCTGCAGCTGTTATAGCTGAATAGGCCTTAGTGACTGATAGTCCAAATTGCTGAGCTCATGTAGAAACTTCATCCTTTTGTTCTTATACCCATTGTGGGAAAGATTGCCTGAGATCCACAGAATAGCATCTTGCTTACCTAATTATTAAGATTTTCCTCCGCTGAGGTCACTCTTTGGTGAGCATAACCAGAGAACAAACGTTTACCCACCCTGTGCCCACTTGGAGACATCTGTCTACATACTCTCCCTCCCCCAATTCACAGCTGTATTTCATTGATTTTCCAAATTTGTTTCTTCCAAGATAAGACTGTTAAGGTGTGCTACTGGCCCTACCAATGGAAAGAAAACTGTTTCTGGTGGTCTTCACTAACAGATATAGAGGAATAAAATTGACAGATCAAGTGCCACATACCAGAGAGTGTGTTGATTTTCTTCAGTAAAGAAACTATCTGGAACAGCAGCTGGATTTGGAGTTAACACCTGATTAAGTTTATCTATCATTTTCCAAGATATATCTGTCTGCTGAAGAGGTTGAACAGGTGAGCTGAATGGGGACATGGAGAGAATCACTATCTCTGCATCCTTCAAATTCTTTATGATGTGATTCATCTACAATTCCTCCAGAAATACTGTATTGCTTTTTAGAGTACTGCTTGACTTTTTCATAGTAGCCCTCACTTCACAGCACAGAGAACCAAACGTAGGATTTTGCTGATTGCCGATTATGTCCATTCCAACTATGCATTCCAGAAACTGGGGAAATAACCACAGTGTGGGTTGGGAAACACACTGGGCTCCCTGTACAAGGATGTACATTCAGGAGAATGACAAACCCTAAGCCAAAACTCGACTGATCACCTAATCTACATAAGCTCCTCCTCTGACTGGTGGAACCCACTGATATTTGGAATCAAAAGAATTGGTGCCAATACAGAACCAATGTCCAGTAATGCCTCAAAAGTCTTATTACTATTTTTTCTCCAATTGCACAGTCACCTCTAAGTCCCTCTGGAGAAGTATAAATTTTGGAAGTGTAGCAGGGTTTAAGGGATTCTGTCTCACCTTTTATACATGTAGAGATTGTATATATTAGTTTTTTTAAAACAGCATTATTGAGATATAATTTACATACCATACACTTAATCTTTTCAGAGTGTACAATTCAGTGGTTTTTAGTATATTTACAGAGTTGTGAAACCATCACTATAATATAATTTTAGAACATTTCATCATCCCCCAAAGAGACCATGTATCCATTGGCAGCCACTCCACATTCCCCCGTCTCGTTCCCCACCTTCACCTTTCAGCCCTAGACAACCACTAATATATCTTTTGTCTCTATAAATTTGACTATTCTGCACATTTTAAATATGGTGATACAATAGCGGTTTTTTGTGACTGGTTTCTTTCACTAAGCATAATGTTTTTGAGTTCATCCATGTTGTAGCTATCAGTACTTCATTCTTTTTTTGATTCTGAATAATATTCCATTGTCAAGATGTACTATATTTTGTTCAGTGGATGAAGGACATTTGGCTTCTTCCTATATTTTGCCTGTTATGAATAATACTGCTTTGAACATTCATGTACTTTTTTGTGTGTGTGTGTGGACATATGTTTCATTGCACGTCCAAGGATACCATCAAGAAAGTGAAAATAAAATCCACAGATTGGTAGAAAAGTTTTGAAAATTATGTATCTGATAAGTACTTATACACAGAATATAAAAACAACTCTTACAATTCAATAATAAAAAGATAATCCAATTTAGAAACAGGCAAATAATTTGAGTAGACATTTCTCCAAAGAAGCGATATAAATAGCTAACAGGCACATGAAAAGATGCTCAACCTCATTAGTCATTAGAGAAATGCAAATTAAAACCACAATGAGATCCTGCTTCACACCTACTATAACGCTTATAGTTAAAAAGACAGACAATGACAAGTGTTGGTATGGAGGATGTGAAGTACTTGGAATGCAGATACATTGCTGGTGGAAATGTAAAATGGTGCAGGCACTTTAGAAGACAGACTGGCATTTCCTCAGAATGGTATAGAGTTACCATCTGATCCAGAAATTTCACTCTTAAGTATTTAATCATGATGACAATAGCTTTTTGAGGAACTTATTTAAAGCCTTGGTTCAAAGCTTCTTTGGGATTAGTTGACCTGGTTTCAGTCTTGGAGTCTCACTTTAAATTTCAATTATATGAAGACTGAAAATTTGGAAAACTTTAAAATTATGGCAAAATATTAATCAAAAAGATGAAGGCATCTTTGGAAAAATAGTTGTTTACTATTTTCTCTCCAAAAAGAAATGGGATGATATTATCTGAATATTCTCTGGCACTAAAATCTAACATAGAAGTCAAAACTATCACGATAACAGGTTGGCTAAGTGATGTCAATGGAATCACAATAGTAATCACGGAAACCAGTCAGTGTCTTATGGGGGGTAAAAACCTCTAAAAATAGAAGTAACTTCAAGATTTCTTTATGGATTTTGCCAGTGTTTTCTTTGATGTTGCTGCTTTTTGTTTCTCTGACTGTCATACTTTCTCCATTGTTGGAGGTAGGATTTCATAACATCACTAAATATTTTCATGTTAAAAAATAAAAAATTAGAGTCGAATAGTTATAATTATTTTGTTCTTTTGGAGGATATGCTAATTTGATGCAAAATAGTTAGATTTAGAGTGTCATATTTTAAAAATCTGGGTTTCTATTACAGGCCCCAAGAATTCCTTCAAAATAGAGTAAAAAGGTAAATTGTTTTTGAATTTGTAAAAATCATCTGATTCAGCTTAATTTTTTTATGTTGATATATTTGTTTTCATTGATGGTGATCATTTGGTAGTAAGACTGAACATTTGATTTTTTAAGTTGAAACAGACTGAGTTACTGCAAATTTAAACACTTAAAAGATGTATAATATTTATAAGTTTTCTAGTTTTAGTTCTTAGATGCTTACAAGTGAAGATGAGTTTTACCTTGAGGGTAATTTTAAGTGAAATGTAGCAGAATGTCTTAGATTTTACATTAATTACCTTTGAAGAGTGTTTTTCTTTACTGATCTGATAAAACAATATATTTTGCAATAAAATGCTAACTTACTATTATCTCCTTAGATTGCTTGTTATTTTTATTTTTTTATTTTTTTTTGCGGTATGCGGGCCTCTCACTGTTGTGGCCTCCCCCGTTGCGGAGCACAGGCTCCGGACGCGCAGGCTCTGGACGCGCAGGCTCAGCGGCCATGGCTCACGGGCCCAGCCGCTCCGCGGCATATGGGATCCTCCCAGACCGGGGCACGAACCCGTATCCCCTGCATCGGCAGGCGGACTCCCAACCACTTGCGCCACCAGGGAGGCCCTAGATTGCTTGTTGATAGAAATTACTTAATAGTGAATAACCACACATACCAAAAAGATCAGCCATGTCAGCATGTAGACTCTCTGTATAGAGATCTCCAAAAACAGTTACAGTTTTATAAGCTCCCCAGTATAGCCTGAGAAATTGTTGAAAGGATGCAAGAGGAACAAACCTATTACAAAGTTGATCTATGGCCATTTTTTTTTCTGTGAAATTCTTTGGGATGGAGATCTAGAAATACTTCTCTTAAAGAAGGGCACAGGACTTCCCTGGTGGTGCAGTGGTTAAGAATCCACCTGCCAATGCAGGGGACACGGATTTGAGCCTTGGTCTGGGAAGATCCCACATGCCGCGGAGCAACCAAGCCCGTGTGCCACAACTACTGAGCCTGAACTCTAGAGCCCATGTGCCACGACTACTGAAGTTTGTGCACCTAGAGCCTGTACTCTGCAACAAGAGAAGCCACCACAATGAGAAGCCCTCACACCACAACGAAGAGTAGCCCCTGCTCGACACAACTAAAGAAAGCCTGCGTGCAGCAACGAAGACCCAATGCAGCCATAAATAAATAAATACATACATACATAAATACATAAATAAATTTTAAAAAGGGCACAAACGGAAAATGTATGCCAATGAAAAGGAAAATATATGCTACCAAAGAATGAAATATGTTAGCATTAAGAATGCACTTTGAAATTCCACGTTTACTAAAAAGTAATGCCCAAAGCAAATGTGTAAAGCTAGACAACATTTAATTTTCTTAGCAAATGAATCCTAAACTCGTCTAGATTCTATTAAAGTAAAATTATTCACATAATCCTTATATAATGACACATGCATTTATTCCAAAGGTAGATCCACTAGTCCTCAACAGGTCAACTCTTTACTTTCTTTTTCTCCTTTATCTTTTTTCTCTCTCCTCTCTCTTCCTTCTCTCTCTTTCTCTTATCCTCTCATCTCTTTCTTATTTCCACCTTTTCTCTATCCCTCTTTTACTTTCCATTTTCTCCCCTTTTCACTTATTCTCACTTCCACTCTCCTTTCCTCTCTTCTTCCTTCTTTTCTGTCTCTTACTCTACCCTTATCTTTCAGCTTTTATTTTTCTCCCCTTATCTCTCTTTCCATCACCCTCTCTCCCTTCTCCCTCCTCCACTTCCCTCCTTCTTTCTCTCCCCACTCTCCTTTTCTTTCCTATCATTCCCTTCTTTTTCCTCCAATTCTCTACCACTATGTTGTACACCAGGAGTTAAAATAGTGCTGTAGGTCAAACAAACTCATAGAAAAAGAGATCAGATTTGTGGTTACCAGAGGTGGAGGGTGGGGGAGGGGGAATTGGATGAAGGCAATCAAAAGGTACAAACTTCCAGTTATAAGATAAAAAAGTACTAAGGGTGTAATGTACAACATGATTAATATAATTAATATTGTTGTATGCTATATATGAAAAATATTAAGAGAGCAAAATCCTAAGAATTCTCATCACAAGAAAAATATATATTTTTCTTTTTTCTCTTTTGTATTTATATGAGATGATGGATGTTCACTAAACTTATTGTAGTAATCATTTCATGATGTATGTGAGTCAAATCATTATGTACACCTTAAACTTATACAGTGCTATATATTATATCACAATAAAACTGGAAGAAAAAATAAATTAAAGCATTTAGTAAATATTGATTAGTAAATGCCTATAGTTCTAGGTAAGAACTATATGACATAAAAGAGTAAAGAGGAAATTGAAAGAAAGCAAAAATAATTAAACTTAAATAGTTACAAAATAAATACAGACTGAGCATGGTGCTAACATTGAAACCTAGTTTAATTAGCTTTAAGACTAGGAATAGTCTTTCTATGTTGCTGTGTGGATTATCATTCTATTTTAAGACTATCTAGACCCTGTAGATGGAGGTGTTGAGCAGGTAATGGTTTTTATTGTATTTTGTATATGATTTCACTGTGTGATTGTTGAAATTATGAAGTTGGTGTTGAAAGATGTGCAGCCATTGGTTTAAAAATGTTTTATCCTAACACATATTTTGGAAAGTCAGTTTCTAATTATGGTAAAGCTAGAGAACTAACTTGAAAATTTCTGTAATTTATTTTAATCATGGAATGAAAAGAAGAAATGGAACAGAATATTAGATCTAATATTAAATCTAATTAAATCTAATTTTCTTTCTTTTTCTTTTTCAGTTAAGAAAACTGAGACACAAGGTGACTGACTTAGTTGATTACCTAGTTCATTAGTGTAGAATTCGTCTAATTTTCTATCTCTTGATTCTTAATCTAGTCTACTTAGTAATTAAGAGATATAGGTGTTTTTCAACTAAAGAATAAAATATAAGGTGACTTTCAACTAAGGGATAAAGTTGCCTTATATAATTAAGGATTTAAAATAAAATGGTTAAGGTAAATTTAAAAGTTCCTACACACTGAAAAGAAAGTGCCTTTCATTCTTACTATTTGACTCAACTGACATTCATTAGCTTTGCTTCCCTTCCAATTTGGCCTGGACCCAATAAGCAATATTGCAACTATTCTCACCATCATCCTCAATTCCCTTAATACCTTTACTGCCCATCTCACCCCTTTGTCAGTCCCTCTGCTGTGGGTCAATGATCTTTCTTCTTGGTTCTGCCTCTGGGTTTCTGAGAAGTGCTCAAGAAAGTTGCATAACCATGCTGATGGTGCCATTATGAGTGAAGCGTTCCAAACTCAGCGGGGCTTCTGATGATGCTTAGAAATTCTTTTGTTAATCCATAGCAGGGCTCCTTTTCCAGTCTTATATGGATTTTGTAAACCTCTACTCTTTTTTTTTTCAATCCCCAGTCTCATCCTTGTCCCTACCTGAGCAGATGTTGCTTCTACATTTATTCAGAACATCAAGGTCATCAGGTAAGCATTTCCTCAGTATTCTTCCTATTCACTTCTGAAATCAAATCTATTTTTATCATCTTTCTTTCCATCCTTAGTGAAATCATGGGAGTGGTCAAGATCAGGGGCTCTGTAGTCAGATTAAGCATTTTAGCTCTTCAATCTATTAGATGTGTGACTTTAGGCAGATTACTTACTTACTCTGTACTTAAATTTCCTTTTCTGTGTAATGAGGGTAATAACAGTATCTACCACATAGGCTTGATATAAGAAATAATGAGGTAATGTACATGTAGTGTATGGTATGTGGCACAATGTAAGTGCACGAGTTAGCACGTCTAGTTTTTTTATTATTATTGTGATTGCCTAGGAAAGAGATTGTTCTACTCTTTTCACACTTAACCTTATCCATCTCCTCTAGCCTTTGAGCTATATAGTATGTCCCATCTCTCTTCAACCCATTTCTCGCCAGCTCTCTTTCCAGTATAAAATTATGCTCAAACATTCCACTTCTTAAAAATATCAGTACTGAGATCCTGATTATGTCATTAGTTAATATTTAACTCTAACCCTATCCTGACCATAACCCTGCCTTATTCTTGTCCTTCCATTATGACATAATGTTGGTAACTCTAAGTAGTTTCTCAGCTGCCACTGGAACTCAAGTGCAGAATTCATATTTGAATGGGATGGTAATTAAAATCTACTAACTCCGAGATGCTATGCCTCTATAACTAAAGACCCTATGACTAATGATAGTAGAATTGTCTCCTCCTTATCATTAAAAATGAGTTTAGGGACATCAGAAAGATGGTGGAGCAGGAAGCTATGGACTTTCCTTTCCCCTATGGAAAGGAAGCAATTCATGGACAAATTCAGCAACAATTCATGGACAAGTTCCTTTTGTGAGAAATTTAGAAACTAATTGCACTCCAGGAAAACATAAAACCATACTCACTGAAGCCAACAGGAGATTCAAGATACCTTCTTGCTGGAATCTCAGTCCCTAGCACAGTGTCATACAACTGGGAGGAGAACCCCTATCCCAGCTTTCAGCTTGTCTTAGGGGAAGGGAAAGAGTTGGTCCAAATGACCAGCACTCCAGATTTTCTGTGGGGCCTCCCCAGAAGACTGACTTCAGTTTCTCCAGTCTTAGATTGCTGATGGGACCAGCACAATCTAATTGCCTGTAGAAAAATAAAGACGGTGACTGGGGCTAATAGTCACCATAGCTCTTCCCCTAGCTGAGCACAGAGTGAGTGGAGGAAAACCCCTGGCTCCCAGCTTCTTCCTAGGGAGGGAAAGAGTGGGTCCGTGTGTCCAATGCCCCAACTTTTATGGGGGATACACAAAGGACTGGCTTCTTTCAGTCTTTCATGACTCAGAGTAGATGGAACCTGGCAAAATCTAGTCACCTAGGTGTTAGTGAGAACAGAGATGGAGGTTTGGAGGTAACCATACTTCCTCCCCTGGCTCAGTACAGAGTGAGTGGATGAAAAACCCCAGAGCCAGCTTCTCCTTGGGGAGGGAAAAAGTTGGATGGAATGTTCAATGATCCAACTTCTCTGAGAGATGCCTGAGGGACTAACTTCCATCTGACTTGTTCTGGTGCACTGGATGCTTGAGGGCTGCAAAAACAAAAAAAACAAACAAACAAAAAAAACAAAAACAAAGAAGGTGGATTGGACAAGCAGGAAGGTTTGAAAGGCCCTTAGAGTCTCTGGGCAGGCTGACCAGTGGGGGTCTTTTCCTGTATTAGGCCAGTCTATGAAAACTAGGAGAGGTGGCTGATATGTCTAATGCACTGACACCAATACAGAGAATCAAGAAAGATGAAGAAGCAGACAAATATATTTCAAACAAAGGAACAAGAAAAATCTCCAGAAACTGACCCTAGTGAAATGGAGATATGTGGTTTACCTGACAGAGAATTCAAAATAACCATCATAAAGATACTCACCAAGGTCAGGAGAACAATGTATAGAGAAAGTAAGACTTTTAACAAAGAGATAGTAAATATAAAAAAGTACCAAACAGAAATCATGAACCTGAAGAATACAATAACTTAGCTGAAAAATTCACTAGAGAGCTTCAATGGCAGACTAGACAAAGCAGGAAAAAGAATCAGTAAACTTGAAGATTATTGTTGGAAATTATCCAGTCAGAGGAGAAAAAAAAAATTGAAAAAAGTGAGAAAGTTTAAGGGACTTATGGAACAACAGCAATAGAATTAATGAATGCATTGCGGGAGTCTCAGAAGGAGGGGAGAGAGAGAGAGAAACCAGAAAGTTTATTTAAAAAAAATAAACCTTGACTGAAAACTTCCCAAATCTAGGGAAGGAAATGGACATCTAGATCCAAGAAGTGCAATAGATTACAATAAGATGAATAAAAAACAAATAAACAAACACTGAGACACATTATAATCAAATCCTCAAAAATCAAAGACAAAGAGAAAATTTGAAAGCAGCAAAAGAAAAGTAACTTGTCATTTACAAGGGAACTGCCCTAAGAGCACAAGATTTCTCAGCAGAAACCTTGAAGGCTAGGAGAGAGTGGGGTGATATATTCTAAGTGATGAAAGAAAAAAAAAAAAAAAACTGCTAACCAAGAATACTGTACTCAGCAAATGTTTTCTTCAAAAATGAAGGAGAGATAAAGTCTTTCCCAGACAAATAAAAACTAAGGAGTTAATCATCGTTAGACCTGCCTTACAAGAAATGGTAAAGGGAATTCTCAAGTTAAAATGACAGGACACTAAATAGCAACATGGTAGTGTAAGAAAGTATAAAACTCATTGGTAGAGGTAAATATGTAGACACTATAGATTACTTTAATACTGTAACGGTGTTCAGTAATAAAGTATAATTATTATACTTTTAATTCAAGTATAAAAGTTAAAATGCAAAAGCATTAAAATAACTATAAAATATGTCAATAGATATGTAATATAAGTAGATGTAAATTGTGACAACAACACATAAAGTGGGGGGGGGAGGAAAAATGGTGAGTTTTTGTATGTGATTGAACTTAAGTTGTTATCAGCTTAAAATAGACTATTGTAATTATAAAATATTTTATGTAAGCCCCATGATAACCACAAAGAAAATGCCTACAGACGTTATACAAAGGAGAAAGAGAAAGGAATCAGCATATCAATGTAAAAAAAATCAAGAAAACAAAAAGGGAGATGGCAATAGAAGAAAAGATAAAAGAACTACAAGACTAACAGAAGACCATTAAAAATGGTCATAGTAAATCCTTTCTTATCAATAATCACTTTACATTCAAATGGATTAAACTCTCTAATCAAAAGACATAGACTGACTGAATGGAAAAAACATAACTCAAGTATATGCTGCCTAGAAGAAACTCTTTAGTTTATTTATTTATTTATTTATTTATTTATTTTTGCGGTACGTGGGCCCCTCACTGTTGTGGCCTCTCCCATTGCAGAGCACAGGCTCTGGACATGCAGGCTCAGTGGCCATGGCTCATGGGCCTAGCCGCTCCATGGCATGTGGGATCTTCCCAGACTGGGGCATGAACCCCTGTCCCCTGCATCAGCAGGCGGACTCTCAACCACTGTGCCACCAGGGAAGCCCTATTTTATTATTTTTTAAGAAACTCATTTCTGACTTAAGGATACACATAGGCTTAAAATGACGGAATAGAGAAAGATATTTCATGCAGATGGTAATCAAAAGAAAGCAGGGTAGTTATACCTGTAACAGACAAAATAGACTTTAAGTCAAAAATTTCATGAGAGACTAAGAAGGACATTCTGTAATGATAAAAAGTCAAGTCATTAGGAAGTTACAACAATTATAAATATGTGTGCAACAAAAATCAGACCACCTAAATATATAAATCTAACATTGAGAGAACTGAGGCTGAAATAGATAGCAATACAGTAGGAGACTTCAATACCCCACATTCAGTAATGGATAGAATATTCAGAAAAAAGACCAAAAAGGAAATATATCTAACAGACATATACAGAATATTTAATCCAATAGCAGCAGAATATACAGTTTCTCAAGTGCACCCAGAACATTCTTCAGGAGATATCACATATTATGTCACACAAAAAGTCTTAGCAAATACAGGAAGTCTGAAATTATAACAAGTATCTTTTCTGACCATAATGGGAGGAAACTAGAAATCAATAATGGAAGAAAAACTGAAAAATTCACAAATATGTGGAAATTATAAAACATATATTTTATTTTTAGTTTTTAATTAAAAAAATTTTAAAAAACATCTTTATTGGAGTATAATGGCTTTACAGTGGTGTGTTAGTTTCTGCTGTACAACAAAGGGATTCAGCTATACATATACATACATCCCCATGTCTCTTCCCTCTGGTGTCTCCCTCCCACCCTCCTTATCCTGACCCTCCAGGTGGACACAAAGCACTGAGCTGATCTCCCTGTGTTATGTGGCTGCTTCCCACTACCTATCTACTTTATATTTGGTAGTGTATATATGTCCATGCCACTCTCTCACTTTGTCCCAGCTTACCTTTCCCCCTCCCCATGTCCTCAAGTCCATTCTCTATGTCTGCGTCTTTATATCTGTCCTGCCCCTAGGTTCTTCAGAACTTTTTTTCTTTTCTTTTTTTTTTTAGATTCCATATATATATGTTAGCATGTGGTATTTGTTTTTCGCTTTCTGACTTACTTCACTCTGTATGACAGTCTCTAGGTCCATCCACCTCACTATAAATAACTCAATTTCATTTCTTTTTATGGCTGAGTAATATTCCATTGTATATATGTGCCACATCTTTATCCATTCATCTGTTGATGGACACTTAGGTTGCTTCCATGTCCTGGCTATTGTAAATAGAGCTGCAATGAATATTTTGGTACATGACTCTTTTTGAGTTATGGTTTTTCTCAGGGTATATGCCCAGTAGTGGGATTGCTGGGTCATATGGTAGTTCTATTTTTAGTTTTTTAAGGAACCTCCATACTGATCTCCATGGTGGCTGTATCAATGTATATTCCCACCAACAGTGCAAGAGGGTTCCCTTTTCTCCACACCCTCTCCCAATAAGCATTTATTGTTTCTAGATTTTTTGATGATGGCCATTCTGACTGGTGTGAGGTGATACCTCATTGTAGTTTTGATTTGCATTTCTCTAATAATTAGTGCTGTTGAGCATCCTTTCATGTGTTTGTTGGCAATCTATATATCTTCCTTGCAGAAATGTCTATTTAGGATTTCTGCCCATTTTTGGTTTGGGTTGTTTGTATTTTTGATATTGAGCTGCATGAGCTGCTTGTAAATTTTGGAGATTAATCCTTTGTCAGTTCCTTCATTTGCAAATATGTTCTCCCATTCTGAGGGTTGTCTTTTTGTCTTGTTTATGGTTTCCTTTGGGGTGCCAAAGCTTTTAAGTTTCATTAGGTCCCATTTGTTTACTTTTGTTTTTATTTCCATTTCTCTAGGAGGTGGGGCAAAAAGGATTTTGCTGTGATTTATGTCACAGAGTGTTCTGCCTAGGTTTTCCTCTAAGAGTTTGATAGTGTCTGACCTTACATTTAGGTCTTTAATCCATTTTGAGTTTATTTTTGTGTATGGTGTTAGGGAGTGTTCTAATTTCATTCTTCTACACATAGCTGTCAAGTTTTCCCAGCATCAGTTATTGAAGAGACTGTCTTTTCTCCATTGTATATCCTTGACATTGTATATTCTTATCAAAGATAAGATGACCATATGTGGGTGGGTTTATCTCTGGGCTTTCTATCCTGTTCCATTGATCTATGTTTCTATTTTTGTGCCAGTACCATACTGTCTTGATTACTGTAGCTTTGTAGTATAGTCTGAAGTCAGGGAGCCTGATTCCTCCAGCTCCGTATTTCTTTCTTAAGCTTCCCTTTGGCTATTCAGGGTCTTTTGTGTTTCCATACAAATTGTGAATTTTTTTGTTCTAGTTCTGTGAAAAATGCCACTGGTAGTTTGATAGGGATTGCGTTGAATTTGTAGATTGCTTTGAGTAATAGAGTCATTTTCACAGTGTTGATTCTTCTAATCGAGGAGCATGGTATATCTCTCCATCTATTTGTATCATCTTTAATTTCTTTCATCAGTGTCTTATAATTTTCTGCATACAGGTCTTTTGTCTCCTTAGGTAGGTTTATTCCTAGGTATTTTATTCTTTTTGTTGCAATGGTAAATGGGAGTGTTTTCTTAATTTCACTTTCAGATTTTTCATCATTAGTGTATAGGAATGCCAGAGATTTCTGTGCATTAATTTTGTATCCTGCTACTTTACCAAATTCATTGATTAGATCTAGTAGTTTTCTGATAGCATCTTTAGGATTCTTTATGTATAGTATCATGTCATCTGCAAACAGTGACAACTTTACTTCCTCTTTTCCGATTTGGATTCTTTTTATTTTTTTTCTCCTCTGATTGCTGTGGCTAAAACTTCCAAAGCTATGTTGAATAATAGTTGTGAGAGTGGGCAAGCTTGTCTTGTTCCTGATCTTAGTGGAAATGGTTTCAATTTTTCACCATTGAGGATGATGTTGGCTGTGGGTTTGTCATATGCGGCCTTTATTATGTTGAGGTAAGTTCCCTCTATGTCTACTTTCTGGAGGGTTTCTGTCATAAATTGGTGCTGACTTTTGTCGAAAACTTTCTCTGCATCTATTAAGATGATCATATGGTTTTTCTCCTTCAATTTGTTAATATGGTGTATCACATTGATTGATTTGCATATATTGAAGAATCCTTGCATTCCTGGGATAAATCCCACTTGATCATGGTGTATGATCCGTTTAATGTGCTGTTGGATTCTGTTTGCTAGTATTTTGTTGAGGATTTTTGCATCTGTGTTCATCAGTGTTATTGGCCTGTAGTTTTTTTCTTTTTGATATCTCTGTCTGGTTTTGGTATCAGGGTGATGGTGGCCTTGTAGAATGAGTTTGGAAGTGTTCCTCCCTCTGCTATATTTTGGAAGAGTTTGAGAAGGATAGGTGTTAGTTCTTCTCTAAATGTTTGATAGAATTTGCCTGTGAAGCCATCTGGTCCTGGGCTTTTGTTTGTTGGAAGATTTTTTTTAATCACAGTTTCAATTTCAGTGCTTGTGATTGGTCTGTTCATATTTTCTATTTCTTCCTGCTTCAGTCTCAGAAGGTTGTGCATTTCTAAGAATTTTTCCATTTCTTTCAGGTTGTCCATTTTATTGCCATATAATTTCTTGTTATTTTTTATTTTTTAAAATTATTTTATTTTATATTGGAGTATCATTGGTTAACGTTGTGTTAGTTTCAGGTGTACAGCAAAGTGATTCAGTTATACATATACATGTATCTTTTCTTTTTCAAATTCTTTTCCTATTTAGCTTATTGAAGAATATTAAGCAGAATACCCTGTGCTATACAGTAGGCCCTTGCTGTTTGTCTATTTTAAATATAGCAGTGTGTACATGTCATTCTCAAACTCCCAATCTATACCTGCCCCTCTTCCTTCCCCCTGGTAGCCATAAGTTTGTTCTCTAAGTCTGTGAGTCTATTTCTGTTTTGTAAATAATTTCATTTGTATCATTTTCTTTAAGATTTTGCATATAAGTGATATCAAATGATATTTGTCCTTCTATGTCTGACTTACTTCACTAAGTATGATAATATCCAGGTCCACCAATTTTGCTGTAAATGACATTATTTAATTCTTTTTAATGGCTGAGTAATATCCCATTGTATATATGTATCACACCTTCTTTATACATTCATCTGTCTATGGACATTTAGGTTACTTCTATGTCTTGGCTATTGTAAACAGTGCTGTGATGAACACTGGGAAGCATGTATCCTTTCGAACCATGTTTTTCTCTGGATATATGCCCAGGAGTGGGATTGCTGGGTTATATGATAATTCTATGTTTGGTTTTCTGAGGAGCCTCCATACTGTTTTCCACAGTGGCTGCACCAATTTACATTCACACCAACAGTGTAGGAGGGTTCCCTTTTCTCCACACCCTCTCCAGCATTTATTGTTAGTAGAATTTTTGATGATGGCCATTCTGACTGGTGTGAGGTCATATCTCATTTTAGTTTTGTTTTGCATTTCTCTAATAATTAGTGATGTTGAGCATCTTTTCATGTGCCTCTTGGCCATCTGTATATCTTCTTTGGAGAAATGTCTATTTAGGTCTTCTACCCATTTTTGGATTAGATTGTTTGCTTTTTTGATATTAAGACACATGAGCTGTTTGTAAATTTTGGAGATGAATCTTTTTCAGTCACATCATTTGAAAATATTTTCTCCCATTCTGTGGGTTGTCTTTTCATTTTGTTTGTGGTTTCCTCTGCTGCCAGCACTATTTATTGAAGAGACTCTTCTTTCCCTGTTCCATTGTCTTGGCACCCTTGTGGCAAACCAATTGACTATAGATGTATGGGTGTATTTCTGTATTCTCAATTATGTTTCATTGATTTATATGTCTATACTTATGCCAATATGCTAGCTGCTTTAATTACTGTAACTTTGTAGTAAGTTTTAAAATTGGGAAGTGTGAATCTTTCAACCTTGTTCCTTTTCAAGATTGTTTTGGTTATTTGGGGTCCTTTACTATTCCATATAAATTTTAGAATCAGCTTTTTCATTTCTGCAAAAAAGCTATTGGGATTTGGTTGGCTTGCCTCAGATCCGTAGGTCACTTTGGGAAGTAGTGTCATCATAAAATTATTGTCTTTGAATCCATGAACACACATGCCTTTTCATTTATTTAGGTCTTCTTTAATTTTTTAGCAATATTTTGTAGTTTTCAGTGTGCAAGTCTTGCATCTATGTGCTTAATTTTACTCCTTAGTATTATGTTCTTTTTGATGCTATTGTAAATGGGATTATTTTTTAAATTTCCTTTACAGATTGTTCATTGATGTGAAATATAACTCACTGTCATTGATCTTATATCCTGCAAATTTGCTGAACTAGTTTATTCATTCTAGTTGTTTTTTGTGGATTCTTTGGGATTTTCTATAGATAATATCATGTTATCTGGGACTAGAGATAGTTTTCTTCCTTTCCAGTTTGGAAGTCTTTTATCTTTTTTCTTGACTCATTTTCCTGGCTAGAATTACTGGTATGATGTTGATTAGAAGTGGTGAAAGTGGGTATCTTTTCTTATTTCTGATCTTAGGGGGAAAGCTTTCAGTTTTTCAGTATGATATTAGCTGTGGGCTTTTCATAAATCCTTATTATGTCAAGGAAGTTACCTTCTATAGTTTTTGAGCATTTTTATTATGAAAGGGTGTTGGAGTTTGTCAAATGCTTCAATCAAGATAATAATGTGTTTTTCCCTTTTATTTTATTTATGTGGTATATTACATTGATTGATTTTCATATTTGCATTCTTGGGATAAATCCCAGGTAGTCATGGTGATTAATCCTTTTATTATACTGCTGTATTTGATTTGTTACTTTTCAGTTGAGGATTTTTGCATCCCTATTCATCAGGGATCTTGGTCTATAGCTCTCTTTTCTTGTGATGTTTTTGTCTGGATTTGGTATCAGGATAATGCTGGACTCATAGAATAAATTAGTAAGTATTCCTACCTCTTCTATGTTTTGGAAGAGTTTCAGAAGAATTGATGTTAATCGTTCTTCAAATGTTTGGTAGAATTCACTAGTGAAGGCATCTGGTCCTGGGCTTTTCTTTGTTGATAGATTTTGGTTACTGATTTAGTCTAGTGGCCTGTCATATCAGCTTGAAGGGCTACTATTAACATTTCTCGTAGGGAAGTTCTACTGTTAATGAACTTCCTCAGTTTTTGTTTATCTGGAAATGTTTTAATTTCTCCTTTATTTTTAAAGGATAATTTTGCTGTATATAGAATCTTAAGTGACAGGTCGGTTTGTTTGTTTTTGTAACTTCTGCACTTAAAGATGTCATCCTATTTTCTTCTGGCCTGCTTTGTTCTTAGAAGAAATTGGTTGTTAATCTTATTAAGAATTCATTGCATGTGATGAACCCCTTCTCTCTGGCTGTTTTCAAGATTCTCTTTTTATCTTTTTCTTTGGCAGTTTGATTATAATATGTCTGGGTGTGAATCTCTTTGAATTTACACTATATGGAATCCATTGACCTTTTTGGATATGCAGATTCACGTCTTTCATCAAATTTGGGACGTTTCAACTATTATTTCTTCCCCTTTCTCTCCCTCTACTCCTTCTGGGGCTACCATTATGTATATGTTGGTATGCTTGACGATGTCCTACAGGTCTCTTATACTCTGTTTATTTTTCTTCATTCATTTTTCTTTCTGCTTCTCAGACTAGATAATCTCAACTGTGCTCTCTCCAGGTCTGTTGATTCTTTGGCCTGCTGAAATTTGCTGTTGACCCTTTTAGTGACTATTTCATTTCAGTTATTATACTTTTCACATCAGAATTTCTTTTTGATTCCTTTTTATAATTTCTATCTTTTTATTGATGTTCTCTATTTGATGGGACATTGTTCACTTGAGTATATCTTTTTATATTTAAGACAGTTGATTTAAAATCTTTGCCTGCTAAGTTCAATGTCTGGGCTTCCTCAGGGACAGTTTCTGTTAGCTTATTTTTCCCTGTGAGTGAGACATACTTTTTCTTTTCTTTGCATGTCTTTCAACATTTTGTTGGCAAAGGAACACATTAATTTCATAATGTGGCAACTCTGGAAATCAAATTCACCCCCTCTGCTGTGTGCTCCCTGTTGTGGGTTGTTGATGTTTGTTTGTTTAGTGAGTTTTCTAAACAATTTTTATAAAGTCTGTATTCTTTGTTTTGTGTGGCTATTGAAGTTTCTGTTTCATCAGCTAGTGATTTGACAGAGAATTCTTAAAATACTGCAATTTATCAGCTTCTTTCTTCACTAAGTATTACCCTGGTTGTTGTGAGTTTTTGATTAGTTTCCAGAGATCCATATAAGGTGATTATGAGTAGTAATACTTTTTGGAGGGATGGAATTTTGGAGTTTCCTACTCTGCCATTTTTGTTGGCAATACCTGTTCCTTCTTTACTTTTTAATCAGGAAAAGTAGTTTTTTTCCCCCCTTTGTATTAGTCTGAATAATGGTCACCAAAGATTGTAAGGGAAAAAAATGTCTTTGCAGATGTAATTAAATTAAGAATTTTGACAAAGCAAATAGTTTTGGATTATCCAAGATTACATCACATGCATCCTTATAAGAGGAAAAGAGAGGGAGATTTTAAAACACACCTTGAGGAACTTTCCTTGTGGTCTAGTGGTTAAGACTCTGTTCTTCCACTGCAGGGGCCCTGGGTTTGATCTCTGGTTAGGGAACTAAGATCCCACATGTTGCACAGCATGGCCAAAAAAAAAAAAAAAAAAGATGCACTTAGAGAAGAAGGCGATCTGACCACAGCAGCAGTGATGGTACTGTTGTAACCACAAGGAAAGGAACGCCAGCAGCCCTAGAACCTGGAAGATGGAAAAACAGATTTTCCCCTAGATACTTTGGAGGGAGTGCTGCTCTGCTAACACCTTGTTTTTGGCTCAGTGAAACTGATTTCAAACTTCTGGACTCCAAAACTGAGAAAATAAATTTCTGTTGTTTTAAGTCACCAAGTTTGTGGTAATTTTTTACAGCAGCCCTTGAAAACAAATACCCCTTCCCCCAGATTACTGAGCTGTTCCTCTATGCCCACTTTCTAAAGGATGCTGTCTTTAGTGATCCCAAGGTGATTTTTTTTGACCTATATATAATTTTACTTCACACACACACACACACACACACACACACACTGTAGCTATAACTGGCACTTCCCTTGCTAAAGAAGAGAAAAAGAAATATAAATTTAACCTTTGGCTTGGCATCCTTCCCATAGGGCTTGCCATTACATACCCTACATATTTTCCAAAAACTAGAGGAAGATGTAATATAATTATTTAGTATTTAATCTCAATTAAAAGAAGCCCAGTTCAAGTCAAGGGTTTGTATTTCATTCAGACAGTATGTAAAAGTATAATTATAATTCAGTGTGATAACTAGCAGAATCCAAAAACCTGTGGAGTCACAGAGAAGGGCTTTGATACTTAGTGAAACTAGAAATGACCTCTCAAAGATCCCCATTTGAGGCAAGTCTAAAAGGATGCCAGGAGTTTGCCAGGCAGAGAATGCCTGAATATGAGACACTATGGGCAGAGGCAACAAAGCATGAAAGCATGTGACGTATTTGAAGGATATAATGGAAAGTTTTATTTGGCTGGAGGGTAGGAAGTAGGGAAAAATGGATGAAATACTACTGGAAAAGTAGGTTGCCATCAAACTGAGGAAGTCTTGTATGCTGTGATAAAGGATTTAATGATTATTCTGTAGGAAAATGGTAGCAAATAGAAGTTTCAAAGCAAAGAAGGAAGATTTTGGAGGTGATATGGACAATGGACTGGATCAGAAGATTAGAGGTAAGAGAAAGAACAGCTTGAAGTAAAACATTGGTAATGGGGGTCGACTTGGGGATTAAACTTGAGAAACAGGGCTGCATAGAATTGACAGTGACTAATTGGATTTGGGGTAGAGATAAAACAGAGGGTGACATTGAGGAAGAAGTTGATAATACTGTATATTGGCTAGTGTGTTACTACGGTCTTATGTGCCCCCCCACCAATTCATATGTTGGAATCCTAATGCTTAATGTGATGATGTTAGGAAGTGGGGCCTCTGGAAGGTGATTAGGTCATGAAAGGTAGAGCCCTTATGAACGGGAGTAGTACCCTTACAAAAGAGATCCCATAGAGCTCTCTTGACCCTTCTACCATGTAGTTATACAACAAAAAGCCTGGAACATGGAGGAAGGCCCTCACCTAATCATGCTGGCGCCCTGATCTCAGACTTCCAGGCTCTAGAGCTTCCAACCTTCCTGAGAAGTAAATTTCTGTTTTTATAAGATATACAGTCTGTGGTATATTATTATAGCAGCCCAAACAGATTAAGACAAATGCATAACTTAAATACCTATTGTTAGTGTCTTTTGACTTACTTGGAAAGTGAGGGTTGAGCACGAATTTTTTTTTTTTTGATCAACATAACTGGAACTTGAAAATCCAGAGCATGAAAATCAAAGTAACTACTATTACTGACTAATCTAGTGTCAGAGAGTGATAGATAAATGCTTGCTGTCAGGACTCACTTATTCTTCTCATTCATAATCTCAAATAATTATGTACTTGGATGTGGGCCAAGAGTTGTGAAATGGATTGGGGAGCCAAGGCCAAAACGTCCAGTTGAAGGACAACTGGTTATGTATGTATTTGTCAATTAAAAGAAATAATAGTATGTCATTTTAACAGGATGGTTACACTAGGAGACTATTTTTACAACACTGGCCATAGGAGGAGAAATATATCATAATGGCTGAGGTTGTTTGAGTTTTCTCTATTAAATTTGTTATGTACGTAGAAAAAATCTATGAAAATTATCATATCAGAGTAACACACATTGGAACATAGTTTTTTTCTTTATAGAATAAAATACATATTATTCATAAAAATATGATCTTATACACTGCTCCTTTTACTACCCAATTTTCAAATCTCATAATTATTTCTAAAAATTCTTTTGCTTTCCATATCTCTGCAGAGATTTAGCAGCGGAGTGCCTGATCATTGTTTTGTGATACTTGATACTATTAACATCCTATTAGTTTTATAAGCTAATCTTCACTAGGGAAATCAGATGCCTTGCCACAAATAAGAAAAATTTAATTGAAATTGATAATATATTTTTTTAAAACCCTGAAGTTATCTTAGTGATTTGTGAAATATGGTCATCTAAAAGTGCTGGCCACTTTTATTCAGTTATGGAAGTACTTATATATATGACTAGATTCTCACTGTATAATTTCCTATTGCTGCTGTAACAAATACTACAAACTTAGTGGCTTAAGCGACACACATCTATTATCTTACAGGTCTGGATGTCCGAATCCAAATTGGGTATTGTAGCTAAAAATTAAGATGTCAACAGGGCTGCATTCCTTCTGGAGGTTTTAGGGAGAATACATTTTCTTGCCATTTCCATCTTCTAGAAGTTGCCCACATTCTTGGGCTCATGGCCCCATTCCTCCATCTTCAAAACTAGCTGATCAAGTCCTTCTCATGATGTCATCTCTCTGGTTCTGACTCTTCTGCTTCATTCTTCCTTAATTAAGGGCCCTTGTGACTACATTGGGCCCACCCAGATAATCCAGCATAATCTTTCTATGTCAAGGTCAGTTGATTAGCAATTTAATTTCATCTGCAACCTTAATTCCCTCTTGCCATGTAACATAACATATTCACAGCCTCTGGGGATTAGGATATATACATCTTTGGGAGCCATTATTGTGCCGACCACATCCTCCAAAATAGTTTTTAATGTAAATTTGGAATGAATTATTCAAATGTAAACAGACATATGTGTATGCTACTGCTCAAATCCATATTCTGTTTAAGAAGATCATTGGCTAGCTAATTTAAAAAATAGTCACTAAATTCTGGTATTAAAGTGTGAAAATAATGGGAGAAAACCAAACAGGGAGAAAAGGTTTTGAAGCTAGTCATGTAGAATTTTATAGTTTTGACACCCATATTACAAATGTTTGTGTCTGTTTACTTGACTCCACTAGAGCTTCTGTGGGGCAGGGTCTACATCTTACTTCCTTTTCTAACATGTTACATAATAAATAAAATTTATTTATTATTATTTATTTTTTCCGTTTAAAATATTGATAATTGTTATAATGACATTAAAATGTGTCTCTTTATCTCCCAAGATCTAATATACTCTTGGGACCTTGTTAGATAATCAACAGGGTGCTAAGTGCTAAGGAATAAGGTAGAGGGTGGGCAGAAAACGAAATGCTTAGTAACAATCCCAGACTTTAACGAGTTCATGATTGAGTGGGAGATGTAGATGCATAAAGATGTTTAAAACCTGCACGAGGAAAACTATGTGAGGATGTGGAGAGGGAACACAAGTGGCCAACTCTTCCTGGGGCACTCAGGGAAGGCTTCGCAGGGGGACTGACATGTGACCTAGGTCTTCATGGTGAAGGGAGTTGGCCAGGCAGAGAATGGGGTTAGTGACATTCCAAGTAGTTGGAAAATCAAAGGCAAAGGAAGGCAGGTGGGAAAGAGTGGGAAACTATGTTGCATGTAGTATTTGAATAGAAACAAAGGATGTCTCAACGATGAAAATACAATTTATTGTTTATTAAATGTCAGCAAATTAAGAAAGAAGTCTTATTTAGACTGCTACCAGATGCACTATCAATTTTATGTAAATTAATAAAAGGAAAATATCCAAATAATACAAACACAACAGACAGATATGACAGAACAATGGTGGTATAGAACGATCACTTCATTTTGGAACTAACCAGCTCTGTGACCTTGGGCAAGTTAATTACTTAGTAAAATAAAAGGGCTGGAATAGATGAATTTTAAGATTTTTTTTCTAGGCTAACATTCTGTGAAGCAAAACAAACAACTGACTCCACAGTTTTTCTTTTTGACTGAGAATTCTGTTAAAGTTAATTAAATCATTTAGACTAGCTCAAGTGTGTGGAAGCAAACACAGACGTTTTGTTTATCATTTCCATATGGCCTATTGGTAGCCATCACAGGCATTTTTCCGGGAAATTTCCCCTCAAAATGATGCAGAGTATAAACAATTGAAACAGCATGTTGCAATGACACATCTGTTAGGGTGGTTTTCATGTGTGTGAAAAATCTGATTTATCAAGTCTGCTATCATCTATTCTACTTTCATCCTTTCTTACAGATCAGTGTGCCTTCACGTGGGGAAAGCTCTGTCAAGTATATTTTTATCTTGCTTGGGTTTGCTATTTAACATTTTTTTTTCCTCTCAAGAGACCATGAGACAGATAGGACAAGTAGTTTTTTTTGAAATCTGGCAGATATTCACATGTGCCAAATTTTCTTCTATCTTTGCTCTTAGCTGCTTCTTTTTTTCCTTAGCGCCCCCTGCAGGCTTCTTGACAATTTTTTTTGGCCTTTTACCTTTCGTGCCTGTAAACTGGACAGAAATTTTCCACTGAGTACATTGTACAGAGGCTGATGGCTTCGCTACTGCCTATAATAGATGGTTATATCTCAAACAGCCATGGAGATAGCTTGTGGGATATTTTCAGAGGAGTCTCTCATGAAGATCTGTGTCACTTCTACTGGAACACCTAAAATATAATTTAGTGAAGGAAAGCCCAGAAATGTAATTGTTGTTAATAAACAATAGCCTTTCACAGTTATCACTGCAGCTCTCATTAGTAATAGAACACGTCTTTACTGCTTCAAATAAACAAGAATAATGAGTTATATGTTTTCCAAATGTAAGTAGCCCCTGTAAATGGACTACTGTCACCAATTGACCTAGACTAATTTAATTACACCCTGATTTTAGGTTTCTTCAAATTAATGAATGATAGCTGTTGAAATGAAATATGTCTTAGACCAATCCAGGCCACACAAATAGACTTTGTTAAACAAATCTTTATTAGCTAGCAGGCACAGAATGCTTCATAGATCCTGTGCTGATAAAGGCTCGGTTTCTGATTTTTCTGGTGCTTTGATACTACCTTGCAAGAATGGTTCTCTCAAGGAAGACAGGATGACATTTTAGAGGCAGGATTCTGATTCTCTTAGGGTTGTTATTAGTCAACCAAAAATTCTCTAATAACAGGGCCATTTAAAGATCAAGCCATAGGCACCATCCTGAGGGGCTGAAGCGAAAGGTCTCACTAGATTCTTATACTCTGTTCATTCAAGGTTGGTGAATGTTTCTGAAATATTTAGCCAATCCACATATCACGAATTCTTTACATTCACCAAATGAAGATGTATTTCTACATTCACTCTGCTAACTGACAAGCCACTGATTTCACCAATAAGATCCTATTCTTGACATGAAATAAGGGAATTAATAAAACATCTGCTGATGATCAGTGAAATTGGTAACAGGAGTACTTGTAACATCTACTTTGGGAGTATGGCCTTAAGGGTATAAAGCTAGCTGGCCTCCTCTGGAGTACAAATTCCTGATTAAGACACTGAATTGTACCTGGCTTGTAATCAACCTAATAATGTGATATCACATGATACCGATATCACACCATCTATGCTGAAGTCCTTTAAAGAAAATTACAGACAGTCACTCAATAGTACCCTGTGTATTAGTTTCCTATTGCTGTTATAACAAATTACCACAAACCTAGTGGGTTAAGCAATATGTTTGTTATCTTACAGTTCTGAAGGTCAGAAGTCCAAAATTATCTTGCCGAGCTAAAATCGCGGGGTTGGCAGGGCTGCGTTTTCTCTGGAGGTTCTAGGGGAGAATGTTTCCCTGCCGTTTCCAGCTTCTAGAGGCTGCCTTCATTCTTGGCTCTTGGCACTGTTCCTCCATCGTCAAAGCCAGCAATGGCTGGTCCAGTCTTTCCCATGCTGCATTATCCTGGTTCTCTGTTTCCATCATATTTCCTTCTCTGACTCTTCTGCCTCTTTCTATCCTTATAAGAGCCCTTGTGATTACGGGACCCACCTTGATAACCTAGAATAATTTTCCTGTCTCAAGTTCTTTAACTTTTCACATCTGTGAAGTCCCTTTCACAAGTTCTGGGGATTAGGATATGGATATCTTTGAGGAGTCATTATTCTGCCAGTCACACCCTGTTAATATTCTAAGTAATTTTCTTAAAGATTTTAAATTTAACATCAATCATGGAATCCTATATTAAGAATAGAAAAGACATGGTCTTTGGTCCTGACAGATACTGGTATAAATTCTGGCTCCTTACCTAATAAGCTGTAAGACATGGGAAAGGAAAATGGAATAATGAATACCTTGAAGAGTTGTCATGAGGATTAAATAAAAGTAATGGATGAAAAGGACCTGGCACATAGAACACACTAAATAAATTGTAGCAAAAGGTAGCTGTCATGATAATTAACAGAATTTTAGAGCTGGAAAGAACCCCAGAGATCATTTCAACCTCTTTCAGCAACAGAACTACTTTTTTATATTGTCAAAAAAAGTCTTATGTAGAGTCTAATGAAAAGCCTTAATCTACAAAAAAGATAGAAACAATAGATGGATCCTTAGGTGGAATAAGTTTCCTTCTCCTCTATGTCCTCATCATCCCTCTCCTCCCTTCCTCTACCTTCCCCTTTTACTCTTCTTTTCCTCCTCCTCCTCCTTCTTTTCTTCTTCTTCTTCTCCTTCTCCCTCTCTCTCTCTCTTTTTTTTTTTGGCTGATAATCCTTTGCTGTTTCAGAACCCTTGTTTCTACAGCCTAAGGATAATAGCTTGAAAGCCATGGATTTAGTCTGATTTCTCATTTTGCACTGGAAGAAAAAGAGGCCCAGAGAGGTTAAATGACTTCCAAGGTTGCACAGCTACTTAATGGAACACGAGGTATCAGAATTCATTACTCTTGATTCTTAGTCCAATGCTCTCTCTATATATCATGTTGGAGGTGGGGTAAGTTAGAGTGACCAGAAAACTGTTAGAGAAATTAAGAATTTTAGGATATTTAGTTATGACTAAATATCCTAAAATGATGGCAAAGATAAAAGGAGCCTACCTCCTATCACAGAATCTGGTTCCGTATGTTGCAAAAACAGTACGCAGAAGTACAGAATTTGGCACTTCATCAGCACCGAGTAAAAGGAATGTTGTTTGTGAGATGTACTAGATTAGAAACAGCTTCTCTCTGGCATAACAGTGTTAGAAACTTTGTTTGAAGCCTGGGGTTCTCCACAAAAATTTATAGTTTTGAATTTGGGTTCCAGAGAGCCGGGGCTCCCGTGTAACTCTCAGAACACACTGGGAAGACAAGGCAAATGCTAGCAAAGCAGAGTGTGGCTGTCACTAGGGTGACCAGATGTCTTTGTTTTCAATTTCCCTTTCAATTCTGGGGTCAGCGTTCTCTCTCTACCAGGTGCGCTGAGGTATTACAAAAGAGACAGAATTAAATGGCTGCCAAATTGTGCTATAAAAACAATTTTAGTCCAGTCCATTACTGAAACACAGAATTTCTTTCCTTTCAGACTTAAAATTCAATATTCTAATGAAACAGTGTGGCCTTTGTCCAAAATTCATGCAGAACTAATATGCTGTTAGTTTTCAAATCAATGTTACTTAACTCTAGGATACACAATATTTAATTATTTCATGAATGAGCATAAAAGCAAACTCTGAACTATATTTCTTCCTGGTCACACTTATTATGATATCTTGGGGTTATACTTTAGGTATACAAATGGAAGTATGTCTATTATCTGGACAATAAATTCAGTTCATAGTAAAGACTCACAGCAAAATTGCTTAGTTCAGGTTATTCAAAGGCACAAATATTATAGATGATGGTTGGAAACTTCAGCAGAAAAATTAATGATTAAGTTAATTTCCTTGCCAAAACAAATTGTTCATTTCATACCCCCCCCAAATCATATATCCATAATCTACCCACTTGATTTTTTGTCTACTTTTTATTCTGACTGATTTCATTGTTTCTGTCACTTACTACTGATGAATTGTCTGGGAGAGGTGGCTGGTGAGAAATTTGAGACTAGGTTTTTTCTTTTCAATATTTATCAGCTTACAATATTGATTTCTCTTCAGGAGCAGTCAGCTATAGTAATATAATAGCAAAAGGATAGGATTTAGTTTTGTAAGGCTTGGTTAGAGTTCTAGCTTTAATGCTTATTAGCCTTAGTGACCTAACAACTTTAAGAAAATTTTCTTATCTGCAAGATAATATGTGCCTTGCCGGGTTTTGGGCAGTATTAAGTGATATTGATGTGAAAGTGTTTTGTGAAGTATTATAGAATGTTAATCTTTGTTTCTCTGATATATGCCAGATACCTCTCTACTGTGCCTTTTTTTCAATAGAAAATGAGCAGTTACATGACCTATTACTTTTATCTTGGGATGGTGACAGTGTTTCCTATTCCTTGTGTGTGTGTGGCCTGCTTCATGTTTCATGTAGAACTGGCTGTTGCCTCTTTTTTGAAGGTCTGAATTAGTCTTCTGTGGGTAACATTGTATTCTTATTCAATTATCCCAGTGCTACATAGTTTCTTCACTTCTTTTAACTTGCAGTGAAAATTTCTACTCACCCACAACTTGACTTTGACTTTTGAATCTTGTCTGTCTCCCTGGAATCATTTTCTTCTGGCTTTCTTTCTTGAATGATTTCCTTCATCCTCCGGAAGAACAATTCAAGATGCATATGAAGCAGAAGGGAAAAAGCCATCTCAGTAAAGCTATCAAATGGTTTATTATAGAAATTAAAAACAGCAATTGGGTCAAGATGGTGGAGTAGAAGGACGTGCGCTCACTCTCTCTTGTGAGAACACCAGAATCACAACTAACTGCTGAACAATCATCAAAAGGAAGACACTGGGACTCACCAAAAAAGATACCCCACATCCAAAGACAAAGGAAAAGCCACAATGCGATGGTAGAAAGGGTGAAATCAGAATAAAATTAAATCCCATAACTGCTGGGTGGGTGACTCACAAACTGGAGAACACTTATACCACAGAAGTCCACCCACCGGAGTGAAGGTTCTGAGCCCCATGTCAGGCTTCCAAACCTGGGGGTCCAGCAATGGGAGCAAGAATTCCCAGAGAATTAGATTTTGAAGGCTAGCAGGATTTGATTGCAGGCCTTCAACAGGACTGGGGGAAACAGAGACTCCACTCTTGGAGGGCACACACAAAGTAGTGTGCACATCAGGACCCAGGGGCAAGGAGCAGTGACCACATAGGAGGCTGAAAAAGACCTACCTGCTAGTGTTGGAGGGTCTCCTGCAGAGGCGGGTGGTGGCTGTGGCTCACTGCAGGGACATGGACACTAGCAGCAGAAGTTCTGGGAAGTACTCCTTGGTGTGAGCCCTCCTGGAGTCTGCCATTAGCTTTACCAAAGAGCCAGTAGTCTCCAGTGCTGGGTCGCCTCAGACCACACAACTAACAGGGAGGGAACTAAGCCCAATCCATCAGCAGACAAGCAGATTATAGTTTTACTGAGCTCTGCCCACCAGAGCAACATCCAGCTCTACCCACCACCAGTTCACCCCATCAGGAAGCTTGCACAAGCCTCTTAGATAGCCTCATCCACAAGAGGGAAGACAGCAGAAGCAAGAAGAACAACAACCTTGCAGCCTATGGAACGAAAACCACATTCACAGAAAGATAGGTAAAATGAAAAGGCAGAGGACTATGCACCAGATGAAGGAACAAGATAAAACCCCAGAAGAATAACTAAATGGAGATAAACAACCTTCTAGAAAATAAATTCAGAACAATGATAGTGAAGATGATCCAGGACCTCAGAATAAGAATTGAGGCAAAGATTGGGAAGATGCAAGAAATGTTTAACAAAGACCTAGAAGAATTAAAGAACAAACACCAAGAAGAACTAAAGAACAAGAAAACAGAGATGAACAATACAATAACTGAAATGAAAAATACACTAGAAGGAAATAATAACAGAATAACTGAGACAGAAGAACAGATAAGTGACCTGGAAGACAGAATGGTGAAATTCACTGCTGTGGAACAGAATAAAGAAAAAAGAATGAAAAGAAATGAAGACAGCCTAAGAGACCTCTGGGACAACATTAAACACAACAACATTCACTTTATAGGGGTCCCAGAAAGAGAAGAGAGAAAGAGAAACGACCCGAGAAAATATTTGAAGAGATTATAGTCGAAAACTTCCCTAACAGGGGAAAGAAAATAGCCACCCAAGTCCAGGAAGTACAGAGAGTCCCAGGCAGGATAAACCCAAGCAGAAACACACTGAGACACATAGTAATCAAATGGACAAAAATTAAAGACAAAGTGTTAAAAGCAACAAGGGAAAAATGACAAATAACATACAAGGGAACTCCCCTGAGGATAAAAACTGATTTCTCAGCAGAAACTCTACAACCAGAAGGGAGTGACACAATATATTTAAAGTGATGAAAGGGAAGAGCCTACAACCAAGATTACTCTACCCAGCAAGGATCTCATTCAGATTTGATGGAGAAATCAAAAGTTTTACAGACAACCAAAAGCTAAAAGAATTCAGCACCACCAAACCAGCTCTAAAACAAATGTTAAAGGAACTTCTCTAGGCATAAAACACAAGAGAAGGAAAATACTTACAATAACAAACCCAAAACAGTTAAGAAAATGGTCAGAGGAACATACAAATTGATAACTACCTTAAAAGTTAAAGGATTATATGCTCCAACCAAAACACACAAGCTCACTGAATGGATACAAAAACAAGACCCATATATATGCTGTCTACAGAGACCCCCTTCAGACCTAGGGACACATACAGACTGAAAGTGAGGGGATAGAAAAATATACTCCATGCAAATGGAAATCAAAAGAAAGCTGGAGTAGCAATACTCATAACAGATAAAATAGATTTTAAAATAAAGAATATTACAAGAGACAAGGAAGGACATTACATAATGATCAAGGGATCAATCAAAGAAGAAGATATAGCAAGTATAAATATATATGCACTCAACATAGGAGCACCTCAATACATAAGGCAAATGCTAATAGCTATAGAAGAGGAAGTCAACAGTAACAAAATAATAGTGGGGGACTTTAATACCTCACTTACACCAATGGACAGATCATTCAAAATGAAAATTAATAAGGAATCAGAAGCTTTAAATGACACAACAGACCAGATAGATTAATTGATATTTATAGGACATTCCATCCAAAAAGAGCAGATTACATTTTCTTCTCAAGTGCACACAGAACATTCTCCAGGATAGATCACTCTTGGGTCACAAACAAGCCTCAGTAAATTTAAGAAAACTGAAATCATATTAAGCATCTTTTCCAACCACAATGCTATGATATTAGAAATCAATTACAGGGAAAAAAACAAAAAACACAAACACATGGAGGCTAAACATTACGTTACTAAATAACCAAGAGATCACTGAAGAAATCAAAGAGGAAATCTAAGAGGAATACCTAGAGACAAATGACAAGGGAAACACAATGATCCAAAACCTATGGGATGCAGCAAAAGCAGTTCTAAGAAGGAAATTTATAGGAATACAATCCTACCTCAAGAAACAAGAAACATCTCAAATAAAAAATCTAACCTTACAACTAAAGGCACTAGAGAAAGAAAAAACAAAACCTAAAGTTAGTAGAAGGAAAGAAATCATAAAGATAGAACAGAAATAAATGAAATAGAAACAAAGCAAACAATAGCAAAGATCAATAAAACTAAGAGCTAGTTCTTTGAGAAGATAGACAAAATTGACAAACCTTTAGCCAGATTCATCAAGAAAAAGAGGCAGAGGACTCAAATCAATAAACTTAGAAATGAAAAACGGAGAAGTTACAGTGGACATTGTAGAAATATAAAGCATCATAAGAGACTACTACAAGTAACTCTATGCCAATCAAATGGACAACCTGGAAGAAATGGACAAATTCTTAGAAAGGTATAACCTTCTAAGATGGAACCAGGAAGAAATAGAAAATATGAACAGACAAATCATAGGTAATGAAATTGAAGCTGTGATTAAAAATCTTCCAACAAGCAGAAGTCCAGGACCAGATGGCTTCACAGGTGAATTCTATCAAACATTTAGAAAAGAGCTGAGGCCCATCCTTCTCAAACTCTTCCAAAAAATTACAGAGAAAGGAACATTCCCAAATTCATTCTATGAGTCCACTATCACCCTGATACCAAAATCAGACAGAGGTACTACAAAAACCGAAAATTACAGACCAATATCACGAATGAATATAGATGCAAAAATCCTCAACAAAATACTAGCAAACAGAATCCAACAACATATTGAAAGGATCAAATACCATGATCAAGTGGAATTTATCCCAGGGATGCAAGGATTCTTCAGTATATGCAAATCAATGAATGTCATACATCATATAAAAACTGAAGAATAAAAACCATATGATCATCTCAATAGCTTCAGAAAAATCTTTTGACAAAATTCAACACCCATTTATGATAAAAACTCTCAAGAGAGTGGGCACAGAGGGAACCTAACTCAACATAATAAAGGCCATATACAACAAACCCACAGCAAACATCATTCTCAGTGGTGAAAAATTGAAAGCATATTCCTCTAAGATCAGGAACAAGACAAGGATGTCCACTCTCACCACTATTATTCAACATAGTTTTGGAAGTCCTAGCCATGGCAATCAGAGAAGAAAAAGAAATGAAAAGAATACAAATTGGAAAAGAAGAAGTAAAAGTGTCACTGTTTGCAGATGACAAGATACTATACATAGAGAATCCTAAAAATGCCACCAGAAAACAATTAGAGCTAATCAATGAATCTGGTAAAGTTGCAGGATAAATAATTTATGCACATAAATCTCTTACATTCCTATACACTAATAGTGAAAGATCAGAAAGAGAAATTGAGGAAACAATCCCATTCACCATTGCAACAGAAAGAATAAAATACCTAGGAATAAACCTACCTAAGGAGGTAAAAGACCTATACTAAGAAAAGTATAAGACACTGATGAAAGAAATGAACGATGACACAAACAGCTGGAGAGATATACCATGTTCTTGGATTGGTAGAATCAATATTATGAAAATGACTATACTACCCAAAGCAATCTACAGATTCAATGCTATCCCTATCAAACTATCAAGGGCATCCTTTACAGAACTAGAACAAAAAATCTTAAAATTTGTATGGAGACACAAAAAACCCCGAATAGCCAAAGCAATATTGAGGGAGAAATTCGGAGCTGGAGGAATCAGAATCCCTGACTTCAGACTATACTACAAAGCTACAGTAGTACAAAACTATACTACAAAATGCCAGTAGTATATGGTACTGGCACAAAAACAGAAATATAAATCAACGGTACAAGATAGAAAGCCCAGAGATAAACCCACACACATATGGTCACCTAATTTATGACAAAGGAGGCAAGAACATACAGTGGAGAAAAGACAGCCTCTTCAATAAGTGGTGCTGGAACAACTGGAGAGCTACATGTAAAAGAATGAAATTAGAACACTCCACAAGACCATACACACAAAAAAACTCCAAATGGATTAAAGACCTAAATGTAAGACCGAACACTATAAAACTCTTAGAGAAAAACATAGGAAGAACACTCTATGACATAAATCACCGCAACATCTTTTTTGACACACCTCCTAGAGTAATGGAAATAAAAACAAAAATAAACAAATGGGACCTAATGAAACTTAAAAGCTTTTGCAAAACAAAGGAAACTATAAACAAAACAAAAAGACAACACTCAGAATGGAAGAAAATATTTGCAAATGATTCAATGGACAAAGGATTACTCTCCAAAATATATAAACAGCTCATGCAGCTCAATATTAAAAAAAATAAACAACCCAATCCAAAAATGGGCAGAAGACCTAAATAGACATTTCTCCAAAGAAGACATACAGATGGCCAAGAGGCATAGGAAAAGCTGCTCAACATCACTAATTATTAGAGAAATGCAAATCAAAACTACAGTGAGGTATCACCTCACACTGATCAGAATGGGAATCATCAGAAAATCTACAAATAACAAATGGTGGAGAGCATGCAGAGAAAGGGGAACCCTCTTGCACTGTTGGTGGGAATGTAAATTTATACAGTCACTATGAAGAACAGTATGGAGGTTCCTTAAAAACCTAAAAATAGAATTACCATATGACCCAGCATTCCCAGTACTGGGCATATACCCTGAGAAAACCATAATTCAAAAAGACACATGCACTCCAATCAATGTTCATTGCAGCACTATTTACAATAGCCAGGTCATGGAAGCAACCTAAATGTCCATCAACAGATGAATGGATAAAGAAGATGTGGTACATGTATACAAAGGAATATTACTCAGACATAAAAAGGAATGAAATTATGTCATTTGTAGAGACATGAATGGACCTAGAGACTGTCATGCAGAGTGAAGTCAGAAAGAGAAAAAGAAATATTGTATATTAACGCATGTATGTGTAATCTAGGAAAATGGTACAGATGAACCAGTTTGCAAGGCAGAAATAGAGACACAGATGTATGGAACAAATTTATGGACCCCAAGGGTGAAAGCAGGGGGTGGTGGTGGTGGTGGTGGGATGAATTGGGAGATTGGGATTGACATATACACACTAATATGTATAAAATAGATAACTAATAAGAACCTGCTGTATAAAAAATATAATTAATTAAACTAAAAAAAGAAATTAAAAACAGCAGGAAGGATTGTTTGTAGTAATTCATGTAAGAAAGTAATTAGTAAGAAAGTCATAAGATAGTTATATCTCTAATATTTCTAAAAGTATAGTTCCTATACAAAATGCACTTGATGTTATGGCACAGGATAATAAATAGGAAATTATACCCAGTGGTGTGGAACCTAAAGTGAAGAATCTATATAATGATTCTGTACTCCGTTTCAATGTATGGGGATGGTTCTCCCACACCACAAGGCAAGTCTCGGATACCAGCTGGGTGTACTACGATTTGACTCAATTCTGACACTCTCTACCTGGAGGTAGTATTAGATCCCACATTAGTGCTCAGTCCCATAAGACTGTCTCCCTGCAGCCCCCACAGCCTGCTCACATACCACTTCTGTTGCCAGTTGCAAGTCCAGGTGGTCACCTGGGCTTCTGACCAACTGGCTACAGATGAAGGTTCCAAAGACCCCTTTCTCCCCCTTGAGTTTGATTAATTTGCTAGAGTGGCTCGCAGAATTCAAAGAAACATTTTACTTACTAGATTACTGGTTTATTATAAAAGGATATAACTCAGGAATAGCCAGATGGAAGAGATGTATAGGGCAAGATATGGAGAAAGGGCACAGAGTTTCCATGCCACTCTTCCTGAATCTCCACGTGTTCACCAACCCGGAAGCAATACAGATCCTTTCTTTTTGGGTTTTTATGGAGGTTTCATTACATAGGCATGATTGATTAAATCATTGACCATTGGTGATTGAACTCAAACTTCAGCCCTTCAACTCCTGGGGTGGGTTGGGAGAGAGAGACTAAAATTCCAATCTTCTAGTCACACAGTTGGGTACTCTGCTGAGCAGTCCCCATCCTTAGGTGCTTTCCGAAAAACATCTCATCAGCATAACAAAAGATACCTTTATTGTTCTTACCACAGGAAATTTCAAGTGTTTTAGGAGCTCTGTGCCAGAAACGGGGACAAAGACAAAATATATATATTTCTACTATAAATCACAATATCACATTATGTTAGAAAAGACACAGATTTGCTCTAGAGGAGAGAAGAGGTATCCTATGTACAAAGTACCTAGGTGGAAATCCACCACAGAGTTGACACACACTGTTGAAAATTATAATTAAGATATGAATAAGAGAATTATAAAAAAACTACCATTTTGAAATTATATTAAGGGACTGAGCAGACAGAAAAAAGTGATTAATGTACCTCTAATTTAAAATATAAGGTTGACATTAGGTTGCATATCTTAATTCATAAGCACTTTGTCAAGAGTCAAGACATACACTGGAAGTCTTCTTAGGCTAAACCAAGAACATCTAATGAGGAATGTATGACTTGTGTTGCTGACAGTTTCTTTTCCCAGTAGGTATGAGAACTGACCTGGTAAATGAGTAGTTTTAACAAGAACTGCATGACAAACTGACCCTATCAATCTTAGTGTCTTTTCATGCCCAGATCTCTGAGTTCATAAGGTAAACTTTAGCTATAGGAGAACTGAATGTTTGAAGACACATCAAATAAGATAACACATGTAAAACACTTAGTATAATGTTTTAGATAAATACTAAATTACTTCTTAGAGCTCCAGTGTATAGCAGTGTACAATAGAATATCAATGTTTCTAGATCTTTGACTTTTAAGAAAGTCAAAGTATTTTGTATTTAACAAAACAAAATAATTTCCTAATTTGTTAAATATAAAATATTTTGTTTAAATGTCAATTTATTTGAAAGTTAATAAAGATAGATTTTTTAAATAGGTTTATTGGTTCCTTCTTTCTTTCCTTCCTTCTTTCCTTCAATTTCCTTCTCTTGAACTTTATATATTTTTCTATTGTTGTGTCTATATTTTCTAGCTGAGTTTTAAAACCCTTCATATATGAAGCTATCAAACCTTTATGAAAATATTAATTTGCAAACATTTTGAGAGTTTGTCATTTTCCTGAAAATTTTGTTTATATGACATTTTCTGAGGTACAGAGGTTTTAATTTTTAAGTATGCAATTTACTTTCTTTATGATTTCTGCCTTTGGTGCCATGCTTAGGAAGGCCTGCCTCTTCCCTTATTTTTTTTCTTTTTAAATTTTTAATCTTTTGGCAAATATTTGTCTATGGAAGTGTAATGCTTGTGGGTGTTATAGAAAGCAGAATTTCTTAACTATCTTTTTGTTTTTAATATCTTTGTCAAGGAAAGTGAAACTTAGACTAGAAATATGAAATGTTCACTAGAGAGAGAAAACGGATTTTCAGGAAGAGTGAAGAAACTGGTTAAGTGACTTCTAGAGGTTTCCTTCTTTCCTTTCCTTTCCTTTCTTTTTCTTTTCTTTTCCTCTTTCTTTATTCCTTTCCTTGATGAATTAGGCCCTAGTATTCTGAGACAACCAGCCAAACAAATGGAAAAAACCCTCTTATTTTACTTTTCTGTGAGTAGTCTTAGAGAAGATAGAATGGCAATGAATAAACATGGTTTTAATTTTCAAAGGGGCAGAGGGAGAATTTGTGGGTGTTAGATGATCAGTTTTGTTCTAATCTCAGGAAAAGTTCTAGAATGTGTCATTAAAAGAGTGCTTGTTGTGACCTCTAGGAACCAGTGTGCAATCACAAAACTAGCTCATTTTGTGTAACAGGCTTATATTAATGCTTTCTTTTTTTATAAAAAAGTAGAATAGAGAAATGGTGTGTTTCTCACAACATTTTTATAGACATGTAGGAGAAATGTGACTTGGATGTTTGTTCAACTAGATGAATGTGTAACTAACAGACTATACCCAAAGTAACTGTAAATGGATTGATTTGAGCTCAAGGGAAATAGTGGCAAAATTCTTCTACTGGTTTTAAACTGTTCAAATTTTGTCAGTGACCTCAGAATATGTATTTGATAGAAATTGAGTTTGTATTAGATAAGTAGTAGGAATGTATTGTGTGAAAGAATTAACACAAAAATATAAACAAGATCTATTAAGATGATATTTGATGAAAATCAATGTAGGTTTTATATTTTCTCACTAAATAAATTAAACAACTGTTAGATAAGGAAATATGACTAAAAATGACTTAGCAGATGTCAGTAACTTCTATGTGAATCAACATATGGCCACCAAGAAAGCCAACTCTGTTAATCATTGTATCAGGAAAATTATAGTGTTCAGAATAAGGGAAGAAGTAGTCATGCCTTGCTTAATATTGACCAAATTGCACCTAACATGGTGTGGTGCCAAGTATTAAATAGAGATTGATGCATAGTAAGAGGGAAAATGACCAGGATGGGAGAAATAGAAACCATGCCTCACCATCATGGCTGAAGCCACATGAAAAGAAAAGACACATAGGAGAGTTGTTCTCAGACGTCTGAAGAGTTATTAGGTGGTGAATGTAGAATTAGGTCCAATAGTGGACCTACTAAGATGATAGGTTTCAGCTCAACATAATGAAGAATTCTAGAGTTCCTCTGAATGGGAGAAGTGACTATTTAAGAACGGGCTACACAATTACTCAGCCGGTAATGTTACAGAAGAATGAATAGTTTGCTGAACTGACCCTTTTAAATCTGAGATCCCAATAATGAACTATTCAGTTTTTCCAACACACAAAAGCATTGGGAGGCATTCTTTAAGCTTTCTGGCTTCATCTAATAAGAAGGCAGGTGCATTTACAGCATACATGACAGGTCACCTTGGGCAGGGGACTCTAAGTAAACTATCCAGAGCAGGTCCCTGGAACCAGCCCATGCTGCCCAGATCTTTGGGTCACAAGGTAAACTTTAGCTGTTTGTGGCTGATTCTGTAACAGCATTCGTTTGGAAACATAACAGATAGAGGCTAATAGTTAAGTTTTGCAAATTAGTACAAGTATGGCAAGTGTGGAAAAATAGCTTGAAGGAACAAGTTTATATTCTGAAATACCTGGATTAACTGCAGCCTGAAACAATCTTAATTTCTATTTATGGTTTTAATGACTACAGCTTTATCATTTAAGTTATAAAATCATTTCAATTATCTTAGTTTCTTGAACAAAAACACATATGTTGTGGTGCCTTCCATTTTTAAATTGAATCCATAATGACTGAGGAAAATCCTTGCTAGTTTATATTGGCCTCCTAAGATCACTGTATCGGGGAAGGGTGGATGGAACATGGCTCATCTTTCATGATTATTCTTATGCACAGAATAACACTACATATGGGGGTGAAGGTAGGTTCAAAAGATGACAACATCATTGTGAGTGGGAGGAATAAAGAAAAGCTAGCAGTGCTTCTCTTCCTGTTTTGGTGCGGGGAAGAATAGGTAGGAGTCATTACAATTTGAGAGTTAAGGATAATTTGTGAGGACTGAATTAAATGATTTATAAAGCACAAAACCTAACAAATGCCTGGCACACAGGAATCATTCAGTAAGTGATGGCCATTATTAGGATTTGATTGTTGCTATGTAACCATATGGTGTAGAATCAGAACTCCTTAGGATGACTTGGCTGCTTGAGGAGGTTATCTTATTCAGAGAGCACAAATTAGGGCTCAAGCCCGAAGAATTTTCTGAGAAGTGGGGACAATTCTCCCATCAGGGTTCTCTAATTCCCATCTGCCCTGCCAGTCCAATCCTTCCGGTCCCTACCCTTTGGAAACTCGTAGACTAGTGGTGCAAACAACTATCCACACTTGTAACATCACATATGGGTGATATCTCTCCAGGCTCAATTACTTAACAAACTTTTCCTCCCTGTTTACATTTTCATGCTGCGGCATTTACATTGCCAGTATAATTAGAGAAAGGAGTCGTGTTATGGGTTGAATTACGTTCCCGAAGTCCTAACCCGTGCACCTGTGAGTGTGATCTTATTTGGAAATGGGATGTTTCAGATATGGTTAGGTTAAAATGAGGTTGTACTGGGTTAGGGTGGACCCTAATCCAATATGATTGGTGGGTTTAGAAGAAGAGGAAAATTCGGACACGGACAGGCACAGAGATGACGGCCATGTGAAGACGGAGGTGGAAACTGGAGTTGCGTTGCCACAAGCCAAGAAATACCTGGAACTACTACAAACTGGAAGAATGATCCTGTAGAGCTTTCAGAGGGAGCATGGCCCTGCTAACACTTTGATTTGGGATTTCTAGCCTCAAGAATAATGAGAGAATTAGTATCTTCTGTTTTAAAGCTACCAAGTTTGTGATATTTGTTAGAGCAGCCCTAGGAAACTGATACTGGTAAGAAATACAAAATATCCAGAGAAGAAATGGATAGAAATAGAATTTCATAATTAATTTAAAAAATGAGTATTAAGGCTGAAGTTGTTTTTTAAAATTATTATTGCTTTTTTAAAAACATCTTTATTGGAGTATAATTGCTTTACAATGGTGTGTTATTTTCTGCTTTATAACAAAGTGAATCAGCTATACGTATACATCTATCCCTATATCCCCTCCCTCTTGTGTCTCCCTCCCACCCTCCCTATCCCAACCCTCTATGTGGACACAAAGCACTGAGGTGATCTCCCTGTGCTATGTGGCTACTTCCCACAAGCTATCTATAAAATTATTATTACTTTTGAAGCCTAATAGATACTGCTTGTTGATGATGAAAGCTTTAATTTTCAGGTAGGATAATACAACTACTGTGACTCTTGGCACTTGAATTTTGGATTCTCTTGCGTTAGAACGATTGCTCCAGTGAGACTAATAACAAGGCCTATGTGCTTCGGAGCAGGACTTCATTACTTCAGGAAATGGATGCCAACAGAATTTATTTAATTGCTGCTTGATATAAGCATGATGACAAAGCTGAAGTTAGCCCAATTCGAAATTTCTTGAACAAAAAGTTGGTGGTGGTTAGTGGGAATTCTCTTTCACTTGGCAGTGGAAAGGAAAATCTTCAGTTGATTGGGTTCTGCGTAGGCCACATTTTCAAAGGAGATACCTTTGATTCACAATCAGAGGCAACTGACTCCATTGCACATCAGAAGTAGGCTAGAGCTTCTTGTTGAGGCTCAGCTGTTTGATTTTCCCAAACGTTTTTGGTGATGTCTTATTGGCGTGTAGAAAGGTATGAAGGCCTACAAATGAAAGGTGGAGGGGCACACTCATAAGAACACTCACCCATTGCAGTTGGTTGGAGAAGAGAAATAATCAGGAGTGGAGAGCAAGCCTGATTTTCAGCTACAGAGAATTGTCATACTTCAATTCCAGATGGCAGACCCCACATTTCTCTTGCTTTTAGCTGGTAATCGAGTTAAGCCACTGTGACATTGTGTTTGGGTTGAAATCCAATACTGATGTTTTGCTCTACTTTGCAAATTCTAGTTAATGGCCTAGAATCAATCTTGGAAACAACCTGAGAAAATATCTAGTGCAATGTCAGAAAACTGAGGCCAAGGAGATGAGGTCAAGTTTATGTTGTCACATTGCTGAGTTTAGAAGCTGTTCTCTTAGCTTTCAGTGCAAGCTTTATCCATTATTCAGTGGCCCCTACTTTTCATTCATTATTACAAAGCCTTTATATTCTGTCAGTTAACCATATTATCATGTTGTATGGACACAAATGTGAAAATGCATCGTTTTTTGGGGAAAATTTTATTATGACATATGCATGATAATTATTATTAATTATGATTGAAATTAAATATGTGAAAGTTAGTTCTAACTGTATCACTATTTTTATGACCTCTTACACTATCATCAATAAAATTGCATATAAAATCACTAAGTATGGTTGTGTTTGGTATCCAGTAGGTGGTCAAAATGCATTGATTGAATCTGAATGTTGTGGTCAAATTTGTTATTTGTTTTACTTTCTTCTTCTTATAAAAGGTAAATTTCATAGTATCTATTGGGCTGATATGCAGACTTCCTTAATGATGATAAACAAACAGTAAAATTTATTGAAGCTTTAGTGTGAGGTAGGCACCAAGTAAATGCTTAACATACGATGCCTCATTTAGTACTAATCACAATGTGATGTAGAGATATGATAAACACTTGTGTTTTGAGAAGGATGTAACCGAGGTTTAGAGAAGTTAAATAATTTTCCCAACACCTAAGAGAATGTAAGTGAGGTATCCAGGATTTGAACCAATGCTATACCCCAGAGTTCTTGATGGTACCCATTCTACCATATTGCCTCCTGTGGATCAAAAAAATATATGAGTTATACATACACTAAAATTTTTTCTTTCTTTAAGGTTAGCATCGTAATGGGTTTGAATTAAAATTTTTACTACTGAGAAGTGACCGTTAGGAATAAGTTGATATGGTTCTTAAGTCATTTCATTCCTAATTCACTTTCTAATAAAGTCATTTTCAAAGATTCTTCATTTAGTTTCACTCATACCCATGTACACACATATACAAACCTCTCCCAAACAAACTTTAAAGTCTTTTCTCTTTTTTGATTCTTGTGAAGATAACCTTTATGGCATATACATTTTTTCTACTAAATGTCAAGAACTTAATTTGATAAAATTATATATATCATTAAAATAAAGATATTTGTTAACTTGTGTGTCAATAATCATGTAATTTTAAAAAGTTTTATAATTAACACATATATTTGATAGTATAGAAGCCTAACAAGGGTTTTTAAAATGATATCCTAAAGATGAAGAAAAGTTTTACACTTTCAGAGTCAGACATTAAGATAGTACTATGCATAAAACATTTTTATAGGCTCATTATCTTATTCAAGTGTATATTCACCTATCATAAAACAAAATAACAGCTACAGTAAAATGTGTTTTTGTGGGCAAAGACGTGATAAAAAAGAATTGTTGTGCCTTTCCATTCATCTTAATGACTGCTATTGCCAACATAATCTAATGATTAGAAACTGGTCTTTATGATGGTCAGGAGAAACATTTTGTTTGAAAAATAGTTGTTTTGGGAGCTGCAAATAGACACAGTCTTCATGTGTATGTTATTTAAGAGGGCTTGGGCAAAGATTTTTTGGGGGAGTGTCCCACAAAAATTTTGGAGTGTCCCTTTGGAGAGTGAAACCTGCCAATCTTACTTTCTGGTTTTTATATGAAATCTGACTGCAAGTAAAACCACTTTAATCCCTGCATTTTTTGTTTTTGGTTTTCTGTGATGAACCGCTCTGTGTCATTTCATCAAAAACTTCCCAAACTTATTAGGGGAAATTTCCTCTTTCATTTTTTCACACAACTTTTTTTTTTTTTTTTTGAGGTATGTGGGCCTCTCACTGTTGTGGCCTCTCCCATTGCGGAGCACAGGCTCCGGCCGCGCAGGCTCAGCAGCCATGGCTCACGGGCCTAGCCGCTCTGCGGCATGTGGGATCTTCCCGGACCGGGACATGAACCCATGTCCCCTGCATCGGCAGGCTGACTCTCAACCACTGCGCCACCAGGGAAGCCCTTCACACATTTTTTGACACTCGAATTTTATCAATTTTTTCTTTAAATTTGTTTTTTTTCCGATACTTTCATTGTTAGATCCCATCTAAGGAATAGTAGTTCTTACTTTTCTATCTGCCTTGTGGTTAGGATTATATGGATACATTTTTCATAATGAGAACAATAGAATAGAAGTTCAGGAGAACTGATAATCCTGAAAATTACTAAAGAGATACTTAAGTGCAAGCATACCATGTGGTTAAATTATTTATTATTTAGGTTCCTTTAAAAGGCTGTTCTCTGCTGACGGTATTGCTTTTCTTTTCTTTTTTTTTATTCCCCCAAAGATAACCTTTATGGCATATACTTTTTTCCTACTAAATGTCAAGAGCTTAATTTGATAAATTATATATATCATTAAAATAAAGTTATTCATTTGTGGATCAATAATTATGTAATTTAAAAAGTTTTATAATTAACAAATATATTTTATAATATAGAAACCCATCAAAGTTTTTTTTAATAATTCTTTTTTTTTTAATTAAAAAATTATTTATTTATCTTTGGCTGCGTTGGGTCTTTGTTGTTGTGCACGGTCTTTCTCTAGTTATGGAGAATGGGGGCTACTCTTTGTTGTGGTGCGCCGGCTTCTCATTGCAGTGGCTCCTCTTGTTGTGGAGCACGGGCTGTAGGAGCACAAGCTTCAGTAGTTGTGGTACACGGGCTCTAGAGTGCAGGCTCAGTAGTTGTGGTGCATGGGCTTAGTTGCTCTGAGGCATGTGGGCTCTTCCCAGAACAGGGATTGAACTGCATCCCCCACACTGACAGGCAGACTCCTAACCACTTTACCACCAGGGAAGTTCCCATCAAAGGCTTTTTAAAATGATATTCTAAAAATGAAGATAAGTTTACATTTTCAGAGTCATATATTAAGATCATTCTTTTTAAAAAAAATTTATTATTATGTTTTTAATTGAATATAGTTGATTTACAATGTTGTATTAGTTTCAGGTGTACAGCAAAATGATTCAGTTATACACACACACACACACACACACACACACACACACACACATATATTCTTTTTGAGATTCTTTTCCCTTTTAGGTTATTACAAAATACTGAGTTTAGTTCCCTGTGCTATACAGTAACTCCTTGTTGGTTAACTATCATTCTATGCATTAAAGCTTCCCCCAGACTTGAGTGAACTCTGGACAAGCATAAGTGGGGTAAGAGAAATTGGCTGATTATAGTGAGCTTGAAATTTATATCAACATAGAAAGCTTATGGGAAAAACAAACAACAAATAAACAAAATAATATCAGGTAGTGGTGAGTTAGGAACACGAAACCAGAGGAATTGATGGAGAGTGACTGACATTGCATGGTGGGTACTCTTGATTGGATGGTCCAGGAAGTAGGATTGCCAGATAAAATACAGTAATGTCAGTTAAAGTTGAATTTCAGATAAACAATGAATTTAAAAAAATATGAGTGAGTCCCAAATATTGCACAGGATATACCTATACTTAATATTATTTATTGTTTATCTGAAATTCAAATTTACTTGGAAGACCTGTATTTTTGCTAAATCTGGCAACTCTACAAGGAAGGTCTCTCTGAGGAGGTGATGTTTGAACTGAGAGCTGGATGATAAGGAGCCAACTGTCGAAGGATGAGCAAGGAAAGCATTCCAGGCAGAGAGAACTGAGAGCAAGAGTCAGGAGGTAGAAAGAGCTTGGTGTTTCAAGAAAAACACAATTTACTGTGGTTGGGTGACTGACAAAGAGGAAGGTGGCATGAGATGAGGTTGGGAAAGTAGGCAAGAGTATACTAAGTAAGTGTTGGGCTGCACCCTGCAGGCCTACAAGGCCTGTGATTGCCTAGCTTCAAGACAGAAGAAAGAGCCCAGAGTCAGCAACAGAGACATCAATGGTTTAATGGATAGAGGGATCTTACATGTCTGAAGCAAGATCCTGTAGAGACACCCCACTGTGTGCGGGGGAAGGCGGGCAAGACACGGTGGCAGTCTTTGCTGGGGGTGGAGTTGGAGGAAGTGGAGATTACCAGTTATAGGGGAACTGATGTCAGGTGGGCTCATTAGTTACCAGGGAAACCAGCAGAGGGGCATGCCCCTCACTGTCCCTTTGATAAGAACAATCACTAGGACTTCTAAATTGGGGAAAATTTGGATTTTATTCTAAGTGCTGTAATTAGCCACTTGAGGGTTTTAAGCCAGGGTATTGTGTGGGTGTGAGTGGGTTGTGTATGTGTAGGGAGGATGGGGATGATGTATGTGGCGTAATACTGATTTGTGGTACAAAAGCTTATTCTAGAGAATGGATTGTAGGGCATCAAGTATGGAAGCAGGGAGGTTAGTGAGAATGTAGTCACAGTGATCCAGGCTGGAAAGGATGGTGGTTGGAGATGGAAAGAAATGAAATAATTCTGTATCTGCTCTAGGTAGAGCCAACAGAACTTGCTAATGGACTTGCTGTTGGGGTTAATGAAAAGAGAGAACTCCACCTCCACTTAGCATGAAAGCCCATGGCCCAGTGTCTGGCACTTATAAGCACTCAATAAATGTCAGTTTTATTGGGTTTATTGTATATGGGGAATTAAAGTTATTTATAGTAAAATCCATAATAGAAATGACACGGACTTACTAAGATCTTTCAACAATTTTAAGTTAAGAGAAATTCTCTATGTAACCTCATCCTGTAGTCTCAAATTTCTAAGGCTTTAAGGCAAATTCATAAAGTAATGTATTTCAAGGTACAACAGCTGATTATTTACTTTATCTTTCTGAGCAGTGGTTCTCAACCACGGAACAATAACATCAGATTTTGTGGTGAGATGCATGTATGGCTTGAAAAGTGCCTAAAAGCACCTAGATTTACACCTGAAACTGAAAAGGAAACCTGTTGCTTTAATAATACAAATTACAAAAAAACAGAATCTTTGTTGGTTTGGATATAGAGAAGTCACAGTGATTCTCAATTAGGGCATTCTCTCCCAAAGGGGACAATATCACAACTTTTGGGGACAAAAATATTTAGTCAGCTGTGCTCCAAGAGGGAGTTCAAGGCATTCCTATCTTGCTTTCCAAGATAAAGAAGCTCTGGCCTGGCCAAGGGCAAAATGGAGTTACCAAGGTCATATCATGGGTCTTTAATACAAGGGTGTACAATACAGTCAAAAGTCTCTTTTTCATGATTCATTCTGCTGCCTTTCCTGTCTCCCATGCCTTTGGTGTCTAGAAAGCCTACAGGGTCATACTATAGACTTCCTGTGAAGTCTTAGGGAGAAGGGTGCTTTCTGTTTTCCTGTCTTTTCTTAACATTAGAGCAAAAAGATCCTAATAGCAAAGAACTACCAAATGTGGCTAAGGGTAAAGGTGTCATGGGCCAGGTTAATAAAGGTTTACTTTTAGTCTAGATCTTATTCTAAATGGGTCAGAGAGATTCTTGAAGCCCACAAGGCACAGCTTAGCTCAACAAAGAAACGGAGCTCATAGTAATTTGGAGTTGAAATCTTAGCTAAAATAGAGCATCCATTTACCTAGAAAGTCCTTAAGTAGTTTGTAAAGCAGACTGTAGGATTTAGAGTCTGTCCTGGTTTTGAGTCCAAGCTCAGTCACATTTAACTGGGGCATTGAACAACTTTCCCAGCTCTCTGAGTCTTAGTTTGGTCATTTATAAAATGGTAATAACAATGAGCATCCTCAGGACTGCTGAGAGAATTCAATGAGAAAATGAGTTTGAAGGCTCTTAGCACAGTTGTGCCTGCTCCGTATTGGGCACTCAATAAATTGTTGCTACTATTATTATTATAACTTGGCTGAGCTCCTAGTTGAAGTTCTTTCTTGGTGTCATAAGAAAATGAGACTTTCAGAAGTTGATTGGAAGAAAAGATTTCATAAATAAGTTTGGGGTAACATATCCTATAGAAAATACACAGATGGGAAAAAGAAATAGGAACCTCAGTCCAAAGATGTACCTTAGGGAGACTTTCTATGGGAGTGACTCTCCTGGGTCACATTCCATGGTTGATGGAGGGAGTACTAGAAACACAACTTTAGGTTAGAATCAAGAATTTCAACAACATATCTGCTTTGTTTGTAAACCATCTTGTGAGCTTAAGAATGAGCATAAAGTGACCTCAGGGGACACTCTGTTACTTTAAAGGAAGAAATACAAAAGTTGTATATTTGAATGTCAAGACATTTGATACTGTTTGTATTTTAAGATCCTGGAGAGTACTAGAAGACATCATTGTAATATTTAGTACACTTTTTCAGTGGAGTGGCCCTTTGGGAATTGTAGCAGAAAGTACCAGGTGCCTACTAAAAGTTGTTACACTTCTAGTAGCAAGACATAGAGTGGCACAGCTACTGTGCTTTCCAGTCTGTGGTTAGGCTGGGTCATATGACCATGCTGACTCCAGTGGGATCTGAACAGAAGCCATGCGTGATACTTCCAAGCCTGGCCCATAAAATCTTTCACAAATGCTCCTCCATGGGCTTTCCCATGGGATCCCATGGGATGGCAATATCCAGAGCAACTATGGAAGCCTTATGTTGAAGGCAGCAGTGCTTCTGAAAGCTGAGGTCCCTGAATGACTGGATGGAAAACGTCTAACACGTTCCTGATCTTTCCAGCCTGTTGTCCTGAACTTGAATGAGAAAACAAACAAGAAACAGTGACAAAAATTCCACTGTGGTTAAATTATTATATTCTAGGTTTATTTGTACTTTCACGTGCTATAAACTTTTGGTCAAAATGTTGTGTTAAGTTCGTTCTTTTAATTCACTATCTGCTCCAAATATAAAACAAAGATAGAGAAACCATATTTAAAATATTTTAAAAAATACAGACCTTGAAGCAAAATAGGCAGAAATGAAAAAGAAGAACAGGTGAATATGGAAAAGAACAAACTGGGAATCTTGGAAATAAAAAATGTAATTATTGAAATAAAAATCCAACAGAGAGGGTAAAGTCTACATTGGTCTTAACTGACAAGAGAATAAATGGTTTGGAACAAAATACTGAGGAATTCCACCAGAACTCAGCACAGAGAAATGATGAGTTATAAAAATTTAAAAAGCAATTTAAGAGAAATGAAAGATAGATTGAGTAGCTTCAACATACATCTAATAGAAGTCAATAGTGAAAGCAAAATTTGCTAAAAATATGTGAATAAATGCAATTAATTAACGACTGTGAAAACAATACAATAAGAAATAAGAAGAAGAATGTGAAAAGAAGCTCTAAATAATAATAAGATGGGGCTTCCCTGGTGGCGCAGTGGTTGAGAGTCCGCCTGCCGATGCAGTGGACACGGGTTCGTGCCCCGGTCTGGGAAGATCCCACATGCTGTGGAGCAGCTAGGCCCATGAGTCATGGCCACTGGGCCTGTGCATCCGGAGCCTGTGCCCCACAACGGGAGAGGCCACAGCAGTGAGAGGCCCGCGTACCACACACACACACAGAAAAGATGATGAAAGGGGAGTCCAGTGGGTAGTCACATCATGTTAAGCTCTTGTTTAAGTGTTAGTCAGAGATACTAAGTGAGTCTAATTTTAAATGAACATTTATAGTGAAGTATTAATTAAGGTAACTTTAGCTGTGGAAAATCAGTGGTTCAACACAATCTATTTCTTGATAACCTATATTCCAATTAGGGGCGAAGATAGTTCATGAGATGTCTCTGTTCCACATTATCATTCAAAAAAGCAGACTCATAAATGCTTTATCTTCAACACAGGCTTTCAGAAATTTCCCTAGGACATTGACATATAGCTGGCAAGGAGTGGGGGTGGGGGGAGATGGAGGTTCTAATGGACCGAGCTCAGGAGTGGCGCTCCTCACTTCTACACACATTCCACCAGCTTGGCTAGCACTCAGTCCAGTAGCCCTACCTTCCCAACTTCAGGGGAGGCTGGCAAAGATAGTTGAGCTGTGTGCCCAGGTGTGAAGGAGAATAAGATTTATGAAAAGTTAGCCAGTCTCTGTCACAGTATGTATTTCAACAATTAAAAGTAACACCCAGAGTAGAGTTACAGTCTGTAACTTCCAAACCTGTAGAGGGAGAAAAGGGACCATAGAAATCTTTATTCACCCAATAGAAGGCAGGAGAGGGGAAAAAGGATCAAGGAAAGAGGATGGTAAACAGAAACTGCAAAATAAATGGGAGAAATCTCTCCAAAAATGTCAGTAATCACGATAAATGTAAATATAGTAAACACATCCATTAAGTCTGTGTGATTGGATTAAAACAATCCCGTACTATGTGATTCTTATAAGACAAATATCCAAAAAAACCCACGCATGAAGTTTGAAAATTAAAGGCATGGAAAAGAGGTACTGGGCCAATACTAACAAAAAGAAAGTTAAAAGAAACAATATTAATCTTATACAAAACAGAATTTGAGGCAATTTTTTATAGAAATAGAGAAAAGTCTGTTGAGCTAAATAATGTTTTCATTTTTTTCTTTGATGAAAATTATCTCTGAAAATTCAGACTTCTAAGAAGGGGAATCACCCTTTAGAAATAAAATTTTCTTAACTGAAAAATGTTCTGAAATTTTAATATTCTCACACTTTCTTTTTTTTCTTTTTTTAAATTTTTCTTCATCTTTTATTTTTGCTTTATAACAAATTTAATCAGTTATACATATACATATGTTCCCATATCCCCTCCCCCTTGCATCTCCCTCCCATCCTCCCCATCCCACCCCTCCAGGCGGTCACAAAGCACCGAGCTGATCTACCCGTGCCATGTGGCTGCTTCCCACTAGCTATCTACCTTACGTTTGGTAGTGTATATATGTCCATACCGCTCTTTTGCCCTGTCACAGCTTACCCTTCCCCCTCCACATATCCACAAGTCCATTCTCTAGTAACTCTGTGTCTTTATTCCTGTCTTACCCCTATGTTCTTCATGACATTTTTTTCTTAAATTCCATATATATGTGTCAGCATACAGTATTTGCCTTTCTCTTTCTGACGTACTTCACTCTGTATGACAGACACTAGGTCCATCCACCTCATTACAAATTGCTCAATTTTGTTTCTTTTTATGGCTGAGTAATAGTCCATTGTATATATTGGCCACATCATCTTTATCCATTCATGCGATGATGGACACTTAGGTTGTTTCCATCTCTCGGCTATTGTAAATAGGGCTGCAATGAACATTTTGGTACATGACTTTTTTGAATTATGGTTTTCTCAGGGTATATGCCCAGTAGTGGGATTGCTGGGTCATATGGTAGTTCTATTTGTAGTTTTTTAAGGAACCTCCATACCGTTCTCCATAGTGGTTGTACTGAATCACATTCCCACCAGTGGTGCAAGAGTGTTCCCTTTTTTCCACACCCTCTCCAGCATTTATTGTTTCTAGATTTTTTGATGATGGCCATTCTGACTGGTGTGAGATGATATCTCATTGTAGTTTTGATTTGCATTTCTCTAATGAGTAAAGATGTTGAGCATCCTTTCATGAGTTTGTTGGCAGTCTGTATATCTTCTGTGGAGAAATGTCTATTTAGGTCTTCTGCCCATTTTTGGATTGGGCTGTTTGTTTATTGTTATTGAGCTGCATGAGCTGCTTATAAATTTGGGAGATTAATCCTTTGTCAGTTGCTTCATTTGCAAATATTTTCTCCCATTCTGAGGGTTGTCTTTTGGTCTTGTTTATGGTTTCCTTTGCTGTGCAAAACTTTTTAAGTTTCATTAGGTCCCATGTGTTTATTTTTGTCTTTATTCCCATTTCTCTAGGAGGTGGGTCAAAAAGGATCTTGCTGTGATTTATGTCATAGAGTGTTCTGCCTATGTTTTCCTCTAAGAGTTTGATAGTTTCTGGCCTTACATTTAGGTCTTTAATCCATTTTGAGCTTATTTTTGTGTATGGTGTTAGGGAGTGATCTAATCTCATACTTTTACAAGTCCCTGTCCAGTTTTCCCAGCACCACTTATTGAAGAGGCTGTCCTTTCTCCACTGTACATTCCTGCCTCCTTTATCAAAGATAAGGTGACCATATGTCCGTGGGTTTATCTCTGGGCTTTCTATTCTGTTCCATTGATCTATCTTTCTGTTTCTGTGCCAGTACCATACTGTCTTGATTACTGTAGCTTTGTAGTATAGTCTGAAGTCAGGGAGCCTGATTCCTCCAGCTCCATTTTTCGTTCTCAAGATTGCTTTGGCTATTCAGGGTCTTTTGTGTTTCCATACAAATTGTGAAATATTTTGTTCTAGTTCTGTGAAAAATGCCAGTGGTAGTTTGATAGGGATTGCATTGAATCTGTAGATTGCTTTGGGTAGTAGAGTCATTTTCACAATGTTGAGTCTTCCAATCCAAGAACATGGTATATCTCTCCATCTATTTGTATCATCTTTAATTTCTTTCATCAGTGTCTTATAATTTTCTGCATACAGGTCTTTTGTCTCCTTAGGTAGATTTATTCCTAGATATTTTATTCTTTTTGTTGCAATGGTAAATGGGAGAGTTTCCTTGATATCACTTGCAGATTTTTCATCATTAGTATATAGGAATGCCAGAGATTTCTGTGCATTAATTTTGTATCCTGCTACTTTACCAAATTCATTGATTAGCTCTAGTAGTTTTCTAGTAGCATCTTTAGGATTCTCTATGTATAGTATCATGTCATCTGCAAACAGTGACAGCTCTACTTCTTCTTTTCCGATTTGGATTCCTTTTATTTCCTTTTCTTCTCTGATTGCTGTGGCTAAAACTTCCAAAACTATGTTGAATAAGAGTGGTGAGAGTGGGCAACCTTGTCTTGTTCCTGATCTTAGTGGAAATGGTTTCAGTTTTTCACTATTGAGGACGATGCTGGCTGTGGGTTTGTCATATATGGCCTTTATTATGTTGAGGAAAGTTCCCTCTATGCCTACTTTCTGCAGGGTTTTTATCATAAATGGGTGTTGAATTTTGTCAAAAGCTTTCTCTGCATCTATTGAGATGATCATATGGTTTTTCTCCTGCAATTTGTTAATATGGTGTATCACGTTGATTGATTTGCATATATTGAAGAATCCTTGCATTCCTGGAATAAACCCCACTTGATCATGGTGTATGATCCTTTTAATGTGCTGTTGGATTCTGTTTGCTAGTATTTTGTTGAGGATTTTTGCATCTATGTTCATCAGTGATATTGGCCTGTAGTTTTCTTTCTTTGTGACATCCTTGTCTGGTTTTGGTATCAAGGTGATGGTGGCCTTGTAGAATGAGTTTGGGAGTGTTCCTCCCTCTGCTATATTTTGGAAGAGTTTGAGAAGGATAGGTGTTAGTTCTTCTCTAAATGTTTGATAGAATTCACCTGTGAAGCCATCTGGTCCTGGGCTTTTGTTTGTTGGAAGATTTTTTATCACAGTTTCAATTTCAGTGTTTGTGATTGGTCTGTTCATATTTTCTATTTCTTCCTGATTCAGTCTTGGCAGGTTGTGCATTTCTAAGAATTTGTCCATTTCTTCCAGGTTGTCCATTTTATTGGCATAGAGTTGCTTGTAGCAATCTCACATGATCTTTTGTATTTCTGCAGTGTCAGTTGTTACTTCTCCTTTTTCATTTCTAATTCTATTGATTTGAGTCTTCTCCCTTTTTTTCTTGATGAGTCTGGCTAATGGTTTATCAATTTGTTTATCTTCTCAAAGAATCTGCTTTTAGTTTTATTGATCTTTGCTATCATTTCCTTCATTTCTTTTTCAGTTATTTCTGATCTGATTTTTATGATTTCTTTCCTTCTGCTAACTTTGGGATGTTTTTGTTCTTTTTTCTCTAATTGCTTTAGGTGCAAGGGTAGGTTGATATTTGAGATGTTTCCTGTTTCGTAAGGTAGGATTGTATTGCTATAAACTTTCCTCTTAGAACTGCTTTTGCTGCATCCCATAGGTTATGGGTCATCGTGTCTCCATTGTCATTTGTTTCTAGGTATTTTTTGATTTCCTCTTTGATTTCTTCAGTGATCACTTCGTTATTAAGTAGCGTATTGTTTAGCCTCCATGTGTTTGTATTTTTTAAAGCTCTTTTCCTGTAATTGATATCTAGTCTCATAACATTGTGGTCGGAAAAGATACTTGATACAATTTCAATTTTCTTAAATTTATCAAGGCTTGATTTGTGACCCAAGATATGATCTATCCTGGAGAATGTTCCATGAGCACTTGCAAAAAATTTGTATTCTGTTGTTTTTGGATGGAATGTTCTATAAATATCAATTAAGTCCATCTTGTTTAATGTATCATTTAAAGCTTGTGTTTCCTTATTTATTTTCATTTTGAATGATCTGTCCATTGGTGAAAGTGGGGTGTTAAAGTCCCCTACTATGATTGTGTTACTGTTGATTTCTCCTTTTATGGCTGTTAGTATTTGCCTTATGTATTGAGGTGCTCCTATTTTGGGTGCATAAATAGTTACAATTGTTATATCTTCTTCTTGGATCGATCCCTTGATCATTATGTAGTGTCCTTCTTTGTCTCTTCTAGTAGTCTTTATTTTAAAGTCTATTTTGTCTGATATGAGAATTGCTACTCCAGCTTTCTTTTGATTTCCATTTGCATGGAATATCTTTTTCCATCCCCTTACTTTCAGTCTGTATGTGTCTCTAGGTCTGAAGTGGGTCTCTTGTAGACAGCATATATATGGGTCTTGTTTTTGTATCCATTCAGCCAATCTGTGTCTTTTGGTGGGAGCATTTAGTCCATTTACATTTAAGGTAATTATCGATATGTATGTTCCTATTCCCATTTTCTTAATTGTTTTGGTTTCGTTATTGTTGGTCTTTTCCTTCTGTTGTGTTTCTTGCCTAGAGAAGTTCCTTTAGCATTTGTTGTAAAGCTGGTTTGGTGGTGCTGAACTCTCTCAACTTTTGCTTGTCTGTAAACGTTTTAATTTCTCCATCAAATCTGAAGGAGATCCTTGCTGGGTAGAGTAATCTTGGTTGCAGTTTTTTCTCCTTCATCACTTTAATTATGTCCTGCCACTCCCTTCTGGCTTGTAGAGTTTCTGCTGAGAGATCAGCTGTTATTCTGATGGGGATTCCCTTGTGTGTTATTTGTTGTTTTTGCCTTGCTGCTTTCAATATGATTTCTTTGTGTTTAATTTTTGACAGTTTGATTAATATGTGTCTTGGCGTATTTCTCCTTGGATTTATTCTGTATGGGACTCTCCGTGCCTCCTGGACTTGATTAACCATTTCCTTTCCCACATTAAGGAAGTTTCCAACTATAATCTCTTCAAATATTTTCTCAGTCCTTTCTTTTTCTCTTCTTCCTCTGGAACCCCTATAATTCGAATGTTGGTGCGTTTAATGTTGTCCCAGAGGTCTCTGAGACTGTCCTCTGTTCTTTTCATTCTTTTTTCTTTATTTTGCTCTGCAGCAGTTATTTCCACTATTTTATCTTCCACCTCACTTATCCGTTCTTCTGCCTCAGTTATTCTGCTATTATTCCCATCTAGAGTATTTTTCATTTCATTTATTGTGTTTTTAATCGATGCTTGATTCATCTTTAGTTCTTCTAGGTCCTTGTTAACTGTTTCTTGCATTTTGTCTATTCTATCTCCAAGATTTTGGATCTTGGAAATAGAATCTTGGATCATCTTTACCATCATTATTCTGAATTCTTTTTCAGGTACACTGCCTATTGCCTCTTCATTTGTTAGGTCTGGTGGATTTTTATCTTGCTCCTTTTCCTGCTGTGTGGTTTTCTGTCTTCTCATTTTGCTTATGTTACTGTGTTTGGGGTCTCCTTTTTGCAGGCTGCAGGTTTGTAGTTCCCGTTGTTTTTGGTGTCTGTCCCCAGTGGCTAAGGTTGGTTTAGTGGGTTGTGTAGGCTTCCTGGTGGAGGGGAGTAGTGCCTGTGTTCTGGTGGATGAGGGTGGATCTTGTCTTTCTGGTGGGCAAGTCCACGTCTGGTGGTGTGTTTTGGGGTGTCTGTGGACTTTTTATGATTTTAGGCAGCCTCTCTGCTAATGGGTGGCCTTGTGTTCCTGTCTTGCTAGTTGTTTGGCATAGGGTGTCCAGCACTGTAGCTTGCTGGTCGTTGAGTGAAGCTGGGTGCTGGTGTTGAGATGGAGATCTCTGGAAGATTTTCGCCGTTTGATATTATGTGGAGCTGGGAGGTCTCTTGTGGACCAGTGTCCTGAAGTTGGCTCTCCCACCTCAGAGGCACAGCACTGACTCCTGGCTCCTCAATTTGGGATGATGTGTTGTCTATTCATGTATTTCACAGATGCAGGGTACATCAAGTTGATTGTGGAGCTTTAATCCGCTGCTTCTGAGGCTGCTGGGAGAGATTTCTCTTTCTCTTCTTTGTTCCCACAGGTCCTGGGGCTCAGCTTTGGATTTGGCCCCGCCTCCGCGTGTAGGTCGCCGGAGGGCGTCTGTTCTTCGCTCAGACAGGACAGGGTTAAAGGAGCAGCCTCTTTGGGGACTCTGGCTCAGTTAGGCCAGGGAGGAGGGAGGGGCACGGAGCGCGGGGTGAGCCTGCAGCGGCAGAAGCCGTCGTGAAGTTGCACCAGCCCGAGGTGCGCCATCCGTTCTCCCAGGGAAGCCGTCCCTGGATCCCGGGACCCCGGCAGTGATGGGCTGCACAGGCTCCCGGAAGGGCGGCGTGGACAGTGACCTGCGCTCGCACACAGGCCTCTCGGCGGCGGCAGCAGCAGCCCCAGCGTCCCACGCCCGTCTCTGGGCTCCGCGCTTTCAGCCGCGCCTCGTGCCCGTCTGTGGAGCTCCTTAAAGCAGCGCTCTTAATCCCCTCTCCTTGCGCACCAGGAAACCAAGAGGGAAGAAAAAGTCTCTTGCCTCTTCGGCAGCTCCAGAGTTTTCCCGGACTCCCTCCCGGCTAGCTGTGGCGCGTTAGCCCCCTTCAGTCTGAGTTCTCGCTGCCAGCCCCAGTCCTCTCCCTGCGCTCTGACCGAAGCCCGAGCCTCAGCTTCCAGCGCCGCCCGCCCCGGCGGGCGAGCAGACAAGCCCCTCGGGCTGGTGAGTGCCGGTCGGCACTGATTCTCTGTGCGGGAATCTCTCCGCTTTGCCCTACCCAGGTACGTGGGGAGTTTCTTGCCTTTTGGGAGGTCTGGGGTCTTCTGCCAGTGTTCAGTAGGTGTTCTGTAGGAGTTGTTCCACGTGTAGCTGTATTTCTGGTGTATCTGTGGGGAGGAAGGTGATCTCCACGTCTTACTCTTCCGCCATCTTCCCTGGAAGTCCATTCCCACACTTTCGACCAATAATCACTGTTACCTATGAAAGGTGAAGAAGTCTAAACAGAAGCTAAGAGCTCATTAAATGCAGAAAACCCTTGTCTAGTCTTCTCATATGACTAATCCATCCTCTGACTCTGGTTCGAATAAAGTGACCGCAATTTAAAAAATTAAATATTACCAGTGGCCCCAATTTTTAAAAATTAAGTATTTGAGTAAGTTAAATATTACCCTGAATAAATATTATACTTTGGTCATAGTCATAAGATTGACTGTCAAAGTACAATCCAAAGACACTGAGTCAGGAGTAGGATTCATGTTTGTGTTTAGAAAGAGTCAATTGAAAAGCTTTGGAGAAATGCTACTTTACCATTTTTCCATCAGGAATTTGGTGCTCATCTGTGGGCAACTTTAGACTACATGTACATATGCACATTAGTCATTTTAGTAAGTAGTTCATTTATAAATACATATTGGCACTACAGTAAGTCCCCTACATACAAATGAGTTTTGTTCTGAGGTCACATTCGTAAGTCCAATTTGTTCTTAAGTCCAGCAAAGTTAGCCTAGGTACCCAACTAACATAATCGGCTATATAGTACTGTACTGTAATAGGTTTATAATACTTTTCACACAAATAATACATAAAAAAACAAACAAAAAATAAAGAAAACATTTTTTTATCTTACAGTATAGTACCTTGAAAGTACGGTAGTACAGTACAATAGCTGGCATACAGGGGCACATTCAAATCTTTGAAAGTTTGCTACTTGAAGGTTCGTATGTAGGAGACTTACTGTATATGTCAAACACTGTTGAGAACTGGGTATACAATGACGGTGAGGCATGACTCTTTCTCTCCAGGCACGGGTAGACCAGCATGGGAGACAGATCAGCACGTGGCAGAGCAGTGTGGGAAATGCAGTGCTTGCACTGACATGTGATGTGTGTGAAGAGGCAGTGGTTTCTACATGCAGAAGCCAAACAGGCTGTTGAATGGATTTACCAGATTAGCTTGATTCCTACTATCTTGCTGATGATTTTCAAATTGATAACTAATAAAGAAAATGAAGTGGGCCATGCAAAAATGTCTGGGAAGTTACTCATAGAAATCTTTTTGACTAGCTCTTTAGAATCAAAATAAGTCAGTTTAAATATCCTCTGTCAGTTAAGACTTTTCTGAAGACTACAGCTACAAATGGCAAACAGGCATCCTGGGAACAAACTGACTAGTACATATGAGCCTTGTTTCACTTGCTTAGCTTAGTCATTGTTTCTCATGTTTTGAGGTCTCAAACAACCATGTGAGTCAATGAAGCACATGTAACCAAGGACAGAAGGTTCTAGTTGAAGGCTTTTTTTTTTTTTCTTTCACAATAGTAAAACAAAAGATTGAAGGACAGGACCTTAAAGATGAGAGACAGAAAGAGAAAATATTTCTTCACCTCATCTAGATACTAAAACGTCCTTCCTCTTTCAACCTTTATCTACTTTCAGAGATGCTTTGATGACATGAAATGTACTTATTCTGCTGGAGGACGTCTATTTATTAATTGCTGTGTAATAAACCACACCAAAACCTAGTGGCTTAAAACAACACTATTCATTTTGCTTCGAAATCTGCCATTTGAGCAGGACTTGGCAGGGATGACTGTTCTCTTTTCCACATGATGTCAGCTGGGGCAGTTTGACTGTGGCTGGTGAAACCTCTTCCAAGATGGGTCATTCCATGACTAACAAGCTGATGCTGATTGATAGCTGGTAGCTCAGCTAGGAAACAAGGCTGGGGGTCTTGTTTCCTTTCTGTGTGGGCCTGTCCTTTGGGATGCTTGGGGTTTCTCAAATCATGGTATCTGGGTTCCAAGAGCAAGTGTTTCAAGAGACAGGAAATAGAACTGCTGGTCTATTAATTAAGGTCTGGGCCCAGAAACTGTCACAGCTTTTCTTCCATAATCTATGGGTCAAAGTAGATACAGAGCCCACCCACATTCAAGGGGAAGGGTTATAGACCCCATGTCTCTACTGGAGGAGTGTCAAAGTATTTGTGGACTCCTTTAATAGACCATGAATGCCAAGCCCCATCTCGTTTCTGTCACTATTAAGCATAATAAGAGTCTTGGAACCAAACACATTGGAAGGACGGAGACATACAAAGGAATAGAGGAGTGAAAATGATAAATCCAGATACAGCAGGCTTTTGCAGCCATAAATGTTTTTGCTGCAGTTTGATTAACAATACTCTCCCCAAGGAACACTACTGCTTTTGCTGTTGCAGGGATATAGGGACAGGGTTAAGGGGTTTCAGAGATTTCTCTCAGGTCATTTTCAGTGAACTCATAATCTAGAAGTTGCTACCTTTGACCTGTCTTTCTACACTCTTATCTTTGTTAACTTCAGATTCTAATTTTTTTCCTCCTGTTTATTGCTCTATGCTGATTTCTCAGACTTGGATGATTGTTTTTCCCTCTGTTTGTTTAGTCTGCACAACCAACTCTATCCTACCCCCCCTTTTAAAATTTTCTCTCCTCACATCTACTTTTCTGTAATTTAAATAAATTACAGATGTGGTGAAAATGTTTGGCTTCCTAATTTGACTTTCAAAGAACATATTGAGAAGATAAATGACTGATTTAAAATGCTTTATCATAGGAAAAACAAAAACAAAAACAAATGGGAATATCTTAACATCTTGAGCCAAAACCCATTTTTTATTAGAATCATTTATTTGGTCAGGCAACCTGATACTACTGTATACCTAAAAATACTTTCAGCTGTCTATTTTTATCTTCAAGATCTATGTCAGTTGTAAGTTTATCAAGACCATAAAGAATATTTATTTATTAATTATTGAAGTATAGTTGATTTACAATATTGTGTTAGTTTCACATCACATATATAGCATAGTGATTCAGTTACATATATATATATATAGATTTAGATTCCTTTTTATAGGTTATTACCAGATATTGAATATAGTTCTCTGTGTTATACAAGTAAATCCTTGTTATTTATCTATTTTATCTATTTTATATATAGTAGTGTGTATCTGTTAATCCCATATGCCTAATTTCTCTCTCCCCCTTGGTAACCATAAGTTTGTTTTCTATGTCTTTGAGTCTGTTCTGTTTTGTAAATACATTCATTAGTATTATTTTTCAGATTCCGCATATAAGTGATATCATATAATATTTGTCTTTCTCTATCTGACTTACTTCACTTCATATGATATTCTCTAAGACTGCAAGGAGTTTTTGTCAATTGTATCAGAGCTCTTGCCCACATGGGGATCTTAAATTAGTCCATACATAAAATTAAACTAATCCTAAATTAGTCTAAAATTTTTTTAAATTCTTAAAAATACTGAAATATTATCTTAAAGCTTTTCATTGATACATTCAATTTTGGATACTTACTTTGGTCTTAATTTACCAAAACGACTTTATAATTCATTTCCAAAGAAGAAAAAAGTAATTTTCTTCCTGTCTCCATTTTCCCAATTTTTTTTCTTAAATAGCAAATAACACAAAAGCAGAAAGATAGCAAGATAACAAGGTTATTTCACATTATTATTTGCTGAAGTTCAGGTTCTAGAAGTACCTGTTACTATCTTCTTGCTACTTATGTTCAAAATGGAAACCCTTAGACTGGAATCTTGTAATAGAGTTAAGATCCCTATTAGCTAAAAACACACTTGTATTATTTTTCTCTGGACAGCTTACACTCTGGCAGCACATGAGATTACACTTGATTGGCTGTATAGGGGAACAAGTATCCCTGGTTAAATCTATTCCACAAGTAAAGACTGGAGCTGGGCCTGGGTGCCAATTAGAACCAGCACTGAGCACTTGCTATACAAATTAATGTCATTGGCAAAGTTCAACATTCTCCTTAGCTAAATAAAACTATAATGTTAGAATAGAGGAAAAAAATTATGTCTTAAACCATATATCTTTTAAAATATAATGAACAGGATAAGATTTTTGCAAATATATACAAGTTGTGATTGGTGAGAAGATCATGCATTCATTCACTTAGCACATATTTATTAAATATCTATTTGATGTAGTTTTGGGGCTTTCATTGGGGACCAGTAAATAGTACCCCCTCTCTTGATGAGGTTTTGAACAAGTTAATTCAGCAAATGGTCAAATATTTATTGGTTGCCTGTTATGGGCCAGGCACTGTTCTAGAAGCTGGGATACAATCATTCAACAAAATAGGCACATATTCCTGTTAATATGGTTAGTTACATTCTACCAATGGTAGATAGATTTGAATACAGAGGATGATCTTTATCAGTCATAAAGTTGGAAGAAGTAGGTTAGTGTGAGACTGAAATTGTCTGTACATTGAATCCTAGGATCCATCAGACTTTTATACACACTCAGCTCCAGGCAGTGCCAGACTAAGATAGGCCTCCTCATGTGGGTGCAGACCTGTGCCTAAAGCTAGCTCCTAGAGGAAGGAATGGGGGAGAATGCCAAATTCTTCTCAAATTCATCAGTCCAATAAGCCATTCCTTCTCTCTTGGGGTGAAGTGAGTCAAGGCGAGAAGTGAGGTACATTTCAGGGAGTGTTAGAGGTGTAGGGTAAACATGTTTCATTCTAATTCTAGTTGTTGGGGATTGTGTTCTTAATTGCTCATGATAGATTGTGAGAACTCCAAGGCCAGCGAAAAGCAAGGGGCAGCAAGCTTCCACTGCAGTGAATCACACAGATAATGAAAAATTTCAACAAAACATCTCACTTTTCTGGTCACGTCAAATCCATGATGTTTACTAAGTAACTATGATGAGTAGGTTTTGTGCTGTGTGACAACAGGGGCAGTAGAGATATGACAACTACACATTTCAGCCCTCAAGGAGCTTCCTCTAGTGCAAAGACAGACATTTACCAATAACAAAGCTATGGTAGAACCTGGAAAAAGTGCTTCTGGGAAGTATTTTGACAATAGGAATTGTGAAGCTTTCATTTAGGAATGCATTCGAGCTAGACCTTGAAGTTCCAGAGTAAGTGTTATCTTTTCCATGGAGGCTGCTTTGATTCCCACAGCAGAAATCAATCTGTCTTTCCTCTAAATCCCCACTGCAATCTCTTTAACATCTCTTATTGCACTTATTATTCTTATACCTTATTGGCTAATTAATTGTCAAGAACCTATTATTTCTCCTTTACGCTGTAAGCACATTAAAACCAGGAAACGTCTCTCACACAGGCTGTGTTCAAGAAACATCAAGTGAATAAGTAAACTTACAATGGAGATAATCTGTTGAAATGGTTACTAATATATTTCTCCCATAATTTTTTATTCTGATGGAAATTGAGGTGGTGACATCTTCATGTCTCACCCTGTGTGTGGACAGACATACAAGAAGAGGTTACTCCTATCACTTGTTTGTCTGCCTAGTCCATGCATTCGAATGTTCATTTACCTACATGGTTGTTTGTTATTTTCTGAGTATCTGTCACTTGTGGCCCTTCATATAAGATAGGGAGAATTTCTGCCAGAATAATTATATAGAACTTGATCCAGAAGGAGGTAAATAAGAGCTGTATATTTTTGCAGTTGCCTTCTATGAAGAGTTTGGGACTATGGAACGCCATTATGCTTTTTCAATTCTTGTTATTTGTGGCTCTTTCTGAGATTTTATGGGCTATGCATGATTTGAATAGCACAAATATAATGAGAAACAGATTATAATAGCACAACTAAATTTTTTAGAGAAAAATTATCTGTAGCTGTTTCTTCCAAATTCTAAAGTCTATTGCCGTTAAGATAACTGTGAAAAATTTGCTGCAGTATTTACTCAGGGATCCAAAATCACAAACAAACAATGTATGAGTGGCACTTTAGAATCCCAAAGGATTCTAAGTTTTCAAGGGCTTGAATGTGTGACTGAAGATTTGGCAGGACCAATAACCAGTGCCGGCAAATGCAGAAATACTGAAAACCCCGTTTCCATGCTAGCTTTCTTACTGGTCTAGTCATCTTTGTAAGTGTGGCTCTGGTCTGAGCTGGCAAAACTTGTCTGGGTTTCGGTTTACTTCTGAAGTTCAATGTTTCAATAGTGTGGTCTGGCTCCTGCTAAACTGCATTGAGAATTTTGGATGAAACTCCTTAGGTTTGAGGCTATGTGAATCAAATCTGATGAAAAGGCATATTGACAGTAATTTTCTTGTTTCTTTTCAAGGTTTCTCCAGCCCTGCGGTAACTGTAATTCCTCCTCTGCTGGGTGTAGTCTTCTATTCTCGCTTTTATTCACTACTTGAGTTCTCAGTTAAAGAGATTTTTAATTGATTATATATGTGCAACCTCTCATGAAGATGCCTTAGTTAGGTATGTTATGTCCTGTTGGCGTGGAACTCAAATATCACTTTCCAATGCAAAGTGAACATTTTCCAGGATAACTTGGAATGCTGGATGATTCCTTTTTTTTTTTTTTTAACATCTTTATTGGAGTATAATTGCTTAACAATGGTGTGTTAGTTTCTGCTTTATAACAAAGTGAATCAGTTATACATATACATATGTTCCCATATACCTTCCCTCTTGCGTCTCCCTCCCACCCTCCCTATCGCACCCCTCCAGGCGGTCACAAATCACCGAGCTGATCTCCCTGTGCTATGCGGCTGCTGCCCACTAGCTATCTACCTTACGTTTGGTAGTGTATATATGTCGATGTCACTCTCTCACTTTGTCACAACTTACCCTTCCACCTCCCCATATCCTCAAATCCATTCTCTAGTAGGTCTGTGTCTTTATTCCTGTCTTACCCCTAAGTTCTTCATGACATTTTTTTCTTCTTAAATTCCATATATATGTGTTAGCATACGGTATTTGTTTTTCTCTTTCTGACTTACTTCACTCTGTATGGCAGACTCTAGATCTATCCACCTCATTACAAATAGCTCAATTTCGTTTCTTTTTATGGCTGAGTAATAGTCCATTGTATATATGTGTCACATCTTTATCCATTCATCCGATGATGGACCTTTAGGTTGTTTCCACCTCTGGGCTATTGTAAATAGGGCTGCAATGAACATTTTGGTACATGACTCTTTTTGAATTATGGTTTTCTCAGGGTATGTGCCCAGTAGTGGGATTGCTGGGTCATATGGTAGTTCTATTTTTAGTTTTTTAAGGAACCTCCATACTGTTCTCCATAGTGGCTGTACCAATTCACATTCCCACCAGTGGTGCAAGAGTGTTCCCTTTTTTCCAAACCCTCTCCAGCACTTATTGTTTCTAGATTTTTTGATGATGGCCATTCTGACTGGTGTGAGATGATATCTCATTGTAGTTTTGATTTACATTTCTCTAATGAGTAAAGATGTTGAGCATTCTTTCATGTGTTTGTTGGCAGTCTGTAAATCTTCTGTAGAGAAATGTCTATTTAGGTCTCCTGCCCATTTTTGGATTGGGCTGTTTGTTTTTTTGTCATTGAGCTGCATGAGCTGCTTATAAATTTGGGAGATTAATCCTTTATCTGTTGCTTCATTGGCAAATATTTTCTCCCATTCTGAGGGTTGTCTTTTGGTCTTGTTTATGGTTTCCTTTGCTGTGCAAAAGCTTTTAAGTTTCATTAGGTCCCATGTGTTTATATTTGTCTTTATTTCCATTTCTCTAGGAGGTGGGTCAAGAAGGATCTTGCTGTGATTTATGTCATAGAGTGTTCTGCCTATGTTTTCCTCTAAGAGTTTGATAGTTTCTGGCCTTACATTTAGGTCTTTAATCTATTTTGAGCTTATTTTTGAGTATGGTGCTAGGGAGTGATCTAATCTCATACTTTTACATGTCCTTGTCCAGTTTTCCCAGCACCACTTATTGAAGAGGCTGTCCTTTCTCCACTGTACATTCCTGCCTCCTTTATCAAAGATAAGGTGACCATATGTGCGTGGGTTTATCTCTGGGCTTTCTATCCTGTTCCATTGATCTATCTTTCTGCTTTTGTGCCAGTACCATAATCTCCTGTTTACTGTAGCTTTGTACTATAGTCTGAAGTCAGGGAGCCTGGTTCCTCCAGCTCCATTTTTCGTTCTCAAGATTGCTTTGGCTATTCGGGGTCTTTTGTGTTTCCATACAAATTGTGAGATATTTTGTCCTAGTTCTGTGAAAAATGCCAGTGGGAGTTTGATAGGGATTGCATTGAATCTGTAGATTGCTTTGGGTAGTAGAGTCATTTTCACAATGTTGATTCTTCCAATTGAAGAACATGGTATATCTCTCCATCTATTTGTATCATCTTTAATTTCTTTCATCAGTGTCTTATAATTTTCTGCATACAGGTCTTTTGTCTCCTTAGGTAGATTTATTCCTAGATATTTTATTCTTTTTGTTGCAATGGTAAATGAGAGAGTTTCCTTGATTTCACTTTCAGATATTTCATCATTAGTATATAGGAATGCCAGAGATTTCTGTGCATTAATTTTGTATCCTGCTACTTTACCAAATTCATTGATTAGCTCTAGTAGTTTTCTGGTAGCATCTTTAGGATTCTCTATGTATAGTATCATGTCATCTGCAAACAGTGACAGCTTTACTTCTTCTTTTCCGATTTGGATTCCTTTTATTTCCTTTTCTTCTCTGATTGCTGTGGCTAAAACTTCCAAAACTATGTTGAATAAGAGTGGTGAGAGTGGGCAACCTTGTCTTGTTCCTGATCTTAGTGGAAATGGTTTCAGTTTTTCACTATTGAGGACGATGTTGGCTGTGGGTTTGTCATATATGGCCTTTATTATGTTGAGGAAAGTTCCCTCCATGCCTACTTTCTGGAGGGTTTTTATCATAAATGGGTGTTGAATTTTGTTGAAAACTTTCTCTGCATCTATTGAGATGATCATGTGGTTTTTTTCCTTCAATTTGTTAATATGGTGTATCACGTTAACTGATTTGTATATATTGAAGAATCCTTGCATTCTTGGAATAAACCCCATTTGATCATGGTGTATGATCATTTTAATGTGCTTTTGGATTCTGTTTGCTAGTATTTCATTGAGGATTTTTGCATCTATGTTCATCAGTGATATTGGCCTGTAGTATTCTTTCTTTGTGACATCCCTGTCTGGTTTTGTTATCAAGGTGATGGTAGCATTGTAGCATGAGTTTTGGAGTGTTTCTCCCTCTGCTATATTTTGGAAGAGCTTGAGAAGGATAGGTGTTAGCTCTTCTCTAAATGTTTGATAGAATTTGCCTGTGAAGCCATCTGGTCCTGGGCTTTTGTTTGTTGGAAGACTTTTTATCACAGTTTCAATTTCAGTGTTTGTGATTGGTCTGTTCATATGTTCTATTTCTTCCTGATTCAGTCTTGGCAGGTTGTGCATTTCTAAGAATTTGTCCATTTCTTCCAGGTTGTCCATTTTATTGGCATAGAGTTGCTTGTAGCAATCTCTCATGATCTTTTGTATTTCTGCAGTGCCAGTTGTTACTTCTCCTTTTTCATTTCTAGTTCTATTGATTTGAGTCTTCTCCCTTTTTTTCTTGATGAGTCTGGCTAATGGTTTATCAATTTTGTTTATCTTCTCAAAGAACCCGCTTTTAGTTTTATTGATCTTTGCTATCATTGCCTTCATTTCTTTTTCATTTATTTCTGATCTGATTTTTATGATTTCTTTCCTTCTGCTAACTTTGGGATTTTTTTGTTCTTCTTTCTCTAATTGCTTTAGGTGCAAAGTTAGGGTGTTTATTCGAGATGTTTCCTGTTTCTTAAGGTGGGATTGTATTGCTATAAACTTCCCTCTTAGAACTGCTTTTGCTGCATCCCATAGGTTTTGGGTCGTCGTGTCTCCATTGTCATTTGTTTCTAGGTATTTTTTAATTTCCTCTTTGATTTCTTCAGTGATCACTTCGTTATGAAGTAGTGTATTGTTTAGCCTCTATGTGTTTGTATTTTTTACAGATCTTTTCCTGTAATTGATACCTAGTCTCATAGTGTTGTGGTCGGAAAAGATACTTGATACAATTTCAATTTTCTTAAATTTACCAAGGCTTGATTTGTGACCCAAGATATGATCTATCCTGGAGAATGTTCTATGAGCACTTGAGAAAAATGGGTATTCTGTTGTTTTTGGATGGAATGTCCTATAAATATCAATTAAGTCCATCTTGTTTAATGTATCATTTAAAGCTTGTGTTTCCTTTTTTATTTTCATTTTGGGTGATCTGTCCATTGGTGAAAGTGGGGTGTTAAAGTCCCCTACTATGATTGTGTTACTGTCAATTTCCCCTTTTATAGCTGTTAGTATTTGCCTTATTTATTGAGGTGCTCCTATGTTGGGTGAATAAATAGTTACAATTGTTGTCTCTTCCTCTTGGATCGATCCCTTGATCATTATGTAGTGTCCTTTGTCTCTTCTAGTAGTCTTTATTTTAAAGTCTATTTTGTCTGATATGAGAATTGCTATGTCAGCTTTCTTTTGATTTCCATTTGCATGGATTATCTTTTTGCATCCCCTTACTTTCAGTTTGTATGTGTCTCTAGGTCTGAAGTGGGTCTCTTGTAGACAGCATATATATGGGTCTTGTTTTTGTATCCATTCAGCCAATCTGTGTCTTTTGGTGGGAGCATTTAGTCCATTTACATTTAAGGTAATTATCGATATGTATGTTCCTATTCCCATTTTCTTAATTGCTTTGGGTTCATTATTGTAGGTCTTTTCCTTCTTTTGTGTTTCTTTCCTAGAGAAGTTCCTTTAACATTTGTTGTAAAGCTGGTTTGGTGATGCTGAACTCTCTCAGCTTTTGCTTGTCTGTAAACGTTTTAATTTCTCCATCAAATCTGAAGTAGATCCTTGCTGGGTTGAGTAATCTTGGCTGCAGGTTTTTCTCCTTCATCACTTTAAATATGTCCTGCCAGTCCCTTCTGGTTTGCAGAGTTTCTGCTGAAAGATCAGCTGTCAACCTTATGGGGATTCCCTTGTGTGTTATTTGTTGTTTTTCCCTTGCTGATTTTAATATGTTTTCTTTGTATTTAATTTTTGACAGTTTGATTAATATGTGTCTTGGTGTATTTCTCCTTGGATTTATCCTGTATGGGACTCTCTCTGCCTCCTGGATTTGATTAACTATTTCCTTTCCCATATTAAGGATGTTTTCAACTATAATCTCTTCAAATATTTTCTCAGTCCCTTTCTTTTTCTCTTCTTCTTCTGGACCCCCTATAATTCGAATGTTGGTGCATTTAATGTTGTCCCAGACGTCTCTGAGACTGTCCTCAGTTCTTTTCATTCTTTTTTCTTTCTTCTGCTCTGAAGTAGTTATTTCCACTATTTTATCTTCCACGTCACTCATCTGTTCTTCTGCCTCAGTTATTCTGCTATTGATCCCATCTAGAGTAGTTTTAGTTTCATTTATTGTGTTTCTAATCATTGCTTGATTCATCTTTAGTTCTTTTAGGTCCTTGTTAACTGTTTCTTGCATTTTATCTATTCTATTTCCAAGATTTTGGGTCATCCTTACTATCATTATTTTGAGTTCTTTTTCAGGTAGACTGCCTATTTCCTCTTCATGTGTTCGGTCTGATGGGTTTTTATCTCGCTCCTTCTGCTTTGTGTTTTTTTGTCTTCTCATTTTGCTTATGTTACTGTGTTTGGGGTCTCCTTTTTGCAGGCTGCAGGTTCGTAGTTCCTGTTGTTTTTGGTGTCTGTCCCCAGTGGCTAAGGTTGGTTCAGTGGGTTGTGTAGGCTTCCTGGTGGAGGGGACTAGTGCCTGTGTTCTGGTGGATGAGAGTGGATCTTGTCTTTGTGGTGGTCAGGTCCACGTCTGGTGGTGTGTTTTGGAGTGTCTGTAGACTTTTTATGATTTTTCACAGCCTCTCTGCTAATGGGTGGCCTTGTGTTCCTGTCTTGCTAGTTGTTTGGCATAGCGTGTCCAGCACTGTAGCTTGCTGGTCGTTGAGTGAAGCTGGGTGCTGGTGTTGAGATGGAGATTTTATGTGGAGCTGGGAGGTCTCTTGTGGACCAGTGTCCTGAAGTTGGCTCTCCCACCTCAGAGGCACAGCACTGGCTCCTGGCTGCAGCACCAAGAACCTTTCATCCACTTGGCTCCTCAATTTGGGATGATTCGTTGTCTATTCATGTATTCCACAGATGCAAGGCATATCAAGTTGATTGTGGAGCTTTAATCTGCTGCTTCTGAGGCTGGTGGGAGAGATTTCCCTTTCTCTTCTTTGTTCTCACAGCTCCCTGGTCTCAGCTTTGGATCTGGCCCCGCCTCTGCGTGTAGGTTGCCAGAGGGCGTCTGTTCTTCGCTCAGACAGGATGGGGTTAAAGGAGCAGCTGATTGTGGTGCTCTGGCTCACTCAGCCCAGGGGGAGGAGGGGCACAGAGTTCGGGGCGAGCCTGCAGCGGCAGAGGCTGGCATGATGTTGAACCAGCTGAAGGCGCGCCGTGTGCTCTCCCGGGGAAGCCATCCCTGGATCCCAGGACCCTGGCAGTGATAGGCTGCAAGGCTCCCTGGAAGGGGGGCATGGACAGTTTCCTGCACTCACACACAGGCCTCTTGGCAGTGGCAGCAGTAGCCGCAGTGTCCCACGCCCGTCTCTGGGGTCCGCGCTTTCAGCCGTGGCTCGCGCCCGTCTCTGGAGCTCCTTTAAGCAGCGCTCTTAATCCCCTCTCCTCGCGCACAAGGAAACAAAGAGAGAAGAAAATGTCTCTTGCTTCTTTGGCAGGCCCAGGCTTTTTCCCGGACTCCCTCCTGGCTAGCTGTGGCGCACTGGCCCCTTTAGGCTGTGTTCACGCCGCCAACCCCACTCCTCTCCCTGCGATCCCACCGAAGCCCGAGCCTCAGCTCCCAGCCCCGCCTGCCCCAGCAGATGAGCAGACAAGCCTCTTGGGCTGGTGAGTGCCTGTTGGCACTGATCCTCTGTGCGGGAATCTCTCCACTTTGCCCTCCACACCCCTGTTGCTGTGCTCTCCTCCGCAACTCCGAAGCTTCCCCCCTCCAGCACCTGCAGTCTCCGCCCGCGAAGGGGCTTCCTACTGTGTAGAAAGCTTTCTTCCTTCACAGCTCCTGCCCAGAGGTGCAGGTCCCATCCCTATTCTTTTGTCTCTGTTTGTTTTTTCTTTTGCCCTACCCAGGTACGTGGGGAGTTTCTTGCCTTTTGGGAGGTCTGAGGTCTTCTGCCAGTGTTCAGTAGGTGTTCTGTAGGAGTTGTTCCACGTGTAGCTGTATTTCTGGTGTATCTGTGGGGAGGAAGGTGATCTCCCGTCTTACTCTTCCGCCATCTTCCCCCGAAGTCCGGAATGCTGGATGATTCTGTGGGACACTTAGGAGAACTCATTAGAGTGGAAATTATTAACTGCAGAGCAAATTTAGGAGAGCTGTGGTTTGATTAAGTTAAGATGCTCCAAATAACGAACCCAAAGAAATGCACAGCAGGATTCCCAGCCTTCTAAGGAATCCCCAGGTCTCTCTTGCATTTATGATATTACTCAGTATGATATTACTCAGTATGAACCGTGTGCCTGCAGTTTGCAGTGCGCTAGAGCGGTGGTACTCCATTAGGGGTGATTTAGGCCCCCAGGGGACATTTATGATGTCTGGAAATATTTTGGGTTGTCACAAAATATTTGTGGGGGGTGGAGGTAATGGGTTGAAAGTGGCATCTAGTGGGTAGAGGGTGGCATCTGGATGCTGTTAAACATCCCAAAGGGCACAGAATAATCTCCCCCAACCCCCAGATCATCTGACCCAACATGTCATACTGCACGAGGAGTAACCCTGGTCTAGAGCTAACTAACAAGTAATCCTGATTCTTGTTCTTAATGAGTTTTTATATTATAGGAGCGAGAAAGAGAGAGAGAGAGGAGAAAGTGGAAAAAAGAATTAGTGGGACATTTTAAGAAGTAGTAATTGCAGTTAAGATGGTATTTCTCTGAGGGAGAGTGAACAAGCCAGCTACGGGTCTGACAGATGCCTGAACCTTCATGGGGTTATAACGAGTTCAGTCTAGTCTTCATGTTGAAAGTTTAGAAAATTAAACTTCGGCAGTTCACCAAGGGCAATCAGACATCTGCAAAAGCTTTCACTTTGCTGCAGTATTCAGTCATTTAAATTGGACAATTTTCAATGTAAATATGCATTTCCCTGCTGCTTTTTTGAGTTAAACGCCATTTCGATGGAAGGAATCTATGAAGGGAGAGAATTCTACTAAATGGGATAATTACCAAGTTGAGAATATATTTTTCAGATCTCAGCTCTCAGGCTACATAACTTGTTGCCTGATATGCAGCATATATTCAGAAACATTCAACACAAATTTGGGGGCATTTACAATGGGTCAGACACTGCAGGGGCTCCACTGGGTTCTAAATGCGTATGTTTTAACCATAGGTACACAGTAAGTCTCCGCCTTCACAGAGCACCATGGCGCTAAGAAGTAGGTACTGAAGGAGGGGTACAACTGGAAGCTTTCCATCTTGTTAGCTGCATGGGCCTGAAGGTCTCCATACCACGACTTTTTTTTTTTTTTTTTTTTTTTTTTTTTTTTTTTTTGCGGTACGTGGGCCTCTCACTGTCGTGGCCTCTCCCATTGTGGAGCACAGGCTCCGGACGCACAGGCTCAGTGGCCATGGCTCACGGGTCCAGCCGCTCCATGGCATGTGGGATCTTCCTGGACCAGGGCACGAACCCATGTCCCCTGCATCGGCAGGCGGACTCTCAACCACTGCGCCACCAGGGAAGCCCCCATACCATGGCTCTTATCCTGCATCTCCTCTTTATTCCCACCACCACCCCTCCCCAAATCTTCCCTCTTATTACCTTTCATTTACCACTAGAGTTCAGGTTTCCTTTTTGGTCCTCCATAGAAATAGAACCTAATATAAATTATCCTTTTTACACATTAATTTTGAGCCCATTGGTCCTCCGCTCGAAACCCTTCAACTGTAGGGCATGCCTACACAATAAAGTCCTAATTCCTGTCATCTAATAAATGCTCTATCCTGTCCCTAATTTTTCTTTCAAGCATGTATTTTCATTGCTCTTCACATGCCTTAGGCTCCAGCCAGACAGAACCACCTGCCATTTTCCTGCATGTTCTACACTCTCCGGCCTTGGAGATTTTTCCTGTTCCCTGTGTAAAGGTCACCTGGTTCCCCATCATTGCCTGTACATGTCCTACTCTTTCTTCAAAGATCAGGTCAAACACACTACCCCCAAGTCTCTTCAGCTGCAAGGTCTTTGCCTCCTCTGAACTCTCCCTCCTCTGAAATTCTCTCTTTTTCCCCCATGATACAAAATACTTTTTGCTCTTGATTTATGTTATACCTTCAGAAAAAAAGAAACTTCTGTGAGGAGAGAGGCAGCGTGGTGTAGAGCAGTGCTTCTCAAAGTTTAATGTACATCAGATCACCTGGGAATCTTCTTAAAACCAGGTTCTGATTCAGTAGGTCTGGGCTGGGGCCTGAGAGTCTGCATTTCTAACAAGTTTCTAAGTTGTTGCTGTGGTCACTCCATGGGCCACGCTGTGAGCAGCAAAGGTGAATAGGATTTGGAATAATGCCTATGAACAAAAAGAATAGTCATTGTCTAAGCCTGCTGTAGGTTAGCTGCAAGTAACTAGCAGGCTCCACTGTGCTGAACAAATCTTCCAGGATTTGAATATTACAGTTCTGTGTCGAATTTTTGGTCCCATCATTTCCTGGCTGCATGGTCTTACACAAATCAGTTAATTTCACTAAGCCTTAGCTTCATCTTCTGCTGAATGAGTGTGATAACTTGATTGTCAATCTCTGCTGTCTCCAGCTTGGTCCAGCTGCTGCTAGTAATCTGGTAATTTGCTATCTGGTGACTCAGTCCCCTAAAGCTGAAAGCCAGTTAGAAGTAACACTAGATCTTGGTTTGGGGCCACCTCTTAATTATTGCTCGACAATGGTGCTCTGTGGTTTCTGTGACTAGTTGCTGGGTTGGGGGAATCTTGGTACAGGGAGCTCTTGGGTGAGTTTTGGACTTCAGCCTTCCTACCTAATCTTTATCTTGGGTGGTCCAGTTTTGGATGGTTTTCTGCCCTGGACCTGGATTTCATTTAGTCATTTGCTGGGTGACTAAGCTGACCTCTAATTTCTGTTACCTAGTTGTGGCCAGTCCCTTACCTCTAGGGCTAACTCTGCCCCTGTTCTACTTTGTATCAATTGAAATGACTCTCCCTGCCCTGATGCCAAGGCCTTAGTTGCCTACACTTTCCCGCGTCAAACTATTCTAAATGCTTTATATGCATTAACCCACTCAATTATCACAGTAATCGTATAAAGTAGGTTCTATTATCCCCATGTTATGGATGAGGAAGTTTCAGAGAGGTTGAGTGATTTGCTCAAAGTCACACAATAAGTAGAGTAGGCAGTAGCTGGAAAAGACAAAATTTCCAATTGTAAACTCATATTACTTCTCTCACTAAAATCTCTGCCACCTACTACAGAGGTCCCATTTTATATCCTTGAGGAATCAAGATTAGTATTTCTTCTTTGATTGAGAGTAAGGATGGTAGAAGCCACTTTGAACTCCTTCAGGAGATTATGTAGCTGGTGGGCTGTGCATTGTTAAAGTATTATGCCATAGACTGACTGAGGAAGAAGAAAGTGTTTCCCTTTTTCTGACATTTGGGGAGTAGCAACAGCTTCTTGAGAACTTCCAATTCTGCACATCAATTTACACTGGAAAAATGTATATGCAAGGTGAAGCTAAAAGTATACTTATTGTTGTTAAATGCTCTAACTAGTACTTTTTTTCCTTCATCTTTCTTCTTTCACTTTTCTTGCCATTATTCTCTATTCTATGGACACTTACATAATTAGGATTGTTTTATAGGCACACAAAAGAACTGACTCCTCAGTTTTTCAGTGTAAGATGGACTCTCTCACTTAATATTTCATTTAATAAATCATCTACTTCTTTGTGATCTCTAATAAATTGATGATAATATTTTTTCAGCTGAATTTTTAATTATGGTAAAACATATAACATAAAATTCATTATTTTAACCATTTTAAAACATTTAATGATTTAAACAATTTTAACCATGTAGAACAATTCAGTGGTGTTTAATACATTCAGAATGTTGTTGGGGCTTCCCTGGTGGCACAGTGGTGGAGAATCTGCCTGCTAATGTAGGGGACACGGGTTTGAGCCCTGGTCTGGGAGGATCCCACATGCCGTGGAGCAACTAGGCCTGTGAGCCACAGCTACTGAGCCTGCACGTCTGGAGCCTGTGCTCTGCAACAAGAGAGGCCGTGATAGTAAGAGGCCCGTGCACCGCGATGAACAGTGGCCCCTGCTTGCCACAACTAGAGAAAGCCCTCACACAGAAACGAAGACTCAACACAGCAAAAATAAATGAATTAAGTAATAAACTCCTACCCTGAACATCTTCTTTTTTTGGGGTGGGGGGTACGCGGGCGTCTCACTGTTGTGGCCTCTCCCGTTGCGGAGCACAGGCTCCGGATGCGCAGGCTCAGTGGCCATGGCTCACGGGCCCAGCCGCTCCGTGGCATGTGGAATCTTCCTGGACCGGGGCACGAACCCATGTCCCCTGCATCGACAGGCGGACTCTCAACCACGGCGCCACCAGGGAAGCCCCCCAACATCTTCTTAAAAAAAAAAAAAAAGAATGTTGTACAACCATACACAACTATATAGTTCTGTAACATTTTCATCACCCAAAAAGGAAACCCCATGAATCCATTCCCCACTCCTCTCGGCTCCTGAAAAACACAAATCTTTTCTTTGTCTTTATGGATTTGCCTATTCAGGATATTCCATATAAATGGAATTATACAATATGCAGCCTTTTGTGTCTCGTTTTACTTAGCTGTCACTCAGCATAATGTTTTGCAGTTCAACCATGTTGTAGCGTATATCAGTACTTCATTCCTTTTTATGGAATAATTATAGTCCATTGTATGGATATCCACATTTTGTTTATTCATTAATCAGTTAATAGACATTTGGATTGTTTCCATCTTTTGGCTATTGTGAATAGTGCTGCTATGAATATTTGTGTACAAAATGTTTTGTCTGAGCATCTGTTTTTAATTCTTTTGGGTATAGACCCGGGTTTGGATTTGTTGAGTCATATGGTAATTTCATGTTTAATTTATTGAGGAGCTGCCAGTTGTTTTGCATAGCAGCTGCACTGTTTTACATTCCCGCCAGCTATGTATGAGGGCTCTAACTTATTCACCTCTCCCAACACTTGTTGTTTTTCATTTATTTGAATATAGCTCTCCTAGTGGGTGTGAAGTGGCATTTTGTGTGGTTTGAATTGCATTTTCCTAATGACTAATGGCACTGAGCTTGTTTTCATGCGATTGTTGATCATTTGCATATCTTCTTTAGAGAGATGTCTCTTCAAGTCTTTTATCTATTTTTAATTGGGTTGTTTCTCTTTTTGTTTGTGAGGTGTAAGAGTTCTTCATACACTCTGGATACTTACCAGATATATTATTTACACATATTTTCTCACACTCTGTGGGTTTTATTTTCACTTTCTTGGTAGCGTCTTTTGATGAACAAAAATTTTAAAATTTTAGTGAAGTCTAATTTACCAATTTTCTTTTTTGCTTGTAGTGTCATATTTAAGAAACCACCGTCAAATTCTAGGTAATGAGGACGTGGTCCTCTATTTACTTCTAAGATTTTTATAGTTTTAGCTCTTATATTTAGGTCTTCAATCCTTTTTTTAATTTTAAACATCTTTATTGGACTATAATTGCTTTACAATGGTGTATTAGTTTCTGCTATATAACAAAGTGAATCAGCTATACATACACATATATCCCCATATCTCTTCCCTCTTGCATCTCCCTACCTCCCACCCTCCCTATCCCACCCCTCTAGGTGGTCACAAAGCACCGAACTGATCTCCCTGTGCTATGGGGCTGCTTCCCACTAGCTATCGATTTTACATTTGGTAGTGTATATATGTCTATCCAACTCTCTCACTTTGTCCCAGCTTACCCTTCCCCCTCCCCATGTTCTCAAGTCCATTCTCTAGTAGGTCTGCATCTTCTATCCCGTCCTGGCCCTAGGGTCTTCAAAACCACTTTTTTCTTTTTAGATTCCATATATATGTGTTAGCATGCGGTGTTTGTTTTTCTCTTAATGACTTACTTCACTCTGTATGACAGACCCTAGGTCCATCCACCTCACTACAAATAACTCAATTTCATTTCTTTTTATGGCTGAGTAATATTACATTGTATATATGTGCCACATCTTCTTTATCCATTCATCTGTCGATGGGCACTTAGGTTTCTTCCATGTCCTGGCTATTGTAAATGGTGCTGTAATGAACATTGTGGTACATGACATTTTTTGAATTATGGTTTTCTCAGGGTATATGCCCAGTAGCTGGATTGCTAGGTCGTATGGTAGTCCTATTTTTAGTTTTCAAAGGAACTTCCATACTGTTCTCCATAGTGGCTGTATCAATTTACATTCCCACCAAGAGTGCAAGAGGGTTCCCTTTTCTTCACACCCTCTCCAGCATTTGTTGTTTGTAGATATTCTGATGATGGCCATTCTGACTGGAATGAGGTGTACCTCACTGTAGTTTTCATTTGCATTTCTCTAATGATGAATGATATTGAGCATTCTTTCATCTATTTGTTGGCAATCTGTATATCTTCTTTGGAGAAATGCCTATTTAGGTCTTCTGCCCATTTTTGGATTGGGTTGTTTGTTTTTTTGATATTGAGCTGCATGAGCTGCTTGTAAATTTTGGAGATTAATCCTTTTTCAGTTCCTTCATTTGTAAATATTTTCTCCCATTCTGAGTTTTGTCTTTTCATCTTGTTTATGGTTTATTTTGGCATGCAAAATGTTTTATGTTTCATTAGGTCCCATTTGCTTATTTTTGTTTTTATTTCTATTTCTCTAGGAGGTGGGTCAAAAAGGATCTTGCTGTGAGTTATATCATAGAGTGTTCTGCCTATGTTTTCCTCTAAGAGCTTGATAGTGTCTGGCCTTACATTTAGGTCTCTAATCCATTTTGAGTTTATTTCTGTGTATGGTGTTAAGGAGTGTTCTAATTTCATTCTTTTACATGTAGCTGTCCAGTTTTCCCAGCACCACTTACTGATGAGGCTGTCTTTTCTCCTTATATTCTTGCCTCCTTTATCAAAAATAAGGTGACCATAGGGGCATGGGTTTATCTCTGAGGTTTCTATCCAGTTCCATTAATCTATATCTCTGTTTTTGTGCCAGTACCATACTCTCTTGATTACTGTAACTTTGTAGTATAGTCTGAAGTCAGGGAGCCTGATTCCTCCACCTTCATTTTTCTTTCTCAATATTGCTTTGACTCTTCGGGGTCTTTTGTGTTTCCATACAAATTGTGAAATTTTTTGTTCTAGTTCTGTGAAAAATGTCATTGGTATTTTGACAGGGATTACATTGAACATGTAGATTGCTTTGGGTAGTATAGTCATTTTCACAATGTTGATTCTTCCAGTCCAAGAACATGGTATCTCTCTCCAGCTGTTTGTATCATCTTTAATTTCTTTCATCAGTGTCTTATAGTTTTCTGCATACAAGTCTTTTGTCTCCTTAGGTAGGTTTATTCCTAGGTATGTTTTTCTTTTTGTTGCAATGGAAAATGGGAGTGTTTCCTTAATTTCTCTTTCAGATTTTCATCATTAGTGTATAGGAATGCAAGAGATTTCTGTGCATTAATTTAATATCCTGGTACTTTACCATATTCATTGATTAGCTCTAGTAGTTTTCTAGTAGCATCTTTAGGATTCTCTATTATAGTATCATGTCATCTGCAAACAATGACAGCTTTACTTCTTCTTTTCCAATTTGGATTCCTTTGATTTCTTTTTCTTCTATGATTGCTATGGCTAAAACTTCCAAAACAGTGTTGAATAAGAGTGGTGAGAGTGGGCAACCTTTTCTTGTTCCTGATCTTCGTGGAAATGGTTTCACTTTTCACCACTGAGGATGATGTTGGCTGTGGGTTTGTCATATGCGGCCTTTATTATGTTGAGGTAAGTTCCCTCAATGTCTACTTTCTGGAGGGTTTTTATCATAAATGGGTGTTGAATTTTGTTGAAAGCTTTCTCTGCATCTATTGAGATGATCATATGGTTTTTCTCCTTCAATTTGTTAATATGGTGTATCACATTGATTGATTTGCATATATTGAAGAATCCTTGCATTCCTGGAATAAACCCCACTTGATCATGGTGTATGATCCTTTTAATGTTTTGTTGGATTCTGTTTGCTAGTATTTTGTTGAGGATTTTTACATCTATGTTCATCAGTGTTATTGGCTTGTAGTTTTCTTTTTGTGACATCTTTGTCTGGTTTTGGTATCAGGGTGATGGTGGCTTTGTCAAATGAGTTTGGGAGTGTTCCTCTGTCTGCTATATTTTGGAAGAGTTTGAGAAGGATAGCTGTTAGCTCTTCTCTAAATGTTTGACAGAATTCACCCGTGAAGCCATCTGGTCCTGGGCTTTTGCTTGTTGGAAGATTTTTAAACACAGTTTCAGTTTCAGTGCTTGTGATTGGTTTGTTTATATTTTCTGTTTCTTCCTGGTTCAGTCTCGGAAGGTTGTGCTTTTCTAAGAATTTGTCCATTTCTTCCAGGTTGTCCATTTTATTGGCATAGAGTTGCTTGTAGTAATCTCTCATGATCCTTTGTATTTCTGCAGTGTCATTTGTTACTTCTCCTTTTTTGTTTCTAATTCTATTGATTTGAGTCTTCTCCCTTTTTTTCTTGATGAGTCTGGCTAATGCTTTATCAATTTTGTTTATCTTCTTAAAGAACCAGCTTTTAGTTTTATTGATCTTTGCTGTTGTTTCCTTCATTTCTTTTTCATTTATTTCTGATCTGATCTTTATGATTTCTGTCCCTCTGCTAACTCTCGGTTTTGTTTTTTGTTTGTTTGTTCTTTCTGTCTCTAATTGTTTTATGTGTAAGCTTAGCTTGTTTATTTGTGATTTTTCCTGTTGTTTGAGGTAGGCTTGTATTGCTATAAACTTCCCTTTTAGAACTGCTTTTGCTGCATCCCATAGGTTTTGGGTCATGATGTTTTCATCGTCATTTGTTTCTAGGTATTTTTTGATTTCCTCCTAGATTTCTTCAATGATCTCTTGGTTATTAAGTTTTGTATTGTTTAACCTCCACGTGTTTGTATTTTTTACAGACTTTTTCCTGTATTTGATATCTAGTCTCATAACGTTGTTGTCGGAAAAGATACTTGATATGATTTCAGTTTTCTTAAACTTAACGAGGCTTTATTTTTGCCCCAAGGTGTGATCTATCCTGGAGAATGTACCATGAGCACTTGAGAACATAATGTATTCTGTTGTTTTTGGATGGAATGTCCTATAAATATCAATTAAGTCCATCTTGTTTAATATATCACTTAAAGCTTGTGTTTCCTTATTTTTTTTTCATTTTGGATGATCTGTCCATTGGTGAAAGTTGGGTGGTAATGTTCCCTACTCTGACTGTGTTACTGTCGATTTCCCCTTTTATGGCTGTTAGCATTTTCCTTATGTATTGAGGTGTTCCTATGTCCCTTTCTTTTTCTCTTCTAATCTGGGACCCCTATGATTCGAATATTGGTGCATTTCATGTAGTGCCAGAGGTCTCTGAGTCTGTCCTCAATTCTTTTAATTCTGTTTTCTTTATTTTGCTCTGCAGTAGTTATTTCCACTATTTTATCTTCCAGGTCACTTATCCTTTCTTCTGCCTCAGTTATTCCATTATTGATTCCTTCTAGAGAATTTTTAATTTCATTTATTGTGTTGTTCTTCATTGCTTGTTTATTCTTTAGTTCTTTTAGGTTCTTGTTAAACGTTTCTTGTATTTTCTCCATAAATACTTACAATTGTTATATCTTCTTGCATTGACCCCTTGATCATTATGTAGTGTCCTTCTTTGTTTCTTGTAATAGTCTTTGTTTTAAAGTGTATTTTGTCTGATATGAGCATTGATACTCCAGCTTTCTTTTGATTTCCATTTGCATGGAATATCTTTTTCCATCCCCTCACTTTCAGTCTGTATGTGTCCCTAGGTCTGAAGTGAGTCTCTTGTAGACAGCATATATATGGGTCTTGTTTTTGTGTCCATTCAGCCAGTCTATGTCTTTTGGTTGAAGCATTTAATCCATTTACATGTAAGGTAGTTGTCGATATGTATATTCCTATTACTATTTTCTTAATTGTTTGTGGTTTGTTAGTGTAGGTCTTTTCCTTCTCTTGTGTTTCCTGCCTAGAGAAGTTCCTTTAGCATTTGTTGTAAAGCTGGTTTGGTGGTTTTGAATTCTGTTAGCCTTTGCTTTTCTGTAAAGGTTTTAATTTCTCCATCGAATCTGAATGAGATCCTTGCTGGGTAGAGGAATCTTGGTTGTATGTTTTTCCCTTTCAGCACTTTGAATATGTCCTGCCACTCCCTTCTGGCTTGCAGAGTTTCTGCTGAAAGATCAGCTGTTAACCTTATGGGTATTCCCTTGTATGTTATTTGTTGTTTTTCCCTTGCTGCTTTTAATATTTTTTCTTTGTGTTTAGTTTTTGATGGTTTGAGTAATATGTGTCTTGGTGTGTTTCTCCTTGGATTTATCCTGTATGGGAATCTCTGCTCTTCCTGGACTTGATTAACTATTCCCTTTCCCACATTAGGGAAGTTTTCAACTATAATCTCTTCAAATATTTTCTCAGTCCCTTTCTTTTTCTCTTCTAATCTTGGGCCCCTATGATTCGAATGTTGGTGCATTTCATGTAGTGCCAGAGGTCTCTGAGACTGTCCTCAATTCTTTTCATTTTTTTTTTCTTTATTTTGCTCTGCAGTAGTTATTTCCACTATTTTATCTTCCAGGTCACTTATCCTTTCTTCTGCCTCAGTTATTCCATTATTGATTCCTTCTAGAGAATTTTTAATTTCATTTATTGTGTTGTTCATCATTATTTGTTTGCTCTTTAGTTCTTTTAGGTCCTTGTTAAACGTTTCTTGTATTTTCTCCATTCTGTTTCCAAGATCTTGGAATATCTTTACTATCATTACTCTGAATTCTTTTTCAGCTATACTGCCTATTTCCTCTTCATTTGTTAGGTCTGGTGAGTTTTTGCCTTGCTCCTTCATGTGCAGTGTGTTTTTCTCTCTTCTCATTTTGCTTAACTTACTGTGTTTGGGGTCTCCTTTTTGCAGCCTGTAGGTTCGTAGTTCCCTTTGTTTTAGCTGTTTGTCCCCAGTGGCTAAGGTTGTTTCAGTGGATTGTGTAGGCTCCCTTGTTGAAGGGACTAGTGCCTGTGTTATGGTGGATGAAGCTGTGTCTTGTCTTTCTGGTGGGCAGGTCCATGCTCTGTGGTGTGTTTTGGGGTGTCTGTGACCTTATTATGTGTTTAGGCAGCCTTTCTGCTAGTGAGTGGGGTTATGTTCCTGTCTTGCTAGTTGTTTGGTATAAGGTGTCCATCACTGTAGCTTGCTGGTCGTTGAGTGGAGCTGGGTGTTGGTGTTGAGATGGAGGTCTCCAGGAGATTTTCACCACTTGTTATTACATGGAGCTGGGAGGTCTCTGGTGGACCAGTGTCCTGAACTTGGCTCTCCCACTTCAGAGGCACAGGCCTGACAGCTGGCCAGAGCACCAAGATCCTGTCATCCACTTGGCTCAGAATAAATGGGAGAAAAAAAGAAAGGAAGAAAGAAAAAACATAAATAAAATAAAAAAGTTATTAAAATAAAAAAATAATTATTAAAAATAAAAGAATTAAAAAGTAATAAAAAAAAGAAGAAGAGAGAAACCAAACCAGAAACCAAATCCACCAAGTGCTAAAAACTATAATAAAAAAGAAAACAACAACAAAAAAATCAAATGGATAGACAGAACCCTAGGACAAATGGTAAAAGCAAGGCTATACAGACAAAATCACACACAGAAGCATAAACATACAGACTCATAAAAATAGAAAAATAAAAAAAATATATATATATATATCATTGCTCCCAAAGTCCACCACTTCAATTTGGGATGATTCATTGTCTATTCAGGTATTCCACATATGCAAGGTACATCAAGTTGATTGTGGAGATTTAATCCACTGCTCCTGAGTTTGCCAGGAGAAACTTCCCTTCCTCTTCTTTCTTCGCACAGCTCCTGGGGTTCAGCTTTGGATGTGGCTCCACCTCTATGTGTAGGTCACCTGAGGGCATTTGTTCCCGCCAAGACAGGAGGGGATTAAAGGAGGGGCTGATTAGGGGGCTCTGGCTCACTTAGGCCAGGGGGAGGGTGGGGACAGATGTGGGGCGAGCCTGTGGCTGCAGAGGCCAGTGTGATGTTGCAACAGCCTGAGGCACGCCTTGTGTTTTCACGGGGAAGTTGTCCCTGTATCACGGGAGCCTGGCAGTGGCGGGCTGCACAGGTCCCTGGGAGGGGAGGTGTGGATAGTGACCTGTGCTTGCACACAGGCTTATTGGTGGCTGCAGCAGCAGCCTTAGCATTTCATGGCCATCTCTGGGGTCCGCGCTGATAGCCACTGCTCAAGCCCGTCTCTGGAGCTCGTTTAGGTGGCGCTCTGAATCCCCTCTCCTTGCGCACCCCAAAACAATGGTCTCTTACCTCTTAGGCAGGTCCAGATATTTTCCTGGACTCCCTCCCAGCTAGCTGTGGCACACTAGCCCCCTTCAGGCTGTGTTCACGCAGCCAACCCCAGTCCTCTCTCTGGGATCTGACATCTGACACCGAGCCCCAGCTCCGAGCCCCCACCCGTCCTGGCGGGTAAGCAGACAAGCCTCTTGGGCTGGTGAGTGCTGGTTGGCACCGGTCCTCTGTGCGGAAATCTCTCTGCTTTGCCCTCTGCACCCCTGTTGCTGTGCTCTCCTCTATGGCTCTGAAGTTTCCCCCCACCACCCCCCGTCTCTGCCAGTGAAGGGGCTTCCTAGTGTGTGGAAACTTTTTCTCCTTCACAGCTCCCTCCCAGTGGTGCAGGTCCCGTCCCTATTCTTTTGTCTGTGTTTTTACTTTTTTTCGTTTGCCCTACCCAGGTACGTGGGGAGTTTCTTGCCTTTTGGAAAGTCTGAGATCTTCTGCCAGCGTTCAGTAGGTGTTCTGTAGGAGTTGTTCCACATGTAGATGTATTTCTGGTGTTGTTGTGGGGAGGAAGGTGAGCTCCATGTCTTACTCCTCTGCCATCTTGAAGGTCTTCATATGCCTGGCACAGTATTAGATGCTGAAGATACAGGAGTGAATGAGATAGATGATGTACTTTGCCCCCCTGAAGTTTATATCCAGTTGTATTTATGTCGAGCAGGGCATATAATTTCCTTGTCTCAATTCTCTTATCTGTAGAGGGAGAAGAGACAGGCACCGCGTCCCACTCACAGCGCTCTCGGGGAAAGCGCTCCACCTCCTTGGCCTTGTGAGGGCCTTGCACTGGCACCCAATCCATTTTAAGTTAGTTTTTGTGTATGGTGTGAGAAAGGGGTTCAACTTTGCTCTTTTGAATGTAGTTGTCTTAGCACCATTTGTTGAAAAGACTACTTTTTTTATAATCAAAAATCAACTCAAAATGGACTAAAGACTTATCCATAGATCTGAATCTATGTAATTCTTAGAAGAAAATCTTCTAAGAAAATCTTTATGACATTGGTCTTTACAATGATTTAATGGATAGGACACTAAAAGCACAGGCCAAAAAAAAAAAAAAAGAAAAAGAAAAGCAAAATTAGACAAGTGGGACTACAAACAAATACTACATAATTCCACTTATATGAGGTATCTAAAATAGTCAAACTCATAGAATCAGAGAGTAGAATTGTGGTTGCCAGGGGTAAGGGGGATTTATATACTATCCTTTTGCTAGTATGTTAGCTGTTTTAATTACTGAAGCTTTGTAATAGGTTTTGAAATTAGGGGATGATACTGTTTTTGTTTTTTTCTTTCTTTCACCAGATAAATTTGTCTTTCTTCAGATTCTATTTTCCTTTCTTAGGTTGTATGTTGTGGAGCTACAGAAGTGTCTCTAACTGTCTGAGAGGGCTCTTGGTGTAGGTGCATGGAGAGAAAGGAGAGCATTTGTGGTATTACTTGCAGTTCTTCATGCTCCAAGTCTTTGAGTTAAAATTAGATAGAGTACAATAAGAACTTTATGTTTAAACATTTGCAATACACTACAAGTTTTTTGTTCATGTATGTTTATTCAGCCATTATCCTATTTCTTTAAGATGGATTCCTTGAAAAATAATAGCTGAATCATAAGATTTGTGTATTTAAAAACGTGATAGGACCTCCAAAATACCATTACCAATTTGTACTTGGACTAATGATATATGAAAGCCTAACAACAAGTCCAGCAATGATGTTTTGAATGATTTTATACAGATAACACAGAGTCACTGAGTGATGGAAAGAACAACACTGTCAGCAACAATGTAGCAGTCAATTCCACATATGGTGCTGTTTTAATTCACAAATGATAATTGAAACCATGCTTTGGATCATGTCTCCTCTCTTCCCCTTCATTTCCTTGTGAAGAGTGGCTTACCTGAAGTAGGTCTTCTTCTTCTGTTAAATATTCTCATTATCTCTAAGTGTTTTTTCCTGACCCTTTTCCCAGAATGAAGGATAACCACTTTTGTGGTGCTTTCTTCCCCTGTCCTGTAGGCTTTAGAGTTTTCTAGCATAATATATTTCTCTTATTTTGTTCCAGTTACTTGCTTACAGACTTACTTGTCTGTAAGTAAGAACATAGTCTTGTGTGTGTTATTTGAATGCATTTCTAAAGAAAAGAAGGTTTGACTTTTTCAGAAGTGGATTTAGTTTAGAAATTTTGTGGTTTTTACAGACTGGAAAGGTGACTGAAGAAGTAGCAGAAACATTAGTCAAGAGATAAGATGAAAGATCATTTCTTAAGCTAGGACTTAAGGAATACTCTAGAGCTAAAGTTCAAAAAACATCAGGATTTCTGATTTCTTTACTAGTGGGGTTGAGAAGGATGAGGCAGGATTAAGTGCATTTTGAAGCAAACTTAAATAAAAATGAAGCAAGAGAAAATAGTTAAAAATCTTTCTATTATTTTTATATTGATAGAAAATAGTCTTTATTATATGTATATATAAGTATCAAAATAGGCTCCATAACTTTATCTTTCTCCTTTGTTCTCTCATCAACCACTGGGGAAGTTTGGCTACAGATTCCATGCTGATTTTCCTTAAGTAGTTTGGATTCTTTCTCGATGATGCAGTTTGGTGTTCTCATTAAATGGAAACTTCTCTTGACAGATGGATACAATTTTACTGCCATTGACCTACTTATGATCTTTTAAGAGTGCCTTACAAGAAATGTGGAATTAGCAGCAAAGTTAAAGAACTAGCATCCAAACGACTCAAGACTATTCAAAACTGTTTAAGATAGTTCAAGCCCATGGAAAGAGGGAGGGGGCTGTTAGATTCTTTGATATATTAATGATTATCTAAATAATATTAAAGCTTCTATTAGTGCTGTTTGATTAGTTCAGGCAGTACACATCCCTATGCAGATGACTAGTACCTCGTATTCTTAAAAAAAAAATCCAAAACAACCTTCTCCCTAGGATATTTTCTGAATATTTTGATTCCCACTGATTCTTGCCTATTTCTACTGCCATAGCATTAGCTCTACCTATTATTATACCCTTGCTCTGGATAGACGGGTTTTTTTGTTTTTTTTTTTTGCTGTTTTCTGTTGTTTTGTGAGTGTGCCTCATGTCCCCAGTGAAAGATAGTGAATGTTTCCTACAAATAGCATTTTTACTTTGACACCTCACCATGCCTAACATGGTGCAAAACATAAATTACACTTTCAAGAAATACTTGTTGAATTGATTCATTCATCAGGGCACATAGCAAAGTCTATATCCTCACATGAGATTTTTGACAATACAAAGCCTCTTCCAAACTTCAATTTCTTTGAAGGAATATGGAAGAAAAGGTACCTAAACGATAAGACCTCAATTAATTTAGATTTTTGTGAGTTAGAAGTTGTTGATAATCCTGGATAATCTACTGAAAACCCATTTTGTTGAACACCTCTTAAAAATGTGCTAATTAGTTTTTCTGCCTTAATACTTGTAATCATATGTATATAAGTGAATATTTTTGATTATTGAATTTTTTGTCTTAGAGTTCGGTTAGTCCAAGGCCCACGAGGAAACTGAGGGTCACAGAAATTAAATTCATGTATATCCCATAGTTTAAAGAAACCATGTATCCTTGAATGCTTAATATTAAGAAGTTAACAGAGAGGTTTTCATTCATTCATTTAACAAATACTTGCTGAGCATCTACTATGATCCAGACATAATTCTTGGCCTTTGGCATCCTTTCCCTTGTAAAGCTTATATTTTGGTCAAGGAGAACAGACTATAAATGATAAACATATTAAATAAGTAAATTATTTCATACATTAGAAGGTGATAGTCACGGAAAAACACAAAAGTTGAGATGTAAAAGAGTATTTTTGCCTCTGGGTGTAAGGTAAATATAATGTTAAATAGGTGATTTGGTGCAGGTAATATTTGGTTATAGCTTCAGAATATAGGTTATAGTCATTCATTCATTCAGTAATTTAGCAAATATTTATTGTCTACAACTAGAAAATAAATAAAGTGACTATAATAAATAATAAAGTGACTACTATATTTAGTCACTTTAGGAAAAAGGGACTATGGTCCTTGGTGGAGCTTGCATTTTAATGAGACAGATAAACAAGCCCACAGATATGTATATAATTATGTATTGTGTTAAATGCTATGAAAAAATGATTGGAAAGATCCATTTTATGTTGGGGATTGGGGAGATCCAGGCTCTCTGAGGCTTATAGGACAGAGAATGTGGAGCAGAAGTGGAAGGATGCCTAACAGAGCAGAAAGCAGAATTCAGACGTGAAGGGTTGCTTGTTTGTGTTTGTGGAATATTTGAGTAGTTAGCACTGAGAACAACTTAATTTGCAGGATAGTGGATTTATTCATTTGCAGGAGAGGTCCACATGTTTGGTGCTTCCCTTTGTCTTTCTTCCACCCAGAGATCCTTCAGTGTCTGAGTTGTGGAGTACAGTGTTCACTTTGGCCTGGAGATCAACCACAGGAGAGAAGTGAACGGTGGGGCATCCTTATGCTCTACTCGGAGGGAACACGGCCTGTAAGGAGGCAGGTGAGGTTTGGGACTCACTCCCTGTGTGACTTTGGGCTGGTACCTAACTCCCCTGAACCTCAGTCTTCTCTTCAGAAAATAGAGGTGGTAACAGAATGCTGAGCCATTAAGATAAAGGTTGTTTTCTGCTGTATTCCCAGCAACTGACATGGTGTCTGGTACATGGTTAATGTTTAATAAATAGTCCTTAAATGAATAAATATATTTCTGTAGCATGTTGAGGAGAGCCGTTGGGTTTATATTTTATATCGAAATGCAGCGAGCTCAGTGCCTTCCTTGCTCTGAAAGCAGCCATGTTAGGAAATGGATGGCTTGTCTGACAGGCTGTCTGGCTTTGTTTTGGCTTATGGTGAGCTCTCATAAAAAATGGAAAGAACTCTGTTTCTCTTTCCACTCTTGTCTATTAAAAGAACTTGAAAAATCTAAATCCTTGGTCTCTTAGGATCTTATAAAGAATCCAAGTGGCTTAACAGATGTGAGAAGCTCTGGAAAAAAAATTTTTTTAAATTAATTTATTTTATTTTTGGCTGCATTGGGTCTTCGTTGCTGTGTGCGATCTTTCTCTAGTTGCAGTGAGCGGGGCTACTCTTTGTTGCGGTGTGCGGGCTTCTCATTGTGGTGGCTTCTCTTGTTGAGGAGCACGGGCTCTAGGCGCGCAAGCTCAGTAGTTGTGGCATGCAGGCTCAGTAGTGGTGGTTCACGGGCTTAGTTGTTCTGCAGCATGTGGGATCTTCCCGGACGAGGGCCCGAACCCGTGTCCCTGTACTGGCAGGCAGATTCTTTTTTTTTTTTTTTTTTTTTTTTTTTTTGCGGTATGCGGGCCTCTCACTGTTGTGGCCTCCCCCGTTGCGGAGCACAGGCTCCGGACGCGCAGGCTCCGGACGCGCAGGCTCAGCGGCCGTGGCTCACGGGCCCAGCCGCTCCGCGGCATATGGGATCCTCCCAGACCGGGGCACGAACCCGTATCCCCTGCATCGGCAGGCGGACTCTCAACCACTTGCGCCACCAGGGAGGCCCCTTTTTTTTTTTTTTTGTGGTACGCGGGCCTCTCACTGTTGTGGCCTCTCCCGTTGTGGAGCACAGGCTCCGGACGCGCAGGCTCAGCGGCCATGGCTCATGGGCCCAGCCGCTCCGTGGCATGTGGGATCTTCCCGGACTGGGGCACAAACCCGTGTCCCCTGCATCGGCAGGCGGACTCTCAACCACTGCGCCACCAGGGAAACCCATGGCAGGTGGATTCTTAACCACTGCACCACCAGGGATGACCAAGCTCTGGAAAATTTTAAACATTTGGGTCAAATGGTGTGTCTTGACTTTCTTCCTGAACACCTTTCTCAAGGTGCAGCTGCCTTATGTAACACAAAGGGCCTCACCTTTCTAGCCAGTAAAATCTAGATCCCAAACGTCGTCTCATCTCACTTTTTGTAAGAACAAAGGAGCCTTATTTAAAGGTTTCTAGAGGGACATGAATTTTTAAATTTCTCTTTTCTAACAGTCTTTGTTAGTCACTTGAAGTTTGTAAGGATATAAAGAAGTGTAGCTGACTCTGCTTGATCTATTTTTGCTTATATAATTCATAACGGCCATCCTACTGCAGTTTGGCATGGTTTTGTTTTACTGTCAGTCAGTATTTATGTAATACTTTAAAATGGAAAAGTACTTTCTAGCTATTTATTATGGAAGCCTCTGTTATCAGTGACAAATAGTTCTAGGAGACTGTTCATAACACAGATCTGTCTGCTTTCTGGTGTCAGCTTAGAGTTTGCCAGCACTCTCTAAAAGACATATTCAGGACAATGACTTTTGTGGTTTTTTTTTTGGATAGTCATGGGATTTTCAAAACTTTTGGTAAAAAATAGTTCTTTGGATATGTGTTTTTGTATTGGGCAAGAAATGATGTGGAGGTGATATTGGAGGATTCTATTAATTTTAGATAGGAAAATGATGAAGTCTCTTTTAAAGTCAAATATCTGGTAAATTACAGAAGTTTCTAGAGTTAAGTGATTGTTTCCCAAGGCAGCCCACTGTGACTAATCAGAACAGTGGAATATTTAAGCTTTGGAGTCAGATAAGCCTGTTTTCAAATCCTTGTTCCAATCACTTACTGGATGACTAAGTGAGAAGGAAGCAGTCAAATTAATGACACTGGACTTCTCACTTTGACATTGGGCAATCAATCTACTTAAGGCTCTGAGCCTGAATTTCCTCAGTTGTAAAAGAGGATGGTGTTCCTTTCCTTGAAGAGGGATCCTGATAAGGATTAAATGAAGTAAAGCCCAGAACAGTGCTTGCCTGTAGTACTCATTGACTCAGTGGTCCCTCTTCTTTTCTTCTTCTCTTACTATCCCTGCCATCTCACAAAGAAATAGCAAAAGAAAAAAGGTTAAATGGTGAAGGAGGTCAAAAGGTTACAAAAAAAAAAAAAAAAAAAAAAAAAAAAAGAAATCTCCTGCCTGGAAACCTTCCCAGACACCCAACTTTCTTGCTTGAAGTGCATTTCTTCTTTTGTCTTTGGAAATTAGTAGAGGAGAATTTGTCTCAATTATAAACCCCATCCTTGTGGGAAGTGTAGAGTGTTCAACATTCACACAGAATGTTCTACATGCTTGGTATGCAAAGAGGACTGTGCCAGGAGCTGGGGCTCCTAGGGATGAAAAGCAGAGAACTGGGAGAGGGACAGGTCACACAAAGGAATTTCCATGGACCCTGTGCTGGGGGGACATGTAAACTGAACTGGGACTCCTCTGTGCCAAGACTTACGGAGAACTCTCTATGGAGCTCATTGGGCTCTCCATAGGAAATAAGGGTGCTAGAGCTGCATTCCTGGGAGTCACGTGCCTCATTCCTTATTAAACCCCTCTTCTCCCCTCATTGACCAAAATTGCGGGGGGCTTGGTCAGTTCCTACCATGAGACACAAGGGAAAACCAAACCGGCCTTCTCTTTTGGACAATGACTCAGAACTCAGGAATGCATTCATGCTTTTAATAAAGACATCGAGTGCCTATTATAGAGTAGTCCAGTTCCAGGCCTAGGGTATGGAGAACTAAACTGCACATAGGCTGCCTTCCAGGTGCTTCCCTTCTGGAGGAGACAGATATGTAGATACATCGGGACCTAGTGGGAGAGGAGGTCAGAACATGGAGAACTTTGTGGGCCTCACTAAGGGGCTTGTCCTTTGTTCTCTGAGTGATAAGGAGTCACAGAAGGGTTTTGAGAAGAGAAGTAGTTTGCTTGGGTTTTCATTTTCAAAAGGACTCTCATAAGGGCTTGTTAGGAAGATAGTTGACTTGGACTCATCAGGGAGGACTCCAGCCTGGCTTGGCCCATGAGTGCCACCTTCCCTCCCTCCTCCAGCTGGACCAGGTGCATCTGTTCTGCGCTCATGCTGCACCTGGATTTCTCCCTGCTACAGTGCTTATCCTCATGTAGGGTCACCTGTTCTCCTGTTGTGTCCCTAGCTAGAATGGCAGGCACTAACTCATGCTTATCACTCTCTCCCTGAGGTCCAGCAAGGAGCCTGGAACACTGCTGGTGCTCACTAAATGTATACACACATTTTAAAAAAGAATGTCAAATGGAACTATTGCAGAAATGCAGGAAAGAGAAAATCAGGGTCTGGGTGAACTAGAAGCATGAGAGTGGGAGGATGGAAGGAGGGAAATGAAGGATGGTGGGCAGCCCCAGTAATGGGTCAGTGCTCCTGGTGACCTGTAGAGCAGGGACCAGGGTGCAGCAGGCCTCAACTTCCTGTTCCTCTCCTGCTTTTCTCATTTGTAAAATGGGGGTTTTAATGCTACTCATGGAGAAGTTGTGGAGATGAAATTAGAGTGTACAATGGAAGCCCAGTGCCAGTGTGACTGGTGGCTGCTGGCTGCTGTTTGCCTTGGTTTCTCCAGTGTGATCAGTCTCCAGACCACTGGGAGCTGAGGAAAAGGGAAAAGCACAGTTTGAAGGAGCTAAAATTCTCTCTTCTAACTTCTGTGCCTCCCTCTGTCTATGAGAGCAGTCACTGTCCTGGGGAGACCACGTCAGTGACATAAACATTCTTTCCTCTCACAGGCCCCTGGATCCTCTGCCCTCAACAGCCAGTCCTTTCTAAAAGATGACAGATTTATATCAAAAACAATTCTGGGGCTTCCCTGGTGGTGCAGTGGTTGAGAGTCCGCCTGCTGATGCAGGGGATACGGGTTTGTGCCCCAGTCCGGGAGGATCCCACATGCCACGGAGCGGCTGGGCCCGTGAGCCATGGCCGCTGAGCCTGCGCGTCCGGAGCCTGTGCTCTACAATGGGAGAGGCCACAACAGTGAGAGGCCCGTGTACCGCAAACAAAACAAAACAAAACAAAACAAAACAACCAAACAAAAAAAAACAATTCTGAAAAATTCCAACCACTCTATGAATGAATGAGTGAATGAACCAGTGGCCTTTAGCCTGAGCCTTGCCATTTATCATGACTTAAGACACCCTCCCTCCCTGAGCCTCAGTTTCCCACTGTCTAAATGGGCATTAGGCTGTATTCTGCACAGATTTGTTTCAAGAATTCAGTTAGATAACACACGTGTGAGCACCTCCAAAATTCTAATGTAATAGAAATGTCTTTTTATCATCTTACATCATGTCCCCCATAGATGGCACACAGAAGAGACCTTTGGCTGAATGCTGAAAGGATAAACAGTGCTTATTTGATATACTTATCATACCATGTCTTGTTATATAAAGAATTTGCATGCCAAGAGGTACCCGTGGGGTGGTGGATCCCAATGAGGTGGGCGGTGTTACTGGCTTCACCAGCTGCCCCCCTTGGCCAGTGTTTGACCTTCACTGGTTTTTACCAGTTTGGATGCTGACACGGCTCCTGCTGAAGGAGGCATCTTCCCCCAACTTCCCCACCCTACACGGCAGAGATGAGGTTTCGTAGCTGTGACCGTCTGTGTGCAGGCCGTGCCCCCTTCCCCTCCATTTAGCATCCCCTCTGTACCCTAAAACACCAATTCATTGCTGTGAGGGGATGTTCAAGAGACAGCACTTGAATGAGAGTGCAGCGAAGGCCCGCCAAAACAGCACAGGGGCTGGAGCCTCTCCGCTGGGGTGACAAGCACGACTCTGCTTCTCCCAGCTGCTGGAGGAAGTAGTGGGGCTCCTGAATTTCTGATGCCACATCAACCCACCCACTAATTTGAAGGTCATTTGTTTATATCAAATTCCTCTTTTAAAATGTAGACATCCTTGGAGGGTAAATCCTAATGGTCATTCACACCCTGATGAAAATAAATTTAGTTATATACTTTTTTTTTTTTTTTTTTTTGCGGTATGTGGGCCTCTCACTGTTGTGGCCTCTCCCCTTGCGGAGCACAGTCTCCGGACGCGCAGGCCCAGCAGCCATGGCTCACGGGCCCAGCCGCTCCGCGGCACATGGGATCTTCCCGGACCGGGGCACAAACCTGTGTCTCCTGCATCGGCAGGCGGACTCTCAACCACTGCGCCACCAGGGAAGCCCCTAGTTATATACTTTTTAAAAAAAGAGGTTAGGGCCTCCCTGGTGGCGCAGTGGTTGGGAGTCCGCCTGCCGATGCAGGGGATACGGGTTCGTGCCCCGGTCTGGGAGGATCCCATATGCCGCGGAGCGGCTGGGCCCGTGAGCCATGGCCGCTGGGCCTGCGCGTCCGGAGCCTGTGCTCCGCAACGGGAGAGGCCGCAGCAGTGAGAGGCCCGCATACCGCAAAAAAAAAAAAAAAAAAAAAAAGAGGTTAAATGGGTGATCGAAAAATAATTTCCATACTGGCTAATGTGGTGTTCCTAAATTTCCTTCATTTAAATGTTGCCAAGAAGAAAATTTTATTAGAGGCCAGTTCATGAACAACCCTTGATTAAATGAAAATTACAATGTTTCTTAAACTCTTTGGAAAGCCTGGATTAAAAATATTTCAAAGTGGCATGGCAAGATGTGTCAGTAGTTAACTGAATTTAAACATAGAGTTTACCATGATAGATGGCTGGTTGACAGGCAATTACATGAAGAGTTTACCATTTTAGGGCATTGCTAATGAAACAAGTTGTAATAATGGATGGCCATTAGATTACATCATTATGGATACTTTTGGGGTAACTATTGGAAATGTTGTGGACTAATTGGGGACTTCAAACTGTTAAGGAGAGTTGTATGCATACAAATATGAGGTTTTAGCTTTGCAATAGAATTTAAGGTCATTTGGCTGTAATATTTGCTACCTCATGGCTCACCAGGGCTAATTTGTCTGATTTGGCCAGTTGCATTTGTATCCTCTTTCTCCTTCATTTCTTTATGTGTACACCTTACAAAGTCTGTGTTCAACATACTAGGTGCTCAACCTTAAAGGGAAAGATCTTTCAAGTAAGAAAAAGTCCTTTCTTTGGCCTTGTGTATGAAAAGCTGTGTTCCCTTGTAAGAATTAACAAACAACTCAATATGAGAACAAATAAGAGTTGTTTATTAATTCTACTAATGGACAAGGGGACGTTGTACCAAGGCAGGAAGAAGGATCTGAACAAGTATTTAAAATCTATACTGGGACTGGCAGAAATAAATTCTGACAGCTCCATGGACTGGTGAGATGGGCAAGGAGGGAGTTGTGAAGAAATAGGGCTCAAAATGGGGAGGGAGAGACTTGGAGAGAGTCTGGGATAGACTAGTAAAGACCGGACACTTAGATCATTTCACAGAACTTGTTGTAATTACTTGTATAACAAATGATTGTGAATTGGTTGTGACATTCAGTTTGTAAGAAATATCATATTTCTCTTTGTTAAAAGTCTAGTTTCTAGTTCCTTTTCCAGGGTTGGCAAGAGGTACAGTTTCAGATATTTTTTTTGAGATTCCTTGCTCTTCCTTTGGGTTGAGTCAGGGCCCTTGGGCTTATGCAGTACAGGACAAATGGGGGAGAGATCAGGAGTTTGTTATGGTCTCCCCTGAGAAGCTCTTGTTCCAGACTTCATGTGGTCCTTTCAAAGGCAGAGACTCTGCTGTTACCCACTTACTTCCTGCCAGGCTGTCTTTGAGGCTGAGGTTCTTATTGCCAACATTTTTAGGTATTTTTGTATCCACCTTCATCTAGGTGTTCTGCCACATCCAGGGTGTTGAGTATGAACTGGCTGTAATCACCTCTCTTCTTTCCTTCCTTATTCCCTCCATGGCCATCCCCCACTCCAAACTTTGGGGTTTGACTATTGCCCCTTTTCTGCCAAGCATCAGTTTCTGTGTCTATCACCCTCTCAGCTCATCTGGCTTTGTTATTTTCACTTGGCTTATGCATTCAAATAAACATCAGTCTTTGTTTGTAGACAAACAGCTACAAACTCTGGAACACAGAAGTCTGCTCCTATAAAAGGAAGATCAACATAAGTTTTGCCGGTGAGTCCACAGAAACAAAGAGACAAACAAAATATATATACATATACATTTAAAAATTAAGGCATCAATTAATTTCTCACTAACTTATCTTTTTAGACTTGTTAATTGTATGCCTTTCCTATTATTCTTAGGTCTAGTAAGACAGCAACTATATCTCCATGCATACCATTGTTTCTCTAGTACTGAGCATGTAGCTCAATAAATATAAGTTTATAGAAGAATAATCAGGTAAGCTGACTGGGGTCATAAGGTCATAAAATAAAGAATCTTCTCAGGAAGTGTTAAGGAGAATTAAAGTTCTATTGACTTCTAGAAGTTTAGAACCTAAAATAATGAAGAAGGACCTGGGGACCTGGCTATAATCAGAAGAGAACTCTCTTTCTCCAAGGACCCAGAAAGCTGAAATAAAGTGTGATCTAGATATAGGGCAGAAGAAAGACTTACCTTCAAAGCTTAAGGAAGGTCAATGATAAGCAAGATTGAAGATCAGGGAAAGGTTGAAAGACGTGCATGCTCATTTCAAACATTTACCAAGCTGAGTGAGTCATTTTCATGTATATGTCTGTTCTATGGCTCATTTCTAGAGAAATTTTGCCTTCTGTATTCATTCACATAGTAAAGTGGAGTACACTCCTAAAGCAGATATAGGACTAGAGGAGAAATTAGTCCCTGAATCCTTTTTATGATTAACAGTAACTTAACAGTGACTGTGGTCACAGAAAATTACTATGAGAACTATTTGTCCTAAAGGAATTTGTTTTGTCATTTGCTAAATTTATATTTTCTATTTAGATGCTTGAGGAAGTAGCAAAAGAAAGTGTGCATTAAAAAATTTTATCTGTTCACCTGAACAGAAAATATTTTGTCAGTATTTACTATGTTCAAGGACTATAAAATCTTTTAAGATGTCATTGCTACAATCTAGTATTGATGAAAGTGGTGGTGGTGGTAATGGTGTGGTATGATAAGAAGGAGGGGTTAAGCCAAGTGTAGAAATAACTATAAAATAAGGTTCTATGATAGGGCCACATAGGTAGGATACACAATAAGACATGCACAAGAAGGAGAGATTGTATTTAACAGAGTGATCATGGAAAATTTGACAGAGGAAGGGGCAATGATCTAGCTATTGAATGATTTTAATAAGTGGAAGTAACAAGGGAGAAGGCAGAAAGATATTTCAGTTAGAAAAATAAATTGGCCTTATCTCTAGAATAGCTTTGTCTTCTTCCTGTTAATCAACTGAGTAAGCATATTGATAGTGGTGTGTGGTTACCCCACTGTGATTATTACCTTGTATTTATATACTGTGAATTTCAAAGCTTGGTTGGCATAATTTCACTACCGTTATGAAGGCCTAGAAGTGGTTTGTGGTCTTTTGGAAGGGCAAGATTTCCCAGAAAAAATAGTAGTGAGATTCTTAGGTTTGGAAAGTACTAGACATGCATTTTTCCTCTGGTTTTGAGTGATTCCTTTTAGTTAACCGACTGATCTGGGAAGATGGCTGTTATTCTATTCCATGCTTTGGACTCTTCTGTTTGAACCTCATTCTGCAGAGGTCATATCTTAGGATTTATTACTCTTTCCCAGTCAAAGAAAACAAGATCTCACATTACATATGTTAAGAACATGACTTTACTTTTTTTGTTGTTGCTGTTCTTAGTGGCTTTATTCATAATAGCCCCCAAATAGAAATAATCCAAATTTCCATCACCAAGGGAATAAATAGATTGAGGTATATCCATATAAGGGACTATTCTTCAACAATAAAAAAGAATGAACTAGTTAGTTTCAGATGTACAGCAAAGTGATTCAGTTATACATATATACATTCTTTTTCAGGTTTTTTTCATTATAGATTATAGGATATTGATTATAGTTCCCTGTGCTATACAGTAGGTCCTTGTTATTTATCTATTTTATATATAGTATCAAACACATTTCTTAATCTCGCTGAACCCAAATTCCCTCAGGGCTCACCCCAAATGAGTTGAGGGTAAGGTAAATTTTCTTTTTTGAAATATATTGTGCTAGAAAATGGGAAGTTTTACAAATTTGAATACACAAATATTTAAAATATCTTTATGTACTTAAAGAAAATAATAAAAATAGGAAGATATTTATAACAAATATGATAAAGCAGTATAATTCTTAATATATCCAGGGTGTATAGAACTTGGTGATAAAAGTTCTGAGAGCTCAATAGTGGTTGGTTAAAGGGCATGAACAGAAAAAACTTAAAAGAAGAAACATGAACAACCAGTAAACATGTGGAATAATCATTGGTACAGCAAATAATCAAATAAGTAAAAACTAAAGCAAGAATGAGGCTTCATTTTCACCTATTAAATGCATAAAGATTAAAAAGTGATAATATTCTAATATTTAAGGAGGGAGTGGAAGAGGCAATTGCCTACATTTTTGAAAGACAGCTTGATAATATACATCATGTTTTGATCCATTCTTTTTCATGGCTCATATTTACTCTTGGCTTCATATGCTTCTCCCTCTCTTGGAAATATATCCTAAGGAAATAATATTTAAAGAACAAACAATATGTCCATGCCACTCTCTCACTTTGTCCCAGCTTACCCTTCCTCGTTCCCTTGTCCTCAGGTCCATACACTACCAAATGTAAAATAGCTAGTGGCAAGCAGCCACATAGTGCAGGGAGATCAGCTTGGTGTTTTGTGACCACCTAGAGGGGTGGGATAGGGAGAGTGGGAGGGAGATGCAAGAGGGAGGGCATATGGGGATATATGTATACATGTAGCTCACTCACTTTGTTATACAGCAAAAACTAACACACCATTGTAAAGCAATTATACTCCAATAAAGATGTAAAATAAAATAAAATAAAGAAAAAACAATAGAGAAAAATAAAAGTCTTACGCATGTTCACTGAAATGTTATTTGACTTGGATTCAGAAAAATCTGGACTCTATATTTAAAATATACATAAGGAAAAAACCCAAAGGAAGTACATTGAAATAGTAATTCTATTTATCTTTGATAGGATACTATGGATGAATGTTCTTTCTGTATTTTTATTTATTTATTTATCTGTTTATTTATTTTTTAATTGACGTATAGTTGATTTAAAGTGTTGTATTAGCTTCAGGTGTACAGCAAAGTGATTCAGTTAAACATATATATATATCTATTCTTTTTCAGATTCTTTTCCCTTATAGGTTATTATAAAATATGGACTATAGTTCTCTGTGCTACACAGTAGGCCTTTGATAGTTACCTATTTTAAACATAGTAGTGCGTAAATCCCAAATTCCTAATTTATCCCTTTCCACTTTCTCCTTTGGTAACCATAAGTTTGTTTTCTATATCTGTGAGTCTATTTCTATTTTGTATATAAGTTCATTTTTATCATTTAAAAAGTTTTATATTTTCCAATTTTCAATTCCATTAAAGAAAAAAAATACATCTTGCTACCTTACCAGAAAAATTCAAGTATATGTAAAGTGGTTTGTTGTGAAAACTAGTTTTCATTTTTTTTTTGTTGGTAAAATATCTGATTTCATTAAGAATATCTCATGCTGGAGTTCACAAAGAGAGTCATCCAAGATGGCAACACAGGAGGCTCCTGAGCTCCACTCTTCCCATGGACACAGTGAATGTATAGCTATGCGTGGAGTGATTCCCTCTGAAGGAGATCCAGAAACAAGCTGGGAGACTCCTACACATCTGACAACTGAGAAAATGCCCACACAGAAACACATAAGAAAGTCTGAGGCACACTCTTGTCATGAAACCCACTGTCAGCAGAGCACCATACAATTGGGAGGGAACCCCAACTCCCAGCTTCTCTCTGAGGAGTGAAGGGTTTGGACCCCACACCCAGGGCCCCAGCTTTTAAAATTCCTATCAGAAGGGCAGACTCCCAAAATATCTCGCTCTGAAAGCCAATAGGGCTTGTGTCTCTGGGACCCATAAGACCAACACAAACAAAGAAGCAATTCTTAATGGGTACGCGAGTACTTAGTCAGAAATAGATCATATTGCAGATTCCTAAAATGGTCATTCCTGAGTTACATAATGCATTGTTTAGGAATTGGTTGGAATATTTTTGGTATATGTTATTTTTATGATTTATCAGTGTAGGGTAGATGATGGGAAGTGAGTTCATTGTCTTCAGTGACCCTAAGTTCTCTTTTTGTGCCTGTTAACATTTCATTCCTGTGTCCCTAACATAGGCACTCTGTGTTCTCATATATAGCCTCCAGCCTCTTCCAGGTAAGACTATTTCTTAAAGGACCTCTAGACAGAAGGCACTGGAACTTAACATGACAGAAAGAATTGCTACTGGTGAAATTTAGGGATTTACGGTTGTTAATGGACTGAATGTTTGTGTTCTCTCAGAATTTAAATGTTGAAACTTTAATCCCCAGTGTGATGGTATTTGGAGGTGGGACTTTTGAGAAGTTATTAAGTTTAGATTAGAAGTGTCATGATGGAATTGGTGGCCTTAGAAGAAAAGGAAGAGAGTGATCTTTCTCCCTCTGGGTGCAGGCACTGAGGAAAGACCATATGAGGACATAGCTAGAAGGCTGCCACCTGCAAGTCAAGAAGAAGGCCCTCACCAGACACTGAATCTGCTGACATTCTGATCTTGGATTTCCCATGCCTCAGAAATGTGGGGAATAAATGTCTGTTGTTTAAACCACTCGGTCTAAGGTATTTTGTTATAGCAGCCTGAGCAGACTAAGACAGAGGGGAAGACACCTTTTGGCTATGGTCATTTTTGCTTTCCTTTTGTTCCTTGGGGACTTGTATGCTGTTTGTCCACTCTTATTTCTTATATTTAACACGTCTCTTCCTGAATGTTGGAAATATTTCTTGTAACCAACCAAAGTCCTTTTTCCCTGGCATTGTGTTTATATTTTTTTAACTGATGGGTTCTTTGTTCCAGCAGCAATTCTTGGATTACTAAGCTCTATTTGTTTATAAATTATCTTATTTGTTTACCAAGTCAATTGCCTTCTGGGGCAACCCATTTTAGTATTCAATAAGTCTTGATTAATATCATTTGCAAGTCTCTCCCACAATATGGTTGTGTCTACACATGCAAGTAAATTTGACTGAATTCAGCAAAAACATGTAATGGTGAATCACTGCTTTGATGGCATGTTCAAATTATTGGCTTTTGGATTTAGTCCTGTGTAGAAATGACCTGTCAGAATTGTTAGCTTACATGAACTTTTTTTTTTTTTTTTTGCGGTACGCGGGCCTCTCACCGTTGTGACCTCTCCCGTTGCGGAGCACAGGCTCCGGACGCACAGGCTCAGCGGCCATGGCTCACAGGCCCAGACGCTCTGCGGCATGTGGGATCTTCCCGGAACGGGGCATGAATCCGTGTCCCCTGCATCGGCAGGTGGACTTTCAACCATTGTGCCACTAGGGAAGCCCTACAAAAGTTTAAAAAGTATTTATCAAAAATAAAATTTGCCTTGGCACCTTAATCTACCTAACATTGCTAATAAATTTTAGAAACATGTAATACGCTTCTTAACATTGTCAATTTTGTTTTACACATACAGCAAGAAAGACCAGTGTCTATTTTTTGTCTTTGAACTCATTTGGACATCTTGTCCTGAAGAGTGATTCAAAAAAATATGATAGACTTGTATAGAACAAACCTTAGCTTGATCTATGTGAAATTACTATTAGGTTATTTTTGACTTACAAAAATGACAACAAATGTTACTAATAATTATTTTCATAGGCTCACTGATTTTCCCTCTCTTAATTTAATGGTTTCATCACACTTTGGAAATTAAAGCACTGTTAAAGCTCATTCGCTTTTTGAACTCCACTGGGTCAGTAATGGGCTTCTGCCATTGTCTGGTTAACTGATTTGTCACATTTTTGTGTTCATAGTGCATACATATCGGTAAAAACACATATATGGTTTTTGGAGGGTAGCTATTTTACTTTTCAAGAATGGACTTACCTGTTTTGCAAATTCAGGTCAAAATGAAATGTGCCAGTAGTAATTTGGACACCTTAATTTTGCTACAGATCAATAGTTCTCATTCCCTGTGTCCATTGGGCAGGTTTTATGAATGATCTTGTATTCAGTCCAGTTCATGAGGGTTTATTGAGCTCCTGTTGTATGCTAGAGAGTGAGCCAGGTGTTGGGAATACAAAGATGACGAAGATATAAATATGTGAAAATAGTGTCACAAATTGCAGCATTGAGGGTTAAATAAGGTTAATGTACATCTGTGAACAGTCTCCACAGTCATTCCAATAGCAATGAATTAATTCAACAGATATTCAATATTTATGAAGCCCAGCCATAAGCCAAGCACCATGTTAGGTGCTGTGTATCCAATGAGATAACAAGACACCACTCTTCTTGGCCCCCTGGAGCAAAGCGCTTAAATGATACATATTTGGCAATATACAGAAGGCCATTTGTAATTGTTTCCAATTTGTTTTGCTCACTGCTGCTGGAGTGGGCACTCTGAAACAGGAATCTGATTATGTCACTCTCCTTGCTTAACAACTTTGAGTGACATTCTTGTTGCCTAACAAAAAAAGGTCAAATTCCTTAGTATGGTTTTGCACTCTGATCCTAGATTTATTTTCCAGTTTCTACTCCTTCTCATGTGTCTTAGGCTGTGGCCAAACAAGAATACTGCTGATCCCCAAACATCATGTGCTTTTATGCCCGTTTGCCTTTGCTCACATGGTCCCTTTTACCTGAAGGGTCCTACCCCTCCTACCTGCGCACACGCATCCTCCACACTCACTCTGTTGGCAAACTCCTACTCATATGTCACTACTTCAATGACCTCCCAAGCATAACTCACTATGTTTCTGTACCAATTTGTCTGCTTTTCATGTTATTTTCATGTCATTCTCCTGGGCCAGATGACAAGGTCTTTGAGGGTTCTAAACTGGATGTATATTGAGCTTAATTATCTCCAGTGCCGGAACTTCCTCCATCCTACTTCCTAGCCAATTGCTTTTGTTTCCAAATACAAGGACAAAATTGTGTCCCGCCTTTCCAAGAACTTCTAAGTACACAATCTCATTACAAACTTAGAATAGCTTTGTGGAACATTTAGGGCAAGTAGAATTGTATTTAATTCACAGTCAAGGAATCTGAAGCTAGGATCTGTGAAGTGCTTGCTTCAAAATAAGAAAGTGCTAGGATCAGGATTGTTTACATTCTCAGCTCTGTCCATTCACATCCATTTTGCTATCTGTCTACACCAAAAATTCCTTAGAATTACTTTCCTTTTTATAGAATTGTAGCCATAACAGAAGTGGAACCCAAGCCATGGCTTCTATACTGGACTGAATAAATATTGACTGAACAAAATAGGATTCCTCTCTGTAGTCCTCGTTTGCAGGTAAACCAAAAGCATGGGTAGTCACAGTGGTGGTTTGTGCTGACTCTACCAGGTGGTATTATTGGTCTCTCTCTGGCTGTAGCCTATGGGTCCTGAGCACTCCTGGCTGTGAGCTGTGTCTTCCACTATTGCTGTTGCCCTTTCTCTTGCCTTAACGCTGGGGCTGCTGTCTGTCACTATCTCCTCTTCTGCCACTGCACTTGAAGCAGTGTTGGTGGCCCAGTTCTCAAAACTGGGGAATAGTCTTTGAGAGCAAATGAGATTTTGGGCCCATAAAGGGTAGCTAAGGACATTGGATGGGCCTCACTCTTGTGGAACTCAGTCATCATACTCTATTAGTGATCAATTTAGGGGTGCATCTGAGTCTATTGACATCCTTTTACTTTAGAGTGAGTTTCCTATATTTTGGTGGGTATTTCCTACCCAGATTGGGGTAACTCTTGTTATGCTTAGTTTACTAATCTTGAACATCATACCACAGACCTCTTCATTATTTTTCAAAGGAGCTTTAGGGGTCTGATACGTGGAGATTTTTCATTTAATTTTATTTCAGCCAACATTTATTGAGCACCTATATGTCTCAGGCACTATGCTAGATTGTAAAGTGTCCTATTTAATTTTCTTGTAATTGCAGGGTTATCCCCACTGGCCCTCTGTTACAGATGAGAGAACCTAGGATCAGAAAGTTCAGTAATTGGCCCAAGGGAACAAAGCAGAGCTGGGACTGAAAGGCCTGTCTGATCTCAAAGTCTTTGTTCTTCCTCTTGCTGCTTCCTGGTATGAATGCCACCATGATCCATAGTCACTTAAGATTTCAGAGGATTTAACAAGCTAGAATGACATTACCCTGAAGCTAGCATTTGAAGAGTTTACTGGGAGAATAATCTTGCTATTACTGCCAGCGCCAGTAGGATCTATAAGATTTATAAGACATGATAAATGTCAATAGAAGACAGCTCCCTGTGCGTATTTAATTTTGTTCTCCCTCTTTAACTACAAATATAAGAGAAAGAAAGACTATTTTTTACAACTTAACTTTCTAAATGACTTGGAAATCCTTGGGGGCTTCTTATTTTCTCTTCTCTCATGAGTCCTCTAAGGACTAACATGTTAAAAATTATGATTATCCTTTCCAGATGTTGGAGTTTTGATTGCAAGTAGAATAGGAGTAGCTAAGAGGTGGTGGAACTGGCGTTGCTTTGTGGAAAATGTTCAGACAACACACGAAAACCTGCCAAGTCTCTTGCAACGTTTTATTTGTATTGATATGTGTTTGGCTCCATCAGCTCTGCTTGAGGCTGTGAGGCTGATTAGAATGACCAGACAAAAGAGTTCTGGGGGTATTTCTTCTCATTCCACTACAGTTCCTGAGTCCTGAGCAGATTAAAGATAGTAACGGTTCTGCAGTTAGGTAAGAGATTGAACAAAATTAGTACCATTGGTGAATAAATGTTAAGTATCTTAAGAATTTGCTTAAATCAGAAAGTAAATGAAAAATCAGATTGGAAGAAAATTCAGAGAATTTAAATGAATGTTTGCCCCTAAAATTACCACTATGTGATTTAAGAAAATCATGGATTCACTATGAAATCATTTAATTTTATCTTCTGCCTTAAAAAAACAGCACTTCAAGTCTTGTTCATTTTTGTACTTCATGGAGATTCCATGCCTGCCCTAAGAATATGCTTCTATTTATTTCAGGGGTAACTACTCAGCTTGCCTTTCCATCTCCTAATGGGAATCAACTTTTGAAACATTCATGTTTCCCCTGCAGAATTACCTTGTCAGTCTAGAAGCTGACATATATCAGTAAAGCTGGGGGCAATTTTGACCATGACTATATTCCCATTTTTAAGTAAAAGACATTTTGTACTTTCCATTTGTTTGTCACTCAATTTTGATCTGGTTTCCAAAGGTGCCTTAGTTTTTCAACCATGAGACAGGAGAGCAGGTGTCACAAGGTGGTGTGGATGTGTTCAGCTGATGCCCAGGGAGCATGAGATTCCTGCATTTTGTTCTTAGGTTTCTGTTATACAAGAGACAAAGTAGGAGAGAGAAAGGAACTATATATGATCAGTCCAAACCTTAAACTGTCAAGGTGAAGCTTTTGTCATTTGAAAATTACCTTCAGTTTTTTCAATATTGGAAAAATATTCTGTGTAAGAAAATCAAACTGCAGAAAAATTTTTTGGTGTATGGTTTTGTTGGAATAGTGGTTAGCTAATCCCAGACATCTCTTTGGAGTCTCTAGGAATTCTGGTCTCGAGAAGAAAGAACAGTTTGAAAAACAACTTTATAAGTTCAATTTTATTAACAGAAGTCTTTCAACAGAGGCAAAAGGAAAGACTTTGGAGGCAGACAAGTCTAGGTTTGAATTCTTGTTCTGCTACTTACTAACTTTGTAAACTTGGCCAGATTATTTGACTCCTGGAGACTTAATTTCCTTGTCTGTAAAACATCGAAGTGAATACATAACTTTCAAAATTATTATGAGAAATCAATGTATGCAAATATAGACCAGAGAGGGCCTCCCAATAACTGAGAAATATTTTTAAATAGAATGTGGAAGTTGTTATCATAGAGGTTAAATTTGCACTGTGAAACATGCTAGTCACACAAGGCCAAAGATTACTGCTCCGCAGCCTAAAATGTGCCTGTGACTCTTCTTCCTTGTTGCTATAGCTGTCAATGAGAATGCTAATATCTGTCATTATTGCGTTCTTACTCTGTACTATGTATTGTATAAACATTGTGCGATTTAATCTTCAAAACTATCCTATGGGATAGTTTATGTGATTCCAAACAACAAACTTAGCTGAAATTAAAATTAAAAATATAATTTACTCTGTCATTATACAGACATAGTCATTGGCTTTTTATAAATATGTTAAGCTAAATCAATACTCCTCACAGACTTTAGAAATTGTGGTTCTAGTCAAGTGGGGAAAGACTCCAGGAAAAATTGAGTTGCAAATAGAACCTGAAGGTTTTATTTATTCATTGTTTAAAACAGGGATATGTTTGAAAAGATAAATTCTAGGACCTCCCCATCCAGTCTTCCAGGACTGTGATCTCTATGAGCTGAACGGTGTCAGTGAGCTCTGTGAGGAAGCCGGCAGCTGCTTCCACCTGCTCAGTAACGAGCACAGGTGCTTGAACGAGGTGCTTAATACTACTTCGTAGGTATTTAACATAGTAGGTACTTACTGATGCTTACTGAATAAAATTTTGTAAAATAAACAAATTAGTTCTTAATATGGAAAAGTATACCTTCTTAAGACAATTTTTTTCCCAGATGGATAATTTTAAAGTTTTCAAAAAATTTTTTTGGAGGACAAACACTCTTATTTTCAAAAACTTTTTAAGTACTTACATTTTAAAGTTATTCTGAGTCTTCCCACCTGGACATTTGATTTTGTCATTTTTTTAAATTTGGAAAACTTTAAAATGTGAGAAAATGTATATGTAAGAAAATCTCATATTTAAACCTTAAATTAAAAAATTTTAAATATAGGTATATGAAGTGCTGTGATTTCTAAAACTAGATATATTATGAGTAGCCTAAGGAAAATAAATGATGAAATTTGAAGCATTTCAATGAGCTAAAATTCTGAATGACTTGAAAAAAATCCAGTTTTTATGTTTTCTGTTAATGTTTTTTGGACTATAGACAGTAAAATAAAAAGGATAATAAAAATAACTAATATTACAGTACACAATGTTCTTTACAAATTGCTCTGTATGCATTATATTTCTCAATCTTCATAACAACCCTGTCAAGCAAGTATTGCTCTCCTTCCCATTTTACAGATGAGAAAACTGAAAGTCAAATGACTTGCCCACACATCCGGCAAGTGGCAGAAACAGGCTTAGATCACAGGTCTTTTTGACTCTACATCCTGTAATTCTGCTTGTCTGTTGTGCCCAGAGCTCGGCCTCAGCTTGGTGGGCACAACTCCTGTAGGAACTGGTCCCCAGAGTGTGCAGAGATGATGTCATTAATCAACATATTGAACCCAACTAGCAAAAAATTTGTCCCCCCTAAAGTATCAAAATTATTTGCTCTGGCAGAAAGATCATCCATATCCGTTCTCAAGAGAATCAGATGAGGGAACTCCAGGCTTAAAAAAAAAAAAAAAAAGAAAGGATATGTGGAAAAAATCAAAATCTCCATTCTGAAACTGACCTTAAAATTTTTGTTTCTGAACTGTTACAGAGTCAAGCTGAATCCTGAGGAGCCTCATAAATTGCAGAGTTCATTTCCTGATTTAACATTGTTGCTCAGTTTAGGGGTTCTCAAGAAATACGACTACTTGGTTATTTTCTCCTTGTGTGGCTAGACAAAACTATGGTACAGATATAGTTTGGAACATGTAATAGTACCTGAAAACCATTCAGGAAGCTTCATTCTTCCAGGTTAATTAACACAAAATTGTGATTCCATTTGTCTTATCCCAAATGGATCTTGTGTAAGAGCAAGGAAAGTTAAATGCAAAAATGATTTTTATGCAACATTAGCATGAGATTTTCATTAAACCAAAGCAAACGTTAAAATTAAAAGGACTACACGATAATAGTAATATATGGATTTCTCCCTCACTGTATTTATAATGTCTTTCTTTATGCTACATTACCCTCTATAATATTGACATAACATATTTCAAATAAAAAACAATAATGGGATAGTGAGGAGAGGAAATTCTACTTTTTTTGCCAGTGTAAGGAAGGTTAATTTTGAAAAACCCAAGTAAATGTCTGTTTATACACATTCAAGTATACTTTTCTCTAAATGTATTCAATTAGCTAAACCCAATTGCCTATCTTGTATCTTGGCACCTTCATTTTTATAATAATGTGGCTGGAGTCAATAATCTTATCTGCTTCCTGTAGCAAAAACCAAGTAGACTAGCCAAAAAAATGTACAGTATTTTAATAACTGCTGTCAAAAATGGCACCTATGTTTATTTGGCTATGTGATCAGAGAGAAGTAAATGGATTTACGAATTTTCCAAAACTAAACAAACAAAACAAAACAAAAAACCAACCAAACCAAAACAAAACAAAAAACTTCACCCTCAGGCTTAGCAAAAGCATGAGACTTCAAGCCTAGTAAGTAATTATTTTGGAAATTTATGTTTCAAATAGAGGAATGGGGCAAAATGCAAACACTATTGCAGCCATAGCTAATTAAAAACAGTTGTGAATGAGCTGATTTTGGCAGAAAGAAGTGAATTGCAACACTTGAAGTGACTGGTGTAGAACTCAGAAAGAAGTCCAAAGAAGTAAACATTTCTTGCTTTTTGGGCAATTTACTTTAGCCAGACAACTCTATGAAGGATGGTAGTATTCAGAAGGTTGTTCTCTTTGAGATAAGCAGATTACCAGCCTTTTAAGGCAGCAGTGTTCTCTGAGAAAACAAACAAAAACCCCCTGGAGCTCAAAAGATGTTGACTCTCTAAGCAATATTTTTTCCCAAGGAGTGGTCTACAAAATTAGGTACAATTATTTAATTTTTTAATAATTCAACTAATTTCACTGAAGTGTGATAATACTCAGCACTGGTGGGGGGGAGGGAAGAGGCTCATGGGAGGACAAATTTTTAGAACCATTTTGGAGGACAAGTTGTTTTTTTTGTTTTTTTTTTTGTTTTTTGTGGTACGCGGGCCTCTCACTGCTGTGGCCTCTCTTGCTGCGGAGCACAGGCTCCAGATGCACAGGCCCAGCGGCCATGGCTCACGGGCCCAGCCGCTCCATGGCATGTGGAATCCTCCTGGACCGGGACATGAACCCGTGTCCCCTGCATCGGAGGCGGACTCTCAACCACTGCGCCACCAGGGAAGCCCCACAAGTTATTTTTTTATTCTTCTATTTAAAAAAAAAATGTATTGGAGTATAGTTGATCTACAATGTCATGTTAGTTTTAGGTGTACAGCAAAGTGAATCAGTTATACATATACGTATCTCCACTCTTTTTTAGATTCTTTTCTCATAGAGCCCATTCCAGAGTACTGAGTAGAGTTCCTGGAGGGCAATTTGTTAATACTGTCAAAGGCTTAATGTGTGTACACATTTTGGCTCAGTGATTTCATTTTTAGAGAGTTAGGCAAAAGAAACATTCATATAAACAGTTATTTAAAAAGAGTCAACTTTTGTCAACTCTATGTCAACTAACAGGTTTAAAAATATAGGTCCATCTATTTTAAGAGAATTCTATTCAATCAAGTTCTGAAAAAGGTTTCTTGACAAAAGAAATAATTATAATATTTTAATATGCTGCTAAGGGCAGAAGAAACAGACCAAAATAAGTATATAGAGTAGATACCATTTAAATAAAAATAAAATGAATATGTCACCTGGTGTGGGGGGAACTTGATAGGATGCAAACCACAATAGGAAAAATATAATTAACTTGAAAATGACTTAGATTGCCTTTACCTGTGTTGGATTATGAACTCCCTGCTGGAGTTGGGAGCCTGTGTTGGAAGCAGAATTTTCTGAGTTGACTTAAAAGATACATCTGTGTGGTTACTACCTATAGAATCACATTTGGAGTGGTTCAAACCTAGCTTATGTTTGAGAAATACGTTTTGTATCAGATCATGAATTAGATTAATTTAGAACACTTCTATATGAAAACTCTCAAATGATTAAACACCAGAGATATTAAGTCCAATAATTTGTGTGTGTGTCTCTGTGTGTGTGTGTGTGTGTGTGTGTGTGTTTACATTGTGGGATTTTGAACTCTATAAATAATGTCACCAGTGCTGTCTGTTATATACCTCCTTTGGCTGTGTGTTTACTGATTCTGGCTGTCAACTTGTCAGCCGCTTTGGTTTAGGATAACTGCCATCGCTTCAATGGCACATTCTTAAAACCACACGTGTCACAAGCTGTCTGGTACTGACCTACGGAGTGCTAATTTTGCTTTTTAAAAATTAGCTTGGGGTCTTTTGTGTTTCCATACAAATTGTAAAATTTATTTTGTTCTAGTTCTGTGAAAAATGCCATTGGTAGTTTGATAAGGATTGCAATGAATCTGTAGGTTGCTTTGGGTAGTATAGTCATTTTCACAATGTTCATTCTTCCAATAGAAGAACATGGTATGTCTCTCCATCTGTTTGTATTGTCTTTGATTTCTTTCATCAGTGTCTTATACTTTTCTGCATACAGGTCTTTTGTCTCCTTAGGTAGGTTTATTCCTTGGTATTTTATTCTTTTTGTTGCAGTGGTAAATGGGAGTGTTTCCTTAATTCCTCTTTCAGATTTTTTGTTGTTAGTGTATAGGAATGCAAGAGATTTCTATGCATTAATTTTGTATCCTGTTACTTTACCCAATTCATTGATTAGCTCTAGTAGTTTTCTGGTAGCATCTTTAGGATTATATATGTATAGTACCATGTCATCTGCAAACAGTGACAGTTTTACGTCTTCTTTTCTGATTTGGATTCCTTTTATTTCTTTTTCTTCTCTGATTGCCAGGGCGAAAACTTCCAAAACTATGTTGAATAATAGTGGTGAGAGTAGGCACCCTTGTATGGAAACACAAAAGACCCTGAATAGCCAAAACAATCTTGAGAAAGAAAAACGGAACTGGAGGAATCAGGCTCCTTGACTTCAGACAATACTACAAAGCTACAGTAATCAAGACAGTATGGAACTGGCACAACAACAGAAATACAGATTAATAGAATGGGATAGAAAGCCTAGAGATAAACCCACGCACATATGGTCACCTTATCTTTGACAAAGGAGGCAAGAATATACAATGGAGAAAAGACAGCCTTTTCAGTAAGTGGAGCTGGAAAAACTGGACAGCTACATGTAAAAGAATGAAATTAGAACACTCCCTAACACCATACACAAAAATAAACTCAAAATGGATTCAAGACCTAAATGTAAGGCCAGACACTATTAAAGTCTTAGGGGAAAACATAGGCAGAACACTCTATGACATAAATCACAGCAAGATCCTTTTTGACCCACCTCCTAGAGTAATGGAAATAAAAACAAAAATAAACAAATGGGACCTAATGAAACATAAAACATTTTGCATAGCAAAAGAAACCATAAAAAAGACCAAAAGACAACCCTCAGAATGGGAGAAAATATTTGCAAATGAAACAACTGACAAAGGGTTAACCTCCAAAATATACAAGCAGCCCATGCAGCTCAGTATCAAAAAAACAACCCAATCCAAAAGTGGGCAGAAGACCTAAATAGATATTTCTCCAGCGAAGATATACAGATATTCAACAAACACATGAAAGGATGCTCAACACCTTTAATCATTAGAGAAATGCAAATCAAAACTACAATGAGGTATCACCTCACACCAGTCAGAATGGCCATTATGAAAAAAATCTACAAACAAGAAATGCTGGAGAGGGTGTGGAGAAAAGGGAACCCTATTGCACTGTTGGTGGGAATGAAAATTGATATAGCCACTCTGGAGAACAGTATGGAGGTTCCTTAAAAAACTAAAAATAGAACTACCATATGACTCAACAATCCCACTACTGGGCATATACCCTGAGAAAATCAGAATTCAAAAAGAGACATGTACCCTAATGTTCATTGCAGTGCTATTTACAATAGCCAGGTCATGGAAGCAACCTAAATGTCCATTGACAGATGAATAGATAAAGAAGATGTGGCACGTATATACAATGGAATATTACTCAGTCATAAAAAGAAATGAAATTGAGTTATTTGTAGTGAGGTGGATAGACCTAGAGTCTGTCATACAGAGTGAAGTAAGTCAGAAAGAGAAAAACAAATACTATATGTTAACACAGATATATGGAATCTAAAAAAAAAGGTTCTGATGAACCTAGGAGCAGGACAGGAATAAAGACACAGACATAGAGAATGGACTTGAGGACACAGGGAGGGGGAAGGGTAAGCTGGGACGAAGAGAGAGAGAGAGTAGCATTGACATATACACACTACCAAATGTAAAATAGATAGCTAGTGGGAAGCAGCTGCATAACACAGGGAGATCAGCTCGGTGCTTTGCGACCACCTGGAGGGGTGGCATAGCGAGGGTGGGAGGGAAGCCCAAGAGGGAGGGGATATGGGGCTATATATATATGTAAAGTTGATTCACTTTGTTATACAGCAGAAACTAACACAACATTGTAAAGTAATTATACTCCAATAGAGATGTAAAAAAAATTAGCTTGGATATGAAATCATGATGGCATGAAGGTTTTCCCATGCCAGTAGGTAAACAAAGACATGAGCTGCCCTGGTGAATCTCAGCATTCCAAATTGTCATGGGAACTTACTGTGCTCTTCCTAGAGAGAGAGTCATTTCTCTGTTCCAGTGTCTACTTTGTGTACTCCTCTTGCAAAGAAGTGTTAAGATCAGCATTGGTGGTGGAAGCCAGACAGCCAGAAATGAAATGGCCGTGCAGTGAACAATGAGGCAGATTTTCTTTTACAAACCTTCACATAAAACTTGTCAGGTAGCTTGTAGAAACTATTGACTGGTTCTGTGAATTCTACTTCTGTTTCTAATAATGTATTGAAAGTTCTTGCACATCAGTGCTTTTATGTCAGTGTGTTTATTTATAAAAAGATATTTTACTTTGAAGCAATCTCTAATTTATAGAAAAATTGCAAAAAGAGAGTACAACGAATTTTTTTCCCTAAATTATTTGAGAGCAAGTTCCCCATCACCCCTGGATACTTTAGTGTATTTCCTACTACTGCCAACATTCTCTTAATGAACCACAATAAAACCATTACATTAGGAAATTAACACTGACACATTACTACCATCTAACCCTCAAACTCCATTTGAGTTTTGTGAATTATCTTGAAAATGTCCTTTGTAGCAGAACGATCCATGTGAAAATCACAAGTTGCATTCAGTTGTCATGTGTGCCTCTTTAGTCTCCTTCAGCCTTTTTTCAATCTTTTTTTGACTTTCATGACCTTGAAAATTATAGGGAAGTTATTTTGTGCAAAGTCCTCAATGTATATTTTTCTTGTGTTCTATTTATGTGTCTTTGGCAGGAATATTACAAAAGTGGTGCTGGGTTCATCTTATTGTATTCCATCAGGATTTTTATTTGTTCCATTATTGATGAAGTGCTCATCAATTATTTAATGATGTTTAATGATTTGATTAAGGTGGTGTATGCCAGTTTATCTTTGTAATTACTGTTTGTAATTAATAAATGTTCTATAAAACGGTCCTTCGAGAATAGCTAGACATCCCTTTCCTTAAACTTTTTTCTTTCTTTCTTTCTTTTTCTTTCTTTCTTTCTTTCTTTCTTTCTTTCTTTCTTTCTTTCTTTCTTTCTTTCTTTCTTTCTTTTTTCTTTCTTTCTTTCTTTCATCTTTCTTTTCTTTCTTTCTTTCTTTCTTTCTTTCTTTCTTTCTTTCTTTCTTTCTTTTTCCTTCCTTTCTTTCTTTCTTTCTTTCTTTTCTTCCTTTTTCTCTCTCTTTCTTCCTCCCTCTCTGCCTTCCCTCTATCACTTTCTTCCTCCCTCCCTGCCTTCCCTCTATTTACTACTGGTTAGTAGTAAAGCAAAGGCCTGCCAAAAAGAACATAAAAAGTGGCCAAGGGGCATTCTGTCTCTGGACTACTTTGACTTTTTTATTAGATGAAGGGGGAAAACAGAATGTGAGTGGCTTGACCAAGCAAGTTCTCAGGATGATGGCCCAGGAGTAAAGGTTCTATGGATAATTTCATAGCAAGTTAAGAAGAATAATCGTTGTGTACTTATTATGTGTTAGGAACTTAAGTTCTATTATTTAGCAATTTCCTTGATAGGTGGGCATTATTCTACCCATTTTACAAAACAGGAAACTGAGGTTGGTAAAGATTCATCAACTTGCTAATGATCAATGAGGGGTCTGAGCCAGGACTCAAATCCAAGTCTGACTGACTTCTATAATCATTCTTTATTTTATTGACTATGATTAAGCTCGTTAATTTAGGAGAAGTGATGATGATAGTTAAAAAAATTTTTGTTTGACTTCTCATGGATTTGTGTACAGGTGTACCTGAGGTTCTGAACTCTTTCAACCAAGTCAGTCTGGAAAAGCGGATTCAGGAGATGTGGAAAACTTCCTAGTCCTTACTACAGTTCTTCCAACATGGAGAAAAAAGAATCTGAGAAGAAAGGTTGAGAAGGTTACATATCAACTCTAAGGAGAGAATGATCCAGAAACACAGCAGGCAGGAGTGGGGCCTAGGAAATGAAGCATTATTTAGATTGGTATCTTAGAACAATCTATCTGCATATGGAGGATAATTTGCAACATGCAAGCTGTAGAAAGAAAGAGCTAATATGTATTTGTATCATTGTATCATTGATACAAATATTTGTATATTTGCCTTGTCTCAATTTCAAAGTCCCTCTTCCCCCTTTTAAACTTCTGTTGGACAGGAGACAAGTGAGATCATGACAATTTCAACAAGTATTTATGTCTGCGATTAGGTGATGTCTCTTGGAGCATAGAGAACCTGGCATTTTGTTAGTGTTTTCTCTACATGTGCATTGAAACTGAGTATAAAGTTATTCTGGTGACCTGTATGTCACATAATATCACAGACTCCCTGACTGCTATTTGGCCATCAGCATTACAATGGGAGAAACATACTTCTGTCTTCAGAATCTTGCTATTGTTTGATGTTGGTACCTGTTGTTGTAATCATTCAGTTGGTATGTTTTAATCTCCTATGATAAATAGAATAGAGGTTTGGTTTTATAGTTTCCCTTACAGAAGCAACAGTAAATGAAACATGATTTAAGCAAAAATAAATATATGGCTCTCTTTTCCCTAATCATTAAGAATGAAGACCCCATAAATGAAAATCTAAGCCTCATCCAGAGTTATAAAATGAATTCCACCACCCTACCTAGCCCACAAATTTGTGAAACTTTGTAGAGTCTTATAGAATGTTTGGAACCAAGAAGCATAGGAGAGGACAGCCAGCATGACTTTAGCTCCAGGGGGAGGGAATAAAACCTAATGGCAGCTTCTCAACGTCCCTTTCACTTGCTGTGTTCACTCAAGTGATCTTTATTTCTGATGATGTAATGTCACTTAGTATTTACATTATCTTTTTTTTTTTTTTTTTTTGCGGTATGCAGGCCTCTCACTGCTGTGGCCTCTCCCGCTGCGGAGCACAGGCTCTGGATGCACAGGCTCAGCCTCCATGGCTCACGGGCCCAGCCACTCCATGGCATGTGGGATCCTCCCGGACCGGGGCATGAACCCGCATCATCTGCAACGGCAGGCGGACTCTCAACCACCGTGCCACCAGGGAAGCCCTACATTATCTTTTTATAAGAGGCACTCATTGCTTTTCAACAAATTTTCACTGTGTGCCTGGGTAGGTGAGCAATAAACATCACTGCCCATATTGTGGGCCTTGTCTGTATGAAGGGATGTGGAGAATTGAGCAATTAACTGCTTTTTTTTTTTTCCAAGTTAGAAAGTTAAAATACTTATCTAGTAAAACAAGCTAAGGCTATTTATTTGGAGGACTATATTAAATTTTCTGTAAATTTTAAAGTTCTAATATGGTTATTGCCTTTGCCAGAGCACTGGACCCTGCTGTGAAGATGGGGTAAATTTTATAGCTGAGCTTCATATTGGTAATAAACGGTTGGACCATTTAGTGTTAAATATAAAAACAATTACTCAGCTGCCTGAAGAAAATAGTATGACTGCATGGTGAAAACAGGTACTTATTAAGTAATTATAATATATTCTAGAGAAGTGGGAGATAGGACCACCACTTAGAAAAATAAGATTGTGCTCACGTTTTGCTTTTTTGTTTAGCAAATTATTTGGTATCCTAGACACAAAGAATATTAAGGAGTTAAACTAAAATATTGCAGGATAGAAAGCATTTTGGATTATTAAAGGGTGTAAAAACTATTAATATAGGGAAGAAATAATTATTATATTCAATTACATTCTTAAGTGAATTAAGAGATTCTATTATTATTGGTATTAATGATGCATGGATGGACATTGCTGCAGTTACCTTGGTTTAAATCTCGAACATATAATATTTTAGTACTTGGCACAGTGCTGTGCACCTATAGAAGTCTGATGTTTCTTGAGTTTCAATAAATATATATCCAGTAACTATTTAGACAGCTTAATGAAGGTTAAAACTTGAAAATGTATGCCAGAAGCTTGCTCGCTGTCAATGAGAATTCACTTTAAAAATGTTATTAACAAGTCTGAAATCAAGAATTTTTTAAGTAGAAAGATAGAGGACCCATATTATATTAATGAATTAGAAGTTAATATGGGTCTTAAGAAATAAAAATATTTTATAAATATTAAGCAACTCTTCACAGAAGGGTTTTGTAAGAGTACAAATAGGTTGCCAAAGAGGAGTTTAAACTTAGAATATGAATAAGATTGTATAGTCAGAGAGTCCATCTAACTTACTGTATGAGTATTGTAATTATAAGAAGAAAAGTCTACAGAAAAAGAAAGAGGAAAACCACTAGGTGGTCTCCATGGGTCATGGAGCTTAGAGTGGGAATAACACCGCAGACTTAAACTTCAGAGTGGACAAACGAGATAGATGAAGAAAGTTGTCCTAACACTCCAGTTCTTCAGGGTTCTCCAGTGGGCACACTTACTTATGTTGAGTCATTGACTCAGAATTCAGTGTTGTATGGAAAAGAAAACAGTAAGAACAGCAACAATTAAATAACATGAGACATTTTCATAGTGTTCTCCTGGCTCCTTTCAGCAAAGCTCCAGTCCATTGTCCAGGGAAGGATTCTTTTATCTCCTCTCTGGGGATTTTTCTTCAGTTCCTAACCAAGCAAACCATTGTGTGCATTTCCCCTTTGCATAAAAGAAAAAAGAATAAAGATAGTCACCCATCCTCCTTAATGCTTTCAACAGAATGAACAATAACAGTTATTGAAAGGGTAGAGGAAAAGGGGAAGGCAGGCCCACTCACCTTTCTTTATGAGGTATGGCATTCTGAAACGTTGGCCTTTCTTTCTCCCTAAAGAGACACCAAAAGGAAGGCATCTACTGGAATGTAAGTTAACTAAGCTCATTAGTCTTTAGTCTTTGTGACAAGCCTTGCTGCTTTTGACTTGTGAGAGGATAGAAAAGCTCGTCTGAAGCAGTAGAAAGTTAGGGACCTACACTTCACAGCCATCTCTTAGTGATCCAAGAATTGAGTGTAAACAGGATGAATGGAGTTTACTACGACCGAGACAAGCATTAAGCGACTAAACAGCTGTACATTTACACATTTTCTTCTTACGCACGTGAGGGACTTCATGCACTCGCATACAGCAGGGGAAGGGAACTAACTAATTAGTATTTGTCTCGTGCCGACTTCCATGGCAGACATTTTATTTAAGTTATTTCTTCAGCTCTAAAGTACCTGTTAGATTATTACAGGGCGTTGCTTATTGAATTATTACAGGATTGCTGTGAGGATTAAATGAGATGAAACTGGTAGTATATGGTACATTAGATTCTCACAACAACCCTATAATCTCAACAAGGTTAAAGTGACCCAGCCAATGTCACACCGCTAGAAAGTGGTCAAGATGGTGTTCTCATCCAGAACTGATCCCACAGCCCTCACTCCTGCCGCTTCACTACATGACTGTAAAAGAGTGCATTTGTTGGGTAGTTGTTTGTGACTCGTGATAAGAAGGATCTTGGGCCAGAAATTTCAAGCAAAAGCTTATTACTGTTAAACAAAATGTATTCTGAGGAATAATTTGTAGTTCCTGGCAGAAGTGTAGTGTACTTTTATGTTTTTTCTACTCTTGAAGTACAATGGTTAACGAATTGCTTAATTTCATCTTTATATGCTGAGTTCTACAGACAAGCTGTGTTTTCCCACTGGCAAAGTGTTTCTAAATCTGTATCTATGTATTCATTCCCCTTCCATCCTCCCCAATTCTTACCTTAGCTAGATTAATATTACTGCCTTTATACCCCTGCAAGCTGACTTTATTTGGAACCTTCAGTGCTGCTCAGCAATCACACCTTATTTCTGTAGTATACTCTCTTTCATTCTCCTAGACAATTATTTCATTACTTCCCCTCTTTCTTTAAACTTTGAAAATTTCCTCCTCCATCCTGCCTGACCTTACTTTCCATATTACTAAGAAAATAGAAGCATTCTGCAGAAAACATCACCAAGCTCCCATTTCTTCCACCCACCTAAGCATATCTGTACACATAGACTCTCTGTCCCCTGTGTGACTATGGATAAAATGTCCATGCTCCTATATGAGGCTAATCTCTCCTCTTGTACATGAGGAGACATCACTTGATTAAGACACCCCTTGAGCAATTTTCCCTTCTCTCTTTACTGGATCCATTCCCAGTAGCACAGAGATGGGCTGTTTTTTTCCCCTCCCACCTTAACAGAAGCAAAACACCAACCAAAAGACACCTGTCTTGATCCCACTTCCTCTTTGGCTGTTGCCTCATTGCCACATTCTTCTTCAGAGTAAGTCTTCTTGAAATAGCTATCTATACTTGTAATCTCTGATACCTGTTGTCCCTTTCTGTTTTGAACCCACACCAATCATGCTTTTACTCTCATCAGTTTACCCAAACTGCTCTTGTCAAGGTTACCAGTGACTGCCATGTTGCCAAATCCAATAGTCATTTCTTAATGCTTATCTTTCTTGACTCATTAGGACCATTAGACACAGTTGATCACTGTCTTATCTTTCAAACCCTTGTTTGACTTGAATTCTAGGACATTACACTCACCTGGTTTTCCTCCTTCCCTAGCCACTCTCAGTCTTGTTTGGCTTTTTGCTCCTTATCCTCTCAATATCTAAACTTTGGAGTGCTCCATGGCTCAGTCCTTAGATCTCTCTAACTAGACTTACTGCCTTGCTGATCTCATCTGGTCTCATGGATATAAACATCAGCTATATACCCTTACTTAGGATGTGTCTCTTTTTAAAAGAGACTGGTTTGATAATCATTTACTTGGAATATTTTGGTACATTTAATGTAAATATTGATATATAGTGGTTAAATATCTTTAATTCAGTCAACTTTTAATTTGTTTTCTATTGGTTCTAACTGTTCTATGTTCTTTTTGCTCTCTCTCTCTCTCTTTTTTAACCATTTTGGGGGTTAATTAAGGAATTAGTTATGATACTTCATCTCTGAATTATCTTGTTAGTTATCCATTATTTTACTATAGTGTTAGTGGTAACTCTGCACCATACAACCTTGATTTGTTGAAGTCTAATATTACTTACATCACTTTCTGAATCTTAGAACACTGTAGCTCCATTTACTCACCTCTTTCCTTTTGTGTTACTGTTGTTGTGCATTTAATTCAATGTATTTTGTAACCCCATAAGAAATTATTGTTTTATAAGGCCAATATTAACTTAGATTTATGCATGTATTTACTCTTTTTATTGCTATTTCTTCTGCAATTACTGGGCTTCCACCTGAGATAATTTTCCTCTGCCCAAAAAATTATCTTTAGTATTTTCTTTAATGTAGATAATGAATTCTTTAGTGTGCTAGTGATGAATTCTCCAAATTTTTGCTTTTCTGAAAGTATCTTTATTTCATATTTATTTTCAAAGAATGTTTTTGCTGAATATAGATTTCCGGGTTGACAGTTATTTTCTATCTGAACTTTGTATAGATTATCTCATTGTTTTTTGAGAAGTCAGCAATAATCTCTAGAAGCTTTTAAGAATTTCTCTGTTTTTTTCTATTTCCAGCAATTGTACAATGCCTAGGTGCCTAAGTATGCTCTCCGTTGTAAATATTTATCCTGCTTGTGGTTTGTAGAAATTCTTGAATCTATAGCTTGATGTCTTTTACCAGTTTTGGAAAATTATCAGCTACTGTATCTTCAAATATTACTTCTGCTCAGTTCTTTCTTCCTCTTTCCTTTTTGGAGCTTCAATTACCTGTGTATTAGATCCCCACACCTTGTCCATTTGTCTCTCTTTGTATCAATCTGGATATTTTCTTCTGATTAATCTTTCAGTTCATAAGTTTCCTCTTCAGCTGTGTCTCGTGTGCTGTTAAACTCATCTTAATTTCAATTATTGTATTTTTAAATTTTCTAGAATATCTATTTTTTTCTTTCCTTTCACTTTCCTTATATTTTCCATCTTTTCATTTAATTTTGGAACATATTAATAACAATTACTTCCAAATATTTTTTCTAACTCCAAAATTTGGATCTCCCATGTGCCTGTTCTGTGTAATTTTTTCCCCTTATTTTGTGGTCAGTTCCTTTCTTCTTTTTTCCTTTAAAAAATTAACTTCTGGACATATGTACTAGTTTGATAGGTTTGTCATAACAAAATACCACAGACTGGGTGGCTGAAAAAGCAGAAATTTATTTTCTCAAAGTTCTGGAGGCTGGAAGTCCAAAATCAAGGTGTTAGCAGGTTTGGTTTCTCTTGAGACCTCATTCCTTAGCATGAAGACAGCTGCATTCTCACTGTGTCCTTATATGGTCTTTCCTCTGTGCATCCCTGGTGTCTGTCTATGTCTTAATCTCATCTTCTTATAAGGACCCCAGCCAGATTGGATTAGGGTCCACCCTCACAGTCTTGCTTTAATTTAATTACCTTTTTAAAGGCCCTACTTCCAAATACAGTCACATTGTGAGGTACTGGGAGTTAGGCTTTAATCATATGACTTTTGGGGGATACAGTTCAGCCTAACAGTACTGTTTATGAAGAATTGTAGAGATAATTTGAGGCTCTGGATAATGTTGTCTTCCTTCAGAGAGAATTTGCTCTTAGTTCTGGGAAGCAGTTAGGGACAGACCTCTTTAATTCAGTTAAGGGTTGTGCTGACTAACAGCTGGTCTTCAGTCTTGGTAGGGGCTGATTAGTTCCACTTTACTTCTGCTTCTAAGATATATGCTTCCAAGGGCCCACTTGAAAACTTTAAGTGTATTCCAGGACCCCTCCTGCTTAGTGGGCCCTGAGTTTCAATTTTTGTCTCTCCAGACCTTCAGCTGCAGGTTGTGAATCAGTAAATGACTCATGAGGAATAGCAGTATCAAATTCCAAGCTAATTCCTCTGTGTTTTCATTCTCTTGAGCTTCTACTACTGGTAGCTTACTGATACCCTCAAGTAGATTTTTAAAAAAATAGTAATATGTCCAGATTATTTTCTTTGTTCTTAGCAAAAAGGTAGGTCTGAAACAAGCCAATCCATGGTTTCTAGAAGGAGTAATCCCAGTCCAAGTCCCTGAAATTAATTATTTGAATATTTATTTACCAAAGGATCAATCAAATGACCAAATTCCTAATTTATCTTTTACTAAATGCCTGTGTTTCTTTAAAACATTTATAAAGTTTAAAAAATTTATATTGGATAGGATAATATTAATACTTTTAATAATTTTTAGCATTTTTGAGAATGTTAGGTGTTGATGTTTACATTTTTTATAACAATTTTTTAAAATTAATTTTTAATGGAGTACGGTTGCTTTACAATGTCGTGTTAGCCTCCACTGCACAGCAAGATGAATCAGCCATACACATACAGATATCCCCTCCCTTTTGGACTTCCCTCCCTTTTAGGTTACCACAGTGCATTAGGTAGAGTTCCCTGTGCCATACTCTATGTTCCCATCAGTTGTCTATTTAATACATAGTATCAGTAATGTATATGTGTCAGTCCCAGTCTCCCACCCCACCCCTTTTCCCCTTGGTATCCATATATTTGTTCTCTATGTCTGTGTCTCTATTTCTACTTTGCAAATAAGATCATCTATACCATTTTTCTAGATTCCACATATGTGTGTTATTATACGATATTTGCTTTAATCTTTCTGACTTACTTCACTCTGTATGACACTCTCTAAGTCCATCCACATCTCCTTCATAACAATTTTTTTTGTATTCAACTGTTTATTTTAGCAAAACCAGAAAAAACACAGAACATGCAGAGCTACTTTAAGCAATTACTAAACTTACAGTGACTTGAGCTTCGATGTTTACATACAGCAAATTTAATTCCATTCTTATTTACTGAAAATATTGCTGGCTGACAAAACTGAATGTAAAAGTCACTGATTATGGCAATACACAAATATAACCACATGTTTGAGAACTGCAATTTGCCAGACACTGAAAACCAAACAAAACAAGGTATGTACTAAATAAAACTCTGAGAACCTTTGAAAACATGGACATTTCTTATCAGTGTTTAGAAGTGTTTCATTAATATTTTAAGACAAAGGTATCAAAACCTTGTCATGTTGTAATTTCAAGTTGCCAATTTTGCCTTAAATTTTGTCAGAAAGTTACAGCTACCTACATTGCCAATGCTGGGTCTGCTTAATTGGACTCAAGTTTAATAGGACTTAACATTAAAAGCTCACACTACCCTGAAATGTTTTATTTCACATTTGGTGACATTCAACATTCAAGTGCATTTTTGTACTTTTGGTCAAGTTTCTTTAAACTTCCAAAGAATCACTTTTAGGCTTACAAAAATAAACATTTGTCAAAATGTTCAATAAATATTACACAAACTAGCAGCAAAAAGTATCTAAAACCTGTCGTGCGCAAATAGTTTTCTTCTCAACTATCATTCCATGGTCCCAAATACAATTTTAGAATCTAGTTCTTACCATGCTGCGTTCAACAATTTCCAAGAGATAAAATAAGATTGGAAATTTAAGAACGCACACACAACATATACATAAAATTCTCTGAACGTGCAATAAAATAACTATTTTGTAAAAATGTATGGACAAAATGTACAAGAGTCTAAATCTATACTAGTTGAAATAGCACCATAACAAATGACCTCAATACTGTCAAGTGCACCTACAATAAAGTTTTAGAACAAGGCACAATACGCTTGAGAATCTATTGAACTTTAAGAAATTTTTGCCTTCTGAAGCCATTGTAAAGATTAGCCTATAAAGATCACTATATTCCAACCACAAAATCAGCACAGAATTCCAAGTGGCGGAGACATTTTTAGTTGGTGAACAATCATCTTTGGCCAAATTTAGCAGAAAGTGACTAAAAATACAATGGAAACCTATGCAACTAAAATACATTAAAACTGCACTATATAAAAATAACACCTTGTGCAGTTAAGTACATATTTCCAACCTGTGTGATCTCAAGGAGTTCAGCATTTGTTGTTACTCTGATTTACAAACTCTACAAGTGTAAGTCATTTTAACATTTCAACACAGCCTAAACAGAATAAAGAGAATCTGCATTAAAATAAAAGCCTGATGCACAATCCCTCCTGCTCATATTCTCTTGACCAAAAAACATCAACACTAGAATGCATTAAAGACCAAAATCCAAGTAGGTCCTTAAAAGGACTGGTCACTGGCATGGTCAGCCATTTTACCATCTCAATTTTATTTATGGCAGGCATTAAAAACATGTAATTAGATAAAATTTCCCCTAAACACTTTTGTTATTCAAACTTTTAAACTTTTCCTATAATATGCCCACATTTGCCTAGCTTAGAATAACCTAAACATTAAAAGAGGAACTGCTGTATTTACTTGCATTAACTTCGAAGAGTGCTTTGAAAAACATATGGATGTATTCATAGATGCCACCTCATCATGACTGGAAAGGCTTATTTAAAGATTAGAAGTGCCTATCCAGGATAGAGTGAGCAAGTCAGAACTTCAACTTAGTACAGTCTGCCACATTAGAAACTAATTCTGCTGTAAGATGTTTCCCTTCCCACTCTGCAAGTTATCAAAAAGTCCTAATGCAGGATACCATCCAAAATTTTTTCTTTATAATATCTACAAATGAATTGATGATTCCTGTTGAGTTGTATCACACCTGTGCGCCAAGGTTTGATTTTAGCCCAAGTTCAGTTGATCTACTTTGTCAAAACAATTGAAAACTCGAGCATTACTGAGGCAACAGGACATCAAAATAATAAGTTGCCTAAAGTTAAAGTCACAGTACATTAACAAACAAATGATCCTCAGTCACAAAATTATAAATGCAGTTTGGGATGGAGATAAGCAGGAGAGGAGTTAATCCAAACTACAGCAATTAAGTTTTCAAACCAACTTCTTAATAGGGTTGTTGACTGTTCCTTTCTTTTCTTCCTTTGGCTTTGAGGTCCCTTGAATTTTCAGGAGAATCACAGTTGGTAATGTACTGCTAGTTCTTGAAGCTACACGGTATAGTCTGGTTAAGTTACATGTGGTTTCCATATTAGCTTTTTCAAAAGGGTGACTTTGCTGTGAAGCGGATTCAGTGGCCCCACCAGTCAACCCCCTGAGAACTGAAATTTCCTCCATATCCATCACTACTGTAGAAGCCTCCATAGCCACCTCCACCAAATCCTCTGCTGCTGCCATGACCACCTCCACCACTGCAGCTGCTGGTTGCATGACTACTACTAAAGCTAGAACTGCCAGAACCGCTACTTTGTCGATAGTCTTGGGCACCAAATCCTCCACTGAATCTCTTAGAATGCCCACGACTGCTACCCTTATAGTGGTGTTCATAAGCCATATTTTGTAACCAAGATGGCACTTCTTGTTTAGCTTCAACAAGATCCAACAAATCCTTTGTGATATTTATATTTCTTTCATTGAAAAATGAGGTGGCCAGACCAAGGTTTCCTACACGTCCTGTACGGCCAATCCGATGTACATACTCCTCAATATCACTTGGCAAATTAAAATTGATAACATGTTTCACATTTAAAATGTCTAGTCCTCTTGCTGCCACAGCAGTAGCCACTAGAATCGGGCTTTTTCCTGAGCGGAACTGGTGAAGGGCTTCCTCTCTATCTCTCTCTGATCGGTCTCCATGGATACTGGTACAAGCATACCCTTCATGGTATAAGAAATACTCCAGAGAATCAGCACCCTTTTTGGTCTCCACAAAAACTAAAGTCAGTGAATTCTTCCCTGTTGTATTTAAGAGGTCAAGTAGAAATGACCGTTTATCTGACTCTTCTACCCAAACTACTTTCTGTGTGATGTTCTCAGAGGTAGAGCCAACTCTACCTACGGCCAGAAATATATATTCATCCAAGAAATCACAAGCAAGCATCTGAATTTCCTTAGGAAAAGTAGCACTAAACACCATGGTATGGCGGACACCCTTTGGTGGCATAGTATCTTCTTCAACTATACGACGTATTTGAGGTTCGAACCCCATATCCAGCATCCTATCAGCTTCGTCCAACACTAAGTATTTGCAGAAATCTAACCCAATCTTTCCTCTTTCCATCATATCCACCAGGCATCCTGGAGTGGTGACTAACAAGTGACATCCACGTTCTAAGTCTCGAATCTGCTGACCAATATCAGCACCACCATATACCACACAAGGACAAACTCGAGACCGGTATGAAAATTTTCTGGCTTCCTCATAGATCTGTACAGCCAATTCTCTTGTTGGGGCTAAAACCAAGGAGACTGGATATTGTTTATGGCCTCCATACCTTCCATTTTCCTTCACAGCCTTCAAAGCTTCGCCTGGACCATCTGTATAAATTTGACTCAAGATGGGCAAAAGAAATGCTACAGTTTTTCCAGACCCTGTTTGGGCACAAGCCATCAAGTCTCTTTTTCCTTTAATAATAGGAATGGCATGTTTTTGCACTGGAGTAGGACGAGTGTAACGAGTAAGCTCAATATTACCCATGATAATTTCTCCCATCTCAACATCACTGAAACTTTCAATATGTGGAGGACAGTTATTGCCAGTAGCCTCTACTGGTATATCATCATATTTCTCAAAGTTAATCCCAGTGTTTCCTCCAGAAAAGAGTTCCTGCTCCAAGCGTTCACTTGGTGGAAGTGGTTTTGACCAATCGTCTTCATCTGACTTCTGACAACAACGACTGTGTCCACTACATTCAAATTTGCCAAACCCTGTTCTGTCACCACGACTGCCAATACCATCATAGTCATTCCGTCCACGATCATCAAACCTTCCCCTTGATCCACTTCCTCTATCACTGAAGTAACTGGACTTTCCTCTTGAATCTCTAGACCCGAAACTGCTGTAGGCATCCTTGTCTTTACTACAACTCCACCCTGAACTGTCCTTATCATAAAATCCTTTAGATGCTTCCCTGTTCCTTAAGTGAGGAGGTATATAGCGCCCTTTGCTTGCTGTACTTCCTCCTCCACTCTGATTATCAGGGGAGTTCAGGTCTAGACCAGAAAACTGCTGGTCTAGCCCGAGCTCATTTCCCGGCACATGACTCATGCCTGAAGAGAAGCAGGAACTCCCGGTCTCCTACTGCAGGTCTAGCGTATCCGCCCAGGCCGAAAGAGACCCAACTCGACCGCTTTACGTCAGTACGTAACCGGTGCGTCTTCTTCTTCTGTCCCCACCACCACCAACAAGCCCTTTATCGCTACCTTTACTTCTCTCCGGGAAGCCTGTGTTCGTTTACTTATAACCTCGCGAGATCTTCTAATCAGTCCCGTTCCCCCAATGCTCTCAAAATTCGCGAGAGCTTTATTTCCCCCGCTCTCGCCCAAAGTCTTGGAATCTTTGGGAACTAGGGAAAACTCGCGGAGTACCTCTTTCAGCTAGTTGGAGGGGGGGCTTAAACATTACGCCAGTACACCCCAATCTTTCTCACCCTCCTAGCTTTTTTTCCCTGCTCCTTTCTCTAGCGCTCTGCCTTTCCCTTCTCTTACAGTTTGAGGAATCTGATCTTGTGTAAAACGTCTCCGTTCCAACTAGCCCTCTCCCGCCTTTGGGAAGCTTCCCCAAAGTCGAAACTAGTCAGATATCCCTGAATCTAAGAAGGTTGAGGGTCACTTGATCCCAGGTGTCCAGCGAGTTGTAGAGCAGTCAACGATGGCTTGAGTAGAATCGTCTGGCTGGGTGGGTGAAAACAGAGGCAGGCACACGAGCTAGGGGAGGGTAGATAGGTGAGGAGAGCCAGTAGGGGGAGGTAAGCGGAGGGGGAATCCGTAGCGCGGGCGGGCGGATGCTACCCGGCCACGGTGGCTTGGCCAGGAACCCGAGGCCCCTCCGCTTTGCAGGCTCATAACAATTTTTAAAGGAATGTTGAGTTTGTCTCTTTTCTAACTCCATGCTAAAATGGACCAAGGCAGAGGTAGGGATGCTCTACTAGAAGAAAGAAGGAGAGTCAGTCTCAGCGCCGTCTCAGCTGTCTGTTCTTGAGAGTGGGGAGATGAAGGAGCAAAGAACCAGGGGAGGGAATGGGGGCACGGAGTGAGGTTGGAGGTCTAAGAAGGTTAGTGTCTTGGATTTACACATTCTTTTGCTGGAGAACCATACATTTTTGAGAACTTTATAAAAATCCAAAGGAAAAAGTTATTGGTTAATACCTAAATTTGGTAAATTTGACAAATTGGTATTTAGCTAATTGATCTTTAGGCAAAGTAGCTTTCTGCAACTGTTGACATTTAATTAGGGTGCAGGATCCTATAATATAGACTCCAAAATATGGGAGCTTAAAGAAGATTGAAATGGATATTTCTTTCATTTAACACTCTGAGCCCAATGTTGATAGAACAGCTCCTTGATATTTAGAAGCCAGACTCTTCCATCCCAAGATTTTGGCCTTGTCCAAATGGTCAAAGAAGGATGAAAGCTCAATCACAGTATCCACATCTCAGTGGAGAGGACAAAGCTGGGACAAAGGAGAGCACATTTATGCATATAAAAACATGGAGGAAACTACAATAAAGATTACTCTACACAGCAAGGATCTCATTCAGATTCAGTAGAAAAATTAAAATCTTTACAGACAAGCATGTGCTGGGAGAATTCAGTACCACCAAACCAGCTTTACAACAAATGCTAAAGGAACTTCTCTGGGCAGGAAACACAAGACAAGGAAAAGACATACAATAACAAACCCAAAACAATTAAGAAAATGGTAATAGGAACATACATATCAATAATTACCTTAAATGTAAATGGATTAAAAGCTCCAACCAAACACATAGACTGGCTGAATGGATACAAAAACATGACCTGTATATATGCTGTCTACAAGAGACCCACTTCAGTCCTAGAGACACATACAGACTGAAAGTGAGGGGATGGAAAAAAGATACTCCATGCAAATAGAAATCAAAAGAAAGCTGTAGTGACAATTCTCATATCAGACAAAATATACTTTAAAACAAAGACTATTACAAGAGAAAAAGAAGGACACTATGTAATGATCAAGGGATCAATCCAAGAAGAAGATATAACAATTGTAAATATTTATGCATCCAACATAGGAGCACTTCAATACATAAGGGAAATGCTAACAGCCATAAAAGGGGAAATCGACAGTAACAAAATCATAGTAGGGGACTTTAACAGCCCACTTTCACCAGTGGACAGATCAGCCAAAATGAAAATAAATAAGGAAACACAAGCTTTAAATGATACATTTAGCAAGATGGACTTAGTTGATAATTTATAGGACATTCCATCCAAAAACAACAGAATACACTTTCTTCTCAAGTGCTCATGGAACATTCTCCAGGATAGATCATATCTTGGGTCACAAATCAAGCCTTGGAAAAGTTAAGAAAATTGAAATTGTATTAAGTATCTTTTCTGACGACAATGTTACAAGACCAGATATCAATTACAGGAAAAAAAAACTGTTAAAAATACAAACACGTGGAGGCTAAATAATATGTTACTAAATAAACAAGAGATCACTGAAGAAATCAAAGAGGAAATCAAAAAATACCTAGAAACAAATGACAATGAAAACACAATGACCCAAAACCTATGGGATGCAGCAAAAAGCAATTCTAAGAGGGAAGTTTTTTCTCTTTTTTCTTTTTAAACGTCTTTTGGAGTATAATTGCTTTACAATGGTGTGTTAGTTTCTGATGTATAACAAAGTGAATCAGCTACATATATACATATATCCCCATATCCCCTCCCTCTTGTGTCTCCCTCCCACCCTCCCTATCCCAACCCTCTAGGTGGTCACAAAGCACCGAGCTGATCTCCCTGTGCTATGTGGCTGCTTCCCACTAGCTATCTACTGTACATTTGGTAGTGTATATATGTCCATGCCATTGTCTCACTTCATCCCAGCTTACCCTTCCCCCTCCCCGTGTCCTCAAGTCCATTCTCTACGTCTGAGTCTTTAGTCCTGTCCTGCCCCTAGGTTCTTCAGAACTATTTTCTTTTTAATTCCATATGTATGTGTTAGCATACGGTATTTGTTTTTCTCTTTGACTTACTTCACTCTGTATGACAGACTCTAGGTCCATCCACCTCACTACAAATAACTCAATTTTTTTTCTTTTTATGACTGAGTAATATTCCATTGTGTATATGTGCCATACCTTCTTTGAACATTCATCTGTCGATGGACACTTAGGTTGCTTCCATGTCCTGACTATTGTAAATAGTGCTACAATGAACATTGTGGTACATTACTCTTTTTGAATTATGTTTTTCTCAGAGTTATACTCTGAGAAATATGCCCAGTAGTAGGATTGCTGGGTCGTATGGTAGTCCTATTTTTAGTTTTTGAAGGAACCTCCATACTGTTCTCCATAGTGGCTGTATGAATTTACATTCCCACCAACAGTACAAGAGGGTTCCCTTTTCTCCACATCCTCTCCAGCATTATTGTTTGTAGATTTTTGATGATGGCCATTCTGACTGGTCTGAGGTGATACCTCACTGTAGTTTTGATTTGCATTTCTCTAATGTTTAGTGATGTTGAGCATTTGTTCATGTGTTTGTTCGCATTCTGTATATCATCTTTGGAGAAAGATCTATTTAGGTCTTCGGCCCATTTTTGGATTAGGGTTATTTGTTTTTTTGATATTGATCTGCATGAGGTGCTTGTAAATTTTGGAGATTAATCCTTTGTCAGTTCCTTCATTTGCAAATATTTTCCCCCATTCTGAGGGTTGTCTTTTCTTCTTGTTTATGGTTTCCTTTGCTGTGCAAAAGCTTTTAGGTTTCATTAGGTCTCATTTGTTTATTTTAGTTTTTATTTCCATTTCTCTAGGAGGTGTGTGTTGAAAATGATCTTGCTGTGATTCATGTCATAGAGTGTTCTGCCTATGTTTTCCTCTAAGAGTTTAATAGTGTCTGGCCTTACATTTGGGTCTTTAATCCATTTTGAGTTTATTTTTGTGTATGGTGTTAGGGAGTGTTCTAATTTCATTTTTTTTACATGTAGCTGTCCAGTTTTCCCAGCACTCCTTATTGAAGAGACTGTCTTTTCTCCATTGTATATTCTTATCTTCTTTGTCAAAAACAAGGTGACCATATGTATTTGGGGTTATCTCTGGGCTTTCTGTCATGCTCCATTGATCTATATTTCTGTTTTTGTGCCAGTACCATACTCTCTTGATTACTGTAGCTTTGTAGTATAGTCTGAAGCCAGGGAGCCTGCTTCCTCCAGCTCCGTTATTCTTTCTCAAGATTGCTTTGGCTACTGGGGGTCTTTTGTGTTTCCATGCAAGTTGTGAAACTTTTTGTTTTAGTCTGTGAAAAATGCCATCGATAGTTTGATAGGGATTGCATTGAATCTGTAGGTTGCTTTGGCTAGTATAGTCATTTTCACAATGTTGATTCTTCCAGTCCAGGAACATGGTATATCTCTCCATCTATTTGTATCATCTTTAATTTCTTTCATCAGTGTCATAGTTTTTTGCCTACAGGTCTTTTGTTTCCTTAGGTAGGTTTATTCCCAGGTATTTTATTCTTTTTGTTGCAATGGTAAATGGGAGTGTTTCCTTAATTTCTCTTTCAGATTTTTCATCATTAGAGTAGAGGTATGCAAGAGATTTCTGTGTATTAATTTTGTATCCTGCTACTTTACCAAATTCATTGATTAGCTCTAGTAGTTTTCTGGTAGCATCTTTAGGATTCTCTATGTATAGTATCATGTCATCTGCAAACAGTGATAGCTTCACTTCCTCTTTTCTAATTTGGATTCCATTTATTTCTTTTTCTTCTCTGATTGCTGTGGCTAAAACTTCCAAAACTATGTTGAATAATAATGGTTAGAGTGGGCAACCTTGTCTTGTTCCTGATCTTAGAGGAAATGGTTTCAGTTTTCGACCATTGAGAACGATGTTGGCTGTGAGTTTGTCATATATGGCCTTTATTATGTTGAGATAAGTTCCCTCTATGCCTACTTTCTGTAGGGTTTTTATCATAAATTTGTGTTGAATATTGTTGAAAGCTTTCTCTGCATCTATTGAGATGAATGTATGGTTTTTCTCCTTTAATTTATTAATATGGTGTATAACATTGATTGATTTACATATACTGAAGAATCCTTGCATTCCTGGAATAAACCCCACTTGATCATGGTGTATGATCCTTTTAATGTGCTGTTGGATTCTGTTTGCTAGTATTTTGTTGAGGATTTTTGCATCTATGTTCATCAGTGCTATTGGCCTGTATTTTTCTTTCTTTGTGACATCTTTGTCTGATTTTGGTATCAGTGTGATGGTGGCCTCATCAAATGAGTTGGGAGTGTTCCTTCCTCTGCTGTAGTTTGGAAGATTTTGAGAACGATAGGTGTTAGCTCTTCTCTAAATGTATGATAGAATTCGTCTGTGAAGCCATCTGGTCCTGGGCTTTCACTTGTTGGAAGATTTTAAATCACAGTGTGAATTTCTGTGCTTGTTATTGGTCTGTTTATATATTCCATTTCTTCCTGGTCCAGTCTCAGAAGGCTTTGCTTTTCTAAGAATTTGTGAATTTCTTCCAGGTTGTCCATTTTACTGTCGTATCACTGGTTGTAGTAATCTCTCATATTCTTTTTTTTTCTGCGGTGTCAGTTGTTACTTCTCCTTTTTAATTTCTAATTCTATTGATTTGTGTCTTCTCCCTTTTTTCTTCATGAGTCTGGCTAATGGTTTATCAATATTCTTTATTTTCTCAAAAGAGCCAGCTTTTAGTTTCACTGATCTTTGCTCTTGTTTTCTTCATTTCTTTTTCTTTTATTCTTAATCTGATCTTTATGATTTATTTCCTTCTGCTAAGTTTTGGGGTTTTTGTTCTTCTTTCTCTAATTGCTTTAGATGTAAGGTTAGGTTGTTTATTGGAGATGTTTCTTGTTTCTTGAGGTAGGATTTCATTGCTGTACACTTCCCTCATAGAACTGCTTTTGCTGCATCCCATAGGCTTTGGGTCATCGTGTTTTCATTGTCATTTGTTTCTAGGTATTTTTTCATTTTCTCTTTGATTTTTTCAGTGATCTCTTGGTTATTAAGGAGTGTATTGTTTAGCCTGCATGTGTTGTATATTTTACAGATTTTTTCCTGTAATTGATATTTAGCCTTGTAGCATTGTCATCAGAAAAGATACTTTCTTTGATTTCAATTTTCTTAAATTTACCAAGGCTTGATTTGTGACTGAGGATATGATCTATCCTGGAGAATATTCCATGAGCACTTGACTAGAAAGTGTATTCTGTTGTTTTTGCATGGCGTGTCCTAAAAATATCAATTAAGTCTATCTTGCTTAATGTATCATTTAAAGCTTGTGTTTCCTTTTTTATTTTCATTTTGGACGACCTGTCCACTTGTGGAAGTGGGGTGTTAAAGTCCCTTATTATGATTGTTTTACTATTGATTTCCCTTTTATGGCTGTTAGCATTAGCCTATATATTGAAGTGTTCCTATGTTGGGTGCATAAATATTTACAATTTTTATATCTTCTTCTTGGATCGGTCCCTTGATCAGTATGTATTGTCCTTCTTTGTCTTTTGTAATAGTCTTTGTTTTAAAATCTATTTTTTCTGATTTGAGAATTGCTACTCCAGCTTTCTTTTGATTTCCGTTTGTATGGAGTATCTTTTTCAATACCCTCAGTTTCAGTCTGTATGTGTTCCTAGGTCTGAAGTGGGTCTCTTGTCACAGCATATATATGGGTCTTGTTTTTGTATCCATTCAGCCAGTCTATGTCTTTTGGTTGGAGCATTTAATCCATTTACATTTAAGGCATTTATTGATATATATGTTCCTATCACTATTTTCTTAATTGTTTTGGGTTTGTTATTGTAGGTCTTTTCCTTCTCTTGTGTTTCCTGCCTAGAGAAGTTCCTTTAGCATTTGTAGTAAAGCTGGTTTTGTGGTGCTGAATTCTCTTAGCTTTCTCCTGTCTGTAAAGCTTTTAATTTCTCCATTGAACCTGAATGAGATCCTTGCTTGGTAGAGTAATCTTGGTTGTTGTAGGTTTTCCCCTTTCATCACTTTAAGTATGTCCTGCCACTCCCTTCTGGTTTGCAGAGTTTCTGCTGAAAGGCCAGCTGTTAACCTTATGTGGATTCCCTTGTATATTATTTGTTGTTTTTCTCTTGCTGCTTTTAATATTTTATGTTTGTATTTAATTTTTGATAATTTGATTAATATGTGTCTTGGCGTGTTTCTCCTTGGATTTATCCTGTATGGGACGTTCTGTGCTCCCTGGACTTGATTGACTACTTTCTTTCCCATATTAGGGAAGTTTTCAACTATAATGTCTTCAAATATTTTCTCAGTCCCTTTCTTCTTCTTCTGAGACCCCTATAATTTGAATGTTGGTGCGTTTAATGTTGTCCCAGAGGTCTCTAAGACTCTCCTCAATTCTTTTCATTCTATTTTCTTTATTCTGCTCTGCAGTAGTTATTTTCACTATTTTATCTTCCAGGTCACTTACCGGTCTTTTATCTCAGTTATTCTGCTATTGATTCCTTCTGAAGAATTTTAATTTCATTTATAGTGTTGTTCATCATTGTTTGTTTGCTCTTTAGTTCTTCTAGGTCCTTGTTAAGCGTTTCTTGTATTTTCTCCATTCTATTTCCAAGATTTTGGATAATCTTTACTATCATTACTCTGAATTCTTTTTCAGGTAGACTGTCTATTTCTTCTTCATTTGTTTCATATGGTGGGTTTTTATCTTGCTCCTGCATCATGTGTGTTTCTCTGTCCTCTCATTTTGCTTAACTTACTGTGTTTGGGGTCTCTTTTTTGCAGGCTGCCAGTTTGTAGTTCCTGTTGTTTTTGGTGTCTGCTCCCAGTGGCTAAGTTTGTTTCAGTGGGTTGTGTAGACTTCCTGGTAGAGGAGACTAGCGCCTGTGTTCTGGTGAATGAGGCTGGATCTTTTCTTTCTGGTGGGGAGGACCACATCCAGTGATGTGTTTTAGGGTGTCTATCACCTTGTCATGGTTTTATGCAACCTTTCTGCTAATGGGTTGGGTCGTGTTCCTGTCTTGCCAGTTGTTTGGCATAGGGTGTCCAGCACTGTAGCTTGCTGATTGTTGAGTGGAGCTGGATCTTATCTTTGAGATGGAGATCTCTGGGAGCCCTTTCAGTGTTTGATATTACCTGGAGCTGGGAGGTCTCTGGTGGACCAATGTCTTGAACTCAGCTCTCCCATTTCAGAGGCACAGTCCAGACATGTGACCAGAGCACCAAGACCCTGTCAGCCATGTGGCCAGGTATGTGGGGTGTTTCTTGACTTTTGAGAAGTCTGAGTTCTTCTGCCAGCATTCAGTAGGTGTTCTGTAGGAGTTGTTCTACATGTAGTTGTATTTCTGATGTATTTGTCACGAAGAAGGTGATCACCACATCTGACTCCTCTGCTATCTTGAAGGTCTCCTTCATTTTTTATTATTTTTATGGGAATTATATACACTTCAATTTTCCTTTTCTAAGTTCATATTACACTGTGATTGCCTATTTTTTTTTTCTCTCTCTCTCCTGCCTGTTGTAAGTCCTTTGTGGACAGGGACCTTGTCAATTTTGTTCTCCCAATGTCTCCTCAGTGACACCTCAGGCTGAGTATAATCCATTTGGTGAACTCTATAAATATGTGAGAAATAAATGTTTGAATATTCCAGAAAACTTAGTAATAACAGAAAATATTTGTTTGGATCTTGCCTATGTGCCAGGAGCTGAGCTAAGGTTTTTCAGTAGATTACTTACTTTAAGCTTCAAAATAAATCTATAATATAATCTATTATGGGCCTAGTTTTAATGTACAACCAGGGAAAATAAGGCACTGAGAGGTTTGATAACCTACTCATAAGTCACACAAAATAATAGACAGTGGGGTCAGAATTCAAACCTGGGAACTCTGTCTGGGGCTCTGCCCTTAGCTCCCGTGCTATTCAACACTATTTCATAAACTGCATCGTCCTTTGTATTTCTGGTGTTTAGACACTCTTTGTTCAGCACGATATCTAGGTTGCTGAACTTTCTTCTACAAAGGGAGAATTTTTTCTTGTGTACTTAGCATTGTTTTCTTAAGGATAAGTCAAATTTCTCAACTCTGACATGGTGAAACTTTCTTTACATCCAACTCTTTTTAAGACCTTTTAAAAATGTGATCTTCTTGAAATTCTTTTCCCCCCCCTTATTTCCATGATTTGGACGAATCCTTTCTTCACCATCATCAATTTACTAATGTTCTAACGTTCCCTGGTCCTTTGTAAACTCCTTTTTAATTGGTTAAAGTAAAAAAAAAAAAAAACCCACATCCTCATAGTATATACATACCCAATCATTGTATATATAATATTCACAGTTCATAATTGTGTTCCCGCTAGGCTCTGGGTGCCTTGAAGAAGTGGGTGTGTGTCATGCAGGTGTCTCTCCAGGGCTGAGTGTCTAAAACATAGTGGGTGACAATCAGTGTTTTGTTACTGAACAAAGGAATGAGTGTTGCTTTTGGAGGTATAGCTCCTTTGGGTCACTATCTAGATTGTAGATCTTCCATGCCAGAACTTACTTGATATCTGATGTGATAATGAATTGGAAGGAATTGCAAAGGTAGAATATGAATGCTTTTATTTTGTGAATACTCATAGTTGATACTCTTGATTTCCTCAAAACAGTAGTTCATTCTCCTGATTCTCGGAATATATGACATTAAACTCTTGTTTGGACATGTTATTGGTTATGTATTATTATATAGGCTCAGCCTCACAATAAATGAGTTTTCCATAACTCAGAGAGAGACAGAAATCCCAAACTACACAATCCCATTTTCTTCCTCAAAAAGGCTGATTGCTATCATGTGCAATCTGTTTACGATAACTACATTTTTTTAAGACTTAAGAGTTAATTTGACCTGGCAGACAAGAATTCATGGTTATTTCATTGATTTTATGTGACTGTCATTCAGCTCACATGTTCTATAGGTCAGCAATTTGATTTCAGCATTTCATCTTGCTCAGTTGGCTCTAGCAGTGAGATTGATTTTCAGATAAGAAACCCAGAGAAGCTCACTTACTATTCTTATATTTCTCAAAACAACATATAGCTCAAAGAATGAGCTTCCTTCTACAGATAATGAAGAGATGATGGTCAGATAGTTACTCTTTGGCTTTTGACAAAGAAGTGCAGCTGGAGTAAAGTTGTGTGTGAAAGCCAGTTAGGGAAAGGGGCCCCTGGCACTGCCTTTGTCACCCTAGCTGGAGGCAACCAGGCTCAGTCTGGGTCCTGTAGATCTCTAACCCCTGACTGTCTTGTCTTTCCCACTGAGCCATTCAGATAGCTGTAAGGAGAGCCTCTTTTTTAGGACTGAAGGACTGATCCATGGTCATGAAATAATCTATTGCTGTCTCCACGCTGCATTTTTCTTTTAAAAAACACTCAAACTTTAAATTAATAAAACACTCCTTTCTTTGATTTCTTCAAAGGGCTCGGGGAAACCTCTGAGTATCTCTCCTTAGGTTATTTCATTAACTCCCATGGCTTTAAAATCATCTATTACTATGACTCATATATTATAGCTCTTTCTTGATCTCCAAACTTGTATATCCACTACCTTCCTGATGATCCACTTGGATGTTTGTTGGAGTGAATGGGTAGCTGGAGATGAAGATTAATTCAATTTTGAACATGAGAAATATAAAAATTCTATTAGATGTCAAATTAAGATTGCAGAGGTAGAAAAGTGAAAAAAAGCCCAAGAAGTCCAACATTTAGGTGTCAGTAGAGGAGGGGCCAACAAAGGAATCTGCTGAGACACCCAGAGAGATAGGAAGAACACCAGGAATTGAGGCATCACAAAATCAAGTGAAGATTGTGCTTTAAGAAGGTGGTCACCTTTCATACTCTGCTGGGAGCCAGGGGAAGGTGAAAACTACAGAAGTGATCGTTATACTTGACAGCATGGAGGTGCTTAGTAACACAGGGGTAATATAGTGATATTGACAAGTACTTTCAGAGGCATGGGAGGTCAGAAGCCATACTGAAGTGGATTCTATCACGAACTGTCAAATTGGTAAAGCAATTAGCAAATTATTTATGCCATGCAATTTCACTCTGTAAGAACAAGCAATGATAATAAAGGCCTCCAATCTAAAAATAATGGTACAAATAAACCTTTTTACAAAACAGAAATAGGGTCACAGATGTAGAAAACAAATTTATGGTTACCAAGGGGGAAAGGTGGAGGGAGAGATAAATTGGGAGATTGGGATTGACATATACACACTACCATATAGAAAATGGGTAACTAATAAGAACCTACTATATAGCACAGGGAACTCTATTAAGTACTCTGTAATGACCTATATCAGAATAGAATCTAAGAAAGAGTGAGTATATGTATATGTATAACAGATTCACTTTGCTGTACAGCAGGAACCAACCCAACATTGCAAATCCACCATACTCCAATAAAAATAAAACAAACAAAAAACCACAAAAACCTAAAGCCCCTCTATACATGCATATATGTTTGCACACATGGAAGGGGATGTGGATGAATACAAACCACATTATTAACATTGGTGACCTTACATAAAACATCCTTATACCATTGCATTCCTTCACTAGGTACAATGAATAAGCATATTTATTTAATTAAAAATTAATAAAAATGTTGAAAAGAAAAGGGTACGGAAGACAGAGAAGTGGTGACAGGGTATTGTGAGACATTTTGCTAAGCTTTGTTTTGAAGCAGAGCAGGAATATGGGACAGTAGTGGGGGTGGGTGGTGCTGAGGAAGGAAGACTTTTAGAGAATGTCTGAATGTTTCAGGATGATTGAATAGACATGGTGAGATTGACAGTGCAGGACAAGGGGATAACTGCAGAAACAAAATTTGGGGAAGATTCCCGTGTCTTAATCTCCCAGTTGAAAAATTATCACAGGGAACTGAAGACAATTCAGGACCTTGCTTTTTGGAGTCATCTTCCTTATACGCCAAAGTGTCTCAGTGATGGACAGTCAAGGACTTCAGGGTGAGAGAGGACAGCTATGTTTTCCTCCTTCCTCCTCCAATGGCTGTCACCCAACTCTTTGTCCAGAGATGTGACTGTGGTAACGCCTTTAGCCTTTGTCATACTTGAATGTTACCACATTTTCCTCAATCCCATATTTCAATTCCATACTTCTGTTTCCTGCTGTTTACTTTATACTGTAAGTCTTCCTGTATGACTAAGTAGGTTTTACAAGCCTGCATGGATGCTTTATATACTTTTGCTTGCTTTTATTGGAACTTTTTTGTTAAGACAGTCTGTTACGAGGAATCTTTATAAATCTTTGGGGCTTAGAAGTTTCTCATTAATAATGAGCCTCATTCTTTCTCTCTCTCATCTCCCACATAAAAATGGGTGGAACAGTTCTTTTTGGTGACTCCTTACCCAAGAGATGGAGTCATTATGAGAGTTCTTGAACAACAGAACAAAATGACGAAGAATGTAGTTTTTGTTACTTGAACAACTTTCAGGCTGTGACTTATCCTAGCCCGAGCTTACATACTTGATAAGCAGGCACTTATTCTTTCAAAAATAGATTGATAATTTGAACAACATTGCTGTTTTAAATTAGCAAAGACAGTGTAGCAAGAATGCTACATCATAAAGTGATATTCCAGCTATTAATTTTACCATGCCTATTCTTGTTGGAGAAACTGGCCAAGACTATATTCACTTTTTCACCCTCTAAATATGTTGAAAGATCTTTTCACACATTGAGGGAAATATTACAAATCTATGCCACCAAGAGGAAAGATGTAAAAAACCAGGAGATATTTTGTCTGGAGAAAAGAAGAATAAATGCTCCATGCTTGATATCTTAAAAACTTTTGAAGAACTATTGTTTATAACAGGAATAAACTTATTCTTCATGACCACTGAATGGAAGCTATAGGGAATCAGATTACAGCTAAACACAAGAACAAATTCTCTCACAGTTGAGAAGTCTTCCTGGGGATCCTTAGGTCTCCTCATTGGAGAACTTTGAACATGGAAGGGAAGAAGGCACCGGGAGTATTATTCAAGAGGACTAAAAACAGGTGTTGTGGTTAACGTACATAAGTTAAAATACCATTTATTAACTTTTTTCTGGTTACAAAGAATTGTGTAGATTTTGCAGACATGGGAAGCCTAAGAGGAAAATACAAGTTATCTTTATATAATCTTAGTATGTGAAAATAAGCACCAGTAATATTTTGATCCATAGGGCATCCCTATGTGGCTGTTTAGGTTATTTCTGCTCAAAGGTGCCCAGAAAAGGGAACAAGTGGGGCCCTAAGTGTGTGAATTTGCAAAGCTACAATCACACAGTACACTCTTTTGTAGGTTACTTTTCTCTTGTACCACTTTGCAAACATTTCTCATGTGGTCATGGTATTTTTAAGGTCAGTTTAGTAAACACAGTTTAGGTACACAGTGTGGATGTACTGTAATTTCTTTAAGCAAATAGTCTTTTGTGTGCATTGAAGTTTTCAATGTTGCACTCTTAAAATGTGATGTGAGCATCATTGTGCATATTTTTGACTTCTTTCTAATGAGACATTCTCTGAAGTGGATATGTTATAGCAATGTAAATATTTATAAGGCTTTTGGTTCATATTAGGTGATTTGTAATTTTCTTCTTAATCCTGAGATTCAACCAAACCTTGCACCTAGGTAAGTTACCACGTCAAAGGTCACAGAGCTAATTATAAGCAGATTTACTTCTAATTGTATTATCCACTCATGTGGATTGATATAATTTTCCATGAATACAAAATTCAGAACAAGGGAAATGTGTTTTTCCTCTAGTCTTGTTGCTACTCTTGAGATAAAATGGGGAAATTATTAACTGATTTATTTAAGTTCAGTGATTTTTTCCTTCTCTTATCCTTATTTTTCACCTCTTTCTGACTACATATACATCGGCTTGGATAAATTGTGAGTTCATTGAGTGTAGAGACCAGTTTATACACATAATTTAATGGACAATCTTGATCTTGAATTTTCTATGTAGGCAATTATATCATTTGCAAATACTATTTTTTCTTCCTTTCCAATACTTACCTCTTATTCTTTTCCTTTTATGCATTGGCTAGGTCATCTGGAGTAATGGTGAATAGTAGCTGTCAGTGGGAATCCTTATTTTGTTAGTAATTTTACAGATTCCCTCAGCGTGATCAGGCTTTAGAGCAGCCTTTTCTAAACTGTGTAGGTGTGGACACTAGTTCCCAGAGGGGAGAACAAAGAGTTCAGTAGTCAAAGAAGCTTGGAAAACAGTACAGCAAATTCCCTTCCAGGGGAGTCACAGAACAAACACGTTAGCATGTTAAAGCCCCTGAGAAATGCCCCAGTATAATAGAAACCCGTTTAATTTGCTTAATAGCTAAACAACCAACTTATATGTTCTGGGGAAGACGATAGTTTTCTAAACAAACCTGCGGACATCTCCTCCCTTAATACCAGTTTGAGGAACTCTGCTCTCTTGTTTCACTTTTGACTATTGTGTCCGCAGGTGGCTTCTGAGAAATACTTCTTTATCCTGGAAGTTGAATGCTTCTATTTAAACTCAGGAATTGATATTGCATTTTATCAAAGTCTTTTCTACTCTTATTGAAAAGATCAATGTTTCTTCTCTATCTTTTAAAAATAATACCCTGTTTTCAAGTGAAATCACTCATGCATATAATTTAGAGGTTAACAAGTTAGGCTTTGTGGTCTCTACATACCACACACTGTGTATGTATGTATTTGTCTTCCAATGTCACGCCTACCCCTTATTAGCCAGGTGAAAGCCGACAAGTTACTTTGCCCATCTCTGCTTCTTTGCTTATAAAATGGAGTAAGGTAGTCATTACCTAACAAAGTATCGTGAAGTGCTCAGGACAGTGCCTGAAAAGTGTAACTGCTAACAATTCCTCTTGCTTATGTTGAATATTAATAATGGTAGCTGTTAAAAGCCTGGTGACTTTTATGATGGTACAAATTTGACAGCTTTTTGATTTTATTATTTAGGATTGGCACTTTCAGGTCATCTGCCTCTTCTGGGGCCAATTTTTTTTGTGTGTGTGGATTTAAGTTAAATTTATTCTTATTTATTTATTTATTTATTATACAGCAGGTTCTTACTACTTATCTATTTTATACATATTAGTGTATATATGTCAATCCCAATCTCCCAATTCATCCCACCACCACCACCACCCTCCCCTTTCCCCCCTTAGTGTCCATACGTATGTTCTCTACATCTGTGACTCTCTTTCTGCCTTGCAAACTTGTTCTAGATTCCATTTCTCTACATTCCATTTTTCTAGATTCCACATATATGCATTAATATACGACATTTGTTTTTCTCTTTCTGACTTACTCCACTCTGTATGACAGTCTCTAGATCCATCCACGTCTCTACAAATGACAAAATTTCATTCTTTTTTATGGCTGAGTAATATTCCATTGTATGTATGTACCACATCTTCTTTATCCATTCATCTGTTGATGGGCATTTAGATTGTTTCCATGACCTGGCTCTGGAAGTGCCACAATGAATATTGGGGTGCATGTGTCTTTTTTTTTTTTTTTTTTTTTCCTGTATGCGGACCTCTCACTGTTGTGGCCTCTCCCATTGTGGAGCATAGGCTCTGGATGCACAGGCTCAGCGGCCATGGCTCACGGGCCCAGCTGTTCCATGACATGCGGGATCTTCCCGGACCAGGGCATGAACCCATGTCCCCTGCACCACCAGGGAAGCCATAGTGGCTGTATCAGTTTACATTCCCACCAACAGTGCAAGGGGTTCCCTTTTCTTCTCAGAGAACCAGCTTTTAGTTTTATTGATCTTTGCTATTGATTTCTTTGTTTCTACTTCATTTATTTCTGCTCTGATCTTTATGATTTCTTTCCTTCTACTAACTTTGGGTTTTGTTTGTTCTTCTTTCTCTGGTTCCTTTAGGTGTAAGGTTATATTGTTTATTAGAGATTTTTCTTATTTCTTGAGGTAGGATTGAATTGTTATAAACTCCCCTCTTAGAACTGATTTTGCTGCATCCCACAGGTTTTGGATCATCGTGTTTTCATTGTCATTTGTCCCTAGCTATTTTTTGGTTTCCTCTTTGATTTCTTCAGTGATCTCTTGGTTATTTAGTAACATATTGTTTAGCCTCCACGTGTTTGTGTTTTTTACTTTTTTTCCCCAGTAGTTTATTTCTAATCTCATAACATTGTGGTCAGAAAATATGCTTGATATGACTTCAGTTTTCTTAAATTAACCAAGGCTTGATTTGTGACCCAAGATGTGATCTATCCTAGAGAACGTTCCATGTACACTTGAGAAGAAAGTGTAATCTGCTCTTTTCGGATGGAATGTCCTATAAATATCAATTAAATCTATCTGGCCTATTGTGTCATTTAAAGCTTGTGTTTCCTTATTAATTTTCTGTCTGGATGTTCTGTCCATTGGTGTAAGTGAGGTGTTAAAGTTCCCCACCATTATTGTGTTACTGTCGATTTCCTCTTTTATTGCTGTTAACATTTGCCTTGTGTATTGAGGTGCTCCTATGTTGAGTGCATATATATTTATAATGTTATATCTTCTTCTAGGATTGATCCCTTGATCATATGTAGTGTTCTTCCTTGTGTCTTGTAATATTCTTTACTTTAAAGTCTATTTTATCTGATATGAGTATTGCTACTCCAACTTTCTTTTGATTTCCATTTGCATGGAATATCTCTTTTCCGTCCCCACACTTTTAGTCTGTATGTGTCCCTAGGTCTGAAGTGGGTCTCTTGTAGGCAGCATATATATGGGTCTTGTTTTTGTATCCATTCAGCAAGCCTGTGTCTTTTGGTTGGAGCATTTAATCCATTCACTTTTAAGGTAATTATCAATATGTATGTTCCTATTACCATTTTCTTAATTGTTTTTGGTTTGTTTTTGTAGGTTCTTTTCTTCTCTTATGTTTCACACCTAGAGAAGTTCCTTTAGCATTTGTTGTAGAGCTGGTTTGGTGGTGCTGAGTTCTCTTAGTTTTTGCTTGTCTGTAAAGCTTTTGATTTCTCTGTTGAATCTGAATGTGATTTTTGCTGGCTAGAGTAATATTGGTTGTAGGTCTTCCCTCTCATTCCTTTAAGTATATTGTGCCACTCCCTTCTGGCTTGTAGAGTTTCTGCTGAGAAATCAGCTGTTAACCTTATGGGGGTTCCATTTTATGTTATTTATCATTTTTCCCTTGTGGCTTTTAATAATTTTTCTTTGACTTTAATTTTTGTCAAATTGATTTCTATGTGTCTTGGTGTGTTTCTCCTTGGCTTTATCCTGCCTGGGATTTTCTGTGCTTACTGGCCTTGAGCGGCTATTTCCTTTTCCACATTAGGGAAGTTTTCAACTATAATCTCTTCAACTATTTTCTCAGGTCCTTTCTCTCTCTCTTTCCTTCTGGGACCCTTGTAATGCGAATATTTGTGCATTTAATGTTGTCCCAGCGTTCTCTTAGGCTGTCTTCATTTCTTTTCATTCTTTTTTCTTTACTTCATTCCACAGCAGTGAATTCCACCATTCTGTCTTCCAGGTCACTTATCTATTTTTCTGCTTCAGTTATTCTACTATTGATTCCTTCTTGTGTATTTTTCATTTCAGTTATTGTATTATTCATCTCTGTTTGTTCTTTACTTCTTCTTGGTGTTTGTTTTTTAATTCTTCTAGGTCTTTGTTAAACATTTCTTGCATCTTCTTGTTCTTTGCCTCCATTCATTTTCCGAGGTCCTGGATCATCTTCACTATCATTATTTTGAGTTCTTTTTCTGGAGGGTTGCCTATCTCCACTTCATTTAGATGTTTTTCTGAGGTGTTATCTTGTTCCTTCATCTGGTACATAGTCCTCTGCCTCTTCATTTTGTCTATCTTTCTGTGAATGTGCTTTCTGTTCTACAGGCTGCAGAAGTGTAGTCCTTCTTGCTTCTGCTGTCTTTCCTCCGGTGGATGAGGCTATCTAAGTGGCTTGTGCAAGCTTCCTGATGGGAGGGACTGCTGGTGGGTACAGTTGGGTGTTGCTCTCGTGGGCAGAGCTCAGTAAAACTTTAACCCAGTTGTCTGTTGATGGATGGGGTTGTGTTCTCTCCCTGTTGGTTGTTTGGCCTGAGGCGACCAAGCACTGGAGGCTACAGGCTTTTTGGTGGGGTTAATGGTGGACTCTGGGAGGGCTCACACCAAGGATTACTCCCCAGAATTTCTGCTGCCAGTGTCCTTGTGCCCATGGTGAGCCACAGCCACCCCCTGCCTCTTTAGGAGACCCTCCAACACTAGCAGGTAGGTCTGGTTCAATCTCCTATGGGGCCACTGCTCCTTCCCCTGGGTCCTGATATGCACACTACTTTGTGTGTGCCCTCCAAGAGTGGAGTCTCTGTTTTCCCCTGTCTTGTTGAATTCCTGCAATCAAATCCCACTAGCCTTCAAAATCTGATTCTCTGGGAATTCCTCCTCCCAGTTCCAGAACTCCAGGTTGGGAAGCCTGACGTGGGGCTCAGTACCTTCACTCCATTGGGTGAACTTCTATGGTATACTTGTTCTTTAGTTTGTGAGTCACCCACCCAGTGATTATGGGATTTGATTTTATTGTGATTGAGCCCCTCCTACTGTCTCACTGCAGCTTCTCCTTTGTCTTTGGATGTAGGTTGTCTTTTTTGATGAGTTCCAGTGTCTTCTTGTGGAAGATTGTTTAGCAGTTAGTTGTGATTCCAGTGCTCTTGCAAGAGGGAGTGAGCTCATGTCCTACTCCGCCATCTTGAGCCAATCCCTCTTGGGCCAATTTTGATAATTTATTTTTCTCTAGAATATCACCTATTTTATCTAGAGTTTCAATTTCATCTGTATTTGTGACTATATTGGCTTTCTTATTGCTAATTTTGCATATTATTTTTCTTTCTCTTTTTTGCTTTTCTTCAAATTTGCTAGATATTTGTCATCTTATTCATGCTAGAAAAGGTTTCATTTCACAATTTCTAGAAATATTACATTTCTAGTTTATTAATTTCTGCTTCTATCTCTATGAATTATTTCTTCTGACTCCCTTTTGGCTTACTTACTTATTCCTTCATTAGTTCCTTTAGAAGAATGGTGAATTAACTTGTTTGATATTACTTATTTTCTAATAAATACGTTTGGGGTTATATTATTTTTATTCCATGCGCCTCGATTTCATCTTACTGTTTCAATGTGTTATCGTTGCCTTTCACTTTAAAAATTCTATAAATTTCTGAATCAATTTCTATTTAACCCAAATTAGTTGGAGGAAGATTTTTAAAGTCGCAGATGGTTAACTGGATGGTGGGGGTGTGGAGGACACCTGCTAGTAATAATTGCTTTTATCGCAGTGTGGTTAGTGAAGCACACTGTAATATTTATACATTTTGGAATTTATTATGATTGCTTTTATGGTTTGCTATATCATTAATTTTTAAGATAATTCCATGATATCTGAAAAGAATGAGTATTTTATTGGGTACAAAATTCTACATACTAATAAATCAAGCTTATTGAGTTATTCTAATCCTCTGTTACCTTATTTAATTTTTCTCTCCTTGATCTAACAAATATTTCTGGGGCCACAGTTCTTTTTCTCAGAATTCTATTTTTTTTCTAGTAGCTGCTAAGGGATCTATTTTTCAAATTCTTATATTTAATAGTATAGAATAGAAATCTAACACCTATTTGATTCTCTTTCATTTGGGGATAATTTTAAAAAAAATATTTTTTAAGTATGTAGCGTTTTCTTTATAGCTATGGAGTCAAAAAAAATCTCATCAGAAAATTTCTAGCTATCCTCCCTGACATTAGAGAATCAAGCCCTTGTTGGGGAAGGGTTTTCTCTTATGTTTTCAAACTGGCAAAGTAAAGAATATGTGTGCAAATCTTGAAGATCTTTGTGTATCTGGAAAACTATAACTGGGCTCGTGTGCTTGGAGATGTGTGAGCTCAGGGAAGAATGGTGGAAGATGTAGTTGGGAGGTAGACAGGACCTAGATCATGCTGAAGTTTTGGGGGTGAGAGGTTGGCTTTCATTAAGCATATTGGGAAGATGTTGGTGCATGTCATGCAAGTCAGTGGCATTATTTAGATTTATATTTAAAAAACCTGTTCCGTGAGTTGTATGGAACATTGGAGGTAGACAAAAGTGGAAGCAGGAGACTAGCAAGAAGGTTATTGTAGTATTCCAGGTGAGACTTAGAGTGCGGCTTGAGCTATGTTGTGGGGCAGAGTAGTGGGGAGGAATAGATGGAGTCAGGGTTTACATTAGAAGTGGGACCAACTAAATTTACCAATGGATTAGATAAAAGGGATTGGGGAGTTAGAAGAATTAAGGAAACTGAGACAGTTTCAAATTATTCTGTTGGTGGAAAGGAGGTACAGAATTATAATGGAGTATTAGAGACACTGTTAAATTAACCCTGCCTTTTTATTCATTATCCTCATTCATTCTGCAAACATTTGTGAAGTATTTTGTGTGCCAATAACTGGGGTTGCAAAGAGGACTGCAATCCCTTTCCAATTCTCAACTAAGTCCCAGAATTATCCTTGATCTGGTGAGCATAATCTCGGGGCATGCTGTTCCTTAAATGATGTGAGCATGACAATGGAGCTGTGTTGGGAGCTTTTGTTGGGAGTGGATCTCCAGCATCAGCAGAAGCTCAGTTGTTATTCAGCTGATTGATAAAGTCTGGCAGCATCCCCCCCGTCAAGAAAGATACCAAACTCTGGTTGCTCAGCAACATTCTGTTTATATAGAGGCACCATATTCTCTGACAGTTATTTGGAAATAACAAGTATTCTTGGAAAATAATCCAACTTGTAGAATTGATAACAGTCAGAAATCTAAATTAAGGTGGAACAATACAATTGCTCTAGTCCATTAACAATATATACATAAATATATAATATAATTATATATTAAATCAATATATATTCATTTAATTTAAATTTATTAATATAATTTAAATTAATTAATTTTAAAATAAATAAATATAACTATATATAACTGGAATATAGCATATTCCATATATACATAAGTGGAATAGAGCAATTACATTGTTCTACCTTGATTTATAAATTAGATTCTTATCAATTTTATATTGAATTATTTTCTGAGAATATTTGTTATTTCCAAATATGTGTCAGAGAACATGGCACTACTACTACTAATAAAATATTATTATTCATATATACTGATATATATGTATATATATATTACTAATTGTTAGTGGAGTTGAACATACACACACCATATATTGCAGAGGCTATTTGTAAGTACACATAAATTCCTAGAGAATTTTCTAGTCTGTCAGTCCAGTAGTAAATCACTTGTGGAGAATTTGGGAAGCAATGCTGTATAAAAACCAAACATGAATGTTAAGAATTTGGCTGAAGTTAACTCATGGAAAAATCTTGTGATAAAATTAAAAGGTCTGGAAAAACATTAGGGCAATGCAAGGAAGAATATAAAAATTTACAGATTTATTTAATAAAAGAACTTTGTGATTTTGATTGGTGCAGTAGAATGGACACATTGTGGTGTGATAATTGTTGGAACAACTTAACACTGAAGGAAATTCTTCTCAAGAACAGAGGAATGGAAATAAAACACTCAATTGTATACCTCTTGAAATCCAAGTTGGAAAGTCAGGACATAAGAATCATTTAACAATGTGGTACTACATATTTTATAATCACATCACATGTAAAGTGTGAGTATATACCTAATATATATAATTTTGAAGTCATCAGATGATAAAGGACAAAAATGGGTAAAGAGTGTTGAAACATTAACATTTCACAGTTTTTAAAGTGCCTGGAAAATAAACTAGACTTGAGTATTTCAAAATGAGTTTATAATAGTCTTACAAATATCTCTTTCCACTGTCCCACATAGAAATATAAGCAAATTCTATCTAGATTAAGCACAGTGTTGATGGTTTGGCTCATCATTTTAGCAATGCAGTAGCCAAGTGGGTTCAGCTAGTTGAGAACAGAGAAGTCTTATACTTGGTGTTATCTCACCATTGTGTTAAGTACACAGGAAGTGATGAGTGAATATTTGATGAATTTATTAACATTTCAGTCCCCTATTATAAATACCAGTTTTTGAAAACCAAATCTAGTTTTTCAGATATTCAAAATTGCTTCTGTGTTAGGTAAACATCTAAGAATTTATAGTCTGATTTAACTCTTGTACATTAAACAAATGAATCATTGTATATCAAAATCTGTATTTCATCTTGTGCTATGTAGCTTGCCATATTGAATAATAGTTAAGAGCATAGGCTTAAGAGTTATAGTGACTGGGTTTCAAATTCCAACTCTAGCACTTAATAGCTGTGTGACCTTGGGCAAATTACTTCATGTGTAAAATGAGGGTAATAAGAGTACCTATTTCATAAGGTTGTTGAGAGAATAAAATAAGTTAATGCATGTAAAACAGCACTCTTTGAAAGACATTTTTACACATGTTCTTCCTCCTCACCTCCATTTACTCTTAAACCTCTTCCAATCTGGCTTCTAGCCCCATCACCTATTGAAACTTCTTTTGTTAAGTTCACCAATGACCTCCATGTTATGTTGATTTTTCTTTGTTTCTCTTATGCTCAACATCTTAGTAGCCTTCCTCTTTTACTTATCTTTATTTCTTCCAAGGTTATTTCACTCTCACCTATGATTTTTTTTTTTTGTGGTACACGGGCCTCTCACTGTTGTGGCCTCTCCCGTTGTGGAGCACAGGCTCTGGATGTGCAGACTCAGCAGCCATGGCTCACGGGCCCAGCTGCTCCGCGGCATGTGGGATCTTCCCGGACCGCGGCATGAACCCGTGTCCTCTGCATCGGCAGGCGGACTCTCAACTACCGCGCCACCAGGGAAGCCCTCACCTATGATTTTAAACACTGTCTACATGCCAACAATCTCCAAATGTGACTGCATGAGAAATGTTTGCAATGTGGTACAAGAGAAATGTAGCCCACACGATAGTGCACAGTGTGATCCCAGCTTTGCAAATTCACACAGTTAGGGCCCCACTTGCTCCCTTTGTTGGGCACCTAAACAGCCACATACAAATGACCTGCAGATCAAAATATCATTGGCGCTTATCTATATATACTAAGATTATATAAATTGTATAAACAAAATTTGAGGTCTGAAGACTTGGGTTTGAGACCTGACTTCATAACTCACTTTCTAGACTTTCTCATAATACGGCACAAAGAACAAATTACAGTATTTAGTATTTAATATATATTGATTTATATATAGTATGTAGTTCATAATATATGGTACTTAGTATAGTATGTATACTAATATACATAGTATTAGTATAATATTTAGTTTAATATAGTATTTAGTTGTTGTTGTCAAAGTCACCAGATATTTCTACTTTCCTAAACATCAATTCTTAGAACTTTATTTGACCCCCTGGTAGCATCTGTCATAGTTGATTACTTTTTTGTCCTTTACCTTTACTTTTTTTTCTTTACTTGCCCCCCCCACCCCAAGAATATCACATCTGTCTGGTTTGCCTTCTATGTATCTGCTGCTTCTTAGTTTTGTTTTGTTTTTTCTGTTCCCTCATCATCAACATGAACTCAGTGTAAAAGCCCTTCCTCTTCTTACCTCTGTCTATACTTATTACTCCTTTGGTGATCACATTTGGTTCCCTAGTTTTAAGTATAACCTATAGGTAGACATTCCCCATATTTACATCTTCAGTTGGATCTCTAGGCTTATGTATTCAATTGCCTGATCAACACTTTTATCTGTAGTTCTAACAGGTATCTAAGACTTACCATATCTGCAACTGAATTCCTGTCTCCCTCACCAAACCTTCTCTACCCCTAGTCTTACTTTTCTCAACTAATAGAAACTCCATCCTTTAGTTGCTTTGGCCAAGATCTTGGAAACATTTTGGCTCTTCTTTCCACTCTGTGTCAAATCCATCAGTAAATCTTACTGACTCTACCTTCAAAATATGTTCAACCACTTCTCACATTTCCACCACCTGGTTCCAAGCTACCATCATATCTTTCCTGAGCTAGTCTGGTTACCTCCAAACTGGAGACTTGAAGTACGAGAGGGAGTCGACAGTAAACACGATAAGAGCAGTTATGCCAGAGGGAACAGCTAGTTCCAGGGTCCAGGTCACCTCCCATTAGAATGAAAGCTCCTAAAGGGAAGGGATTTTGGTGTTTTGTTCACTGCTATATTCTGAGTGTTACCCAATGCCATAGCAATGCCTCAAAAATTATTTGTTAAGTAAATAAATTTTCACTTTTAATGATATCTTATGACAGGGAACCTATGGATTTCTGTTGTACAATTTTTTATACAGTTATGAAAATTTTGCAAATAATTATTTTTGTCAGTGTTACTTCTCTCTACCTTGACTATCTTATTCTTTTTTTATTCTACCTTCTAGTATGTTTTATATTTCTATGATCTTTCCACCAACTATTTTTTTACTTCAAAAAGGGAAGGAGAGAGAAGTAGGGGAGTGATATTTTGTGATCCAATTTTTTTGCAACTTGATATTTTATTCTTAAGTGTGCATATTAAGATTTGTAATATTCATTAAAACATAATAGGAAAAGTTAAAAAAAATTATCTTCATGAACATATTTTTTCTCCGTGAACATTTATCTTGTCATTTCTTGGGAAATATTTTCAATCTAATCATAATATATATTTTTATTTTGAAGTTTTTGAACTTCTACTTAAAAAATAATAAGTAAAACATATTGTTATTAGCTAAAATTCCTAAGTTTCCATTAGCCATTGATAAACTGTGTTTTTTAAACAACAAAATAGAAAATCTAATTAGAATCATACATATTTTCAGGTTTTCCTTTGATGAATAATGAAAAATGACTATTTTTCAAATGGAACTTTTTCATCTCTTCCTTTATTTAATCGGGGAAATGAGAATAAGACCCAAGCATTTGTTTGGAACCTTCTGCACAGTCAGTTCAGAGACGTTTAATACTCACTTCTCCCCATGGGCCCTGTGGATTGGGAGAATGGGACCGCTCAGTGCCAGACTTCTGCCCTGCCAGGTCAGCTGCCTGCAGCTGCTGGGAACAGCCCGAATTGGGGGGGTCCTCCCAGAGTCTTTGGACTTCTGCTTTCTGTCCCTCTGAATCACTCGGTCTACATTCCTGAGTTTTCTACAGATGCTGGTGAATGGCTAACATTGTTTTTCGTATTATCCCTAAACCTTTCTTTTCTGGAAGATGTCTAGAGAATCTAGGCTTTAGTTTTTATAAAATTATCATCTTGAACCTCATAAAAATACCAAGGAAGAATTTTGAGAGTTATGAATCATAAAATCTGTCTTCAGTGCTTATAGACAGAAAATGCTGGTGGGCATAGTAATAGCTTCACAGTTAAGAGTGTTACTGCTTCAGTAATTAAAAATATTTTCCTTAATTGTTATTTGGTTTTAAAAGAAAGTGAGTTCATTTGAGCCATTGGTTGTTACTTCTTATTTGTAGCTGGTTACTTTAGCCTGTACCAGTTTCAGCCTACCTCACCCTCCACACTGCACACACAAACTTATGCAAATTCTGTTTTTGAACTTAGATCCCTGGGAACCAGTAGGAGAGAGAAAATGGTGTCAAGTTATAAATACAGTTTTTTGAGTAATTTTTAAATGAAATGTTTTTAAAGACTGAGCTATACAAGTCAACTTTTTTTTGCTCAAATATTCAATCTAATACTTAGAAAAGACCTCTCTGAACTATTATTTTAAAACTTTAATTTTACTTTTTATTGGTGTTAAAGAGCTCTTACTAGTTAATTAAGTTCTTATTGGACTCTAGAGAAAAGACACTTTAATTAAGCATTTATTATGTTTGAAAAGATCATATTTTACACTCTGAGAAATATAACTATATCTACACATAGCAGCATCACTTGTTATTGGATGTACTCTTAACCCCTTCGTATTTGTAATTCTAAGAAAAGCTATTTGTTTTGTATTATTAATATTAATAAGCTCACATATTTACAACTGAGCTTTTCTCAGAGGGATTCTTCTCACTGCTTGACTTTCACTAGTCTGAGAAGCACTTTCTTTGTCTTTCAAATAGCCTGAAGAATTGATGCTATGTATGGGTTCTGGCCCATTGGAATGGATTCAGGGCACAGAGCTGGAGCAGGGTAGTCAGGTTTCTGATATTTAAAGCGTTAGCTTTTCAATGTATAAATTCAACGATATAGAGGCGACCCAGGGGGTGTGGCCTGGGTGGAGGCTGTGTGCATGGGCACTGTAATGCTTGAGTTGGCAGCTAGTTATCTACTGGAATGAAAGTATTTCAATGTTTTAAGAGCCAGATCTCCCATACTGGTGCATGTTGAAGAGTATTAGTACTAGTGGTAGCTCTGTTATTATCCCCCAATTTGCAGTTAAGGAAATCAAGACACAGAGAGATCAAGTACCTTGCTGAAGGTCACAACTAATACATGATGAAGCTGAAGTTGAAACAGGAATGTTGGTGCCAGGACCTGTGCTCTTAGTGTGTAATACAGCTTCAGAGAAATGTGTGCTGCTTATCCTTTTATTTTCTTTTTCAGTTTATTTTGCTTTATTTATTTTTTATTTATTTATTTATTTTTATTTTTATTTCTTTATGTTTTTTTTGGAGTACGCGGGTCTCTAACTGTTGTGGCCTCTCCCGTTGCGGAGCACAGGCTCCTGACGTGCAGGCTCAGTGGCCATGGCTCACGGGCCCAGCCGCTCCGCGGCACGTGGTATCTTCCCAGACCGGGGCACGAACCTGTGTCCCCTGCATCGGCAGGCAGACTCTCAACCACTGTGCCACCAGGGAAGCCCTATTTATTTTTTAAATTGAAGTATAGTTGATTTACAATGTTGTGTTAGTTTCAGGTGTACAGCAAAGTGATTCAGATCTCTGTCTATATATATATTTTATATATATTTATATCTATATTCTTTTTCAGATTCTTTTCCATTATGGGTTATTAAAAGGTATAGAATATAGTTCCCTGGGCTATACAGTAGGACCTTGTTTTTTATCTATTTTGTGTATAGTGATTTGTATCTGCTAATCCCAAACTCCTAATTTATCCCTCCCCCACCCTCTTTTCCCTTTGGTAACCATAAGTTTGTTTCCTATGTTTGTGAGTCTGTTTTTGTTTTGTAAATACAATCATTTGTATCATTTTTTAGATTCTACATATAAGTGATATCATATGATATTTGTCTTCCTCTGGATTATTTCACTTAGTATGATAATCTCTAGGTCTATCCATATTGCTACAAATGGCATTATTTCATTCTTTTTATGATTGAGTAATATTCCATTGAATGTATATACCACATCTTCTTTATCCATTCATCTGTCGATGGACATTTAGTTTGCTTCCATGTCTTAGTTATTATAAATAGTGCTGCTATGACACTGTGTTGCATCTAACTTTCTGAATTAGAGTTTTTGTATTTTCCAGATATTTGCGGAGGAGTGGGATTACTGGAACATATGGTAACTCTATTTTTAGCTTTTTAAGGAACCTCCATACTGTTTTCCATAGTGGCTGCACCAACGTACATTCCCACCAACAATGTAGGAGGGTTCCCTTTTCTCCACATCCTCTCCAGCATTTATTTGTAGACTTTTTGTTGGTGGCCTTTCTGAATGGTATGAGGTGATACCTTGTTGTAGTTTTGATTTGCATTTCTCTAAGAATTAGTGTTATGCTTATCTTTTTAAAATAAATTTATTTATTTATTGGCTGTGTTGGGTGTTCGTTGCTGCACGTGGGCTTTCCTCTAGTTGTGGCGAGCGGGGATTACTCTTCGTTGTGGCACGCAGGCTTCTCATTGTGGTGGCTTCTCTTGTTGTGGAGCACAGGATCTAGGCACACAGGTTTCAGTAGTTGTGGCACGCAGGCTCTAGAGCACAGGCTCAATAGTTGTGGCACACAGGCTTAGCTGCTCCACGGCATGTGGGATCTTCCCGGACCAGGGCTCAAACACGTGTCCCCTGCATTGGCAGGCGGATACTTAACGACTGCACCACCAGGGGAGTCTCATGCTTATCTTAAGCTTCAATAAACAGTGCAGAGATTGAGTGGAAGGGAGACCAATGGACTCTAAAATGGACATCGAGCTTCTTGATTCTTTACCCCAAATGACATCCATAAGAAATTCAGTTGTGAAATGACCGTCGGAAACCAAGAAGGAGAAAATTGCAATAGAATGATGTCTGGTATATATTTTTTTAGTTTGCAAAAGTATGGAAGACTATTTATGTAAGTCCATATTTCATACAGAAACATGTTGATTTAAAAAGAAGTGAGAAGGGAGGAGCTTCAAGATGGCAGAAGAGTAAGATGCGGAGATCACCTTCCTCCCCACAAATACATCAAAAATACATCTACATGTGGAGCAACTCCTACAGAACACCTATTGAATGCTGGCAGAAGACCTCAGACCTCCCCAAAGGCAAGAAATTCCCCACGTACCCGGGTAGGGCAAAAGAAAAAAGAAAACACAGAGACAAAAGAATAGGGACAGGACCTGCAGCAGTGGGAGGGAGCTGTGAAGGAGGCAAGGTTTCCACAAACTAGAAAGGCCCTTCGCGGGAGAGACTGCAGGTGGCGGAGGGGGAAAGCTTCAGAGCCACGGAGGAGAGTGCAGCAACAGGGGTGTGGAGGGCAAAGCGGAGAGATTCCCGCACAGAGGATCGGTGCCGACCAGCACTCACCAGCCAGAGAGGCTTGTCTGCTCACCCGCCAGGGCGGGCCGGGCTGGGAGCTGAGGCTCGGGCTTCGGTCAGAGCGCAGGGAGAGGACTTGGGTTGGCTGCGTGAACACAGCCTGAAGGGACTAGCCGGGAGGGAGTCTGGGAAAAGTCTGGAGCTGCCGAAGAGACAAGAGACTTTTTCTTGCCTCTTTGTTTCCTGGTACGCGAGGAGAGGGGATTAAGAGCTCTGCTTAAAGGAGCTCCAGAGACGGGCGCGAGCCATGGCCGAAAGCGCGGACCCCAGAGACGGGCATGAGACACTAAGGCTGCTGCTGCCACCACCAAGAGGCCTGTGTGTGAGCACAGGTCACTATCCACACCTTTCCTCCTGGAGCCTGTGCAGCCCGCCACTGCCAGTGTCCCGTGATCCAGGGACAACTTCCCCGAGAGAATGCATGGTGCGCCTCAGGCTGGTGCAACGTCACGCTGGCCTCTGCCGTTGAAGGCTCACCCCACATCCGTACCCCTCCCTCCCCCCCGGCCGGAGTGAGCCAGAATCCCCAAATCAGCGGCTCCTTTAAGCCCGTCCTGTCTGAGGGAAGAACAGATGCCCTCAGGCGACCTACACACAGAGGCGGGTCCAAATCGAAAGCTGAGTCCCGGGAGCTGTGAGAACAAAGAAGAGAAAGGGAAATCTCTCCCAGCAGCCTCAGAAACAGCAGATTAAATCTCCACAATCAACTTGATGTACCCTGCATCTGTGGAATACCTGAATAGACAAGGAATCAACCCAAATTGAGGAGGTGGACTTTGGGAGTAATGATATATATATTTTTTCCCCTTTTTCTCTTTTTGTGAGTGTGTATGTGTGTGTTTCTCTGTGTGATTTTGTCTGTACAGCTTTTCTTTTACCATTTGTCTTAGGGTTCTGTGTGTCCGTTTTTTTTTATTAATCTTTTTAAAAGTTTTCTCTTAATAATTATTTATTATTTTTTCATTTAATAACTTTATTTTAGTTTAGTTTATCTTCTTTCCTTCTTTCTTTCTATTTTTTTCCCCTTTTTACTCTGAGCAGTGTGGATGAAAGGCTTTTGGTGCTCCAGCCAGGCGTCAGGTCTTTGCCTCTGAGGTGGGACAGCCAAGTTCAGGACACTGGACCACAAAAGACCTCCCAGCTCCACCTAGTATCAAACGGTGAAGATCTCCCAGAGATCTCTATCTCAACGCCGAGAATCAGCTTCACTCAACGAGCAGCAATCTACAGTGCAGGACACCCTATGCCAAACAACTAGCAAGACAGGAACACAACCCCATCCACTAGCACAGAGGCTGCCTAAAATCATAATAAGGCCACAGACACCACAAAACACACCACCAGATGTGGACCTGCCCACCAGAAAGACAAGATCCAGTTTCATCCACCAGAACACAGGCACTAGTCCCCTATACCAAGAAGCCTACACAACCCATTGAACCAACCTTAGCCACTGGGGAAGACAGCAAAAAAAAAAGGGAACTACAAACCTGCAGTCTGAGAAAAGAAGACCCCAAACACAGTAAGTTAAGCAAAATGAGAAGACAAAAAAACACACCGCAGATGAAGGAGCAAGGCAAAAACTCACCATAACTAAGAAATGCAGAGGAAATAGGCAGTCTAACTGAAAAGAATTCAGAATAATGATAGTAAAGATGATCCAAAATCATGGAAATAGAATAGACAAAATGCAAGAAACATTTAACAAGGACATAGAAGAAGTAAAGAGCAAACAAACAGTGATGAAAAACAAAAAAAATGAAATTAAAAATTCTCTAGAAGGGATCAATAGCAAAATAACTGAGGCAGAAGAACGGATAAATGACCTGGAAGATAAAATAGTGGAAATAACTATGGCAGACAAGAATAAAGAAAAAAGAATGAAAAGAACTGAGGACAGTCTCAGAGACCTCTGGGACAACATTAAATGCACCAACATTCGAATTATAGGGGTTCCAGAAGAAGAAGAGAAAAAGAAAGGGGCTGTGAAAATATTTGAAGACTTTATAGTTGAAAACCTCCCTAATATGGGAAAGGAAATAATTAATCAAGTCCAGGAAGTACGGAGAGTCCCATACAGGATAAATGCAAAGAGAAACACGCCAAGACACATATTAATCAAACTATCAAAAATTAAATACAAAGAAAAAATATTAACAGCAGCCAGGGAAAAACAACAAATAACACACAAGGAAATGCCCATAAGGTTAACAGCTGATCTTTCAGCAGAAACTCTGCAAGCCAGAAGGGAGTAGCAGGACATACTTAAAGTGATGAAGGAAAAATACCTACAACCAAGATTACTCTACCCAGCAAGGATCTCATTCAGATTTGATGGAGAAATTAAAAACTTTACAGACAAATGAAAGCTAAGAGAATTCAACACCACCAAACCAGCTTTACAACAAATGCTAAAGGAACTTCTCTAGTCAGGAAACACAAGAGAAGGAAAAAACCTACAATAACAAACCCAAAACAATTAAGAAAATGGTAATAGGAACATACATATCAATAATTACCTTAAATGTAAATGGATTGAATGCTCCAATCAAAAGACAGAGACTGGCTGAATGGATACAAAAAGAAGACCCATATATATGCTGTCTACAAGAGACCCACTTCAAAAAAACCCACTTTCCCCATGCAAAAGGAAATCAAAAGAAAGCTGGAGTAGCAATTCTCAAATTAGACAAAATAGACCTTAAAATAAAGACTATTACAAGAGAAAAAGAACACACTACATAACGATCAAGGGATCAGTCCAAGAAGAAGATACAACAGTTGTAAATATTTATGCACCCAACATAGGAGCACCTCAATATATAAGGCAAATACTAACAGCCATAAAAAGGGAAATCACAAGTAAAACAATCATAGTAGGGGACTTTAACACCCCACTTTCACCAATGGACAGATCATCCAAAATGGAAATAAAAAAGGAAACACAAGCTTTAAATGATACATTAAACAAGATGGACTTAGCTGACATTTATAGGACATTCCATCCAAAAAAAAAAAAAAAACAGAATACACATTCTTCTCAAGTGCTCATGGAACATTCTCTAGGATAGCACATATCTTGGGTCACAAATCAAGCCTTGGTAAATTTAAGAAAATTGAAATTGTATCAAGTATCTTTTCTGACCACAACACTGTGAGACTAGATACCAATTACAGGAAAAAATCTGTAAAAATTAAAAACACATGGAGGCTAAATAATACACTACTTAATAACCAAGAGATCACTGAAGAAATCAAAGAGAAAATCAAAAAATACCTAGAAACAAATGACAATGAAAACACGATGACCCAAAACCTATGGGATGCAGCAAAAGAAGTTTTAAGAGGGAAGTTTATAGCAATACAATCCTACCTTAAGAAACAAGACACATGTCAAGTAAACAACCTAACCTTACACCTAAAGCAATTAGAGAAAGAAGAACAAAAAAACTGCTAAGTTAGCAGAAGGAAAGAAATCATAAAGATCAGGTCAGAAATAAATGAGAAAGAAATGAAGGAAACGATAGCAAAGATCAATAAAACTAAAAGCTGGTTCTTTGAGAAGATAAAAAAATTGATAAACCATTAGCCAGACTCATCAGGAAAAATAAGGGAGAAGACTCAAATCAATAGAATTAGAAATGAAAAAGGAGAAGTAACAACTGACACTGTAGAAATACAAAGGATCATGAGAGATTACTACAAGCAACTCTATGCCAATAAAATGGACAACCTGGAAGAAATGGACAAATTCTTAGAAATGCACAACCTACCGAGACTGAACCAGGAAGAAATAGAAAATATGAACAGACCAATTACAAGCCCTGAAATTGAAACTGTGATTAAAAATCTTCCAACAAACAAAAGCCCAGGACCAGATGGCTTCACAGGTGAATTCTATCAAACATTTAGAGAAGCGCTAACACCCATCCTTCCCAAACTCTTCCAAAATATAGCAGAAGGGGCTTCCCTGGTGGTGCAGTGGTTGAGAGTCTGCCTGCTGATGCAGGGGACACGGGTTCGTGCCCTGTTCTGGGAAGATCCCACCTGCCACGGAGTGGCTGGGCCCGTGAGCCATGGCTGCTGAGCCTGCACGTCCGAAACCTGTGCTCCACAATGGGAGAGGCCACAACAGTGAGAGGCCCGTGTACTGAAAAACAAAACAAAACAAAATAAAAATGAAAACAAAATATAGCAGAGGGAGGAACACTCCCAAACTCATTCTATGAGGCCACCATCACCCTGATACCAAAATCCGCCAAAGATGTCACAAAGAAAGAAAACTACAGGCCAATATCACTGGTGAACATAGATGCAAAAATCCTCAACAAAATACTATGAAACAGAATCCAACTACACATTAAAAGGATCATACACCGTGATCAAGTGGGGTTTTTCCCAGGAATGCGAGGATTCTTCAATATACGCAAATCAATTAATGTGATACACCATATTAACAAATTGAAGGAGAAAAACCATATGATCATCTCAATCAAAGCAGAGAAAGCTTTCAAAAAAATTCAACAGCCATTTATGGTAAAAACCCTGTAGAAGGTAGGCACAGAGGCAACTTTCCTCAACATAACAAAGAACATATATGACAAACCCACGGCCAACATCGTCCTCAATGGTGAAAAACTGAAACCGTTTCCACTAAGATCAGGAACAAGACAAGCTTGCCCACTCTCACCACTCTTATTCAACATAGTTTTGGAAGCTTTAGCCACAGCAATCAGAGAAGAAATAGAAATAAAAGGAATCCAATTCAGAAAAGAAGAAGTAAAGCTGTCACTGTTTGCAGATGACATGATACTATATATAGAGTATCCTAAAGATGCTACCAGAAAACTACTAGAGCTAATCAATGAATTTGGTAAAGTAGCAGGATGCAAGATTAATACACAGAAATCTCTAGCATTCCTATACACTAATGATGAAAAATCTGAATGTAAAATTAAGATAACACTCCCATTTACCATTGCAACAAAAAGAATAAAATATCTAGGAATAAACCTACCTAAGGAGACAAAAGACCTGTATGCAGAAAATTATAAGACACTGATGAAAGAAATTAAAGATGATACAAATAGATGGAGAGATATACCATGTGCTTGGATTGGAAGAATCAACCTTGTGAAAATGACTCTACTATCCAAAGCAATCTACAGATTCAATGCAATCCCTATGAAACTACCAGTGGCATTTTTCACAGAACTACAACAAAAAATTTCACAATTTGTATGGAAACACAAAAGACCCCGAATAGCCAAAGCAATCTTGAGAACGAAAAATGGAGCTGGAGGAATCAGGCTCCCTGACTTCAGACTATACTACAAAGCTACAGTAATCAAGACAGTATGGTACTGGCCCAAAAACAGAAATATACATTAATGGAACAGGATAGAAAGCTCACAGATAAACCCACGCACATATGGTCACCTTATCTTTGATAAAGGAGGCAAGAATATACAATGGAGAAAAGACAGACTCTTCAATAAGTGATGCTGGAAAAACTGGACAGCTACATGTAAAAGTATGAAATTAGAACACTCCCTAACACCATACACAAAAATAAACTCAAAATGGATTAAAGACCTAAGTGTAAGGCCAGACACTATCAAACTCTTAGAGGAAAACAGGCAGAATACTCTGTGACATAAATCACAGCAAGATCCTTTTTGACCTACCTCCTAGAGAAATGGAAATAAAAACAAAAATAAACAAATGGGACCTAATGAAACTTCAAAGCTTTTGCACAACAAAGGAAACCATAAACAACATGAAAAGACAACCTTCAGAATGGGAGAGAATATTTGCAAATGAAGTAACTGATAAGGGTTTAATCTCCAAAATTTATAAGCATATGTTGCAGCTCAGTATCAAAATAGCAAACAACCCAATCGAAAAATAGCCAGAAGACCTAAATAGACATTACTCCAAAGGAGATATACAGATTGCCAAGAAACACATGAAAGAATGCTCAACATCATTAATCATTAGAGAAATGCAAATCGAAACTACAATGAGATATCATCTCACACCAGTCAGAATGGCCATCATCAAAAAATCTACAAACAATAAAGCCTGGAGAGGGTGTGGAGAAAAGGGAACCCTTTTGCACTGTTGGTGGGAATGTAAATTGATACAGCCACTATGGAGAACAGTATGGAGGTTCAGTAAAAAACTAAAAATAGAACTAACATGCGACCCAGCAATCCCACTACTGGGCATATACCCTGAGAAAACCAGAATTCAAAAAGAGTCACGTACCAAAATATTCATTGCAGCTCTATTTAAAATAGCCAGGACATGGAATCAACCTAAGTGTCCATTGACAGATGAATGGATAAAGAAGATGTGGAACATATGTATAATGGAATAGTACTCAGCCATAAAAAGCAACAAAATTGAGTTATTTGTAGTGAGGTGGGTGTTCCTAGAGTCTGTCATACAGAGTGAAGTAAGTCAAAAAGAGAAAAACAAATACCATATGCTAACACATATATATGGAATCTAAGAAGAAAAAGAGTTCATGAAGAAACTAGGGGCAAGATGGTTAGAAAGACAAAGACCTACTAGAGAATGGACTTGAGGATATGGGGAGGGGGAAGGGTAAGTTGTGAGAAAGTGAGGAGTGGCATGGCCATATATACACTACCAAACATAAAATAGATAGTGGGAAGAAGCCATATAGCACAGGGAGATCAGCTGGGTGCTTTGTGACCACCTAGAGGGGTGGGATAGGGAGGGTTGGAGGGAGGGAGATGCAAGAGGGAAGAGTTACAGGAAAATATATATATGTGTAACTGTTTCACTTTGTTAGAAAGTATCACACCATTGTAAAGCAATTATACTCCAATAAAGATGTTTAAAAAAGTGAGAAAAGGTTATTAAAGTTTTCAATGAAATTGTAATGTGAGAAATGTTATGAATATATAATGTATATTAAATATAAATAATTTACATTACATCATTAATTTTTATTTTATTTTATTTTATTTTTTGTGGTACGCGGGCCTCTCACAGGTGTGGCCTCTCCCGTTGCGGAGTACAGCCTGTGGACGTGAGGCTCAGCGGCCATGGCTCACGGGCCCAGTCGCTCCGTGGCATGTGGGATCTTCCCAGACCGGGGCACGAACCCGTGTTCCCTGCATCGGCAGGCGGACTCTCAACCAGTGATCCACCAGGGAAACCCCATCATTAAAATTTTAATGTGAGGAAATATTATGAATTCGTAAAGTGTTGTACATCATAAAATGGGTGTCAACATGCAGTGATTGTGCTCTAAGTTTTGCTAGATCCTTTAATTCTTACTCCTCCTGACCGTGTATTATTTCATCCTTGATCTCATGTTGGATTTATTAGAGAGAATGAGAGTGCAGCTGCTCTGTGTGAGGTTAAGCTCTGAGGGAGCACCAAGCAGTGTCTTAGCTTGTGGACTCATTTGTTACGAGAGGACATTATCATGTCCCATGTCTAGCACAGCGCCTAGCTAGTGGGTGCTCTATAAATACTGGTTCCAAGTTCAAATGTTTGAAAATTTCGGACCAACACAGAGGCAGATGACGTAACCTTTCAGGGCACAATGTACAAATTCTTCAGTGAGAATTCCATTCTTACATATTGCCTTTTTCTCTTTTGATCATTTCAGTTTTGTTAGAACAAAATGACAGTAATAATATATTCCAGTTTCTTTTGACATATTTGCTGTGGGGTTAGTTAGCAGAATTTGAATCAGAATGCAAGCTCTGGATATTACTGCCTGAATTTGTCTCTCAATCCACCACCTACCAACTTTGAGACCCTGGACACATTACTTATCCTCTTGGTAATTTCCTCATCTGCAAAACTGTGATAATAATAGCACTTGCCACATAGTACAGTCCTGAGAATAAAATGTGTTAGCGAGTTAATATAAGTAAAGTACTTAAGAAAGTTCTTGGGACCATAGAAAATGCTCAAAAATGTTGATTACTTCTGAAAGTCCAAGCAGGCAGATGACCACCTAAAGTTTACTTAAGAAAACAGGCAATGCTGAGAATTTGAAAAGTGTGCAATACTCTATGAGAACCATTATTAGATGTCTGATGAATGACTGAGAGAAATAAAGAGACTGCTCTAACTGAATGAGATCTAGCCATCTTGTTAATCGCAGAGCAGGAGATCAAGACAAAGTGTCAAAACGGGGTCTGGCTTACTGTGCTACTGATGATTAAGGCTGTGTTTCATTACTAAGTTCGTGCGGATAATAAGACAATGGCTCTGCCTAATGAGGAGATCAAATGAGCCACTAGAACAGAAGCATCACATTTAGTCAAACATTAAGTTTAATTAATTCTTTTCACTGAATTGTTTTTGAAGGTAAAGTGTATGCTGCAGCAGAGCAGTACTGGAGCCATTCTCCTCATACATTTGAATGCACTCACCAACCACAACTCTCCCAGCCTTGGAGAGTTATTGGCTACCTCCCCACTCACACACTCCCCCCCACAGAGTGAAGATCTTCTTATGTTAGTTTTGCCATAATTACCTGAGGATCTTGGACAAGTCCCCAGTGTCTTCTGGGACTTCTTTCTCCATCTTTAAAATGAGGAGTTACATTAGATGTTCTCTCATTGAACTTTCCAGTCTGCTATTATTATAAGGTTGTGACAATTTGTTCAATCAAATTTGGAGAGAACTAGAGTTATCAGTTACTTCCTTGCTGGGCTTGGTTAGGCAAGCTACTTAGACTCCTCGAACTTCAGTTTCTTTAACTGTACAATGAGGAACAGAAAAGTATTTTCCTTCTAGGGTTGTAGTGAGGATTCAGTGATATGGTATGTGTGAATTACTCGGAACAATGTCTGGCTGTTTGACAGACACTCAATAATATTAGATATTACTGTTATTTCTAGCAAAGTTGGCAATATATTTAGAAATTGTCAAATTAATTCCAGCCCATTGTTATTAATACAAAACCGTACACTAGAAACTCACATTTAACTTTAAGCTTCCAGTTAGGTTCCCAGGTAGGACATTTTTCTTAGACATAAAATGCTAGTGGATGTTAATAATAGCCAAGATTGCTTGAATCTTTTGGTGCAGTGTCTATCACTGTGCCTGACACACTTGCATCACTTAGTCTGTACAGCAATCCTTTAAGGTAGATATTGCTATCCATGTTCAATTGCTTTGCACATAAGACGTAATTTACTCTTTACAATAATACTCTTAGGTAGGGCCTTTAAAAAAACAAACCTCTATTAACAGGTGAGAAAACTGAGGCTTACAGAGGTTAAGTAGTGGGGCCAATATTCAAACCCAGACCTTTATGACTCTAGTGTGCTTATTCACCTTTGCACATTACATGTCACATCATGTTATGCATCTCCCATCATGGTATCTCTCATTCACGTGCTAGGAACAGTCCGCCCCCCACCTTAAAGAACTGGCATTTCTCCCTTCCTTCTTTGTCTGAAACAACTATATGACTATTTCTTCCTTTACAAGAGACCAACTAAGAAGCTTAGATCCAAATATGAGACTCAAATATAGTAATTCTATAATGCTGATAAATTGCATTATAATGCTGATAAGTTTCCCTGGTATTGCTATCCTACTCTCTTATTTGTATTTTGCCCAGCCCTGATTTTTAATTCTAAACTTGTCTTTTTTTTTTTTACATCTTTACTGAGGTAAAATTACTTTACAAATTTGTGTTAGTTTCTGCTGTATAACAAAGTGAATCAGCTATATGTATACATACATCCCCATATCCCCTCCCTCTTGAGCCTCCCTCCCACCCTCCCTATCCCACCCCTCCAGGTGGTCACTAAGTACCGAGGTGATCTCCCTGTGCTATGTAGCTGCTTCCCACTATAAGCTTGCATTTTTTATTTAACAAACTATTAGATATAAAATAAACTACAAGGATACATTGTACAACTCGGGGAATATAGCCAATATTTTATAATAACTATAAATAGAATATAATCTTTAAAAATTGTGAATCACTATATTGTACACCTGTAACTTATTTAATATTGTACATCAACTATACTTCAATAAAAAATAAGTTAAAAAATAAACTTGCCTTTTTATTAGCCATTTGTTTATTAAAACAACCCCCTTTAGGCTACAGTCAGATCTTTTGTGGAGCAAGATGAATGAATAACTAAATAAAGCCTATATCCATAGCTTGATAAATTGCTTAACAGGGTGGATTAAAGATCCAATAGTTATTAACTGAGAGTGACCACTGCTCCTGGTTGTTTCCACAAGGTTTATGAATCTCAAATAATCAACTGTAAAATATACATTTTTGAGGGTCAATAGTGTGGGTTATTATCTGGAGTTGGAATTCTGTGAGGTAATAAACATTTTAAGAGCATGCCAAGACTAATATGTCATTCAATAACTGTTGACTTGTTAGTTAAACATTCTGAATTAGTAGCTCTGAATGTATGTACCCCGAGAAGTAGTCCTTCACAGAGATTGTACAGCACATAGACAAAACAAAAATGTGGAATAATTTTAAAGAAAGGAAACAAAAGGGGGTCATATTTCAATCTAATCATTCAGGGGTGATTCACTTCAATAGAGACTTCATTTCTTTCACAGAAAGAAATGTTCTAAGACGTGGCAGAGGTAAAGTAATTGTGTGAATAACGCTAGGCAGTATGGCTTCTTTGGGTGCTTTTACCACAGTGTGAAATTCTTTGTGAATGCTTCTCAAGATCACATATGATACAGTCAAATTCTCAACTAAATATTTTAAACTACTTGTATGATTTCACCTTATACAGTTTAACTTTACTAATGCAACTGGTATTTATTGAGTCCTTACTGTGTTCCAGGTTTGGGTTGAGATAAGCTGAGGGAACAAAACAGACAGAATTCCTATCCTCGTTGGGATAGGCTGAGAAATGCCGACCAAAGAAGTTGACATCATAGTCCCAGGAAGCTGTGAATATGTTACTTTCTGTGGCAAAGTGACTTTGCTGGTAGGATTAGGTTAAGGACCTTGAGACGAGAGGTTAGCCTGGATTATCCCTGTGAGTCCTAAATGTGATTACAAGTGTCTTTACAAGAGGGAGGCAGAGAGAAATTTTCCTTCAGGAGAGGAGAAGGTGGAGATTGGAGTGATGTGCTATGAAGATATAGGAAGGGCCCACAAGCCACGAAATGAGGGTGGCTTCTAAAAGTTGAAAAAGAGAAAGAGATGGATCCTCTCATCAGAGCCTCCCTGCTGATACCTTGGTGTTAGCCCAGTGAAACAGGCTTTGGACTTCTGACCTCCAGAACCATAAGAGAACACATTTATGTTGTTTAAGCCACCAAGTCTGAAGTAGTTTGTTATTGCAGCCATAGGATACTAAGGCAATCATGGAGATGTCATTCTAGAGGGGGAGAGAGCAAATAATAGTTACAATAAAGAAAGAAATCATACATTATGTTAGAAGTTAATAAGTACTATGGATAAGAGGAAAAGTAGTGCATGGTAAGAGGGATGGAGAGGGTCTGATCCATGCAGGGGTGCTGGTGAGGCATGGGGGGAACAGTTTACAGTATAACTAGGAATAGAACTCATTGAGAAGGGGAGATTTCAACAAAGACATGAAGTTGGTAAAGGAGTTGGCTAAGCAGATATCTGTGGGAAAATTATTCCAGTCGGAGAGAACAACAGTACACATGCCCTAAGGTAGGAAAAAAAGCCAGGGTGATTAAGATGACGAGGTAGAGAAGGATGATTAGAGAGGTAGTTGCAAGCTGATCGTGTAAAGCCACCGTAAAGTCTACTGTTAGGAAAATGAAACCATTTTACAGGTTTGTTAGAAGGTATTTTCTAGAAGGTAATAAATATCTGGTCAGTTAAGTTAAATAGGCTTCAATTGAAAAAAATTTTTGATAGGGTAAACTAGGGTATAACCCTAGACCCAGAGACATCTTCTAAATTAATTTCGAAACACCAGCTTGGAAGAGTGAAATCAATTAACTGATGATGTGTGTGAGACAATAGCTTTCCATTGCTTTAGAGTGTAAATACATAAGGACTGTACTTAAACTGAATTTCAGCAGATATCACTGCCTGTTTTTATTTTATAAAGTTTTGATTGATTATTTTAAGGTCAAACTTCACAATTCTGATGAAATAATTTCTTCTTAACTTTTTTTCTTCTTCTAGCATATGCTTTTGGGTTACAGTGTGCAGTTTTGGTATAGTCTATATCTGGATTTAATGTACCTGAAACTGGCAGATTCCACATGTGAGGCAGGGGTAACCATCAATACATATTAGTTGGATGGGTCAGCCTCAGGCCCTCATGGCCAAACAGCCTGGACTGACCAATTTAAGCAGATGTCTTGGTAAATTGAAGGCACAATGACACAGTGATTGCCAACCTAATCCTGGCCCAGTGGTTCATTTCATATTCCAAGTACCTTCAGGCTTTCAGTGGCAGCCTGGTTTGCCCAAAGTGTTTTCCATACCACACCCTGATGTGGTTAAATTCTAAAATCACCTGTAGATGTGGTGTGATTATGAGCTCAACTCCTCTTTCTTCTTCACATGTTATATTTGGGTGATGTCTACCATGCCAATTCTATCAAAGATCTCTTGCCCACTTAAATTTTAGCTGTATAACTTGATGGCAAACTTACTCCAGAAAGTCTGGAATTGTATCCAGAATTTTGTTCAAACTAAACACATAAACATTTGTTGAATAAATTAGTAAACCAGTGGTAGAATTAGCAGGGAGTGTCTGTCTTTGTTAGAATCTTCTCTAGCAGATTCCTGGGCTTGTTCTGATGGAGCGGTCAGTTGACTCAGACCACAAGCAAAGGGGAACTGGAGTGGACCTTGCCCATGGGGTACGTGGGAAGAGTCCTAGGCACTTTCATGTCCGGTGGGCTGACTTACACGAATTCCACTTCATTCACCCACTCTTTACAAACAGGCTTTTCCCTTGGTCTCTTATTCTGTCCTCTAGTTCCTTGTGTGACTGGTTCTCTGTATGGAATGCTATGTAACTGCTGGTGCCCTGACCACCCACATGATGTATGAGAGGGTTGTTTTCATGTAGAGGCCAAGCAGTAGGATTAGGATTTTGTATCAGGGTTCTCCAGAGAAACAGAACCACTAAGTTGTGTGTGTATATGTATATACACTGAACACCTGAATAGAACAAAAAGGCAGGTGTCCCCAAGTGAGAGGGAATTCTCCAGCGGTCTGCCTTTAGGCTGGAACTGGAGCATGGTCCTTCTGTGTCTCTGCCTGTGGGCTGAACACTCATGTAGTATATTACATATATATGTATATAATATATATTTATATATAATTTATATATATAATATGTGTAATATATATATATATAATGTATATATGCACACACACACGCATATACAAGTGCACACACACACACACACCTTATTGATTCTGTTTTTCTGGAGAACTAATACAGAATCCTAAATAGCATTCTAACCTAGTCATTTCTCTTTTCTGGTCCCTTGCCTGTTGTTCTCCAGTGTGTAGATGAAACATCTGAAGATCAGAGGAGTCCAGTGACTTGTCCAAGATGATCAGCTAATTAGTGAGTTGGTATGTTGAGCTATCGGTGGGGTAGGGAGAGAGAGAGCATCAAAGATGACTAATATATTGACCTGCTGGATACCTGGGATTGTCTAAATGAAAAGAGATATGATGAGAATGTTCACATTTTGAGACAAAGTTTGACCCTCATTCAACTGTGTTTAAACCATCTGCTGTGGCAGAGACACAGAAGGTAGTCAATGTGCAAGAGAGGTGTTCCAGAAAGGGAGACATCTCTGTCTGATGATTGTCCTATTGAGAATAGAGATTTATTCTCAATTATGATGATGTGAAAGAACAAACTCTCAGCATGTGTGAAAAGAGCCAAGTTTCTATTTGTCAAGGTTGCAGCATTCTAACAGGAGCATTGTTCCCTCTGATTAGTGAAAAATGGCTCTGGCTGACACTTTCACAAGACGAGAGCCTCTTACAGTCAGAAAAGTCACACTCTGAAAGCCAAAATTTTTTTGAATTAAAAAAAATTCATGACCATACAGAGCTTTCAACTTTCAATTTGATTTTTAAAAAATTTTACAATAGAAAAAGAAACAATGTCAACAACATTAGAATAAGTTCTAACTGGCCTTTTTGAAAAAGAGATGTGATGCCTCAGCTCTGCCTGGGTAGGAAACATGTTGTGAAGAACGTGGCTAATTAGTTGCACATTTCAGTCTGAGAATGAGTTTTCCTCTCAATTTTTTTCTGCCTTGTGTGTTGGATAACTTGAGAGTATTTTTTGGTTTTAATTTATTCAGTCTATAGTTTTGATCTCCACTTCACATTGTCCAGAGAGACAATGGTTACTGAGACAAGGGAAAACACAAATGTATGTGGTGATTCAATACACTCTAATGATCATCAACAAAGGAAATGTGCTAAGTTTTAGGGAAGATACAAAAATATAGATGACACAGCCTCTCTGTCAGTTTAGCAGGTAGAAAGCTTTTAGTGCCATAAGGGAAAAATTGTTACAGGAATTTATTCATTCACTTACCAAATATTTATTGATTGTATGTCATAGCCTAGGGGTACCCGGATGACTAGAATCCAGTGTTTGATGTGTGTAAGCTGAGAAAGAAATGCAAAAAGCAGAAAAAAGGGCAAAGGTACTAAAATATAAAGCTTTTCCTTCTTTTGTGGTCTGTCTCTGGCCTTGTCTTGGCGTTGTTTATTTGCTATTTGATGTTCTAAGAAAATAGAAACTAAAATATTACATTACTAGCATGAATTTTATTGTCCTCTATATGGTGCAATGCCAATTCAAATTCAAATATCACATTTCACTTCAGGGTGGAGTCACCGAAATTACACAGTTTGTATTTTGTGGCTTGTCCTTCAAGGGTGCCTCTAGCTGGTCAGAGACAAACTCAAGACTGAATGAGGAAGGTTGGAAGGAAGAAGAGAAAATCCGGCAGCCTGGAGCTGGCTGAGGGAGCCTTCGGGGCATAGGGGTCAGTGCAAAACCCTCACAGATACCCAAGGGTCCTGTTCCGTGATTTGAGGTGTGTGTGCATTTGCTGTGGCCTGATGGCTACTGGGTTCCTCCTCCCCTCAAACAAGGGACCCATGTGCAGTGTCCCAGTAGGGGACTTGGGCCATAAGAGTCTAGCCAGGTGGCTCTCCCTGTTTCCATGAGCCCACTGCCCCAACCCACGGTAGATGGGAGACCACTAAAGATCTTAAACCTCTGTGCCAGGATGTGCTCAGTACCTGGTTGAGGGGGTAGAGGCTTGTCCTGCCCTGGCCCAGACAAGTCTCACCTGGAGTGGGAATGGCAACAGCCATGCTTAGCCCAGAGATGCCAGAGTGTGTGCCTGATCTCCACCCTACCAAAGCTCGTGGCCAGGCCCTTTCCCAGGTAAAGAGTGGGAGCAGTCACCTGCTGGGGGTGTCAGAGGAGACTGGCTGAGGTCTGGGACAGGGGAATGGGTGGCCAAGAACCCATCCCAGGAAGGCCCATCCCAGGGAGGTGGGATTGTTCAGGGTTTGGAGGTCTAAGCCCTTGGTGCAGGCTCCATTGTCCTACTGGACTTCACTTAAATACACAAGTTCAAAGATAAATGATTAAGAAATTTCAAGTTCGCACTGGCTGCATGCCCAAGAAGGCAGTCCTACGCTGGAGTTCAGCTTGTGGCTATTGTTTCCACAGCTGAGATGGCTCCATCTTTCAAGAAAAGCAGTTTCCCTTTTGTGCTGAGCTGGAGGAACAGTGAACCTATCATTATTTTCTTCTTCAAGCTCCCTTTACTTAAATTGCAGTTCAAGGGACTCATTTTTAATGTTTTTTTAAGGGGAGGTTTTCTTTACTTTAGCAAGGACGGTCTCATCATCTTTCATGGTGGTTTCAGATTTGCTCTGGATTTGGGTGCGGGTGTTTTGAAACTTCACTGAAGCAACATTCACGTGAAAACTCTGGACAAACACTGAATGCAGATGAGGAATCAAGATGACCCCTGATAACTACTTAGCCACAGAAGGACATTCCGTGACAGCTGCCAATACTGGGAAAACCCTGCGTGTCCAACCACAGCGTGCGGGGGCGTCTTGACTGCTTATCATTTTCAGGGAGGTGGTCGGGCCAGGGGTTAGGGTCAAGGAGTTGAACAGACTTGGTACTGAGTTCCTCCTCCGCCGTTAAGCAATTTAACCCCTTAATCTTTCTGTGCCTCAGTTGCCTCTGTGCAAAATCAAGATCATGATTTTGCCCTTTTTAATAGAGTTCTAGGGCAAGTTAATTGACTATATATGTAAAGTGTTTAGCATTGAGACACAGCCAATTCTCAACAGATGTAAATTCTATATCTTTTCATATGCAAGCATGCAAAAAAAAAGTGAAGGAGACAAAGTTTATTTGCATAACACTGTCTTCCTTTTTGGCCCCTGTGGGGTCCCCAGTGCCTTCAGGCATTTCTGTGATGCTGCATCTGGTCCATTCTCTCCCCTGATGCAAACTCTTGCTTGCCACTTTCACTTTTGTCAAACACTGTATGTCTTGTGTCTCACCTGCTCAGGGCCACTTAAAAATGATAGTTTACTGGGTAGATTAAATTTGCTTCTTTGTTGGATCCTAGCTATCTATATGAAATATTGAAGTCAAATAAATCAGGAAGAAAAGTATCAAAAGGGCAAATGGGAGCCAGGAAAAGGATGAAGGTGAAATGGAAAGAGAAGTGAAAAATCGGTCATTAACAAGAACTAGCATGCTAGTCTAGATTTTAAGTTTCTTGAAGGCAGAAGCTGGGGCTACATGATGCCTGCATCTGAAAAGTCCTTAGCATAACACCTTGCTCAGTTTGAGTCTAATAAACTTGCAGAATAAATAGTGAATGGTGATAGGCACCCACAGCCCCAGAGGCACTAGCTAGGGGCAGGGTCCAGGCTCATGGAGAGGTGTGAGAATAGACGGGAGTTTTAAGAGGAACTGCATGGCCCTCTGTCCCTGAATGAAGCAGAAATTGCTGAGCACCTCATGGTTTGGGTTGCATCTCACTTTCATCATAGCTGTGTGATCTTGGACAAAGAATTTATGTTTTTTGGGCTTCGGTTTCTTTTTTTTCTTTCTTTCTTTTTTTTTTTTTTAAAGAGTTTTATTAGCAACTAATCAAGATGCTTTTTTTTTTTTTTTTTTTTGCGGTACGTGGGCCTCTCACTGTTGTGGCCTCTCCCGTTGTGGAGCACAGGCTCTGGACACACAGGCTCAGCGGCCATGGCTCACAGGCCTAGCCGCTCTGTGGCATGTGGGATCTTCCCGGACCGGGGCACGAACCCGTGTACCCTGCATCGGCAGGCGGACTCTCAACCACTGCGCCAACAGGGAAGCCCTGGGCTTCAGTTTCTTCATTTCTCCTCTGTGTAATGAGGATAAAATGACCATCTGGTGGTGTTGATGTGTGCATTTAAAGAGCCTGTCACAGTGCTGGGCACAGGGCAGGAAATCGATAAATATTATATTGCTCTTCTGCTTCCCTCCAACCTTTCCCATCTTTTCACCTCATAGACTTTCCATTCTGCCTGTCTTGAAGAGTTAACAAAAACATCAGTGCTAAAAAAGTGGCATTGTGGGTCTTGGATCTTGTGAAAGGGTGTAGATGGATTATTGAAAAACTTCTTGCACCGAAAGAAAAACAATACAGGCATTTGTCCTTCTTGTGGTAGGCTTAGCAGCAACAAACCCTGTGCATAAAGGACAACACTTTATGTTTTATTAAACCCAGAGGCAGTACGAAGAGTTGGGAAGGGTATGGGTTTTGTGGTCAGACAGACTTGGTTTTGTCACATGTACCTGCCACTCTAATCAGGCAAGTTACTTCTTTGTGCTTGGGTTTCCACTTCTGTAGTATGTCTACTTCATTCATTCATTCATTCATTCACTCATTCATGAGCACTTCCACAGCATGTGCAAGTTGCTGGAAATACAATGGCAATGATAGACATGCAGTTAGCATGATGTACAGAAACCACAACAACTTTTGAGCACTGAAGCCTGAATGGGGATCAGGCAATGTGTGAGGGGTTGGAGGAAGATTGCTAAAGATAGAGGTGGCAGAAGGCCAAGCGACAGGTTGTAGGAGTTGAGGATGTCAGTGTTGCTGAGGCAAAGAGTTCGAGCAGGGAGGAATGAGAGTTAAACCTTGGGGCAGAAGTAGGGGGATAGATTAGGAAGAGCCTTGAAAACCACCCTTAAAGAATTCAGAGTTTATCCTAAGGATGACAATAGCACTTCCCAAATAGTACTTCCGAGGGGGACCAGAGTCCAGTGGGAACCACTGAGCATGTTAGGTCTGTCAATGAATAATAATTTCCCCATGCATATATGGAAACTCGGTCCGTGAGAGATATATGTTTCAGATTAGTGGGGAAGGGAGTATGTACAAATTTGATAGGGCTGCCATAACAAAGTGCCACAAACTGGGTGACTTAAACAACTGAAATGTATTGTCTCACAGTTCTGGAGGCTAGAAGTCCAAAATCAAGGTGTTGGCAGCATTGGTTCGTTCTTAGGGCTGATGAGGGCAGCACTGGTTTGTTCTGAGGGCTATGATTCTCTTCCAGGCCTCTTTCCATGGCATGTAATTGGGTCATCTTCATGTTCACATGGTGTTCTCCTTGTGTGTCTGTCTCCAAATTTCCCATTTTTATAAGGACACTAATCAGATTGAATTAGGACCCACCCTGATGGCCTCATTTTAACTTGATTTCCTCTGTAAAGACCTTATCTCCAAATAAGGTCACTTTCTGAGGTGCTGGGGGTTAGGACTTCAATATTTGCATTTTGGAGGACACAATTCAACCCATAATAGTGGGATTATTTAATAATGGCACCACAAATGTTGATTATCCATATGGAGAAAAACCCTGGATTCCTACTTCACAAATACTCAAAAATAATTATCTGAGGGATTAAAGACAAATGTGGAAGGCAAAAATGTTAGAACATTTAGAAAATATATAGTAGAATATCTTTATAATCAAGTTTCTGGAAGGCGTTTTAAAATGTGACAAAAAATGCTAGAGCACAGCATAAAATATGAGATTAAAAATATTTAAATTTGACACCATTAAATTAAGCACTGCTTGTAAAAAAATGATAGCAAAGAAATGATAGTAAAGAAAATGAAAAGGCAAGCTGTGATTTGGAAAAAGATGTTTGCTCTACAACTGATAGAGGATTAGTATCTAGAACACATAAAGAATTAATAAGAAGACAAATAACCCACTAAAAATTTGGACAAAAGAGACAAACAGATATTTCACAGAAGAAGAAACAGGAATGCAAAGAGAAATATAATTTAGTTCCCCAATGTGATATCACTTTACAACCATCTGGTTGGTAATAATTAAAGAGATAGACAATTCCAAGTGTTATCACAAATGTAAAGGAAAACTCTTAGGCACAGCTTTGTCTTGGCAAGTTAGGAATTCTCATATGCTATGACCCAGTAATTTCACTCTAGGTATATATCCTAGAGAAACTCCTACACAAAGTGATAAATACAAGATTATTCATAGTAGATTATTTCCTAAGAACAAAAAACTGGAAATAATCCCAGTGGTTATTAATAGGATGATATTCTAAAAATTTGGATATCCAAACATTGAGTGAATATAGAATTTTATAAATGAATAACTATTACTGCATACAATATGTGTGAATCTTATAAATCTTGCATTAAAAAAACAAGTTACTGGGGCTTCCCTGGTGGCGCAGTGGTTGAGAGTCCGCCTGCTGATGCAGGGGATGCGGGTTCATGCCCCGGTCCGGGAATATCTCACATGCTGCAGAGTGGCTGGGCCCGTGAGCCATGGCCACTGAGCCTGCACGTCCAGAGCCTATGATCTGCAACAGGAGAGGCCACAACAGTGAGAGGCCCGTGTACCGCAAAACAAACAAACAAAAAACAAACAAGTTACAGAAGGTTAAGTTACAAAACAAGGAAAATTAAATTACATATTGGTTCATTTGGTTATTTATGTGATAAAACAATAAAAGGCAAGGGAATGACGACAAACAATTCAGGATAGGGGTTATCTCTGGGGGAGGGATACAGAGGAATGAAATGGAGGCAGAAATATGCAGATAGATGTAACGATATTAGTAATGTTCTAGTATAGCCCTTGTTATGGATGGAATTACTCCCCCACCCCTCAAATATGTTGAAATCCCAACCCCCGGTATCTCAGAGTGTGGCTGTATTAGGAAATAGGGTTGTTGCAGATGTAATTAATTAAGATCAGGTCGTACTGGAGTAGGGTGGATCCCGAATCCAATATGACTGGGCTCCTTATAAGAAGATGGCCATGTGAGGACAAAGAGAGAGAATGGCCTGTGAAGATGAAGGCAGAGATTGGAGTGAGGCATCTACAAGCCAAGCAACGATAAAAATTGCCAGAAATTCATCAGAAGTTAGGCCAGGGTTATGGAACAGATTCTCCCTCACAGCCCTCAGAAGGAACTAACCAACATCTTGATTTTGGATTTTAACCTCCAAACTATAAGACAATACGTTTCTGTTGTTTAAGCCACTCAGTTTGCGGTACTTTGTAACAGCAGTCTTAGGAAATTAATGCCGTCCTTAAATTAGATAGTAGGTGCATGGGTGTTTATTTTATATTATAATTCACAACTTACAAATGCATTATGTATGTTACTTTTCGTGTTTCAAAGAGTTACATAATAAAAATAAAAAGACAAAAGAAGTTGTTATTAGTTTCATTACTACCAAACTGCGCGTAGTTTCTAGTATTAATGTCAATGGCAAGTTCCAGAAAAGTTTTCCTAGACAGTTTTATTAAAACTATAAAAATCAACTTCCAACACTTCCTTTGATTTTTATGGAGTTTTAATTTCAGCCTCAGTGTCATCACTGAGTCCCAGTTTCTCTGACTTTAATTATAATGTGCACACTCTTCTGAGCAAAGTGTTCTGCATCTAATCCTGAATGAAGGTGATTGCCAGGTACACACCTGTCATGGTATGTTATCTCCTTGTAGACAGGCTGACATCAGCTTTGCCTCCATTAAAGCGAAGCCACCAAATCACATCAGGGCTTTGGACACACACTCCACAGAAGTAAGTACCCTCCCCCAGCCTAGAAGCCATACCAGAGCAGGGGCTTGGATTCTTTGTCCACACAGCTGTACCTCTGTCTCTTAGAAACAGTGCCTGACACAAAGTAGCTGCTCAAGAAATTTGTTGAATGAATGTATAAATTAAGAGTTTTATGTGCGTTCACTTAGCAGTAACAATACCAACTACCACTTTTCAGAAGAGTTTATCAACCATCCCCTCCCCCCCACACACAATTTTTGATCTGTTTGTTTCTCTCCTGTGCTGATTGGCCAGTTCTTCTTCCTTATATAAGCAGTCAGAGGCTGCCATTGGGAACTTGGAATAGGGGATCAGATTTGGGTGTGATAAGGCCAGGCATATATTTTTTTCTTTTAAGAGTAGTTAGTTGTTTAATCTTCCATATAAATTAGTAGCCTTCTCTACTGATACTAATATATTTTTTCTATCTTGAGAAGAGATGTAGATGCTTTAGAATCTTTTATTGAGACTCAGGTGAAATGTGTCTTGATTAAGGAATGGATTCTAAAAAAGGAACTCCAAGAATACATGTGAAGTAGATGCATTTTTTTAAAAAACAATAGGATTTATCTAGTACTTTGAAAAATAAATTAATAATGTTTTGAATATATTACATAATAAATATTACGACTTGAAATTGCATTAACGAGAATTTTCTCAATTTTTTTTTTTTTTTTTTTTTTTTTTTGCGGTACACGGGTCTCTCATTGTTGTGGCCCCTCCCGTTGTGGAGCACAGGCTCTGGACGCACAGGCTCAGTGGCCATGGCTCATGGGCCCAGCCGCTCCGCGGCATGTGGGATCCTCCCGGACCGGGGCAGAACCCGTGTCCCCTGCATCAGTAGGCGGACTCTCAACCAATGAGCCACCAGGGAAGCTCGAATTTTCTCTTTTTTTACCCAGTAGATTGAGCAGCTGTTGTTAGTGAGATGTGCCAGCGAGAGATGGGGACTGTTCAAGATTTTGAAGTGTGATACTGGAAATGTTGGTTGTAACATTGATGAATTCAGACAGCGTTGGATAAGTGACCAGGCATAGTCTTGGGTGAGGATGGAGAGATGAATGAGACTTCTGCAGGAATTCAATTCAGTGGGAGAGACATAAGTAAATAGGTAATTGCATCTAATGTGATTAAGTGCTGTTAATCACTAAAGGAAAGAATAGTTCTCTGTGTCATGCACATTTTCCATGTGGTTTATTACATAGTTGCTATTTGGACGCTGTTCATCCAGATGTAATATTTCTCTACTAAGCAGAATATTTGGTTAACCAAATTTTTCAATTCCCTGACCATACCTGAGTAACAGTTTATTTTACAAGTTATGATCATATCATTAAAAAAAAACCTCAATATCTACCACAGGGGAAAGCTGTGCAATCATTCTTTTCTATAGTTAATGGCTAATTTATTTTATCTCACTGTAGCACTTTATGATCCTTTCCAATTTCTAGGAATTTAGAGGCCCTTTCTGATTTTAGAATGGAGAAAAGAGGGTTTATTTCCATGTGGCATTGTTTTTTCACAAAAGCTGTGGCAATATTTTACTGATAAAAAGAGCAAAGGTCAGTAATAGATTTCCATAAGTGATTAGCTATAAAAATGAGATAGTTAATAGGCACAGATCAAAACAATATTAGCAAAAAGTGGTTACAGCATTAAAATGGCTCAAATTATAATTGCTAATGAAGTAGTGGATTTTTCTTTACTTGATCATAAAAATAATCTCCACAAAATTTAAGAGTCACATCTCTTTGGGTAAACATACCACTAGAAATTCTCTCACCATCGGGCTTTTTTGATCATTAAAATGTTACTAATGCTTTATCTGCATGTGTCCTGTGAGAATACTGCTTATCCCTTTCCCTTCTCACATTCTTTAGAAAGCTAGGAACAGTCCAGTCCTCTAAGTGACAGTGAATCCTAAGGCAGTGACTTTCCATTGACAACACGTGGCCCGAATACCTGTTTTTAACTTCCTGGGGATATCGGTCCCTAAGCCCAAATACACCATCTCTTTCCTTCTACCTGGTTTCTTTATCCTTTTTGAGCTGGATTTGGGATGAACTGTCTGCAAACTGCAATCTGACAGTTCAAGACGCTGTCACGACAGCTTTCTGCAGGCTTTCCTCAGCTCTCCTGGTTCCTATTTTACAGCCGTAGAGATGGCGCCTTTAGCTGGAGAATGAGTTTAAAACAAAACTTTTCCTTAAGTGGTCGGGCAGCTGAGAGGACCGCTCTGATGCTGAGGAGGGGGACGTAGCATCCGAGCGCGGTGCTCAAGTCCCTCCGGGTCCGGCTCTGGACTCAACGCAAAAGGGGCGGAGAGCAAGGGGCGGAGGTCAACCGCGCCCTCCACCCCGCCCAGGCGGTGAGCGCCGCTAGGTGCTAAAGGATCGGAGGAGCCCAGCGCACCCGGCAGGTTCCGCGCTGGGCGAGCGCGCGGAAGCACGCGCGGCGAGACAGTCGGAGCCCGGGCCGGAGCCCGGGCCGGAGCCGGAGCGAGAGCGCGGCGCAGCGCCCCAGGAACCGGCGGCAGCGACGGAGCGGAGCCGGGCGCGGGATGGCCCACGGACCCGCGCGCTCTTCTGCTCCACCTAGAGCCCTGCCCGCGGCCCGGGATGCCAAGGTAAACACCCTTTCAGCGGCTGGATTCCCACGCGTTGGCCACCCGACTGAGGGTTAGCCACCCCACCTCGTATGCCCGGCGGCAGCAGCAGCCAGCGGCACCGGAGGGCACCTTAGCCTGAACTGGCCAACAAGTTTGGACCAGATGCCCCAAGCTGGGGAGACCCGCAGAGCAATGTCTGATCCGTCTGGAGCCTGAGGTGCGCGCCTGGGGACCGGGTAGAACGGATCTCAGAGGAGGGAAACGGGTAAAGAAAAAGATCCCCTTCCCTCTCCTTGCTTCCCTGCCCGCGACACTTCGACTCCGGCATCCTGGCCAGCGCAGGCCTTTGGCGCCCCCCGGGGTGGGAGGGAAACCGGCCCCTGGCGTTTGAGCAATCGCAGAAAGTTTCAGGCAGTTAAGAGGTTTGGGAAGGATGTTGCAAGCAGAGGCCTGGGGGCGGTGGGGTAGTAGTGATCGAAAGTCAAGCTGTGAGTAAGACCGGAGGAGGCGGCCGCCCTCCGGGCAGTCCCGGGAGGCCCCACTTGGGCAGGTCCCAGGAAAGGCTGGCTCCGGAATTCCTAGCCTCCCGGAAAGCTGCTGGGGAAACGCCGGTGGAAATAGCTCGGGGCGGGTGGTAGTGGTGGCGGGTATAGAGGGTCTGTGACTCAGGCCTCAACTCACTAGGGAAAGAGCGACAAATAAATAATTCGCCTGGGATGTAGCTACCCTGAAGCTGTAACTTAGATCAACAACATCTAGGCAGATGCACCCACAGTGAGGGCGGCCCGCCTTCTTTGCTCTCATCAGCCAACGTTTCTGCACAGGTGGTAGCTGGACCAGAAAATCTTCCTAGAGACTCAACACTGAGCCTTCCAGGGGTCACTGATGCGTGTGGTTTGCTGTTATTTGACCTAAATCAAATAGTTTTAGAACTTATTCAGAGAAGCCCCATGCAGCGTCAGCGGGCTTGTGGTTCCACTTTGCACCCTCCCAAAGTTTGGAGAAGATGATTTTGTCTGCCTGACAGTCATAGGTCTCAAAGGAATAATCTGCACTTTGGGGCCAAAGCTCATCAGAGAAAAAAGCAGAAACTTTAGAAAGTCACCTAGTTATTAAAATAGACTATTATACTTTAAAAACTCAACTGGGTTTAAATCTAGCCTTGTTAAGCGACTTCATAAACCTTAGGAGTTTTAAGGTGTCAGTGAAGTGTCAGGAGGCAGTTTAGGAGGTGCCCAGTGGCAGAGTAGCCATAGAGGTTAACCAAGGGGTCTCAATTCTGGTAGCTTCTTTACCTTGAAAATGAAATGTGGAACTGCAGGCGGATGTGTGCTGTTTTCATTATGATGCGACCTTGCTCATGACAGGCCAGATAAATCTGATTCCCACCACAGGGTGCTGGGGTGCTTTGGCCTTCAATGTCAGATGAACAGTTATCCAGGGCTCATAATTTCTCTGTCTTTATGCTGCAGATCTCTGGACCGCAAGCCTGCACTGTTTTGAGAGGGAGATGACTTGAGTGGCCAGCTCTTATCTCCACCACAATGTCCACGAACAATTCCAAACAGCCAGTGTCTCCTGCAGCTGGGCTCCTTTCAAATACAACTTGCCAAATGGAAGAAGAGCTTTCAATATCTTTTTCGATAACCTTCATGACAGTGGGAATCTTATCAAACAGCCTTGCTATTGCTATTCTCATGAAGGCATACCAGAGATTTAGACAGAAGTACAAGTCATCGTTTTTGCTTTTAGCTAGTGCTCTGGTAATCACAGATTTCTTTGGGCACCTCATCAATGGAGCTATAGCAGTCTTTGTATATGCTTCTGATAAAGACTGGATCCATTTTGACAAATCAAATGTTCTTTGCAGTATTTTTGGTATCTGCATGGTATTCTCTGGTCTGTGCCCACTTTTTCTAGGCAGTGTGATGGCCATTGAGCGATGTATTGGAGTCACCCAACCAATATTTCACTCTACGAAAATTACATCCAAACATGTTAAAATGATGTTGAGTGGAGTGTGCTTCTTTGCTGTTTTCGTAGCTTTGCTGCCCATCCTTGGGCATCGTGACTATAAAATTCAAGCGTCGAAGACCTGGTGTTTCTACAAAACAGATCACATCAAAGACTGGGAAGATAGGTTTTATCTTTTACTTTTTTCATTTCTGGGGCTCCTAGCCCTTGGTATTTCATTTTTTTGCAATGCCATCACAGGAATTTCACTTTTAAGAGTTAAATTTAAAAGTCAGCAGCACAGACAAGGCAGGTCTCATCATTTTGAAATGGTCATCCAGCTCCTGGGTATAATGTGTGTCTCCTGCGTTTGCTGGAGTCCGTTTCTGGTAAGGACCTATGGTTTTGAGAATTTTTGCTTTGTTCAGTTAATCGATATTCAATACAAGGTTTCTTGTCTTTTCAAAGTTGGTAGTCTTGATGGGCAATGCTGTTTCATCTTTTAAATGCTGGAATTTACTTCTACTCAGAACTTACTTTAGTTCTCAGCTCTGGCTGAGAATTAAGTTATTTATGACATAGATGGTTATTTCCCCACAAGCCCAGAATTAAAAGAAATATCTCCCTAAACAATTCTAACCATAGTGTTACCTGTTGCAGTGTGGTATAAAGTAATTTTCACAGAAGTAACATAATTTTAATATACTGAATATGACTAGTTTCTAAAATGTGAAAAAAAATGGTCATAAAACAATATTAGAATGGACTCCAGTAAGTCTTGATAGAAAATCACATGGACTTGTAATTTATAGACTGGCTGCTTCTCAACACACAATGACCAGATCTCAGCTTGCAAAGGGAGGTGATGAGTTGAGATAGTTGGATAGTGCAGGTGAACTAGATGGGTAGATAAGGTAAGGAATCACTAGTTCACAAACCCAGGATAATAGTAATGCAGGGAGGGGTATGACTGGCAGGAGAACCAGGGATTCTTCTCTTATCATTTCATTCCTTCCTCTTTTTCAATTTAGCCAGCAACTATATTTAACATCTTGGTATTTTTATTTGGAAATGATGGCTAAGTTTAAAGAATTAGCAACAAACATAAGTCATTTATATGACTTTCTAGGTAGAAGACAAAATACTTATGATTGATAAGTATGACCATAACTCTCTACAACAGTTTACTCTATGAAGGAAAAAGTGATAACATACAATGAAAGAGAAAACATCCTTCTGTATGTAGCTCCTGATGGCAGTAAAGATTATTTTCATCCCTTTTTTTGTACCAGTGGGGAAACAGATTGGTATCCAAAGATAGTAATACAGGTGATACCCAGGTAGAGGTAAAGCAAAAGGGTGAGACAAAGGTAGACATAACACAAAGGCCATGGTCATACCTTGCATCGTGTTATGCAGGTGCTTGTTAATAATGCGGTTCTTCTAGACCCCCTTAGGTCCATTGTCCAAGAACTATTGCCAGTAGAGTTTTAATAAACAATCCTGCTGGTCCTGGTGAACAGAAAAGTCTTTGAGAGCTGTTGCTGTAGACAGATCCTATGGTAGTTGATTTTATTCTGCAAAAAGATTTCTACTTTTAAAATATTTCCTTATTTCTATCCCTGTTATTTCCTTACAATTTGAATTTGGCTTCTGGAATTTTTGTATCATTTAAATATTTTTTTCGTGATGTTCCAGAACTGGTCCTAGGGGCCCAACCGAGGATAGGATAGGCTACATCGGTCAATGGCAAGTCAACATTTTGAGGCTGGCTTATTGTCAATTTAGGAGGCCTTGGGTGACCCCAGTTAGGGGTCTCATCTGAGCTCATAGTTCAGTTGTTTGAATCTGAATTGCAGAGATGAGTTCTGTCAACACTTCGAGTCATTTCAGTGTTCATTCTTAGAGAGTTTAATTTATGCTACTTGACAAAGGAAATTCCCTTAGAATAATGCTCCTCTTCTTCTTAAACTTTTAAATAGAGTAACTTTTTAAAATAAACAGTGAGTCTGAGCAAAAATGAAATTAATTTGAGGGTTGGAAAGGGAATACTAAGAAAGGGAGAAAAGAGGTAGCTGAAAATATTTAAAGAAAATGTAAAAATGAAGGTCCTAGCTCTGGAGGAAGCCTGAAAACCATGAAATAGTGAACTTAATGAGACACAGATAATCTGGACAACTGGGCTAATCACTGGTGTTTTGGTTTTTGCTTGTTCTGAGTCACCTTTAAATTCTACTTAGTTCTGGCTTTTGACTTTGAGAAATAGGAGTTATAGGTTAACTACTGTAAGGGAATGGAAAGTAACAAAATTTCATCCTCACCATGATATTTTGAATTTATGTTTTTCTCTAATTTCTTTTCCTAAATTTTTGGTTTTCTTTACTGTTAAAATAGATATTACAATTTAATTCATCTTTTGAACATATTTCCTAGTGGAATATAATTTTATTTTTGTGAAACATTTTCTGAGGTCTGCGTTCTATTTAACTGTGAATTATTGCTACACCTATGACACCAATGTATCAATACTTCTAAAATGCTTTTTAGTGTGGAAATTTTTTCTGCATTAGATGTGTAGTAGGTCTACCACAGATACCCCTTGCTGGATTGATGTTTTAAGTTGTTTCAAGCATTATTTTCAGTTTCTCTTGTGGAGTCTTGGGTCTTCATGGCAAGTTCTGGCTGAAGGATTTATAACTTGTGGCCTGGACATAAGTGCCTTGCACATTACATTAAGACCACCAGACAACTCTAAATGGAACCTGATTGAAAAACCCAGGCTTGGGAATGCCAAAATAATACCCAACACTGATTCCTTTGTTGAACCATTTCTCCTTTACCACCTAAGTGCCCAGGAGGAACTGCATAGGTATTAATGACTGAGCCATTATTCTCCACCCTATATTTTAAAAGCTTCTTAGTTAAAAAAAAAAAACCTCTGAAACCAAGCTTCTAAATTCCCATAGATGCACTATAATTGTGACATCTTCCATGTCAATGGCCTACTTTACACCATGTGCCTTCTCTCTATAATTGATGAGGATGAAATGTTGGATTTGTCATTTGAATGAACATCTGAAGACACTCTTTGACCTGTGTTCACTGTCATTTTCAAGCCTCAAACTGGAATCGGGTACAGGTGCATACACTAAAAGGAGGAAGTGAGTAATGCAGATGATGGTGTCTGGGTTTGGCAGGATTTACTGCATCAAAACATCAGTAGTGGCATAATTTCTAAAACTTTTAAAATTTGTAGCTGATGAAAAGGGGGATACTTTATTAAGTTTGATGATTGATTTTAATACAAAGGTAAGATGATCATGATGTTTGTTAGAAATCTCTCTCTCTTTTAATAGACTTCATTTTTCTTGAGTAGTTTTAGGTTTACAGAAAAATGAGTGGAAAACACGGAGTTCACATATAGCTCCTCATGTCTCCACCCCTCCACCCCCCAGTCATCCTTATTATTAACATCTTGCATTGATGTAGTACATTCATTACAATCGATGAGCCAATACTTGTACATTATTATTGACTAAAGTCTGTAGTTTACATTAGGGTTCTCCTTGTGTTGTACAATGTGTGGGTTTTGACAAATGTATATTGACATGTGTCCACCATTACAGTATAATATAGAATAGTTTTACCACCCTAAAAATCCCTTATGGTGTTCTTTTAAAATTTAATGTTTGTTTTTTTTTTCCCTCACAGAGGGGGAAGTGTGTGTGTGTGTGTATGTATTTTCAGGAACTGAAATTTAGAAATGTAGTACAATTGTAATATTAGTTTAAAATATAACTTGTTAATGACTTTTAAAAAATTTCAATATCTGAATTTTATAGTTTTAAACATGGTTAACTCATATAAATTCATTTAATTACAATCCCAACTGAAAAATCCAGGAAAATACAGTAGGTACTTATTAGCTTACAATTCCATTTAGCAACAAGTTAATACAAAAATCTTTGAGAGTCAAATGGCAATTATAAAATTGTCTTGCATGCATTCTAGGTAAATCACTTTTTCCAAATAAATAAATCTTGAAGATTTTTTCCGATGTTTCTAGAGTGACAGGGAAAATGAAGACATTTAACAGCACTTCTAAGTAACATTTCCTTAATAGTCTTTGCTTCTGTCTTTCTACAGGTACTGATTCTTTTTAATGTTCCATTTCTAGAATATGTAGTCCTAAAAGGAATTTATTATTATTGCTATGCTTATTTCACTAGTTTGGCAGAGCATTAAATACTTGTTGACTGCTTGACTGTAACTTAAGTAGTATGAATGTCAAGAGATTGGAAATGATTGACCAGAATGTGGATTCTGAGTTCTGTAGGTGAGCGTTAATTAAGCAAATATTGAAACCAAATGGTAATTTTTAATCTGTTCCTTAAGTCAGCAACTGTAGAGTTATGACACAATTAAACTTCAGGGATCTTTTCTGGAAGGCTATTTAGTTTGTTTACCTTCTCTTCAAGGGTTGAGGTTCATTTTGAATTGGGAAAAGAAGTATAAAGTATATGAAGAGCAAAATGATATCTTATGTAGGTGAGTTTACCCAAAAAATGTGTTTCCTTGTGTAGGTAGTGTTTGAATTTGATTTTTCTAAGGTTGTTACTCTTCTGCTAGTATTTCTAGTCATATGGTTAAACATTTGGTCACTAAGATGTTTGTCAGATATAAATCAAAAAACAAATGGTTAATTGAATTCTACTGAATTACTAAAGGTATTGGCATCATAATGATCAGGTCTTACAGGGCTAGTGGCAAATGATGGAACAACACAACAGAATAGAACACTTTGACTACTAGTAAAGATTGCTTTCTTGGAAAGGCTGGTTCTCATTATCGTATTTAAGACAGAGGAGCAGTTCTGAGAGATTTGGGAACATATTCCTGTCCCCGAAACCTTGGTGTTCTCTTGCCTGGAGTACTCTCCTCCTGACATCCATGTGGCTCTCCCCCAACTCCTCTCTTAAATATCATGTTGTCTAGGGAGTCTATCTTAAAAAGTACCCTTTCTCTTCTCTCCTCCATTGCTCTGCTTTATTTACTCTCATAGCACTTAGCAGTATCGGATAACATGGGGTACATTTCTCTGTTTATTTGGTTGTTTTTTGGCTTCTGCCTCTAGCATGTAAGCTCCTTGAAGGAAGGGACCATGATTATTGCTGTGTCCTCAGTTCTGAGACCAGTGCCTGGCACAGAGTTGAGCTCAGTAAGTATTTGCTAAATGAATCTCACATAAAGGAGGGCTCAGTGGGTAATGGCCCTCATTTCCACTTTGGACCCAGTCTGCTGATGAGGTCAGGAGAGCCTCGGGAATACTTCCAATACTTTGAATTGGGGTTTGGATTGGAGAAGTCTGAGAGGGGAACGTGTGTTCAGAGGTTCCCCAGGAGTATTAGTTGGAAATGGTGTCCTGGAGAATCCTGAACATTCTACAATTTGCATCTGGTGCTAGAATTTAGGAATTTTGTCAGCATCATGGATAAACTAGGAATGATATTATTTTGTTATGATGTTTCATGCCAATTTCCTCTGTTAGTCTCAGTGGTCCTTGGTAGCTAGGAGCTATATTACTGGTTTGTGTTTTAGTTTCTATAAGTAGTAGGTCATAAACCAATGTTTATTGAATGAATGAACTAAGGAACCAAGTATTAAATACAAAGTATTGAAGGCAAAGGAAACAATTAGGTGATGTAACTTATTCATAGTTATTTTTGCCCCATTATTATCTTTAGCACCACCTTTTTCTCTACATGCACACATTTTTTCTCCCAAAATGTATGTATTTTTTATTGGTGTTTTATCTTTGACGGGGTCACTTCAGGAGACAGAAGGAAAAAATTTCTTTGAGTAAAGACCTGCAGATACTGGTTGTACATTGTCATAAAATCTCCATAGTGAATGTTGAAATTTCTCTATAAAATGGGCTTGCTTACCTCAAGCCTTTGCCAGCTGATTGAGTGTCTACATGGCTCAATTTGTATTGCTAATCAGACTAAAAGATTGATTAGGTCTTATATTCATGGAGGATTAATTCTCAGAGAACTCCAACAGACCTGCTTAGTAGACACTGGTGCCCCACCCAGATCCCCTTTGGAGTGAGTTTTGCCCCTGGGGAAAATACCCTCAGCCAAGGGAGCTGCCTTGCCCGTGGTTGTGTCCCCCTCTCTTTGGTCATTCTGTGTACAGTGACAGGTGGGTGTGGGGATCCAAAGCACTTACCCTCTTGCCTCATTTGGGACATTTCTGAAGGGTCATATGTGCTTCAGAGCTTGTAGCTCCATTCCAGCTCTGTTTCTCCCTGTGCCAAGTCCTGCTTTCCTCATCACCTCACTGTCCTCAGAAAAATGCCTGCATGTAGATCTCTGTCTCAAAGTCTGCTTCCCATAGAATCCAGTTTAGGACCATTTTCTAGAAGTCCATTTGTTCACACATTATCTAAATATAAAGTATGTTACACATAGGTTTACAGTGTGATTTGGTAAATATATTGAGTTATGCATAGGCCTTTGGAATTGAACTCATTTGAGTATATGATCTCCCTTCATGGAAAAGTATGGTGCAAAATTGGACCAAAAGTCAATCAATTAAAAAAAAGACACTACTACGTTGAGAATTTACACAAACATCTGTTGATTTAGTTGTGCACGGTTGTCTGGAATACTTAGGTATTTTAAGTTTATTTACTCTTGGCAAAATATGGCTTCCTGTTTTTAAGGAGAGAGACATAAAAACGCCCAAACATATCAGACATTGAGACGGCACTTACAAAACATGACTTGAATGATTCAAGTGTAAATGAATCAGAAACATGTGGATTAAATTTATACCCTCATGGGTCTAAAACTCCTCTGGCTTAATGTGTTTTGGGGTTTTAAATTAAGCCCCCAAACATTTCAAGAACAATTCAAGATGTTGATTTGCCCCAAATCTCTCTGGGTTGCCAGTTTTAACTTTATTTGCTTAGTCTCATCCTTATAGGAGGTATATAAAATGCATTTGCATTTATGTTTGCTTCGGAAATCATTTACAGCCACAACAGATTTTAACTGTTATTTCAATGTCATTTATCTGTATTTAGAGAGGATTTCATTCAATAGGAGAATTTTGTCTTTTGATATTTGCAAATATTACCTTTCAAAGCTTGTGTAAATTTGTTATTCTGTCAGTCCTCCGTCCTGGGTGTCAGGATGGTAATGCCACAGGGGAGTGGGTACAGTTGTGGCTTTATACAGACAGGGAGATGGTTTTTCTCACTCCTTCTAAGCTACTGAATCCCCAAATTAAATTCAGACTGTGAAATGCCAGAACAGAGTGTGGCTGCGGTGTGAGGGCAAAGGAGACAGAGACAACTGGATTGTGTAAAAGATTCCCTTTAGCTTTTAGTGCACAGTCCCAAATCAAGCGTTCCTTTTAGAATGCTCTAGTTATTTAAGCACAGGCCGGGGGCAGGGTCCCAGCCCCACCATCTCTTAGCTGTGACCTGGAGTTACTCTAAGCCAATTTTGTACATCCGTGAACTGATTATAAAAATAGATCTTACTTAAAAGTACCACTGGAAAATATGATTTGTCCTCCTTACAATCTCATAACATAGTGATTGGCATACAGTAGATGCTCAACACAATCCCCAGAGCCTCAAGCATCTATTGCTGTTATTGCCACCTGCCATCTCAATTAGAAATAGTCATCTGTGTTTACTCCAGATGTTTTCCATTTATCCTCTCTTGAGAAGGTTTGGTCACACTGGGATCAGAAAACTTTCCTGAACAATGTCCCTCGAAGGTTCAGATATTGTGCCTCATTTCACTGTCTCACCAGAAGTAAAGATGTTTTGTGCTAATCTTTCACATCTTATATGAACTCAAATAATCTAATAATGTAGTATTATAATTATAATAATGTATTAGATATTAACTTATACATTATTGAACCAAGCTAAAATTAGCAAAAAACTATTGAGACTGTTATGTATAAAGTACTACTATTGGGGCTGTGCCCATTCCAGGGGTTAAAAGATAAAGCTTTTTCCTCGAAGAGCTGACAACTTAGTTGGAGTAAAAGATATACTCGAGGAGCTAAAATATTAGCTCAGTGTCATGTAGTAGTTAAGAACCTGGTTTCACGTCCTGTTTCTTCTGATTCCTGTGTGTCCCTAACCACTCTGTGCTTCAATTTCCTCACATGTAAAATAGGTAGAGTAATAGTATCGCTTCACTGGGTTGTTGTGAGGACTAAATAAATGAATAGATGTAAGTTAAAATAGTGTCTGACATAGTACCATATGCCTCAGTTATTATACTATTATCATTATGTTGCTATTACTGGCAAATATTAATGCTGCCGACCAATAAAAGCCAACAAAAGATCATCTGTCAACAAGCTGATCAAAGGCACTTTTTAATTAGTTATTAAATGAATAAGCGTGCTGTAGTAGGAAGCCGTTACTTCCAATTTGGTGGTCCACAAGGAATTATTTGTCTACTTATTTGACAAACGTTTATTGAGCACCTGCCAGGTGCCAAGCAGTGTTCTAGATGCAGAATAACAATCTCTGTGATTTAATTGGTCACTATATCCACGGCCTTAATTAACAGTATTGATAGAAAAGGAAAAAGGAAGACATATATAGAAAACTGAAATATGAAGATATTTGATTATAATTTATGTTAGAATAAAATAGCAGGTACATGTCAAGCCCAAACTCCCAAACTATCCCTCTGCTATGTTTAAAATGGATAACCAAATAAATGCTCTTGCTTGAAAAAAATGCAATAAAATAGCTATGGGCAAAAAAAAAAAAGTAGCAGGCATATTGTTATGAATGTAGTAGATGAGATTATTTTTGATAACTTATAAATATCTATAGCATATCATTTAGAAGGAAATGTTACTGGAAAAAATTGTGATCCAAAGTCAAGTAACGTAAATTGTAAGGTAAAACAAGGAGAAAAGAGATAATAATGTATATAATTTCTAGAGATATAAAAGTGTACGAATAACAAACTCTTTAGTATTGGGGACAGGCTCAAACAAGATTAGAATACAGCAGGTTGTAATAAATTAATATTAAAAGCTAGAAGATTTTTCAAGTAATGAAATATGAGTAGTAGAAAAATTAAATCAGATAATAAAAATTGCATAATTCAAAGTAGTATTTTATACTATCTTTTGACAAGGGAAGTGACTCAGGGTATAGAAGAGAAATAAATGTTGGTGAAATGAAGCATCACAAAACCCAATAATTCCTTCCAAGAATTTAGGTTAAGAAAGTGTTAGCAAGGACTGAAGATAAAGAAAACCAAGTTGCTATGAACATTAATAATATAAATGAAGAAAATATAAAAATCATTTATTCTTTAATCTACTTGTTAATTTACTCACTGATTTATTCTTTGAGCAGGTTTTTACTGAACAAAAGGCTGGGTGTCTCTCCAGGAGGATAGTAAAGCACAGAGACAGAGACATGACCTGGGAAAATTTTCCTGAGCCAAATTCTAGGAATCATATTTTCTAGCTCCTTCAATTTACCCACAACCTTTGTGCTCGCTCCTCCAATCTCTCTTATGTGTGTCCTCCTTTTCCTTCTCTTTCTTCTTTTAGTATGACATAAATAAAACTATTTGTATTTTTCTGACCTTGCCTGGGAGAAGGGTAGAGGATTAATTGCTTTAGTAATAAGTGGAGGAACCTCAGGGCCCAAAAGTGTATTAGTATTAAATAATAAATAATAACATTGCTGTAGCAGCAGCAGCAACAGTAATTGTTATTACTTTGATTACATCTTCCCCTATTTTGCTTCTTGCATTTTTGTTCACGGCAGAGGACCAGAAAACAAGGAAAATAAAAACCACACAAATGACAGAGAGACGGAATGCAGGATGAGAAGTGAAGCAGGGATGAAGCAGCGAAGGCAGCAGAAAGCTGACATATATAGGTGTGAGGGTGGAGAGGCGCTCTCATATTATAGGAACTCTGTTGGAAAGGAAAGACCTCCCTTTATTTCCACGGACATCTTATCCTTATCAAGGAATATTAAATTTCATGTGTTATATTCCCTCAAGCTACTTTGAAATAATGCAATGTTTTCTTTAACTATAAAATTTTATTGTAAGAAAGTACAGCAAACTACACATTAAAATTTAAAAAGTCTTCCAAATCTGACTACCCAGAGATAAACACTATTAACATACTGGGTGCATTCTTTTACTCATCTGATACAGAATACATATTAGTTTAATTTTTTTGATTAAGGAGTGAACTTTTTTTCTTATATTATTGGGTGTTATCTCCTTTCTTTTGTGAATGTGTGGGTATCTGTAAATGATTTTCAAAAACTTTTTGGATAACAAAGACCAGATAATGCTAATATATAAAAATAATTATAAAATCAATTGTTATAAAAGCAATTGTTTTTCCATATTCATTGTTCACCTTTTAACTTAGTATTTTAATTATACAAGTAGTGAATGAATCAATAATTTCTTTTGTAGTTACTGCTTTCTGTTTCAAGTTAAGAAATACTTTTTCAGGCTAAGATGACATTGGTATTCATTTCTTTTTTCTTCTAGCACTTTTGCTTTTTCATTTTTTTGTATTTATGTTTTTAATACATTCATAGTTTATGTTGGTTTAATTTGCAAGTTAATAACATGAATTTTCTTTTGAATGGTTAGCCAGTTATCCCAAATCACTTATTAAATGGTCTTTCTGCAGCTGTTCTAAACTCCTACCTTTGTTATATATGAAATTCTTAAATGTGTTTGGATCTTTCTATACTCTTCATTTCATCCTATTGATCTAACTTTAACTTTATGTACAATTACCATTTTCTTCACATTTTATTTAGACTTGTGTTCAGTTTATCAATTACAATATAGAGTGTCCCCTTTCATGATCATAATCATGTTTTGTATAATAATTTTGTAGTTTCATCATAACACAAAATTTGAAATTTTTCTTGTAAAATTAGTCTTTCCATAGGGCTGTTTAGTTTAACAGTTTAAAAATGCCTTATATCCTTTGTCAGTTGCTTCACCATTGTAAAGCAATTATACTCCAATGAAGATGTTAAAAAAAATGCCTTACATCAACTTACAAATCTTACTGTTTTCAAGTTAGTTAACTTCTTGGTTTTTTTTCTTCTTTTTTTTTTTTTTAGTTAACTTCTTATTATCAGATTTTGTAAATATCCCATGGGCATTTGAAAATAATTTACACTCTTTTTTAAGTTACAAAGTTCAATACATAGGTATTAAATCAAGATTATTGTTTATAGAATCTTATTTTCTTATTTTTCTTTCTAACTGTTCTGTCAAATAATGTGTATGAGAACTTGGAATTTTATTATATTTGTGTTTTGTTAGTTTATATTTGCATTTCTAATGGTTTTCATTGGATTTCGATGATTTAGATTTCAACGTAATGTCATCGGGATTAATTAATTCATTAATTCATTAATTCTTTAATTCTTTGTTGTAAATTATTCCTTTTATAAACATAAAGCGACCTTCCCTCTCACTTTTAAAACAGTTTGCCTTGAATTCTTCTTTATCTTATACTGAAGGTGAGCATTATTAGTGCAATGAAAGCAATAGACTTTTCGGGTATTTTGCATTTTGTTTGTGCGTTTACTATTATTGGGATAGTCTAAGAATCTTTTTGTGCCATTCTTATTAATGGAATACAGCATCATCATAACATTCAAACAGAACAAGAAGAGCTTTTCTCTCCCTCTCTGTCATGCCCCCAATACCTCTTGGCTGAGCTCTAGAATTCTGGCATTGAAGAAAATACAACATGGGGAGTACATTTTCTGATATTCTGTAGTCTGTATTCTGGTGGATGGTTCTGCTAATTTGGGAAGCATGAAGTTGAATCAGAAGGGGGGTCAGTGAAGGGAAAAGCATGGCTAATTTCCAGTTTAGAAAGTAAGTCAGTTCTACCTGTTCCCACAAATTTGTTACAGACCACAGTGGACCTCAGCACCTGTAACTGGCCTGTCCCTGCTCCAGGTTGTAGTTTGGAATTGCCCAAGACCTATGCACTAGGAAGAAACTTCTGAGAATATTTCTCCAACCCAGCATATCCTGTGGATAGGCTTAAATTAGAAATGCAGTTTTGGGGGAAAAGCCAGATTAGAATTGCATATAGAAAGAAAAAACTTTGTGAATGCCTTCTTTCTCCTCATATCCTAATATGAAAGCTTATTTCCAAATTGCAACACAGAAGTAACAACACATATCTCTATCATTATGCTTGAATTCAGTGCAGTGAACAGAAAATTAGTTTCTGATACAGTTTAATATTTATATGCTTCTATAATGACATTTTTGTGACTGACCATTTCAGTGTTTCTCTCATATACTATTTCTGAATCAAAAAACCACCTGACATACAAAAGAGCTAAAAAAAAAAATTCCATAGTCTTTATAATCTTTGCTAGCATGAGGTGGTTTTGAAGCTATTATAGGATGTGTGGTGATTGTTTTTTCCATTGAAAGTCCAAAGACAGCTAAGGCAGACTGTTTCTTATTTCAAGGGAATATAAAGAATTGCTGTTTTCAATCAAGAAAAAAAAAATACTAGGCAGTTCTAAATGCATGACATTTAGAGGACATCTTTGCCTTTCTAGTTCTTCTCTCTAAGCTTGTATCAGGCTCATCTGTGGATACGATGCCAGGGCCAGCTTGCTAAAAGCGTTCCTGGATGATGGAGAAGACAACAGTATGTCTAGGGGTCATTTCCATTGTGTGCTCTTGACCTTCTCCTGATTGCCCACTTTAGGTTTGTCTGTCTAAAATAAATGGTAGTAATACAAAAGCTAGCCTGCTTATTTCAATGGTTTTAGATTGATGTGGATTTCATGGTTGATTTGGCAAGCCATTTTATATTTGGCTGTTATGATGAATGAATAACCAGCTTTACCTATATCGGTGCCCTTGTCTCGAATACCTGCTTTGAGTATGAATTGACTTAAGCTATAACCACAGCATTGGAGTCACCTTTCTCTTGGACTTCTTGGTTTGTTTTACATGGTTGCCGAAAGCTCAAGTTCATGTCAATTCAACTCGCCCAGAGCTTATTTATCTGCTAAACAGGATAATGGGACAAGTAAGCAATCAGTTAAAAATCACGCATCACAGTGATTTCTGAAGGATGCCCTGTATATTCAGGTCCTGAGCAGAGTAACAAAGCCTCGTGAGTCCTGAGGAGTTTCTTTGTTACCTCCACCCCACTACCCACCCTTCTCCAACAGCCAAAACCAAAACGTTTCAGCTTGAAGGATGAAGGTGTATATTCTGGAATTAAGCTCATTTTTCCTGTCCACTGAATGCCACTGGCATCTGTGGGAAACAGGAGCTTTCTTTGTGGTAGGTAGAGGGAGAAGTTTGGCCTCCCTATTCAGTGACAGATTACCACCCAGACTGAGGAGGGGACAGAGGAATAAATGTGCTAGCATGACTTTAAGTACAGGTGAATACAGTTCCTTAAGAAATGCTTTTTTAATTAAAATCAGAACACTCATATATGAATGTTGATTAAGTAACTTAAGTATTTTTCCTTCCAAAATTTCTTGAAGAAAGTCTAACATTTCATAAATGAAATGCCAAAATTACATGGTTTAGCATGAAGTATAGTCAAATGTATATATGGCTGGTGGCTAAAGATCATCTCTCTAGGAGAATATGTCACTATAGCATGTTACACTGATGCAAATCCGATTTTCTTTTTATTAGAGAAATTACAATTCTGGAAGTCTTGATTTGTTTTTATTTATATCTGTAATGATTTTCTCCATGAAACCTGTTCTGATTATTCTAACCCACATTTATCTCTCTTTCTATGGATAAAGTATAGCATCAAATTCTATATAGTCATAAATTTGCACTACTTGTCTTGTGACTGTCTAATATATCAAATGGACAGGGAGCCCCTAATGACAGAGTCAAGGCCATATGTTTCTACTCTATTTCTTGCAGTGCGTGGTACACTACTTGGAGAGGTTCAAGGAAAATGCAGCTCATCCATTAGAATCCTTTCATCACAAAAGAAATTAGTGAATGAAGCAACATCCTTATAATGATGGTTATTAAATGCATATGATGTCACATAAGGATTTTATTTTTAAAGGTTAGTTTTGGAAAAAAGCAGTAAAGTTCTTGAAATGTAACTAGAAATTATAACTGTGGTGATCATTTTAAAAGTAAAGTTTGCCTAGAAATTTCGTTTTGTAGTGGAAGAATTAATTAAAACCTCTCATCTATATAGCTCCTGCCATATGCCAGACAAAGCTCTTAGCACTTTACAGATGTTAACTCACTGAATCCCTATTATGTTTTCAGTTGTATCTTTCTTCAGACGTGGAAACTATTTACGATTCTGTATGTTCAGAAGGTTTACCCAAAGAATACAATCGTATTCTTGGACATTATTTGCATTTAGCTGGACATTATTTGCATTTAGCATCATGAGCAGTTGTAACATCACTGGCCATGTGTTACAATGCAAATTTTATATAGATAAAATTAAGATATCTTCAGATTTAAGTCAAGATTCACAGAGAAGAGCTCTGACATGAAGATAGCTCAAAGACATTGAGATGGTTGTAATTTGTGAAGAAAGATGAACAGGATTAAAAGGAGGATTATTTTTGTACTCTACTATTTTTCTGACATAGGCCTGACTGGGAGTAAGTCTTTGAACAAATTTGCTAAAAAAGTCTGCCTTCAAAAAATTAGAAAAAAAATTTGCTTCTCTTCTTCCTATTGATAATATCCTTAGTCTCCTACCTTTCCCTGCTGTCCCCAAGCTAAATGGGTCCTAATTTATCTGGGTAAATTAAAAAAAAATAGCAGCTCTGTTAGTTGGTATTGCATATCAAGAATAGCGTGCCATGAAGAGCCAGTTTCAGAATTTTGATTACAGTGAAACAAACTTTCATCCTGAAAATGTGTTTATCTCTCAGTGAACAGCCTCTTTGTTCCGAATGTCTTGCAGTCATAACCAGGCATGTTTGCAGCTGGAAGAAGCCATGGTCCTTGATTGTTAAAGAGAGCTGAAGATATGGCCTTAGTGAAAATTCACTCTAAAAAAAACTAAAATGCATCCGTAAATATAATATGTTTAGAAATGTTCATTTATTCAATAAATATTTTTCTTAGAGCCTTTCATGTGTCAGAGACTGTTCTGTGTTCTAGGAGCATGGTGCTGGATAAGACAGGCAATATTCCCTCTTTTATGGAGGTTACATTCTTCTGAGGGTGGGGTAGCCAGGGGGAGGGACTATTTGGGGAGGGGGGGAGAGAGACAGAGAGAGAGACAGAGACAGAGAGACAGAGAGAGACAGAGAGACAGGGAGAGAGAGAGGAAGAAGAAGTAAAGAAATTAACAGAATGACTTCGTATAGCTGTATGTGCTATGACAGAGGGTAGGCTGGGGCTCTTTTAGATTGGATGGTCAGGGAAGGCCTCATGATGAGGTTAGCCCTGGATGACAAAAAGGAGTCAGCCACAGGAAGATACATGGGCAGGGTGGTCGGGTAGAGGGAACAACCAGCACAAAAAACTCAGTGGTGGGTATAAGCTTCTTGTAATGAGAAAAAAAACCATTTGTTTTGGTTTACCTAACCACAGGTAAGCGTGGTAGGATTTGAGGATGGAGAGGAAGGCAAGGGTCAGATTTTCGAAGACGTTTTAGGTCACTGTGAGTTTGGATTAAATTAGATTGAAATGCTTTCTTAACAAGAGAAAGATATGATCTGATGTATGGCTTTAAAAGATCATTTTGGCTGCTACATAGAGAATGGATTACAACAGAATAGGAATATAGCAGAAAGTTGTTTGAAAAATTTCATTTGAAATATAAGTAATGTATACATTGCTTTTCTAGAACTTATATTGGGAAGTACGGCAAATAATAAATCACTATTAAATAAAGATTAGCTTGTGAGTAACAAAGGAAACACTTTCAAAACAATTCTCCTTAAGGCTTAAAATGCAATTATATTGTGTGGCAAAAGTTTTAAAGGAAACATTTAGTTACATCTTATCTATTCTACTTGGTTTATAATCTCAGTACATCTTCTTTGCTGCCTTAGCAAAGGGCAATTTGATGAACATTCATTTGGTTGAAATATGCAATTATCCATGCTATTTTGCTTTTGAGATGAGGTTATTTGGCTCTCTTAATTCTCTTTATTATTGTAATCTTTTTTGGTTTTGGTTTTGCAGAGCTACACACACACACACACACACACACACACACACACTCACACTCACAAATTTGATAACTCCATGCTTTAGTTACAAATGATTTTCTGTTTCTTGACCCTAGAACAGGGGTCCCCAACCCTTGGGCTGGGGACCAGTACCAGTCCGCGGCCTTTTAGGAACCGGGCCATACACAGGAGGTGAGCGAGTGAGTGAAGCTTCATCTGCCACTCCCCAGCGCTCCCCATTGCTTGCATTACTGCCTGAACCATCCCCACTGCCATCTATGGAAAAATTGTCTTCCACGAAACCAGTCCCTGGTTCCAAAAAGGTTGGGGACCGCTGCTCTAGAGAAATCAGCTTTGAAATGCCCTAATAATTATTTTACAACAAAAGAAAAATGTTCAACGATTATTGTGTCTATGATAACAGTATGAAGGACACACATGTACATGCATTTCTAGGACAGTGTGTATTACATGTCAGACGGACCATGGGCCAGGAGTTTACATATCCCTTGTTTGGGGTTTTTAGGTTTTGACTCTGGAATTAAAAACATTTTTTTTTTTTTTTGGCGTTATGCGGGCCTCTCGCTGTTGTGGCCTCTCCCGTTGCAAAGCACAGGCTCCGGATGCACAGGCTCAGCAGCCATGGCTCACGGGCCCAACCGCTCCACGGCATGTGGGATCTTTCTGGACCAGGGCACAAACCCGTGTCCCCTGCATCGGCAGGCGGACTCTCAACCACTGCGCCACCAGGGAAGCCCCATTTTTTTTTTTTTTTTTTTTTACTATTGATTTTAATACTATAGTTCCCATTGTTTAAACTGTAAAAAGCAGGAATGGGGCATATCCTTTTATTTTACAGAGTTTTTCTACAGGACCTTAAAGTATGTAAGTGCAGAGAAAGAGAGCAAGCCCCACCATAACAAGCCTCAGCAAATTCTGACTTGAGAAGAGGCTGTGTTTTCTGAGTCAAGGTGCTTAACTATTCTCTAGCTTCTGTTGCTGGGAAGAAAGGATCAGTATTCATTCCCTGTTGAATGGCATAGTTAGGACTTCAGTACAGTTCTTTGACTTGGAAAAATTGTTGTTTCCCACTTTAGTTCTGCATTCACTTCCCAAATATTTAGCAGGCACCTACTATAGTCAAAGATGTCTTGATTTTTTATGTTGTCTACATCAATGAGCATCTTCATCAGTGTTGACTCCACAGCATAATGACTATACTGAGTCTCTGTAGCCTATACTTGAATCTCTACTTCTAATTAGGTGAGTTCCCATAGCCTATTGCAGTGTGCAGAAATTTCTTTTTCAAAATTTTTAAAATTTTATTGAAATATAGTTGATTTACAATGTTGTGTTAATTTCTGCTATACAGCAAAGGGATTCAGTTTTTTATATATATATATATGTTCTTTTGCAGAAATTTCTCACTACCCAAGTTTAGATATGCTAGCCACATCTCCTTTGACAAATTATTACGGAGTTTTGTAGGCTTCAATTTTAACTTCTGTAAAATATGGTTAACAGTACTGATTATATCTATATATTGATTTAATCAAGTAACCTGTGAATTTTCACATGACATCTGGTAAGCACCCAGCGAAAGGTGCTGATTGTTTTGATTATTATTATGACCATTATTCCAAATGATACTCTAGTAAAACTCAGTGGTAATTTGAAAAACATTCACTAAGTGCTTTCAATGGACATTTATTTGCACATGTGCTACATGGGTATATAAACATGAATAAAATGACATCCTAACTTCAAAGGAATCTGTAGTTTATTTGGGGAGGCAGGAGCAGAACTGGCTCCATTACAAAAGAACTCTGTGAGCAAGTGCCCATGACCTTCCAAGGAGCAGCTTTGCTGGAAACTTCATTTATGTTTAGTCTACACCAAACAATGGAGGGTAGAGACTTCTTGACCAAAGCCCCCCTGACTTCAGGCTTATGTGGTCTCTGGTGGTCTTTGGGTTTAGTGAAATAGGTGCTTAACTACCAATCATGAGACAGAGTTCTCTTCTAGAATTGCAATTCTTGTCTTTTGATTCAATCGATTTATAAACTTTCTGTTTTCTTTTCTTCCTTGTATTAAATGGTCGCATCTTTTCCTTACATTGATTTATTTTCCATAAACTTGTAGTAAACACCATTTTTGGTTTGTACCGCCTCCTTTCTTTTCATGATGTGCTTCTTAATATGAATGTATTTAATAAAGTCAATTCTTCTTGAAGATGCCAACTTGACATCGTTTCACCTTTTGGGATTTTGGACCTTTGCAATTCAGGTTTTGGGATCTTGTTTCTTTCACTGGTTAACCCAATCAGGGAAATCTGGAGGCTAGTTCAGCTCTTCTTTATCAAAACACTTACCTGAATGCAAAGCCTAATTTCTTGTTGATTACATATGTTTATCTTCTATTGTTTATTTCTGGGAAAAATCATGTTCTTTTAAGCAAGGTCATTTTTGTGGTATTATTTACAAAACCGCTTAGGAATCCAATGTCTTCTATATAACCACAGAAGAAGGGCTTGGCTTTCTGGTATTGCAAATAATACCACAAAACTTGGTAGCTTGATGGAAAAAATAACAAGAATTTATATACTGGAAAGAAGGGAGTGGCTTTGGAACCAGTTTGACAGTACTGCAAGGATGAAATTTCCTGAGCATTTACTGACAATCTCCTAAGGGAAGAATAGTCTTGATACCTTTGATGGTCATTTTCAGACCTACTAGACCTTTCTTAGTGATATGAATGAATCAATAGTGTCATCTGGCAACAAACTGCCTTCACTTTGGGATGAATCATGATTAAAGAATACAGGGCTTGTCTCTATTGCCTTCTTGAATGTGTTTATAAAGTGAAAACAACTTGACCTCTTTGGTTATCTATTTTAAATATAGTTGGGCTTCCCTGGTGGCACAGTGGTTGAGAGGCCGCCTGCCTATGCAGGGGACACGGGTTCGTGCCCCGGTCCGGGAAGATCTCACATGCCGCGGAGCGGCTGGGCCCCATGAGCCATGGACGCTGAGCCTGAGCGTCCGGAGCCTGTGCTCCGCAACGGGAGAGGCCACAACAGTGAGAGGCCTGCGTACCGCAAACAAACAAACAAACAAACAAAAATATAGTAGTGTGTACATGTCAATCCCAAACTCCCAATCTATCAGTCCCCCCACCCTGCCCCCCCAGTAACCATAAGTCCGTTCCCTAAGTCTGTGAGTCTGTTTCTGTTTTGTAAAGTGGACCTTTGCATTTCCTCAGTTTTAAATATTTTACGGCTTTGTGCAATGCCAACTATTGTTAGTTAGGCACCATTGATGTTGTGATAGTGAACTAGCTGAACAAATAATATTTCAAAAATTATCCAAAGATGGAAAGGAATAAGTGCAAAATTCTGAGATAGTATTTTTTAGAAGTCATTTCTTGACATTTCTAAAACAATTCTATGTTAAGAGGAGAAACAAATTATCTGTTGGGAAGACCAGGATTGTGATTAAAAAAAAAAAAAAAAAACCCACCAATTTGACCTCTTAAGCTGCTTTTTATGTTAAAGTTACTTACCACTCTGGTGGATTTTGTAAAAGTACTTATTTAGTATGTTGACATGCTTTAATTACTATCTTTTGATTGTCTCTGGCATCTGAAAATCAAGCTCCAAGGATTATTACCCTGGTCATTTCATAATTTGAAGGCAGGTAATGGCAAGGTCCCCAGCATTTGCATTCTCTGAAGACTGAGTTCGTGTGGGGAGATGTGATTTGAGCTACACGGTTTTACTCTGTCCCCTCAGGCAGGATAGGATGGTCAGTCTGCTGGTCACGTGCAGGCCACATGGGCTGGTTTTGATTTCTTTTTTGTTTTTTGGCTGAGCTGTGCAGCTTGTGGGATCTTAGTTCCCCAACCAGGGATTGAACCTGGGCCACCGCAATGAAAGTGCTGAGTGCTAATCACAGGGCCGCCAGGGAATTTCCTGGTTTTGTTTTCTTATTTTCCCATTCGCCATCCCTGTAGACATGTCCTTCTCCCTTCTATGCCAGTTCTGTTTTTTGTTGCATGCATTTTTTAAGTAAGCCAGATTGCTTTGTTGATCTAATTGCACTCTCTTACCTTTCTTTGTAAGTACAGGAAAAAATAGTTAATTGAGAGAAATTCTTCAAAGAAAGTGGAAGGCTGAAGTTTGTTCTTCCCAGCCAATTCAGGGAAAGAAATATAATAATTACTTAATTAATAATTATAAGTCATGAAGCTCTTCTTCACCTGGCATATACCTGTATGACTGAACTACTTCTTTGTTGCCCATGCCATTCTAATTGATTGGTACCAATGTTCTAAACATTTTGAATATCACCATTGATATGGTACATTTTCATTAGCAAAGTAATATGTGTTCATTAAATATGGTTTGGAAAATACAGGAAAAGGAGAATTGAAAAATGTAAGCCCCGGGCTTCCCTGGTGGCGCAGTGGTTGAGAGTCCGCCTGCCGATGCAGGGGGCATGGGTTCGTGCCCCGGTCCAGGAAGACCCCACATGCCACAGAGCGGCTGGGCCCGTGAGCCATGGCCGCTGGGCCTGCGCGTCCGGAGCCTGTGCTCTGCAACGGAAGAGGCCACAAGAGTGAGAGGCCTGCGTTCGGCAAAAAAAAAAAAAAAAAAAAAAAAAAGTAAGCCCCTTTAAAGGGCTTGTTTATTTCTTGATTAAGTAAATTCCTAGATAGTTTATAATTTCTATGCTATTTTGAATGTTTTTTTATTTTTCTTGTATTCTGTGGTTGCTAATTTTAGTGAGAAGAAGTGTTTTTAATTTTTCTGAGTTGGTCATGTATTCAGCAACTTGCTGAACTCTTTTATTGGTTTCAGTCATTTATTGATTCTAATCATTTCTAGATAACAAAGTTTGATCCTTTTTCTTCTAATTCTTATATACCTCATTTTAAAAATAGCATTGGTGAGGAATTATAATACTAAGTTAGGCAATGGTAGTAATAATAGATGTTCTTATTTTGTTCCAGATCTTAAAATGCATCTATATTTTCTCCATCAAGTATAATGCTGTTGTAGGTTTTTAATACACAAATTTTAGTTTCTTAATTCTAAGTCCCTCATAAGTACTGTATTAGTTTTCTTTGGCTAGATAACAAAGTCCTACAAACTTAGCAGCGTGAAATTGCCCACTTTATTATCTCACAGTTCTGTAGGTCAGAAGTCTGGGTGGGTTCAACTGGGTTCTCTGCTCAGGGAATTGAAATCAAGGTAAGAGTGAGGTTGGGCTCCAACCTAGAGGCTTGGGGGAAGAATTCTCTGCAAAGCTGATTAGGTTGTTGTCAGAATCCAGTTCCTTGTAGCTATAGATCTGAGGTCCCCATTTCCTGGCTGGCTGTCAGCTGGGGGCTGCTCTCTGGTCCTAAAGGCAGCTGAACTCCCTTCTCATGTAGTCCCCTCCATCAACAAAGCAGAAATGGTGTACTGAATTCTCCTTACACTTGGAATCTTCGCTGGCTTCTCGCGCTACCTGCTGAAGAAAATCCTCTGCTTTTAGAGGAGCTCCTATGGTTAGATTAGGTCCACCTGTGATAGTTGCACTGTGTTAAGGTCCACTGTGTCTTTTAATATAACATAATAATCATAGGAGATATATCTCATTGTATTCAGGGATTGGGTTGGGACATCTTCAGGGAGTCATTCTATTGTAAAAATTTTGCTTATGACAGGTACATACCCAACCTCTCTTAAGTACTGTTGATATTCTTCTATGCTTTTCTCAAAGCATATACACAGGTATTAGAGAGGCTGTGTTAAGGGTGTGATTTTGGGAGCCAGATTATCTTTACTAACCATTTGACCTTGGGCACGTTAATTAACTTTGTCTCTTTTTCCTTATAATTAAAATGGGAATATTAGTAGTACCTATTTCAGAAGGTATGTAGTAATTATGCAATAAGTTTCAGTTATTATAATTATTATAGTAATCAAACTAAAATGCTACTATTTTGTAATCTTTATTTGCTTAACTACAATATAAATGTTTTATCTGTAAGCATTCTTAGGCAACATCATTTTAATGGCTACAAACTGTTCCATTGTGTAGGTATCCTATAACCTATTTTACAAATCACTGCTTATTGGAGGCTGCTTCTGCTCTTCTGTTTTATGAACAACTTTGAGGTGTGCATCCTGTGGATTTTTGCACACTAATTCTATTTACTTCCTTAGAATAAATTCATAGACATGGAATTGATAGTTTCAAGGGGAAATATCTTATGAAGATGTATGAGGTATTTTGCCAAGTTGTCCTACAGAAAGATTGAACTAGTTTGTACATTTCCCTCTCCTTTCTCCCAGAAGTCTGACTTACCTTTTAAAAAACTTAAAATTATGGAATAATATCTTTAGGGAGTGAGCTCAGGGTAGTCAGTACCTTGAAGCAGTGGAAGGGGGAGAATTAGTACAATTCAGAGCTCATGGGGAAGTGGTCAGGAATAGAAGTCTATGTTGGAGAATAGCATCTGGGGAAAAGGAAAATGTGAAAGACAAGTATGAGTACCTTTGGACTACCTAGGAAATTGGCAATCTAGGGGTCAGAACCCTACATAGCTTTCAGATATGACATAAAGTTCCATTTAGAAAATAACTCTTTTTTTGTGTGTGTGAGGATTACTAACATTGCAACAGAATTTTATTTTAGTTAATTTTTTGTGTCAATGGCACAATATTTTAAACAAGCTTATATAGTAAGTAGGTTCTACATTGTTATGTGAGCTGTATTCTGTGTTCTAAAAAGTAACTGATAAATGAATGCTATTTCAAAAGTTTGTAAATCAGGGACTGTCTCTGGTTCGTTGTTTAAAGAAGTGATCCAGAGAGTTTTTAAAGTACTCAGGTCACTCATTAGTTCAAATGTTGTACTGATACACTCCTAACTCTTGGGAACTGTATTCCTAGCATGTATAAAAGTGGCCTCCAATCAGCAAAAATATCAATATCAGATTTCTGGAAACAAAATCTCAACAGCTCTTTGGAACACAAAGATCTGGTTGTAATTGATAGCATAAAACAGTGTATGGATTCCTTAATCTTGATGGTGCCTTTTAGGCAGCTGGTGTAGTAGCTTATTGAGTATAATCATCTATTCATTGAAAAAGAATGATATAACTTGATGAGGGCACTTGTTAGAGGCTGGTGAAACCGTCTCCATCTCTGTACTTGCCCTCTTCAGCCTCCACACTCAGCACACTCAGGAACTGCACATACCCAGGCTTGATGAGTTAGTTTACCCCAGAAGGTATTAGAGCCAGTTTACTCCATCTGACTCCAACAGAATAAGGAAGAGAGTAAATACATGCTATCTATAGTATTACTGCATTTTTATTAGTTCTTCAAGTGACTCCAGGAAACCAGAAAATCCTAATAATATCAACAATAATAATGACATCTTTAATAATTATGCTGATGCTCATAAGCAAATACTAGATGTAACTTTTTAGGAATTTATTATGTACCTGACATAATACTAAGTGTTTAAATATTTTATTTAACCTTATTCACTTATAAACTTTACACGGGCTTCTCACTGTTGTGGCCTCTCCTGTTGAGGAGCACAGGCTCCGGACGTGCAGGCTCAGCGGCCATGTCTCACGGGCCCAGCCACTCCGCGGCATGTGGGATCTTCCCAGACCGGGGCACGAACCCGTGTCCCCTGCATCAGCAGGCAGACTCTCAACCACTGCGCCACCAGGGAAGCCCTAAACTTGTTTTTATTATACTGATGAGGAAAGTAAAGCACAGAGAGATTAAGGAAGTTGCCCAAGGCTACATTGCTAGTAAGAAATAAAACTATGTTTTAAACCCAAGACTCTGACTCTAAAACCTATATTCCTTTAAAAAAAACCAAAAAAACAAAAAAAACTATACAAGCTTTATTTATTTATTTATTTATTTATTTATTTATTTATTTATTTTTTAATTTTTTTAGTTTAGATTTACTAAATAGCTGCAAAGATGTTAAGGAGAGTTTATATCATCTACCTATCTATCTATCTGTCTATCTATCTATCTATCTATCTATCCCCATCACCCAGCTTCCCCTAATGTTAACATCTTGCTTTACCATAGAACAATTATCAAAACTAAGAAAATCCCATTGGTACAAGATAATTAACTTAAATATAGACTCTATTTGGATCATGGTTTTTCTACTATGCCCTTTTTCTGTTCCAGGGTCCAATCCAAGATCCAGCATTACATTGTTGTGACTCCTTGGTCATGTCTCCTTAGTCTCTGTGACAATTTCTTAGTCTTTCCTTGTCTTTTTTGACCTTGGCACTTTTTTTTTTTTTTTTTTCCGGTACTCGGGCCTCTCACTGTTGTGGCCTCTCCCGTTGCAGAGCACAGGCTACGGACGCGCAGGCTCAGCGGCCATGGCTCACGGGCCTAGCCGCTCAGCGGCATGTGGGATCTTCCCGGACCGGGGCACGAACCCGTGTCCCCTGCATCGGCAGGCGGACTCTCAACCACTGCGCCACCAGGGAAGCCCCTGACCTTGACACTTTTGATGTATTCTTATCTTTATTTTGTAGGATGCCCCTCAATTTGGCTTTGTCTCTGGATAGTAAACTGATAGTCTTAATTGCTAGTTCTCTTAACAAAGATTGAATTCATTTTTTTTTTTTTTTTTTTTTTTCTTTTTGCGGTATGCGGGCCTCTCACTGTCGTGGCCTCTCCCGTTGCGGAGCACAGGCTCCGGATGCGCAGGCCCAGCGGCCATGGCTCACGGGCCCAGCCGCTCCGCGGCATATGGGATCCTCCCAGACCGGGGCACGAACCCGTATCCCCTGCATCGGCAGGCGGACTCTCAACCACTGCGCCACCAGGGAGGCCCGAATTCATTTTTTTTGTATAATTAATTTATACTTGTGTGTTTGTTTTGATGGACTGTCTCACTCTTTGTCCCTGGAATCCTGAGAAGCTACCCAAGGATTACATAAGCGGTAACATGCCTCCCACTGTTTCTTATAGAACTGGAGAACTCCATGCTGGAAGGACTCCTGCAGCCAGAAATCTTTTCCTTGTTTTTCCCCCCAGACAGTGCCTCAGTGACTCAGTGGGCTGAAGGTCCATGAGGGATGTCAAATGTGCTTACACGCTCAAATGGGTGCCTTATTCCTTTACTATCTGGCTCAAATTTCTTCATGGCCCTCACTTGAGCCAGGAATTACAGAACTGAGTTTTAACTGTTCAGACAAGGAATTGGTTATACCTCCTTTATCATAAGACTTCTATAATAGCGGCTGAACAATACTAAGTTAGAGTGTATCTGGCCATCTTCACAGTTTTGGCAAAACCATTGTGGTTGCTGAGGCATGTAGAAAGAAAAGCAACAAGACAAGGAAGCATTTCTATTGTGATCTTCAAGCAAGTTGGCAAGGTCATGTCCCATGTATGCCTTAGGGAAGGTTTTTTTTTTCTTTTTTTTTCTGTTTTTTGTTTTGCTTTGCTTAAAACCCTTTAACGGCTTGTCAGGCCTACAGAATAATGGCCAAATTCCTTAGTCAGCCAGAAAAGACCCACCCATGATATCCGCAGCTTTTGATCACAGGACTTATACAGCTGTGTTTATTTTTTAATGAAGGATGAAGTTCTCACTAGAAAAGAGGGGCTTAATAATCTTGATATCTCTAAGTACCTAGTACTGATTTATAATAGATGCTTTATAAATGCTTATGAAATGAGTGAATATCTGCATTGGCTACCTCTTTTGTTAGGTAAGTCAGCAGAAATGTAAAGAAGACATGAAAAGGGTTACTTTAATGATCAATAGAAGAAAGGCAAAACATGTGATTGTATCCTGCATGCTATTTTTTGCTCTCTCTCTCACTGGCAAGACAACTAGACTAAAATAGATCTGCCTCAGTAACTGAATATGTTTTGCCACAAGGAGCTTGGGAATCACAGTATGATTTGAGATGTCGCAGATCTAGTCCCAGCTCTGACACTAAATAGCTATTGGGCAAATCACTTATCTCCTTGGCCTCATTTATTTTCTTCCCTGTGAAATGAACAACTTAAGCTACATGATTTTTAAGGTTCTTTCCAATTCTAACCTTTTATACTTTTCTATAATAAAGTATTTGTCTTAAGTCAATCAGAAGGGGATCATAATAACTTTATCGAAAACTCTATACTTTGAACAAATGCAAGAATTTTTTTTTGCTACTAGTTATGCCTAGGGTATCCACCATGGCTTAATTGAAAAGTTCATGTATATCCTCCGGCTGCTTTTTAATGGTATGAAAATGGTATCCCAATCACCAGTTCCAACATGTAAGATCAATATCAGGATGCCTAAAATGAAGCAGTCCATGGCTATTATAATATTTCCAGCCTTACTTAACCTTTATCACACTTACGTGCTTGAAGATGTAACAAGGGACCTGCAATGCAATTCTGATGTTGACTGGCCAGAGTTATTTCAGATTTTACAGATTAAGGGCACAGTCCCCTGCAAGACTGCCCTTACTTCAGACACTCACTGCGAGCTTGGGGATTCTCAGGCCACCTTCATTTCTGACCAACTAGAAATAAATTCAGGCATTCCTACTACCTCCTCAGGTTTGATAATTCTCTAGAATGACTCATAGAACTCAGGAAAGTGTTATGTTTAATGTTTTACTGTAGAGGATAAAAATCAGGCTAGCCAAAGGAAGAGACCCATAGGGCAAGATCAAGGAGGGTCCTAAACACCAAGTTTACATGTCTTCAGGATGTTTCACCCTCCCAATACATCAAGGTGCTGCGCTAACCAGGAAAGCTCACCCAAGCTTTCGATGTCCAGAGTTTTTATTGGATTTCATTACTTAGTAATGATTGATTGAATCATTGACCCTGTCAATCTCCAGGAGGTCAGGATGATCTCATGTGGTTCAAAGCTCCAAACCACTAATTACATGAGTCGTCTTTCCAGCATGGCCTGACCCCATCCTGAAATTACTTATGGGTCCACCATGAATCACTTCATTAGCATAACTCAGGCCTGATTCCAGGGGCCCATCATGAATAATAAAGACAAATCTATCATTTGGGAAATTCTAAGGGCTTAGAGGCTCCTGCCCAGTAACCAGGGGACAATGGCCACCCAAATTCTTTTTTATATTACAGGACCAAATGTGGTATTATAATATTTTGTTTGCTGTTTTGAAATCTTAGAAACTGTTTCAATTCGCTAGTTATAAATTGTAAGCAATCTTCTGAAATTAGTGATAGGCTTATGTAATAAATCTACATAATGATCGCACCAAGGAGTACTATTGTTGATTTTGGTCTATTACTGAGACTTATTTATATTAGATTGGCAATATGCCTTTAAAAGCAAAAACATACAAAGAAAAAATCCCATGTCCTGCCCCATACTGCAAGAACTATACACAATTTAAATTATTCACTGGAACTAAAAACTTATTGCTAGATCTTTATTTCAAAGTGGTGTCCTATTCAGGGATAAACAATTGAAGACAACCAATATATTTTTCCAAGAGGCTGCTTAAGATTAGGGTTGATGTAGCATCAAGTTTAACACCACACTGAGAGTGGAGAAGGCAGGAACATTCCTGAACCTCCATTATAGGCATGATTCATTTCTACAGATAGTCTTAAATGAGGTGACTGAATCCTGCTAGGCATGTCTTAGTGCTCTTGCCTTTTGCTTTATTTGACGTCACTTGTCAGCAAGGAATGATAGAAATGTGTGGTGTGAGTGGACAGAGTAGAGGTAGCCTGGATAGCGCTAACATCCAGTTTGCCACAGACATCCAGGGTCCCAAACAGTTTCACCTATAGGTCCTCCTGAACACTGAGGGTCATGACAAGAACACTAATGATTTTATTGGAATGAAGCCAGGTCACCAGCATTTTCGTATACTCTTTATGATGTAGATCCTCATTTGGGACAAATAGAAAGAATGGGGTCACCACCTATGTCATTCTTTGGCAAGCTACCAGTGAGGCAGTAAGCAATACTTCAGTCAGTAGCATGGCAAGGAAATGCTCATAAAAAACACCGTGATTCGTGAGAGTAACGTGAGTGAAGTGTCTTTGGTGGAGCAAAAGTTTGGGGTCAGTATTGAGTCAAGGAGATGTTTCATGGATGGGTTGCTGTTCCCATTAAAAGGGATAGAATGCACTTGTGCTCATTGTAGAGATAACCAGGACTTACCCATAAAATAGGTGGAGGATGCAATCTGCTTCATAAATGGCAGATCTCACAAGGCCGTATAGCTCTTGTTAAGGATTAATGATAGCATGGCTCATGTTTCTTTTCTAGTAGAACACTTTGGCAAATTCTCAGTCTTCTTCTTATACTTTACCAAAAGCCATACATTTCAGCCACAAAGGTAGCTGATATAATTCATATTATCAACTATGAAATTTTAGGTAAGATAAGATGCTTTATAAAACACAGAAATGTTGCAGTCCATACTTTTTTTTTCACATCTTTATTGGAGTATAATTGCTTTACAATGGTATGATAGTTTCTGCTTTATAACAAAGTGAATCAGCTATATATATACATATATCCCCATATTTCCCCCCTCTTGTGTCTCCCTCCCACCCTCCTTATCCCACCCCTGTAGTTGGTCACAAAGCACCAAGAGGATCCCCCTGTACTATGCAGCTGCTTCCCACTAGCTATCTATTTTACATTTGGTAGTGTATATATATCCATGCCACTCTCGCACTTCATACCAGCTTACCCCTCCCCCTCCCCACGTTCTCAAATCCATTCTCTACGTCTGCATCCTTATTCCTGTCCTGCCCCTAGGATCTTCATAACCTTTATTTTTTCTTAGATTCCATATGTGTGTTAGCATACAGTATTTGTTTTTTGTCTTTCTGACTTACTTCACTCTGTATGACAGACTCTAGGTCCATCCACCTCACTACAAATAACTCAATTTTGTTTCTTTTATGGCTGAGTACTATTCCATTGTATACATGTGCCACATCTTTATCCTTTCATCTGTCGATGGACACTTAGGTTGCTTCCATGTCCTGGCTATTGTAAATAGAGCTGCAATGAACATTGTGGTACATGACTCTTTTTGAGTTATGGTTTTCTCAGGGTATATGCCCAGGAATGGGATTGCTGGGTCATATGGTAGTCCTATTTTTAGTTTTTTAGGGAACTTCCATACTGTTCTCCATAGTGGCTATATCAATTTACACACCCACCAACAGCGCAAGAGGGTTCCCTTTTCTCCACATCTTTTCCAGAATTTATTGTTGGTAGATTTTTTGATGATGGCCATTCTGATTGGTGTGAGGTGATACCTCATTGTAGTTTTGATTCACATTTCTCTAATGATTTGTGATGTTGAACATTCTTTCATGTATTTGTTGGCAATCTGTATATCTCCTTTGGAGTAATGTCTATTTAGGTCCTCTGCCCATTTTTGGATTAGGGTTGTTTGTTTTTTTGATATTGAGCTGCATGTGGTACTTGTAAATTTTGGAGATTAATCCTTTGTCAGTTGCTTCATTTGCAAATATTTTCTCGCATTCTGAGGGTTGTCTTTTTGTCTTATTTATAGTTTCCTTTGCTGTGCAAAAGCTTTTACATTTCATTAGGTCCCCTTTGTTTATTTTTGTTTTTATTTCCATTTCTCTAGGAGGTGGGTCAAAAAGGATCTTGCTGTGATTTATGTCATAGAGTGTTCTGCCTATGTTTTCCTCTAAGAGTTTGATAGTGTCTGGCCTTATATTTAGGTCTTTAATCTGTTTTGAGTTTATTTTTGTGTATGGTTTTAGGGAGTGTTCTAATTTCATTCTTTTACATGTAGCTGTCCAGTCTTCCCAGCACCACTTATTGAAGATGCTGTCTTTTCTCCACTGTATATCCTTGCCTCCTTTATCAAAGATAAGGTGACCATATGTGTGTGGGTTTATCTCTGGGTTATCTACCCTGTTCCATTGATCTATGTTTCTGTTTATGTGCCAGTACCATACTGTCTAGATTATTGTAGCTTTGTAGTATAGTCTGAAGTACAGGGGCCTGATTCCTCCAGCTCCGCGTTTCTTTCTCAAGATTGCTTTAGCTATTCAGGGTCTTTTGTGTTTCCATACATATTGTGAATTTTTTTTGTTTCAGTCTGTGAAAAATGTCATTGGTAGTTTGACAGGGATTGCATTGAATCTGTACATTGCTTTGGGTAATATAGTCATTTTCACAATGTTGATTCCTCCAATCAAAGAGCATGATATATCTCCCCATCTGTTTGTGTCATCTTTAATTTCTTTCATCAGTGTCTTATAGTTTTCTGCATACAGGTCTTCTGTCTCCTTAGGTAGGTTTATTCCTAGATATTTTATTCTTTTTGTTGCAGTGGTCAATGGGAGTGTTTCCTTAATTTCTCTTTCAGAATTTTTATCATTAGTGTAGGAATGCCAGAGATTTCTGTGCATTAATTTTGTATCCTGCTACTTTACCAAATTCATTGATTAGCTCTACTAGTTTTCGGGTAGAGTCTTTAGGATTCTCTATGTATAGTATCATGTTATCTGAAAACAGTGACAGCTTTACTTCTTCTTTTCTGATTTGGATTCTTTTTATTTATTCTTCTTCTCTGATTGCTGTGGCTAAAACTTCCAAAACTATGTTGAAAAATAATGGTGAGAGTGGGCAACCTTGTCTTGTTCTTGATCTTAGTGGAAATGGTTTCTGTTTTTCACCATTGAGAATGATGTTGGCTGTGGGTTTGTCATATATGGCCTTTATTATGTTGAGGTAAGTTCCCTCTATGCCTACTTTCTGGAAGATTTTTATCATAAATGGGTGTTGAATTTTGTCAAAAGCTTTTTGTGCATCTATTGAGATGATCATATGGTTTTGCTCCTACAATTTGTTAATATGGTTTATCTCATCGATTGATTTGTGTATATTGAAGAATCCTTGCATTCCTGGGAAAAACCCCACTTGATCATGGTTTATGATCATTTTAATGTGCTGTTGGATTCTGTTTGCTACTATTTTGTTGAGGATTTTTGCCTCTGTGTTCATCGATGATATTGGCGTGTAGTTTACTTTCTTTGTGACATCTTTGTCTGGGTTTTGTGTCAGGGTGATGGTGGCCTCGTAGAATGAGTTTGGGACTGTTCCTCCCTCTTCTATATTTTGGATGAGTTTGAGAAGGATAGGTGTTAGCTCTTCTCTAAATGTTTGACAGAATTCGCCTGTGAAGCCATCTGGTCCTGGGCTTGTGGTTTTTTTTTTTTTTTTTTTTTTTTTTCCAGACATGCAGGCTCAGCAGCCATGGCTCATGGGCCCAGCCGCTCTGTGGCATGTGGGATCTTCCTGGACCGGGGCACGAACCCGTGTCCCCTGCATCGGCAGGCGGACTCTCAACCACTGTGCCACCAGTGTAGCCTGTGGGCTTGCGTTTGTTGGGAGATTTTTAATCATACTCTCAATTTCAGTGCTTGTGGTTGGTTTGTTTATACTTTCTATTTCTTCTTGGTTCAGTCTTAGAAGGTCATGCATTTCTAAGAATTTGTCCATTTCTTCCAGGTTGTCCGTTTTATTGGCATATAGTTGCTTGGAGTAATCTCTCATAATCCTTTGTATTTCTGTAGTGTCAGTTGTTACTTCTCCTTTTGCATTTCTAATTCTGTTGACTTGAGTCTTCTCCCTTTTTTTCTTGAAGAGTCTGGATAATGGTTTATCAATTTTGTTTATCTTCTCAAAGAACCAGCTTTTAGTTTTATTTATCTTTGCTATCATTTCCTTCATTTCTTTTTCATTTATTTCTGATCTGATGTTTATGATTTCTTCCCTTCTGCTAACTTTGGGGTTTTTTGTTCTTCTTTCTCCAATTGCTTTATATGTAAGGTTAGGCTGTTTATTTGAGATGTTTCTTTTTTCTTGAGGTAGGAATGTTTTGCTATAAACTTCCCTCTTAGAACTGCTTTTGCTGCATCCCATAGGTTTTGGGTCATCATGTTTTCATTGTAATTTTTTTCTAGGTATTTTTTGAAATCCTCTTTGATTTTTTCAGTGATCTCTTGGTTAGTAAGTAATGTATAGTTTAGCCTCCATTTGTTTGTATTTTTTACAGTTTTTTTCCTGTAATTGATATGTAGTCTCATAGCATTGTTGGAAAAGATACTTGATATGATTTTAATTTTCTTAATTTTACCAGTGCTTGATTTGTGACCCAAGATATGATCTATCCTGGAGAATGTTCTACGAGCACTTGAGAAGAAAGTATATTCTTTTGTTTTGAGATGGAATGTCCTATAAATATCAATTAAGTCCACCTTGTTTAATGTGTCACTTAAAGCTTTGTTTCCTTATTTATTTTCATTTTGGATGATCTGTCCATTGGTGAAAGTGGGGTGTTAAATTCCCCCACTACGATTGTGTTACTGTCGATTTCCCCTTTTATGGCTGCTAACATTTACCTTATGTACTGAGGTGCTCCTATGTTAGGTGCATAAATATTTAAAGTTGTTATATGTTCTTCTTGTATTGATCCCTTGATCATTTTGTAGTGTCCTTCTTTGTCTCTTGTAATAGTCATTGTTTTAAAGTCTATTTTGTCTGATATGAGAATTGTTACTCCAGCATTCTTTTGATTTCCATTTGCATGTAATATCTTTTTCCATCCCTTCACTTTCAGTCTGTATGTGTCCCTAGGTCTGAAGTGGGTCTCTTGTAGACAGCATATATATGGGTCTTGTTTTTGTATCCATTCAACCAATCTATGTCTTTTGGTTGGAGCATTTAATCCATTTACATTTAAGGTAATTATCGATATGTATGTTCCTCTTACCATTTTCTTAATTGTTTGGGTCTTGTTATTATAGGTCTTTCCCTCTCTTATGTTTCCTGCCTAGAGAAGTTCCTTTAGCATTTGTTGTAAAGCTGGTTTGGTGGTGCTGAATTCTCTTAGCTTTTGCTTCTCTGTAAAGGTTTTCATTTCTCCATTGAATCTGAATGAGATCCTTGGTGGGTCGAGTAATCTTGGTTATAGGTTTTTCCCTTTCATCACTTTAAATATTTCCTGCCACTCCCTTCTGGCTTGCAGAGTTTCTGCTGAAAGGTCAACTGTTAACCTTATGGGGATTCCCTTGTATGTTATTTGTTGTTTTTCCCTTGCTGCTTTTAATACTTTTTCTTTGTATTGAATTTCTTGTAATTTAATTATTATGTGTCTTGGCATGTTTTTTCTTGGATTTATCCTGTATGGAGCTCTCTGCACTTCCTGGACTTGATTAACTATTTCCTTTCCCATATTAGAGGAGTTTTCAACTATAATCCCTTCAAGTATTTTCTCAGTCCCTTTCTTTTTCTCTTCTTCTTCTGGGACCTCTATAATTCGAATATTCATGTGTTTAATGTTGCTCCAGAGTTCTCTGAGACTGTCTTCTATTCTTTTTTCTTTAGTCTGCTCTGCAGTAATTATTTCCCCTATTTTATCTTCCAGGTCTCTTATCCGTTTTTCTGCCTCAGTTATTCTGCTATTGATTCCTTCTAGAGAATTTTTAATTTCATTTATTATGTTGTTCATCATTGTTTGTTTGCTGTTTAGTTCTTCTATGCCCTTGTTAAACATTTCTCATGTTTTCTCCATTCTATTTCCATGATTTTTGGATCATCTTTACTATCATTATTCTGAATTCATTTTCAGGTAGACTGTCTATTACCTTTCATTTGTTTGATCTGGTGGGTTTTACTTTGCTCCTTTATCTCCTGCATATTTCTCTGTCTTCTCATTTTGCTTAACTTACTGTGTTTGGGATCTCCTTTTCACAAGCTGCAGGTTCGTAGTTCCTGTTGTTTTTGGTGTCTGTCCCCAGTGGCTAAGGTTGGTTCAGTGGGTTGTGTAGGCTTCCTGGTGGAAGGGACTGGTGCCTGTGTTCTGGTGGATGAGGCTGTATCTTTTCTTTCTGGTGGGCAGGATCGTGTCTGGTGGTGTGTTTTGGGGTGTCTGTGACCTTATTATGATTTTAGGCAGCCTCTCTGCTGATGGGTGTGGTTGTGTTCCTTTCTTCCTAGTTGTTCGTCATAGGGTGTCCAGCACTGGAGCTTGCTGGTCGTTGAGTGGAGCTGGGTCTTAGTGTTGAGATGGAGATCCTGGAAGAGCTTTTGCCATTTGATATTATGTGGAGCCAGGATGTCTCTGGTGGTCCAATGTCCTGAACTCGCCTCTCCCACCTCAGAGGCTCAGTCCTGACACCTGGTCGGAGCACCAAGACCCTGTCAGCCACATGGCTGAGAAAAAAAGGGAGAAAGAAAGAAAGAAAAAGAAAGAGAGGAAGAAAGAAAGGAAGGAAGGAAAGGAGGGAGGGAGGGAGGGAGGAAGGAAGGAAGGAAGGAAGGAAAAATAATTGAAGTAAAAATAATTATTAAAAATTTAAAAAAAAATAATAAAAAAAGAGAGCAAACAAATCAGAAAACAAATCCAGCAATGATAACAAGCACTAGAAACTATACTAAAAAAAAATAATAAAAAAGGACAGACACAACCCTAGGACAAATGGTAAAAGTGAAACTATACAGACAAAATCACACAAAGAAGCATATCCATACACACTCACAAAAAGAGAAAAAGGAAAAAATATATATCGTTGCTCCCAAAGTCCACTGTCTCAATTTTGGGATGTTTCCTTGTCTATTCAGGTATTCCAGATATGCAGGGTACATCATGTTGATTGTGGAGATTTAATCTGCTGCTCCTGAGGCTGCTGGGAGAGACTTACCTTTCTCTTCTTTGTTTGCACAACTCCTGGGCTTCAGTTTTGGATTAACCCCCTCCTCTGCATGTAGGTTGCCTGAGGGCGTCTGTTCTTTGCTTGGACAGGACGGGGTTAAAGTAGTTGATTCAGGTGCTCTGGCTCACTCAGGCCGGGGGGAAGGAGGGGTACGGATGCGGGGCTAGCCTGAGGCTTCAGAGGCTGGCGGGACGTTGCACCAGCCTGAGGCGCGCCATGTGTTCTCCGGGGGAAGTTGTCCCTGGATCGCGGGACCCTGGCAGTGGCGGGCTGCACAGGTTCCCGGGAGGGGAGGTGTGGAGAGTGACCTGTACTTGCACACAGGCTTCTTGGTGGCAGCAGCAGCAGCCTTAGCGTCCCATGCCCGTCTCTGGGGTCCGCGCTGATAGCCACGGCTTGCGCCTGTCTCTGGAGCTCATTTAGGCGGTGCACTGAATCCCCTATCCTCGCACACCAGGAAACAAAGAGGCAAGAAAAAGTCGTCTCTTGTCTCTTCGGAAGCTCCAGACCTTTTCCCGGACACCCTCCTAGCTAGCTGTGATGCACTAGCCCCCTTCAGGCTGTGTTCACCCAGCCAACCCCAGTCCTCTCCCTGGGATCTGACCTCTAAAGTCCAAGCCTCAGCTCCCAGCCCCCACCCACCCTGGCGGTTGAGCAGACGAGCCTCTCGGGCTGGTGAGTGCTGGTCGACATTGATCCTCTGTGCAGGAACCTCTCCGCTTTGCCCTCTGCACCCCCGTTGCTGTGCTCTCCTCAGTCGCTCCGAAGCTTCCCCCTAGCCCCCCGCCCCTTCTCTTCCAGTGCAGGGGCTTCCTAGTGTGTGGAAGCTTTTCCTGCTTCACAGCTCCCTCCCAGAGGTGCAGGTCCAGTCCCTATTCTTTTGTCTCTGTTTTTTCTTTTTTCTTTTGCTCTACCTACCCAAGTACATGGGGGAGTTTCTTGCCTTTTGGGAAGTCTGAGGTCTTCTGCTAGCGTTCAGTACGTGTTCTGTAGGAGTTGTTCCACGTGTAGAAGTATTTCTGATGTATTTGTGGGGAGGAAGGTGATCTCCGTGTCTTACTCCTCTGCCATCTTGAAGGTCCCCCAGTCAGTACTTTATTTCAGAAAGAACATCAACTAAACCTAATAACTGTATATACTGCATTGTAGAGTTTTGGTTTTATTTAAAAGTTGAATTTTTATGACTTTAAAAAAAGCTATGGGATTAAAGGTTTAAATGGTACAAATGCAGTAATTTTTCATATTGTCGTAAAATGGTTTAGTTTTTAGACAATGATTGCTGGCCTCTGAGTCTTAACTGTATCTTAAACTAACAAAATAATTTATTGTAATTTTTTATGATGATGATGATGATGCTAATACACCAGTAAATGACAGCCTTTCTGAGGTCTTAAGGAAGTGATGATCAATAGAATGCAAAAATGTCATTTTAATTGCATTCCCAAAATCATGTCAAAGAGACACATCAATGACAGGCTTATGCTAAACTTTTAAGGTCTAAGTTTACCACTTCAACTAACTGAATCTCTTACCTAAAATAAAATAAAATAAAATAAAATAAAATAATAAATTTAAAAAGATCCCCTTTCCCCAAACCCTACAACCCATTAATTCTGCTTCTATTGGATGTTGAGCATAAAAGTATCATGAACTTGATGAGTGTTGGCTATTCATTTATTTATGATATGATGTGGCCATTGCAGCAAATTGGGATGGTTTTCTGAATTACTGAGAAGATTGTATACCAATTCACAGTTAGGCACTCACTATGTGCCCAGCACAGTGTAAAATAAGAGCCATGGCTTGTAGCCTCCATGGACCATAAAATTTCTTCTCATTCATTCTTTCATTTGGTATTTATTGAGCACCTGTTATGTACCACACATTGAACAAGGCACTTGGGATAAAGGAGTCCACAAGACAAAGTCTTTTTCTTGATAGAATTTACTGTTTAGTGGATCCATGGTATGTGCTTCTGAAACAGTTGAAAATTGGGTAATACATAACAAAGTGTGACGAGAAAGAACCATGTGGAGTATAATGATTGCACTAGATTGTTTCATAGAGGAAACAGATTTGGAACAGAGCTTTATGGCTAAGTGTTGAAAATCACATGGGAGTGAACTTGTTTGGATTTAGGCCAGTAGACTGTTGTCTAGAGAATGCTAGTGTATACACTGATTTACAACGAAGGAAGATAAATTTCAGTTTGCTACTTAGATACCCCAAAGAAAAATTAAAAGTGTAACTACATCACTCCAGAGAATTAAGTTCAGAAAGTAAAAAAAGAAATCTCAATGATTAATGAGTTGTCTTATCTTGGTGACCAAACAACCAGACTGACGCAAGTGCTGCCATGAAATGAAATTATTTTTAATTAAATTGACTGGATAATCTGTGAGGCCTGATTTTTTTTCCTGACCAGAAGTATATGTTGATTTCATTTTGAACTATACTCATAATATGCTTTAGATTTAAATAGACATTGGTTATAATCCTGACCCAGACTCTACCTATTATGTGTTCTGTGTCTCAATTTGTTCATCTGTAAAGAGTTTGTAACAAACTTACCCATAAGGTTGCTGAGAGCCTTTGCATTTGGTCTGTGGGCTTAGTTTGCCTTTTTCAATGACTGATTTTCTCTTAAAAATGGTGGATGTTTTTTCTCTTTAAAGGGACACTCATTTCATTAAAAATTCCCATTACATAATAAATTATTGTGCTAGACCTAGAGAAGGCTTTAGAAAATCTTTCTGATCTTCTGTAGTAATAAAACGACTTTGCCTGTAGGAAATTTCTCTTTGGAAAAACATAATGTGTTTCAGGGCAGATGTTTTACTGAAACACCTTAACATCCGTCCTGAAACACCTTACTGCTACAGTCTGCTTTTGTTATTAAAACAGTGTTGCCACTAAGTGTCCATCGACAGATGAATGGATAAAGAAGATGTGGCACATATACACAATGGAATATTACCCAGCCATAAAAAGAAACGAAATTGAGTTATTTGTAGTGAAGTGGATGGACCTAGAGTCTGTCATGCAGAGTGAAGTAAGTCAGAAAGAGAAAAACAAATACCGTATGCTAACACATATATATGGAATCTAAAAAAAAAAAAAAAAAAAAAGGTCTGAAGAACCTAGGGGCAGGACAGGAATAAAGACACAGACGTACAGAATGGATTTGAGGACACGGGAAGTGGGAAGGGTAATCTGGGACGAAGTGAGAGAGTGGCATGGACATATATATATATACTACCAAATGTAAAATAGATAGCTAGTGGGAAGCAGCCGCATAGCACAGTGAGATATCAGTGCTTTGTGACCACCTAGAGGGGTGGGATAGGGAGGGTGGGAGGGAGATGCAAGAGGGAGGAGATATGGTGATATATGTATATGTATAGCTGATTCACTTTACTATAAAGCAGAAACTAACACACCATTGTGAAGCAATTATACCCCAATAAAGACGTTAAAAAAAACCAGTGTTGCCAGCAGTCAAACAAAGTAGTCTTTTATTCCCCAAACAGTGCACCTCCAATATTACAATTGATTTCCAACCAGTTGTTCTCTCTTTAAATCATAGGTGAGTTGTTAATAATTATCTTAGTCGTGACATTTTAGATAAACATTTCTTGATTAAGATGAAAATATCTTATGCATCTCTCGTTGCTAATGTTTATAGCATAACCAATATTTCTTTAGCCTAACTATGGGTTTAAGGTAGATAATCATAGCTAGAAAAAAACAGAGTTTACAATACTGCTAAAAGCATAATTCAAAGTAAAATGCCTCAAATCACTTTTATAACAAGGTAGGATATATAAAGAAACATACATATTTTCATACACGTTTTCTTTTTCTAAGACCTAAAAGTTTTTCCTATTGATTTTTTATTTTCAATGTTGCTTAAGAATAGAAATGATCGACTAAGGATAACAATTAGAAGTGTGGATTAAAAAAATAATTAAAAAAAAAAGATCCAAAAGGGTATTTGATGACCAGTCAAAAGGATGAGAGGAAAGAGACTAATAAAATGATAATCATGCCATTTATCATGGGGTAGATAAGAAGAAGAAGAAAAAAAACCGATGCTGAGCTTTGTCTATTCTATCACTTTACATCTATTAGTTAATATTAAAAAAAAATATCTTTCCCTTCTGGATAAATAGCTCTCCTCTGCCCTTGCAGCTTTTTGACAACCATCCTTCTTAGTCTCAGTGGGTACCCAACTCATATGACTTACCTGTCAGTTGCATCTGTTGTTATGGCACAAGAGATTTGGAGCAATACATTTATAAGTATATGTTCCCGATTTAAATAAAAGTTTCTAGTGAAAGTATATTAATAGAAATACCAGGTGAGAGAGTGCTAGAATCAGATAGAAAGACAACTAGACATAGGCAGACAGAAATAGAAACCTAGAGATTTAAAAATGAGACCTACCAATGCCAGGGAGACTAGTACATGAATCCTTATCCACCATATCCCACTCCTCAAATCCTGACTCCACCACATTTTAGTTGGGTGACCTGGGGCAAATTGCCTCACTTCTCAGTGCTTCAGTTCCTTCATCTTAATATAGGGATAATACTGCTTTCCTCAAAGAGTTAATAGGTTTAAAAATGATATTAGGTATAAAGTGTTAAAACAGTGCCTGGAACATAGTGACTACTCACTAAATGTTAATTGTTATTTTCTTTTTATCTTTTTTTTTGTGTGTGTGGTACACGGGTCTCTCACTGCTGTGACCTCTCCCATTGTGGAGCGCAGGCTCTGGACGCGCAGACTCAGCGGCCATGGCTCACGGGCCCAGCCGCTCTGCGGCATATGGGATCTTCCTGGACCGGGGCACGAACCCGTGTCCCCCGCATCGGCAGGCGGACTCTCAACCACTGCACCACCAGGGAAGCCCCTCTTTTTATCTTCTTGTTCATGAGTGTAACATAGCACTTACTGGTCTCATTACTGGGAATGGTAAAGATCACAGGCTTTGAAGCCAGATAGACTTGGATTTAAATCCTGCCTCTGCAATTTACCGGCAGTGCAAACTTGGGCAAGTTAATGTCTTTGTGATTTAGTTTTCTTAGCTGCAGTATCAGAAAAATAGTAACTACTGTTGGGAGTTTTGTTAATATATATCTAGTGCCAACATGACTTTTCCTTTCCCTTTCTACCCTCTACTGAAGATAGATTGGGGTAAAGGAATTCCATTATTCCTACTATGCCCAAGCCACCTTAGGTGGGCCTAGTCTTCCCGTACCACTCTTGTGACTGGGGGTGTCAGACACTGAATGGAATATCCAATGGCCAGCAGTAGGTGGCTTCTCTAAAATTAAATCAAACTGATTACCAGTGAGTTTGATTTAACAGTGGTTGAATCTAACAACTTATTATGTAGAAAGTGCGGGAATGGCACAAGCTCTCTCTCTCTCTCTCTCTTTTTTTAAATGGTAGTACACATTAAATTCTTGTTCAAAGAATGAGATAATTTTTTAGGCAATTTTTGAAATCTTTTCTTTGAGTTATAGTTGATGTACAATATTATGTAAGTTACAGGTGTACAATACAGTGATTCACGATTTTTAAAGATTATACAATTTATCTGAAAGAAGGTAAAATTATTTTATCAGGGCTTCAAAAAAGTTTTTAATTTTGACTTTTTCAGTTTTATTTGTTTTGTCTCCTTTGGAATTACTGTTTGCATTATGTTTTGATTTGGTTCAAATTCAAAAACTTTAAAATGGTATGTCTCTCTCACTCTTGTCCAATCCCTGACAGGCAACCACTGATATTAGTTTCTTACTTATTCTTCCAAAGACATTTTATGAATATGCAGGTAAACATAAATATATGTATAAATTATTTTCCCCTTCATACAAAATGTAATATATGCTTTCCTGCACCTTGCTTTTTTACCCTCAACAATGTGCCATGGAGACAGCCCTATTAGAAGATATCGAGTGTCTCACATCTTTTTTTTTTTTCTTACAGTACTTTCTTGTATAGATATACAATGTTTCTTTTTTGTTTGTATTTTTGGTGTCTATTGATTTAAATTGAAGTATAGTCGATTTACAATACTTCAGGTGTACAGCAAAGTGATTCAGTTATATACTCTTTTTTTTAATTTACTTTATTGAAGTATAGTTGATTTACAATGTTGTGTTAATTTCTGCTTCAATCATTCTTTTTTTTTAAATTAGTTTCTGCTTTATAACAAAGTGAATCAGTCATACATATACATCTGTTCCCACATCCCTTCCCTCATGCATCTCCCTCCCTCCCACCCTCCCCATCCCACCCCTCCAGGCGGTCACAAAGCACCGAGCTGATCTCCCTGTGCTCTGCGGCTGCTTCCCACTATCTATCTCCCTTACGTTTGGTAGTGTATATATGTCCATGCCTCTCTTTCGCTTTGTCACAGCTTACCCTTCCCCCTCCCCATATCCTCAAGTCCATTCTCAAGTAGGTCTGTGTCTTTATTCCCGTTTTATCCCCAGGTTCTTCATGACATTTTTTTTTTTAAATTCCGTATATATGTGTTAGCATACGGTATTTGTCTTTCTCTTTCTGACTTACTTCACTCTGTATGACAGACTCTAGGTCTATCCACCTCATTACAAATAGCTCAGTTTCATCTCTTTTATGGCTGAGTAATATTCCATTGTATATATGTGCCACATCTTCTTTATCCATTCATCCGATGATGGACACTTAGGTTGTTTCCAGCTCTGGGCTATTGTGAATAGAGCTGCAATGAACATTTTGGTACATGTCTCTTTTTGAATTATGGTTTTCTCAGGGTATATGCCCAGTAGTGGGATTGCTGGGTCATATGGTAGTTCTATTTTTAGTTTTTTAAGGAACCTCCATACTGTTCTCCATAGTGGCTGTACCAATTCACATTCCCACCAGCAGTGCAAGAGTGTTCCCTTTTCTCCACACCCTCTCCAGCATTTATTGTTCCTAGATTTTTTGATGATGGCCATTATGGCTGGTGTGAGATGATATCTCATTGTAGTTTTGATTTGCATTTCTCTAATGATTAATGATGTTGAGCATTCTTTCATGTGTTTGTTGGCAGTCTGTATATCTTCTTTGGAGAAATGCCTATTTAAGTCTTCTGCCCATTTTTGGATTGGGTTGTTTGTTTTTTTGCTATTGAGCTGCATGAGCTGCTTGTAAATTTTTGAGATTAATCCTTTGTCAGTTGCTTCATTTGCAAATATTTTCTCCCATTCTGAGGGTTGTCTTTTGGTCTTGTTTATGGTTTCCTTTGCTGTGCAAAAGCTTTGAAGTTTCATTAGGTCCCATTTGTTTATCTTTGGTTTTTTTTCCATTTCTCTAGGAGGTGGGTCAAAAAGGATCTTGCTGTGATTTATGTCATAGAGTGTTCTACCTATGTTTTCCTCTAAGAGTTTGATAGTTTCTGGCCTTACATTTAAGTCTTTAATCCATTTTGAGCTTATTTTTGTGTATGGTGTTAGGGAATGATCTAATCTCAAACTTTTACATGTCCCTGTCCAGTTTTCCCAGCACCAGTTATTGAAGAGGCTGTCCTTTCTCCACTGTACATTCCTGCCTCCTTTATCAAAGATAAGTGGGCCATATGTCCGTGGGTTTATCTCTGGGCTTTCTATCCTGATCCACTGATCTATCTTTCTGTTTTTATGCCAGTACCAGACTGTCTTAATTACTGTAGCTTTGTAGTATAGTCTGAAGTCAGGGAGCCTGATTCCTCCAGCTCCATTTTTCGTTCTCAAGATTGCTTTGGCTATTCGGGGCCTTTTGTTTTTCCAAACAAATTTTGAAATTTTTTGTTCTAGTTCTGTGAAAAATGCCAGTGGTAGTTTGATAGGGATTGCATTGAATCTGTAGATTGCTTTGGGTAGTAGAGTCATTTTCACAATGTTGAGTCTTCCAATCCAAGAACATGGTACATCTCTCCATCTATTTGTATCATCTTTAATTTCTTTCATCAGTGTCTTATAATTTTCTGCATGCAGGTCTTTTGTCTCCTTAGGTAGGTTTATTCCTAGATATTTTATTCTTTTTGTTGCGATGGTAAATGGGAGTGTTTTCTTGATTTCATTTTCAGATTTTTCATCATTAGTGTACAGGAATGCCAGAGATTTCTGTACATTAATTTTGTATCCTGCTACTTTACCAAATTCATTGATTAGCTCTAGTAGTTTTTCGGTAGCATCTTTAGGATTCTCTATGTATAGTATCATGTCATCTGCAAACAGTGACAGCTTTACTTCTTCTTTTCCCATTTGGATTCCTTTTATTTCCTTTTCTTCTCTGATTGCTGTGGCTAAAACTTCCAAAACTATGTTGAATAAGAGTGGTGAGAGTGGGCAGCCTTGTCTTGTTCCTGATCTTAGTGGAAATGGTTTCAGTTTTTCACCATTGAGGACAATGTTGGCTGTGGGTTTGTCATATATGGCCTTTATTATGTTGAGGAAAGATCCCTCTATGCCTACTTTCTGCAGGGTTTTTATCATAAATGGGTGTTGAATTTTGTTGAAAGCTTTCTCTGCATCTATTGTATATACTCTTATATATATTCTTTTTTCAGATTCTTTTCTATTATAGGTTATTACAAGATATTGAATATAGCTCCTTGTGCTATACACTAGGTCCTTCTTGTTTATCTATTTTATGTATAGTAGTGTGTATCTGTTAATCCTAGATTCCCTATTTATCCCTCTCCCCCTTTCCCCTTTAATAACTATAAGTTTGTTTTCTATGTCTGTGATTCTATTTCTGTTTTGTAAATAAGTTCTTTTGTATCATCTTTTTAGATACATATAAGTGCTATCATATGATATTTGTCTTTCTCTGTCTGACTTACCTCACTTAGTGTGATAATCGGCACAAGATTTTTAACCTCTAAGGCAGAGAAGTTTCTGTTGTAGCACCTTGAATGCACCCATTCCCCCTGCCTCCCATTTCCAAGCTCCCAAGTCCTTCTGGGATCTGGCCAGTGGAAATCTCTGCATCTGTATCTCTCCTCTTCACCCTCCCATATCATTCTCAGTTTTGACCAGAGACTATGACCCTTCCCTAAGGACAGGAAAGATTTCTGGGGAGATGTTTGATTTCTAAGCTTAAAAAAATTAAATATTTAAAACTCAGTGTAACTAACCAGGTCCCTTTAAGTAAATAAGCACTTTTGGGCAGACTAAAATTTAATGGTCTCATATATCTGAGGCATTCCTTTAAACACATGTCCACATAAGCTTTCTTTTATGTCTGTTGTTTTTCACTTTGCATGCTTGACTTGGATCTGGGGTTGTCAGGCCTGCTTTCTGCTTAAATCTCTGAACTTCTGTTCTTGAAATTGCCTGTTTCTTCTTGTCTTTCTCACCTAAGCTGTGGGAGTCTTTTCTCTATTGTCTTATGTAAGGTGGAGGAGAAGGATTTGAGAAAGTGAAAAACATAATTCCTACCCTCAAGGCACTTAAAATATAATTGAAGGACTATTATACATATACTGACCTTATCTCATTATATTTTTCATATTGCACTGATACTATGTCTGTCAATGCTCATGAAGTGGTGTCAAGCATGATGTGAATGCATTTAGAATGAGAGATTACCAAGCTATAGAGAGCTTAGGGAAGGCTTCCTGGAGAAGATGGGGTAGGAAGGATAGAAGGATAGGTCATTCCCAGTGAGGGAAAGATAGGAAAATGACATGTTTTTGGCATTTATGAAATATTTGATAAAAGAATAAAGAAATTGAAATAAGATAAATGAATACGTAAAAAAGTTGAGTCTGGAAGACCAGTTAGGAGCCTGTAATATAATGTTCTGGTTTTTAAGTGATAGGACACTGAAGAGGGAGCAGGATGTGGGTTTGAGGGACATCATCAAAGTGGATCAAAGAGCGTATGCATTGGTGCTGCCTCAGGTTTGACATATGAGGCTCTGGAACTGGATGTTTATACCATGAAGTAAATCTAGACAGAGTCATAAATCTGTGACTCTAACTCTGCATATATTTAGATGTATGAATATGTTGATGTATATTTATACATTCATACATCTAAGTGTGAATAATTTGGAAACAAGCAGGGAAAAGTGAAGGTTATCTTACTCTACATATTCACTAACAGTACAATTAATAAGTAAGAAGCTTATTTTCTATAATGTGCTAGGAGTTAGGATCCATTCATAGGCTGCATGCCAAGGAGAAACTAGCTGACATACTCCTGGAAGCACAGGTAGGTAGTCTGTCCAGATCACAGGAAATGATTGTTCCACTGAGCTTTGTAATTACTGGACCATTTATAGAATGTTAATTTTATTTCTGACCAGTGCAATTTTTAAAAGGAAGAATGAAACTAGGGTGTAAGAAGCAGACAGCCAGGAGTTTGCAAACTGTGTTGTATGGGGAGCAGTTGAAGAAATGAAGAAAATATAAGACCAGCGCTATCTTTAAAGTATGTGAAAGGCTGACATTAAACAAGTGCACTTATTCTATGATGCTCCGGAGAGGAAACATTAAGATACATAGAGTAAATTTTAGCTTGTGATAATAGAGAATGTTCAACAACTCACACAGTTAAAATGGCACAGACTTTTTGTGTGTGTGTGGTACACGGGCCTCTCACTGTTGTGGCCTCTCCCGTTGTGGAGCACAGGCTCCGGACGCGCAGGCTCAGCAGCCATGGCTCACGGGCCTATCGCTCTGCGGCATGCAGGATCTTCCTGGACCGGGGCACGAACCCGTGTCCCCTGCATCGGCAGGCGGACTCTCAACCACTGTGCCACCAGGGAAGCCCTAAAATGGCAGAGATTCTTTCATGAGTAGTGCTGAGTCTTTCCCACTAGTTACTTAAGGACACTTGCAAGGAATTTGTGCTTTGTGAAGAAGACTGGACTAGATAAAGGAAACTTTCCTGTGTTCACTAAGATTTTGTGATTCTGTCTTCTCAGGTGAAGTGATGTAGAAAGGTACATGTGTACATAATAAATGAAGCACATTTTGTTTTCCCTTCTCTCAGGATCAGTTAAATTATATTTTTGCTCTCTTTGAAACATGAACGTAGGCCTTAGAGGTAGTGATCACAAAAACACATAATCATTTACTGTAGCTCATGACTAGATTTGGGCCGAGAAACTTTAGCATAGTACCTCGGACCCCTCTGACTGAGAGACATCAATCCTAAACCTTGTTGTATGGCCTCTGCCTTATTCTTGGCCTCTCATAGGGGCAAGTTGGATATATCTGTTAATCTGAAGGGAAAAAGAGAAAGGCTTCTTCAGGTATTTTTACAACTGGAACAGGGCTTCAATCCTGCCCCGCTTTCTTCTTCCATCCCCACCACTGCCTCAGGGTGGACGGAGAGGTCAGCTGGAGCAGCAGATTCCAGGGGCCGCCTTCTCCAGGTCTGGTTGCGGTGAGATCTCTGTTCCCTCAGGCAAGTGTCTCTCTCAGTGTCTCCCACTCCCTAGGAAGCTTTGATTACTCTCCAGAGTGAAGTTTGGTAAGAATATTGAGCAAGTAAATTGCAGGGCCCTTAGGCAGTCTGGTGTAGTAATTAGAAGGACAGGCCCTGGACATACTTTCATTCAGGCCCTGACACTTAACATGGACTGGTCTTTTATCTTATTGAACCATAGTTCCCTTATCTGTAAAGTGTAGATAACAATAGTACATATGTCATATGGTCATTGTGAGGTTTATTTGACCTAATACATAAAAAGAGCTTTCCTAGCACAGGGCAGTACTCAGTTCTAATTTTAGTTGTTATTATTTGTGGCTGTATCTCACTCATAGGTGACATAGCATGTTGCTCTGGTTTACAGGAGACTTTCTGCCTTTCCCATGATTTAGGATCCCATAACTACCAGGAAGATCAGTTCTTATGGCCTGATGCTGGCCTGTGTTTCATGTATTTTTTTTTTTTTTTTTTTGCGGTACGCGGGCCTCTCACTGTTGTGGCCCCTCCCGTTGCGGAGCACAGGCTCCGGACGCGCAGGCTCAGCAGCCATGGCTCACGGGCCTAGCCACTCCACGGCATGTGGGATCCTCCTGGACTGGGGCACGAACCCGTGTCCCCTGCATCGGCAGGTGGACTCTCAACCACTGAGCCACCAGGGAAGCCCTGGCCTGTGTTTTGATGGTGGTCCAGTTCTATGATAGAGTCTGCAGTTGTAATAAAGATGTTCTCTTAACGGTATAGTTTGTTCTCATTCATTTATGAGTAAGTTTCTCTCATTGTAGCTCAATACAATCTCTATTTGGTTTGTAGAACATATCTTTTGATTGTACTCATTTCACATTTCCTATATTTTTTTCCTTAAAGAAATCACATGTGATATACATGTATATGTGTGTGTGTGTGTGTGTGTGTGTATAAACATTTTATTTATTTAAATTTTTTGTTATATTTTGTATTCTGGGATAAATGACTGTATTTTATTCCTTTGAAAAGTGTCAGAAAAAAAATACAACTTTTTTTTTTTTTTGTAAGGCCTAGCAGCAGGGGACCACGTGGACGATTAGTCCTAGGAGTTCTGGCATAAATTTTCCCTCTAAACAGACTCAAAAGAAGTGCAGGCCTGGGGGAAGATACTGGAATAGAAAATGAAAATACACGGATTCTACAAATGAACATTCTCTAGAAAGATTAATATTTGTTTTTTCAAGTATTATAATTTTTTTCTTCTCTATGTACTGTTCAGTTGAAAATTTTTCCTGCTCTTCCTTTTGAACCTGATTTCCTCAGCCGGCATGAAGCAGCAAAGATGCATACAAAATATTATGATTTAGGACAGTCCCATTCTAGGGTGAGCTATCTTGATATAGCATGCCCTGTTTTCTCACTTCTTTGTAACTGTCAATGTCTTTAGGCAGAGACAAAAATGTGCTGTCAATCGGACCATTGGTTAATCCTCTATCAACACATCAAACAGAAAAAAAATACTATTGTACGTGTGTTTGTATTTTGCAGCACTGATGTATACTTTAGGGGTAGACAACATTTCACAGCTGTTCTAGAGTTGTGGTATAAGAAATGCCACATGTTTTTGTCCATTTCTCCCTGCACTATAATATTTCTGTCTTACTTATCTCTGAATCATTCACCATGTGCAAATACTGTCTTAATTTTAATGAGTATTCAATAAATAGGAAATGATTCTATATTCAACAATGGAGAAATTTATAAAATTCACGTATGGGAAAAGTTCATAGTTGAAAGATATATCCTGTTAGAGCCTCTACATTTCAATTTGTTACTTAAAAAAAAATCTATTATTTGGGAGTTACACTAGAGTAAGTTTTTTTCTCAAAGTTCTTGTAGTCATTGTTGCAGAGATAAAATATTCTATTTTAAGAATAAATGCTAGAGTTAAATCACCACAAATATATTCAATTCTAAAAGTTACCTGTTGTACTGAGATGGATTCAGTGATTTATATAATGTACCTTTTCCAAAATTGCCATTAAGGCAATTTAAATGAAAATGAAATTAAATTAAATGAAATTTCTAATTTGCAATAATCATAGGTGCTGTGACATTTAAAAATCATTCATCTATACCTGGTTCTTTATTCACTAGTTATCCAAATTATCACATAGATTGAACTTCTCAAACTTGGAGATGTAATGAAATGATTCCTTGGTAAAGCTTCCAGATGGACCATTGTCATCATCGGGTAAGACTGGGTTGTAATCACATAATCACAATTAGCCCCCATCTCTGTGGTTATTCAAGTGCCAACCCTAAAGATCAGTCTCTGGATGACCATGCTATAAGGGACAATAACTTGCAAATCAGTGAACTGTACTTCTGTGTATGCTTTCAGTCCCCAAAGAAAGTGTCCCTGAACTAAGTCTTTTATGAGGACAGAAAGGAGGAAAGGAATGGTCTGCTTGGAATAAGAAAGCTATGTGTGAGGGGCTTCCCTCGTGGCTCGGTGGTTGAGAGTCTGCCTGCCGATGCGGGGGATGCAGGTTTGTGCCCCGGTCCGGGAAGATCCCACATTCCGCGGAGCGGCTGGGCCTGTGAGCCATGGCCCCTGAGCCTGCGCATCCGGAGCCTGTGCTCCGCAACAGGAGAGGCCACAGCTGTGAGAGGCCCGCGTACAGCAAAAAAAAAAAAAAAAAAAAAAAAAAAAAAGAAAAGAAATCTATGTGTGAAAATACCTGCTTTAGTGACTAGATGAGAACAATGTATAGTTGTCATAGACACTGTTCATATGAAAATAGATGTTAATAAAATGCTAGAAAATGGCCTCGTATCTAAAGAAGTTGGACATTCTACCAGAAATGTTTTTATTATGTATTCATTTAAATTTCCTTAAAAAATGGTGCCAAGGAGAAATGCAAACTTTAGCAGAAACAAAATTCAAAATTAGTAAAGTCTGAGTAAATGAAGTTTTGATGTACTAGAAAAATTGCAAAAACTCATTATTTTAATTACTGCATCTGTGATCATGTACCAGCAAATAGCTCTGCCTGTGGTACCTTTTATATGTCTTTATTATATTACTTACAAATTATAACTGTTTGCTTTCTTGTCAGTCTCTCATCATAGGGACTTCATTCATTTAATTCATTCAACAAATATTGGCCTACCCTACTCTATGCCAGGTGCTGGGGATACAGCAGAGAACCAGATAAAAATACATGCCTTAAAGATGATATTTTAGTGGCAGAGACAGAAGTAAAAACTAGACAAAGCAAAATATATCATATGTTGGGATTTCTCTAAATATTGTTCTTTGCATCACTAGCATCTACCACAAGGCCTGGACATAGTAGACACTCAAACTACTACTGCTGGCTTGATTTACTTTTGTGATTACTCAAAGGAACAGAATTATAATTCTTGAATTTACCATTGCTTTTAATTGTGAACAGCCACTGGAGTGCTGATACCAGTCAACAAATATACAGACTTAGGGTAGGGGATGATGGAGTAACTTCCAGAACAAAACTTTAGTGACCATGAGCTCTATTATCTGTGAGTAAAGTAGCCTGGTAGATTCATTAATTTGGTGACCTTAACAGTTGATATAATTGTACTATGGAGCCCAAATAAATGGAGATTGTATTGTAACATCTGTCTGTTATGCTCTTTGAAGCTAGCAATGAACATAAACACTCTGGCCCATACACATCTTTGATTCCATTATTTCTCTATTGTCTTAATGTTGAGTGTCTTGAGAAGTATCAGGTTAATTCACTTATGTTTTCATAGAGTATCCAAACATTTGGCCTTTCCACTTCTCAGTTAGAATTCTAATCATAAACAAAGATGACCAACTGTAACCTGCCAAGGTCTAATGGAAGATATTTTAGAAAATAACACACAATAGTTACGTGTCGGGTAGCTCTTAGAACCTAGATGAAAGGCTGCGTGTGTGATGAGAATCTGTGCACGGCTCTCTGGAATCCAAGTTCCCGTGGGCTGGCTGGAGAAGAATGCTTTCAGGGCTTGTGAGGTGGATGTTGATGGAGCCTAGGGAAAATGGTAGACATTCCTGTTCTTACCCCAACTCCCAACCTTCTACCAGGCTTATAAGGGCTGAAATTCCCCAGCAATTCTGCAGCACCTCTCTCACATACACATAGGCATTCATAAATGATTAACAATAGCTCTGATTCTTTAGTACCATAGTACAAGCTTACCTTGGAGATATCGTGGGTTCGGTTCCAGATCACTGCAATAAACTGAATATCGCAATGAGTCATGAAATTATGGTTTCCCAAGGCATACAAAATTATATTTACACTATACGGTAGGCTATTAACTGAGCAATAGCATTATGTCTAACAAAACAATGTACATACCTTAATTAAAAATACTTTATTGCGAAAAAAAATGCTGACCATCACCTGACAACACAAGGTTACCACAAACCTTTAATTTGTAAGAAAAAAATGCAGTATCTGCAAAGCACAATAAAGCTAAGAGCAATAAAACAAGGTACGCTTGTATATTTCAACAAATTACATGGGAAAAAAAGATACAGATTACAAAAGCAATGCACAATCTATCCAACAAATTAGTAAATTAGAGACAAACCAAAGGAGAAAATCAAAATCCTCTGTAGTTCTACTATCTAGAGTTAACAAAGGAAAACATTGAACTACACCCCAGGTTTTTTTTTCTATGCATGCACAAAATTATGTTTTTTTTCTTTTTTTTCAAAATTGGGATCATACAGTGAATACAGTTTGGTAACTTGCGGGACTTCCCTGGCGGTCCAGTGGTTAAGACTCTGCTTCCACTGCAGGGGGCATGGGTTCGATCCCTGGTTGGGGAACTAAGATGCCGCATGTGCCGTACAGTGAAGTTTGGTAACTTGCTTTAAAAAAAATTAAGACTGAATCTTACAAACTGAATCTTACAAACATCAGTGCTTTCATTTTTTTCCCATTACATGAAATTACCATAATTTATCCTTTGTTGCATACTTGGTTGTCCTGAATTTTCAATAATATACTATTGTCAACAATATACTATGATCTTTCTTTAACATGAACACTCCACCCACATCTTTACTGGTGGGTAAGTGGTTGGTGCTTCTCCCAAGCTAGGCCCTAAAGCAACCTCTCTTCCAGGTTGGGGCTGGGGGTCAAGGGAGGGAGAGAGAGGGAATGCCTGGCCACTGCTCTGGTGTTCTGGAGAGAAGTCTGAGTACTGGCTGCCCTCAGCAGAGGACTCAATGGCTTTTCACGGCTGGTGACCACACTGCTGCTTGCAGGGAGGGAGAAGAGTCAAGTCAGAGAAGTGTGTGTCATGTAATTCAGGCATTTTTAAAAAAATTTTATTTTATATTGGAGTATAGTTGATTAACAATGTTGTGTTAGTTTCAGGTTGTTTCTAAACTAGGCCCAGCTGTTCCATGCAATTGCACCAAGCATCTTTTTTCCCGACTACACAGAGCCATGTCTTGGCTGGGTTCTGAGATCTCCAGGAACACACCTAGTCATTAATAGGAAACGCATTCACTTAATATTCATGAAGCAAGAGAAAGATTGATTCCTTCATTCTTGAACCAAAAAAACCCTCCCAAAACTCAGCAAATAGATTTTAAGTTCCATAAGGGCAGGGAATGTCTGCTTTGTTTGCCACTGTGTCCTCAGTGCCTAGCACATTTCCTGACACATAGCAGGTAATCAACACATATTTGATGAATAAAGAAAAAACATGAAGTGAAAATATTGGGTTGGCCAAAAAGTTTGTTCAGGTTTTCTTGTAAGATGTTATGGAGAACCTGAATGAACTTTTGGCCAACCCAATATCTCAATCCGATAGCCAACTGGGGCTTGGCTCTGCTTTCTTCTGAGAGGAACAGGGCTCATATAGGCTTATTTCTTCAATCCTGCTGGCTAACTTGGGGAGCAGGGATATAGGACTCTGAACCTGACCCAGGTACTATTGTATGGGGACTAATTTTCTCTGTGTTGAAACTTGGCCGGCCTTATTTAGCTAGAGAATCATGAAGCCTGCACTTTGATACATTTTTCCCCTACAAAAGGACCCATAAAGGAAAGAACCATTTCCCAAAGGATCTGTGTGGACTGCAAGATCTTGTTCCTTTTAGTGGCAACAAAAAAGCTTGGAATCCTTTACTAGTGGATGGTGTTGTGTTAAAACTTTTAGAAGCATTCTAAGCCTCAAAATATTAGACCTCTGTGATGGATGAGCAGATGTTTCTCTGATGACTAGTTGCTGTGCTTCTAGAAATAGCCTCAATGAATAAAACTAATACAATTTTATTCATTTCAGCACTTACTAAGAACATCTTAGGTATCAGCTTTGTACCAGATATTAGAAATAAAAATACAAAGAAGAGATGATCATAGATATACAGGATAATACATAATTATCAGACAGTGTGGCAAGTGATACAATTGGGTATAGACAGGGTGCTGGGGCAGCACAGTTTGCTAATTCATCTCGGTGAAGCCAGAGAAAGTTTCATGGAGGTGAGCCCATTTTGACATGGGGTTTGAAGGATGCGTAGGAGTTTGTCAGGCAGAGAAAGGGGGAGTAGAAGTTCAAAATGAAGAGACTTACACAAGCCAAAGTTCAGAAGGGAATGGTGCATTTGGGACAGATGAGGCCTTTACAGCGGTTGGAGCAGAGGGTGTTGGCAGGAGAGATGAGGTTTAGAGGAGGATTTCAGATGCATCATCAAAAAGGCAATTAAGGAGTTTCTACTTTGTTGTGTAGATAATGAAGGTTTTGGTAAGGGACATTTTTCCTTCAACCATTAGTATCACCAGGCCAAATTAAGATATTTCTTCTTGATAATGATCCATCAAGAAGACCAAGAAGACTTGATTTTCTTTTCATTTGGGTTTTAGGCTTTTACATCTTCTCTTAATCCTGGTGGCATAATAATCTGTCTCCCTTAAGTTTTCAGTTTTACCTTTTGTTCATTTATTTGTTATTTGTTTTTATATCCTAGGTGTTTTCAAAGATATCTTGTTTGCTCTGCAGTTGTTCATTTAGAAGTTAAAGCTGGGCTCAGTGATTAGACTAGTTCTAACCTATAGCTGGGACCATTTATGGAACTTATTCTACAAAATGATCTCTTTAACATCATGAGTGGTCAGGAAATGGACACATGAGACCAAAATCTACATTGTTATTGTTAAGTCTCAATGGTAATGAAGAGGGGAACCCATTTCCTCAAAGCCCTTAGGAAATCCCATTGCATTTTGGAATATTTTAGCCAAGTTAAGGTTAGGGTAAGAGATGAAGGAAAGGGAATATGAAAGAGAAAACATTGGTATCATTGTAGTTACCAGGCAGAAAATTCTAAAAGTAACATTCCAGAACAATATAACATACCATGTGCAAATTAGTATCAGATGCTCTAAATAAAAATTTTAAAGCTCTATAGTTTATCCAAACTTTAGCTTATCTATACTTTATTTGCATAAATAAACTTTAGTTTTTCCATTGAAATTTACAAATGTGTGTTGGTTTTGAATTTTCTCTTCCCAGAAGTAAGAATAGGTCTGTTACTAGGATCAGTGTTTGTCCTCTCTTGGGTATATGTGCACATACCTATTTGTGCACATTTGACTTGCCAGATAAGTTAACATTTTTGTAGTTCTGATGTCAATTTAAATTCAAAGGATTCAGATGTCTACATCAATGTTTCTGTGACTGTTCATTTCTTTTTCTCAGTATTTTGCAAAATAACATCACTTTGTGGAAAGTGAAATGAATAGCATAAAGCAGTTTGTTCAGTTAAAAAACTATAGGACTGAGCTTTGTGACCACCTAGAGGGGTGGGATAGGGAGAGTGGGAGGGAGATGCAAGAGGGAGGGGATATGGGAATATATGTATATGTATAGCTGATTCACTGTTATATAGCAGAAAATAACACGACAATGTGAAGCAATTATACTCCAATAAAGATGTTAAAAAACAGAACTATAGGAGTAAGAAAATGTCTCTCAGCTGATTTCCGTATTTTGTTTTGCAGGTGACAATGGCCAGCATTGGAATGAATAGGCAAGATTTTATGGGTGCCTGTGAAAGAACGCTTTTTACTCTTCGAATGGCAACATGGAATCAAATCTTAGATCCCTGGGTGTATATTCTTCTTCGGAAGGCTGTCCTTAAGAGTCTCTACACATTTACCAGACGCTGTTGTGGAGTACATATCATCAGCTTACATGTTTGGGAGCTTAGCTCCATTAAAAATTCCTTAAAGGTTGCTGCTATTTCTGAGTCACCAGTTACAGAGAAAGTAACTCAGCAAACAAGCACCTAGTTCAGTAGGATGGTAAATAAGTGTAGGTCTAGGACCAAATTAAGGAAAGTTTTGGCAATATTTCAGTTAATGTATAAATATAGAAAGCCTAACTGGAAAAATCAACCCTCAGCCAGATAGTTTTGGGGGCACTTTTGTCAGATTTGGCTTTTGAAATTTGTTAAATTAACTGTATAATTGTGCATTTTCACATGTTTTTGTCAACTGGAGGTAAACGTGATGAAATAATGCCACAGGAGTCAAATTGAAAACAATTTGGGGCTTATCTGTGTTATTGATGCTTTTGGAACAAGTGACTCTCTTAAAGCCTGTAGCATTTACTTGGCCTACTACCCGTACAGTGAAATGGTTATTTGGGGGTGTCACTGCTCTATAGCAGTTCCTTATAGACTAAGCACAGTGAAGCGGAGCGCCCTCTTTTGATCTGGTCTGTTTTACCCCAGATTATGTAGCCTCAATTAGAGTGTTGTCATGTCACAGTGGATTCGTTGTGGCTTTTTATAATGACTTCCACATACGTGAGGTGTGGCTGTCAGTTTGCCTGATCTTGTGAGCCTGTTTAGAATAAGCCTATCCTTGTCATATTTGACAGATATGACTGCTTGCATTTATTATTATGGAGGTCAAGTGTTGTTTGAAGATATTCTTGTTAAGTCATAGTTTTCAAGTAATCACCATTTCCTCTGAAAATTCTAGTGTATAGTCAATAATTTTTAGAGAAACAAAGGCTCTGTGAGCACATGTATAGGTGACATGCATTATAGCAGTTCCTAAGAAGCTCTGCCATAGATAATGCAAAACAGAACTTAAACCCCAAGTGATAGGTGCAAAGAACATTGGCAAATGCACTTTACCTTTAGAGTCATTGACACAGTGTCACTTCTATGTCAGGGAACAAAAGAAACACAACCTCTAGAGAATAATATTCAAAGACCACCTGCAGCTAGCGTGGCTCTTTCCACTTACACACACACACATACACACACACACACTCTCTCACACACACAAAGAACTTCAGAGGGCTCCTTAAATCTGTAATGTGGCATCTTCTAAAGCCTGTGCTACCAGTGCCAAGGAGAGGGTTGGCAATTAGCAGGCATTTTGAGACCCTTATAATGGCTAACCAAGAGATCAAGGGTTGAAATCTTTCCCCAAATTTCTCAGTGATATTTTAAACTTTATTTTTGCTTGTTTGTATAACTTAACCCAAAGAATTTTAGTAATCATTCAAAATGTAGTGGGTCTATCACAGCATAGAGTAGCTAGTTCTGCTTTATAATAGGGAAATGCATTTCTGTAAAAAGAGTCCCTTCATTAACTGGGGTCTGTTTTAAAATTAATCTTCCCCGTGAGACTGATTTTAGATTCTCTAGGAAATCTGTGCAGTTCAATTAGACTTAAATTATTATTTTCACAAATTTTTGCCTTTGACTGGTAATTTACATTGGAAGTTATTGTTAACTTTAGTCAATGTTGGTAAACTCTAATGAATACATTGAAAGAAATTGGGGCTTCCCTGGTGGTGCAGTGGTTAAGAATCTGCCTGCCAATGCAGGGGACACGGGTTCAAGTCCTGGTCCGGGAAGATCCCACATGCTGCGGAGCAACTAAGCCCGTGCGCCACAACTACTGAGCCTGCGTGCCACAACTACTGAGGCCCGCACGCCTAGAGCCTGTGCTCCGCAACAGAAGCCACCACAATGAGAAGCCCGCGCACCGCAACGAAGAGTAGCCCCCACTCGCCGTGACTAAAGAAGGCCCGTGCGCAGCAACGAAGACCCAACGCAGCCAAAAATAAATAAATAAATTTTAAAAAAAAGAAATTAAGCAAATAGCCTCAGTGAAGACTTAAAGACAACTATCTTTTTTTTTCCCAATGAATTTAAAGTAGGGAAACATACATATACACACTGGCATATGATATTCTTAGTTTATGACCAGTAAATGATGAATCATACAAATGCAGGTCATTCTCATATATAGAGTACCGAGTAGGTGCTTGATACTTGCCAAAACTGGAAAGAATTTCTTGGTGCAAATGAGCATGGATGTGCGAAGTTTTTGTTCATTTTTAAACTGGCAATTACATACTGGTTATTTTAAGATATATATATCTTCAGTGTATATACTTAAAAAAAAAGCCATTGCAGTTTGTTATCTTGTTGTATTACATACATGTTCTCATGTGTTTTAGGAGCACTTAAAGACTAAAAGAACTTGTAGATGGTTTAGAGGAGATATGTATCTCCTACAGTTGCTTGAGAGAGTGTTGGCGTTTTGTAAGAAGAGGCACAAGGCACCAAAGCTCCATCCTTTCTTCTCAGGCTGGGTAGCACGCTGCAGCAAACACTCCCATAGAGCCTGATCTGGGAGAGATGTGGAGGAGAAACCCTCATTCAGAGTTTTAGGCCTCTTCTCCTTGTGGCTTCTACTCAAATGACAGAATTGTTGCTCTATTTCATGACCCTTGGTCATGATGTCACTCTGGCCATGTGTGTCTGCATTGAGGAGATATTGTGACATGCCCATATGTGGGAGAGTATGAGCTTAGCATGCAAGATTTTGAAAGTGACAGGGTGGTCATTCTCTGCATAACCTGGAAGGGTTATCTCTATTATCTGAGCGTAGGTTTAGGGTAACTAAATTGGTTTTATGATGCTGTTAAACTCAAAAAATAAACACCAAAAATTGAAAAAACAATTAGTCAAAGAATATGTGTGTTTACATTGTGTTAAGCTTTTTTGTCCACAGAAAATGAAATAAAGTGAACACAACAATATGCATATCTGACTTCAGAATTTTATTTCTGTTATTATATGTATTTCAGTGTAGTTTGACAATTTATTATATAAGGAATAATAAATGGAGCATCTACCAATAACTTTCATATATTTGTTCAAAGTAAATAGTGTTCAGCAAGTTTGCCAGTTTTGAAGTTTTACACTCTATTTTAAAATTTATCATTAGACCATCAGAGTAACTGAATTTCCCTTCTCATTGGATTAAGTAGTAGCTAGGCAACTTCACATGCAGTTTGATCAAATTATTTCTGGGTAATTATATTACTCTAGGCAAATTACTTGAAAATACCAGACTTTTTCTGATGTTAGTGAACTCTAAAAAAAATGAGATCAAAAAACCCCCAACAGCACTTGGGTTTTTATGCTTGTGAATGCAGAGACAGATAATGCTGATTCATAATTAGCTGTAAGTGTATCCCAAAACATCAGATTTTTTGCTGATGGATTTAACTAGGTGATAGAAATATGTTCTTTAGACATTTTTTCTAAAGGCAGAAAGTTGCTTCTAACTATCTGTATTGCTGAAGTGGAAAATACTTAAAACACACACACACACACACACACATACATACACAGATATATCTGTCTTGTAAAACATATGGTCTTGTTTGATTATTTTCAGTCTTAAAATGAAAAATTTACTTCAGTTTTGTGCTAATCTGAGTTTAGAATCCAAATAAGATTATTTGTTAAATAAATAAAGTGAACTTTTTGTGAAACTTATTGCTAGCATCACCTATATCACAATTATTGCTCTAAATTAATTGTCTAAGGTGAGAATATAAAGGATGGGAGTGTACATTTTCCTTCTCCTTCATCTGGAGGTCAGAATATTTTACCACCTGGTAAAGAATAGTGTTGGACTTCAACTTGTTATTGACATATTTTAACAGTAGATGAAATGTGTTACGTGAATAAATGTATTTTGTTCTCTTCATACTTGTTGGGTTGTATAAGAGAGTAAAGAGTGATATGTGTATTTTGTGGCTTCCATCAGTATGCAATTCATGTAATTTTAGTGCTTTGACTAGTTTAAAACTTTAAACAAATGATTTTTAAAAAATAAACTTGGACTAATGTTTATCAAGAGTGGTTATTTTTAGGAAGATCATATAAAACTTGGAACTCTTGAACCTACCTAAACTTCCATTTTTACCTGCTATTAGATGGGAAGAATTTCAGCTTGTTTTCCATTATTACGTTTTGCTATCCCTTTCCTGTCCACTCTTCTGTGACATCTGCTTTCTTTCTTTTACCTGTGCCTCATTTTATGTAGGTAGGTCATAATTCTGATGGGAATCTGATCATTTCCAAAACACAGTGGCCCAAGTATACCTGTGATAACAAACAACCTGCAAATCTCAGTGCCATAAACCCGGAAAGGCTTGTATCTCACCTGTGGATGCTGTCCACTCAGAAGGGGAGCTCTGCTTACCGTAACCACTCAGAGACCTCAGGGGACAAAGCAGCCATCATCTTATATGTTGCTGTCTGCAGTGCTAAAGGGAACAACAGCCTGGTGAATCATGCACTGGCTCTTAGAGCTTACACCTGGAGGTGATACATATTACTTTTGCTCACACATTTCTGGCCAAAGCAAATAATATGGCCCCACTAACTTCAAGCGGGGCAGGTAAATGCAATACTATAAAATGTCCAGGAGGAGAACTGAAAATAATTGGTAGATAGCACTAGTGATTTCCACATTAAGTAATTTTTTTTTCATTATTGCCTTTCTAACGGCATTCAAACTGGAACCAGGTTAAAAATTTTTTTTTTTTATTTAGAAACATCGTGGGATTAAAAACATTTAGATCTCATTCACCTAAGAATCTTGTAATCTAAGAATCTTGTAATCTATAAAGATAAGACAGAATGAATGCCATTATATATTCCACAAGCTTTTTGAAATTAATAGAAATTTTAGATGACAAACAAAACAAAACAAAACAAAACATCATAGAATAAAAAGTGAAAAACTTGGTTCTTAAAAATGCAGGGAGTGGGACCTTTCTGTACAATGCCTAAGAATAGCTTAGTTGCAACACTGTCTGAAATAGTTGCTTTTCTAATAGATGAGGATATTTGAAATTTATTTTTGCCTTTGAATTTTCAGTCTCCTTATAATTGAATATTTTGATACCTTGATATACTCTTTGCCATTGAATTTTATCGAACTGTCAGAAAACCCAAAGTAGTATAATAGCACTAGAACAAGATTAAACTACATTTCTTTTCTTTTTCTCCAAGTCTATTCATTTTGAACCCAAACATGACAGTATATGAAATGAATCAGAAACTTGGTTAAATTTCAATCTTAGGAATCTTGAGATGTAAGTTCATATATACCAAGTGTCCTGTTCAAAGATTCTGTAGGGAGTTATTGCAAAGAATTTCCAGCAGAGCTGTCTTTCTGCCCTGCAAAAATATCAACTGAAAGTAATATGATAAAGATATGATATGCAATTATGAAAAAATAGTTGGAAGGTTTTTACATTATCAAAAATCTCATATTTGTTAAAGTATACTTTTTAGTTAATAATCTAGATAGTTTGTGAAAGAATAATGAAAATACTGTTTTATATACATCTTATTCATAAAAAGGAAAGGTAGAATTATTGAAATCTAAAGGAACTATATTTTGGATTTGAAGTGCCCTTTACATTTTTACTTAGGATGTAAACTCAGTCTTAGAGTTTCATATTTAATTTCATTTGAATTATTTTTAATGTCTGATTGGTAAACTCCAAATTAACAAAGTGCATCCTGCTGTTACAGTGCTAGCTTTCCCACATTAAAGGAGGCAATTCAACACTAGTATACACCAACATCATCTTAGCTTTAAAAAATGAGACATCTATTGTGTTCTTCACTTAATTTCAATTGTCCATGTCAATATATTCAGAATACTCTTCTTTAACAGCTAAATAGTATTACATAATATAAATGTGCCATAACTTAAATAAACAATTTTCCTATTGAAGGAGAGTTGTTTTTGTTTCCAGTTATTTCCCTTTTTCAAATAATGCTATTTTGATATGCACACCTTTCTACTTTGTGTGTGTGTATGTTGTGGAATTGCTGGCTTAAGACATGCTCATTTTCAATGTTCATATGCATTGCTAAATTGTGCAGTGTGTGCAGCCATTCTCTTCTAAGAGAAGATGCCCTATTCCTGACATCATCTACTGTGTATTCCAGCAATCTTTTTATTGTCACCAATCTTATTGGCAAAGATAAAGCATATTTTAAGTCATCCTTTAGGTTACTTGCATTTCACTTTGCTAATGAAGATGAGCATGTTTTCATACATTTATTAGTCATTTGTGCTTCCTCTATAAATTTCCTGTTCCTGACCTTTATCTATTTTTAATACACTCATTTTTTCCTCTTGACTTGCAGGAAGACTGTGTATATTAAGGATATTATCTTTGTTAGCTTGGGCTGCTCTAATGAAGTACCATAGACTGGATGACTTAAACAACAGAAATTTATTTCTCACAGTTCTGGAGGCTGAGAAGTCCAAGATTAAGGTGTCAGTCAGTTAGATAACTGGTCTAGGGCTTTCTTTCTAGCCATCTTCTTTCTGTATCCTCACATGCCAGAGACAGAGAGAGAGAGAGAACAAATTGTTTGGTCTCTTCTTATAAGGGCACTAATCCCATTATGAAGACCTTGCCCTCGTGACCTCATTAAAACCTAATTACCTCCCAAAGGCCCCATCTCCAAATACCATTACATTGGGGGATAGAGCTTAAACATAGGAATTTTGGGGGGTGGGCAGACACAATTCAGTCCATAGCAGGTATTAATACTTTTTGATATATGTTACAAATACCTTTGTACCAGGCTGCCATTTTCTTCTGCATTGAAGGTGTCTTTCACTATGCAAGAATTTTACATTTTTACTTAGGTAGAACTAACCTTTTATGGATTCCTTCTTTTGTTTCTTGTTTAGAAAGTCTTTCTGTCCTCAAAGGTTATAAATATATCCCCCTATGTCATTTTCTACAATTCAAATTTTGTTTTTTATCTTTAAATTGTGTAGTCTTAATGGAATTTATATTTTTATGTCATGTGAGATGGGTATCTAACTTTTCTTTTTAAATCCCAGATGTATAACCAATAGATCCAACATCATGCTAGCAATTTCAGATTTTTTTTTAAGTTATATTCTTGAAGTCTTATCTTGGGTAGATTTCTATTAGGCTTTTTAAAATATTGCACTCAGCTCACCTGGTCTCTATTATTAACTCAGGATGGAAAACAGTTGTCTAGACCACACAAAAGTAATACTACCTTTAGTATTCAACAATACCACTAAGACCTATCATTAGTAGGACTCAGCCTTTCAATTGTTTTTCCAGAAAAGAATATAATTTTATGTAATATCATTTTTCCTGTTTGCCATATGTTTTCTGTGACCATCAACAGTTTCCAACTTAAGGTTAAGCGGGTTAATGAGGAGGTGTATTATTTTGCTGGGGCCGTTATAACAAAGGACCACAGACTGCGTGGCTTAAACAACAGAAATTTATTTCTTCACATTTCTGGAAGGCAGAAGTCTGAGATCAAGGTGTCAGTTGGGTTGATTTCTACTAAGGCCTGTCTCCCTGACTTGTAGATGGCTGTCTTTTCCCTTTATCTTCACATGGTCTTTTGTCTATGTCTAATATCCTCTTCTGATGAGGACACCTGTAATATTGGATTAAGGACCACCTTAGAGTTCTCATTTAACCTTAATGACACTCTTTAACCACCCTATCTCTAAATTCAGCCACATTCTGAGGGACTGGGGAATTAGGACTTCAACATACGCATTTTGGAGGGACACAATTCAGCCCATAACAAGAGTATAGTCTGAGACTTTAAGATAAAGTTATGGTAGATGGACCATATAAGAGTTGAGTATGTTACCTTACGTTTATTATCCAGTGGTTCTCAAATGTTAGTATGCATCTCTTTTACATGGAGGTCTTGCTAAATCAGATTGCCAGGCCCCATCCCAGTGACTGATTCAGTAGGTCTTGAGATGAACCACTGAATTTACATTTTTTAACAAGATCCCAGGGGAAGGTCCCTAGGCAATGCTGGTCTAAGGAACACACTTTGAGAATCACTGGCCTAATCAACTAGGCTAACCAGCCACAGATGGCATGGTATGAAACACACAAAGAACCATGAAGCTTTTTGACAGTGCAAAACTGTACCACTGTTTTAGTACTGGTATTTTAATTCTTTTCCTAAACACTTCTTTTGCTCCAACCCTAAACAAATTTGACCTGAAAAATGTAAGAACTATCCAGAAAGTGGCTAGAACATGGGATAATATAGATTGACAGTAAAAAATTGTATACAAAAAGACAAAGCAGACCTATGTGAGGCCACGGTTTAGATGGCTATAAATTTCTTACTGGTGTCAAAGGAATTTTTGTGTTATGTTGTAGACTGGCAAAATTCCCATAGTCTGAAAATATTGCTTACCTTTTAATTCTAACCAAAAGCTTTTAACAAGGTTGTTTGGATAAATTTTATATTTCCCTCCCCACACTTTCAGTGTTTATAATCTTTTTTGATCCTTGTGTTTTCCATTCTTGCTTGAGTCCAGTTGATCTTACAATAATTCCCTGCTCTGGTAAAGTAAATCTTCAGTCAGTTTTTTGGCTTCCCAGAGGGTGCTGAGACTTTTCAGTTTCCAAATAAAATATAACACTAATATTTTTGGGTCAAGTAAATTATAAGAGTGGTTTTTATTTATTTTATTTTTAGAATAACAGTAGACAATAAATGGACCAAAACTAAATAAAAACACTTGAACACAAAATCTCATTCTAAAGGCATTAAAATACAAGGTCTTTTATAGAAGTCCAAATAAATGCTATTTCTAAGGTAAAAGGGCAAAAAGTTACAGAAGCAAAAGCCCAGGCTGTGCTTTTTCAAAACACAGTTCTACCTAGGACAGTTCCTCTCCCTCTTAAGAATAATATATCATTGGTTACTGGGAGACTTACAAAGAATATCAAACATAAACACAGATAAAAATGTATTACTTAGCTACTTCTTTAAATAAATATATCATTCTGAAATCTCAGTGTCAAATGTACTAATTTATAAAACTTGGACTATTAAAAGAGTGAAAAACAGCAACTGGATATAGTTTCCTGAAGACTGTGACATTTGTCATCACTTTATGATTTTGGTTTTATAAGATTAGTGATTTCCTCACAGCAATGCTCAAAAGAAGATGCAAAACAGAGAGCTTAAAAATGTCCTGAGAATTAAAGAAGCTAAAGTTAGAAGCACTACATAGCTATTTGCTTTCCAAATTGTGGTTGGGCAGATATTAAAATTGTCATTTAGTGATGCTTTCAGTAATGCCTTAAGAAACAATGGCATTTCTCATGAGGTAGCATTTGCCAGATGATCTAGCTGAGGCTCTTGTGGATACTACCTTCTTTCTGGTTTGTGGTACACACCTCCCAGCCCTAATTAATTGCACTAATCAGAAACTTGTGGTGTTTGGGAAGAGTGTTCCAAGAAGACCTCCATGTGCCAGGGCCTTGAGGTGAAAAGCAGCTTGGATCTGTGTGGCGGTTGTAGTTTTGTGCTATAATAAAGATGTATCAACTGGCTTTGAGGGTAAGTTGTTGGCCCTCTACTGATTTAAGCCCAATATAGCTATGTCCAACTAAAATAGAAATACATTTTGGACTAGCTTGCCTTTACCTGTCAAGAGAACCTATCATCGGTTGTGATTCTGTTCAGAACTGATTCAGCAATTCAATCTGACCTAATGAAGCAGCATCAACCACTTAGCTTACAGGCTGGCATTGCAGTCATTCACCTGTACGTGTTTAGAAACTTCCCATAATTTTGATTTGTGGGGAGTAAGCATGAGGGGAAAAGAATGATTCTAATGTCTCTAGCTTCAGAAGAAAAACATCTGCAAGAATGGAAGATGATCCACCATCACATTACAACACTGCTCTTGGAAATAATTCAACTCCCATAAGCATTTCCAGTAATTCTTTATAAAATTATGACCACCCCCCTGAAATTCAGCATTTCACTTGTAATGCTGAGTAAATTTTGCAAGTAGGTAAGAGTGCCATTATTAAATTTGTAACTATTAATACCATCTGAGCCTGTGTGGTTCAAAGTTCACTTGCCCAATGACACATTTCTTTATGGATATAAATCATTCTTTCTCTGATGATTAAGAGAGGGTAGATGGCTGCTGAGTCCCATCATGTAAGCTTTTAAATTTTGCTCTTCATTACAATTATCACTGCAAGTCAAGTATCACATTTTACCTGATCTATAGCTGCCTAGCTGTTGTTTTTTTAAACCACTTTGTTTCCCAAAGAGTCACCACTTTGACCATTTACACTGAGTGTGGAATTTTCTTTCTAAAAATAACTATGACTATTTTACCTACCTGCTTTTGAATTGTTTCCATTCTTCTTTGCCTTCAAATTTGGTCCAAACTACTTAGCATGACAAACAAAGCTCTTCACTATCGTGTCTATAGTGGATCTTTTCTGGAGAGTCTGAGCAATCCTATAAACCATCCTGTTTTCGCTGAGATTTCTGAGTCTCCTTTTATCATTTTCAGAGGTTTTTACCAATAACTATTCTTGTACTCTGAGACTAATTGAATCTGACCACAAGTAGACCTCTTTATCAAGTTCTGAAAATTGGATTCTCTTGCCTGAAATTTTATTCATAAGGTTATCAGTGATCTAATTTGATCTTTACTTGGTATTAATATTCCATTAAATTATTATGTCATTTTAAATAGAAAAAATCTATAGCTTGGTGAAACCATTTGCTTAAGAGCACAGAGAGAGTATTAAAACACCAGTCTTAAAATTGAGGCTACATTGTTGCTGTGAAAAATAATTTTTAATGTGGTGGTATAATTAAAGAGCCACATGAATTACCTAATTTATAGGACTGGACATTGAAATCATTTTTAAGAATTCCATTAGTCTGATGTTATTTAAAAGTTATTAAAGGATTCTGCATAAAGAAGATGTGGCACATATATACAATGGAATATTACTCAGCCATAAAAAGAAATGAAATTGAGTTATTTGTAGTGACGTGGATGGACCTAGAGTCTGTCATACAGAGTGAAGTGAATCAGAAAGAAAAAAACAAATACCGTGTGCCAACACATATATATGGAATCTAAAAAAAAAAAAGGTTCTGAAGAACCTAGGGGTAGGACAGGAATAAAGATGTAGAGAATGGACTTGAGGATACGGGGAGGGGGAAGGGTAAGCTGGGATGAAGTGAGAGAGTGGCATGGACATATATACACTATCAAATGTAAAATAGATAGCTAGTGGGAAGCAGCCACAGAGCACAGGGAGATTAGCTCGGTGCTTTGTGACCACCTAGAGGGGTGGGATAGGGAGGATGGGAGGGAGATGCAAGAGGGGGGAAATATGAGGATATAAGTATATGTATAGCTGATTCACTTTGTTACAAAGCAGAAGCTAACACACCATTGTAAAGCAATTATACTCCAATAAAGATGTTAAAAAAAAAAGACTCCATTGTGAAATAAACCATAGTGTCAACTACAACTGTGGTACAAAAATATGCATGTTACAAAAGTTAATGTACCAGAAAAAAGACTGAAATTTCCACTGAAATTGCTTTTGTTGCATCCCATAGGTTTTGGGTCATTGTGTTTTCATTGTCATTTGTTTCTAGGTATTTTTTGATTTCCTCTTTGATTTCTTCAGTGATCTCTTGGTTATTAAGGAGTGTATTGTTTAGCCTGCATGTGTTTGTATTTTTTACAGATATTTTCCTGTAATTAATATCTAGTCTCATAGTGTTGTGGTCAGAAAAGTTACTTGATATGATTTCAATTTTCTTAAATTTACCAAGGCTTGATTTGTGACCCAAGATATGATCTATCCTGGAGAATGTTCCATGAACACTTGAGAAGAAAGTGTACTCTGTTGTTTTTGGATGGAATGTCCAATAAGTATCAATTAGGTCAATCTTGTTTAATGTGTTATTTAAAGCTTGTGTTTCCTTATTTATTTTCAGTTTGGATGATCTGTTCATTGGTGAAAGTGGGGTGTTAAAGTCCTCTACTTTGACTGTGTTACTGTTGATTTCTCCTTTTATGGCTGTTAGCATTTGCCTTATGTACTGAGGTGCTCCTATGTTTGGGTGCATAAATATTTGCAATTATTATATCTTCTTCTTGGATTGATCCCTTGATCATTATGTAGTGTCCTTCTTTATCTCTTGTAATAGTCTTTGTTTTAAAGTCTATTTTGTCTGATATGAGAATTGCTACTCTAGCTTTCTTTTGATTTCCATTTGCATGGAATATCTTTTCCTATCCCCTCACTTTCAGTCTGTATGTGTCCCTAGGTATGAAGTGGGTCTCTTGTAGACAGCATATATACAGGTCTTGCTTTTGTATTCATATAACCAGTCTACATCTTTTGGTTGGAGCATTTAATCCATTTACATTTAAGGTAATTATCCATATGTATGTTTCTATTACCATTTTCTTAATTGTTTTGGGTATGTTATTGTAAGTATTTTCCTTCTCTTGTGTTTCCTGCCTAGAGAAGTTCCTTTAGCATTTGTTGTAGAGCTGGTTTGGTGGTGCTGAATTCTCTTAGCTTTTGCTTGTCTGTAAAGGTTTTAATTTCTCCGTCAAATCTGAATGAGATCCTTGCTGGGTAGAGTAATCTTGGTTGTTTTTCCCTTTCCCTTTCATTTAAATATGGCCTGCCATTCCCTTCTGGCTTGCAGAGTTTCTGCTGAAAAATCAACTACTAACCTTATGGGGATTCCCTTGTATGTTATTTGTTGTTTTTCCCTTGCTGCTTTTAATATGTTTTCTTTGTATTTAATTTTTGATAGTTTGATTAATATGTGTCTTGGCATGTTTCTCCTTGGATTTATCCTGTATGGGACTCTCTGCTCTTCCTGGACTTGATTAACTATTTCCTTTCCCATATTAGGGAAGTTTTCCACTATAATCTCTTCAAATTTTTTCTCAGTCCCTTTCTCTTCTTCTGGGACCCCTGAAATTCGAATGTCAGTACATTTAATGTTGTCTCAGAGTTCTCTGAGACTGTCCTCAATTCTTTTCATTCTTTGTTCTTTATTCTGCTCTGCAGTAGTTGTTTCCACTATTTTATCTTCCAGGTCACTTATCCATTCTTCTGCCTCAGTTATTCTGCTATTGATTCCTTCTGGATAATTTTTAATTTCATTTATTGTGTTGTTCATCATTGTTTGTTTACTCTTTAGTTCTTTTAGGTCCTTGTTAAACGTTTCTTGTATTTTCTCCATTCCATTTCCAAGATTTTGGATCATCTTTACTCTCATTATTCTGAATTCTTTTTCAGGTAGACTGCCTATTTCCTCTTCATTTGTTAGGGCTGGTGGGTTTTTACCTTGCTCCTTCATCTGCTGTTTCTCTGTCTTCTCATTTTGCTTAACTTACTGTGTTTGGGGTCTCCTTTTTGCAGGCTGAAGGTTTGTAGTTCCTGTTGTTTTTGGTGTCTGCCACCAGTGGCTAAGTTTTGTTCAATGGGTTGTGTAGGCTTCCTGGTGGAGGGGACTGGTGCCTGTGCTTTGGTGGTTGAGGCTGGATCTTGGCTTTCTGGTGGACAGGACCGCATCCGGTGGTGTGTTTTGGGGTGTCTGTGACCTTATTATGATTTTAGGTGGCCTCTCTGCTAATGCGTGGGGTTGTGTTCCTGTCTTGCTAGTTGTTTGGCATAGGGTGTCCAGCACTCTAGCTTGCTGGTTGGTGAGTGGAGCTGGGTCTAATCATTGAGATGGAGTCTCTGGGAGCGCTTTCATTGTTTGATATTATGTGGAGCTGGGAGGTCTCTGGTGGACCAAAGTCCTGAACTCAGGTCTCCCACTTCAGAGGCACAGCCCTGACACCCAGCTGGAGCACCAAAGCCGTGTCAACTACATGCCAGGTATATGGGGATTTCTTGCCTTTTGGGAAGCCTGAGGTCTTCTGCCAGCATTCAGTCAGTGTTCTGTAAGATTTGTTCCACATGTAGATGTATTTTTGATATATTTGTGGGGCGGAAGGTGATCTCCACGTCTTACTCTTCTGCCATCTTGAAGGTCTCTTCACAATGGAGTCTTAAGTTGTGTCTTTTTTGACACAGAGATACTTTATTCAAACATGCATTCATTTGATTTTTATCTTGATTTCCCCACTTTTGACAGGAAAATGGCTTTGTCGATGCTGCTGGGTTTCCCCAGCCACAACCTCTCCACCCTTTGATTTTGGAAGTGACTGTGGTGGATACTTCCTTGATCCTACTTCAAGCCCCAGCAGTATCGCTGTTTTTTTCTGCCTCAGGGCTTTCCCCAAAGTTAAGGGAGCTGATTCTGCCCAGAGTTGGGTGGGGCAGGGGGTGGGGTGGTGGAATGAAGTGTCCCTAGTTGCAGCCCTCAACTAATGTAGAGAGGGGGGAGCAGTGGATGAATACACCAGCTCTCATTATTTGAAGGAAAAATTCTGAGGTGGCATCTTCACAGTTCTCAGAGGTCCTTGGGGAGGATTGTGCCTCCATTGTTTATTGCAGTAACCAGTTCAGCAAAGAATATTGCCTTGTTTTTCTCTCCTTCGCTTTCTCAGTCTTCCTAACTCCCTCATTCTTGCTTCCTTCATTCCTTCCCAAATAAACTCTCTGCATTCAACTCCTTGTCACAGGCTGTGCTTTCTGAGAAACCCAACCAAGACTCATATTTACAAAAAAAGTTCTACTTTTCTTACTCTGTTACTAGAAAAACTATATCAACAACAGCATAAGATCACTGATGTTTATCCCTTCCTACTCAGCCCTAGTTTTTGAATAAAACAAGGAGTAGTGCAGATGAAAGTAGTGCAGATGAAAGTAGTGCAGATGAAAGTAGGAAAGTAAAGATTATTTCCTACGCAAAGGGGACAGTGCAATTTAGTTCCAGCCTATTGGTAATTTCTGGGAATGGTCTAGATCTCTTAATTTTTCAAAAGGACATGGAATATTGCTAATTGAAGTTTTCAAAATAAAGTATTCAAAATAATTGTATTTAGTATGGATTGCTTTTAGTCTGGATTCAGTCTTTGGATTACCAGTTAATAAAATAAAGTTACAGTGTCAGTAAATGGCTTTCCTGTAAGATAGCCAGACCAGTTGGTGTCAAGTAACTAGGAATAAATATAATAAAAATGTTCAGAATCTAAACGAAAAATACAAAGTTTTATTGAGAGACACCAAAGAATATTTGAAAATTGTTAAGATGTAAATCTTCCCTAAATTAACCATTAAAACTAGCGCAATACTAATGAAAATTACATCAATTTTTTTCAATCTGAAAAAATTAATATAAAGGTCATTTAAAAATAAACAAAATTAACCTGATTGTTTCAAAAAATAGAAAAGATACTTGCTAAAGCAGAGAGTATTAAATTTATTATAAGTTAGAGTAATTAAAACCTTGTGGAACCACAATAAGATATCATTTCACACCCACTAAAATGGCTATAATAATAATAAACCAGGATTAACAAGTGTTGGTGGGGATGTAGAGAAGTTTGTGGTGGGAATGTAAAATGGGGAAACTGCTATGGAAAACAGTTTGGAGTTTTCTGAAAAGATTAAACATAGAATTAGCATATGACCCAGCAACTCCACTTCTAAGAATATACCCAGAAGAATTGAAACAGGTATTCAAACAAAAACTTGTACACAAATGTATCACCAAAAAGTGGAAACAATGCCCATCAGACATCAGTTGGGACCAATATTTACAGAATTTTGAAGAGAAAAGTTTTGATCAAAGAAAATTATATCCAGTCAAGGTGTTGGTCACATGAGTTGCTAAGGAAAAAATAAACTCAGATACACAATAGTACAGAGAATTTACCCTAAAAGGATACTTTTTGAGAAATACTTCAAGTCATATGTAAGTCAACACAAAAATAAATAAAGGTCTATAACCCCAAAATGAGTAATCTGTGGTGTTAGAGGAATGGGATGAGTGTGAAAAACATTTCAATATAAAATAAATTATAAGCAATTATTTTAAAATATTGCTTTAAAATATGTAAATATCAAAAGTAATTCTTAAATGAAAACACATGTAATATTAAAAATGATAATTTGATATGACTAATATATATTGAACTCCTAGATTATATTTACAAATATAGATTGAGGAGAAAAAAATAAGTAAATTCCCATTTTACTTGGAGTGTGGTAAGGCAAATTCATTATTGATTTTGGTAATCAGAAAATTATAGTATTTCTATTTTTTAATCTTAATGTGATTAGCAGCATATTTTAAAGCAGGATATATCATTGTTAAATCACTGGAGTAGATAAAAGCTAAGAATGTTTAGCCTATGCAATAAAATGCAAAAGAAATAAGTATTTTTTTAAAGAGGAAGTATGAAATAAGAGAACTGTTATATCAGTTATGAAAATGGATACAAATAGCTTAATTTCCCCTATTACATAGCAACATTTCATATTGATTTAAAAAGGATATTTCAATAACAGGCTGCTTGTAAAAGCATATCTAAAGTAGTGACACAGGTGATTAAAGAACAAAGGATGATGAAAAGTAATAAGGCAAGTAGAAACAAAAAGCAAAGGAAGAAATATTAAATTTCAAAGAAAAGACAATTCAAGACAAATCATTAAGCAAGATAATTTTATATCAATAAGCATGGTTCACAATGACCATATAATAGTCATGACCCATTTTAGCAGAATATGTAACCTTGCAATATTTCATGTAAAAAGGTGTTAGAAATATACAGATAACTTGATAGAAACAATAATTTTAGAATACTGTAAAGCACTCAACTAACTAAAGAAATTATACCTAAAGGCCAGATATTTCAATAACAAAGTCAATCATTTTAAAATTTGTATACATTTTAAAATTAAATTATTATGCACAATCACCTAAATTACTATTGGATGTAAAATACAATTAAGACTCAACTTCATACTATTTAGAGAAAGTAAAAATGAAGTTTTCATATTAAAACATGAAATACATCATCTAAAGATCCTCTCAAGAGCAAATTCAAAACTTTAAATATTTTGAAATTTAAAAATAATGAATTAAACTTTTATCAAATGCATTTGAAAATGAACAACAAAAACATATTGAAAGCACTATGAACTAAAGGGAAATGTGTAGGAAAGCTAAAACTAATCTCATTCCTAAAACTCAGAGGATGAGCACAACACCAAAAATGATAGAAAGTACAGAGCAAATAAGAAATTAATAACTCAGAAAGTAAATAGAACAAGGAAACTGATAAAAATCTAAAAATTGGTTGCTTGTCTGAGGGAAGGAAACCCAACAATCTAATATTCTTGAAAAGCCTAGCAAACAAAATTGAAATAAAGAGGGAACTACTAAAATCAATAGTGAGAAACTAGATATAGGGACACATATTTAAATTATTTTTAAAAATTAAGAAATTCTGCACACAAATCCATGCTTACAATATTAAAAACCTGGATAAAGTCGATTATTTCTATTCATCCTAATTTCTCCTGCCTCAACATACATTGTAAAAAATGAATAGTATTTTACAGTGTACAGTACAGGTTTGTTACCTATAGGTATTATGTTGGATAGCAGATCTCTACAACTTATTCATCTTGGACAACAGAAACTTTGCATATGTCCAAACTCATGAAGGGTTTGCATGAGTTTACATGAAATGTATACAGTATTTTTGTGTATAAATTATACCTCAATAAAGCTAAAAATAAAAAGAACAGTATTCAACTAATTTCTTATAATGGCACAAGCTAAATTAATTTCAGAATACTCTATTACTGTTTTACTTTTGTTAAAACATTGTTTAATTGTTTTGTCTCCAGTCCTTTTCTCTAATAATAATTTTATATATTACATCTCTTCTTATCTACTTATCAGATAATTTATCTATCTTTAATCTCTTCTTTCATAGAATGTTATACATATAAGCCCTCCAATATTTGCAAAACTCGTTTAAGCTTCCTGGAAGCAGTTTGCTAGCTCCTAAGGTGAAGATAAATTGGAGTCTTATTGCAAACACCAAAATATACACTTATTCCGGTAGGTATAAGTGTAAATTTGTGTGGTCTTACATCTTCCCCCAAATGCACTGTGCTTCAGTGGTCTCAGCTGGATATCTGGGTTAAAATAAAGAACAAGAAGCCCCATGCTTCATTTGATCTCAGCTTTCCTAAGGTCATAAATAATGAAAGACAAATTGTGCCTTCCTAGTACTTCCAAAGAGTCATCAGGCATGAAGGCATGGCAGTGGAACAGAGCATTAGAATATAATCAGGCTATTTGTATATTAACAGAAGCAACACCTGTTGATCCTGATCTCTGAACTTTGCGTTCTTCAAAATAGGTGCTTAAATTTCCTGTGCTAATAACTCTGTAAATTGTAACATTATCTTCATGGGAAATACTGATCTTTCTTTCCCTCTTAACAAATATTTGTTAAACACCTTTCAATATGTCCTAATTTTAAAAGCCATATATTAAAACTATGTAATAATCACTAAGCTCGTGGCAACTGAATGGTCAATGTTCTTTTCATAAGAATAGAAAACATAATGGGAATTTGAAGTCTATATTGGCTATTATTAATTTAATTACACCTGGTAGTTTTAAGCATAAAATAATTTGTCCTTGGTTTCTTTATTTTTTAAATAATTTATTATAGTTGATTTACAATGTTATGTTAGTTTCTGGTGTACAGCAAAGTGATTGTTATACATATATATGATAGTTTGCATATGCTAATCCCAAACTCCCAATCCATCCCTCCCCCACCTCTCCTTCCCCTTGGTAACCATAAGTCTGTTCTCTATGTGAGTCTGTTTCTGTTTCATAGATAAGTTCATTTGTGTCGTATTTTAGATTCCATATATAAGTGATATCATATGGTATTTTTCTTTGACTTGCTTCACTTAATATGATAATCTCTAGGTACATCCATGTTGCTGCAAATGGCATTATTCCATTCATTTTTACAGCTGAGTAGTATTCATATATATATATATTCATGTATATATATACACCACATCTTCTTTATCCATTCTTCTGTCGATGGACGTTTAGTCTGGTTCCCTGTCTTGGCTATTGTAAATAGTGTTACCATGTATAAGGATGCATGTATCAATATCTTTTTGAATTATAGTTTTGTCCAGATATATGCCCAGGAGTGGTTTCTTATAAAACATGAAGCTCATTGATTAACATAATATGAATACATCTTTCTTTGATTTCTTGGCTCAGACACATCATTTAACTCTTTTGAACCAATTTTTCTCATATGTAAGGTGGAAATATCATTTATATCCTGGGATTATTAAATGTTTTAATAGATAATAATGAATGATATGTAATATATGAACATCATTAACATGTCTATCATTTCTGTTGGTGATATCAGATTTTTTGCAGTTGTCTGGCAGTTGGTCTAGGAGAGGATCAGAATGAACAATAATAAAAGCTTAGTCCAGGCATAGGGAACAGTATATTCAAAGATATATCCATGTGTAAAATCATGGTGTGTTAGAAATACTGTGTCACTGGTGCTTAGGGTGAGATAGTCAAAGATGAGTCTGGAGAGTATGGTAGAGCCTGGGCCTTACTGAATTTTATGTCATCCTAAAAGCCATGAAGAGTCACCAAACTGTTTTACATGGCAAATCACATAAGATTTGTATTTTAGAAAGAGTCATCTCACAGTAGTGAGTAGAATGTGTCGGAGGGACTGTTGCCCTTTTCTAGTCGAGGGCAGTGTTATGAGCCCTTGATGAGCCCATTGACGATTCTAAGAGGGACAGTGACAGTGAAGAAAGAGAGAGAAGGACAGAACAGAGAGCTAATACATACGAGGTAGATCACCAGGATTCGGTGACAATGGTATTTAGAGGGCAAAAGGAAGAATAAAGTTTAATTTCAATGACACCAATTTAGATAAACTAGGAGGAGGCTCATGTTATTCTCCAAATTAGAGAACAGAGGAAGATCAGGTTTAAGAAGGAAATGGTGAGTTTAAAGTGCCTTATCTTCACCAAAGATAAAGTTCATATTTCCAGTTGTCAGCTACATACAAGAGTCTTGGGTTTAGTTGGGTGTATGACAGCCTTCAACATGTATGTCATAATTGAAGCCATGGGAATGGATGAGATTTCTTAAAGTGAGATGCCAAAGGCTGTGTTCTGGGGGTCATTGTTATTAATAGTTAGGCAGAAGATAAAATAGTAACCAAAGTGATTCATTTAAATGAAATAATGGAGGAAAATAATTTATTAGACGTAGTACACTGACATTAGGGATCAGATGAAATGTTGGATCTTATTGCTTCATAAGAATGTTTCATTCCAGCAGTGCCAGAAATTATATTCTGCCTCATAGAGAAAACCTAATTAACTGTGGTTAACTAAAAACAGCAAGATTTTTTTCCCCCTAAGGTAATGAGAAGGTAGGAGGAAGGTATTCTAGCTGGTATAGCAACTCCAACATGTTGTTAAAATTCTAGATTTCTACCCTGCCACTGTTAGATGTGAGTTTTCTTGTTTCGGCTACATAAGTGCAAGATGGTTCTTCTGCTTCTGGCCATTTACTTGTTTCCTAAGGGAAACTGCTCTCCCCAAGGCATGGCTGAGGAAAGCAAGGGTGTCCATGTTCCATGCCTTGTAAACTTATCGGCCATGTATGATTGTACCAAGATGAACAGTTTTAAGATGGCCTGGAAAGTGTTGATGGTAGTTAGCAGATCCCACTAGATTCACTAATTATCAGGAATTTGAATAGGGAAATATAGAGAAAATTACTTAATTGGTAGCTCGAGGGGAAATGGACATAGTAACTGAGCCATGTTGGTAGCAGAAAAACTAGAGTGATGCAGGGACTCTCATAGTGGGAAGGGTTAAAAGTTGACCAGATTTTTACAGTTGCCCTGGTGCCTGAAAGATGTTTTCGTGCCATGAGGACCAAGAGCACTGTGGTATCTCTTCTTCCTGTACGGGCTGGGTGCTTGGCTTTTCTTGAATTTCCTTGACAACTAATCATGTGCCTAGGATTCTTACTTTCTTCATTCCCTGTGCATCCTATCAATTAGATCCTCATTAATTAAAATAACTTGACTCTGTATTTTGCAAAGAGAATCACAAACAAACATATGCACACATACTTTATTCACTATTCTTTGAACATTCTTGCTAGATTCTAACCAATGATTTTAAGGAAATAACCAATAAAGTGAAATCAAACACTCATGAAATCATGAGATCAATATCTCTAAATTTAAGACAAGTAATGAAGTGGAAACCATTCTGAAAGTTAGTGAATTCTCGCCAAGGTTAATTACTTTATATAGAATGGGAAAAATATAATACTCATATTTTGAAAAATAATAGTAAGAACTATGGAGTATACAAAAGTTGATTTCTGGATACTTTGAAATTTTAACTGAAGCCATGTCAAATAAAATCAAATACACTTAATATTATCTTAGCAAAGATATTAAGAAGCTGGAGAGTATAGCTGCCTATAAAATGAAATTATAAAGATTTTGAGCTTTCATAAATTATCTATTGTGTGGGAAAAAGAATAAACACAATATTTACTCAGTACTTAATATATGGCCTATACACAACACTGAATTTTCCAGAATAAATTATGTCAGACTATGCTTCATCAATCATAGGACTGTAAGGTGAGTCAGAAATAATCTTAGTGACTAGGATTTGAGAAACTTAAAGAGATTGAAAGCAAAAGATTCTCAGATTCAATGTTATCACTGCACATGTCTTTCAAGTGCCAAAGATTTGAGAGGGCACTAGGAAACAGATTTATGAGCTATATATCAGAACCACTGGCTAGTATGTGGTCTGAAGTCACTGCAATCCAAAGATTCTGACAATGTTGTTCCTCTTCTTTTTCTGTCCATCAGTATGTGTGAGCTAATCCCACCATATCCCAGCTTGCAAATTTTCCATCTAACTGGATTCAACCCTACTCTTCTGGGACTATCTTGATGCATTTAAAAAATAATTTTGTTGAGTGAGGGAAAGATTCATGATTTAAATAGTCATAATTATTATCTGTAATTTATATATTTTTGTGCGAATGTATTTTCAAGATCTGTGTCCTGCACTACGTGGAAAGCTCTGTGAGAGCAGGGACCATATTTATTCTGTACATTTCTCTCTCTTCAGTGCTTAGCTTAGTAATCAGGCACATTAGAGATGGTCCATAAAGATTTGGTACATTAATAATAATGGAAAATAGTTTTAAAATTTATCTGCCCAATTCTCCAACTCTGCCATTTTTATCAGCTCTTTATTCTTTATTTCTTGACCCTTAGGCATGGTTTAGATTTATTGGAATCTGATGCAAGATAGTAGGGATGATACGAATAATACAAATGAAGAGGTACTTTAAAATTTGGCTTTCTAGAACACTGAAAATTTAAGCTTAATTAGTATAATTCTCACAACATTCAAGTTTTTTGGAAGTTTTTCAGGAGATTTAATAAGTAGAATTTTTATTATTTGCTGCAGTAGAAATGTGAGATAGGATTATTATTTGAAAAAAAAATATTTGTTGACTGGAACTAAATGGAACTAAAGATTCCAGTGCAAGTCCTATTAGTTGCAAAGAGTAATTTTCAATACACCATGGTGTTTTCTATAATATACTATTTACCACTGAATTGAAAATCAGACTTCAAATAATAAGAAAAACTTTTACTTATATACATATATTTTCTATTATCAGTCTTTTTAAATTTTTGAATAGTTGTAGGGAGCTATGTTTGCTGATCTGGTGGAATCTGAAATGCTTGTATTTAATTTCAAGAAATAAATGAATTCACAACTATTTTATACAAAGAAAAGAGAAATTTACTTATAATTCATTCAACATCTGTTATTTTGTAGATGGTTTCCAAGATAAGAAAGTATACTTATTGCTTGTGGTAATGTCATTATTAATACACTTTTATTATTTTGACTGAATAGTGTTTTTATATTTCACTGAACAAACTGTAAAGCTGAAGATTTTATTCACAACACACTTAAGATCTAAAAACTAGTTCCCAGCAGTCCTAAATGCTTGTAAACAAATCAATATATTTGTCTGTAATTTGTTTCTTCCTCTTCTCTCTCTGCCTCTCTGTCTGCTTCTCTCTCCCTCCCTCCCTCTCTCTCCTAGCCTTCTCATTATGCTACATTCTGACTAAAATTAAAACGTGGATTTTTAGAAGCAGTTTTCTTTACATCAGAAGTGAAGTCATTCGGTGAGAATGATATTTAAGTAGTGTCCAGTTCCACTTTAGGTAAATCATCATCTATTTTGCCAAACTGGTTTGGCTGTTGGGATTTGAGTTGACCTATCAGGTTAGTGGACAAAACAAACTTTTAAGTCAGGCAAATGTTGGATATCTGCCTTATTAAAAAATTGTCAAAGTTTTGATCTTTGAGCTGGCTTAGGAAGTGTTTTTAAAGTGATAACATTTGGTTTACATAACTTTTGTTTAAATAATCTTTTTTATATAAATACTAGCACCGGTTCAGGTAATACAAAAATGGACAAAAACCAGTTCCTGATTCTTGACAACAAGAAATGTTTCCTGGTCTCCAACAGCGTTCTACAATATGTAAGGCAGAAGTTAAACTACACTCAGTGTCTTCAGTAATGGCTGTTTGGGGGCATGTTAGGCTGTGGGGCAGAGGGATGAATCATTGAACATTATCTAAATACAACCTGGGATACGCATTCTACTGGAGTTTCCAAAAATCAGCTCACAGAAAGAAGAGAGGCGAAGATAAAGGGATGAACAAATGGTGAAGTGACAGGAACACCTAATGAGTTCCTCAACACTCGTATGTCTAACAGGCAACTGAAAAATGCTACATAATTGTTTAACATCTAACTTTGTATACTCAAAGTGGAACTTTTGGCTCCATGTGCCAAATCCGATCTTTCCTCAGTTTCCAGTTTCCCTTTGGCTCAGAAAATGACACCTTCGTATAGTCAATTGCTTAAGCCAAAAATTTAGAAATTGTTCTTTGTTTCTCTCTTTCTGCCATTCCCATATACAGTCCATTAGCAAGGTCTCCTGGCTTTATCTCCAAAATATTCTTCCTACCTCTTAATTTATTTTTATCCTGATCACCACCACCCTAGGCCAATCCATCATAACTCATTTGGATAGTCACCCACTTTTGCCACCTTCCCCTGCCATCCCTCTTCTTTTCAGCATACATAGTGATGCTTTCAATCTATCAACTAGATCATATCTTTCTTCCATTGAAAACCTTCAATGGCTCCCTATTACACCTGGGATGAAACACAAACTCCCTGACATGGCCGATCAGTCCACACTTGCTCTGGTATTGCCAACCTTACCCACCTCATCTCACACTTCTCTTGCTGTTGCTCCCTATACATTACTTTGACCTTCTTTCTTTTCCTCATCATGCTTGTTACTGCCTCAGATCTTCCTTTGGTTGCTATTTTCTGTTCTTGAAATTTTTTTTTTTGGTCACTTTTGTGGCTGGTTCCTCACAATTCAGGTCTTAACTCAAATGGTACTTCTTCAAAGAGGTCTTCCCTGACCATCCTATCTAAAGTATCTCCCTGTAACTCTCTACTACATAAGTTTGCTTTTATTAGCTTATCAGAACTTTTGCTATGTGACATTAACTTGCTAATTTATTTGTTCAATTATTTATTTTCCATTTTTCTCCCACTGAACATAAAGCTCCTTGAAGGTAGGAACTTGTCACATTCAAGGTCCCCATCCCAGCTTCTAGAAAGTGCAGAACACCTTGCAGGCACTCCATATATACTTGACAAATGAATGAATGAATGCATGAGCAGACAAAATTATAGAGGGAAGTAATGATCACTAGGTACCATTATAACTTAGTCAAAACCAGGTCTTGGTAGAATAATCTAATTCTCTTTGTGAAGTAGGTTTGATCAACCTAAAGACTTGGGTAATGCTGTAGACATAAAATATATGGATTTCAGAAAAAAAGGAAAAATATTATAAAATATATGTAGACAAGATAGAGAAATGTAAATTAACTTTATAATTATTTGGGTTCAAATTGCTCTCTTCTTGAATACATTATTTCACCGAATTGACTTAAATGAATATTATTGAGTTATTACTATATGCTAAGCACCTTATGAGGTAGGAGACATTCATTTACATTTGTGTGTAACACAAAACTTGTGGAATCTAATTTGAAAACCAAATTAGATTAAAAATAACATGATAGGTTGACATAATGGTCTAAATTTAACAGAAAATTAATAAGGATTAACATAAGGATTAACAGAGTCCTGAAACGTGTTTGTACAAAAGATTTAAACATGACAACACCCAGAAAAAAAATCTGTGGGTGCTACCCAACTGTCAGTTTAAGAAGTTAGAGATAGGATGTAGCTGATAAAAATACCTCAGTTGCCTTAATAGAAAGCTTATACTCTGCCCAAAACAGAGAAATTCAGTCCTGAGAGTCAGAGTAAGAACAAAGGCTAGAAATGACAAGGGATAGATTTAAATATTATATTAGGATACACTTTCTAGTAATCAGATTAAGAGTTTGAAGAAACATCTTCCACTACTTGTTGGATGACCATTTTTAGAGTAATTGTGGAGAGGCTTCATGCTATATTTTATTCTGTAGATTTACAGATTTTCAGTAAAGAGTGTGCCTTGTTGAACCCTTCAAAGATAAATAGGTAAAATGCATCAGAACACTAAGAGAATCTAGAAAATATGTAGTGTCATAAGTAAAGGAGTGTAACAAGGGAACCCACTTGTGGCAGGAGAATATTACTCCAAACGAAGACTGTAACTAGAATTCATTAGATTTTTCTTATTTTATACCCAATACGTTTGAAGTATGAGTTAATTGTACCATATTCATTAATTTGATGTCATTATGTTTGTTTTTGTTTCCTTTACTCTCTTTTAAAAGCAACTTATAGAAGTATAAGACATACAGAAAAGTATACAAATCACAAGTGTATAGTTCAATAAATTATCATAAATTGAACATACCTATGTAACCAGCACCCAGATCAAGAATCAGAATATTACTAACACCAAGAACACTCCCCTTGTTCCTGCTTCTAGTCACTGCTCCTGCAAGGGCAGCCACTATTCTGATTTTTAACACCATAGGTAGGTTTTGACTATACTTGAACATTGATAAATCATACATTATGTATTCTTTTCCCATCCTTTTCCCATTTTTCACTTAACATTGTTTGTGGGGTTCGTCCAGGTATGAAGATATCATTCTTTTGCTCTCATTGCTGTACCGTATTTCATTTTGTGAATATACTATAACATATTTATTTGTTCTATTGCTAATGGGCATTTGAGGAGTTTTCAGCCTGGGACTATTACAAACAGTGCTGCTATGAACATTCTTGTGCAGGTTCTGTGATGAATATGGATAGGAGAATTCATAGGTGGTAGAATTGCTGAGTCATAAAGTACCCTTATACTCAGCTTTCATTGATATTGCCCACTAGTTTTTAAAATGGTTTTACCAGTTTATACTTCCACAACCAGAAATGCCATTGTGCCACTTTCTAGCCAACACTTCGTTGATCTTTATCATTTCGGTCAGTCTGATAGCTGAATAGTGATATCTCATTGTGGTTTTAATTTTTACTTTCTTGATGATTGATGAAGTTGAATACTTTGCATATGTCTATTCACCATTTACGAAGCACTCATTTTTCTATTGGTTTGTCTCTCCTGATTTGTACCTGTTCTTGAAATATTCTGGATATGAATTCTCTGTTGCATATACTAATTGGAAATCTCCTCTCCAAATTTGTGAGATGTATTTTCATTCCTAGTGGTGTGTCTTTTGATAAGAAATCCTTAATTTTAATATTTTTCACTTTATCAGATTTTATAGTTACTGCTTTTTGCACCGTATTTAAGAATGCTTTGCCTACTCCAAAGTCTGGAAATGTTCCATATAGTTTTCTTCTAAAAATGTGATTGTTTTACCTTTTACATTCAGATTTGTAATCCATTTAGAATAAATTTTTGAGTAGGGTCAAAATTAATTTTTTTCTGTTTGGTCTTCTAATGGACTCAGAACCATTTATTGAATGAACTATCCTTTCTTCACTGTACTGCAGTGTGTGTTTATCATTAATCAGGCAACTGTGTATGTGTGAGTCTGTCTCTATAGACTCTATTCTGTTCAACTGGTCAGTTTCTCTTTCATCAATCACACACTATCTTAATGATGGTTTTACAATAGTTTTATAATAGTGAGTCCTCCAGTTTGGGTGGTGTTCTTCTTCTGTTCCCTTTATCAATTTATTGCCTCCTGGCTCCAAATTCACTCTTAATTGCCCAGTCTCTGATGAAAATTGTCCTTTTAAATGTTTTCCCTTTGTCATTTGGTATGAAGTTGAGCATTGTTAGTAGAGGGCACTGGAGAGACATTGCAAGAGAAGGGTTTTGCTTCCCGGTTCTGCAAATTCTGAAGCGTGCATGGCTTCTCCAGGGTTCAGCTCCTGCAGCATGCACAGCTGGCTATTCCAGTACCAGGCTCCTGCAGTGCATGGCAGCCAGAAGCACCCAGTGCCTGCGGCGTTCCCCAATACCCCACCTCGGGTAGTTTTGTAACAGCATGACTCCAGTGAGACACCGCTGTCCGAGCAACTTTCCCCAGCATGCCAGAGAGTGAATTTCCAGCAATTCCCACCAATGCACGCAACAGGCATTTCCTTGCCATTTAGAAAGCCACTGCCATACTTAAGATATGGGGTTCTTTGCCCTACTGAGACTTCTGGCTGTGTGTTCTAATTCATCCTAAGGGTATGACTGTTCCTTATATCTGCTATTTATACAGTTTTTAGTTTTTACTTCTAGACAATCTCTCATTGTTACAACCCTCTGTTACTATAAATAGTTCTTTGTATTAAACTTTCCCAGATTAAATTACAGTGTGGTTTCTTTCTCCTGATTTTATCTAGGTTGACATAATATCTTTAAAATAAAGTCTTCCACTCTGAACATGGTACGTTTTTCCATTTAGTTAGTTCTATTCTTGTACAACATTTGATAGATTTATCACTTTTTTTAACATGCATTGATGTTATTGTAAATGGTATCTTTTATATTTAGTATTAATTTTGTTATTGTTATATAGGAATCTAACTGATTTTTCACAATTTGCCTTTTATTCACTGAACTTGCTAAATTCACCTTTTATTTCTAACAGTGTGCCTGCATAGTCTTCTGTATTTTTCCACATACACATTTAACACTTATGCAAATCACTGAATTTACTTTTTCCTTCTAATTCTTATGCTTTTTATTTCTGTATCTTGACTTATTGCATGTTTACATTTAACACCTTCAATACGAGGTTAAACATAACTGGTAATAGCAGATACTCTTTTTCCTGGAAAAAAATTTCAGTATTACACCATTAAGGATGATGCATACTGTAGTTATTTATCATTAGATACTCTTTATTAGATTAGGAAGGTTCCTTCTATTCCTAGTTTGTTAAGGATTTTATTATTATTTTAAAATCATGAGTGGGTGTCAAATTTTATTAAGTATTTTCTCTTTGTGTAGATCTTATATTATTTCAAAACTTTTTTTAATTAATACATAAAATTAGTTGCTTTTCTAATGTAAAAACACTCTGTATTACTGCAATGAACCGAAGTCGTTGGGATGTACTATCCTTTTTATTCATTGATAGATTCAATTTCCTAAATGCTGTTTAAGATTTTTGTATTTATGTTGACAGTGGTTTATAGTTTTCCTTTCTTGTCTTATAATGTCCTTGTCAAGTTTTGTACATAGGTTATTCTGATCTCAAGTTTTGTATCTACGTTAACTGATCTCAAGATTTAGGAAGTGTTCTTGAAAGTTTTGTATAATGTTTGTATTATTTATTCTTCTTATATTTAAAAGATTTCACTAGCAGAACTACCTGGGTTTGGGGTTTTCTTTGTGAGATTTTTCTTTTAATTTTTATTTTGCAATAGTTTAGACTTACAGAAAAGTTGCAGACATAGTACAGAGAGTTCCTATACAGTTCCTACACACTCTCAACTCAGTTTCCCTTAATATGAACATTTCCCATAATCATAATACAGTTATCAAAACTAGGAAATTAACGTTGGTATTATACTATTCACTAAATTACAGACATCATTCAAATTTTGTCAGTTTTTCTACTAATGTCTTTGTCCCAGGAACAATCTAAGATCCCACATTGTATTTAGTTGTCTTCTTAGTCTCCTTCAGTCTGTGACAGTTCCTAATTCTTTCCTTATCTTTTATGACATCGACACTTTTGAAGATTTCTGTTCAGCTTTTTTTTGTAAAATGGCCTTTGATACGACTTTGTCTGATATTTTCTTATGAGTAGATGAAAGTTATGCATTTTACCAAGAATATCATAAAAGTTATATGTTCTTCTCAGTGCATGATAACTAGGAGTACATAATATCAATATGTTTATCCTGGTAATGTTAACCTCAATTACCTAGTTAAGGTGGTGTCTGCAGAATTTGTCTACTTTAAGTTACTATTTTTTCCTTCAAAATTAATAAATATCTTGGGGGAGATACTTTGAGACTCTGTAAATGTCCTATTTCTCCTCAAACTTACACTCATTAATTTCAGCATACATTGATGCATCTTATGGAATTTACCTAATATTGATTTTTTATTTCCCTCATTTTTCCTACACTTATTAATTGGAATTCAGAGCTGTACTTTGTCATTCATTTATTTACATATTAAGTTATTTATTTATATCAGGATGAGTTCATGGTTATTTATTTTATTCTATGGGTTATAAACTAATACGATTATTATTTATTTTGCTTCTCAAATTATTTCCCCTTCAGTCATTCTGTGTCTTTTTGACATTTTTTTGGAGCACCGTCTCACATTCTGGCACCGCAAGATAGTCCTTTCTTAGTTGATGGATCTAGGAATATATGTTGCATATTAATCCACACATACACATACATCTATATTTCTGTATCTATCCATCTGTATGTGTGCTTATACCAATTCCTGCAATTCTAATACAGCACTACAGAATTCCTGCTAGCCTTCTTCCTTTTCTTATTTGTAATTTCTTTGGCAAAAAGAAGCATAGTTCTTATTATTTACAATATATTTAACTTTCCTTCAATTCTAGTTGGAACAAACATTAATTTATTTCAAAATTGCTAACCCAAACCCCTATTGCTAACACATTTAGTAAGCAGAATAAGGTATTTTACAGTTCTTTTTGTCTTTAGCATTAGAGTATTTAGTCAAAGTACGTTTTTCTCAGTTACCTAGGTTAGTTCTTTTCTTCTCCCTCTCCTTCAAAGTGGTTCCATCATTTCTGGGCACATGGTTAGGTTAGGTTCCTTTGCTACAGTCCATATTGTATTTTGGGGTCCTCCCACATCTTGATTGATTTAAATTGTTTATTTGTTTTGGTATGTGAAACATTACTAGAGTTCTACGAGTAAGAGACAAGCCAAAGGACATACTTAGAGAAGTGACGTTCCTTCCTCATACCTACTACTCCTTTTTCAGTCCCCCTTTTCCTCTACACCTTCCCCACCCCATTAGTGATCAATCTCTTTAGTTTCTGGTTTAGCATTCCTGTACAGTCATCCCTTGGTATCCCTGGGAGGATTGGTTTCTGGACCCCCAGTAGATACCCAAAACCACAGATGCTCATGTCCTATATATAAAATGGAGTAGTATTTGTATATAGCCTATGCAAATTCTCTGGAATACATTAAGTCATATCTAGATTACTTATAGTAACTAATACAATATAAATGCTATGTAAATGGTAGTAAATACAATGTAAACACTATGTTGCTGCTGTGTGGCAAGTTCAAGTTTTGTCTTTTGGAACTTTCTGGAATTTTTTTCTGCATATTTTCAATCTACATTTGGTTGAATCTGTGGATGTGGAACCCATGAATATGGAAGGCTGACTGTATTTCTTTTGCACAAATGAGTGGATACATGTATATTTTCTTACGCTCTTTCTTACATGAAAGGTAGATGACTATAGATACTCTTATTTGCGCTTACTTTTTTCACTTAATAGTAAATTCTGGAAATTACTTCATATCAGTTCATAGAGATTTTTTTATACAGCATAATTCTCCACTGTGTATTGTACCATTTCTTCACCTGATCTCCTATATATAGGCATTTATGTTGTTTCTAACATTTTGTAATTACAAAGAATGCTGTAATGAATAACCCTGTGCATATGTATTTTTTCATTTTTGGAAGCATATCTTCATGGTAGATTCCTAGATATGGGATTATTGGCCAAAAGGTAAGGACACATGTACTTTTCTTACTTATTGTTCAATTCCCCTCCTGAAAGGCTGTACCAGCTTGCATTCCCACCAGTAATATATGAGTGCTTGTTTCCCTCTAGTTTCACCAACAGAATGTGCCATAAATTTTAAATACAAGTGAGAAATGGTATAGCAGTGCTTTCTACATTTTCATTTCTCTAATTGTGAGTGTTTTTGAACATCTTTTCATGTGTTTGATGGATATTTTTATAACTTTTTGTCTGTTCATGATTCTTTGTGGAAAGATTTTAAATAAAATATTTAATTTCTTTATTAGAGAGTGGAAATTTTAAATTTTCTATTTTTTCTTCTATCAGTTTTAAGTTGAGTTTTTCTAGAAAAATTTCCATTTTATATATATTGTCAAATATGTTGATGTAAGCTGCTAATAATATCTTTATTCTATTTTTAATGTCTTTAGGGTTAGGTAAGTAGTGATAGTGATGCCTACTCTTTCATATCTAATGTTGATCATTTGTATTCTCTACCTCTCATTCTCTCTCTCTCTCTCATTCTCTTGATCTGTCTTGCTAGGAGTTTATTAGTTTTGTCTTTGCAAAGAATCAACTTATGACTCATTATACTGTGAGAAAGCCAAGCAACTATGTCAGAGAAAATCAAAACTTCTAGCCAACAGCCCCAGGAAAGCTACTAACCAGCAGCCAGAAACAACTTCCAATTTCCAGCCTTAGGAGTGAGGTCATTTTGGACTTCTGCCTGTTCTACACCCCAGCCAAAATCAAGTGAAGAAGAAGCACTTAATGGTGAATGCATAGAATCCTGAGAAATAATTGTCATTGTTTTAACTCATTAAACATCACAGGTACTTTGTTATGCAACAACAGGTAACTGAAACACCAAAACAGAGCTTGTATCACTATCTAAGTTAAATAAGATAATAGTATACACTAGAGATATTAGAGAGAAAATATTTTATAGTGACAGCTTTGCTCATAATTTGGATATGGAGTGAAAAAAAAAGAGAAATTAAGAAGAATTCCTAGGCTTTGTCTGAATAAGGCTAGATGGGTGTTGGTATCCTTAACTAAAACAGGAACTACTAGGGGAGAAGTGAGCTCATGTTTGAAGGCAGGTTTTATTGTAGGCCTGTTAAAAACTTAAATGCTTTTTAGACATCCAGTAGAGATATCAGTGGTCAGCCTGATGTTCTGGGAAGAGGTCAGGACTGAAGACATGCATTTGAGAGTCCTTGGCATATCAACATGTGTGGTATTTAAAGTAAGGGACTGTTTGTTTTTTTGGTATTGAGTTGTATGTGTTGTTTGTATATTTTGGAATTTAAGCCCTTGTCATGTGCTCATTTGTGAATATTTTCTCCCAGTCCATAGGTTGTCTTTTCAACTTGATTATGGTTTTCTTTGCTGTGCAAAAACTTATAAGTTTGATTAGGTCTTATTTGTTTATTTTTGCTTTTATTTCTTTTGCGTTGGGAGACTGACCTAAGAAAACATTGTTACGATTTATGTCAGAGAATGTTTTTCCTATGTTCTCTTCTAGGAATTCTATGATGTCATGTCTTATATTTAAGTCTTTAAGCCATTTTGAGTTTACTTTTGTGTATGGTGTGAGGGAGTATTCTAAGTTCATTGATTTACATGCAGCTGTCCAGCTTTACCAACACCTCTTGCTGAGGAGACTGTCTTTTGACCATTGTATATTCTTGCCTCCTTTGTTGAAGATTCATTGACTGTAGGTTTGTGGGTTTTTTTCTGGGCTCTCTATTCTGTTCCATTAATCCATATGTCTGTTTTTTGTGCCAATGCCATGCTGTTTTGATTACTGTAGCTTTGTAGTATTGTCTGAAGTCTGAGAGGGTTATACCTCTAGCTTTGTTGTTTTGGCAATTCTGGGTTTTTTATGGTTCCATATGAATTTTTTGATTATCTGTTCTAGTTCTATGAAAAATGTCATGAGTAAATTGATAGGGATTGAATTAAAGCTGTAGATTGCTTTGGGTAGTATGGCCATTTTAACAATATTAATTCTTTCAGTCCAAGAACATGGGATATCTTTCCATTTCTCTGAATCACCTTCAGTTTCCTTTATCAATGTTTTATAGTTTGCAGCATATAAGTCATTCACCTTTTTGGTCAGATTTATTCCTAAGTATTTTATTTTTTTGATGCAATTTTAAAAGGGATTTTTAAAAACTTTCCCTTTCTGATATTGCATTGTTAGTGTAAAGAACTGCAACAGATTTCTGTATGTTAATCTTGTATCCTGCTACCTTGTAAATTTGTTTATCAGTTCTAATAGCTTTTGTGTGGTGTCTTAAGGGTTTATCAAATCAAAAAATGGGCAGAAGACCTAAATAGACATTTCTCCAAAGAAAACATAGAGATCCCCAAGAGGCACATGCAAAGATGCTCAACAGTGATAATTATTAGAGAAATACAAATTAAAACTACAATAAGTTATCACTTCACACTGGTCAGAATGGCCATCATCAAAAAGTCTACAAATAATGAATGCTGGAGAGGGTGTGGAGAAAAGGGAAACCTCTTACACTGTTGGTGGGAATGTAAATTGGTGCAAACACTAAGGAAAACAGTGTGGAGATTCCTTAAAAAACTAAAAATAGAGTTACCACATGGCCCAGCAATCCCATTCCTGGGCTTATATCTGGAAAAGAGGAACACTCTAATTTGAAAAGATACATGTGCCCCAATGTTCAGAGCAACACTATTTACAATAGCCAAGACATGGAAGCAACCTAAGTGTCCAGAGACAGATGAATGGATAATGAAGAGGTGATATATATATATATATATATATATATATATATATATATATGCACACACACAAAAAATGAGATATTATTCTGCCTTAAAAATAATGAAATAATGCTTTTTGCAGCAACATGGATGCACCTAGAGATTATCATACTAAGTGAAGTACATCAGGCAGAGAAAGACAAATATCATGATATCACTTATTTGTGGAATCTAAAAAAACGATACAAATGAGCTTATTTACAAAACAGAAACAGACTCACAGACATAGAAAACAGTCTTATGGTTACCAAAGGGGAAAGGGGGCAGGGGAGGGATAAATTAGAAGTTTGGGATTAACAGATACACACTACTATATATAAAACAGATAAATAATAAGGACTGACTGTATAGCACAGGGAACTATACTCAATATCTTATAATAATCTTTAATGGAAAAAAATCTGAAAAATAATATATTATATATATATATATTATATATATATATATGTATCACTGAATCACTTTGCTGTGCACTTGAAACTGACACAACATTGTAAATTAACTGTATTTCAATAAAAACACTAATTGTACCATATACAAAAAAAAAAAAATAGAGTATGGGACCAAATCAAATCATCCAGGATGTGAGAGTGTTAATAGAGAAGTAAATGCGGGTTTGTTAGGGTTCTATTGTTATAAGCAACAATAGTCAATGCTCACTGACTTAAAGAACAGGAATGTGTTACATGGATATCAACAGGGAAATTGGAAGTAGCCTTGTCCAGGAGTCAAGGGAGAAGGGGCCCAGTCAAGCTCCTGTCACTGGGACAGTTTGCTTAGGACACATGCCCTAACTGCTTCAGGACATGTACTGTCCTGCTGCTGGATTCAATGTCCTTGGTCCAATTCTGAAAGTGGAGAGTTCCCCAAATGCCAGAGCATAAATTCCCAACACTCTGGGAGAGGGATTCAGAAATGAATAAATTGATTTAAAGAAAATGATGATTTAACATACTTGAGTTAGAAGAGTGAAATTTGTATTTCTTTTAAATATATTTCTATTTTATGCTCATGATTACTGTGAAAATTTTATTATGCAACATTCTTTTTCATTTAATAATAAAAATGTTAAATGTAGTAAAGTTGGTAAATTTGACTTTTTTCATACCACAGTTTGTTGTAGCCCCAAATGTGAAATTACATAAGCATTGTAGGCTGTTCTTCCTGAGCCTAAGTCTGAGTATCATGTTAAAATCAGTTCACTGTTCATCTACAATGCAGAATAATAAGAAATCAATAATTGTATGTTTAATTATAAGGAAAAGAAATTAATTATAGGAAAATATTTATTTTCATTATTTTTATTTTCTCAAAGAGACATTTTTCTTTAAATATGCTCTACTTTCTCTTTAGAAAATAGGTCACAATGGTCATGACCAGGCTCTTCTTTAACCTTGGGGGTTTCTAAATTGTCATTAATCTGTTTAATTTAATTCATTCTTCAAATGTATATTAAGCAGCTGAGGAATAACAAGCAGAAGTGGAGACTAACCACAGAGGAGAAGGAAGAAAGCCAAGGAAGGAAAAATGTTGAGGAGGAAGAAAATAGAAAAGGAAGGCATTATGGGATGAGGAAGCAAAATAAGTGGAAAGAAAACAAAATGTTCAAAGTAAGACAGTACTGGGAAGCTAGAGACTCTGAGTCTGTATCCGGAAGAAGCTGCAGAACAACAGGAAGCGCGAAGAAGGAGAAGGAAGTCAGGGCCACACCTTTCTGTCCGTTGGGTGAGGCAACCGTGGCTCTCTGGTCTTCCTGACTACACACAGTGTGGGGGATGCTCACTGCTTTTGGAGGTGGCCCCCCTATTCAGCTACAGGAATAACTCAAGTGACAAAACACTTTGGCCATTTCAGTCTTTAAGGCCTGAATCTAGGATTTAGAGTCTTATTCTAGGCAGACCTGGGAATCTTTTTGTTTTTTCCTGTTTGACTAAAATTTTTTTTTAATTGAAGTATAATTGGCTTACAATGTTATGATAGTTTCAGGTATACAGCACAGGAATAAGAAGAGCAAATGGGAAGCAATATGGATGGACCTAGAGAGTAATATACTTAATGAAGTAAGTCAGACAGAGAAAGACAAATATTACATGATATCACTTATATGTGGAATATAAAAAATAAAACTATGCAAAACTAAAAAAGACTCACAGACATAGAAAATAAACTTGGGGTTACCAAAGGGGAGAGGGAAGAGAGGATGGACAAAGTAGGGTTATGGAAATAACAGATACAAACTACTATACATAAAATAGATACACCACAAGGATTTACTGTATAGCACAGGGGATTATACCCATTATCTTATAATACTCTATAATGGAACATAATCTGCAAAAATACTGAATCATTATGCTGTATACCTGAAACTAACACAGTATTGTAAATCAGTTATACTTCAAAAAACAGAAAAAAAAAGAACAGATAGATGAATGGATGAATGATTGAATAAATAAATAAATGCAAAAGTCTAAAAAGTGGTCTCTTTGATCTCAGTCTTGCCCTTTGTGATAGTCAGAAATCTATGATGCCCCCCCCATGACCTACATCCTTGTGTAACTCTCTACCCTTGAGTGCGAGAGAGATCTGAAAATGATGGGATACCACTTCCATGATTAATTTATTGGCTTTAAAAGAGAGATTATCTTCAGTGGGTGGGCTTGATGCAATCAGGTAAACCCTTAAAAGAAAGGGGCTCTTTCTGAAAGGAGACTTGACACGAGGGAGATTCTGCTGCTGGCCTTGGAGGATTCTGTTGCCACCATGTCTTGTAAGCCTCAGATGAGTGAGACCATTGGCAAGGAACTGGGAGCATCCTCTTGGAGCTGAGAGTGGCCTCAGGCTGGCAGCCAGCAAACAACAGGGGACCTCAGTCTTACACTTCTCGGAACTGAATTCTGCCGTAACGGGAAAGAGCTTTCCCAGAGAAAGATGAGACCACTCCTGGCCAACACCTTGAGTGAGAGACCCTGAGGAGAGAACCCAGTTGAGCCATTCTGGTCTCCTGATCCATGGAAAAACTGTGCCATAATAAATGTGAGTTGTTTCAAAGCCTCTAGGTTTATGGTATTTGTTACAAAGCAAGAAACAAAAAATACACTTTTCTTTCTAAACAACAAATACACTTTTCTTTCTAAGACATTCAATTTTGACCATGCCACCCCCTGCTTTTAGAGTGTGAATGTTGTCTTCCTGATAAAAATTCAATTTAAATAAGACTTTTTCCCCCCCAGGTGTGTATATATATTTTTTACTTTGTACATTTTATTTATTTATTTTTTAACATCTTTATTGGAGTATAATTGCTTTACAATGGTTTGTTAGTTTCTGCTTTATAACAAAGTGAATCAGCTATACATATACATATATCCCCATATCTTCTCCCTCCTGCGTCTCCCTCCCACCCTCCCTATCCCACCCCTCTAGGTGGTCACAAAGCACCGAGCTGATCTCCCTGTGCTATGCGGCTGCTTCTCACTAGCTATCTATTTTACATTTGGTAGTGTATATATGTCAATGCTACTCTCTCACTTCATCCCAGCTTACCCTGCCCCCTCCCCATGTCCTCAAGTCCATTCTCTACGTCTGCGTCTTTTAAAACCATGATCACCTCCCTAGCCTCACTGCCTGCCAATCTGATGTTGTCACTCCATTCCAGTCAGACTAAAATAATTGGAGGTCTTATAACACTGTGCTCTCTCTTGCTTCACTTCTTCCTTGTAATTCATGTCTCAGTCTAAACTTTGATCTTTTAGCAAGCTTTTTCCTAGTGCACTAAGACTGGGTGAGGCCACCGTCATCCTGGTCCCCAGACAATCTCGTTCTTATTCCACTTGTAGCCCTCGGCATACTAACATAATTGTCTGTGTACCCAACTGTCTCCCTGAGTACACAGCATGGTCCCTGAGGGCAGTGGTTTTATCTTACTCAGCATTTTCCTTCCCAGGATCTAAGTCTATATTGAATGAATGAATGTATAAACAGGAAAAGAGGCTGCACATTGCCTTACGTAAGCATTCAGGAAAAGCCAAATCATAAACTGTTTGTTCCAGTGCAGAGAGTCTGGATTTTGAATACCAGCTGGCTGCACCACTCTATCAGCTCCATTACTTTGGGCAAAGTCTCTTAATGTCCTTAAGTTTTATTTTCATACTCTGAGAAATAGGGATGCTAATAGTGTTTACTGTATGAGATTGTTTTGAGCAGAAACTAGGAAAATGCAGGTAGGTGCAGTGCCAAATACATAGTTATATGCACAAGAAATTATTAACTATTAGTTTTATCGCAATTTTTAATTAATGATTGCCATTTCATGCATGCATAGATGTGGGCTGCAGAGGGGACCAAAGATCTTTTTCTTGTGCTCAACAGGAATCTTTTTTTTTTTTCTTGTTTTCTGTCTCTTTTTTACTAGGGAAAAAGAAACTTAACAGCAGGAGGCTTGCTGTCTCCTGATTGTTTGCTGCTGTGAGTTTCACTTTCCTTTCTTATGAACAGGAAAACACTGATCTCAGCAGAACCTTCAGTGTCCCAACTGTGGCTGTTCCATAAATCAGAGAGAGCAGTTTAAGCCTCGTCCAACTCTGAAAAACCAGTAAGTGACTTGCTGCCATCCAATGTTTCCTAGCTGTGTGCGAAGAAAGTTGCCCGTTTTTCTTTCTTTGAAAAAAGTTTCAGAGTGAAATCACTGCTAATGATCGTGCTTTTCTCTTTCACTGTTTTTGTTTTTTAAAGAATATTTCAAAAACAGGGACCTATAGAGAATAAATGAACTCTACTGTAATCTTATACAGTTCTATCTGATTTTTAGAATTATTTGCTTTATTTAATTAGAATGGTTTGGGTTTTTTCTCCTTGAAAACCAAAGCATTACAGATCCTGTTGAAATTATCTGAGTCTCTCCTACATCTCTTCCCTTCTCTTCCTTCCCAGAGGGAAACACTACCCAGACTTTGGTATAAATTATTGTCATGCTTGTTTTTATGCTTTTACTGTATATATGTATGTATCTAAAATGATCTCTAGTATTGCATTTTGTATTAACAGTTTATTTATGGTATCATACTAAGAGTCTCGTTCTCAACTTTCTTTTTTTCCAATTAATTCTTTGAGCTTTATCCATGTTGATACAAATAGGTCTAGTTCAGTCACTTCAATGCCCTTTAGTATTTCCTTGTATGGATATGCCAAAATTTGTACATCCAATCTTTTAACATCACCATAAATGATGCTGCTATGCATATACTTGCTTTCCAAAATGTTGCATGCCCATCAGGACAATGTAAGTATTATTGAATTTCTATATCCTGGTCAACTGTTAGTATCACTGGACTTTTGTTTAATGTGAAATGATATCTCATTATTGTTTAATTTACAGTTCCTTGTCACTAGAACTATTGAACATTTTTTCATATGTTTATAGCCCATTTGAGTTACTTCATCTGTGAATTTCCTGTTCACATACTTTGACAACTTTTCTATTAGGTCGTTTGTGGTTTTCTTATTGTTTATACGTTGGATAATATTTGTAGGATAAATGTGTTCTAAAGTTGCATTTGTTGTATCTTTTATTGTAAGAAAAAATTAAGTTTTAATGTAGTCAAATTTCTTTCCTTTATAGTTCGTACTTTTAGTATCTTATTTTAGAAATCCTTCTCAATAGAGAGGTCATAATGATACTCTCCGGCATTTCCTTCTAAAACTTTGCACATTTAGTGCCTCACATCAACTGGAATTTACTTTTAAGGATGTTATGAGATTATGAGGATGATATGATTTAATTAAATTTTTTTCCCTATAGAGCTATTACTTGCTCTCCAAGCTGAGTAATCAGTTGTGTCAACTTTGTATTTGGTCAAGTCCTTCTCGATTTCACATTCTGCTTTACTTCATGTTTATTTGCACCCCACAATAAAGCCTCTGCATGTAAACTCGGCCTTAAGCTTTGTTTTCCAGGGGACCCTGGCTATGAAAGTTGGTCATTCTCAGGGCTCTTGACTATCTTAGTGCCACTCTCACATTCTCCTAATTATCATAATTTTATATAAGTCTCAGCTTGTTTTTCTTCAAAACTCTCTTGGCTCTTCTTTGCTCCTTGAAATATAATGTGAACTTTCAGATCATCTTCTTACATTCAATGGAAAGAATGTTCTTGGGCTTCTGGCCGAGCTTGCACTGAATTGAAAGAGAAATTTTGGAAGAATTGATATCATTTTTAAGAAGGCTTTTCTCATCCAAGAAAGTTGGGTAAGTTTTTTTTTTTTTTTTTTCTGTACGTGGGCCTCTCACCGCCGCGGTCCCTCCCGCCGCAGAACACAGGCTCCGGACACGCAGGCCGAGCAGCCATGGTGCACGGGCCCAGCGGCTCCACGGCACGTGGGATCCTCCCAGACCGGGGCACGAACCCGCGTCCCCTGCATCGGCAGGCGGACTCCCAACCACTGCGCCACCAAGGAAGCCCGGGTAGGGGCTTTTTATTTGGGTCATTTTTCATGTCCTTTATAACATTCTTCATATAATTATCTCTTCAGAAGTTGCTCGCATCATTTAAAAAATTTACTCCTAGGAACATTATTTTATTTGCTGGTTCTGTGAATGAGGTTTTTAAAAAAATCTGCTTCACTTCTTTTTTCTTTAGGTTTGCTAATATTTTGCTGAGAATTTTTGCACCAGTATTTAGGAGTGAGACTAGCTTGCAATTTTCCTTGCTTATAATGCCATTGTAATGTGTTGGTCTCTAAATTATTCTCTTGAAGTGTTTAAGATTGTAAAGTTGATCCCTCAAAGTTTGGTTTAGCTATTGGACTCACTTATCCTTGAGTTTTATTTGTGGGAAGTCTTTAATGACGAATTCTGTTTTTTAAAATGGCTATGAGATTATTCATTTTTTTTCTATTTATTTTCATATCAGTTTTGGTAAGTTTTGTTTTTCTCAGAATTGGCCCATTTCAAATTTGCCTATTTCCAAATTTATTTTTAAAAAACTGTTCAGCTTTGGGGCTTCCCTGGTGGCGCAGTGGTTGAAAGTCTGCCTGCCGATGCAGGGGACACGGGTTCGTGCCCCGGTCTGGGAGGATCCCACATGCCGTGGAGCGTCTAGGCCTGTGAGCCATGGCCAGTGAGCCTGCACATCCGGAGCCTGTGCTCCACAATGGGAGTGGCCACAACAGTGAGAGGCCCGCATACCGCAAAAAAAAAAAAAAAAAAAATTGTTCAGCTTAAACAATATTTTTATTGTTTGTAGCATATGTACTGATGTTCTTGTCTATGTTCTTGACCTTGGTACATTGTCACCCCACTACCTTTTTTTCTTTATCAGTATCAGCAACGTTTTACACATCTTATTATTCTTTTTAAAAACTAACTTTGGTTCTGTTGATCTTCTCTTTGTATACTTATTTTTGCTTTATTAATTTTTGCTTTTACTTTTATTATTTATTTTCTTCTTTTTTCTTTGTGTTTAATTGGCTTTTCTTCTTGACCTTGTAATGTTGGAGTTTATATAATTCATTTTCAGCCCTTCTTTTCTAATACATGTATTTAATTATATACATTTTTTACAGTACGTTTTAGCTTCATTTCACAAGTTTCGACAATAATATTTTATTATCATTTATTCAGTTTTCCAGATCTCATTAAGTTTTCTTATTTGATCCAGGGATTTCTAAGTAGTAGATTTCTTTATTTTCTAATGTATCAGGGGATCTTTTTTTTTTTCTGATTTCTAGCCTATATTCTTATTCAAAATTATAGTGCTTTGAAATGTTTTGAGACTTGCTTTTCATGTTTTGTGGGACTATTTTAATATATGTTCTATTCCTTCCTTCTCTCATTCTTAGACTCTAGTTGCACAGATGTTAGCTAATTTTACTGTACCTCTAGTCTCTTTTGTCCTTTGTTTTTCTTTCTCTTCTTTTTGTCTCATTGTTTCAGTTTGATATAGTTTCTTCCAACTAATTATTCCTTTTAAGTGTGTTTATTAACCTTCAGTTAAATGTATCTTCCAATTTTTAAATTTCAGATATATATTTTTTAAGTCCAGAATTTCCTTAAAATTTCTTTTTTCCATTTTACTGTCAACCATTCAACCTTATCTTTAACTTATTTGAACATACCAAGCTTAGTTATTTAAAAATTTCTGTGGGTAATTCCATTGTCAGTATGGATTTGTTTCTATTTTCTTTTCTGTTTTTTCTCTTGGTTTTCTATCATGTTGTTTTGTCTGCTCCCCTGTGTTTATGATGAGTGTGAGACATTGAATATCAAGGAAATGTAGAGGTAATTTAAAGTTAAGAAAATGTTCTCTTCATCCAAAGTTTATTTTGCATCTGTCCTGTAGCTAGAGACACTGGCAATCCTCATTTGTCTTAATCTGATTATAGATTGAGAAGACTAGATGAAATTAAGTCTATCTCCCAGTCCACTGGTGCTTCTTCTCTGTAGCTCTTCAAAATTGTCACACATGGCCTCGGGGAGGGTTGTGAAGGCACCCTCTTTGTTGTGCTGTATTACCCTAGCTCTATGAATCTAGCAGAAGCTTTGCTGGACTTCTTAGCATCTTCTAAAGTTGACAGATGCATCAAATGCCAAGCTTACCTCTCTGTCTTCATTTCTTTTCCAAATCTTAGCTAATAACATAATTCTTCACTGTTTTTTTTCTCTCCAATACTTTCAAATATATCTGTTTTACAGTTTATCCTGTGTTCTAATTTTTCTTATTGAAAGAATTGGCCTGGGGCCTCCCTGGTGGCGCAAGTGGTTAAGAGTCCGCCTGCCAATGCAGGGGATACGGGTTCGTGCCCCGGTCTGGGAGGATCCCATATGCCGCGGAGCGGCTGGGCCCGTGAGCCATGGCCACTGGGCCTGCGCATCCGGAGCCTGTGCTCCGCAACGGGAGAGGCCACAACAGTGAGAGGCCCACATACCGCAAAAAGAAAAAAAAAAAAAAAAAAAAAAGAATTGGCCTGATGGCTAATGGTCTATTTTGCCATTTAGGCAAAATAGACCATTTTAATCCTATTCAATTAAATAGGATTTAATCCTATTTAATCCTCTCATGTTTCAATTTCTTTCTTTGTACATTGTTTTCTGCATTAATTTCTCATTTTTACCTTCAAATTCATGGGTTGGCAAACTATGGCCTATGTGCTAGCCATCTATCTTTGTAGAAAAACTTCTACTGGAACACTGTCATGTGCATTTGTTTAAATATTGTTTGTGGCTGCTTTTGCCTTACATTGGCAAAGTTGAGTCATTGTGGTAGAGACCTTATGACCCACTTAGACTAAAATTTTTACTATCTGTTATTAAGAAAAAGTGTGCTGATCCCTGTTCTAATTCATGAATTTTTCTCTATTTTTTTAATCCTGTCTGTTTATTTTTTCTACTGACCTTAAAAAATTAATGATATTTGGGCCTCCCTGGTGGCGCAAGTGGTTGAGAGTCCGCCTGCCGATGCAGGGGATACGGGTTCGTGCCCCGGTCTGGGAGGATCCCATATGCCGCGGAGCGGCTGGGCCCGTGAGCCATGGCCGCTGAGCCTGCGCGTCCGGAGCCTGCGCGTCCGGAGCCTGTGCTCCGCAGCGGGGGAGGCCACAACAGTGAGAGGCCCGCATACCGCAAAAAAAAAAAAAAAAAAAAAAATTAATGATATTTTAAATATCTAAATTATCTATTTTTTTCATATCTGCCTATAGTTATATATATGCATATATATGTATATATGTGTATGTGTGTGTGTATTATATATATATATATATATATATATATAATCTTTATAATCCAAATCCAAATAACATGCTTTAAGTGGGCAAGAGGAAAAAATAACTCACTGGAACTAGTATAGCAGAAACCACAATGCTATACTACTCTCTCAAACTATTAATTTTTTTTTCTCACTAGATACAGAACAATGGCAGTGACAACCGCACTGACATGGAATGAAGAAAAGAGTCTGCAAAAGCTGCTTGGAAATGTTTCTTTGAGACTTCTTTATAAGTCTAAGTGTCCACGGAAACAGAATTAGAAATATGCATAATAGGTGCATTCGTCAGGGATCCACTATAACAATGATTTATCGTCCCAAGAATATTTTTGGTATCTTTATGCTTGGGCATTATCCTGAAATGTCTGAAAGTTTTAGAGAGCCAAATACTTCCTTCTGTTTTTCATTTCAAAAGAATAAAACAATGGAAACGATGGCTGCATTTTTAAATTCAACATCGGAAATTAGCGATGACCAACTGGTATTTCAGTTCTCTATTTCTCCCTATCAGTATTTATCTTTAGATTTATACAATAGAATCATTTTTATACCTAAACTTTTAGTGGAAAAATTAGGAGTAAAATCTGACTTAGGCTCCTGATTTTTGGAGTGTGAAGTTTTTCGAGTGGAAGGTATGTTAAATTAGATAATCCTACATTCTGGTTCTAGTCTTTGTGTTTGGTAGGTCATAATTAATCTATGTGAACAAGGAAAAAGGAGATAGACAATTGAATTTCATGCCACAAAATATTTTATAAGTTCAAAAATGAAACCTGGAAGGCCTAAAAGTTATGGGGTTATCACCCAGAAAGAATAGGCAGCTTTGATCAAAGTAAGTTGAGAAGTGTGAGTGAGGAGATGGAGATGGAGATGGAGAGAGAGAAAGGGTGGGGGGAATGTCTCAGTATTTTGACAACTGACACCTTTGGGGTCAGCTCAAGGACCTCTAGGCATAATTATATGAGTTTGCAGAGTGATTTAATATACAAAGAAGAAAATTTTAGCTCATCTTCATCTTGTTATGCTGCCGACCCTAACTCCTAACCCAATAGCTCAACTGGATTATGCAAGAAGACTCAATACCCTATTTAGAAGGTAGACTTGGCCACACTAAACCAGACAAGTTCAAACATTATTATGATACGTTTATTTCTTTTAGGAATTAAGGATGATGCAGCCTACATAAACAGGATAACAAGAGCCACACAGTAAGTTAGTTTCTTGGACTATCTATTACTCATTTCATTACTCACCAACTGTATAAATGGCCCGACAAATAGTAAAATTGAAAATTGTATCACTTGGAGTGATAAAAATCGGTTATAGTGTTCCTGACATAATGTGTTCAAGACAATTTAGAACAGCGACAAAAACAAAACCACTACCAACTGAAACTTTTAAGATCCACCTGATGACAATTTGACTTCATGTTTCACTTTGGCCCTGTTACATTCAAAGTTTACCAGACAGAGTTGAGATGACCATTTTAGATAATTCCTCTGAATCCTTTCCTTGAGAATAAAGTTTTTGGGGAATCTCGAAAAATTTTAAAAACAAAGTCCCTTCTCCCAGTTTATAGATAAACACCTGCATTGCATATATTTTATTTTTATTTCTCCTTAATATAACCTTTTTACTGAAAATTTATCTTCAGTGTTCCTGTTATTTCTTATTAGATTTATATGGTCTAAGGCTAACAGTTTAGCAATGATTTGGTTGCTGGTTAATGTTTAGCTTAGATATAGACAAGTGCATTTTCTTCAAGCACAAAATGTATAAACTTAGACACTTTCAAGTCATATGATAGATGTTAATATCAAAATAATAAGTAAGCATTAAACCATACTTTTCAGAGGGAAGAAAAGTGCCAGGAGAATTGTATTCTTCCTTATGGAAATTTGCCTGTTGTATTTAACTACTGCATTTTTACAGGCACAGAAATAGTCTCCTAGCAGACCTCAGAACCTACAGGCCCTATGCAGACTTGGTTTCAGAAATCTGTATTCTCTTGTTGGGTCCAGTGGGGTCCGGAAAGTCTAGTTTTTTCAATTCAGCGAAGTCCATTTTCCAAGGCCATTTGACTCACCAAGCCATAGTGGGGTCTGATGTCACCAGCATTACTGAACAGGTAAGTTATTTCAGGATTTCCTGAGGATTTTGTTTTATGGATTACAATTATTATTTTATAAGAAATGACCATGAGAAGCAAAACAGTGATTTAAACCTTCACAGGGGTAAATCAATCTATCAATGCTCCTATAAAGACTATCTTATTTGTAAATAAATAGATTTAAGGAAATAAGTATAATACTAACACCATTTTTTAAAATGTTACCTGAAAGACCTACCAATTACAGTGCAATATTTATCTAGAAACTTCCATTCTGTGCTTGTCAATGTTATCATACAAACAAAAAGAATAAAGGGAATGAATAGAAAATTTCATAATCAAGCTGTGTTTTTCTATGTTTGCTACAGTCTAATATTGTTATTTTCTGATTGGGAATATGCTGTACATTGTCAATGCATAATTTAGCATAAGACAGCAATAGCTCATTTTAGTTTTGTGTCACATTCAATAACTGAAAGCATTTTCTAGGACTTTCAAGAATCACATCTTATTTCTTGATGTTGGCTATATTCTATCCATTTGAGTGGCTTTATTATGATACATCAGTCTAGCCTTAGGAGCCAAGGCAAGATACCACAACAGCAAGTCAGTACATTAAGCATTGATTGAAATGTTTATGTTTGCCAAATACTGTGTTGCAATAGAGACCTAAGTGCAAATAATACTTGGTCCCTTTGCTGAGGGATCTCAGGGACCAATGCAGGTAATAAACAAATAAGTAGTATTCAATGTGATAGATGCTATATTAGTGGTACTCATCAGGACAGAATTTCTCTGCCTTCTTTTTATGTTGAAAACTCCAAAGGCATTGCTTTAAGAGAAGATGTAAGTCCTGAATTCCAAATAGAATGCAAATACTATATACACTGAAGGAAAACAGGACAGAGTATTTTGTGAAGGAAATTGAATATTTTATTGTTCAGAGACCCTTCTTTCTGAAGAATTGAAGTAAAGGAAACAGGTTAATGGTTAAAGGCACTATGAATGTACCTATTGATCTTGAAATTTTATAATGTACTTTAAGTATCTAACTCTAATGCTTCATGTAATTCCTTTCACGTTGAGGTACCAGTAAACTCCATTCACTTAGATCAAAATCTCCAGTGGGATTGCTCCTAGGCATTTCATGGAGCAATGGGAGATTTGACTCCATCACAAATTACAATAGGTTGAGATTCTTGGGAGAACTGAATAAGTGATTGGTTGGGCTGTTGAGCAGGGAAAGAAAATAACCGCTAATTTAAGATATTAGTCATTGTTCTGCCGAGGTGTGGCATGGCTTTAACTCCCGATCTGAAGAGTCTTATCTTGAGCGGTACAGACTATTGAATACCAATTGTTCAGATAAATTTGGAAAAGGAGTAAACTCGTGTTATGTTGGTCTCCACTAACTCACATCAGGTTGAAAGGATCGTTGACAAAAGGAAAAACAGAAAAGGGAAGACAGAATATTTGGTTCGGTGGAAGGGCTACGACAGTGTGGATGACACCTCGGAGCCGGAGCAGCACCTGGTGAACCGAGAGGAGTATATCCACGATTTTAACAGGCTCCACACCGAGAAGCAGAAGGAGGGCACCTTCACCAGAACCAATCGGACCCCCTCGAACAATGCCAGGAAACAGATTTCCAGACCCACCAACAGCATCTTTTCCAAGGCCTCTCCTAAATCACTAGTGGTCAGCAAAGAAACGAGCCCAAGAGCAGCCCGCTGTTTGCGGCCGGCCAGAAGTGCAGGAAGAACCCAGCCCTGTCCCTCTTGAACCAGAAGAACATAGACCTGGCCATGGCAGGTATAAAGATCCTCGTGCCCAAGAGCCCTATCAAAAGCAGGACCGCAGGGTACAGCTTTCAGAACGAGCGCCCCGAGAAACTGGACCCCGCCGAGCAAGGGCAGGAGGACACGGTGGCTCTGGAGGTGGCGGCCACAAAGTCGGTCGGGGCTCTGCCGGGCCCCAGTGCCGAGCGGCCTCGTATGGGGGGGCCGGCCTGGGATACACCCACTGGTGCCTCAGGTGTCCGGCCCCCTGACCGCGGCCATGACCACGGGGCTAGCCGTGAAGGGGAAAGGTTTCTCCCCATTCACGGACGCGCTGACGGCCAACAAGACCACCAACTTGCAGACGTCGGTCACGGGAGTGACGGCCGGGAGGAGGAAATTCATCGACGATGGACGAGACCAGCCCTTCGACCAGCCCTTCGACCAGCAGCAGTGAGGCAGACGGAAAGCACCTACAGGTACAGGGACATTGTCGTCCGGAAGCAGGAAGGCTTCACCCACATCCTGCTGTCTACGAAGTCGTCTGAGAACAACTCACTCAACCCAGAGGTGAGGACGGAAGTGCAGAGTGCCCAGAGCACAGCCACTGCCGAGACAGCAAGCCGGTGCTGCTCGGCAGCCCGGGCAGCGTCTTCTGCTGTGGCCTCAACTTCATCTACTTCATCCGGCGGCGCCTGACTGACGACCGGAAGAGGGAGAGCACGAATATGGCCGAGGCCTTCAGAAACTTCCTGAACACTTTCATTCAGTTTAAGAAGCCTATCATTGCAGCCGTCAACAGCCCAGCCATTGGACGAGGAGTGTCCATACTGCCTCTCTGTGACGTGGTTTGGGCCAATGAAAAGGCTCTGTTCCAAACACCCGATACTATCCTCGGACAGAGGCCAGACCGCCGTACCACCGTTATGTTTCCCAAGGTAATGGGAGGAGCATCTGCGAATGAAACGCTGCTCAGTAGGCAGAGGCTGACGGCGCAGGCAGCGTTCGGCAAAGGCCTGGGTCCTCAGGTGTTCTGGCCGGGGACGTCCTTTACCCGGGAAGTCATGGTCCGCCTTAAGGAGCTTGCCTCCTGCAATCCGGCTGTGCTCGTGGAATCCAAGGCCTTCGTGCACTGCAGCAGGAAGCTGGAGCTGGAGCTGGAGCAGGCCAAAGAGCAGGAGTGCGAGGTGCTGAAGCAGATCTGGGGCTCGGCCCAGGGCATGGACTCCATGCTCAAGTACCTGCAGAGGAAGATCGACGAGCTCTGATGGCCGGGCTGCCCCCAGACGACCCTGGAATCGCATGGCGCAGGGCGGCTGGGGCTCCCCGGGGCCCGGACCCACCCTCACAGCCTGAAACATGTTCACTCGGTGCTCACGCTTGGAAGCAGCACTTGAAATAGACAAGCAATTAATTACCAAGGAGTTTCTAAGTACTGTAACTTTAAAATAAATAACTACAAAGCTCCTTTGTCCAAATGTCATTATTTTATACTTAATACACACACAAATATAAAAGTATAATGGAGAGCTCTGGGCTGCTCTTTGAGACTCTAATTTTTGTTATCTTTGGCTAGGACTATATAAAAAAGAAGGGTGTTTTCCTGGTTTGGGTGTCAGAAAAGTCTGGAATAATGTTTGTTTTCTTTGTTTTTTCCCCTCTAGAACACAGAATCTAAAGAGGTGTTAGCCAACCTTGCCTCCCTTGCCCCAAATAGAAATATAGAAAAAATCTGAGGTATGCCCTTGTCTCCAAGAAGGTACAAAACCTTAGAGATGGAAAATTCTAAATCAGTAGGAAGACTTATCTTTCAAGATAAGTATTTCTGATTAAACACGCACTGATGAACATACCCCCAAGACTAAAACGCACGTAGGATTCACGCTGAGAAGTCAATTGATTCTCCCTTTTTTTAAAAATATGTCCGAGTTTTACCCAGTTGACAGGAAGAAACCACTCTCTCTAGGGGAAAGCTTGTTTTGCTGTATTAGTGAATCATTGAATAGCGGTAAGTATGATATATAAGTTATAAGTTAATCTTAGTGGGTTTATAATTAGTTTTTTCTGACCCTTTTGAAAAATAACTATATAAGGGGCTTCCCTGGTGGCGCAGTGGTTGAGAGTCCGCCTGCCGATGCAGCGGACACGGGTTCGTGCCCCGGTCCGGGAGGATCCCACATGCCGAGGAGCGGCTGGGCCAGTGAGCCATGGCCACTGAGCCTGCACGTCTGGAGCCTGTGCTCCACAACGGGAGAGGCCACAACAGTGAGAGGCCCGCGTACCGCCAAAAAAAAAAAAAAAAAAACCTACATAAGTGCTTCTTGTTGCTGGGTGAAGACTACTACTTTATATACAGTTTTGGTTTTCTATTTACAGATATGATTGATGTATTACACCAAAAATAAAAGTATTTTTATGTTTATAAAGTGTAATTTTTAGTTCACTTAGAATATATTTTATTTAATAAGTTAAAATTCTTTTGGCACACTATTAAATGCAGAAACTCCTTTTTAAGAGAAAGAACTACCTTATATCGACGTTTAATGTTCTTGGTCTCTGCTTTCACGTCAACACAATATACCAAGTACAGATCGCTGTTCAAAGAGTGCCGTGTGTAAATAAACACCCTCATTCCTGCCTGGAGTGGGGACTGATTCCTGATTTCAGATGTCTACCATTCAGTAGGTTTCTGAGCTTGCAATCGTATGGAATGTATGAAGAATGAAATAAAATCAAAACCTTATTTTGTACAGTTTTGACATTTATACTTAAAATTGACCACCTCCTGGCTTCGGAGAGCTGTACAGCATGTAAATCTGCCTTTACCTTGGATTGGTTGGTGCTGTAATTTTGCATCTTTGGGACCTACTTTTTTCGTTCAGTAGTTTGAACTATATATAAAATGTACAATCAGTAAAGTTTTTATAGAATAAATATTCAGCTGTGAAACCTGGTTAAATGAAACTAATATTTCTTAACACATTTGAAAACAAACAAAAACACAAATTACAATAGGCTACAGGGGGATTCTCCACTTCCTCGTTTAGAGTGGGAGAATGGAGATTATTGTCTGGTGTCTCTGAGAAGTCCTTTTCTTTGTGATTCTTCCCAAATCTTCCACAGTTGTGTCTATGTTGGAAGTGTATTTGACCAATAAATAAATTTTTTTCAGAGTTTTCCTGAAAAATAGTCTTGGGATCAGATTGAGTGTGTCTAGAAAAGAAGCTTTGTTAAAGTAGTGCTTCTTAAAGTGAGGTTTGTGGACACCTGAGAGTCCCTGAAACTCTTTTAGGGGATCTGTGAGCTTAAAACTCTTTTTAAAACACTAAGATGCTTTTTGATCTTTCTAGTGTATTAACATTTGAACTGATCAAACAAATATAATTTTATCTGTTGGCACCTTAGCATCAATCAAGCAATGACACCAAACACTACTACAGTCACTGTAATCTTCCCTACCACTGAGTTTGCAGTAAAAACAAACAAAATGCCAGTTTCACTTAAGAATTTCCTTGATGAATCAGTAACGATTATTGATTTTATTTAAACTCAACTTTTAAATGCACATCATTTAAAAATTTTGTGTGATGAAATGGGAAGTGCATATAAAGTGCTCCTAATGCATGTCAAAATATGGTGGTTGTCTAGCAAGGGCATTAGTGCAATTGAGTTGTAAGCTGAACTTTTCTCATGTAACACTTTTGATTGAAAAGACAACTGAAAGACTTGCTGATTCATACTTGGGTATTTGGTAGGCATTTTTGGGGAAAATGCACGAAATGAGCCTGTCACTTCAAGGACAACAACTCACAGTGTTTGTTACCAAAGATAGCATTTGAGCTTTTAAGAAAAAATTAGAATGTTGGGAAACTTGTATCCACCACTTTGAGATTGGAAACTAAAGAACTTAAAGACTTATCTAATGAGATTGATGATGGTATTAACAAATATGATGTTTTAATATTGTACAATGAAATGTGCCAATATTTGGACCATGCAGATAAGCCAGTGAACCAATATTTTCAAATGACCAATGCATCAGGTTACAAAATCATGGATGGATAAAAGATATATTCAAAGTGTAAGATAGATCAACGAACTTAATGTAATAGTATGAACACGTCACGGATTTCACATTGCAGCTAATCTTTGAGAAATTATCACTTGTTCATCTTTGATGTATTATTAATGAGGAATGTCCATAATTCTCTGAAATCTGTTAAATTAAATACTCCCTCCTTGCCTACTACATGTATGTGTGAGGCCAGATTTTTTTCATATACTTCAACCAAAACAGTATATCACAACAGATTGAATGCAGAGGCAAATATGAGAATCCAACTGCTTTCTATTAATTTAGACATTAAAGAGAATTGCAAAAAGTAAATCAATTCCACTCTTTTCTATAATTTTTTTGGAAAATTTTTTTTTGTAAAATTGATAATTAGGTTAACATGTAACAGGTTCATAATTGTATTTTTAAATGATTTAAGAAATATTTAAAATTTTTGTTTTAATTTCTAGTATGTTACATGTCAATAGATATAACTCACACAAATAAAATAACTTTGGGACCCTCAATAATTTTTAAGAGTCTAAGTTGATCCTGAGACCAAAATGTTTGAGGACCACAGTTTAAAAATATTAACCAGTTTCTATTTTTCCTATTTTCATGTCTTGAAGGCTAGTTGAAGAATGAACTTTTATACTTGATGTGTTTTGTTTTACAGTATAGGATATATTCTATTAAAGATGTAAAAGATGGTAAATCTCTGCCATTTATGTTGTGTGACTCCATGGGCCTGGATGAGAAAGAGGGAGTAGGCTTATATGTGGCAGACATACCCCACATCTTAAAAGGCTGGTGCCAGACAGATATCAGGTAAGAATCCTTCAATGTCTAAAACATTTCAAATCATTTTCATCAATGCTTTTCATTGACTTTTTACCCCAGGCAGTTTCAACTGTCATAAAGTGGTTTTAACACCAACCAATACTACTGTACTTTAATAAGTATTCGAGTAAGGAAAGTAGATAACAGCTCTTATTTTCTATAGCATTAAGAAATATAGCCAAAAGGCAAGATTCTACTCATATAGGTTCCAGGAAAAGTTCAGGAGGAACTGTGTTTATATCATTCTTTATAATGATGTAAAATAGTAGGAAAGTAGTAGTATAATCTCTTGAACTTTAATAATCACTTAGGTAAAATATTGAAACAACCACTTTTTGTTGAAGTGTGATGTTATACTGAAAGTAATCAGGCTTCACTACTTAAATACTTAGATTCAAAGGTTGGCTCTGCCACCAATTATGTGTGTACCCATAAGCAAGTTACATACTTGTCTCTGTAAGTCTTAGTTTTTTCATGTGTGTGTGAAATGTAGATAATGCTAATGCTCATCTCACAGGTGGCTAAGAAGATTAAACGAGAAGATGTACTCTAAGTTCTCAAAAAGTTAACCATTATTATCACCTTTCTTTTAGGCACAATAAAATCAGCCTCAGTTTCTAAGCAGTGACTTCTTTTGCCTCTCAATTGTGCTTGATTGGAAACCTTAACTATGCACTTATTTATTTAAAAACTGTTGATTAAAAACCTAATTTGTGTCAGATACTACACTAGTTTTGAATATGAACATAATCCTATCCTCAAGAAGCTCACAATCTAAAAAGACATAAAGATACAGGGTGGAGGAGCAGGGTAGAGAAATGGGAGAAATCATGGACGTATGAGCACCTTCATTTTTCACAGCACAGAGTCAATCAATTCAGTCCAACACTGAAACATATAGTTAAAAAAATAATGAACCCAGCCTTGTATTATGTTTTGTAATTATTTTCTTAACCCTGGAAAGATTATTGTCTTGTGGTAAGGAGATGGTAATTTAAAATTTGGTATTTTTTTCACTTTAGTTTCTTTTTCTTCTGTAAAATTAAAAGAAATTATAGTGTTTTAGTTTAAATGACATTTTCAATATATTTTTCTCTTGCCTTTTCTCTCAGTTAGTCCATTTAAGTATGCAAGAGTTTTGAAATTAAGTTTTAAAAAAAACATTATTTGTACTTTTCTGAAATATTTCCACTATGGATAATTAAGTTATAATCACCATTTTTGCCAAAGCAATGGAGTGTGTTGTTTTATAAAAAAGACATAATGGCGCCATGCTAACAGTGGAGAGGAAGCATGAAAGGGGTGCTACTAACTAATCTGGGGAAGGAGTATTGGGGGGACGGGAAGATTTTGGGTTGGAGGTTAGTGGTGGGCATGTTTGAAACATGAATTTTATCTGAAAGAATTCAGCAGAGACTCTCTAAATGTTACCTTATGTTTCTATAACAGATTAGTCCCCATAAACCAATTACACCCAAGCATCCTACTTTCATCACCTCTCCATCACTGAAAGACAGGATTCACTGTGTGGCTTATGTCTTTGATATCAACTCTATTGACAATCTCTCCTCTAAAATGGTGGCAAAGTTCAAACAAGTTCAGAAAGAAATATTAAACTGCAGTGAGTCTCATTGTACTTATTAAAAATATTTTTACTTGGAAATAATGCTATATTAACAGGAAATTGCAAAAAGAGTACAGCAAGGTCCCATACCCCCTTCATCCAATTTCCCAAGCCCTGGGTTAGTTGGTGGCAACAGCAGATGGAGATCATCCAAAGGCTTTACTGAAAGCAGGACCCTAAATCCTAGTCTTCATTCCTTAAAGATTAGAAAGGCCATAGTTTTTTTCTCATGTGTGATTTTCCTGTGGCTAGATAGAGGAGTCACCTCCCCACATTATGTGTCTAGACCAGAAAGATTAAAACCGGGAGATATAACACTCTTATAATGTGTAGTATAGCTTTGTCATTTTGTCACATGTGTAGATTCATGTAACCGCCACTACAATCAAGATACAGAACTACTCTATCACCACAAGGTCTTTGTCATGGTATCCCCCAATCCTCACCATCCATAGTTTTTGGCAGCAACTAATCTCTCCTCCATCTCCATACTTTTGTCATTTTGAGAATGTTATACAAATGGAATCCAACAGTATGTCTGATTTGAGACTGACTTTTTTTGCTCAGCCTAATATCCTTTGAATTCCATTGAAGTTGTTGTGTATATCAATTGTTCATTCCTTTTTATTGTTGAGTAGTAATCCATGGTATAGATATTCCACAGTTGCTTTAACCATTCTTTATCAAAGGACGTTTTGATTACTTCTGGTTTTTGGCTATTGCAAATAAAGCTCCTTTGAATATTAGTGTGCAGGTTTTTGTGTGGACATAAGTTTTCATTTTTCTGGGATAATTCCCTGAAATTGTGATTGTTGGGTCCTATGCTAAGTGTGTGTTTAATTTTTTAAGAAACCACCAAACCACTCTTCAGAATTACCGCACATTTTATATTTTAACAATATATGAGAGACCTAGTTTCTCTGTATTCTTGCTAGTATTTGCCATTATTGCTATTTTTTTAAAAAATTAACTCTTCTAATAGGTGTATAGTGATAGCTCATCATGGTCTTTATTTGCATTGTCCTAATGATGAATTACATTGAACATCTTTTTTTTTTTTTTTTTTGCTGTACGTGGGCCTCTCACTGCTGTGGCCTCTCCCGTTGCGGAGCACAGGCTCCGGACACACAGGCTCCGCGGCCATGGCTCACGGGCCCAGCCGCTCCGCGGCATGTGGGATCTTCCGGGACAGGGGCACGAACCCGTGTCCGCTGCATCGGCAGGCGGACTCTCAACCACTGCACCACCAGGGAAGCCCCGAACATCTTTTAATGTACTTATTTGTTTGTATATGTATTCCTCAGGGAAATATCTCTTCATGTCTTTGACCTATTTTCTATTCGGACACTTTGGTTTTTTACTGTTGAGTTTTAAGAGATCCATAAATTCTAGATATGAGTCAATTATCAGATATATAGTTTGCAAATAGTTTCTTTCTCCCAGTGCTCAGTTGTCTTTTCATTATCTTAACGGAGACTTTCAAAAAACTAAATTTAAAAAATTTTGGTGAACTCTAATTTATCAATTCTTTCTTTTAAGGATCATGCTTTTCATTTTGTGTCTAAAATCCATTACCAAGCTATAAGTCCCCAAATTTTTTCTTTGTCTGAAAGTTTTATAGTCTTAGTTTTTACATTTGAATATATGATTAATTCTGAATCACTTTTTGTGTAAGATGTGAGGTATAGGTCAAGGTTTATTTTATTTTATTTTGCCTATGGATATTCAATTGCTCCAGCACCACTTGTTGAAAAGATTATCATTGCTCCATTGTATTGCTTTTGCACTGTTGTCAAAAATTCATTGTCCTTGCTTTTGTGCATCTATTTCTGGGTTCTGTATTCTGTTCCCTTGATCTATGTGTTCATTCTTCTACCAACACCACACAGTCTTTATAACTGTAGCTATATAATAATAAAAATATAGGTCTTAAAGTGGGTAAAATAATTCCTCCCATGTTATTTTTATTTGTCAAAATTGTTTTAGCTGTTCTAGTACCTTTACATTTCCATGGGAATTTTAGAATTACCTTATCTATTTCTACAAAAAAATCTTGGTGGGATATTGATAGTTTGTTAGCTCTAGGAAGATTTTTTGTTGAGTTCTTAGGATTTCATGACATCTCAGATGGGGACAATTTTATGTCTTCCTTTTCAATTTGTATGTGTTTTATTTCCTTTGCTTGTCTTACTGTCCTGGCTAGGACTTCCAATACTATGTTGAATAATAGTGGTGAGAGCAGATACCCTTGCCTTGTTTCTGATCTTAGGAGGAAAGTATCTAGTGTTTCACCACTATGATGTCAACTATAGGTTTTTAATAATAGTTCTTTATTAAGTTGAGGAAGTTCTTCTTTATTCCTACTTCTCTAGGAGTTTTTTTTTTTTAAATCATGAATTGGTGTTGAATTTTGCCAAATGGTTTTTCTCCATAGATTGATATGATCCTGGGAGTTTTTCCTCTTTAGCTTGTTTGTATCATGGATTATATAGACTGAATTTGAATCTTAAGCCAACTTTGTCTCTTTAGGAAAAAAAATCATGTGTTCATGGTGCATAATTCTTTTTATGTATTGCTGAATCCTGTATGATAATATTTTATTAAGAATTTTTGCATCTATATTTATGAGGAATATTGGTCTGTAGTTGTGTTTTTTTATTTTTATAATGAGTTGGGAAGTGTTCCTTCTTCTTTCATTTTCTGGAAAAGATTGTGTAGAACTGGTATTAATTTCTTTTTAAATGTCTGGTAGAATTCTCCAGTAAAGCCATCTGGGCCTGAAGATTTCTTTTTCAGGAGTTTTTAAAACCACAAATTCAATTTAAAAATAGTTTTAGAGTTATTAAAATTATATATTTCATATTAGATGAGTTGTGGTAGTTTGTAGTGTGTAGTTTTAGTATTTTTCTTCTAAGTTGTCAAATTTATGCATGTAAGGTTGTTTGTAGTATTTTCTTATTCTTTTTATGTCTTTGGGGTTTGTAGGGATATCCCCTCTATCCTTCCTGGGGAATCAGTTATTAGTAAAGCAGAACTTTGATTCCGTTAGGAGGCGAGTGTGATTTACTCATCTGATCTCTGCGGTTTGAGGGAAAAGGCAAGAGGTCCTTAGTAGAACTGTGAAATCAGTGTACTTTGCTTTTATAAATGCTCACACACAACCCTCCTCACTTTCTCTTTCTTGGGGTTCTTTTGTAGTCTTCAAGATTCAGCAACCACTTTTACCCCCTGGACACTTTAAAACACACTATTTGAATGGGATAGTAGCTGATTGCAACTTAGTGTGAATTTAATTGCATTTAGAAATGATCTCTCACTTTGGAAGGAATCATTTCTCCTGTTAGAAGAACTTCAAGTCTCATATTGAGATTTCTTGGGGATATTGCATTCTCCTGATCTCAAATTTACGTTACAGAGTACTGTTTTCACACATATTTAATTACCTTGTTGACACGCTTCTGTTTATGATATAAAATAACTGATTTATCTATTTGATATAGGTGTAGCACATGTAGCATTGGTTACTAAAGTGAATAATTGCTATGTGGTTCTTCAAGACAACTTCTTAAAGATGAATAAATCTATGATTTCTCAAAGCCAGGTGAGGAATACTTCTTGCAACTAGATAGTATTGTAATAGTGTTGTACTGTGTGTGTGTGTGTGTGTGTGTGCTCACACTACATATTCACGGGTAAATGAAGAAATGGATCAATTACCTGGTTGACTCAAGTTTATACCCCACTTTGAAATAATGATCTGAATTATAATTATATTCAGAAAATACTTTATTAAGCCATTGCTTTTTCTGTTTCTTGAATTATATTTAAATCAGTCAAATTTCAGATATAAGACATGCTTATTAAATTGATTTTTCCACAGATACAGAATGCCAACAAGATGCTAGGCATTCCTCTTTCTAATATCTTGGTGGTTGAAAAGTATGCTTCAGAGCAGGAGATGGATCCTTTAAAGGACATTTTGATCCTCTCTGCACTGAAGCAGATGTTCCGGGCTGCAGATGACTTCTTAGAGGATTTGCCTCTTGAGTAAACAGGTGATCTGGCCCCGTTCTGCTCCTTTCACAAGCTTTTGGAAAAATTCTAAGCTATGCCTCAGTTGGATGGCTGGTACCATCTGCCTGTTCTAGTCCTGACAGCCATGTTACAATATGTGCTTTGTTTTCACTCTTTTTATGTTTTGTTTTCAGGGGCAATTGCGGGAATGTTCCAGCTCTGCATGTGACATCAGTTGCCTTGATTCAGACACTTGGACCAAACCAGGGTTGCTGACAGCCTCTTTGAGACTCTGCTTCTATTCATGTTTTACCTTCTGTCTCTGACAACATCTAACTGATGGTTCCTTCTAGGATCAGTCACACCTCAAGTGCAAAGGCCAACCTTGAGCAGTGGTGGGCCAACATACGCTCTATTGCAAACCACCCTTTGTATTTCTGCACTATTTACAATTTAATTTATATGACACCTTTCTAAATCTCCTCAGCAAAATTAACTATTCCCTTATTATTTATCCATAACACTTAATTTAAAACTCTATGCAAGTACTAATCACATTGAATATAAACTGGTTACATAGTTATCTGCTTTTCTAAATAAATTGTGAGTCTTTTAAGAAACAGAGTTTCGATTTTACTTATCTTTGTATTCACAGAAATTAGCATAGTGCCTGGCAGGGAGCAAGCATACCTGCTATTAAGCATCTCTCTCAACCTCCCCAGAGTGATACCATGTATTTAAAATTTTCTCCTTATAGAGGAGAAGACTAGGAGAGAATGAAATGCTGGAGATAAATAAAGGAGGGAGAATGTTTCACTTATCTCTGGATGACAATATGATTTAAGTTAATTAAAAAGAACAAGTATTTCTAAAGGACTTGCATTTTGTTTCTGTAAAAAAAAAAAAAAAACACTTTTTCTTCTAATGAACCCATGCCTGATTTTCATTAATTGAATTCCAAACCATACTAGCCATGTTTCCAAAGTAGAGTGGTCAAATATGTTTACTAGTGCAAGTCAATAACACAGTTGTCTTATACAGGTGCTCCCAAATGATTCTAAAGTTCTCTGGGTGGCTGAAGAAGTTAGAACTATTAATAAAGATAAAAAAATAATTCCAGAAAATAGGTTTCAGTGTTTTTTTTTCCTCTCTTTTTTCTCTTAACTCTCTTCTTCAAATTTCTAAGTCTTTTTCAAATGAATATGCTTTGGCTCAATAGTTATTAATATTAAAGCAGTCTAATTTACTTATAATCAGAATTATTATCTTTTTTAGGGAAGTCCTGAGTATTACAAGGGCAAGAATTCCTTAGGGATAGTTAAGGAAAAAGGAATAATTCCTAAAGCAAAGCTGTAGGTGAAGCTGTGCTCAAATGAATGTCCAGGAGCCATGATTCAATGGAAGAGATGGATGGGGTCTTTCAAAAAGATCTAGGAATAGAAAGGTCATAAGTATTGAGGAAGAGAGTCCAAAGTAGATATTGGGAACAAAATTAGAGTGGCAGCCAGGATGGCTATGATATGTATGTAGGATGCAATGGGTCCAAAAAGTAAGGTATGTTTTCTCTATGTAATCCAGGGAGAAAAACAAGACATGGCCGTTATTGGTTGGGAAAGACTGAAGGTGATTGAAGACCCACCATTGTTTTCACAAACTATAGGGCCATAACTCATCTTTCTCCAAGGTGGAGTCAGCAAAAATCTGGGCAGAGGAAAGTTTTACTAGATGTAAAGTTAGATTCAAGGTAGAACTTCTTTACTCTATTTGAAGGGGTAGCATGTAACACCCTTATGAGGGAGATGGAGACACTGAAAAGAAGAGAAGTAATGGAATGATTAAGAGAGATAAACAATGAGGGACTGTCCAGGTGAACCAACATTGTTTGAGAGTACAAATGTTGAGGCTAAGTTTTTCTTTTCTTTTTTTTTTCTATAAAGGTGTTAGATAAATGATGTCACAATTCTGAATCCTCTGGCTGTACACTACTTTGGGAACACTTAAACCTCCAATGGAGCTAAATGTATATTTGGAGTTTAGGTTGGAAAAGATTGGTGAGGGGAGCTTCAAAAAGGGATAAGCTTCTCTTTTATCTGAGAGAGAACCTTCCCTGACATTGTGGATTCTGCCAATCTTTCTCTACCATCCTGAGAGTCAGTGGGATTCACCACTTTGCTACGTTTTAGAGGCCATTCAGGAGTTTTGAATAATTTGCAATTCATCTTGATGTACAATCCAGCCCAAATCACTAAAATATTTGTTAGTAAAATCGTGCTAAGGGACACAGTAGATGAAACATAAGTGTGGTGTCAAGTAGAATATCATCTTAAAGTGAGAGGGATGTTGTAGAGACAGTTTTGCTAGAAACTTTGCCCAGTGGGTGGATGAGTGAGTGGGTTGGCTGTGACATTAAAAAGTGACTGTTTCTTAACCTACGTGTCCATCAACAGATGAATGGATAAAGAAAATGGAATATTATTAAGCCATAAAAAGAAGGAAGTCCTGCCATTTTAAACAAAATGGCATATGCTAAAAGAAATAAGTCAGATAGGAAAGACAAATACTCTATGACATCACTTATATGTGGAACCTAACAAAGCTGGACTCATAGAAACAGTGGAATGGTGGTTGCCAGTGGCTGAGGGGTGGGGGAAATGGGGAGATGTTGGTTAAAGGGTACAAATTTCCAGCTGTAAGGCGAATAAGTTCTGATAAGCTAATGTACAGCAAGGTGACTATAGTTAACAATACAGTATCATATACTTGAAAGTTGCTTAGAAAGTAGTTCTTAAATGTTCTCACCACACATACAAAAAGTGTAATGATTTGAGGTGATGGATGTATTAACTAACCTTATTGTAATCATTTCACAATATATATGTTTATTAAAGCATCATGTTGAACACCTTAAACTTACATAATGTTATATATCAATTATATCTTAATAAAGCTTGAAAAAAAGTAAAAAACCAAAGTGTTTCTTTCTGACAGAAATTGGTAACATTGTACAAATTCACCCAGTATCTACCTTAGTAAGAGGGGTAATTGTGGTGGGTGATGTGTAAGGCTGTGTCTTCTTTAGAAAACTAATCTTAAAGGTTATCATATTGCTTCTTCATAAAAAAGGCAGGTTCATAACTAATTTCACAAAATTGATTGGGGGACTCAAGTAAGTCTCAGGTGCTTCAGAGACCAGCTGATGAGTAATCATCTTGTAGGGACAAAATTCCATCTGATGCTAAAGTAGCCACTTGATAGCAAGGCTGATCAAAGTCTTTAGGTGTTCCTAAAAGCTGTGGGAATTTGGATGTCCCCAAATCCCAATCCTAATGTGATGAGTGTCTGGGCTGATTTATGGAGGAGAGTAGATTAAGTACATCTGATTTTTGCCATCAATCTAAGCAAGATGGAATCTTGCCTACCAGTTGCAAACCACTGCAAATTTTTTTTCTGGTGTTGAAGAAAATGCAGGGCACTGGGGTCAGCCAGACAATAGTTTGGATAATAGCCAATATCCAGCTGCACGCCCCTCACATGGATAGATTCAAGCTATTCCAGGCCCCAGGGAAGAAATGTCAGTGTAAACAAAACTGCAAGTATGGGTTGCAGGAATTGGGATGGGGTGGGGAAGAGACTAACAAGCTGTGCTCAGTGGTGGATAGATCATTATAGTTTTAAAAGGTTTTTAAACAATTGATTTCTTTGAAATATTTCATGATAACTCCAGTCTGACATCAATAAAAAATACAAAACAACCCCATACATTTAAGCCTTTGAGTTCATTTGTCTTCTATTTTGGTTTTATATTGTGAAAGTAATTCACATGTGAGTGGACCACTACAGTTTAAATAAGCATACTAAGATATATACAGTTATGGTATTCTGAGTGTATCAGACTCTGTTCTGCCTGATAGGCAATCAGTGGTTCTGTTCTCAGTGCAGGTTTATGGTGGGGGGGGATTGTCAAATCCCCATGACTGAAGAGTCCAGGGAGTAAAAGAAGTAGCTCATCTGCATGGTAGGACTTCAGATATTTCAAATGGGCAGTACATGAAGCTAGATAACTTCTTAAAATAGCAAATTTTATATATATTTTTTGTACTTCCCTGTGTATAGTTTGTCCCTCATTTCCCAGAGTCACTTACATTGTCTTCTTAAGAATTAAGATTATTTAAACCAGGGGGTGAAAAAAACCTGAAACAGTGTTCAGACTTTTTTAAGTTTTGTAGTAGACCCTTGGGAGTCCAGGCCATGAAAGGATCTGAACACAGAATTTATAGAATTGCTATGTATTAAAAAAGTAATAGAGGGACGCAGTTCTGTAGAAACTATAAGGTAGTCACCCATCCTGGGAAGAAAGAGGGAAGAGAAATTGTCCATAACTCTGGTGGAAGAATGAAAGAAAGAGAAACAGAATTGAAGGGACCAAGAGGAAGAGTGGTACACAAAGGGGGAATTCTCAGTACCATGTGAGCAGTTACGACACTGACTGGAAGCCAGGGCAATGTGTCCAAAGTCTTCATTCCCATTTGAAGAAGCCCCACACTTCACAAGGTAAATAAGAAATGTTACCTGATGGTCTTCTCAATGTGGCCTGTGGGCCTTTCATTAATAATGGACTGACTGTCATCTGTAGACTATCCAACAGAAGGACACACCTCTATTCTGAAATTTAGCTGGCTGAGACTCTCTGAATAGTTGGAGCATATCTGCTTTATAAAGACCTGAGACACTCAGAATACTCCCAACATATAAGGTTGACCCTTGATGCTAAAAGGACCAGTGGGAGTATGCAAAGGGGGGCACCAACACAGGTTTTTGGATGGGACCTATCATACCTCTGAGGTCGTATTAAGTATCTATGTCTTCCAAAGACTCAAGGAAAGGAAAGCTGGGAATATCAATTTCTTGAAGGGACTGGTTCATTCAAATAACATAATTTATGAGCAAGGGCTACCTAAGTTATTCGGTTATTTGTATGTGTTGGGAGTGGGAAGGTAGGGGGCAGGTTTGAAACTACATCTTGATAAATGCCAATTCTACAGTATCTCTTAAAAGGATTTGGGGTAAGTGCTGACTACCAAATGATCTCTCCTCCCATCTCCATGTCTTGTTTCTTTACCATTAAGGAGCTAAGCCTTACTTATTTCAGTTCCATTGATGATACAAGGAATGTGTCAAATATTACCCTAAGATTCCTAGCTTTCTAACTGAGCTGACAGCTGTTTTCCAGGTGATGTTAGACCAACTGGCTCCAGTCTGAGTTCTTAAGGCAGTCTTCAAAATGGAAGAAGAGAAGATCTTCTGCTCTTTTGAGCCTTTCAGGGAGCAGTGGAACCTGACCATAGAAGGAATTCAGACAGTGATGACACTGTGTTTAACCCTCGCTGATCTCTGCAAGCCTTTTGTTTTACCCAGTGTTCTCTGCTTGAGGCTGCTCCTCCCATCGTAGCTTTTCAGAAACCTTCCCATGTTTCTTTGCTGGAGTCAGCTTTAAAGTCTTCCTTAACACCAGCAGCATATAAAGCAGTGGACCCTGATGCACTAAGACCCTCAGGATTGGCCAATTTGGCAAGAGACCTTCTCCACTGACCATGAAAATAGGGAAATGGAACTGCTCACCCTTGAAGACTCACTGAGACCAGCGTGGGAGACCTCCCTCCCTGTTGAAGCATGGACCACAGCCTCACTCAGTGCTGCAGAGTCAGCTTCTCTGCAGGTTCACATCTTTATTTGCAGTGGAGCTACATTCTTTAGCACTTTCCAGCATTTCCCTAGCAGGAGATAGTCACCACTACCTAAATGCCCTCTCCCCATAGTACGACAAGACCATCCCTCAAATTCCCAGCTCCTGAGGAAGAGAGTGAGTCTTTCCAGATGTATAAATGGAGGAGGTGCAGAAGGGAATCTCTCCATCATTTGATGCAGCTGATCACTTCCCCCTTCCTCACGTGAGTCCTGGGATAGCTGACTCTTCTAGCTTTTCTCTACTTTTCTGGCTTTTCTCTACTTTTTACTTTTTTATTAGTCTTCTTGGATAGACCCTTTTAATAATTCTGACCTCTGGGTATTGGGGATAAGGGCAGGTCTTTGTCCATAGGACCGCTCTTATTAATTTAAACTCATTCTTAACATATATATATATATATATATATATATATATATATATATATATATATATATATATATATATATATATATACTGATCATTCTCAAATTCATTGCCCATCCCTGACCCCTTTCCTGGTCTCTGATCTCATATACCTAACTACCTGTATTATGTATGCACTTACAGATTTCAGTACATTTAGATTCCCCTCAAGAAATCTTCTCCCAGTGTACTCATCTCAATAAATAGCTCCACCATTCACCCAGTGTTCAAGTCAAAATCTTTGGCAGTCATACTAAATTCTCCTTTTTCCTTCCTCCCCACCCTTCTCCCCACATCCAGTCCAGCAATAAGTTCTCTTCTTTTTTTTTTTTTAATCCTTAAAGACATCCTGATTCTGACCACTTTTCATAAATTCCCCCACTATCATTCTAGTCTACACGACCTTCACCTCTCACCTGATATTGCAATAACCTTCTGGTTGCCCTCTATTCTTCCTCTTTCAAGAGTGATCACTGGCATCATTCTGCTCCATACCTACTTTACTGCAGCCTCATTGACCTCCTTACTGCTATCCAAGGTTGTCTGTGCTTGCTTTCTCTGCCTACAATGCTCTTCCCTGGATGTTTCAATGGCCCTGTCCCCACTCCATTTAGGTCGATTATCCAATGTCATCTCCTCAGACCTTCTCTGATCACGTGATCAAAAGTGGCAGATACCTTCTCACATCATTCCTTTCCCTCTCATTCCCATTTATTTTCCTCATAACACTTTTCTCTAGATGACATTTGTGTTGATTGCCTGCCTTCCAAAGAAGAATATAGGTTTATGAGGACAGGAACTTTGTCTGTCTTGTCTACTATATCCCTAGCCTCCAGAACAGTAGTAGGTAGGCACATAATGGATATCGGATAAATATTGAAAGAAAGAATGAATGAAAGAATCTCAGTTCACAACACAAATAGGAAGCTTACCTTGCATAGCTAGAGACATTGGACTTAACAGATAATTAATAGCTTTTGAAAAAGAGCCTCTATTCCAAGTGGAAGATGAGAGATCTCATAGATGTTATTTTTCTTACTTTTATTTTCATATTAATGAATTATTTAAGTATATTTATGTATGTCATTGCCCTTAAACTGTTGCCAGGCAGTTTAATAGTATTACAAATTTCCTTACAATACAGGGAAAAAGAGGATAATATATTGTTTGGAAACTGTGAACTTTTTTTTCTTAACAGCTATAGTAAGGTACAACTAAGATACTTTTAATTGCACCTGTCGAAAGTATGTAATTTGATCCGTTTTGACAAATGTATGTACCTGTGAAACCACTATCACTCTGCTTTCACTTAGATTATGGTTCAAATCTTGGCTATACAATTTAGCAGTGGAGTGAAATTTGGCAAATTATTTAACTACAATATTCTGTTTATTTATCTAAAAACTGGAGGGAAGATTGGTATCTTTCTCATAAGATTATTATTGTTATTATTATTATTATTTTTTGCAGTACGTGGGCCTCTCACTGATGTGGCCTCTCCCATTGTGAAGCACAGGCTCCGGACGCGCAGGCCCAGTGGCCATGGCTCACGGGCCTAGCCGCTCTGCGGCATGTGGGATCTTCCCGGACCGGGGCACGAACCCGTGTCCCCTGCATCGGCAGGCGGACTCTCAACCACTGTGTCACCAGGGAAGCCCTCATAAGATTATTGAAATAAATAAATGAGCTAACATGGAAAGTACCTTGCAAATAATAAACATATGATAACTTCTGGCACTTTTTTAGCTAATTAAATATACTTAAATCTGCTTAAAATATCTTTATTAGATATTGCTTTTTAAAATAGAGTCAAAAACTTAATTCCTTTTTGGGCCAGGCAAGTAATTTAAAAATTTCAGAACCAGGAATAGATTTGTGAGGACACTTGGAACTGGAATGATATAAAAGCATTCAAACTTAAAATCCACTCCCTGGCCCCCAGAAAAAGAAAGAAAGGAAGAAAGAAAGAAGGAAAAAAAAGAAAGAAAAGGAAATTTGTTGGCCTTACAAAACAAATCTGCAGGTTGTGTTCAGCCTATACGACACAAGTTTGTGATCCCCAGCAATGTGAAGTCAGAGAAGGGGTTTTAGTGTGAAATTTACATATTTTAGTATGTATTTTACAAATGAAGTTGACTGGCTTTGTTGAGGAGAAGGAATTGGAGAGGAGGCAAGCAGAAAAATGGAGGGAACAATTAGGAGGCTGTTTCAACAATATACATGTATTGATTTAGAATATATTGATAGCAGAGATGAAGAGGAGTGAATGTATTTGAGATACCTTCTGGAGGTAGAATACACAGTGCTTTCTTGTATGTCCATATACAGAAACTGATTGAATTTTCCTTAAAATATTTTTAAGTCATTTTAAGAAAAAGTAGAGAGCTATTAGGTTTTTTTCCTTCTGACTTCAATTCCTTGATTCTTCCAATATTATTTTTATATGACTTTACTATCTAAAATTAGCTGGATTCCTTTATGCTTGCTCACTGGAGCGAAATGGGCACACTGCCAACAGGGCTGGGCCACACTGAGTTTGTTTTCTTTTGTCTGAGTCTCTGAAGCCTCAAGGTTGCTGAGAAATTTTCTGCTCCCAGTTTGCACCTGCCTACCTGTCCAGAGAGAGCAACTACTCTCAGCTTCAGCCCTTGTATAGATCCTCCAAACAGGTAAGTGACTTACTGCTTTCCACTTTTCCCAGCCTCCTGCAAAGAAGTCTTTTCTGTTTTTAACTTAAAAAGTAATTATTTAGGGCTTCCCTGGTGGCGCAGTGGTTGAGAGTCTGCCTGCCGTTGCAGGGGACACAGGTTCGTGCCCCAGTCTGGGAAGATCCCACATGCCGTGGAGCGGCTGGGCCCGTGGGCCATGGCCACTAAGCTTGCATGTCCAGAGCCTGTGCTCCGCAACGGGAGAGGCCACAACAGTGAGAGGTCCGCGTACCGCAAAAAAAAAAAATAAATAAATAAAGGGGAAAAAAAAGTAATTATTTAGAATGAAAAACTAGCTAATGACTTTTCTTGCTATCTTTTCACCCTACATTTACTCATTTCATTTGTAATGTAAAGTAAATAAAAGGTATAAATGCAAACTTTGTGGCAGTACATATTATCTGTTTTTCAATATTTAATGGAAAATGGATTTGATTTTCCACCAGATTGAGAAGTATGACAATGACAACTTGTTTGACATGGATGCAAGAAAAAAAGCTGCAAAATTATTTTGGAGAAAAGCAGTTTAGCCTTCTCTATAAGGCCAGTGTCCATGAATTCTCTAGTGAAAGTTTGCTTCAGAGATGCTCTAAACAAGGACCTACTATAACAGTGATTTATAGTGAAGATCACATTGTTGGGGCATATGTGCAAAAGAGCTACCCGGAAGACTATTTCATTATCCTTTTTGCCTTTCAAGAGACTACAATTTCAGAATGCAAGATAGGGCCATTTCAACTATCTATGTTGCTTTGTGAAAGTGATAGAAATTCTGAATTCAATATAAACCTAGAGAAAAAAGAGGTGGCTATTAGCATAAATACAATGGACAAACTTGGACTACCTCAATGTTGTATTTCCTTCCAGGAATGTGAAGTTTTTCGATGTGAAAGTAGGTTTAACCAGATAACGCTATATAGAGTTCTCTTTATGTTTGGAGGGTTCTAGCTGACTCATTCCTGTAAGAAACAATAACTTTTATACTTGTCCTTATCTCCAGGTGGCCCAGACTGAAACCTGGCCACAAATTGTTTTCTACAACACAACCATGGTCAAAAGGAGAATATACAGGGGGCTTCCCTGGTGGCGCAGTGGTTGAGAGTCCGCCTGACGATGCAGGGGACACTGGTTTGTGTCCCGGTCTGGGAAGATCCCACATACCGCGGAGCGGCTAGGCCCGTGATCCATGGCCACTGAGCCTGCGTGTCCCAAGCCTGTGCTCCGCAATGGGAGAGGCCACGACAGTGAGAGGAGTGTGGGGAACGGGTGGGGATGAAGCGGTAGGGTGAAAGGAAGAGAGAGAGAGCACAGAAAGCAACCTTGAAGACTGTGAGCCTGTCAAAAAGAAACCAGAGCTTGAACTTCTTTTGACTGGTACTCAATCCTTTCTGCTGCAGTTTCCTGTCATATCCATATATCAAAAGACCAAAGTTAATTTACCTATTTTTCTACTAAAGGACATTTAAATTGTTTCTTATATTTGCTGTTATAAACAATGCTCCTGTAATATCTGTATGCATATAACTGTGCACAAAAATACTTCTCTATGGTAACTTCCTGGTAGTGGAATTGCTGTTTAAGACTTATGTACATTTGCATTTCAATAGATCCCTTTCAAAAGCTTCAGTTGTCTGCGCTATCCCCAGGAGTGTTATAGAAATGACTCTTTCCCTGTATCCTTGCCAGTCTTTGCTACTAGCAATATTTAGAATCTTCACCAATTTGATGGTCAAAAGATCGTTTCTTGTTTTATTTTTTGCTTATCCCTGATTGTTAATGAGTCTATGTGTATTGCTTATTTATATTTCTTCTACGAAATACTTGTTTATATCTATCCACTTAAAAGAAGGGCTCCTGGGAGTAGTATTCCCTGAGCATTTGCGTTTGCAAACTAATTGTGGTTTTTATACTTAAATGACTAGCAGAGTACATAATTCATGGATCACATTTTATTCTGGGGGATACTGTAATGTTTCCACAGCTTTGGTGTTACTGTGGAAAACCTTAGGCCAGATTTATTTACTTGCAGTATTTTTTTTTATTGTTTCTCTTTGAGTGATCTGATCTTTCTTCTGGCTGCCCCAAACAGCTTAAAGCTTTTTGTTGTTGTTGTTGAAGTCTGATAAATTTACATGGATACATCATGATGTTGACCCTAACTGATCAGTTAAGTAAACTTTTTATTGAAGTATAATATATAAACAGAAATGCACAATTGATCAGTGTACCAACTGACAAACTTTTATAAATTGGATACAGTCATGTAAACAGTACTCGGATGAAGAAATAGATTATTACCATTGTTTCAGAAGACTCCTTTATGACTCCTCTCAGTTATTACTAACCAAAGGTAACGATTATTCTGGCTCATAGTAACATTAATTAATACTTATAATTTTTCAATTTTATATAACTGGAACTATACCAAAGTGTTTGTTCTTCTGTGTCTGGCCTCTTTCATTCAATATTATGTGTGAGAGGTTGGGCTAATACAATGGATTGGATTATAAAATCAGACCTCTGCAAATCAGATGTCTTACCGAGTATCAAGTTTTACTAATAATTTCAAGAATAAAGGCTATCAAAAATCTCAGAGAAGTCAGGAAGAGTACCAAGATATTCTGTGTGGCTCCTAATTTTTTCCTTCCCATATTAGACATACGTTTTCTGGCTAAGAACAGAAGGCAGGGTTTTTAAATGAAGTTTGTGGGCCACCTTACATATTGAAGAGTGGTTAGATTATGGAACATTTATATGCCAGTGATATGGGCTCCCAAATTACGATTAAGGCATGTTGAAGCCCTAACCTCCTGTGTGAGTATACATGGAGACAGGGTCTCTAGAAAGTAATTAAGGTTAAGTGAGGTGATAAGAATGGGACCTTAATCTGATAGGGATAAAGTAAGTTTCCATATAAGAAGGGACACCAGGGAGCTTTTTCCCTCTCCCCACGAATCCACAAGAAAATGACTTGCAAGCACATAGCAAGATGGCAGCCACTTTCCTACAAGCCAAGAGGAAAGGCCTCAGAATGAAACCTGCTTTGCCCACACCTGGATCTTGGACTTAGCCTCCAGAATGCGAGAAATAATTTTCTGTTGTTTAAGCCACCCAGTCCATGGTAATATGTACAGCAGCCTGAGCAGACTGAGACAATCAGCTTATGTGACATTTCTGGGAAGACATGCCTCATAAATCCATAAAATCTGGATTTATTTACTGTAAGTAATTCTTAGCCAGGAACATCCTGTCAAAGACATTCAATAGATAAGTACTCTCCTTGTAGCAAATATCATTAGTTTATTTCCCAGGAGACAAGATTATTAGCATATTTATAAGAAAATTAGTCCCAGTCACTTTTTTTTTTTTCTTTCCCTGGTAAAGTAAGTGAATGTATCCCAGGACAGCTATTTTAACTTATAACTCCCTAGTGATTCATCCATAGTATTATATGTAGTAGTAATTTTTTCCTTTTAATTTTTATATAATATTCCATTGTAATGATTCCATCACACTTTAAAAAAAAATCAAATCACTTTTGGTGACCATTTGGGTTTTCCAGTTTGGAGCTATCACAAATAATACTGCTATAAATATTCTTCTGCGTGTCTTTTGGTTCATGTATATACATAATTTTTTAAAGAGTATAAATATGAAATTTCTGGGTCATTGGGTATGTATATTTTCAGTTTCGGTAGATACTGATAAAGTTTTCCAACACTGTCATACCATTCCACTACAAGCAATGTATGAGACTTTCTGTCACTCTAAATCTTTCCCCAAACCTTTTATCACTGGTTTTACAATATGTAGCCATTCTGGTATGTGACCTGTGGTGTGACATTTTGTGAATTTGGCTTTCTTTGATTAGACTAGTTAGTAATTTATTTATTTCATATTTTAAATTAATTAATTACTATATTAATTTATCCCTTTTTTCAATTTATGAATTTGTCTTTTTGTTATTAATATATTCTTATATTTCTAAGGTTTGTTCCCCTCTATTCTTTTCTATTCCTTTCCTTCTTTCCTGGTATTCATGAAAGGTACTTTTATCCCAAGATTGATAAGAAGCATTTATATTTTTGTTATTTCCTACATATTTACTATTGTGATTTTTAATTTCCTTTTGGATGTTAAAGTATCTAAAAAGTGATTTGTAAAACCCTAAGACATTGCCCTTCTCTTTGTTTATGCTTGTCCTTTTCCAGTTTTATTATATTGCAGTCATTGAATGCAGTTCTTCACTATTTCTACTTTTGGTAATTTAAAGAGGCTTTCTTTGTAACCATACATACAGCTATATTTATAAATGTTCCACACAGTATTTTTTTTTTTGTTGTTTAGAGAATTACCAGCATCTCTACACCTAATCCTTTCAGTTTTAAATCCACCATAAAAGAGTATCTCTTTTCAGGGCTTCCCTGGTGGTGCAGTGGTTAAGAATCTGCCTGCCAATACAAGGGACACGTGTTTGAGCCCTGGCCTGGGAAGATCCCACACGCCGTGGAGAAGCTAAGCTCGTGCGCCACAACTACTGAGCCTGCGCTCAAGAGCTCACATGCCACAGCTACTGAAGCCTGTGTGCCTAGAGCTCGTGCTCTGCAACAAGAGAAGCCACCACAATGAGAAGCCTGTACACTGCAAGGAAGAGTAGCCCCACTCACCGCAACTAGAGAAAGCCTGCACACAGCAAGGGTGACCAAACACAGCCAAAAATTAAAAACAAACAAACAAACAAATAAATTTATTAAAAAAAAGATTATATCTTTCCAAGAAACAAAAGAATTCTGGGCCTTAGTCTCATTGGTTCAAATGAAGACCTAAGCCCACCCCTGAACCACTCACTGTGCTCTGATTGGCTATGCACAAGTACTACATTCTTTTCTGTACCAAGAAGAAAATCAGTTGGATTGGAAGTTCTAGGAAGCCCAGTTGTTGATAGTAGGTTTTGGAGAAAATCTGGTGCCTGTGGTTTTTTGATTTGTGTGTCCTTGCTCATTATCCCTTTCAGACCTATTGGATTTATGGAGGAGAAAATATTTTAGAGTGTTTCCAGTCTTTCCCTAGCCTGTCGATGCCTCTAGACCTTGCTTCTCTGATTCAGAGAGGACTCCAGCCCTCATCTCTCATGTTGGAGTGGGCCACCCATTACTGCTGAGTAATTTGGTGAGAAAAGATCTGCTGACACTATAGTCTTGCAGTGCCTACATTGAGTCTAGTTCTGGACTCTTCAAATGAAATATGTTAAGATTTCCCATAATTTTCTCCACTTGCTTTTCATCATACTGCACTCTTCCTACAGAAAGGCTATTTTTATATTTTTTCCTAGTGAATTAATGGCATTCATTCATTGCCAGTCGTTCAACAACTTGTAATCTTCATTATTCTTTGATTATTTCTCTAGATTTATTGGACAAAAGGAGGATGGATGGGATCACTGAGTAAGTCAATGTTCTTAATGTTCTATTATTCTATTCATTATCTTAGACTTATTCTATTATAGGTTTTGTCAATAAAATTCGTAGCACAAATTATAGCAGATAACTTGTGGATCACCAAGAACAAGTTATATTTATAATCATAAAATATTTCATAATAGTAATGTTAAAACAAAAAGAATACTGAGTGTATGTAAGACATTTCTAATGTTTTTATATACTTGAAAGGAAATAATTATTTTTCTGAATGTCTACACTTTTGCTTAGAATTCTTACAGCTATGGTTGGTTTCAACTACTTCAGAGCAGGGGTGGTTGGCAGGTGAGGAATACCTATCATGAACTTCAAGAACATGTTAGAAATTTTCTACCTCTATAAACCTCAAAAGTCACGTATTATGTTGTGGTTTTTGAAGTTTATTATTGATAATTTATCTTCATGTTTAACATAATTGCTGTTTATTCCAAGGTTTATATATGCTTAAATCTGAAAGTTTTATGTCTGATTGGCTTTAGTTAAAACTGTTACTTTTACTTCTTTTACAATAGGATTTGAGATAGATATTTTCATGTCTTTTTATACAAGATGTTAATCAAAAATAAATAATAACATATGAGAAAAGAGACTGAATTCTAGGAAAATTTATGGTCGAGGCTTGTGACCTAACCTTAGTCAACTGTTAAAATTGTCTTGTCTAAACAGGCTCAAGGAGAGCTTATTGTCTGCTATAAGAACTTATGAACCATATGGAGGCCTGGTTCACCAAATACGAATTCTGCTTTTGGGTCCAATTGGAGCCGGGAAGTCTAGCTTTTTCAACTCAGTGAAGTCTGTTTTCTGAGGCCATGTAACAAACCAGGCTTTGGTGGGGTCTAAGACAACTGGGGTATCTGAAAAGATGAGTCTATTCTAGGTCACTCAGCCTTTGCTTCTTTGTTCAAGTTAATTATATTTGAAGTCTTTTGCTGATCAATTTCATTACATGTACACTTCATTTCAATTTACAGTTTTTTAGAAAATGAACTTTTAAAGTTGCTTTTTTTCCCTCTGCAGTACAGAACATATTTCATTAAGGATGGGAAGAATGGCAACACCCTGCCATTTATTCTGTGTGACTCAATGGGGCTGAGTGAGAAAGAAGAAGGGCTGTGCATGGATGACATACCCTATATCTTAGAAGGCTGCATTCCTGACAGATACCAGGTAAGATTTGACTAATTATTGAGAAAGTATAATTGATACTTGAAATGTTTATTTTTGCCCACTATCAACAATATTAGACTCTAGTTTAGTGCACTGGCATTTATTTTATTAAACTACACTTGTTCAAGATATTTTTCTGCTTTTTGATATTTTATTTTATAAAGAATTAAAACATCCATAGGTTTCTTCTCTCATAGTTGTTATAACAACTTTGAATGTTGTTATACATTCAGTTGCTTTTGGCTATGTGAAACAGAAGTCTAACTACATCAATTTACTCACAAGGGTGATTTTTCTTATGTAACAGAAAGTTTGAAGGTAGGCCACTTTGGGCAAGTGTGGAAGGTTATTAACCTCATGTGTCCTTCTGACTTTCTGTTCTGAGATCCTCAGCATAAGGCTATGGATGTAATGTTTGCCCCCCACCCTCCATTCACATGTTGAAGCCTTAATCCATAGTGTGAAGATGTTTGGAGACAGAGCAAGTTTGGGAAGTGATTAGGTCATGACGGTGAAGCCCTCATGAATGCAATTAGTGCCCTTGTGAGAAAGGACACAAGAGAGATGACCTCTCTTGCAGCCATATGAGGACACATCAAGAAGGTGGCTGTCTACACACCAGGGTCTAACCACACACAAAATTTACCAGCACCTTGATCTTGGATTTCCTAGCTTCCAGAACTATGAGAAATAAAAGTTTGTTGCTTAAGTAACCCAATACGGTAACTCGTTATAGCAGCCCAAGCTGACTAAGACATCTGGTTTTCATCTTTATGTTCTCTAGATGTTCATGCTAAGCACTGTCGGTGTTCCAGGCAAGAGGAAGGAAGAGATTAAAGAGAAAAGCTACTTTAGTCTGCCTTTTTAAAAAACTTTCTGGTTCCTTTTTATAAACATTTAGATCTTAAGTTAATTATTAATTCACCTTGTTCCAAATGAATAGGTGAATGTGCTAACATCTTTTATTGAATGTTGTATCTTTCCCTTCTAAATATGGGTATTTATTTTTGCAATCTATAGTTTGTCCTTTAATGTATTTTTCAGTTCCTTTATAATATTGTTTTTATTACCGTATTGTCTAATTGTTTTAATTGCCATAGCAATCAATTATGTCTTGATAACCACCTGGATGTCATATTCATTATTCATTTCTCACATGTTTTGGACTATTTTATACATATACTTTTCCTTTTCTAAATGAACTTGTTAGTGTTTTATTTGATTGTTTGTATTTGTGTTTGATTTGTTGGTGCTTTGATTGAAATTACATTAAAATTATATATTGAATGTTGATACACAACTTTACATATCCAGTGTTTTTATCCAGAAACAGAGAATGCTTTATTTTTATATTCATGCAAACTTCTTTCATTCTTTAATTTAAAGTTATAATGTAGAGGTAGTTAAGTTTATTTTAAAATATTCTTTAAAAGAAATATTTATTTAGAGAATGTTAAACCTATGCAAAAGTGGACAAAACAATTTAATGAATTTGAATTTACATAGTTTTAACAATTTTTTATCTATAGTCAATCTTGTTTCATCTGTGCCTACCCACTTTCTCCTCTCCTGTATTATGTGGAAGAAGATCTGAGAAGTCATAATATTTCATCCATAAATGAATATGCATTTAAATACATATAAATACATATATACACATAAGGTCATATGTGTCTTTTATTAAACATAGCCATGATACGCTTATCACATTTGAAAGTAATAGCTGCTCTTAATTTATCAAATATTACCCATTTCTATATCTCATTTAAGTATCATGCACCTTTTATAACAGTTTGTTCAAAAAATTTTTCAAATAAATCTATCCAGCCTCTCTTATTTTTTTTATTTCTTTTATTTTTTTGAAGGAACATGATAGGTTTATTAGAAGAGTGACAAGAACAGAATTCATAATTACATTTTTTAAAACGTTTTAATTGGAGTATAATCACTTTACAATGGTGTGTTAGTTTCTGCTTTATAACAAAGTGAATCAGTTATACACAGGGGACAGGAGGAAGAACTTAAGAAGTTGCATATGTGAATATTCCCTGGTTAATCAGTGTGATTCAATCAAATCAATCACTCACTAGCTGTGTGACTTTCTGCAGGTGGCTCAAACTGTGCCTCAATTTTCTGATCTATAAAATTAGTACAATAATAGCTCCTACCTCAGAGATTTACTGTAAAGATTAAACAAAATAATATAGATGAAGAGCTTAGTGCAGTTCTCACTATCTGCTACCATGGCATCCCAGCATACATTTATTTACCAAGAGTCCTAAATTTCCCCTTTGTGTCTGAAAGGATTAGAGAGTGGAAAAGAACATTTCAGTAAGAAAAAGAGGCAGTAAAGTAAGATGTTGAGTAGGGAGAGGTAGCATAAAGGCTTTGGAGAAGGTAAATAGGATTAGGGAATTAGGGTGCCTTACTAGCATTTCTTGGCTCTGTTATCCATTCTCTTTGGGACATTGGAGCAATTTATTTGTGATGTTTTGACAAATTCCATCTCCTTCTTGAGGCCTCTTCTCTCCCATTTTGTTTTTTTAGAGTCCTTTTGGTCTTTTGTCTAGTTTCCATAAAAACACAACTGTTTGGACAGGATATGAAATCAATCAGTAATATTATAGCATATATTTTAGTTACCTATTCCAAGAGGTGGTTTCATTTGAAGCCTTGTCTTTTCCCATAAGAGGCAATGAAGGAAACTTCCTGTGTCAAAGGAATTCCAGCTATGAATGAGTAGTTAAGGGGGATTGTTTTTGTGGGGGATAGGGAACCTTCCCAAGTCTCTGAAATTGCTCCATAGATAGCCTATCCCATAACAGATAACTGATTAAATGAAAACTACTGATGTTTTCTATAATAATGAAAACAATATGGATCTTTTCAGCATAGGTGTGGTCCATGTGGTGTTGCTCACTCATGTGGATAACTTGGATCTGATTACAAAAGGTGACCTTATAGACATATACAGATGTGTGCCTGTGAAACTCAAAGTAATGGATGATGCCATTTGTAAACACATTTTCTGGGGTACTATGTCACTATAATGATATATTACTGCATATAAAAATAAAAATAAAAATAAATACCTACTGAGTTTAAGAAGAATTAAAACAATTGCTTGGGATAATTCAGATTCATTTCCGAAGTTTTAAAAGTTAAATATATATTTATCTTTACACTGACACAGATAATTCCATTTATTATAATTTAATTCAGTTAGGTTCAATTCAACTAATATTTATTGATTACCTTGAATGATCAAGCCAGTGTGGTAGTCTCTAATCAAATACACAGATAATTAAAACAATTTCCCTGTGCTAAAAAGCATATGATTTTATAGGTAGAGGTGAAGGGATGGGGGATAGTATAAGAAAAAATTGACAAAATAATATGATATGATTGAGTATGATAAATAGAAATGATTAAAAATAATATGCTTGAAAGTTTAGAGAATGAAAAAATTGTATTAAAGTGGATGGGGGAAGATTTCATTACTTGGGTGGTACTGGGAAATGACTTTCAAGGACGAGGACTACTTCAGGAAGTGAAGGGACAAAAAGGTGAAAATATTGAGGCCCTGGGGGCAGCATAAGTCAATACATCAATAAAGGAAAAAGCAGCGTGTATGGGAGGCATGGAGTCATTTAAAAATGGCTTTAGGGGGCTTCCCTGGTGGCGCAGTGGTTGAGAGTCCGCCTGACGATTCAGGGTACACGGGTTCATGCCCCAGTCTGGGAAGATCCCACATGCCATGGAGCGGCTAGGCCCGTGAGCCATGGCCACTGAGCCTGCGCATCTGGAGCCTGTGCTCCGCAACAGGAGAGGCCACAACAGTGAGAGACCTGCGTACTGCAAAAAAGACCAAGCAAACAAACAAACAAACAAAAATCCTTCTATCAGAGTAGTTTGTATGGATCTATTATCTTTAGTTTGCAATTCATATTGAATCTATTATGTGTGTTCTAAATGAAAATTAGCAGTGATATTAGAACTTGACTTGCGAAGTTCTTGAAGAAATCCCTTTATGGGGCCAGATCTCTGTCTCCACATTCTCCAACAGGACAAGTATTGCCAAGTTCCTACTTTTTGATATTGCTTTCATAATTTATATCAACATAAAATTGTATTTTCCACTGTTTTAAGATTTCTGGGTTTTAAATTCTGTATTGCAGCTAGAGGTAGTTCACAGAGAACTTGGATTTGCTCTTTCTGACATCTTTGTGGTTAGTAATTATACCTCAGAGTGGGAGCTGGAGACTGTCATGGACGTTCTGAACTTCTCTGCATTGAGACAGATGCTGTGGGCTGCAGTTGACTTCTTAGAGGATTTGCCTCTTGAGGAAACAAGTAGATGTTCTTGAGGTGTAGAAGCTTGAAGGTGTCAGCTACATGGCTACTTCTGGTTTGGGTACATCCTAGAGGATCTATACTACTTCTCATCCCCCTTGTCTTATTTTAAAATGAAATATTTGAAATGATTGACCTCAGTCATTCCCACTGTCTGAACACCCCAAACAGTATCCTTGCCCTCTTCTGTTAAAACGGGCTTTGCTGCTTGGGACCCAGAATGGGATTGGCTCAGCATTGTTTCTGATCAGATGTGATCTTTGATTATTGGTTCTTCCTTCAGACCTTATACTTCCACTGTTATTGACTTGACTTTTCAATGCCTCTCCCTTGTCAAAGTCCCTCTTAATGCAGAGTGGTCAGTTCTGGGTAGAGGTGTGTGCCTTTACTGTTTACGACCTCAGATTTTAGTGTTATGTGTATTTTCTGTTATCAGCCTGTGCATAGTACACACTACACTGTTCCAATCAAAGATCAGACAGAAGTATCAATCTAAACTCAAATCTTATTTTAGCTTGTGGCAAATCAGAGTATCATATCATCTCTAGATCTCTCTCACTCACAAACTCCTGCGAAACTCTCACACTACTACTATTGCTGTCCTGACTCTGCCATCTTGGTTTTTCTATTCCTTCTCTTCCTCATGGTGCATGAATTCCCAAAGTCAGGGTTGGCTTAGACCTCCTGTAGCCCAATGTTTCTTCTTCCTGCTGGTTGATTTTCCCTAAATAATCCATGAAGAATACTTTGTTTCTCTTTACTAAGAGATCAGAGGAAAGAAATGATCAGGTGTAAGTAAAGAAAATAAGTGAATGCTTTGCATATTAAAAAGTTTTTAATCTCATCATAGAAGAGTAAACAGTATGAGATGAGGAAACATAGGAAAAAGAGAAGTAGTTGAACCTGAGGGGGGTATTTTATTTAAGTCTGGAATGAAGTTACACATACAAGATCATAATACCTACAAAGAGGAACAGGACAATTTAAAGTCATTAATTGTAAAAAAAATTATAATTTCTTTTAAAATTATGTGCTGTATCTGTGAAAAATTAAAGTTTCTTTTTGTAAAACCCGAGTCTCACTTGAGTGTGTGTGGTATGTGCATGTGATTCTGACAAAGCTTATTTTAATATGACTTGTCAGCATCTTCTGATCTTCAACCAAGTCATCTTAATTTTGCTTTCTTATGTTACTTCTTTTTTTTTTTTTTTTTGCGGTACGCGGACCTCTCACTGTTGTGGCCTCTCCCGTTGCGGAGCACAGGCTCCGGACGCGCAGGCTCAGTGGCCATGGCTCACGGGCCTAGCTGCTCCATGGCATGTGGGATCTTCCCAGACTGGGGCACGAACCCATGTACCCTGAATCGTCAGGCGGACTCTCAACCACTGCGCCACCAGGGAAGCCTCCTAAAGCCATTTTTATTTGAATATCTGAACACTTCTTCAAGGATGTGGCAATTAATATTAATGAGTTCCAGAGGACTAAACTGAGAGGGACTATAGTTTGATTACTCTGTCAATTACGACTATTTTAATTTCAAGTGACAAAACTCAACCTGAACTACATGAATAAAAAAGAGGACTATAGTACTGGATCAAGTAATCCAACAACAGAAAAGGCTGGGATTGAATTGAATTGGCGTCAGGAATTGTTGAATCTAAGGATTCAAAAGCTATTCAAAAGCTATTCTTTCTTTCTCTCTCTCTCTCTCTCTCTCACACACACACACACACACACACACACACACACACACACATATACACCACAGCCTTTTGATTCTTTCTTTCTGTATATTACTGTCATTCTCTCACACTAGCAATCTTGATAAATCCTTCATCTTTTGAGTCCAAGTTTCAGGCTGACATTCATTCAGTCTTGTGACCTGAAAAGAAAGGACTTTTCTTTTCTAGTTTCATTGTGAAATACTCCCCCAAAACGACTGCAATTGATCTAGCTCAAGTCATGCACCTAACCTCCCTCCCCCAGGAAAAATTACTTTACCAAGAAGAGCAAGGAAATATGATCAGCCCATCTTAGGTCATGTCTGACCAGGAAGAGTGATTTATTATTAGAAGAAGAAATTTAATCATGGACATGGCTACTGTTGGATTAACTGAGCTGGAGAGGCACCATAATATGTATCTCATAGATCAGGAAGTTTTGTATCTAGTTCCTCATTTAGATTAAAAAGTTTGCTAAAAGATCTTATTAGTAAGTCTAAAATGGTTAAATTAAGAAAAACTTTTTAAACTTTAATAAAAAGTATTTTATTAAAGTACCATATACTCATAAAAAGTGCATGGTTCAAAAGTGCAAGGATATATTTTTACAAACTTTACAAATCCATGAAATTAGAACTCACATAAGAAATAGAACATCACCAGCACAAAATAAGTCCCGTTTATGCCAGGTCTAGTTATCTAGGATATCCACTGTTCAGACCTTTAATTGCAACATTATCTACGATCATACCTAGTATACCCACTATTCTGACTTTTAATTGGGTAGATTGGTCTTGTTCTTATTTATTCCTCACATAAATAGTATTATGCACTATTTATTCTTCTGAGTCTAATTTTAATATGATAATGTATTTGATTTATATTATTGTACAATGATAAAGATTATTCATTCTCTTCTATTCTACCTTTGATGAGCAGCTAGGTAGTTTCCAGTTTGTCACTATTACAAATAGTGTCACTATAAACATTCCAGCATATGCCTTTGGAGAACATATGGAAACATTTCTGTTGGGTATATATCTAGGACAGAATTGCTGTGTCATGGAGTGTGTACATGTTTAGCTTTAATCGATAATACCAACTCCTTTTAAAAGACATTTGAAAAAGGTTTTGTTTTTTTCTAAAAATTTAATGAGTCAAGACTTCCAAATTTTTAAAACTTCATCTCAAATTTAATATATTTAATTTCTTATTTTATCAATTCTATTGTTTGATCAAATCTTCCTGAGTACTAAAAGATTCTTATAGATCTAGTATCTTGGTCTTAGAATCATAGTGAACCTAAAGTTATTCTAAATTTCCCAATATATGATGAAAATGTATTAAGATTTCAACTTAAATCCACAAGTTCAAATTAAGTACTTAATTAAATATTTTAAATGAGAGATATAAGAGATTTGACCTATCAGTACTTTATTTTTGGTTAACTCTCAGTGCCTAAGAAGCCACGTCAAACTTTAGTGCCTTCAATAAGAATCTCTTATTATCATCTGTGTCTGAGTCTGGCTGAAGGTTGGTTATCCCAGCTTGGGCTCAGCTGAAAGGTTATACTTCAGGCTATGGCTGCTGGGGTAGGTTGGCTGGGGCTGTTCCACTCCATATCTGTGCATTCTGAAACTGATAAGACAGTAGCTTCCTAGGGACAGCTCTTCCTGTTGTGTGGCAGAATTGCAAGAAGGCAAGGGGAGCCATGCAATGTCCCTTAAAGCCTAAGCATACAATGAACACATCATCACTTCTGCCCACTTGCCATTGGCCAAAGCAAGTTATATGGGCACACCAAAACCAAGGGGCTGAAAAATTCCCCCCTCTCTCCCAGTGAGGTCATGGCAAGTGTGTGACCGCAGAAGAGAGTGAAGAATTGAGACCAATAATAATGTATGTATATGTCTATCTAATATATACATATAATATACCATATTATATATATAATAACAAATTATACAATTTGTTTTCCATTCCCATATCAAAAGAAAGCCAGGATTAGTTTACTTGCTCATGGGACTAACAACAGTATACATTCTCTATCCTCCCTCAAAGATACTTATATTCTCTAGTATACTGTCATAACCTAATAAGATTTATACTTGATCATTATCAAAAGTCAGTTGCTTTATAACGATGATACTACCATGATAGCTTCTCTATAAGAAAAGAAAGCCAGGGAAAAAATGAGAATTGTGATAGTTTATTCAGTTCAATTTTGAGTGAAAAACATGGGCTGTAATCACAAGAGACTTTCCAAAGACAGTACATAATATATGCCAGGGCTTACTACTTAGAATGAGGCTCAATGGCTTTTAAGGTTATTTGAATCTTGGAGGGTACATATGTTGTACCTAAGATGTTATTATCCTTTATATATCAAATGACCAAAGAGAAATCTGAGTTTGAATGGGATCTGGAACAAAAGAGACTGATATATTTACAAAGGAAGAGCTATAGCTCAAGTAGCAAAATCAAGTCCATGTAATGTTGTCACATGAATTATTTTGAAAATATCTACTATGAAGACATATGTAGACTAAATTCTCAGGAAGAAGTCTATAACTGCTCTCACTTGGTGACTACTGAGATATTTGGACCTGCAAGTAACCTGATGGCAATAGCTAGATGTAGTCACTCCAAGAGACCTTTGTTGTCCTGAAATTGGGCTTTGATAGAAATAGCTCCCATCACTGAAAGACATGAAATATCCATTATATTATAGGTAATGTCAGAGAGCTATTCCAATAATGATGGATCAGATCCAATGATGGATAACATAGAAATAGAATAGTAACTAGATGTGACTCTGGGAAAGTACATGGTATCCATGAACAGGTTGCAGCCCCACCTTTGGAATAGAGGACAGAACGACCAGAAGAATTCTTAGTTTCTGTTGTTAAAAATGGTGAACCTATGAATTTTATCCTACTGAAGTAACACTTTAGGATTGGATAATTAAAAATACCACTGTGAGGAAAATTAAATTATGGACATATGTGGAAATTCTGTAGAAGAATTACAATGGGTCATATCAATGACCACCAGATAAAACCTGGCTGCTGGCTCATACGGGGTTAGAATACAAAGACTGATGCATTGGTCTATTCCTTGGATGTTATCTCCTTGGGTACATAAAATAAATGGGGATATTTTTACTTGAGCTATAAATATTGGATGGAACAATGACATCCTCCTTTACAGAAATTGCTGATGTGATAATATGCTATCCGGATTGTGAATGGGAAAATAATTTCCAAAAGATGACTTTGGGTAAGATTCCTCAAGAGCACGGAATGGCAGTTGACAACACTGGACCCTTACTGGTAGCCCAGGTGGCTTCAACTGCATCCTGACTAGAATAACCACATATTAGGCTTTGACTTTGCTTATCCTTTGGGTGTTAGACTTTGACTTTGCTTATCCTTTGGGTGTAACCATGGCTGAGGATACTATTAAAGATTTGGAACAATACAACGTGAATAAACTCAGTCTCCTAAGTTACAATTTATCAATCAAAGTATACTTTTCACTGTTGCCTGTGTACAAAAATGAGCTAAGAGACATAACATCATATGGACTTACCAAATTCCGTATCACACATATAGCAGCAGTTTGAAAAAGACCTGGAATGGGTAATTAAAATATATGTTGATAAAGACTGGTGATGCCAAGGGCATGAAGAATTGGCTGACATGACTGGGTCAATCTAACATAGAAAAACCATTGGGGGGTGGTTCCTATGTGTATATAGGGGTAAAGATAACAGTGATGATGCAATCACACAACTCCAACAGAAAAATTTTTTCTTTTCTTTTCTTTCTTTTCCCTTCTCTTCTCTTCTCTTCTCTTCCCTTCTCTTCTTGTCTTTTCTTTTCTTTAATATGGAATGCTTCACGAATTTGCCTGTCATACTTGCACAGGGGCGATGCTAATGTCTGTATCGTTCCAGTTTTAGTATATGTGCTTTGAAGTGAGCATCCAGCAGAAAATTTATTTTATCTTGCCAGATTCACCTGTATTGTGTTCAAGACTACACTACCATATCTCACCAAAGGGAGACATTGATACTCAGAAAACTAGTTCAATTTCTCTGAATTTGACTGGCATCTTGGTAAAAAACACAATGGACTTGATAGTGACGCCCCTCATGTATCCTTAACTAAGATTGACTGTAAGTGCTGCCCTGCTGGTGACACGTAGGACGGTCCCATCACTACTTGTCTTTCCTTCTTGATGGGAGTGGACAGAAGGGGAAGCCTTGGCAGAGTGATTCCAGCTATCTGCCCTTGAGGTAAACAGTATAGAGACACACCCAGGGAATGAAATATGGTAATAAGTAAGTAACAAATGAAAGCAAAGGGGGAATTGTGGCAGATGGAAAGAAAGCACACAAAATCTATAGTGTTGCATCACTTTTTTCCTGAATGTCTCAGAGCGAGAGAAAAACACTTTTAACTGTTTCTCTCAGATATAATACCAACTTATTGCTAATTCAGAGAGAAGAGCCTGGATTTTTCCCCTCTCTGGGAAAGAGAATGACACTGAAGCCAAACTACAAGACTAACCTAAGAACTCTGATTTAGTTATTTACTGAAAAGACATCAACTACCCTTGATGATCCACCTCAATAGTAGTTAGTTGCAATTCTAATTTGAGTCACATTTTGTTGATTATATTCATCATATTGGTTTTATCATGTCTTGGAGAAGGAGCCTACCTTTAAACTGAGAAGGATATGTTGTGACTCTAAGCTCGGTGTGGGTCTGAAGGGAGATATGCCACCACTGAATTTCCAGTAGGTCAGAGTCTCCTTTTCTCTTTTGACTAAATCAGATATGAATGTGGAAGGAACATTAAATAAGTAGGGTAGTCAGGAAATCAGAATGATGTCCAAAAGAGTGAATTATGCCTCACTTGATGAGTAAGTATCACTGATGGAATTTGTCTCTGAAACTTTGAAAAGGATGATTATGAAAAGCCTATTCCTATTAAATTGAACTGCAGCTAGGAGTCAACAGTTTCAGCTGATGATCTCCAGGAATAACAATATTTTAGGTGCCTATTATATATTTGAATTACACTCATAGCACAAGCAGTTAACGGCAACTATACTTGTAATGGATTAACTAAAACTGGTCCCAACATACCAAGAGAGATTTGGGAGCCTTGGGAATTAGACTTGGTGTGTTGAATCGAGTGCAGATGGCTTTTCTGGAAGCTCACCGCCATACTGAGAGGAATTTTAACTCAGATAGGGACACTGGAGTCCTCTCTCAGGAAACTTGTCTTGCTATGTAGGCCATCTAAAAGATGATGAATCTATCTGAAATTGAAAGAGAAGAAAAGGGGTTGAGGGAGAGGGAAAGGAGTAGCTGGGCGGAATAGAGGCTTAGGCTATGGAAACACTAGGGTCAACCTAGTATGGCAAGCCATCACTGGGAATGCAGTCTTTTACTGCTGCTTCCTCATAATCAGTGTACCCACTTTTAAAACAAGGTCATGTCCCTCACAATAAAATTGTTTGAGATTGGACAGGATCAGGATCAACCACCTCCTCCTAATGGGAAGCAGATGCTACCTAGAAGCTTCTATCAGTAAAAACTTATTTTTATTTATGGTATTTTTTTTTGATGGCTGGCATATACCTATATGTATTTTTATCCAGACCAGAGGCAACCAAAATTTACAGAGCAGTGGCCTCTGGTGACTTCTCCAGCTACCGGAAAACATATGGCATACAGAAAACGTCATTTTTACTGGGAAGGGTGGTAAAATGTCACAGTAGTATTATTAATGTGTGGTGTATTAAGCATCATTTAAAACCCTACCATAACTATCTAGTGTAATAAAGGATATGCAGGCTTATTTATAGATGTAAATGAAAATAAAACTTACAAAGACAATGAACCTCCAGGATGAAATGATTCCCCCCATCCTAATTTGGTGTATTACCCATGGAAACTAATTACCCATGGAAACTAATTTTTCATTTTGAGAAGGTTATACATTCAATATCTATCAATACATATAAAAATATAGTAATATTGTATTACAAGTAATAGTGGATAAAAGAATAAAATAGTCCACCTGGTTCATCTATGTTGCTGCATGAGTCAATAGTTCCTTCTTTTTACTGCTGAGTAGTATTCCATTGTGTGGATATACCACATCTCTTTGTTTATTCACCTGTCAATAGACTTTTGTTTCCAATAAAGTTGAAGATATGCAGACAGACCTGATAAACTAGCAATTTGACTCAGTTATATATCTTAGGGACAATTTTTATATGTGAATCAAAAGATGTGTGTAAGAATGTGTGTAGTAGCCTTATTTATAATAGTCCCAAACTGAAGACAACCCCCATGCCTATGAATAGTAGAATAGATAATAAATTATGGTATACTACATAGAGCATTTCATTTTATGTAGCAATGAAAACTAAAGAACTGTAACTATGTACAACAGTATAGATAAATATTACAAATATAATATTGACCAAAAGGAGAAAGACATGAATGAATCTATACACTATGAATAGATTTATATAACTCTCACAAAATTTCTAAACAAAAGAAAGGGAATGATGATCATAAAAATGAAGATGGTAATTACCTTCTAAGGTGGAGGGGGTGTTGTGAAGGGTGAGTAGCTCATCTGGTGCTTCTGCAAGAGTTAAACGTGTCCTTTGTTTGGGTCAGGGTGGTGGTGAAATGGATATTTGCTTCATTATTATTTTTAAGTTAAATACTTATATTTTATGTACTTTCCTGCATGTACTGTATATTTCATAATTAACACAGAGAAAAAGAAGTAATATCACACACAAACTTTGGAATTAGACAAAACTGGGTCTAAACCCTTATTATGCCACATAATTTGTGATCTTTTAAAAATCTTTAATTTCCCCATCTTACAGATGAGGATGGTAACACTTTATTCACAGATGTGTTGTAAGAATAAATTTAGGTAATATATATATAACTAAATTATTAGTGTAGGCAATTAGAAATACAAACCTAGGTTCTGAAGGACATTGCCAATCTTATAACAAAAAGTAATAATTAACTATCTGTCTCTATTGTAAATTTAATTTTATTGTAGTTGAAAACAAAGATAAGATTTGAACTTGGTAACTCATAAGAAAACAAAAGAGACTTAAAATTGAATTGTTAGTTTTTTCTTTCTTACTTTTTCTGTTTGTTTGATATGCAGTTTTAAAGAAAATATACCTTTGGCTTCAAGAGCATACTGCATCTCGATTCAAAATCTGAAATAGCAAATAGAAACATATTAAATGGCTTGGTCATGTCTGCCCCCTAGTGGTCAATGCTCTACTAAATGAAGAGGCTGCTGAAGGTTGAATCTGGAAGTTGAATAAAAACAAAGACTACTAATTCTTAAAAAAAAAAACTATCACAACAGAAAAATTTTTAAACGTGTAATTTTGTTAAAGGTATGCAATATTGAATTGGAAGATAATTTTCTCCTGGTGTTGAATATATGATAGTATTTGGAAATGCTGTGTTCTGTGCTACATTTTGTTATTCCTGGCATTATATCAGACATATTATTGATGTATATTTGCAATTTAAGCTACTATTAATCTGTCCTATTTTAGTATGTTTGTCAACCTGTAGAATATAAATTTGAATGTATAGTACTCAAGGCTTATGGTGATCATGAACACATAAAGTGGGTACTTTTGTCTTTTGCTTTTCAAAAATGTTATCTCCAATTACATTACTTTTGGTTAATGAAGTTTGAACCCGTGTATACATGAGTTAATTTGTGCAGTCAAATTACACTCCTGTAGAACAGAAGACACATTATGCTTCAAGAGCCATGTTCCTCCCATTTTAATTTATATTTGATTTAGTATTATTCTATATGAATAAAGAGTTTGCAAATTAGGTACTATAGTACCTTGCTACAAAAATCATGACAATGTGCCTTGTTTCCCTGGCAATTCTTCATTCAGAGATTTACAATGAATTCCCTTCAGCTACATGGTATTATGTCCAAACTTCTTAGGACAGTTTTCCTAAACTGGTCATATTTGATCTCAAACAATAAAGCAAGAGCTCCACTGAGTGAATTCCCCTTCCTGATTATTTTACATGCATTGTCCTATCTCCCATGCTGTTGTTTATACTTTGACTTTGTTTATACAGTGACTTAATTTATATTTATAATACATGGTTTTCTCATCTGGCAAATGGGGATAATTATAGTACATACCTCAGAGAGTTGTTTTGAGGATTAAATGAGAGACTATATATAAAGCACTTTTTGAAAAGTGTCAGAAACACAGTAAGCAGTAAATAAATGCCTATTATTATTCATCTTTCCCTTCTGTAATATTCCACCCCATACACCTCTCTACCACCTGACAATCAAGAATTGATTTCTTGGAGATATTGGTTCAAGATGGCGTAGTGGAAGGACGTGCTCTCACTCCCTCTTGAATCACAACTAACGGCTGAACATTAATCCACAGAAAGACACTGGAACTCACCAAAATATACCCCACATCCAAAGACAAAGGAGAAGCCACAACGAGATGGTAGGAGGGGCGCAATCACAATAAAATCAAATCCCATAACTGCTGGGTGGGTGACTCACAAACTGGGGAACACTTATACCACAGAAGTCCACCCACTGGAGTGAAGGTTCTCAGCCCCACGTCAGGCTTCCCAACCTGGGGTCCTGACAAAAGGAGAAGGAATTCCTAGAGAATCAGACTTTGAAGGCTAGTGGGATTTGATTGCAGGACTTCGACAAGACCCCACTCTTGGAGGGCACACACAAAGTAGTGTGCGCATCGGGATCTAGGGGAAGGAGCAGTAACCCCATAGGAGACTGAACCAGACCTACTGGCTAGTGCTGGAGGGTCTCCTGCAGAGGCAGGGGGTGGCTGTGTCTCACTGTGAGGACAAGGAAACTGGCAGCAGAGGTTCTGGGAAGTGTTCCTTGGCATGAGCCCTCCTGGAGTCTGTTACTGACCCCGCCAAGGAGCCCGGGTAAGCTCCAGTGCTGGGTTGCCTCAGGCCAAACAACCAATAAGGAGGGAACTCAGCCCCACCCATCAACAGACAAGCAGAGTAAAGTTTTACTGAGTTCTGCCCACCAGAGCAACAGCCAGCTCTACCCACCACTAGTCTCTCCCATCAGAAAGCAAACCACATTCAAAGAAAGATAGACAAGATGAAAAGGCAGAGCTATATACCAGATGAAGGAACAAGATAAAACCCCAGAAAAACAACTAAATGAAGTGGAGATAGGCAAACTCCCAGAAAAAGAATTCAGAATAATGATAGTGAAGGTGACCCAGGACCTCGGAAAAAGAATGGAGGCAAAGATCGAGAAGATGCAAGAAATGTTTAAAAAAGAACTAGAAGAATTTAAGAACAAACAAACAGAGAAGAACAATAAAATAACTGAAATGAAAAATACACTAGAAGGAATCAATAGCAGAACAACTGAGGAAGAAGAGATAAGTGACCAGGAAGAGAGGATGGTGGAATTCACTGCTGTGGAACAGAATAAAGAAAAAAGAATGAAAAGAAATGAAGACAGCCTAAGAGACCTCTGGGACAACATTAAATGCAACAAAATTTGCATTATAGGGGTCCAAGAAGGAGAAGAGAGAGAGAAAGGACCTGAGAAAATATTTGAGAAGATTATAGTCAAAAACTACCTTAACATGGGAAAGGAAATAGCCACCCAAGTCCAGGAAGCACAGAGAGTCCCATACAGGATAAACCAAAAGAGAAACACACTGAGACACATACTAATCAAATTGGAAAAAATTAAAGACAAAGAAAAATTATTGAAAGCAGCAAGGGAAAAACAACAAATAACATACAAGGCAACTCCCATAAAGTTAACAGTTGATTTCTCAGCAGAAACTCTACAAACCAGAAGGGAGTAGCATGACATATTTAAAGTGATGAAAGGGAAGAGCCTACAACCAAGATTACTCTACCTGGCAAGAATCTCATTTAGATTTGATGGAGAAATCAAAAGCTTTACAGACAAGCAAAAGCTAAAAGAATTCAGCACCACCAAACCAGCTCTACAACAAATGCTAGGGGAAATTCTCTAAATGTGAAACACAAGAGAAGAAAAGGACCTACAAAAATAGGCCCAAAACAATTAAGAAAATAGTAATAGGAACATACATATCGATAATTACCTTAAACATGAATGGAATAAATGCTCCAACCAAAAGACAAAGGCTCACTAAATGGATACAAAAACAAGACCCATAGATATACTGTCTATAAGAGACCCACTTCAGACCTAGGCACACATACAGACTGAAAGTGAGGGGATGGAAAAAGATATTCCATGCAGATGGAAATCAAAAGAAAGCTGGAGTAGCAATTCTCATATCAGACAAAATAGACTTTAAAAGAAAGACTATTACAAGAGACAAAGAAGGACACTACATAATGATCAAGGGATCAAACCAAGAAGAAGATATAACAATTATAAATATATATTTACCCAACATAGGAGCACCTCAATACATAAGGCAACTGCTAACAGCTATAAAAGAGGAAATCAATAGTAACACAATAATACTGGGAGACTTTAACACCTCACTTACACCAATGGACAGACCATTCAAAATGAAAATTAATAAGGAAACACAAGCTTTAAATGATACAATAGACCAGATAGATTTAATTAATATTTATAGGACATTCCATCACAAAACAGCAGGTTACACTTTCTTCTCAAGTGCACAACAAACATTCTCCAGAATAGGTCACATCTTGGGTCACAAATCAAGCCTCAGTAAATTTAAGAAAATTGAAATCATATCAAGCATCTTTTCTAACTGCAATGCTATGAGATTAGAAATCAATTACAGGGGAAAAATATTAAAAACACAAACACATGGAGGCTAAACAATACGTTAGTAAATAACCAAGAGATCACTGAGGAAATCAAAGAGGAAATCAAAAAATACCTTGAGATAAATGACAATGAAAACACAATGATCCAAAACCTATGGGATGCAGCAAAAGCAGTTCTAAGAGGGAAGTTTATAACAATACAAGCCTACCTTAAGAAACGACAAACATCTCAAATAAACTATCTAACCTTACACCTAAAGGAACTAGGGAAAGAAGAACAAACAAAACCCAAAGTTAGTAGAAGGAAAGAAATCATAAAGATCAGATCAGAAATAAATAGAAAGAAAGAAAACAATAACAAAGATCAATAAAACTAAAAGCTGGTCCTTTGAGAAGATAAACAAAATTGATAAATCATTAACCAGACCCAAAAGAAAAAGAGGAAGAGGACTCATATCAATAAAATTAGAAATGAAAATGGAGAAGTTACAACGGACACCGCAGAAATACAAAGGCACCCTAAGAGACTACCACAAGAAACTCTATGCCAATAAAATGGACAACCTGGAAGAAATGGACAAATTCTTAGAAAGGTATAACCTTCCAAGACTGAACCAGGAAGAAATAGAAAATACGAACAGACAAATCACAAGTAATGAAATTGAGACTGTGATTAAAAATCTTCCAACAAACAAAAGCTCAGGACCAGATGGTTTCACAGGTGAATTCTATCAAACATTTAGAGAAGAGCTAACAACAATCCTTCTCAAACTCTTCCAAAAAAATTACAGAGGAAGGAACACTCCCAAACTCATTCTATGAGGCCACCATCTCCATGATACCAAAACCAGACAAAGATACTACAAAAAAAGAAAATTGCAGACCAATATCACTGATGAATATAGATGCAAAAATCCTCAACAAAATACTAGCAAACAGAATCCAGCAACACATTAAAAGGATGATACACCATGACCAAGTGAGATTTATCCTAGAGATGCAAGGATTCTTCAATATATGCAAATCAATCAATGTGATACACCATATTAACAAATTGAAGAATGAAAACCATATGACCATCTCAATAGATGCAGAAAAACCTTTTGACAAAATTCAACACCCATTTATGATCAAAACTCTCCAGAAAGTGGGCATAGAGGGAAGAAGCTACCTCAACATAATAAGGGCCATATACAACAAACCCACAGCAAACATCATACTCAATGGTGAAAAACTGAAAGCATTTCCTCTAAGATCAGGAACAAGACAATGACGTCCACTCACACCACTATTATTCAACATAGTTTTGGAAGTCCTAACCATGGTAATCAGAGAAGAAAAAGAAATTAAAGAATACAAATTGGAAAAGAAGAAGTAAAACTGTCACTGTTTGCAGATGACATGATACTATACATAGAGAATCCTAAAGATGCCACCAGAAAACTACTAGAGCTAATCAATGAATTTGGTAAAGTTGCAGGATACAAGATTAGTCACAGAAATCTCTTTCATTCCTATACACTAATGATGAAAAATCTGAAAGAGAAATTAAGGAAACACTCCCATTTACCATTGCAACAAAAAGAATAAAATACCTAGGAATAAACCCACCTAGGGAGACAGAAGACCTGTATGCAGAAAACTATAAGACACTGATGAAAGAAATTAAAGATGATACAAGCTGATGGAGAGATATACCATGTACTTGGATTGGAAGGATCAATGTTGTGAGAATGACTATATTACCCAAAGCAATCTACAGATTCAGTGCAATCCCTATCAAATTACCAACGGCATATTTTACAGGACTAGAACAAAAAATCTTAAAATTTGTGTGGAGACACAAAAGACCCTGAATAAAAAAAAGCAGTCTTGAGGGAAAAAAATGGAGCTAGAGGAATCAGTCTGCCTGACTTCAGACTATACTACCAAGCTACAGTAATCAAGACAATATGGTATTGACACAAAAACAGAAATATAGATCAATGGAACAGGATAGAAAGCCCAGAGATAAACCCACACACCGATGGTCAACTAATCTATGACCAAAGAGGCAAGGATATACAATGGAGAAAAGACAGTCTCTTCAATAAGCGGTGCTGGAAAAACTGGACAGCTACATGTAAAAGAATGAAATTAGAACACTCCCTAACACTATACACAGAAATAAACTCAAAATGGATTAGAGACCTAAATGTAAGACTGGACACTATAACACTCTTAGAGGAAAACATAGGAAGAACACTCTTTGACATAAATCACAGCAATATCTTTTTTGATCCACTTCCTAGAATAATGGAAATAAAAACAAAAATAAACAAATGGGACCTAATGAAACAAAAGTTTTTTCACAGCAAAGAAAACTACAAACAAATCGAAAAGACAACCCTCAGAATGGGAGAAAATATTTGGAAACAAATCAATGGACAAAGGATTAATCTCCAAAATATATAAACAGCTCATGCAGCTCAATATTAAAAAAAAACCAAACACCCAATCCAAAAATGGGCAGAAGACCTAAATAGACATTTCTCCAAGGAATACATACAGTGAGCCAAGAAGCACATGAAAAGCTGGTCAACATCATTAATCATTAGAGAAATGCAAATCAAAACTACAATGAGGTATCACCTCACACCGGTTGGAATGGGCATCATCAGAAAATCTACAAACAACAAATGCTGGAGAGGGTGTGGAGAAAAGGGAACCCTCTTATACTGTTGGTGGGAATGTAAATTGATACAGCCACTATGGAGAACAGTATGGAGGTTCCTCAAAAAAGTAAAAAGAGAACTACCATACGACCCAACAATCCTACTACTGGGCATATACCCTGAGAGAACCATCATTTAAAAAGACACATGCACCCCAATGTTCATTACAACACTATTTACAATAGCCAGGACATGGAAGCAACCTAAATGCCCATCGACAGATGAGTGGATAAGGAAAATGTGGTACATATATACAATGGAATATTACTCAGCCATAAAAGGGAATGAAATTGGGTCATTTGTAGTGACGTGGACAGATCTAGAAAGTGTCATACAGAATGAAGTAAGTCAGAAAGAGAAAAACAAATATCGTATATTAACGCATATATGTGGAACCTAGAAAGATGGTACAGATGAACCGGTTTGCGGGGCAGAAATTGAGACACAGATGTAGAGAACAAACATATGGCCACCAAGGGGGGAAAGTGACGGGGTGGTGGTGGTGGTGTGATGGATTGGGAGATTGGGATTGACATATATACACTAATATGTATAAAATGGATGACTAATAAGAACCTGCTCTACAAAAAATAAATAAGATTAAATAAAAAATAAGAATTGATTTCTCTGTCATTTGCATTCTGCTGATTTTTGTAGATACTGTTCAAGCATTATCACACTATATGTTAATTATTTAGCTATATGGCCATGTCCCTGGCACTCTGCTCTTTGTGGGCAGTTCAATTAGTATAGTTTCTTCACATAATAGATGTTCAATAATGTTTGGGGAGTTTAAATGAAATGATTAGAAAACATGAAGATTGATGGGATGTGAACCTGATTCATGAAAATCAGTTGAGAACAACAACAAAACAACTACAATAGACCCTTGAACAACACAGGTTGGAACTGTACAGGTCCACTGATATGCAGATCTTTTTCAATAAATATACTGGAAATTTTGGGGGAGATTTGCACCAATTTGAAAAAACTTGCAGACAAACAGTGTAGTCTAGAAATATAAAAAAAAAAAGAAGAAAAAGTTAAGTATGTCATGAATGTATAAAATATATATAGATACTAGTCTATTTTATCATTTACAACCATCAAATATGCACAAATGTATTATAAAAAGTTAACATTTATCAAAACTTATTCATAAAACACTTACAGACTCTACTTGGTGCCATTTGCAGCCGAGAGAAATGTAAACAAATGTAAAGATGCGGTATTAAACTGTAACTGTGTAAAATTAACTGCAGTACATACTGTGCTATCATATTAATTTCATAGCCACCTCCTGTTGCTGTTTAGGTGAGCTCAGATGTTATGAGTATTGTGTAAAATGCCAAGTGATGCTAATCATCTCTGCATGTGCAGTTCCTCTCTGGTAAATTTTGTATCATGGTAAAAAGTGATCTCTCCCAGTTCTTGCATGGTTTTCATCATGTTTAGTGCAATACTGTAAACCTTGAATAACACCATAGGATCCATACAAAGTGCCACTAGTGAGGCTGGAAGTGCTCCCAAGAAGCAGAGAAAAGTCATGATATTACAAGAAAAATTTGAATGGCTGGGTATGTACCCTAGATTGAGGTCTGCAGCTGTTGTTGCCTGCCATTTTAAGATAAATGAATCCAGCGGAAGGACCACTGTAAAAAAAGAAAAGGAAAATCATGAAGCCATCGCTGCAGCTACATCAGCAGGCAGGAAAACCTTGCACTTTTTGCAAAATACCTTTTTATCTTGTATTGAAAATGCAGATTTATGTGGGTACAGACATATCTACAGACTCTAAAGTGATTTTTTTAAAAAAGCTAAATCATTATATGACAACCAAAAGCCAAAGGAAGGTGAAGGATCTAAAGCTGTAGAATTTAATGTCAGCAAAGGATGGTTTGATAATTTTAGGAAGAGGTGTGGATTAAAAAATGTCAAGATAACAGGAGAACCAGCTTCTGCTGACCAAGACGCAGCAGAGGAATTCCCAGATGCCATTAAGAAAATCATTGAGGAGAAAGGATTCTCCTGAATGTTTTTTTTTTCTTTTTTTTTCTGAATGGGTTTTTAATGCAGATGAAAGTGCCCTATTCTGGGGAAAAAAATGTCACAAAAGGCATTTATTTGTAAGGAAGAAAAGCGAGCACTAGGATTTAAGGCAGGAAGGAATAGGCTAACTCTACTGCTTGTGTAAATGCGGTCGGGTTTATGATAAGTACTGCCCTTATCTATAAAGCTGCTAATATCTGAGCCTTGAAGGGAAAAGATAAACACCAACTGTCTGTCTTGGTTGTACATCAAGAAGGCCTGGACCATGAGAATTCTTTTTCTGGATTGGTTCCATCGATGATTTGTCCCTGAAGGAAATACCTTGCCTGTAAGGGATTGCCTTTTAAAATTCTTTTGATATTGGACAAGGTCCCTGGCCACCCAGAGCCTCATGAGTTCAACATCAAAGTTGCTGAAGTGGTCTCCTTGCCACCAAACACAACATCTCAAAGTCAACCTCTAGATCAGGGGGTCGGAAAGACCTTTAAGGCTCATCACACACAGTATGCTATGGAAAGGATTGTCAGCGCTATGGAAGAGAACCCTGATGGAGAGAACATCATGAAAGTCTGGAAGGATTACACCTTCCGCTGAAGATGCTATTGTTATTATAGAAAATGTTGTGAAAGCCATCAAGCCCAAAACAATAAATTCCTGCTGGAGAAAACTCTGTCCAGATGTTGTGCATGACTTCACAGGATTTATGACAGAACCAGTCATGGAAATCCTGAAAGAGATTGTGGCTATGACAAAAAAGGTGGGAAGTAAAGGGTTTCAAAATATGGATCTTGGAGAAATTCAAGAGCTAATAGACACCACACCAGAGGAATTAACAGAAGATGACTGAATGCTTCTGAACCAAGGCCAGACAATTAGGAAGAAGATGTAGAAGAAGCAGTGCCAGCAAACAAACTGACATTGGACATTCCGTTGGAAGTGTTCTGATTTTTCAAGACTGCTTTTGCATTCTTTTACGACGTGGATGGGCCCTTCTATGAAATGGGTACCGAAACCAAAGTGAAAAACAGTAGGGGGATTGATTCCATCTAGAAACAGTTTTAGAGAAATGAAAAAGCAAAAGTCAGACAGAAATTACCATGTAGTTCCATAAAGTTACACAGAGTGTGCCTGCCTCTCCTGCCCTCCCCCTCCCCCTCCTCCATCTCTTCCCTCTCTGCTGCTGCTGAGATAGCAAGACGAACCCCTCCTCCCCCGCAGCCTTCTCAACGTGGAGACAACAAGGGTGAAGACCTTTATGATGATCCACTTCCACTTAACGAAGAGTAAATGATCATCATGCCGTACAGTTAATGAACTTATCTGCTGTGTGTGTGTGAGTGTCTTCATGTGAAAATCTAGTAACCGTATGACAAGAACCATAGGAAAGCTTTTTGTGTCATCACCATCAACATCACCTAAGTATTCATCGGGTAGAACATGGTGCACCAGACTTATATTGAAATGGACAGCATATCTTACATAGGCATAAGGTTAGTAATATTTAACATAAAATTGACAGTGTGTTAGTTTTCTTACTGTTTTATAACTTTGCTTTCAAAGAATTACATTACCATACAGTATGCCCCTCTCTCTCATTCTTGGAAAAACTGTGTATCAGGCTATCATCACAGGTAGGTGGTTTCTAAAAAAAAAGTAACAATGTTTCTAATACTGTATTATGAATAAGACTATAGTATTGTATGTCATAAAATTTTATAATGATTCATTCACTAGTGCATAGGCTAGGCTACCATGAAGAAATCATACTGCTGCTTCTTCATTATCAATGCACGAATCATTATACTTGTAAATAAATATGCATTTTTCACATTATCTTTTCATTGTGAAGGCTAGTGATAGTAATACATAGAACATCTATTGTGTTTTGTATCATATAAGACAATATTGATATACATACTGTCAGACAGATGATTCATCCTGTAAACAAACCATGTAAATTTATAGTATTGATAAATACAGTACAGTACTGTAAGTGTATTTTTCTTCCATATAATTTTCTTAATTTCTTTATTTCTTAATAAAATTTTCTTTTCTCTAGCTTACTTTATTGAATGAATACAGTATATAAAACATATAACATACAGAATATGTGTTAACTGACTGTTTATGTTATTGGTAAGACTTCCACTAACAGTAGGTTATTTGTAGTTAAGTTTTGGGGGAATCAAAAGTTATACTCAAATTGTCATCTGTGTGTGGGGTCTTGGCACCCCTAACCCCAGCGTTGTGCAAGGGTAGGCTCTACTTTTAAATGCAGAGGACTAAGGTAGGGAAAGGCAAAGAAAGGTGGAGCAAAGTCAGTCTTAATGGCCATCTGTACTTATCAGACTCCTGGCAGAAAATAGAAGCAACTCTGGGTCTTTTAAGCAAAGTGATGGGAAAGCTGAGAAGTCAAATGAAGGATAGAGAAACAAGCCATAGGTTAGCCATTTAGGGGAGCCAAAGCTTTACCTTTGCTGATCTTAAGTTTTCATCTGGGGTTCCTTAACAAAAAGATTAACAAGAGGAAAATAGTTTATTTACCTGTGTTGTGCATATCATGGAGGAGAAACCTCAATGAAAAGTAACTCAGAACTGTGGCTTAGAACTCCAGCTTATATAGTATCTTCAACAAAGAACAATACATTTGTAGAGAAATGGCAGGACAAAGGAAAGCAGTTTTAGGCTTCTAAGGATGGCAAACTGTGGGAAGGTAAATATTTAGGAGGAAACTAATAAAGTGAGGTTTGTTTGCAGATTGCTCTGGTGCTGTCTCTGAGCTGATAAGAGTATGTCTCCAGTAAAGGGAGAATTTGTATCCTGCCTTCAGACAGAAAAGGGGAGGGTAGAGAGAGCTTTTCCTACTTCTTAGCTGACTTTAACTCAAAATAATTTTTATGTCAGAGAGGCGTATTTGGGGTGACATATCCTGATTTCCTTCAGGTGAAAGAGGAAGCTGCTATCACCCTTAGGGCAGAGAGGACAATGTGATGAGATGGTGTTACCAGAACCAAGAAGCCAAAGCTCTTTGGAGGAAACTCAACTAAGTGGGGGCTTCCTGGTGAGAAGTGAAACTGCACAGGGTGGACTGTCCCATGGAAGATGGAGACATGAAGACATAGTTGCTGTCAGAGGTCACACCCAAGAGTGAGAAAGGAGCCGACAGAACCCAGATCTCTACACTACTGCCCTCCAGTCTCTAGGAGGTATCTCCCACTGGCCAAACTCAGCTGTAAACTAGATGAGGTAGGAGCCTTGATAAAGCAGTCTGCAGGGGCAGGCTTTTCTATGATATGCAGTGGAATTGGATGCAAGCCTGAGGAATAGATCTGAAGGCAAAAATACAGCTGACCATCTTCTAACTTCTTTTCTTCCTCACAACTTACATTCCTACTTCTGTTTTCCTGGCCATTCCTAAACACAGGGTAACTGTCATGCCTTTACTACTATTCCTGCAACACAGAACACAATCTCTATGCTTTTTTCCTGTTAGAATTTAACCAATTGTTTAAAACCCAGTCGGAATGCCACACCATTTTAAAACTTTTCTCTTACTATCAGTTAAATAGAGTATTCCATCGGTACTTTATAGTACTTTGATTATGTTTATCTTGTAGCAGTAATTTTTGCCTTACATTATAGTGATTTAAGTATAGGTCCTTTTCTCTTAATATTAAAAACATATTTGGCTATTGCTTGACTAAAACTCCCCACAGGTTCAACACTTTCTTTAGTGCCAAAATCAGTGTGGACTGTGAACTGTGAGGACATTACCTAAGATGGTCTTGCCTCCACTTATAGCCCAGGGACCATGGCATACACTATCTCCCTCTGGACACCAGGAAGGACTTCCATTAGCTCAGAAATGGGAGCTAACTTTCTCCCTGAGGCATGGAGAGATTGAAACTACAATGGATGTCAAGATTTTGTTCTCACCCTCTTTGGAGAATTCACCATCCTGACACGAGTCTAATTTATTTAGGGGAAAAAAAAGTGCATTGAATTTTTTTTAAAAGATCATTTTCTTCTTCTAAATATAGAAGGTTTCCATCTCTTTTTCAGAACAAGGCTACAGAGGGTGAGAATGTTATGACCAGTATGCTTTTCCTTAACCAGTGGTTATGATTTATTAACACAAATGTTAGGGTTGGTCAGTAACCACGGTATCTGTAGCTTCAAACCACATATTTCCCAGTGCATCGAACTTCAATTTTCCCAACATTGTAGGAGGAGATAAATTCACCTGTTTAATACCATTCTTTATTGAGCATCCATGTACCATGAACTGTGCAAGTGTCTTGGGTAGGTCATTCTGGACAAAGTTCGGTCACGCTGATAGCTGGATGGTGAGCCAGTTGCTTTCAGGGATGTGGACTGGAGCTGTTGAGGGCCCAGCTTAGTTTAAAATGACATAGTCTAACTGCATCACAGCAATGCCAAGGGCATGCATTTCAACATACAGTCTTCAGTCATTCCAAGATCTCAGTATCTAGAAACTTGAAACTATTCTGTAATCTCCACAAACTTGAGATATTCTTCAGGAGTCTCAGACTATTTGTTTTTGAGACTTATTCCTTTACTGTTCTAATTTTGCTCCTTTCCCAGGCATATTTTGTTTTTAAAACATTTAGCATTCATCTGGGCTACATTTTCTATGCATTCCATATGCATGTAAAATATGCTTACCCTGAAAATCATGTAAATCGTAAATTATAAGAATGGGCTCCTAGCTGTAGTCAAGAAAATTGATTCCTTCCAACCTTCATGATTATTATTCATTAGAATCTCCACTGTGTAGGGTATTGTTCCAGATTCCAGAGTTTGAGGGGTGTAACATTAAAATTGTACTCTGGAAACATAGAGTCAACATTTTGCTCTATTGTTAAGTAGCTCTGAGATTTGAGGTTAATTTCTTTACTTCTGTAAGATTTAGTTCTTTCATTTGTAAAGTTAGGAGCTTGGACTTCACAAGATTAATTGTGAGCTCTTTTCCAGGTCTGAAAATCTGTGACATTATAATGATAAAAATCCTGATATAAATATTTTCATATATGGGACAGGCAGTTAAAACTATAAAGTATATCCCTCTGACACATGAGGTTCTAAGTGATATAACTTGATGTTGAAAGTATCTTCACTGTGCGAGAGATGGGAGAAATCCTTAAAAAAGGACATTGACACCTTAAGTTGCAAACCATCCTTCTGTGACTTTTCTCTCACCTTTTCATAGTTTTCTATTCGAAACAAGTGTTATCACAATTTTTGGCCAAGTAGAATCAAAGTAGGATATAAAAATCGATCCATGTTTATACTGTTTTCATACATCATTTAAAATTACCAAGTGATGCACCAAATATCTGTAATTGGTTCCAGTCTGTCATTTTTGGGCTCAAATTACATCACTGTATGTCCAGAGAAGCGAGAATATCATATCATTACTTCAACCAGGTTAAGGCTGTGACCAAGAAGAGACAAGTTCATAATTGGCAATGAGACCTGGTCAGGGGGCGGAGAGGAGAATGACAGTCCATGCGGAGAGTGAGAAGAAGGCAGAGCAGTGGGAGAGAGGACTGGGAAACTGGGAACCCGATTGCACTGAGAAAGAATGATCTCACAGCTCCCTGGGAGCTTCAACAGTGATCGTTGATCAGGATGATGGCTAGGTGGCTCTGTTCAGCTGCTCATTTCATGTTTTCTCTTTTTTGCTATTAGTCACAAAATGAATCGGTTGCATTAGAGTCAGTGTAAATAATAAAACCACAATACATTAACTATGTTTTCCCTGCACAACATTTATTATTGTTGTTTTCCCTTAATGCCAGTTATTATACATATATTTCAGAAATTTAGAATAATATACAGGATTTTGAGACAAAGACTCATAAGGTCTAATTGTAATCCATCCACTCTTTTGAATCATCATTTATTAATTTACATGACACTTCAGGGTAATCAAATCCCTTTACCAAAATCAAAGTTAAGGAAAGTAATCAGTGCACTGTAAAACTAAGTTTAAAATATCTGAAGAAAAACATCATTTACTTCATTCTTCTCAGGTGCCTACCACAAAGTACCTGCATATGCCAGCAGTGGAGAATCAGGGATCTTGGCTGTATCAGCCTTCAACAAAAACTGCCTCCATCTCTGAGAGTCCTTCCTAAAAATGACTCATTTAAGAGGGCTTCTACCTAGGCTCAAATGGGTGACTCACTCTTGTAGTGTGATATTTTCTTGCAGGAGTTATGAAAATGCATCAGAAAAGGCACTCACACTTAAATGCTCAAGTGATTTCCACTCAATGTTCCAAAATTATTTAATGGGAAAATATAGCCTTTTAAAAAACAATCCTGGAATAAATGGATAAACAAATGCATGGGGAAAAGAAACTCTACCTCACCCCATATGCAAACATGAACTCAAAATGAGTCATAAAGTTAAATGTTAGAGCTAAAAGTATTAAATTTCTAGAAGAAAGCTTTAAGACAAAATCTTTATGATGTTGGGTTAGGCAGATTTCTTAACAGGATCCAAAAATCACATAAGAGAAAAAAAAATGGAAAACTGATTAGATCAAAATTTGTTCAATTTCTTTGAACCTTATTAAGAAAGCCACAGACTGAGAGAAAAAAATTGAAACTATATCAACAAAAGGCTGATATCCAGAAAAGTAAACAAAGACCTTATCCAGAGCATATAAAGGACTCTTAAAGAGAAGAAAAATTTTAAATGGGCAAAAGGTTTGACAGACACTTCACAAACGTGGCCAATAATCACAAAGTACCATCCACATCAGTAGCCATCAAGAAGATGCAAATGAAAACTTTAGTGAGATACCACTACGGACTCACCTGAATGACTCAAATGAAGAAGATGGACAATACTTCTGACAAAGATGTGAAGCAACTGAGACTCCCATACCTTGCTGTGGAAATTCAAAATAGCACATTTACTTAGGAAGATAGTATGGTATCATCTTATGATATTAAACATATATTATTATCTGATCCAGCAATCCCACTGTAGGTATTTATCTAATGGAATGAAAACATATGTCCATACAAAGACTTATATACTCATGTTTATTGCAGCACTTTTTTTTGGGGGGGGGGATACGCGGGCCTCTCACTGTTGTGGCCTCTCCCGTTGCAGAGCACAGGCTCCGGTCGCGCAGGCTCAGCGGCCATGGCTCATGGGCCCAGCCGCTCCGCGGCATGTGGGATCTTCCTGGACCGGGGCATGAACCCGTGTCCCCTGCATCGGCAGGTGGACTCTCAACCACTGCGCCACCAGGGAAGCCCCTACTGCAGCATTTTTTATAATATCAAAACCCATCAACTGATGAATGAATAAACAAATTGTGGTATATGTAGCATATCTATATATGATAGTTCTTTTTATGACTTGACTGGATCAAGAGATGTCCAGATGTCTGGTTAGGCGTTATTTCTGGTTATGTCTGTGAAACTATTTCAAGAAGAGATTAGCATTTGAATCAATAGACTGAATGAGGTGCATTGCCCTCCGCAACATGAGTAGGCATATTCCAATCTATTGAGGGCTTCAATAGAATAAAAAGGTGGAAGAAGGGGGGATTTGCTCTCTCTGCCTAACTGAATCCTTAATTAAGCTATTAAATATTTAAATTTTGAAAAGTAAACTCATCCACAAAGAAAACTCCATTCCCAGGTGAATTCTTCAAAATATCTTACATACTTTTACACACAGAAAGTATAAAGTGGGAATACTTCCAAACTTGTTTTATGAGGCCATAACAAAATTAATTTCAAAATCTGTCAAAGATAAAACAATAAAATTAAAGACCAATATTTGCCACTATCACAGTATATCTATTTATATCTTCTTTAATTTTGCAAATTATTATAGTTTTCATTGTACAAATTTGGTCCCTTATTTTTGCTTAATTTATTCCTAAGTATTTCATATCTTGATATTCTAGTAAATGATGTTAGTTTCTAATTTTACTTTAAAATTTTAAATTGTGATTATACAGCAATAAAGTTGATTTTTGTATTATTGACTGTGTCCTTGCTAACTTTATTTATTAGTTCTAGTACCTTTTGTATAAATTCATTGAAATTTACTGTGTATATGATAATGTCCTGGTAAATAAAGACAGTTTTTAGTCTTCCTTTCCAATATTTATGCCTTGCCTTTATCAATCAATCCTCTATCTCTATCTATCTATCTATCTATCAATCAATCTATCATCTATCTGTCTATCCATCCATCCATCCATCTATCTATCTACTATCTATCTTTGCCTGGTGAAACTGGCTAGCTAAGACCTCCATCACAAGGTTGAACAGAAGAAGTGAGATAGATATCTATTTGTGATCTTAGCTAGAAAGTTTTGAACCTTTCACTTTCAAAAATATTAGCTTCAGGGTTCTCAAAGATGCCTTTTGTCATGTTGAAGGAGTTCCCTTTTACTCCTAGTTTTCAAAGTTTTTTCTCATAAATGGGAATTGAATTTTGTCTACTTTTTCCCCCTGCATCTATTGTGATGATCATATGGGGTTCTTTCCCCTTTATTTTATTTATATGGTGACTGATTTATTTTTGAATGTTGAACTGATCCCTTATTATCAGTATAAGCCATTCTTGGCCATTATGCATTTTTCCATTTATATATTTATAAATTTGTGTCTTTGTTTATGGGAATTTGGTATGTAGTTCTTTTGTCTGATTTTGGTACTGTTACACGAATTGGAAAATGTTCTCTCCTCTTTGATTTTCTGAAACAGTTTTTATAAGATTAGTATTATTTTTCCTTAAATGTTTGATAGAATTTACCATTGAATCCTTCTGGGCCTGGAACTTTCTTTGTGGTAAGGATTTTGATTATAAATTCTAATTCTGTAATTGTTATAGCACTATTTATGTTTTCTATTTCATTTTGGATATCTTTCCATAAGTCATATCTTTCAAGTATATTGTCCACAGGCCAACTTTACTGGCATAAAACTGTTCATAATATTTCCTTATTATTCTTTTAAAATGAAACTAAGGTCTATAGTGATGCATCTCTTATTACAAATAATAAGCTTTGGTTCTACTGATTTTCTCCTTTGCTTTTCTATATTCTATTTACTTGGTTTGTACTCTTATCTTTTGTTATTTATTTACTTTTACTTACTTTGAGTTTAATTTATGCTACTTTTTCTTGGTATGTATCACTAGGGTTTTATCAGTTTTATTAGTCATTTAAAAAATTAGCTTTTGGTTTTGTTGATTTTATCCATTATATTTTTGTATTCTATTTCACTTATTTCTGCTTTTATCTTTACTATTTCTTTCCTTATACTTCACCATGTATGAGCCTATTCCTCTATTGGAATAGTGACAGATCTATTCCATCTATGAAAGTATTACTTGTTGTGGAAGATGTTTCAAGTTAACAGCCTTTTTATAAGGTTAATTAAAGAGTTTCTAGAATTTCCATGAATCAAAACACTCACTGCCTATGACTAGCTTACAGCAAGGCCTGTCTTTAAAAAATCAACTAACCACATATTGAAGTTTTCTACTTCCACAATTTGGGGAAATAAACATCCTATGGTTACTGAAAAGTAGGAGGTAATAGTGAAGAGGGAAAGATGGAAGTAATTCAGTTTTGAGTACTTTGTCTTGGAGCTCAATATCTGCATGAAAACATGATAGAAGGGACAATTGAGGGTATCCAATGGCAATTCAGACATGAGTAGTTATCACAGATTTATAGTATCTCAATGGTATTTTACTTTCTAAAGGTGTCCTTGGGACAAAATTCTGTTCTTATGTAGGTCATAGTTTGGACTCTTCTGTGGCACACAATTACATTATCTCTGCTATTGTAAAGTGTATTCCTTGGATACTCTGTGAAAATATACTTTATACTAGGAAGACACCTCCCAGGATTTCCAGCCTAAAGTCACTTTTTGTTGGAATGAAGCAGACAGATTTATCATTTGGCAATCCTAGTAGAAAAAGACTTGAGACCACTATTTCCTTTAACAAGAGAAAAAAAACCAGTTCTACCTCTGGTTTTAAGAGAGTACCTTGCATCAGAACAAACTTCCTGTCTTGGAACAAACAATAAAAATTGGACACAATAAGAAAAGAAACAATAAATAAAAACACCTATTTAAAGGCACTGGAGAGAAACCATGTCAAACAGAAATAAGAAAAAAATATACCAAGGTGAGCTCTTCTTTCTCTGCATCTTTTACCCCTTGAGGTACTCGATGATTAACAGTTTTAAAAGTCAAAAGCTAAATAAAAGCAGAGGCTTAAAGCTTGCTTTAGTCTCACTGGGCTAGTAATATAAAAAGGAATTCAGAGATAATAAGGAACTCATCACTTCATGGGAAATGCCCTGAAGAAAATGGAACTATGGAGAAGTGAAACCGTCTATCTGCTTGGCTTTTGGCCTCATACTATATTACACAGTGAAGAAGGATCCTACTTTGAAGAACCTTAGCTTGTTTTCTGTGTATATACCTGGAGCTTTTCAACTCTTTGTTTGGACCTAGCCTCCAGAGACCTGAGATTTGTAAGGGGAATACCTAATACAAGCCATCCCTTTTTTGCATGTGTAGCTCAAGGTGAACTAACACACCATGGAAACAGCAATAAGGGAACCTCAAGATTCTTGAGAGCAGTGTCTGACGATGAACGTACTAAATGTATGAGGAAGAAAGAGCTGTAGATTTTGAGTGAGGGTCTGGTTGCACAGGTTCTGTTTTCCCTGGAAGCCCATTCCTTGGTGTCTCGGGTTGGAGACTCTACCAAGGATTTCGAAGCACCTCGCCTCTCATCAGTTTTGACCTTCAGGTAGGAGTCAGCAACCTTTTCTTGTAGAGGTCAGTTAGTAATATTTACAGCTTAATGGACCATGTAGCCTCTGTTGCAACTGCTGAGCTCTGCTGGTGTATCATTAAAGCAGCCAGAGACAAAAAGTAAATAATTGGGAATGGCTGTGTTCTAATAACATTTTATTTATGAACACTGATATTTAAATTTCTTATAGTTTTCATGCAAGATGAAATATTCTTCTTCTTCTGATATTTTCCTCCACCATTTAAAATGTAAAAAAAAGTCTTCACTTGCAGGCTGTACAAAATTGTCCCATGGCCGTTGTTTGCTGACCCTGTCTTAGGGCATCAAGTCCTTCCTGATATTCAGGGTCCTCAGGAGATTCAGTACTCTTTTCCCATAACAACAGCATTATGGTAATATGGGATTTCGGGGAAATATTCTGCAATCTGTTCCTGGAATCAATTTCAGTCGCTTAATAACCACCTCGTCATCAAGGAAGAGAAGATGGCTTGTCGGTTTCGTGGTTATTCTCAGCGTTTGCTCCAGAAATAACTTGCTTGATATTTCTCCTTCTTTAAGTGGCAGACACTGAACATGAATGAGAAATGATTTAATATGATGTACTGTTCTGCCAAGAAGGGAATGTGGAATGAGACATGATTTTTTGGTTGTTGTTGAAATTTTACCATTGTTAACGAATGATTTCTACTTATGAACAAGTTTAAGACTTGACTAGATTCTTTCACACGTTCAGAAATGAAGTAAGTGACTGGCTGTCTGGCTGAAACAGCACTACGAATCCCGACGTTTATCCTTTCTCTATGAGTCGAGCCAGAGAATAGTCTGAAATATAAGGAAATTAAAACAGAAAGACAGGGGAAATGACAATAAAATTATAAAGGCATTTGATAATACACATCCAACTGTGAGTAAGGTTGTTATATTTCAGAAATTTACATGACAGTTAAAAAAAAACTAGAAATTCACCCCCAAGATTATAATCAGTTTATGCAAGTCTTTTTAATTCAAATGGGAAAGTGTTACAAATGCATTTTAGGTGTCTATATGGACACCCCAGTTCCAAGACATGTTTCCAGCTTTGGAAAAGGAAAATCAAAACTGATGTGTATAGCAAATTTGGGAAACGGTTTCCTTGCCTCTATCAGAAACTGCATTCAGTTTCTTCCCTGAAAGAGTACTTCTAGCAAAGGAATTAATTCTGCAGAGTTTCTCTAACAGAAAAAGCTTAAGATGAAACATACTAGTATGGGGGCAAAGGTTGCTTCAGAGAAGATACCTTTAGCAAGAAATGGAGTATTTGAGTGAAAAGACTCACAACTGGCTCCCAAATAATTATAAAGTCGTCCAAGTCAAGCAAGAGTTTTAGAAAAGCTATTAATTGCAAGGACCAGTAGATGGCATCAATAAGTCAGGATAGACTCAAGGCTAAGGAAAGAAAAAGGGCAATTTGGTAACTCCTTACTTTCATGTCTAACCCTTCTGTCTAAGCTAGTGCTATTTGCCTCGCTGATCCTATTTGACACTCTGAGCTACTGCTTCAATTTTAGTCCACACTCAGGAAAGGTCCATGAGCACATGCTGAGGGACTTAGGACAAAAAACCCAGTGAAATGCTGTGCTCAGAAGAGAGTTATATTTTCCATTACAATTTTCCTGCTTCTGTCCCCATGCTCATTTTCCTTTCTTCCTCCCTGCCTTCCTACATCTCTTCCTCTGTACCTTAGGTGCAAATATCTGACTTATATTCTGCTCACCATCATCACAGGTTGAAAATCCCTCTCTCTCTTTTTAAAAAAAATTTTCCCTCTTTTCCTGGACTTCCAAACTGATCTCCCCATAGGTATTTATGGAATGCAGTTGATACCTATGCTTGACAGTGTACATACATATGTAAAATATGTAATGTTTTGTGCATGTATATATTTTTAATTTTTATGAAAATTATTATATTGTTGATTTTTGTTTCTTGTTTTTCCTTTTACACACAATACGTTTCTAAAAAATGTTCAAGTTGCTGTTACTTCTAACGGCTACCTACTATTATTCCATAGTATTTACCTGCTATATTTTAATTGGCTATTCCTTTAGTGATGGACAAAACTAGACCTCTTCTATTTTTCTCTTTCCTTCTCTCAGGGCATGGTCAGACTTTAGAAAAAATACATTTTGTAAAACAGCTTCTAAAAATGTGATAAACAGTGAATAAAACTGAGGAAACACGGTGTTTGTTGGGAAAAGCATTCTCAGTCTCTGCTACAGATTGGCTCAGTTCCTTTAAGACTTCTAGAAGAGCTTTCCGATTCTCATTATTACTAATTTTTACATTTTTTACCAAGTACTAGTATAAAAACCAAGGAGGTATTTGAATTCATTCTACTCTTAGATTTATTTTCTCTTGTTCTAACAATGTATTTTGAAGAGAGAACAAAAATGAGAATGTTACAAAATTAACATAATTGGTTCGTGTTTTATAATCAACATCATGGGTATTTCTAATCTTACTCCCCTCTACATATATAACAATTTTTAATGGAAAATGCAGCATTAAACACTGGTAAACTATCTGTGCCAGAGAGAAAGGCAATACCGTATTCTTTGATAGTACAAACTGAACTGTGCTCCACTAAATTCGTGTTGAAGTCCTAATTCTCCATGTGACTGTATTGGAGATAGGGCATTTAAGGAGGTGATTAAAGTTAAATGAGGGCACAAAAGCAGAACCGCAGTTCTCTAGAACTGGTACTCCGATAAGAGGAGGAGGACACACAGAGTGTGCTCTGCACCGTGTGAGGACCCAGCAGGATGGCAGCCTTCTGCAAGCCAGGAGGAGGACCCCCACCCACCCAGCATCTGACTTACTGGTACCCCGATCTCCGACTTCCAGCCTCCAGAACTCTATGAAGATAAATTTCTGTTGTTTAAGCCACTCAGTCTATGATATTTTGTTATGGTGGCCCAAGCTGACTAATGCAAAGGCACAGATAATAAATATTTTAGGCTTGTGTGCCAGGACCAGCATTACAAGGCTTACTCCGGAATGCCTTTCTAAGAAGGTGACAGTTGTCTGAGAAATCAATCATGAGCAGGATCCAATTATACAAAACTCAAGGTGTTCCTGACAGTGTAAACAGTAAGTGAAAAGTCCTCAAGGTGGCAGAGGTGGCATCCAGCTTGTGGCAGGGGTTCGGGGGGCTCAGGACAACAACAAAAGGACCAGTGTGTCTGGCTTAGAATCTGGTGTAAGAGTGTGAGATGTATGAGATAAGGAAGGATAATGAGGAGGGTGAGATCATGGTGAGAACTTGGAAAGGAACTTGGATTTTAGCCTAAGGGTTGTGGGACACTTTTGGAGTGTGTGTGTGTGTGTGTGTGTGTGTGTGTGTGTTTAACTTTGTATTTCTTTGGAGCACTTTAAAGTCTGAAAGTAACTTGATCTGATTTATGTTAAAAAAATCACTTTGGCTACTAAATGAAGTGGAAACTGGGAGTCTAGTTAGTAGACAATTGTAAACTTGGAATATCGATGCTGGAAAGCGTGGGTAGATTTCAGACATTATTTATATGCTAAATCATCAGGATTTGTTGATAGATTATGAATAGAGGGCAAGAGAAAGACAGGATGACACATCGTATTTTGGTTTCAATAACAACAAGAGAGGTGGGAAAAATAGAGAAGGAATAGAGTCTTTTTCGAGGGGAGGGAGGCAAGAGTTTATTTTGGAAATGTTGCATATAAGATGCTTATTAGAAATGCATGGAATTATTGTGCACGTAGTTATATATACAAGTCCACATCTCAGTAGAGAATGGAGGTTGGTGTGTTACCTTCAGCATAGATATGGAAGAAAAGCCATAAGACTGAGTGGAAGCCCTTAGGGCAGGAGTGAGCAAGAGAAAAGAGAAAAAGAGGGCCCAGGATTGAGCATGGGGGCATTTATAGGCTGAGCAGTGGAGGAAGAGCCATCAAAGGGCACCAAGAAGAAGCTTCTAGGAAGGTAGGAAAAACACTTATCACAAGATGGCAGTCATTTTGGAAAAGGTCAGAGAGGGTTTCAAGAAGGAAAAAAGGGCTAATTGCTTTGGATGCTGACAAGAAGTGAAGAATGAAGACAGATAGTGACCATTGGATTTGGCAATGGAGGTGGTCAGTGGACCTGACAAGAGCTGCTTCTCTAAGAGAAGAGGATGGAAGCCCCAACGGACCATGTTTAGGAGAGAGTGAAGGTTTGGATTTGGAGGTTAAGAAGGAAATAAGGTGAGCACTGAACTTGCCTCATAAGATCTGAGACTGAAGTTGATCTCCGCCATGTACTAACTGAACCATCTGGGAAAAATCACTTAATTTCTTTGAATTTCATTTTGCTTCTCTGTAAATTGGGGATAAAATGCTACACACAAGGGTAGTTATGGGGACTAAATAAATCAATGTAGGCTAAGTGCACATAATAGACACAAGTATTTACCTTTTCCTCTCACATTCTATTCACTTGATCTAACCCTTCTGTAGGTAATGAACATTTCCAATGTAAGGATCCACAGGTGGCTTTTGCAAGTGCCAGGAAACTCTGGGGTTGTGAGTACAGAAACTACTAAAAAAGACTTTGCTGCTCTAGTTTCCTCACCTGTGCTTGAGGTGCAGTAAGTATAAAGGTCTATACCTTGGTCTCTGAGGGCCACCAACCTAGGAGAGCAGGAGGATATTTGCAACATATCCCGACAACTCCACTTTGGATCTATTAAAACGTTCTGGTCTAAGGTCTATCCACATCTCAGATGGACCTTCCTACAGTCTATGAGCGACAAGAGAACATGTATAAGTCAAGGATGATGCACTTTCGCCCAGAAAAGCAAGGTTGACATTGTTAAGTGGGAATTTGAGGATTTCTAGGAGCTTGTAGTATGTTGCTATCTAGTTGCATTGCACATGCCCTTACCCCCATAGTAGAAAAATGCGTTTAGAGGAACCATACAATGGTCTTCCTTGAGTCTTCTACAGTGCTGCTTCCCCCAGGAGATTCTGTTTCCTAGCAAGTCACAATCAAAAGAAAGTGAGTTATAATGGAAAAGAATATAAAAAAAAAGACACCCCCCCCACCGGACTGGTGAAGCGGCTTCGCCCCTTACTTTGGACCTCGAGCCTCACTTCTCCAGATGGACCCCAAATGCTCCCGCCCCACTGGCGACTCCTGCAGCTGCGCTGGCTCCTGCACCTGCAAGGCCTGCAGATGCACCTCCTGCAAGAAGAGCTGCTGCTCCTGCTGCCCCGTGGGCTGCGCCAAGTGTGCCCAGGGCTGCGTCTGCAAAGGGGCCTCGGACAAGTGCAGCTGCTGTGCCTGATGTCGCGGAGAGCCTGCCCCAGGTGTCAATGGAGGACCACGGGCCGACCTGTGTTTTTATACAACTCTGACTTGATTGTTACATTCCCTTTCCTATGAAATATGTGAGTTGTAATAAAAGTTGTTGACACTCTTCCGAAAAAAAAAAAGAATATAAAAAAAGAAATGTATATATGTGTGTAACTGAGTCACTTTGTTGTACAGCAGAGAGTGGCACAACATTGTAAATCAACTATACTTCAATTAAAAAAATAGAAATAAACTTTTAAGGAGATAGGAAAAAAAAAAAAGAAAGTGAGTTATTCCAGTTGAGGGACCTGCCAACATTTTACCTTCCTTGAAGCATGTCTCCTTCTTTCTCTCTCTTTCTCCACCCCTGCACCTGTCATTAGGAAAAACTATTCTCTTTAAGCTTCACAATTTAAAAAATGCTTTACTAATTAAAATATTTGTTTGTGTAATAACAATAACTAATTACACCCAGCCTGATGAGTTGTATATCACATTTCAGCCAAGTAGAACTCAAAACAGCTGAGCTATTAAATCCTGATAAGTGATAATGGAAAAGACTGCTCAGCCTTAACCCTAGTGATGCTACCAGCAGCACTATAATTATAATTTCCTCTTTCATTAAGGAGCATAATTTGTCATTGATTTTTATGTAAAATGCCATTGACTTCAATGGGAATTCCTTATGAATAGCAAAGGGAAAATATGGCCTTTGTTATTTCCTGGAATGTTTCTAAAACTTTCATTCTTTATGGTATGATTGGATGCCATATCACAAATTTTTATCTTATTCTTTATATTTTATTTTCTGTTAGAAAGTATACATAAAGTTACTACAATTCAGCTTAGAATGTTTGTCATTTTTGAAAAAAGTTAGTATAGGATCAAGTTCCCAAGAGAATTATAACACAAGTCATGTCTGTTTGAAGATAGATTTAAGTTCAAGAGAACAATCTTTACAGAATCTGCAGAATCCCTTTTCCCAATTTCATGACACATTTTGCCCTGTTTTATTGTTGTTTTTGTTTATTTGTGCATATGTCTGTGTGTGTGTGTATTGATAATGTCTGAAGTCTGTGAACTTCCTGGGTTATTTTTACATGGGACATGAGACACGTTAGAAAGAAGGCAAATTCCCTTTTCCTCCCAACTACCCACTCACCATTCCAGACAGCCATCCTTCCACAGCCCCACCTCCTGGCTCCTCTTAAGAAACACAGATCCTTGCACCTAGATGCCTTTTATTACAAGGGCACAACCACAAGCATGGTGCCAAAAATACTATAATGACCATCAAGTTTTTGGTCCATTTCATTTGCTATCAAAGCAGTAGAGCTGAAGAATGGTAACATTATATTCTTGTCAGTATTCTTTATGTCCCCTCCCTCTTTTACTTTACTTTTTTATTTCTTTTCTTTTTCCTTTCCTTTCCTTTCCTTTCCTTTCCCCTTCCCCTCCCTGTCTCCCTTCCTCCCTCCCTTCTTCCCTTCCTTCTGTCCTTTCTTGCTTTCTCTCTTTCCTTTTTCCCCTGATAAGTGCTTGATTCTCACTATTGAGAGTATTATACACTCTCACCTTGTTAGTTAAAGCCAAGGAAGGAGTAATCTTCCCTGTGCGAGGCAGCACCCACTCTCTAGAGCTTACTGACCATCGTATAAGAAGATCCTGGGGATTACTGTTGGCTCTGGATCCCACATTTAGGAGTGATGCTGGCTCCAGGCCCATGCACTGTGTGGGGGGGAATTGAAACATAGTTCTCCCTTGCTTATGATATTCTAAAGCAAAGCATATCCATGCAGTTCAGGGAAATGTGGCTTCATGAGCATGTATCAGTCCGGGTATGCACAGAGTTCAGCCCTGCCACTGTCTCAACAATGAATGCGGACAAGTTACCCAAACATTCTGGGCAAATTTACTGACTATTATTACAAGGTACGGGTTAAGAATCAAGTGACTCTAAGGTCTTAGGTCATCAGCTTTTGTTGTTTAACAAACCAATCAAAAATATAGGTGTCAAACAATTTATTCCTGCCCATGGGTGGCCTGGGGATGAACAGATCTAGGGTCAGTGCAACGGGTGGCTCTGCTTCAAGCTGTGGATGCCACTGGAATTGGCTGCTCTCAGAGAGCTTAACCCAGATCTGCTCCATGTGCGTTTATTCTGGGCCCAGGCTGAAGGGGCAGCAGCTACTCTGGGGAAGCTCTTCTTATGGTGATATCAGAGGCACAGTGAGTAAGCACAATTCCCCAAGTGCCTGCTCAGCCTTGTTGTGTCACATCTGCTAACGTACTGTTGGTCAACTCAGGTGGTGTGGCTTTTCCTGAAGTGGGACATGGAAGAAAAACAACTATTTGTTAGCAATGAGATTAAAAGCAGAATTAATTTTCTCTAGATATTTATGTTTCCATTTTATATATTGGTACTATCAGAGAGGAGGGCTTCAAAAGAATACATTTTGGGGGGAATTTCTAAAACTGTGGAGATGGGGTGTTGAGAATAAATGAAAAACAAGGTTTTCAAAACATGAATTAAATAAGAACCATGGAAAATTTCCCTGTAATGATTTTAGTGTTTCTTTCTTTCTTTTTAAATTTTTTTCAATTGTTTTGATAATATTCATGGACTAGGTAAATCATTAGAAGCCATGCTAATGGGTCCAGAGAAGATAGATGCACACAAGAAATTTGGAGTAGAATTTTAGAGTGAAGCATTAGTATCCCATTTTATATAATGCTGTCTTATGAGAAACAGCAGCATAGCAAATATTAATTTTAACAGAATATATAATCATTTGTACAAAAATATAACTTCCTTTTCTTATAGCTGATCTTAATTTCTATTTCAAGCCATATCCCATCTGAAGACAGGGAAGGTTTTTCTTTTCCTCCGTACACTTGCAGGTAAATTCAGTCCATTTTAGGGATTCTTTTGAAGATCATTTCAAGTTTTTTTTAACAATTTTTTTGGAGTATAATTACTTTATAATGGTGTGTTAGTTTCTGCTGTATAACAAAGTGAATCAGCTATACATATACATACATCCTCGTATCTCCTCCCTCTTGTGTCTCCCTCCCACCCTCCCTATCCCACCCCTCTAGGTGGACACAAAACACCGAGCTGATGTCACTGTGCTATGCAGCTGCTTCCCACTAGTTATCTATTTTACATTTGGTAGTGTATATATGTCCATGCCACTCTCTTACTTCGTCCCAGCTTACCCTTCACCCTCCCTGTGTCCTTAAGTCCATTCTCTATGTCTGAGTCTTTATTCCTCTCCTGCCCCTAGGTTCTTCAGAACCATTTTTTTGTTTTTCTTTTAGATTCCATATATATGTGTTATATGTATAACATATGTATATGTTCTATATAGGGTATTTGTTTTTCTCTTTCTGACTTATTTCAATCTGTATGATAGACTCTAGGTCCATCCACCTCACTACTAATAGCTCAATTTCATTTCTTTTTATGGCTGAGTAATATTCCATTGTATATATGTGCCACATCTTCTTTATCCATTCATCTGTTGATGGACACTTAGGTTGCTTCCATGTCCTGGTTATTGTAAATAGAGCTGCAATGAACATTTTGGTACGTGACTCTTTTTGAATTACGATTTTCTCAGGGTATATGCCCAGTAGTGGGACTGCTGGGTCGTATGGTAGTTCTATTTTTAGTTTTTTAAGGAACCTCCATACTGTTCTCCATAGTGACTATATCAATTTACATTCCCACCAACCATGCAAGAGGGTTCCCAGCATCTTTTGGGGGCATGCTGGAGCTCTGTAGGGAAGCCTTGAGTGTTCTTCTTGGGTATTTCTATGTAGCTGCTCTGCCTGCTTTCCCCCATGACTCCAGTACAGTAATGAGACACATATCTCTCTGTCCATAGGTCCTCAATTTATTGTGTTGGCCTTTGTTCATTCCTCCCCAGGGACTCTGAGGCTATAGGCAGGGCATAGGCCACCTGGCCAGTTACTAAGGCTCCTTCTTTTCCAAATCTTTTTTCTTCCATGCTTGGATGATTTTTATTAAGTGGGCCATGGAGGCAGAAGGAAAAGTGTTTCCCCAAGTTATTTTAAATATTTCTACTCTTTCCCATGGATTTACCAAAGGACTGGGCTTTTTGACCTTTAAAACCAGAATTTGACATTTTTCTCCTCTCATACTTCTTGCCCTTGAGGTGATGAGCTACCCTAAGGAAAGATGATCACAAGAAAAAAAGAAGGAAGAGAGAAAATAACACACCAATTAATATCTCACCATATCATCACATCTCAGCGGTCTTAGGAGATGAGAAAATTATATTTTAACAACAATAATGGTTTACAGTGGTAAGACTTCTCAGTGTTTTCAAGTATTTTCATAACATCATCTCATTTAATTATCACAATGACCCTCTGGGGCTGAGCACATTTGCAGCTCTGGAAGTGTGAATATATTTCATCATTTAATGAGCTGTGCCTCTTGGGACCATCACTTTAGCAGGGTTAGAAAATACAGGTATCCATGAAGCTGGAGCCACCCTAGGGAAAATGCTGCACCTTTTCATACATCGTTCTTTCTATTTGTAAATTTGAAATTGCTAAATAGCAGTGGATATTTATTGAGTCTTTGCCAGCTCTACAGAAAGATGCTTCTATTCACAGATATTTAGCTTGTTGGAAAACTTCAAGGATTCAACATAAAAGGCACAGCTATTTAAGTTCACAGGAATACTATGCTTTCTTCTCTACTTTATGCTTGCCCACTATATTAGCTTACAAATGGGGGTGTCCCAGTTGAACCTAATCCTAAGTTTGGAGGGGCTGGTCCATTGACATGTTCGTCCCCATATCCTCCATTTTGCTTTTGTTGATATGGGTTAGAGCAGGTGGCCTCTGAGAAAGAAACTTCATGAAAAATCCTGTTATAGAAGTAGGAGAGACAAGAAAATGGAATAGGATGAAACAAGCAGTAAGATGAAAAGGATTAATTATAAAGTAGTCTGTTACCTGGTCCTGCCCCTTTGACTAGTTCTGAGTTTTAGAGAAAGAGAGCTGTAATGAAACAACTGAAGAGAGCTTTTCTTGGGAGGGACTTTGTGAGATTTTGCTTTAGATCCTAGGTGGTAAAATATGCAGAATGGGGGTGTTCTCTCAGTTTCTGCCTGGAGCAGCCTAACTTCATCTTAGCCAACACTCAAAGCTATAATTGTAAGTAAAGCCTAATAGTTTTCATGGAAGTTCATCCTGGGTTCAGCCTCTTGCATAAGTATTGAGACTAAAAAGGCTGCAAAGAAAAACTGAAAGAAAAATGTTGCTTAGCATTGCAAATCATTATAGGGCACAAGCCCATCGGAATTTCATAGAAAGGAAAGCAAGTCATTCCCTTGCTGCAAAGACTGGTATTTAATAGAGCCTAGTTTAAACCCTGTGCCCACAATGTATTGATCACACTTGCTGTGTGATCTTAGGCAAGTAATTAAACCTTCTGTGGCTCAGGTCACTCATCTCTAAAATGGAGATAGTAAGAACAACTACTTCATTGTTTTTTTTAGGATTAAATGAGTATATTTAGGAACTGGACAATTTGTGGTTTTAGGGAAAATATGGCCCTGTATTTCTATCGTTATAAGGAGTTGGACACATTTTCCTCCTTCTTTCCTCCCTTCCCTCCTTCCTCCCTTCCTTCCTTCCTTCCTTCCTTCCCTCTTTCCTTCCTTCTCTTACTCCCTTGTTCCTCTATTTATTTGAAATTACCATCTTTCATCATTTTTCTGATCAATTAAGATTGTTTCAATTGGCTTAATGTGCCCCCTCAAATATTACTGATATTTCTCAATTTTATTTCTATACTAAAAAAATAAATTTTTTATTGTGGTATAATTTTAGATTTATAGAAAAGCTGCAAAGATACTAAAGAGAATTTCCCACATACCCTTTACCTAGTTTCCCCTAAAGTTAACATCCTACCTAATCAAGGAACATTTGTCAAAACTAAGAAATTAATATGAGTATATCATTATTATCTAAACTAAACGTTCTATTTGGATCTCACCCATTTTTCCATAAGTGTAATTTTTCAATTACATGATCCAATGAAAGTTACCACATTGCATTTAATTACTTCTATTTTTAAGAGAAAAAGTATCTTCATAAAATTTAAATATCCAGAAAAAATAAAATCAAACTCTATCAATTTGTTTATAACACAATTTTGATAAATTAGGTAATAAAGTGACAAGAAATTAGAAAGTTCCGACTTTTAAATCCCATTAATATAACTGGATTCTTTTGATATATAATGTCCCAACATTCTTTTATAATTCTAAACTGCTGGAGAAAATAAGTAGTGTAATCCCAGAAAATAAAATTGTTTATTTAGTCAGGATATTTTAAGATAACTTTCAGGAGAGATATGATATATATTATATATGCTATTTATTATATATATAGTCATTTAAGCATTTGAACTTTAGTTTTATCGGGATAAATGCTATTTTTTCATTTTAATTTATATAACTATGAATAATAAAAATAATATACAAATTATTTTATTAGGTCATAATTTGGCATTAATTTAATTTTTGGTACTTAAATACTGGGTGACCTTGCTAAAGTTACTTCTTTGTGCTTAAATTTGCTTATACAAAAATAAAGAGATTGATATAGATGGCCTCAAAGGTCCAGCTGACTCCAGAAATCGTCTACCTATGTTTTATTTTGGTATGTTTTTTAAAAAGTAGCAACTCCATGAGACAGGTAAGACCTGTGGACCACTGGGGTTAAATGATTCATGATGTCACCCAGTGAATAAGTGGCCAGCTCCGAGGCAAAATAAGGCCTTAGGACTGCAAGACCAGTGTGCATTCCATCCCATGAAGTCCTCTTCTGTGAAATACTTTAGAAACACACATATACATAGCTCATTAGAGATGGAGAAACAATTTTATTTAAAAAACCAAAAAGAGCTCTGGATTACTCACTCCATAGCAGAATTTTGCTTCATTTTCCTCAAGATTCAGAACTGTTATAATTGTTTTATTGTTGTCAAGGTTATTTCCATGATTTTGTTTATTTTTGAGAAAATAATCTTTCATTTAGCCCATCTAGATCTTAGTCTTTAGATCTAGATAAAGACACTCTATGACTAATATTTTTGGAAGGGAAGTTGAAAAGTACAAAAATTAAATGCTTTTGACATCATCACCCAAGAGACCAACGTTTCACCACTGATGAGATGGCAATTCTCTGAGTTTACTCTTGTGTACATTCTTAATCCATTGCTAATGCCCCTCTGCTTTTTGCCTGGTCTCAGCACTCTACTTGCAAAGCATCACATAGTTAACTGTCTCTTTTACTTTCCCTGAAGATCACGAGTGCAATAGTGAGGCACTCCTATTACTGGGAAAACAAGGAACTAGTTGTGTTTTCAAATGCCCATTTGGGTTCTCATTTTCCGCAAAAGCAAATGAAGATCTAAATTCTGAGGCTTGTGTGGGATGCACTTGGGTTTCATTATGGCTGACGGACTGATGCATTCATGCAATCTGTCTTTCTTATAAAGATATGTGGTTCATCTTAGAGCAGTGGCACTAATGAGCTTTCCAAACAACCAGGACCACACTCTTTAATAAGGATTGGAAAATGAGACCTACGATTTTTTGTTTGTCAGAGAGAAAAAGGAATATGAGAAATATATGGAGTCCTGTCTCATGTAAATTGGTACTTGCCTTTCCAAATGACATGTTTTCTAGTAAAGTACACAAAGATGCCTTAGCGGGTACTGGAGAGAACCGTAGGGGCTGCTGCTGTGCAGCAAATAATCATAAAAGATCTGAAGTTGGGCTGCAGTGAAGTGTGGGTAGGAGGAAGTAAAAGTTGTTGTGTATTATTTTGTCTTTCTAAAGATTCCCTTATTCCCATAATAATAAACCATAATTTTGACTGCAGGAATGCTACCAACATTTCAGGTATTCTGTAGAATCTGCCTAACTATATACTAAAATGAACCACGGCTGACTTACCCTGATAATTAATTGTTTATCAATTGAATGGGGCTTTAAATATACAGAGGTATGAGGATAACCAGCAATTAGAGGTCATTTGTCCAAATGAAAAATAGGAGATCAGAGGGAACCACATTGCCAGCACCCAGTTTAATCTTCATTTTGAAGACAGAATCTTGATTTTAGCTGAGGAAATGCTTTGGGCAAACTCTGTTGAAGAAATGCGATTTGGATGCCTATCATCTCATACAGTGGATATGGGTTGTTCAATCTGACAAATGGCAAAGAATATTAAAAGAACAAACACAGAATCAAATTCTTTTAGAGATCAGGAACTAGCATTATGTCCATTTACTGACACTCAAAATATGGTCCTTGTAGCATAAAAAGTCCCTGAATGCTTCAGGGTAACTCTAACCAGTCTCAATTACTGATCTATATTATACTTTAAGACTAGTTCCTGAGTTAGGTGTAAAAAGCTGCAATTTTTTTCTCTTCTATGCTGGGAAACATGAAAGAAAAAAAATGTGTGCAGTATTTTCAGCAGGCTAAATATTAAATACTTTATACAATGAAATATTAACAGTAATCATTTCTTATTTCTTTTCATCTGAGCATGATTTAAAAAGGGAAGAATGTGATTATATTTTTGTATAGGATGGAGCAGAATTTCTGGGTAATCTTATGCTCAGCTTTATTGCTTTATTGATAAGAAAGGAGGATGTGTGGATGTATATTTTATGAGTAATGCATTTATTAAGCACAGACTGTACATAATGCATTAGGCTTTATGTGAATTGCATTGGATTTATCTTTATTTTAGAGTATATTTAAAAATGTTTTACTGTATCTATTATAACCCCTTTATAGCTAAGATGTCCCTTCATGGTAATAGTGGTTTAACATCTTAAGAGTAACTTGTGAGATGATAGTCAAGGGAAAAAGGTCACTCGGGAATGCACAATTAATAATCAACATTTCTTGTCTCCCCATTTCCCTCCTTTCCTTGAACAATGCTTCTTTTTCTCCTGTAATCTTCCAGTCAGTCAAGTTCACTGACAAATTTGTGAAGAAAGTAAGATGATTATAAATAGTAGGAGATATAAACAGATCTAAAAATAGTTTCTAGAAGTAGAGTCAAATGTCTCAGTCCAACAAAAGTAGCCTAAAATTTGAGAGTGTGTCATGTTCTCTGACAAAGGGAAGCATACTCCTGATTTCTCTTTGTTGAGAGCAAACAACCTCTGCAAGCAACCGGAGTTGGCTTCCACAACCAGCCTTAAAAAGGAGACCATTATACAAATTATGCACCAGCCACCTGTTTTCCCTTAATCACTGCCTGCATGTTAGCTAATACATTAGCTCTAAATTTAAGTTCATCCCTAAAGATATGAGATTTGGAGATTTTTTCAGACTTTTATAAACTCCTAATTAAAATTTCCTATATATTTTCAAATCTGGCATGACATTTGTCAGTTTTAGCATTAACCCGAACACACAGCTTTATCATCTGCAGCATGAATCATGGTATAGAGATGAGTATTAGAGCCTCTATTTGGATTAAGTATGTACAACTAGGATGTGCAAAGCTTCCTAATCTTTTTCCTGGCTTTGCTATTTATGAGAAGTATATTGCATATGAAGAATGTTTAAATCTGTTTAAAACAATCCAAATTACACTGTAGATTTGAGTTGGGGCTCTCAGCATCATCGATTTGCTGAGTCAAACAATATTAAGTTCATCTTAGAATTACACTTTCCTGACCAACCTGACCCACAGATTTCAAAACACCATAAAATGTCATACTAACCCAATATGGTGTCTGTTATTCACAATTTAATACAAAGAAAGAGATGTCTAAGAAACACTAGACCTGATTGCAAGATTCTGAATTGTCTCATTCACCTGCTCTTCTTCCCTACTGTTCTTTAGTATAAATTCTGACTGAGGTCAACAGGGGAGTACATGTCATCATTGAAAAGGAAATCTGTCAGCTATTTCCATCACCATTTCTGTAACAATGATTTTTTTTCTAGATCCTTATAATAATGCCCACTGTTAGAGGACATCAGGTTGTTCATAGGCCTGCCTGTTGTCAGCACATTTCCAGTGCGTTAAATTCCATGGGGGCCAACACTGCCTGTTTTACTTACCATCAGCTACTGGCTGACATAGTGACTGGCATATATTAGGTACTTAATCCATATTTATGGAAATGTGTGAATGAATGAATGAATGAATGATGTAGCTGTTCTCTGCCTTATTTGCTCTATTCAGGATGATTGTGTAGAATAGAGGTCTGTTTCATTTACTCTGTCTGTGTAAAAAACCCAAAGCTTAATGACTTAAAGCAACATCTTTTAGTTTGCTTAAATAACAAGAATCAGCAGTCTGGGCTGGGTTTAGTAAGGACACCTAATTTCCTTTTCACTCAGAATGGCTGAGGCAGTCCAATGTTTGGGAGCTGGAATCCTCTGAAGACTTCTGAATCATGTGTCTGAAGGCGTGGCTGGGAAGACTCAAATTGCCCAGGGCTAGAACAGCTGGGGTTCCTTGGGCATTTCTCCTTCGCTCAATGTGATCTCTGCTGAATTAACTCTTCATTATAGCTAGTCTCTTATACAGTGATTCAGGACTTCAAAGGCATGAGTCTCAAGAAAGAAATAGAGGCTGAATAGTCTTTTGTAGCTTGGCCTAGGAAATCACATAGCATCATTTCTGCTGTACTCTATCAGTGAAGACATTCACAAAGGTCCACTCAGATTAAAGGGGAAGACACATAGACCTCACGTCTCCATGAAGGAGCGTGAATGTCATATTTTAAAAAGAATATGTGGAATGGACTATGTAAGGGTGCAGACGTTTTTGGAAAAATACTATCTGTCACAATACTCAATCTTGTGTTATTATTTTACTTGGAGAGCTAGGAAGATTCTTAATCAGAAGCTTACAAATCTCTTTTTTCTAGAGATGAAAAATAGCTTAAGTGAATAAATAAAAGCTTAACTGAATAATAATATTATTTTCAAAAACCATTTAGAACATTGGCAAATGTGAATTTCTCATTTTATATTTCTAGGAAGATGAAAGATTATCTACATTTTATTAACTCTGAAATACTTTAAGTTTTGATTATTGGTCAATTCCAGTTTTTAGAAGTGGAGAAAATGAAATAAAAGCATTCAGAATCTACTTTCTTATTATCTGAAGACTGTGAAGTACAATATTATCTGAAGAACATGAAAATTTGATGGTAAACTTCAGAATCATTTTCTACTGTATTATTAGCCCAGTTCCAACCCAATCCTTGAAAATATGTCATAATTCTGTGATAGTCTACATTATTATTATACCCTTGGGCTTTACACAGGTCAAATCATATTGCACAGATCTTAGTGTCTCTGGTCAGAAAAAAAATTCTTTATTAATTATATTATATTTGTATAATTATATAAATAATTATATTATCTACAAATATATTACCATAATTAGAGTCTAGAATAGCATCTGTTAGATCATATTGTAAATAAATGCACTACTTACACAAATTAAGTCACTGTTATAATAACTTAGTCCACTGACACTGATTCCAGTAAAACCAGGGAAGAGTTTTTTAAAGGCCGCCTATTTATTTTCTATTAGTTTTTACAATTTCAGAGGATTCATTTCTAATTGCTCTTAATTTCCACACTTGAAATATGAAGTATAGAGGGTTCTCCAATCTGAATTTTAAGCAAAAATCTTTAATAGAAAGGCAAGAGTACTCAAATGATGGCAGAGTTAGGTTCAAGTCCCCACCAAACCACAAACTCCGCAACCCAGGCAAATCACTTAACCTCCTGTAGACCTGCTTTTCACACTGAGTAACAGAATAAATGGCTGGATGAATAAATGAAAAACTTATTAATGAGCAGTCCAGGAAGAAAGCTTACAAATTCAAAACCCTAAGAGACTCTTAAACATGGTGCTAGAACCTTAGTGAAATAGAGTAAAATGAAGGAAATTGCATTTGTCAGTATTTCTCAGGAAGAAATTGAATGTGGATGAAATGTGGATGAATGCAGTACTTTGATAAGCCCCTTTGGTGGGGCATGAAACCTCACAAGAGCTGGAAATGACATTGTATTTTAAGGTGGCAGGGCTTTGGTTTTGTGAGGTGAAGATTGTGATGAGTGTTCAAAGCGTTCAATTTGGAGGCATTAATAGAAAAATTGTTAAGCTCTGTCCCAAAAAAGTCTCATTCTCTACTTTTCCCCAGTACTGTTCAGCCTTCCCCTCCTTCCCTTCGTTCCTTGGCTCTCCCTTTCCACTAACATTTATTGGCCACTTATTTTGTGCCAGGTACTGTTTTAAGAACTTTCCATATAGTAACCCATTCATAAGTAACTGTTGGACACTTACTTGATGAACATTTATTATCCTGAAGAGGCACTGCGCTGGAGGAGACACATGTGCTGCCTCATTTAGTCAGAGACTTTCACTTTTGTCCTGTTCCAGATCTTGGGTTTACTGGGATCCTGTGCCGATGAACAAAAACTTCTCTTAGAGCTCAGCTTTTTCACTTCTTCAGGTTTTCCTTGACGACTCATCTCTTAGGTCCTTGACAGTTTAAACTCCTAGAAACCAAAACACCAAGAATAAAGAAAACAAAAACGGAGGAACGATAACAGAAACCATCATCATTACCACTACAAGGAGGAGGTTAGTTTCTGTGCAAACTAAGGTATTATGTAAGGTGAGATAAAATAGGTATCATGGCATTATGGCCAGTACCATAGCAAAAGATGAAACTGGTGAAATGTCAACATCAAAGACAAAACTAGAATGAAAAATTAGTTATTGCATGGTGCTGAGAGGCAAGGAAAGGAATGGTAGAGATTAGGAAGCTGAGATAATTGAAATGGATGATTACTAAAGTCTATGAATATTTTTAAGGAACATACAATAATTTCAAAACTACATAGACTCTGGACAAATTAAGTCAGACATATTATGCAAGTATGAGGTTAAAATAAAAATGATATAGTTCTTCATGTTTTTCAAGTAAAAACATGTCTCCTGTTGAAAGGAGAACCCCATCTTATTTTTCTTTACATCTCCAGCACTTAATGTGTTCTTGGCATGCAGTAGGAGGTCAAGAAATATTTGTGAAAGAATTAATGATGAAATTTATTTGTGCAAACATTAAGGATCCATAAGGATGACATTCAAAATCAGGAAGAATTAAAATTTAAATCATTATGTATCAGACTATCACTAGATATCTCAGTAGTTCAGAGTGTATAAGTAAAATCTAAAGAAGATTTTCTGATTATTTTGCATATTCATTCATATTCCTTCTTTTATTATTTATTCCACATCAATCTATGGTTAACATTTGCCATTAGCTCTGCCTAAAACAGTGATTCTCAACTGTGGGTTCACATCTGAATAACTCTATCTGAATTTCAGAGAGTTGATACAGACCTCTGTATTTTTAAAAAGGGTCTTGGATCATTCATGTGATCTCTCCTCGTTAAGAACCACTGGGCTACAATATCTTTTCCCACCTCACACACATGGCCGATCCCCACTTTTTCTTTTTCCTGAGATTTAGCAGATGTTTAATAATCAATGTAATAAAAACTTTTAGATTTTCCTTTTTCTGATATTTATGAACAAACACAGATAGGCAATACCAGTCAGAATATATCTGAGAATCTTAAGGTGCATTGACATTTTAAATGCTGTTATCTTGTATTATAATTCAGGTTGATAGGAACAGACATTGTCCTTTTATTGGTGCACTAACTCTAGCATACCAACATGAAGCTAATGTGTCCTAAGGAAAGAAAAATCCTAAGAGTTTTATAGCATTAAATATGGCATGCCACAGAATGAATATGTGAAAACACACTTGGAAATAAACTATTACATTTTAGAAGTGAGCTTTTATTTTCAAGAGAAAATTATTTACAAATAAATATATCTATAATATTCTAAGAGACTCACTACCTTACAAGTGATAATCATGTATAGTTTAATTAACTATTTTCAAATTCCTTTTTGGTAGAAGATATAATAAAGATACATCAACCCTTATATTCAAAATCACCTATAAATATCAGCATGATATTCAAAGTTAAATGGTGATTAAATGATGCAAAATATATTTTTATTTTCCAGAATGAGAGGAAGTACTAATTTCAGTTCATAGACTAATATTTCCAACAGATTAAATAGTTCTAATTATAACATCTAGAAAAGTTGTATAAATGCCTTTGAGCTAAGGGGGCTTAATTTTACAGTCAGGATTCTGAATAAAACCAATATGCTTGATGAAAGCATTATACAGTTGTCTGAAAATTGTCCAGTTTAAAGGCTTAATGATATAGAGCTGAAATTAATGCTTGTGATCATGAACTCTGAAAAATAATGAATAAAGAGTTTTAGTTCACCAATGGAAAAGTGAGTCTCTAGCTTTTGACTGGTACAGTGTGGTTGATTTGTATTTCTACTATTATATATGCTTGTGCTCATATTATGAATTTTGCAGCTGTGGTACTAAATGTAAATTTATAGTCATGGATAGGTTGCTTTTAGTCATTATTAAACTAGTTTAATGTTTATGATGGATCAAATAAATACTTTGGGACTTCTGTTTTAAACCTAGTTGATGTTCACTTACTGTATTTTATTCATATTCTTTTAATAAATGCATAATTTCCTAAAATTTTCAAGTTCTAATGATAACAGATATGAGTAAGTTGTGGACTCATCCTTCAAGAAACTAAAGGACTGGTAGATTAGTGAGAGAATTTGAAAATTTCTTAAAATTTTGTAATTACAGAAGAATGTACCAACAGGGATATTTAACAACCCTACCTTAGAAGGATGAGAACCTTCTGACAAGGAGATTATATTTAAGCTGGGTCCTCTAGAATATGTTGCTATTGACCAGATTGGCTGGGAGGGGGAAATGGATACTGATTTGCACGATCCCAGGAGCCTGGAGATGCAGGCCATCTGAGCAAGGAGTGCAGGACATTCATGTCCAGGGGCACAGCACAGGCAAAGGCGCATGTATGTGGACACCTGTAAAGAAGTAAAGAATTTACTTCTTTCCTTAGGTAAGAAGATAATTGATCGGTTTGCTTTTCTGTAGCCTCTGCACTTCTTTAAGCAGCTACTGTCCTGGTCCTTAGCTGAGACGTGGGGTGGGGGTGTGATTAGAAGGCCATGAGGGGTATGTGCTCATGGAGACTTTGCAGATTGTCACCTGGAAGGAAGAGCAGAGCTCCAGATGGAGAGCTGGGTACCTATTACAGTACTTGTGGAGTCTGATATCAGGGTCCCTACTGTCTGGTTCCTCACCCACGCCTCGGGATGCCAGTTAGTTCCCCGAAACTTCAGAGAAGCCAGACGCCTTTATCTGATGCTCCTCCTTTGTGACTTTTCTTCTATGGATGCGGTTCACCCATTGCACTTATATCATTTAAAGGTTCATCTGAACAGTATGAGGTAGCAAGGTTACTATACTGAACTGATGCATTTCCAGTCAAATCAAAGTACTCTCAAATATATTCTTTTAGAATGAGGCTAGAATGAAGGTAGAGTGCCAATTCAACTGAGAATTTTGATGTTTGTATTGTAAGGGAGGAAAAAGTTTTTCTTGACCCTCTGGCTGGGTCTAAGAATTAAACTAGCAAAGACAGATTAATAGGAGAAAAACATAAAAATTTTATTAAGTTTTTATACATGAAAGGGAGTCTTCCCAAGAGAATGAAGACCCATAGAAATGACCAGAACAGGAAATTTTTATATAATTAGACAAAGAAACATAAATTTGTGAAAAATTGACAAGATAGAGGAGTTTGGGGTAGAAGTGAAGGCAAATGGTGAAGAAGTAACTAGGAAGATTAAGGGTTAGTTTAAGAGGTTTTATTGTATAGATTTCTTGGCCCCAAATTCCCTTTCTCTGGTGACAAGAATGTCTTCTTTACTCTGGGCACATGGAGGGTACCTTTCACATGAGAATTTTATGACCTGTGTCAGGGCAGAAGGGGGAGGTGGGAAGGTCAGAGTAATCTTCCTGTTTCTGCTATTTTCTCAGACTCGTTCAGCGTAAGATATTTAATTTGCCAAGGTGCTAAATTTGAGGTAATATGTTCTGAACCCCATCAGTATGCTAAAGGTCAGCTGTCTTCTTGTCCATTGGCTTTTGTGTACATGCAAGTAGTCATTATGGCTGTAAAAGTTAGCATCTTTTTGGATCTTATTAATGTAGAACATTATACATACAGAATACAGTGATATTAATGGGATTTAAGAATCACACATACTTATTTCTTGTCACTTCATTGCCTAATTTATCAAAATCATTGTGCTATAAAAAATTGATGGAGTTTTTTTTTTTTTTTTCTGAAGATTATATTTTCTGAGGATATTTAACATCAATGTTCTATTCAGAATTAACGCCAATATCTGTAGGGGAGATTTAAATCTACTACAACAAAGCAAATAATTTTAAATAATCATTCTTTCTAAACTCACTGCTTTGCCAGGTGAACTAATGGGAACAATAATAGGGTGATGATAGGGCAAAGGGCAATCTAGAGTCCCCTTCCCTCACTGATGGCTCTCACTGATTCCTGGCTTCAGTATTTTTTTAGTTCACTGCTTTCCTTTGAAAATTGCATAGTAATTCAGCTTTTTCCAGTTCCTGAGATTAAATTTAGCTACTCAAACTTCCACACAGTAGTCAGTGAAATATATCATTCCACCAGTTGCCTCTATCCACAGTCCTAGGAGGCAGTAACTGTCACTTATTACATAATCAAACCTTTGGAGACATATCCCAATGTGATATTTTCACATATTTATTTAAAGAATCCAATGCTGAAAAAAATTGGGTGGATAAAATTTTGTCTACCTATTACTTACTGCATATATCTCAAGGACCTATTTGTGTCCCCCTTACCATATTTATATAGGCTTACAATTTCCCCTAATTAGGAATTATTACATGAGTAAGTGAGCACTTATTTCTATTCCCAATTAATTAACTTTCCAGTTTAAGTCAGATATTTCTTTGTGGCAAACAAGTGTCACATTGAATATCCCCTTAGAGAAGATGTCTGTGCAATTGTATACATAAAGTCCATTTACATGTATGTGATGTGTGTGTGCATGCATGTATATATGTGTGTGTGCATGCATACATGTATGTGATGATACGGTTTATTTAAATAATAGAGTAGAAGAGAAAGTGTGAGGTCTGACATGTGATGTGATACAGTATTAATTAGGGCTTAGAGAAGAACCCAGTGGGAAAAGAAATGAGGAGGAAACTAAATTCTTGATGGAAACCTCTCCCATGTTCACTGATCTTCTTCTTGTCCCTGGAATATTTGATTATAAACCTCTTTTTTTTTTAATGGCATTTTTTTGTCATGGCAGTCACAGATGCCCTGAATTTTAGTTCTTAATAAGGTGTGCTTTTTTTAAAAAAAATAAATAAATATATATATTTACTTATTTATTTATTTTGGCTGTGTTGAGTTTTCATTTCTGTGCGAGGGCTTTCTCTAGTTGCGGCGAACGGGGGCCACTCTTCATCGGGTGCGTGGGCCTCTCACTATCGCGGCCTCTCTTGTTGTGGAGCACAGGCTCCAGACGCGCAGGCTCAGTAGCTGTGGCTCACGGGCCCAGTTGCTCCGTGGCATGTGGTATCTTCCCAGACCAGGGCTCGAACCCATGTCCCCTGCATTGTCTGGCAGATTCTCAACCACTGCACCACCAGGGAAGCCCCGATTATAAACTTCTTGAAGGCATTTACTCTATCTCTGTATTTCTAGTACTTCAACTTGGGGTCTAGCACATCGTAGCCACTCAATATTTATTTACCGATTGAAGAAAATATGGTCAAGATGGGAAAGTCAGGAGGTTAAAAAGGGCCAGACTCTCAGAAGTGGAAGTGACTTGAGGAAAGGCTAAGTAACATGTGCCTTGAGTGAAGGTGAGCTTGGGAGACAGTGGGGATGGAGACAGAGCCAGCAGTGCCATCTGTGGGTAAGAGGAATTTCTCCTTACTCATCAGTACGCTGCTGGGATGACTCATTCCACAATAATTGGTTAGAAGAGGTCATTCATTTGAGACAAAACCTCAAGGAAAAAGGAGTATCGCATTAGATCAGATCGTGCTAAAAGGAAATAAAAGCGCTGTTTTTGAAGAGACGTATTGAGGGATATTCTTACCTCTTGGTCAGAAGTTTTAGTGTGACCTACTATTACAAAATAAAAGGCCCCTACCTTTTTAAGACTCTGTTGACATTGCTGAATCTGATGAAAATTTTATTTCATGAAAACTCTAAGTCCTGTTAAGTGGATGCAGTAGTCAAGGGCTAGATCGAATTCCTATGTTCATACCAAGAAATAGATGAATAGAGTATACTTACCAAAAAAACTGGTTAAAAGAAAGCATTACCTAGTAATAATGATGGCATTCTCTTCTTGTCACTGAGGATAATTTTACCTACCCAACACAGAATAAGAATACTCTGAGGAACAAGTGGGAGATTTGCCCGTGGATACCTTGATGAAAAGAACGTTTGTTATTCAAATTCACATTTATTCATGTCCTGCCTCCACAAACGATTTGGGGGCAGGTTAACAAATGCACATCATAAAATTACAGCAAATAGAATTAAGAATAAAAAACTTAGAAGGAAGAAGTTATACATAAGAATAGATTGATGGGACTGCAACAAAATTTGTGCAATCTGTTAGGACTCAAGTAATTCTTTTTCTCTAACCTCAGATTTAGTGGCCAACTTCCTGGGAACCAAAGCAAAAAGGAAGATATAACCACTATTATAAGTCTTATGATAAGAAAGGAAGAAGCACACTAACTATTCAAGGGAAGCAAGCTTTTCCTAGCACCGAATTCCAAAAGAAAGTTTTCATGTGGAACTTTGTTTATAGGGCATTTTGTGATGTGCTATATACTACCTTTAATAGCCGTCCTCTGGAGTGATGAATTCCAATGGTCGTTTCCTGTACTTACTTTCTATAAGAGCTGAGACATGGCTAAAGTGAAATTCAGTGAAAGCAAATCTACAAGAGGCCATAATAATGTGATTTGAGTGCACAACCTTCTTTTGGCTCTGGATGAGCAAAGGATGGTTCCTAGATCTAGGTCTTTGAACCTAGAAGAATTTTGGAAAAAAAAATACCTTCTTGCTCATTGTCAGGTTGAATTTGAGTTTTCCATCTTAAGTTTAAAATGTTACAAAGTTTGTAATTTATAGTATACTGTGAAAGTTGACATTTAAAAATAAATCATTATTTTTTACATGTATTCACTGGAATTTAATCAAGTCAGTAATATGAAACATATCATCATTCAAATATACAAACAATATAAGCTCCTTTTGACAGAAATTTTACATTGTTTTATACTGATTATCCTTGAACTTTTAATTCTATTCCACTTCTCTCACAGAATTTAATCCTAATGCAAATTTTTTTTCCTGAAAGTTTCTAATGACCTCTCAAACATATTTCTCTGCAACAAAAAATGTACATAAATAATTTTATTTTTAAAATTCCTTGACCATAAGCTTCAAATGTTGAAACTTTCTACCAAATTGAGATCATATAATAGTGACTATTAATAGATAACAGATCAAAAACTTACAGATAGGGTTCAAATTGTGTTAATAATTATTCAGCATAAAAGAAAAACACATCTCTTAATGAGATACATGGGGCTTTTTCCCAATTATTATAAGACAAGTGAAGAATATGCTGTTCTTTTATAAAATGAGAAACAGTTGTAAAAGGGAGATAAGAAAGAAAAACTTGGGCCCAAGGCATTCTCTTAGAAAGATCAGTTTTAGGAGGGAGCATTATAAACAGAAATTAAAGACGTGGAAATTGATTCCCTTCAGTTTTTCTATACATACTATTTTTTGGGAAAACATTTACATACCTCAGTTTGGAAATGTCTGGATCTCAAATGTTTTAATCATGGTGTACTTAAGTGGGACAAAACTCCCTGTAGCTCACGTTATCTTGCCTTGTCCTAGTGGTTCGTGATATTCTAAATAGGTGCAAATGTGTAGGTACAGTAAGTGTTTACTGGGATTTCTTACTAAAATCCTGAAATAATAATGCTCAGTAAATTTTAATGATATACTTAATTTTGTTTATAAACACCAAATTTAGAAACTGTGTAGTTACTACTAAATTCTTTTAACAATATGAAAATAAAAGTCTTTGGAATTTTATGTCTTTCACTGTTAGGAATTAAAGAAAGGTCTTACATTTCTGGCTCAATATGTGGCTCCCTGTAAGAGGTTATCATAGCCAAACAATGGACTTCAGGGCAAACTTTGAAAATTAGTAACCTATTATAATGGCTGGTCTGCATGTTTGCCAAACAGTCCTTTATAAATGCTACTTTTTAAAACTGAGTTCATGAGTTCACAATAATTTGACTCCAAAGTTTTGTTTCTGTGTAATTTTTTTTGTCCTTAATCCCTCACTAGCACACTGAAGGCAGCCACAGGCCCTACCAAAGCAAAACAATGACTCAAGAAAATCATTCCTGAGTGCAAGTCAGAAAGATCCAGAAGCTTGCCAACAAAGCTGACTTTTCTGCTCTTAAAAGATCATAGATAACTTGGGATAGCACAGACTCTGCAACCAGGCTTTTTTGGATTCTAATCCCAGCTCTATTGCTTCTTAACTGTGTGTGATCTTGGGCAAGTTATTTAACCTCCCCGTGACTCAGTTTTCTTACCTGTAAAATGGGACTTAAGTGAGTTAATATTTGTGAAAAGACGGATGCATAAGCCAGTGCTCAGTGCATATTAGGTGGTATATAAGAGCTTGCTTATTTGAAAATATATATATATGTGCATGTAACACTCTCATGGCATTTTATACTTTATATAATACTCTCATATTAACTACTTTATTTAACCCTTTCATTATTTTACAGTAGCTAAATGTCAAGAAAATACAGTTCATTACTTCTCTTAGATCAAAGAACTATTAACTGACATATTTGCAACTCAAATCCAAATTGTCTAGGTTTTGTTTAGAAACCACATTTAGAAGTTTTGTTTTGTTTTGTGTTTGCCAAACCCATAGCTGAATTCACTTTACTCCTGGAATTGTCTTGTGACTTATAAATTGATTTTCTGATATTTAAAGTTTTAACTTACAGAGTACTTTCATGTGATTAAAGCATACTATACCTGAGATTGGATCTTAACTGGGATTTTCACCATCCTACTGGCTAGAGACTACGTTTGACTAGACTTTTCTGGTCCCTGGTCACTTCTAGAACAGTTAAAAAACTGTCACAGAGGCAAGGGAAGATCACTTCAAATAGTGCCAGGACACTTACACTTGAAGTGAGAGGCCTCTTCCATACCTAATGCCTTATCCAGGAATAGGATTTTCCCAGGTTTCTGGATAAAAAATGCAGTTAATAGAGGATGGTCTGAAGATGCCAAAAGGTCATATATTCTCTTTCATCTCCTCTAATACAAATTCTATTAGATTCTCTCTTATTGGTAATTATTTTCTCCTTTTGTTTGAACTAAACTTGAATAATAATTTCTTATGGTTTCATTTTGTTAAGATAAAATTACTGCTGGTCTAGAAGGAGAGAAACCTGGCTTTCAGAACTTTTATAAAAGCTTTTTTTTCCTTAATTTTCACTAAGTTAATCTGAAAATTGTATGTCTGAGTTTGAGGGGGAAAAATCTATAAAAGATTTCTCTCCTATGGTTGGTTGTAACAGAAATGTCTCCCAGTGCTGTGTGAGCTTCTGGTCTGCTCAGCTTAGAGGCCCCTGACCGTTTTTGCCCAGCCTCATGACGTTCCAACTTAATGCACAGTTAATGCCTAGCTTAGAATTCAGCACGAACTCAAGATTTCCTGCGTCCTTTGTCTCACTACCTCCTTTTCAGGACTCTGCCTGCAAAGTCAAGCTACTGCAACCTCACTGAACTGTGGTGTCTGACTCAATTCTGTGAGGTTGTTCTGCTCTGCTTGGGTTCCACTTTCCTGTGCCATCCCTCTAGGTAAAAAGGTGGTAATAAGGCTCCTCTTATTTGTTTTCCTTCTCTTAGAAATCAAAGACCTGTACTGCCTGTTGTCTAATGTTTGAAAGTAACTTGTTTCATATATGTTTCTGGTGGGAGCGCAGGTTTTGTACTTCTTATTCCATCCTAGTCTGTCTATTGAATCAAATAACAAAACTTTGGCTTGTGCTTTGCAGGTCTTTGTTTTATTAAAAAAATTATTTTTTTTAGCAATATATTTTCATTATACTTTAAACGTATATCAGTCTGGAACAGAAGGAAACAAAAAAGAGCTGCTTTGAACCACAATAGTTTAAATTTTAATGTGTATACAAGTTACCTGGGGATCTTTTTAAAATTCAGATTCTGATTCAGTAGGTATGAGGGCTGAGGGTGTAACAGTCTTCCAGGTGATACCAATGCCTCCAGTCCAAGGACCACATTTTGTGGAGCAATGTTCTGTGCCACAGGAGATTCAACTTTTGGACTCAGACACATTCTGGTTATTGATAACCAGCAAGTTAGATTCACTAAAAGTGCAAAACCAATGAAGAAACATCAAAGCAGCCCAGGTAAGGAAAGAGACCTTTGTCTCTTTTCTTCTCCCTTCCCCCTATCTCAACCCTGATGGAGTTGGTATTGAAAGGGGCACTAGAAAGAGATGACACAGAGAAAGATCATGTCTTACCTTTACCTGCTGAAACCAGAGTCAGGGTTCCAGCTCAAGAATCTGTCAAACAGCTGGCAGCATGTAAAATCCTAATAGATTTGAATTAAACTTTTAAATACTGAAAGTGATAGAATTGGCCCAAGATAACATCAAAGCACAGGAAGATTATACAGAACATATCTGAAAGCAGTGATTAGAGAAAAGAGTTATTTCATATTTATTCTTCTCCATATTAAGACTGCTTGACAAAGTGGTTATGTATATATAACATTTACCTTGAGAAAATTTTTCAAGCACATTTTAAAGTCTGGATAAAAATGAAATAATAAATGTTATGCAAACAATTATTTTTAAATGTTACCACAGAACTGTGTTTATACAATTAAAGATTTAAAATAGTCTCTTTATCCAGAGCAAAATACACACACACACACACACCAATTTTTACAATAGAGCCAAGTCACCATTTTTATGAGTGGCATCTCCTGCCATCTGCTCAAGGTTGGTCACTTTATTTCTAATGTGTTTACTTTCTGGAATGCAGACTTGTTCAGCTTGAAAGTTATTGGGCGATGCAGTGAAATCTAGGTAATAGAAAACATCCGATGTAAGGCTGATTAACTCTACAGAGAAAAGATATTTTGTGAAACTGCACAGGCAATAGGATTGGATGATTTTGTAGAGGCATAAATTGAATTACAGTTATTGCCAAAGGCAAGCAGAACCATTAGAAAGCACATCAAAATGGTAACCAAACCAGACACACTGCCAGCGCTTTTAATGGGTGTATCAACTGTCCGTGGAGATGTTGAGAAATAACTTGATGAGATTCTTTTTCTGCTGTGTTCGGGAAAGGGAATTCTTAAGATGTACATTACATTGGTTTAGAAAACAATGCATGTTTTTGAAGCTTAAGTGATCAAACTCACAAAACTTGTGAACAAACGTGTGTGCCCACACACACCCACATGCACACACACAGGAAACTTTAGGTGTGCTTATCTTTTTGATATTCAAGATAGCATATTTGCCCATCAGGCTTCAGCCAGAAAGTTGTATTTCTTAACAACTCTCCAAAGAGAATTTCGGTCTTCTTTCATAATTCTGACATTTGAAACCATTTTTCAACATTTCTACAGGAAAAAGAGAAAAGATAACTAAAGTCTGGTTAAATGGATCTGCTCTTGGGCTTGACTTCAGTCCCAACTCCTCTGTGAGATTTTTTCTGGCCATTTCAGCAATAAAAACAAAGCTCTATTTCTCCATCATTTTAACTCATTAGTCTTTTATCTATATTACTTGTCGTTTAAATACCACGTAGTGTCAATAATAATTTTTTCCTGTGTTATTTTCCCAAATAGCTCTTCAAGGACAAGGAACTTGCTGTCTGGGGTGTATCTCATGGTACTTTCCAAGATGCCATCATACAGTAAGTATTTAATAATAATAATGGCCATTTATTGAGCTTTAAGTATTACCTGCTAGATACTGCTACATTACTTACATCTAACACTTCAATTAATTCTTATGGTAACTTTGTGAGGTAGCTATAGTCTCCATTTTCTAAATGAGGAAACTGAGGCTCAGAGAGGTTAAAGACTTGTTAGATGTAGGCATTGGGTCAGAGTTTAGGCCTGCTCCAAAGTCTTTATCCCTGTGATATCTAGCCTTCTTGGTACCCACTATATGTATTAACTAATAAGTCAGGAGATCAGATTCTAGGTCCAGCTCTGCCTCTAAATAGGTCACTGATGTCGAATTAGCCACTTTATCTTTATCAGCTTCAGTTTTCCTTGCTATAAAATAAACCTAAGTCCATAGAACCTGCATATGCACTTCCAGAGAACTAACATTTATTGAGTGCCTATTATGTACCACAAACTATACTAGTCAACTTCTTATGTACATTCATCTCACTGAATCCTCCCAATGCCCCTAAATACATATATTAAGATATCTCTTTTGTAGTTGATGAAAGTGAGATCTGAAGAAGTTAAATGAATTACTCAAAGATACTTGGTCTGAAAATGACGGAGTCTGGGTTTGAACCTGACCCTAAAGTCATTGTCCTTCAACTTCGCCATGCCAACAACAGGAAGAAAAGCTGCTGTTGAGTTAATAATGATGTAGACAATAAATTTTCTACTTTGGGGGGAAGGATAAACATCATTAATGCCCTGTATTCCTCTATTAGTGATCAGATTAGTCTCACTTTAAAAATATTCTCCACGTCAGAAATGTATAGTTTAAGGCAGAAGTTAATCATGTCAAAGTGGTTGTAATAAAAAAGATGCAAAGTTATCAATATATCTGTCTCTAGATACAATTGGAATTTTTATCACCTTGGAAATTCAGCAAAGTGTAGACAATGTTTCAAATATCTACTTCAGGCAAATATTATATGAATATTTTTGAAGCAGTTAAACTCATTTAATTTTCCAGTTTACAACTAATATTTGTAGGTATCTCCAATGTGGTAATAGGTTTAGTATGTCCTCCTAAAGGCATGTAATAAAGTGATTGTCTTCCCTCTCAATCTAACAGTCTAACTTTTTTTTTTTAACTGCTGGATTTTTTTTTAGAGCCACTAATTACTCAGGGATGGGTTTGGTATTGCTATTGTTTGTCTATTTTACTCACCCTAATCTGGTGTATGACTGCTCTCTGTCTCACACCCCCATTTCATTATAGGGTATTACATCTGAATTCAGAGGGGTGAGATGCATTTATGCTTCTGTTAAACTAGTGTAGACTAGGAAAAGCAGTTTCCTTTTTAGGGGGAAAGAATGAACAAAACCATAACTATTTCTCCCAGGGTGTGTCCCAGTGCAAATTTCACCTTGAATTAAACCTTTAAGTCAAATCTGCAAATAGTGCCAGAAACTTTTTGGCTTAATACTATACAGCAGTTAAGACTATTATTATTTTATTTTTCTTCAAATAAGTTCACAAATCTGGTAATGACCAGGAAGTTGTTATTGTTTGCCTTTACGTGAATACACTTTATTTAGCATTAAGGTGGTTCTGTAAGAGAGCGCTTTTAAAATATGTATACCGAGGAGTTTTTTCTATCACATGAAGGTCATCCTGGTTGCTTATCCAACTTCATTGGAAAACTCTTTTGTGCAACTGAAAAATAGGGAATGTGCTTATTTCAATTTCTCCCCAGGTCCTGACAGTGAATTTCTCCTCAAGGTGATATTAAACATACAAAGTGAAAAGCTGAAGCAAAACTGGCCAAGAGTTAATTTGGATCTTCGTGGCAGCATAGTTGAGATAATCTGAATCATATGCAGTTCTTAAGGACTGCTGAAGACCCTTAGTGAGCCAGAGCTTGAGTTCCTCTGACAAGCATATTGAGAAAATGTTTATGGTACCTGGAAGTGAGGAAGCTCCTGTCACACTAGTTAAATTTGGAAAAATACCAAGAGCGCAAATTTTTTATAGGCAAACCATCCAGTGTCTGCTTGCATCAAGCCTGACCATGAACAATATTTTAGCCATAATTTATCTCTTGTGAAATCAGTTCACAGTGAATCTTATGAAAAGTTGAGCACAGCTCTGTTCTCTTCTACTGCTTCCAGGTTGATGTATTAGACTACTGGTATACATCACTTAGCAGGTTGAATTTATAATCTTCTAGCACTCTATTGACTGCTTTTTGCAGAACTTGATATATCTCTGCTGCCTATCATTAAAATGATCAATTTCTTATTCATTCTTGAAAGCATGGGATGCAATCCCTACCAGAGGTTAAGTGTAGTAAACAATCTTCCAACTAAAGTTACTGAGGGAGGGAGACATATCTTGAATTAATATAGCTGATCCTATAAAGAGGGCTCTTGGAAACTACGCTGATTTCCTTTTGGTGAGAGTGATTTTGAGACTTTAAAAAGTAAGTGAATATTTTACTCCCTTTACATACTCTGAGACATCTAAAATGGACAAGGATATTTAGGAGCCACATTATATAAAATAACACATACTCCCTAGTCACAGTTGAATACTTTTGTGCATTTTCAGTCTGCTATCTTTGCAGAATAAACATCAACAATCAAAACATGTCTTTTTTGTTTTCTGGGTTTTTTTTTTCTCTCTTTAGTTTTACAAAGAGATACTAGAACTAATAAGTAAACTCCATATTGCATTCTGAGAGATTATATTTCTAACTGTGGTCAATATATTTCCTGCTGTGTTAGGTTAATAGCTCCTTTCCGTTGTTTACTCCAGAAAATGGACCCCAGCAAGCATGTATGGTGGGAGTTATAGCAACAGTGGCAGCAACATAAATAGCTGTTGTAACTTTTTTACACATGAGGTTATTACATTTTTATTTTTTAATAAATGAATGTATTGAATACATAAGAATAAAGTTAAATCTTGAGAACTGTATACACTTTTTAATTATTACTTTGAATTCAGCCATTCTTAATGAATGTGTTTTTTTTTAATATCAAAGTAAAAAAATTCCTTCAAGCCATTGTAATAGATTGAATTCTGAATCCTATTTCTGATGTTCACAGTAGGCAAAAAGCAGTTGACCTGCTCCTTTTTTAGTATAATGTCTTAACAGGGCTTTTTTTTTTTTTTTACTTTGGGTATACTAAACATTAGAAATGCTCCAAGCAAGTTGTCTAAAGAGACATCTCCCTTTTTCAGGGTCCTTTGATAAGGTAGCTTTAAGAACAGGAAAGAGCTCATTTGAAAAATATAAAAGAAACCCTGTCGTTATATCAGACCGAGTTATTTTCTTACCACTGAGTTTGCCCTTCATTTATCAAAGAGTTGTTTACAAGGGGTGAGAAGGCTGACATATCTCTCTGTTCTTTAATTCTTTGTTTATGAACTGGAGTAATCAAACAAGAATGTACATAGCATGGGGAGTGATAAACAACCATTGCTTTGTTATCATAGTTTATAAAATTACAGAATTTCTCAAGAGATTTACATCATTGTTTGGTGCAAAGCATTTTCACATTAATTAAGAAACAGATTCACTTTCGGAGATTCAGTAAACACATTTTAATTATTTCCCCAACAGCGTCTAAACCAAACGAACAAGAAGGTAATGTAAAATTCTCCTACTCACCTTGAACTCACTTGGAAGATTTTTAACTCCAAATATCTTTTGGCCCACATTGTGCACACTAGCTGGTGTAACCTTGTTTTTATTTTGTGCATTTGTGGCCAAAACCTTCTTAACAACTAAAGCTGATTCTACATCATGCAATATTCTATAGAGATGACATATTTAAAACATAGCTGCCTTTGGAGGCACAAAGGAGGAGGCCCAGTTAAATTGAGACTTATCTTCATTCTTGAGGATGGTCAATCTATTTGAGACCTTCTCAGGATCCCCTGAAAGCACCATCTATATTTCAGGATTTAACTCTATGGAAACCATGGAAACTAATAGACTACAAACTAGCTGTAGGGGTCCCCTAAAAACTTATGGTGTTAGATTTGATATCCTGGAGGTCCTTTTCAGACTGCTACATCTTTGATTCCTAGGAAAATTCCATTCATGTGTTTGCTCTGTAACATTTCTTTTTATATAAATGTTCAAAGACCAAACTAAACATTATTAATGATAGAAAGGACAACACAGAAGAAAAAAAGATGCCATACACAGACCCCATCTGATACCTTATCTGCTTCCACAGTGCTATAGACTGAACGTTTGTGACCCCTACACATATGTTGAAATCCTAAACTCAATGTGATGGTACCTGGAGGTGAGGCCTTTGATAGTTGATTAGACTATGAGGGCAGAGCCCTTGTGAATGGATCCCTTATAAAAGAGACCCTAAAGAGCTTCCTTCCTGCTTCTTCCAGGTGAGGACACAGCAAAAAGATTATCTCTGTGAACCAGGAAGTGGGCTCTCACCAGACATCACATTACCAGCATTTTGATCTTGGACTTCTCAGCCTCCAGAACTGTGAGAAATAGATTTCTATTGCTTATAAGTCACCCAGTCTGTGGTATTCTAATACAGTAGCCCAAACAGATTAAGATACATAGTTAACAAATGAATATCTGTCTCAATTTTGTTTTATAGTGGAGCATTTCATTACAGAAGATAATGCTATCTGCTGTAGTGAATCAACTCAAGATCTCAATGGGTTAATAAAATAGAGGTTTCTTTCTCTCTCACATAAAATCCAAATTGGGTTTTCTTGATTGGCAGGCAGCTTTCCACATTTGAGGACCCAAGCTCCTTCCATCTGGTGGCTCTGTCCTCCTCTAGAGCCATGGATTCCTCCTTGAATTTTGTTCATAGATAGGTAAGGAGAAGGTGAAGAGGGCTCACTGGCTTCTTTATCAATTTATCTGGCAAGTATTTCATGTTATCAATACTTCTGCTGACACCATCGGCAAGAACCAGTCCTGTGGTTCCAGTGACATGCAAAGAGGCCTGGGAAATGTAGTCCATTGTTTGGCAGCCATTCTGGTAACAACTCTGCACAATGGAGGGAATCTTTGATTGTCCTTTAGATTTATGTGTCTCAAATATCCTTGACATTTGCTGAAGTGATGGTTTTCCATTTAAAACAAATTTGTTATGTCCTTACCTTTAAGAATTTTTAAAAATATGGAACAGTCTGATAAGGAGAGCTTCTGGGTGAGAAGGAATTTTTTAAAGGTATTTTTTTTTCATTTGGAAAGAGTCTTTTCTTTTTTCCTTCCTTTCTCTCTTTCTTTTTCTTTCCTTTTTTTTTTTTTTAGAGCATGTTTAATTTTAGAATTAGTGAAGCTTTGATTTCCAAATGGTTTACTTATGCAAATATTCAGCAGAGGGCTAAAGTCAAATGAATCAAGAGACAGGGTCTGGTAAATTGTGATTTCCATTGAATGGGGTGTGGGTGTGTGTGTTCATTTCTCAGACATATATTCTTAGCTTTTGTTTGAAATATTGCCTTTAGGGATTTACTCCATTGATCTCGGAAGTTTTAAAGAGCCATACAACAAAATACAATTAAAATAGTCTTGTACTATAAATACTAGTATCATTTAAGATTTAGCCTAGGAAAAGACTCTGGTGACCATGGAACTTAGTATAGAGACCTGAGGAAGGAGAGAATATAGAAGGGCTGAGTCAGATGGGAGATGGAAGGATGATGCCAGTGAAGACTTTTACCTATCTTCTAGTTGTATTGAGTGTCAGCTCTGAGTGGGAATGTTGATTTGGAGTACAGTGAATAAGTATCAGTGAATATAGAAAATCTATTACTTTATTCCCTTAACATGTATTTTCCAGGTACCTACTATTTGCTAGCAATTTTGTGAGATGCTGGAATAATGAAGAAGAGGATGGTCGTTTCAGTTTTTGTAGAGCTTACAGTCTATTGTAATTAAAATTGAATCAGTTATATTGGCAAATTGAGTCAATAATAATGATAAATAATAATGAAAGTGGGCTGATGGTATTGACAGTTTCAGTTTCACTTGAAATATTTTAATTTATATGGATAATATTTCAATATTGTAATATTTCAATATTGTAATATCTGTATTACACATTGATATATTTAAATGTAGGTAGCAATAGGCTAAAAGGCAGCATAGTGTTATTCCTAGAGCCCTGGGCAATATCTGTTACATAACAGAAACTCAACCAATGATACTTGATGAATGAATAAATAAAATAATCCTGGGTAAAAAATTAGGAGAACTCAAGTTCTTACTGTGAGTTTGCCAGTGACTTTCAGTGTGACACAATAAATGACTCCCTGTTTCAGTTTCTTAATCTGTAAAATGAGATGAAAATATCCATTCTATCCACCTTACAATGTAGACAGTTCCTGGTATAGAAACAAGATAGCAGACATGTAAGACAGGAATATTACAATAGCTGATAATCTCAAAATGGAGTATATTTTTATTTGACTAAGATATTTTCATATTCTGTTTTAGAATAAGCTTTCTGATTGTCACATTTTAGGGAAATAAAAATAATTTTATTTTAGAAAATTGAATTGTATTATGAAGAGGCAAGTATATTTTGTGAAATCTTAGAACTTAGTATCTCTTAAAAGTGTAGCCTAATGAAAGTGTCTTGGAGCCCTGGAAAAATCTCAGTAAAGCAAATGGAACCCTTTCCTCGATTCTTTCCTTTCATGGACAGATGTTCCCCAAGGTAAATCCTTGGTCCATCCTTTTTCAACCTGGATTGCTTAAGAGAAAGAAGTGTTATTTAAAGACAATCTAAAAACAGCCTAAGAGCGAGGAGGTGCACATGCACATATTTGAGATTAAGATGAAAGAGGCATGTTTTATTCAAAGTTCAACATCCATTTATTTTGAGGATAGAGGTGTCTGTGTTGTGACTCATGTATGCTGTGAAAAAATGCCAAGTATCTTGATAACTAATGTTAGTAAGGAAAGATTCACCAAGAGGGGGCAGAAGCTCATGAAATGCTAATCTTTGAATACAAGAGTGAGAATCAATTTTAGATTCTTATTTTTTGGAACATTTCAAAGGATTTAATATTTTGGTACAGAAAGAGAAATTTATATATTCTGAGAGTAATGATAAACACTTCTCTCTACTACAATTCATCGTTGAGGCTTTCTTTTCTTTCTTACTGCTTTAGCTTTCCCATTTTTCTTTTGTCTTCATGCCCCCCCATCTTCCCTCTAACCTTTCAGACTAAACATTATAGTCATTTACCTTTTAAACTTTCAGACTGAACATTTTATTCCTTTAACTTTAGAAAAATTTTGGTTGTGAATGTGTTCCTTTTATGCTAAGTGTTGAAAAACTATAAAATTTAAGCTAGAAGGACAATACTTCCATCATAATCCCTCCTTTAACAAACGATATTTTGGCACATTAAAAATGTTGTAAAGAGACAGTACATTTTCTTCAATCACTGAATGTATGATGAGTGGTACACTGAAAGTGAAAGGAGAGCCATTTTATAAAGAGTAAAGAACAAATTTACTAGGGCTTAGTTATAGACTGCACACTAACAAGAGACACGAAGCAGTTTAGTTGGATGACAGTGGATGAAATTAATCCTACAAAATGACAAGGGCAAACACCAGGGATCTCCATTATGAAATGCCTTGGAGTGAAGGCTTAGCAAAAAGTCAGTCTTGCATAGGCATAAAACACAAACTCTTTTAGAAACTACATTGCTGGAGATGATTTATTTTGATGTGAGAAGAGTTTTTAATTTTTAATTTTAGACCTTTTTCTTAAATAGAAATATTGATTTGGCTAATAGGACACATATACTTTTTCATCTCAAAATATCAATGACTTCAAAAGGAGAGGTGAATGGGACACAAAAGGGGCAATCACAGACCACAGGCATAGAATGATTTTGATAACTTTTGGATCTGAGTATAAAAATTGAGTTAACAAAACCACAGCCTCCTTCAACTTGTAATGCAAACACACAAAAATAACTTGATTTCAACAGGCAAGGTAAATTCACTTTACTTAGAAATTTCTAAGGTACTTACAGAAAGTCAAGGAGAGGACCTAAAGTGAAGAAAAAAATGTATCTGATTAATAATTAATAAAACTATTGTTGATTCAAGGAATATTGTTGAGTGGAATATTTTCAACAACTTAAATATGTCTTGATGTCAAATGCAAAGCTGTTGAATGGTTTCAAAGGAAATGTTGGCTCTGTAATAAGAAATCTGCATTTAATACATAAATAGATGGGTTTAATATCTTTGTATTAGCCAGTCTTGAGAGAGACTAGCCATATCTAAATTCATGTATTGTGTAATTTGCATGTTTTGAGTCTGGTAAATGTAGCTACAGAGAATCCATATTTTTAAAAAAGTAAGCATGATACTTGCTCTTTTAAATTGCTCTGCTGCATTTTTAAGAGTTTTAAAAATGGGTACTTGGTGTGCATAGAACAACAACTGTTGCTCATTCTGTCTTTGCCTCTACAGCAAAGGGATATTTTAAAAAGGAATATATTAGGAATACATCAAAATACGTGATGCAATGGAAATAAGTTTTCCTTTTTTGTTTTTTGGCTTTTTGTTTATTTATTTATTTATTTATTTATTTGTTTATTTATTTATTTTTGCTGTGTTGGGTCTTCCTTTCTGTGCGAGGGCTTTCCCTAGCTGTGGCAAGTGGGGGCCACTCTTCATCGCGGTGCGCGGGCCTCTCACCATTGCGGCCTCTCTTGCTGCAGAGCACAGGCTCCAGACGCGCAGGCTCAGCAGTTGTGGCTCACGGGCCCAGCCGCGCCGCGGCATGTGGGATCCTCCCAGACCAGGGCTCGAACCCGCGTCCCCTGCATTAGCAGGCAGATTCTCAACCACTGCGCCACCAGGGAAGCCCAGTTTTCCTTTTTTTTAAAACCTTCATTCTAAACAATTCGTCTGCCTAACAGAGGAGAATGTCTCTCACAAAACATTCATGGCCACTTATCACTGTGGCCACATTCTTAACTCCATCTAAGCAATTGGCATGGATCAGAAAATATAGCATACATTTAAAAACAGGCTATCCCTTATTGGAATAACACAAGGGCTTTGTTTGAAAATAAGAACAGTTGAATTATTTGTAAGAATGTGGTATGGCTGAACTGGTTAGGAAACACACCCCATTAGAGCACTTTTCCCTTTTTCCTCTTTTGTCTATCTATGTCAGGATAATTGAGGAAGGCTATTTCAGCTGGTACAAATAGCAACATGAAACACCAAAGAAGAAAATCTGGATCTCAAAGATGAACTGAGGGACTTATTTCAGAGGTTTGAAAGATCAAGACTTTGAGCGGACTATCTTCCAAATGGCAGATTTTGAGATTAATCAATGACCATAAACCTGGGTGCCAAAGTATCTCTCAGAATTTTGAAACATAAGCTGCATATACAATCATTTAACAACATTAACAGCCAAATTCATTTTCAAAGCAAGCCAAACAGTGCTATGGACATTTTATCGTTCCTTTTCTGTTAATCTTTTATATTAAATATTTAAGTATTTTAAAATATACATCAATTATTTTTGATGTATTCAAAGTATATGTATATATTTAAAATATATGTAACACATATGCTAGCAAAACAATATAACAAACATTGGTGAAGCCATTATGTAACCTAAGAACTTAAATGTTAATGTGAATTGCATCTACCTGTGTACAATTGACTATCCCATGCTTTCCACTGGAGAAAACTACTGTGGAATATTTTAGTAGCTTATACTAGTAGTTTCTACACTAGTATAGAAAACCAACTATATATGTCATTATTCTGACATACGTATGTAAGGCAAAGGCATATATGATCCAACTGTACTTGTGTTGAGATTTATAAAAATGGTTCTATGTTTTATGTAGTCTTATAGGACATTTCTATTCATCATTATATTTTAAGTCAGAGCTATATTTTTGTAAATAGCTGTGTTTCATACATCTTCACTGCTTTGTAATATTTGATTCAGTAGATATAACATCATTTATTTATCTATTCCTTTGTCAAAGGACATTTGTGTGACTTCCAGCATTTTATTATTATTAGTGTTGCTATTATGAATACTTTTGCATGTCTTCTTGTACACTTATGTAATAATTTTTCTAAAATTTGTACATAAGGGTAGAATTATTGGTTTGCAGGGTGTGTGGATGTTTAACTTAATGTCAACAGGTTTTCTGAAATAAGTTCCAAATCGCAATCCACCAGATTGTCTGAGTTCCTGCTGATCTACATCCTCCCAGATTGTCATATTTCTTAACTTTTTGGCACTCTAGTGGCTATGTGTAATAATTACAAATAATTAAATTAATTAATTAATAATCCTTATCTCATTGTAGTCAAAATTACATTTCATTCATTGCAGTATTTGAGAAATATTTGAGTGCCTATGTGCTAGGTATCTGTTGACTGTGCTGTGGATATGGCAATAAACAAAACAGAAAAAAAAAATCCCTGCCCTCATGAAGGTTAAGTTTTAACTGGGCAAACTGAAAATGAACATAATAAATAAGTGAACTATGTAGCACATAAAGAGGTAACAATTGCCATTGAGAAAAATAAAGTGAGATGGGGAATCTGTGGATAGAGGGCCAGTTGCAATTGTAAATAAGGTAACCAGGGTTGATGTCTCTGAGAGAGGATTTCAGCAAGGACTTGACATATGTAAGGCCTTTAGTGATGTGGAAGGAACAGCCAGGGCAGGAAGGATCCTGGGATGTTTGAAGCATAGCCAGGAGGCCATTACATCAGGAGAAAGTTGAGTGAAGGGAGAGTGATAGATGAGATTGAAAGGTAATTGTGGACCCAGATCACAATGCAACGTATAGGTGATTTTAGGGATTTTAGCATTAATATGGTGAAATGTGAATCTACTGAAGATTTTGAGCACAGGATTTACATGTTCTGAGGCCATGGGTAGAAGTATGGAGACCAGTTAGGAGAGGATTAGAAAAATGGAGAAGATGATAGGGGATTGGACTAGGATGATACAAGTGGAGGTGGTAGAAACTGAGGAGGGTATACGCTTTTAGAATATTGGCTCATTCTATTCTTGAACATGGGATATCTCTCGATTTAGGTCTTCTTTAGTGTCTCTCAATAATGTTAAAATTTTTTTCCACACATATCTCCAAATCTTTCATTTCTATTGTTATTGCAATCGTCTCTCTCTCTCTCTCTGTCTCTCTCTAGCACTGGCTCTCTCTGTTTTAAACATTATTTCAGTGTTTACTGTATACTGAGATACCATTTATTTTTGTACTGAGATACCATTTATTTTCGTATAGTGAATTTATAACAAGCCACCCTGCTAAATTCTTATTAATTCCAGCAATTTGTCTATAAATAATTTTGGGTATTTTATGTGGTCAATTATATCATTTATGAATAATATTTTCTTTAAGTATTCTTCAAATACTTAGGTCTTTGATTTATTTTCACCTTTCTTACTGTACTAGAAAAGATCCCTAATAAAACTGGAATAAAAGTAGTGATATGGGCATCCTTGATTTATTCCTGATTTTGAAGGGAATACGTTTAATGCTTTAACACTACAGGATTTTTGTGGTAGACTTTTGGTACATATCTTTTATCAGGTTAAGAAAGACGCAGACATAGAGAATGGACTTGAGGACACGGGAATGGGGAAGGGTAAGCTGGGACGAAGTGAGAGAGTGGCATGAACTTATATATACTACCAAATGTAAAATAGATAGCTAGTGGGAAGCAGCCACATAGCACAGGGAGATCAGCTCGGTGCTTTGTGACCACTTAGAAGGATGGGATAGGGAGGGTGGGAGGGAGACACAAGATGGAGGAGATATGGGGATGTATGTATATGTACAGCTGATTCACTTTGTTATACAGCAGAAACTAACACACCATTGTAAAGCAATTATACTCCAATAAAGATGTCAAAAAAAAAAAAAGAAGCTCCCTTCTATTCTTAGTTTTCTATTGGTTCTTTACATGAAGACAGGTGGGGATTTTATAAGATTTCTACATCTCTTAGATGCTCTTGTGGTTTTTCCCTTTAATATAGTAGGTTTATTATTAAAGGGTTTAATAGATTTTCAATGTTAAAGCTTATTTGTATTCCTAAGATAAGTCCAACTTCGTCATGGTGTATATTTTTATGTTATTTTGGATTCAGTTTGTATACCTATCATTTGAATTTTTGCATCTATATTCATAAATGAGATAAAGCTATATTTTTCCTTGCTTAAACTGTCCTTCTCTAGTTAAAAACTATGCCAGTATTTCTAGTTTTTGGCTGTCAAATCCACTACAGCATTTGTCCACACTAAACTAGTGAACAATATTTTAAGACCTTACTCCAGTGGATTTTGTACATATTGACACAATTTAAAAATTTTGTGTTTGGACCATTGGTTAATTTAAGGTAACAAATATTTGATTAAGCTAATGAAATCAAGACTCGGTCAACATATATTATGCCCATTGTTCTTTTGTAATTCACAAAGGACTGTTAACTTATGTTTATATATAAATAGCCCCTAAATGATTATTCTATAGGGCTGAGGTGTTGCAAAATGAGTGCTATAGGAATGTAGTGTTTTGAACATATGAATAAGCCATGATCATTATGTGAAGTGTATACTATTTCATCTGATATTTTGGTTTATTTGTTTGATTTTTTTTTCTTTTTTTGCAAAAGTTTTGTGTATGTTTATCAGTTCCCAGATCTCCACCCTAGCTGTCTGAGCTCTTGTCTTGTGTGTCCGCTGTCCACTGTATCTAATTAGCAATTTCAAGTTAACAGAGTCTTTCTTATAAATAGTGACTTGACTAATTCACCCTAAGGTCAGAGATCTTTTTAAGCTGCAAGGTTCTTTAAATTGTTATCATTTCTAGCTTTTACCAGACCACAAGAGTTGTCAAATAAATATGAAAGATTAGCTCTGAAAACTTTAAAATAACAACTTAGAAGAAAATTTAAACTACCAACTTCATAACATTAAGATGTTGTTTAAATGAATTAAGTTTTTTCTTCACGATATTATGGAGTTAAACATTTGCTTTATACAAGGGCACTGGTCTTGAAAACTCCAAAGACATTGTGTTTCTTCGACAAATTGATGACTTCCCTGTGTAGGACTGTCATATAAAAATATAAGACATGATATTTGGGACATATACCAAAAAATTTGTTGTTTACTCATGTTATTTTTCCAAGTTTTTGATTTATCTAAATTTACCTGGTGTTTTGTGCTGTGTTTGCTAAATCCAGTAACCCTCTCCCTAGGGGGATTAAAAACAAAAACAAGTTTTTATAAATGCCGTGTATAATTCTAAAGGAGCACCTAGCTCATCTGTCTAGGTCTATTATGTAATCACTTCAGGTGGTTAACATCTCTGCTAGTTAGTCATAAATAAGAAAGCAACACAAGTCAACTTGAAGAGTCTGTTTGTGTGCATTCTTTTATATTTATATAGAATTCTAGACAGTTTTTGGTATATGGCATATCTGCTGTATTTGAAGTGGGAATATGTGAGACCATAAAAAAAAAAGTAAGAGGAAAAGGAGGTGCTGGATCCTCTCCTGACAATGACTAGAAAGTGAAGACTGCTTTCAATAGTCTGGGTCCAAATTCACCTTGAGCAACTAGCTCAAGAGGGTTGTGACATTAATAGATGTATTAGAGATGAATATACATGAAGGAAGAGGACAGAACTCCAAAATACAGCTATTATTTGGAAAATAGACTTGGGTGCAGAAACCAGAGAATAGTTTGGTTAAAAGCAGATGAAATAACTGATATTTTCAACTAATCCCCATAGGTACCCAACAAGACTCAATGTCCTCAATCACCCATTCTATGATCTGATAAGAATTCCTGGAATATTTCAAAGAGGAAGTACAATAAATGCTCTTTCTGCTGATAAATCCTCAATTTCTGAGAAGTTCATTTTCCAAGCAGAATAAAAAAATAATTTCCATTTCCATGAACAAATCTGCAATTATGTTGAAAAGAACAGTCCAAATAACTTTAAAGCTGTCTTGGGAATTTGTGTTAAACCAAATAGAAAAGTCACATAATGACTGAAGTGGCTTTGTGGGCCGAATATGTAAATAATCTTGGATAGTTAATTATTTCAGGTAATATTATAATTCAAGCAGAGAAGAAGGAAGCTTTTACTAAATTTCCTTGATTAAGTAGATTTTTCACTATGATTAATAAAAGCCAGCCGCCTCCCAATATGACTCCCCCACTTTGAGTTTAACTCTCATTTCCAAAAATCAAAGCAAAACGAAAAATAAAAGCAATATGCAAAAATTATCAATATTAAATTTCCCATTTGAATGTATACTTATGTTAATTTCCTAAAGAATATTTAAGATAAGATATTTTCTCTTAATAATGTGTCTTTTTTTTGTGTGTGTGGTACGTGGGCCTCTCACTGTTGTGGCCTCTCCCATTGCGGAGCACAGGCTCCGGAAGCGCAGACTCAGCGGCCATGGCTCACGGGCCCAACCGCTCCGAGGCATGTGGGATCCTCCCGGACCAGGGCTCGAATCCGTGTCCCCTGCATCGGCAGGCGGACTCTCAACCACTGCGCCACCAGGGAAGCCCAATAATGTGTCTTTAATTAGAAATAGAAGACTGTTTTTAGGAAGTTGAATTCTGGTCACTTTTTAATAATTAGTCATGTTGGGGCTTCCCTGGTGGTGCAGTGGTTGACAGTCCGCCTGCCGATACAGGGGAACGGGTTCGTGCCCCGGTCTGGCAGGATCCTACATGCCGCGGAGTGGCTGAGTCCGTGAGCCATGGCCGCTGAGCCTGCGCGTCCGGAGCCTGTGCTCTGCAACGGGAGAGGCCACAACAGTGAGAGGCCCGCGTACCGCAAAAAAAATAATAGTCATGTTGGTAGATGATGAATTTTCAGTATTTTGAGTAGCAGAATATTCTTAAGTCCTACAGTATTAATGTTAATACTAACAATAGAGCACTCTTTCCAATGAATAGCAAATGTGTTACCATCCAAACTCTTTATTGTATTTTGGAAATTAATTTAAATTGAATCTGTTATTTCTTATCGCAAATATATATTTGTTTATTTAATTACTTTTTTGAATTTTTTTATGTTTTATAATGATTTTTCTCTGCTTTCAATGGTTTAATGTGTGAATATACTCAAATACCTTAGGGCAAATTACCTACTAAGAAAAGGTTTGTAAGTATCATGGATTGTGGAAGACTTAGTTTACAGTTAAATAATATTCCTTCTATATTAATATAGATTGTTATCTCTCTATTAAATATCACTTTTACTGGGAATAAACGTGTCTGTAAAAAGTATTATTAAGCAGAAAGAGCTTGTTTATCTTTTGATTCTAGCAGTGTCCAGGTCAATTTCCAGAGCAAAAAAAGGTCTGAGCCTGGGAGTGTTTTTTGTTAATACCTCTAAATAAGGGATGGAAAGAAACTTTTCAGCTGCTATTTAGCTCTCCAGAGTGGAGGTCCAAAGATATCTCTTTAGTCCAGGAATATATTACTAATGATTTATTTGACATTTAATAAATTCTAGGTGCTCTGCTGTGTAGTGCCCAACATAGTCTGTGGCTTCAGGGATTTCCTATTTATTTGAAAAACAAGACACAGATCCATGGACAACTAGTCAGGTGTACATTGAACACTGCACTAAACTGAGACACAGTAAAACCATGTCTCTCCCTATTGTGTTACAAATTAAATGCAAACTTAGTTCTGGAATTTTATACTCTCCACAGTGTGACCACACCCACCCCAAGGTCTACTGCCCATTGTTTCCGTCACAAAGATTCCACAATAGTGATATGGGAGTTGCAAGTAGTATTTGTTTTTTGAGTGTTCATCATGTGTCAAGCATTTCACATGTATGGAATCATTTAATTTTCACAACAATTCTAGGAGGTAGTTACCGTTGTTATCCTCATTTTATAATCAGGAAAAAAGAAAAAAGAAAAAAAAAAGCAAGACATGAAGATGTTAGGCAGCTTGCCCAAGGTCAAAGAACTAGAGGTGGGCCACTGTCAGGACTGGAAACTGAGTTGGCTGGTCCCAGAGCGTGAAGTTTTAATCATTGTATTTTGCCTCCTTCTTGCCTGCTATGTGTTAGTCTGCTCCTGACCTTCTGTTCTTGTTATTTCTATAATGCTTCCTTCCATCATCAAAACTGTTCTCCTTATTGAACCCCTATTCATCTTTTAAGGTTGATCTCAAAAGTCACCTTTTCTTATGACCACACAAAGGTACATGTTTTTACTACACTATAACCACTTTATTTACCTCTTTTTGGCTATTTATTAAATTATACCTTATATTATTGGAAACTTTGTACTTATCTGCATTATGAGATTATAAACTTCTTGACTGTATCCTAATTCACTCATTTATTCACTCAACTCTCTGTCATTGTGCTAATCTCTGCCCAACATAGAATAAGACAGAGTTCTTGACCTCAAGAAAAACCTTCTAGAGTGGAAGATAATTACAACAAACAATTACAATCCAGGAGGGTCAGTGCAATGACATAGAAGCAAACATTGCAAAACCAAAAAAGTGAACTGAATCTAAGTTGGTCACTGGGGAGGTGGAAGACAAGAAAAAGTTTTAGGAATTGTTGACTCTGAGCTGAGGTTTTAGTGTTGAAACTAAACCTCATTAGCTAGTGAGGAAATGGATATTATAGTCCACAGTCCCACCAAACCATGTTCCTGCACATAGTAGATGCTTAACAAACACTGGTAGAATTTAATTAGATTAAAATCGCTACGTGCGTTTCCTGTGTTCATGCAGACAGAGCGAGAACAACTTTCAAGCCATTGATTAAAAAAGACTTTACAGAAATGAAAATTTTCAGCTTTCTGTGAAGTTCCCTGTCAAGCAATCTCACAATTGCACATCGTTGTTAATAGTTTGGCACATATTATGGGCTTTATGGTCTTTATTTTCTTTAAAGCTCTCCATTTTTTAGAGATTGCTAGATAAATATGTGGCAGCACTCCGTGCAGAGTGCACAGAACAGAACATTCAAAGATAAATCCTACCAAGCTGAGGGGATAAAAGAATTAAAAAAAAATCAACTTGCATTTCAGGTTATTCATCTGGGCAAAAAGAGAATAGAAACGGCTTTTATCTAGCCCATTCAATAATTCAAATTCCTGGAGAACAGTAGTGGGGTAGTCACCAGGCAGAAAATTCTCTTATTTATTTTTAAGAACAATTTTTTATGCCACTCATCTATTTCTATCACCTAATGAAAGCCGAAGATCGATTCTTCCCTGGTGAGTGCAGAGTTGGCCAAATGTAGCTGCATCAGAGGTGTCATATGTCAATACCTGTAGAATTATACAGAATAGTAAAATAAAAGCCAGAGTTGGCTCTGGTGTTTTAACACACACACATATATATGGCATATATATGAGATACGAGAGTGTGTATTCCCTATGATCTCTGTACTAGGAACAGCATGAAAGATATTTCCAATTTAAAAGCACTCACACACATTTTTATAATATTGTGGAAAATTGAGTGTCTATAATAGTGAATGTATGTGTAAAATGTTTACTTGGAATTTATTTAAATAACTTTTCCTTAACATAGTATTAAAGAAAAAGAACAGTATTCTCCACAGCATATGCCCACATCAGTGCTTTAATCATAACAGCCTCATTTTCCAAAGGTTTATTTACATAAGTGCTTTCTCTGTAAATGTTACATTTGAAAAAAAATACACACATTCATATAACCTTTTAAATCAACGACTGCTGGCAAAATGTAGGGAGGAGACCAAAGAAATATGCCAAAAGTGGTTTGGAAATGTATTTAGCCTTAGTACTGTTTGTAAAATTCATTTTAACTTTGATGCCTGATTACATTGCAACAGTTTTTTCAAGATTCCATCTGGCGCTGTAAGTGTAGTGGATAATCTGTGCTGAAAAGGGAGTTTGGGAGGTGTTAAGTACATTGCCTCATGCGGATCTTGGACTAGGCTTTTCAGGCAGAGGTATTTTTGACGATTAATATCTGGTGAACTTGACCTTACCTCTTCATCTTGTGCCCTGGAGGCCTGCTTTCCCAGAGAAGGCCCTCACTTCAGCACCTTTTTGTGGATATTAATGAGATCAAAGTATCCCCTCCTAACCTGGCAAAAGGTATTGTCCTCAGATGTTCAGACTCTTTTTTCACTTTCTAGATGCTTTATTTAAAGGAGCTGATGAAATTGACCAACTGTTTGGATCTTGGGTGGGTAAAGTCTACAAAGATAATGCTAGAACAACAAGGGACATAAACTTCCTAAAGACTGAGGCAGATTTTTAATGAGTTATTCAAATTATTATATAATTCTCAAGCTCACTTTTATCATTCAGATGTCATACTTTCTAAATTCATTTGGTAAATCTTTTCTTCAGTCTAACATGGGCTCAAATGTTGTAATTGAGGGACCATAAAAAAAGGGATTTATTTTAGTTCTTTAAATTCTGGATTATTTTTATAGATCTTTACCTTAGAAATATAAACATGTTTAAACTGAAAGAGATACCAGCAAAACTTGTTTTAGTCACTTTTAATGTTAACTTTCTGAGGATAATTTAGGAAATTTTGTCAATATTGTATCTTTCTCCTCACTCCTCCCCCACATCTCCAGGCAAAATTATTTCTCTAGATTACACTGCCATCTGTTTTCATTCTTTTGGTATTTGGTTGCAATTATTTTACAGCATATATTTTTGAATAATAATTAATAGAAGTAAATCAAAGCTCTCAGAGAAATAATTCTCATATGTGGAATAGCAAAATCAGATGAAAATATGACTGGAAATATCAAGTTAATTTTCAAAGCTAAGGACTGGGGATTTTGCCTTGTGGCCTTGATCAAGGTCAATAGGACTCGTGTGGGTAAGTTTTGGTAACGTGCTCTAAAAACGCTATCCTCTGAAAATATCTAAGGAAACTGGAAACAGGTAAAAAAGTCAAGAAAACACAGGGGCATTGAAAGAAAGAAAATCTCAGAAACCCATTTTTTGTAGAAGCTAGAATAACATATTGTATGAAGTCATTCAGTATTTTTGGCAGTATATTGGAGGTAAAATTTTATACTCCAGAGCAAACATGACTAATTCTTCTACCTGCTGTTCCCTTGGTTTCTATATTTTTTTCATTTGTGTTTTCTTTCCTTGGATCTGCTGAATGCAGCCTTTCCCTCTTGGGGAAGAGTGATGAAGAGTCCAATTTTTCATTATTCATTATAGTCTAAAAATCTCATCTGCATGCTGATCTCACTTTGAAATCAATGGAGTCTCAGCCCCCTGAAGAGGTATTTAAGTAAATGAGAAGCAGCTCATGGGAAAATGATGGGGAAAACATTTTATCATACTAATGTACATTTCAAATCCAAATGTAAAAGCATGATGGATGATAGAGGCAAAACTGGTACCAAGAAACATTATGTCAAGAATTAACTTAGTTCATGTAGCAAATGTCTCAATTAGACAAGGGGGGAATAAAAAAAGGCAAATGTTATGTTATTAAATTAATGCAATTAATTTTTAGTTACTTTAATTCTGCGTGATTCAATACTTATCTGAACTCCTAAGTCAACAAGTAATATTATATCAGGGTCTATAATGTTTATCATCTATGACTAGAAACCACATTTTGAGAATTACAAATATTGATATACATTATATTATAGAAGGTTATCTATATAATCTATATTTTATTTTAAAAGGACTATCATTTCTGGGAATAATCAGAAAACTGGTTATCCCCAGAAAACATCATTTCTTCTGTAGATCTCTTCATTCCCTGGGGCTTCTCATTTTTTTTGAGATTGTGAGTACTGTCATTTTCCTAAGATTTTAAAACTCATACAAAGAACTTTCAACATGAAAGTGGGACCATTTGCTATCCTGCCTGTAATTTTTTTTTTTTTTTTTTTTGCGGTACATGGGCCTCTCACTGTTGTGGCCTCTCCCGCTGCAGAGCACAGGCTCCGGACACACAGTCTCAGTGGCCATGGCTCACGGGCCCAGCCGCTCCACGGCATGTGGGATCTTCCCGGACCAGGACACGAACCCGTGTCCCCTACATCGGCAGGCAGACTCTCAACCACTGCGCCACCAGGGAAGCCCCTGCCTGTATCTTATTTCCCTCATTTACTTTTCATTTCCATATATATAAAGTTACATAAATGTATCGAAATAAAAAATATACATTTTCATTCACATTTCAGGCATTTATTGAGGACAATGACTCCTTTCTCACAGTCATCCTCAACCTTTCACCTTCTATCACCCTATATGATTTCACCATATACATCACCCCAAAATATCCCAAATCTCATGACTCCTTATTTCCACTATGTTAGTGCCTTCCCCTTATATTTCTCTTCAGTAATTTATCTTCATTGCCATATCCTGAAGTTTGCCCTAGCCTGAAATGGAGCCTCCACACAGTAGGATTACAGAGTGTTGGGAAGAAAGTATTTTCCTTTACCTTTCAAAGGTTCTTTTGACTGGTCTAATAACCAAATAGACATGAGATAGATTAACAGGAGAAAATCAAATTTAATTTCGTATGCACAGGAACTCCCACATAAATGAGGGGTTCAAAGACAGAAGGGTAAAATGAGGTATATATGCAATCCAGAGCTAAGGAGTGGGAAAGGAACCAGAGGCTTCAAAGGAGAGGAGAGCAGTTCACAGGACAATAAGAGGAGCAGATGTTTGGTAATTGGATGTTTGCTCTGCCATACAGATGGGTCACTCATATAAAATTTATCTCTAATAATAATTCTCATTCTGAAAAAGCCCTAAATTTAAATTCTTCTAGGTAGTTAAGGGTGGGGCAGAAGTTTCTCTTGAGCCCACAGGGTCTTAATTGCCTTTTGTTCAAAATAATCCACATGCCAAAGTGGCACATATTGGGGAGGCTTATTCTGAACCCCTTCAAAAGCTTAAGCTGCATTGTCTTTCTTTCTGATTACGGCATCATTTCTTTTCAGACATCATGCCAGTATTCCCTACACTCTTGTTTTTAGATCTTGTTGAAACTTTCAGTCTCTTGACATCCAACTCTTTCTTCTAGTCTCTGGGCTTACTTGAGGCATTCCTTCCTTTTCTAAACACTCAGTTCACTTTAAGGGTCCCTTGGCTAACAGCCTCAATTCCTTTGCCTCCCTGACCCCTGCCATTCCTATAATCCTCTTGCAAATGAAAAATGTTAAAAATTGCCTTTCACTTCTCTATACATGTGTATGACCAGAGGCAATCACACAATTAAACAGCTGTTCTCTGATTTATTTCAACAACTATCCTGGTTCTTCCATTTGTATGTCATGCAGCTTACTTTGTTTTCTGGCAACTTGAGAGACAACCTTGACTTCTATTATAAAGAGAGAAGAGCATAAACCACCAAGCATGAACTTTCTTTACTAACTCCCCATCCTCCTATAAACATGTCTATGTCTGCTTCTAGAGTCTTCTTTTCTTCAGTCTCTTAGACTGAGGCTAACCCCCAATTTGTTCTTAAAGCTAGTCATGTCTGAGATTTTTCATAGTGTTAATTCATCAATCCTCTTTTCTTTCTTGTTTCTTCAACTTCTTTATATTTGCCCTTTTCTATCAGTATTAAAAACAAACAAAATCTAAAAATTTATTTCCAGATTACACACTACCTTATATGGCATCGGTTTATCTTTACAACAGCCCTGTGTGTGTCCTGGTGGTCAGTTAACCTGGGAAATTCAGATTCAGCAGTGTTGAGTATTTGGCCAATGTCACACTGCTAATGGTGGAGCACCAATCCATTTCAAATCTTCTTCTCCCTTCCACCATGTATTTTTAATTATCTTTTCATATGCAGTCTTCTAAATTAAAGGTATTCTCTTTACTCATTGTACCCATCACAGCACTTAGCCCAGTGCCTCACAAAATATTGGCGAAATATAGGCTTCAGTTATGATAAAGTCATCACAATTCAGTGCTTTAAATGCTACACTTACAATATATAATCATGTAAACGACGCTCACAATGTCCAATTTATGGAAGTGTCACAGGCGCTCCTTTCTAATGGCAGTCCAAAATGGAGGTTGGCATGATCTTTTGAACATTTGAAAAGAATAATATTTTATATCACTGAACTATGAAACTGTACTGCCAACTCCTAATGACCTTCTTGACTGTTCAGAGATTCCCCTCAGGTTCTCCAAATGCTTGAAATAATAATAAAAATAAAATCTGAAATACTAAGATCATATTATAAACTGCACCTGGAGAAAATGCTTCCAGGGGTCATAAAATCACTAGGTTTTGCAGATGAAACAACTTTATTTGAAAAAATTATAAAGGGAAATTATGCCACGAATCAAAGTACCTAAAAAGAGATAGAAAAAAATACTGCACATTTTTCAAAACTCTCTATTCCATTTGGAATAGCTATTTATCAAGTACAATAAAGAAAATTTGTTTTGTCCAAATAACTTTGCATATACAGTTGTTAACCTATTTGTAGGTATTGCTTTTCAGACACATTTTGGATATTGCTTTTCAGTTATAACAATGGAATAACATTGTTCTCATTTTAAGTATATGAATGGCTCAAAAGTAATTTTCCTGCTTTACTTTTTTTTTCTACCACTTTTTGGATATTACTGCTTTTATGTGCCCTGTAAGTGTCATATCTTATTGGGTGCATTTTCATAAGCATGCCTAACCTTTGTTAAGTGTGCATCTCTATTTTACAGGCTAGAGTATAACAAAAAGATTTTAACCCACATTTTAAATCCAGGGCCATCTGAGTAGAAATACATGAATACCAAGTTATTAGAGTTCTGATGGGAACGTGATACCTGTCTGTCTTACTAACTTACTAAGTACTGAAGGACATTTCCTGTCATAAGAAAATGTAAAAAGAAAGGAAACACATATCAGTACAAGTATAGTTAGATTTTAAAACCACCCTGTGCAGTATGGATTAATTTACTAATTGCCTAACATGACATACAGCATAATATGCAAAATGCTGGAAATCCCAACCATAAAACTGATATCATTAAACAGAACACTGTGCATCTTTGTCCTATTAATGTGTCTAATTAGAGGACCCTTGTTAACTTCATGGCAATTATAATGTTTTTTCCAATTGTACCAGCCGGATCATTTGCATTCCTTCACATTCTGTAGTAACAGTACATGAGATGTATTAAATGGGAATCACTCAGCGTGATATAAAAAAGGAGATCAAGAAATAAAACAAATGACTCTCTTTTGCTATCAGTTTGGGAAAACTGGTGAAGGTGTTGAGAAGAACTAGGCCAGGTGGTGAAGTGTTTTACCAGAGACTAAATTACAGTGAGGTAGTTTGATATATCCAGTGATACCTGCTAAAATATTAAAAATGAAATGCAATAGAATCACATCTAATCTCAGAAACATTTGTCTGTCCTAGGGTTGGATATTCTTCTTTGAACTTACTTTCTGCTCTGGTAAAATTGGAGAATAAGATATGGCTTTATATGCACTCATTGTACTTTGAATTAGATTAACAGCTAGTTCCATCAGGATTGACAGTAGAAGTAGAATTTGCCAGTATCATATTCCAAAATTTTAATAACTGTTCACTAGAGAGATTATGTGACAGATACAGACTTATGCATCTTAGAGTGAGCAGCTCTTCTGTTGAAGTTTTATGGAAAGTCCTTGGTTGTTTCATATGCTTTTAGGCTCTTCTCTCCATTTGTCAACTATATGAATTATTTATTTAAATTTATTCATTTAGAAGCATGTAAAAGTTCCATTTGGAGAAAATCCCACCCATCCAAACCCCTTTCTCTTCACCCAATTATAATTCACTGGGTTGCATTTAAAGAGGAGTATTGGATGAATCATTGTTGACATAGACTCTCTTCTTGACATAACTGTAGTCATGCTCCTCTAATCCCACTCTAGGCCTCCACCTTCAGTGTCTGTCCTTGATATCTGATCACTCTCCAAATCTGGTCAAATTCCTTATTCCTCTTCCTTAGTATCTGGTCACCCTGGTCTGACCTCAACAAGAATCCTATCAAGTAGATCTAGCCAGAATCCCCCCTTATCCTTGAGTTTCCTCCTAGTAATTTTCCATCCACTGACCTCCAATCTACTCCTGGGCTAAAAATTCCCATTTTTTTCCATGCTGTATTTAGAATTGAGCCCAGTTCTATACTGAGGGCTCCTTTCCCCTATTTCAACAGTTCTTAAATGAAATCTGGTTTTGCTTCTTAATTATTATCCAGTTCTAATTTTCTTTAACATTGTGAATATGCATGATATCAAGAAAAGAGCTTTCATCTGACAGAACAAGTAAATAATAAATACAGACTTACAAATTGATCAAATTTGGCTGGTATTGATGTGTTGAACTTTTAAATTTACATCTGTTTCTGACTCAGACACCTTAATCTCTCTTAAAGTCCCCTACAAACATTCTCTCGTCTCTCACCTTCACCACTGGGGTCTAATGTTATCAACATTATTCCAGTATCTGTAGGTAGTGGAGGAAAAAGGTCTGATAAATACATTCATAGTGATGTGTACAGGACTTGTTGTGCCATTTTTTTCAGGATTATAGATTTTTTTAAAGTCCTAAGGAGAAAGCTAACTAAAAGAAGAAAAAATTAAATAATGATAGTATTTTAGGCAATAGTGAGGGAATTCTCTGGATTTGGGCAAACAAGTAGCAGTCATTTAATTCCATCAAGCAGTCAACATTCCACTGCCTGTGCATAAAACCTGCACTGATACAGATACCCTATTTTAAAAATCTTTATTATTATATATAATCATTGGTATTTTTAATAATAGGTAACTAATTTATTATTGCATTATTATTTCTTCTTCTGAGCTTTTACTTTACAAACTACAGTTTCTAAGATAGTGAACTTTTTCTTTTGGTGTATGTTCTTGTTCTTCTTTCCCTATAGTCCAAATGCAAATTTGTTTCTCCCAATCTATAGAGTTAATTTGAGTAGAGTTAGTTTCCTCATTACATTGGGTGAAGTACATAATTTATGTCTCAAAAAGTTATTGAGAAATATATTTGTCTTATGATATTTGTGTGATTTCAAAGAAGAGGCTTATGTCAACCTCTGTGGACAGTGTCCAACTCAACTCTCCTGTCTTTAAGGAGAGTGCTGATTTATTAGACTTAATAGAAATGGATACAATATGATATATTTGACTATAATTAAGGCATAGTTTTCAGTTGGCTGTCATGCTATACATTTTTGCCACTGTCGTTGTTAAAGAGTAATTTTCAAAGGAAAGGAAAATCTTGATTCTTATACAGATGCAAGAATGAGTACATATTAAAGATTATATTTAACTCATTAATGAGGAAGCTAAGATGTTACAACCTGCTCAAAGAAGTTAAAGAAACACAAATATATATAGAATTATGGAATGTTGAAATGAATAGACAAGTGGAAGCAAAATTGGCTTTCCACAACAGAAGTTTGTCTCTTCACAGAATTTATTTGTATGTTGATAGAAAAGAATTATTTTTGTACAATAGCTTCCACAGAATCAGACAACCCAGAAGGACGTCTTATAGAAAATGTACAGTTTTCCTCTGAAGCACAAAGTTTTTCCTACACTGTCTAGACATTATGAGTTCAATTAATCTGTCCTCCTGGACGGTAGTCATGTCTCTGATGACTTAGTAATATGAGGACAATGGACCTTAGCTAAAACTCTAAGGAAAGGAAAATTCTAAGGTTGAATTTATCATCCTGACAGGTCAAACATAGACTAGGCTGCAAGGCTGCTTTGTTTACTCTGTAATTCCTGGCACGTAGACTTGATATCTCTGGAATAACCTTAGTTAAATAGCAAGGGAAGACCCATATTAGGAAATTTGAAATAAACAGTAACAACAAAAAATAACTAGGTGTCTGCAACGGAAAACTTTGCATTGTTTAGACTATCATACTTTCTGGGTTACTAATTCTACCTTGTTGTTTTTTTTTTTTTTTTTTTTTTTGCCTTTGAGCTAATTTAGAATTCTGCAACTTGTAGATAATTGTTAGCAATGAGAAAGAATTCTTGTCAATAAACATGCAAATAAGTTAATAAATTGTGTCAGGTGGCAATTTAATTGATTTCCCTCACTCCCCACTCCTCAAGTACCCCCCTGAAAAAAAGCCAGTTTTGAGTCATTTGCACATTTATTTCAACACTTATTTATTCCATATAAATTTGCAGTTCTTTGGTTTCTCCTTTGGACTGGTTATAATAACATACCAGTTACCTCAATTAAATAAATTCTTTGACATGTGTTCATTTGATATTTGTATGATACACAAGCAGGTCTTTTATGATTTATCATTTAATATCACAAAAGCATCTAGAGACTCCTCTTGTGTAAGAAATAGTTGCAGTCTCACACTGGCTGTGTTACATTAGGAAAGCAGGCAGAAATGGAAGGAAATGATGGCAAATTCCATTACTTGCAATAGATCTCTGTCCTTATAATCTTCTCTCGTGTACTTCTTAAGGTAAATATGCCTTAGTTTTCAGGATAGAAACTAAATATTTGGTTTATAGGGGGTATTTATTGTATGAAATAAATTTCATTAAATAAAAAAATACATAATTACCATATTTGGTAAATATCTTCTCACTGTATCTTATATTTTTATAGGAAGAAATAAGATATTCAACTTAATTCAAGTAAACTCAGTTCAATTCAAATCAAAATACCTCTACTGTAAGTGTCCCAGAGATGCTTTAAATTTAAAAATCTCCTGTTATCCAAGTTAGATATATTTTGTGTAGTTCTCTGAGATTCTTGTGGAAAACTATTTCGTAATTGCAAGGTATTTTCAGATTTGTATATAAGCAATGATCAGTTATCAATATTTCTCCTGGATATTTCCAGAAAGCAGTTCCCTCTTATAAAAAATAAAATGGTCTTTACCTATAGCTCAGATATTTTTTTAGCTGTTCATGCCAGTCCCTTAGGTTTCATTAGAACCAAGGAGCTATGCATGATGAAGGGAAAATATTTACCAATGGAAAACATATTGACATAATGAAATGATGCATTCCAGCTATTACATTTAGGAAGATAAGACTACATATTCAGGCATCTAATTGAAGTGATATTTTTCATGTTCAATCGCAATCGTTTGAAAATCTTTTAAGGAAGTATTTATATTCAAAATTACCTTGTCTAAATATAAACAATAAATAAATATTTTTAAAAGACCTATATCACTAAACAATTTCTTATGATTTTCTTAGGGAAGCCTCCTCTTTTGCATAGCTAATGCTGTGGCAGCTTGAAATTGAGGTCCATGTATTAGTCAGTTAGGGCTGCTATAACAAAATACCACAGACTGGTTGGTTTAAACAAGAGACATTTATTTTCTCACCATCTGGAAGCTGGGAAGTCCAAGATCAAGGTGCCAGAAATTTCAGTTTCTGGTGAGGGCTTATAGACAGCTCTCTTCTCGTTATTTCCTCAAAAGGTCTTTCACTGGTGTGCAAGGAGAGTGGGGAGAGAGAGAGAGAGCTCTGATGTCTCTTCTTTTTTTTTTTTTTTTTTTTTTTTTTTTGCGGTATGCGGGCCTCTCACTGTTGTGGCCTCCCCCGTTGCGGAGCACAGGCTCCGGACGCGCAGGCTCCGGACGCGCAGGCTCAGCGGCCATGGCTCACGGGCCCAGCCGCTCCGCGGCATATGGGATCCTCCCAGACCGGGGCACGGACCCGTATCCCCTGCATCGGCAGGCGGACTCTCAAACACTTGCGCCACCAGGGAGGCCCTGATGTCTCTTCTTATAAGGACACCAATCCTATGGGATCAAGACCTCACTCTTATGTCTTCATTTAACCTTAATTATGTTCTTAGAGGCCCCATCTCCAAATACAGTCAAATTGGGAGTTAGTGTTTCAACACACGTATTTTAGAGGGTACAAACATTCAGTCCATAACAGACCATGGAGTTTAACTCTGTTATAAAAATTTGACAGTTTGTATACACATTTTATTACAAATTAGAGAACGATTTATTCAATTTGAATGATAATTTGCTTATACTTATACACTTGTACCTTACATAGAAATTGTCCCTAGCTTCATGAAACCATCTTTAGTGCAAATATAAGACATATTTACATTCTATTACTGAAATATGCTTCCACAGTGCAGTGTGATTGATGAATTCTGACCGACTGTTTCTTCAGTTTGAAATAGAACCTCACATTTGAGCAAAAATATAATATTCACTTACATTACAGCTTTTCTGAAAAAATATGTATGTTCACATTTCCTCACTTTTGTCACAAAACCCTTTGAAGAATACTTTTAGTGAGAATCATAATGTCTCTAATAACAAAGTTGAATATATTATAAGAAGAAAGAAGTTAGTCAGGAACTTAGTGCCAAGAGACATCTGTTGATTTATTGTGATCTACCCTTCAAAATATTTATTATTCTGGACCAGTAGAGATGCATGGTTATTATAGAATATATTATAGTCTATATGCCCACCAAAGTGAGATTGTGTCAACTGATATACTTTTGTACACATTACATGTTATACTCTCCAGGGTTTGCACATGAATCCACTGAATCACCACGTTGCTAGTAGTATCCTCTGCACCCCAGTGTCTCCTGATTTGCTACTTTCTTTTGGCCACGACATGAAATACAACAACTCATCTCAAGCCAACCTTCTTCCTTCCTACACTTCACTTTTCACAAAGATTTACATTAAAGCATAAGTGAGAAAAAGAAGTAAGCCTCCTTCCAAACCCTGAATGACTGAGATGTATTTGGCTATTACTAGAAAATTGCTTCTTACCTTCAGTACATTCTGAAAAATAGACATATTCTTTATGCCTTTAGTACACAGTGCTGATTGCATTTTTTAAGCACATCTTGCCAAATGTCCTCAAGTTTCTAGTAGGTGTATCAGCTATTACTGATACTGTTGTTTTTGTGGTCTGTTTTCTATTTCATTTTCTTGAAATGGGGATTAAATACTGTTGGAGAGTTTGTGGAATTAAAGAGAAGACTCATGTAAACATATCTGCCAATGATCTCAAATTGCTACATTTTTATTTGGGGTTTCAAAAATATTTTAGGGGCTTCCCCTCCCATTGTTTTCTCAGATATTGACCATTAGTACTGTTTTAACAGTTACTTTCTTGACTTTAGAAAATCCTTTATGGTCTTCTAATAAATTATGCAGACACTATTGCCTTCCAGCAAACTCCTGACATTACTTCCCCTATTATTATAACGATTTACTGAGAATACATAAATTGACACACTTGGAAGCGCTGTTATTTGGGAGTTCCCATTCAAATGTTATTTATTGGGAGCTGATCACTAAGAATCCTAAGAAAAATATTTGGTATTGACCCAGCTAGCTAGTGTGTCTCGTGTAATTATCATACTCAGCCATATAAAACACAGCTATATGCAGCCAAAGATCCATGAACACAATTCGCAGTAACATCGTTGAAATTCAGCAGACAGACAGACCTGAATTTAAATTCCAGCTTCACCACACATGAATTTAACCTTCTGGAAGTTACTAACCTGCATAAACTTCTGTTTCTTCATTGGAGGCTGATGAAATTAGAGATTATGTATATACCACCTAGTACAGTCCCTGGCAAATCTTTGAGAGTCAATAAATTGTCATTATTATTGAATTTTTGTTATATATCTGTGAGGCCAGGCTATTACGTGGTCTTCAAAGAAATGTTATGACACAAATTTAGTCTTTAGTTATGTATGACTTTGTAGAAAATATTAGTAATATTAAATATTTTGTTACTTTTCATAAGATCAATATGAAAACCTTAAAAGCTTCCATACATTTGTTTTTATAAAAATATCATACTACATAAACTGTGATGAATAGATTGCAAGGCAAAGTGGGGCAGAGGGACCAGTTAGGAGGCTACTAGTCCAAATGCACCGTGATGATAATTTATAAGACAGATTCAGGAAAATTCGATGATAGGAAATAGGGTTATAAGGGGCAGATTCAAAGAGAATTCCTAGGTTTTTGTCTGAAACAACTGTTTGTGCTGTCATTTACTAAGAAAGAAAGCTATAAATGGAGTAAAATCAGGTTCAAGAATAAAGTAAATTCAGTGCTTTTTAAATTGATGCATAATTGGCATACAATAACATGCACAAATCTTAAGTATTCAATTTGACATGTTTTGATTATTTTATTCACTGTTGCATTCACAACACAAAATAATACCTGGGACGTTTTCTTCACCTCAGAAAGCTCCCTCATGTCCTTTTCCAGTTGATTCAACTCCCCTTCCCTAAGCAATGATTTTCTGACTTCTGTAATTGTAGAATAGTTTTATGAATCCTCAGATTGCATACTGATGGACTCATACAGAATGTATTCTTCTTTATCTGGGTTTTTCATTTTAGCCAAATAATTTTGAGAATGCCATGTGTATTGGTAGTTTATTCTTTTACATTGCTGACTAGTATTCCATTGTATGAAACTATCCCAATCTGTCCATTCTCCTGTAGATAGACTTTTGGGTTGTTTCCTGGTTTTGGCAATTATGAATAAAACTTCTATGAATATAGTTATAAATCTTTATTGTAGATATGTATTTTCATTTCATTTGTGTAAATACCAAAGAGCGGAATTGATGGGTTGTAGAGTAGATGTATGTTTAATTTTAATAAGAAACTGGCAAATGATTCTCCAAAGTGGTTTTCATTTTATACTCTCAGCAACAGTATGTGAGAATTTCAATTGTTCCACATTCCATCCTATATTTAGTGTAGTTTGTTTGTTTATTTGTCACTCTAGTAGATGTAAAAAGATATCTCTTTGTGGTTTTCTTTCTTTTTTTTTTTGACTTGGCATCAATTTTATTAGTATTTATCACTAACATGCTTGGGCAGATTTGTTACTTGAAGCTGGTTAAAGAAAAAGGAGTTTTAACAAAATTATATGCTGGATAATTCTTGATGTTTACTAAAGAATACTAGTACACTATTGAGAGCTCAAGCTAACTGAATTAGAACTTGCCTCCTTTGCGATCTGTAAAGATAATTTGCTATTCAACTTTTTCTTTTTCTCATTACAAGACCCTAAAATGTAAGATGGGCACACAGGTTTCAAAAGTTCTGTCAATACTTTAATTTCAAAGTATCTACCCCGAATGCCTGCTAAAATATCACCTAGGTCCCTGTAATGTCCCTCTCATTTCTTCCTAAGTTGAAGTTCAGATAGCACTTTGTAATCACACACGGAACAGAAATATTTCATGCATGAGCTCCAAGAATGCTAAGGATTAAAACTATAATGAGTTCAGAAGAAATGAACGGGATAACATAGGAGGAAGTGTAGACATCCTTGCAGGGTTCAACTCACAAAGATATTAGAACAAGTTATGCTCCATCCAAAGAGTCAGTGTATTTCTGGACAAGGCATAGGACCTGAAGAGGGAACCCTTAGATGTCTTCCACTTCTTCACCATAACGCATGGGAGCGCACCTTGTGCCTCTGACTCAGCCACTGCCTGGCCTCTGGAGACAAACAGGCTATGACACCCCAAAACCTCAGTGCTTGCCTGTGGCTGGAGCAACTGCTACAAATAGGTGATGTACTGGTGCCAGAGGCTAGCCCTGTTCCGGGAACATGCTCTCAGACGAACAAGTGAAGAGAGTGTCAGGTCCCCCATGTTGGGTTTCTTTCTGAAGTGCTGTCCAGTTAGTTGGTCCTGATGCAGCAGGCTTCTAGAAGGAAGCTTCCTCTAGTGGAGTTCTCCAGGCAGGAGTCTGAGAAGCTCCATCACCCTGAGTCCACTTAATACACATAAGGATATTAAGTTTGCTTGTAGGACATATGAAAATAGCTAATATATAAGAAGGAAGAACAATCTATGCTTTCTCTACAGGACCTAAATCTACAGGCAGATCGATTCTAATAGCTCAGCACTTCATCTACTCACTGCCAGGCTTTCATGGCAGTTTCAAAGTCAACTCAGAGGCAAGTTTTTCAGGAAAACAAGTGGTGTTAAGAGAAAAAAGAAGCATTACCTTCAATTTATGGAAACTAAAAAGAACACTACCACATTCCTGTCCATTCTGTTTGAAGCTAAGTCTTTGGTTTTCAAATGAAAAAAACCTTAAATCCATAAACTTTGAGAAGATTAATTTGGGCATTTCTGGTTTAAAAAAAAAAAAAAGACAAACCCCTTCGACCAATGAAAATCTGTAAGGGAAGGAGCAGAGTTCAGGCACTCCGGAGAATAGATGTGGAGGAAACACATCCGCCCGCCTGCCCGCCCGCACACACACACACTGCACACGACCAACAGGCAAAGACTCAGTATGTGACTGCTAAGTTTAATTCAACGGCTACACCCACTCCTGCCTTGTAAAAATAACAGAATGCTCCTCTCAAAGTTACATCGCCATGTGAGCACTAGTTTGTTATTTTTGATACAGCCTTACAAAAAGTTGGCACCAAATGCACATAATAAAAGTTTTAAGGCTTAATAAAAACACAGATGAGTAATTTCTTAATGCAGCTTGGAGGTTGAGAAAAGGATGCCAAGAGTTAATGAAGCTTCCAAATACAGGTAGTTCCTAATGTACAGAGCATTTTCCAAATGCAAATGGCCTCCCCCATCAGGTTCAAAGGAGCAAAAACTTTTCTGCTGCTCCTCCCAGGGACCAGGCTGCCCGGGGCTCTCTAAAGCCATGCCCACGGCCCCAAGGAGGGAGAGGAAGACGGAAGATGGGGACAAAAGTAAGGCGATGTGGTCACTGCTGCCCAGAGGCTCTGCTCTGGTTTTTTTCCTCCCTCCCCCAGGCCTCTATCCCCAGCTCTGCCCCAGAAGTCCCTGCCAGGGGACAGATCTAGAAAGCTCTTCCCCTCATGTAACTGACCGTGAGACTGAAGACCCGAGGGCCAGCAGCACGTCAGGGTCTTCTTGGCGATCCAATTTGGAATTCACAAATCATCTTCTTGTATATTAAAAAAAAAAAAGTTAGAAATAGCAGTTCATTTCTACTTTTGGAACATCTTACTGTAAGTTAAACAAGTTAGTTTGTTTAACTAACTAAGTTAGTGTGTTTGAGCTTAAAAGCTAACCACCATGTATGATATTTTTTAATGTGGAAAAAAATGCTCTGAATTCCAGACAACTTTCCTATAAATGACCATTTGAAGGATGGAGGAGATAGGAAGCTCTTGACAGAGTCACATGGAATCAGTGTCTCTTGGCTCCAAAGTCAGCAGGGGGACAGAAAGGCAAAGTGTCTTTGCTTGGCAAAGCACCGTGCGAACCCCCCAGCGCTGGCAGAGGATGCAGAACTTGGCAGGGAGCTCCTGCAGGCACGTGAGCGTCCCGGCCACTAGGAGTGCGACTGCACTTTAACAATGATGAAGACATTTTTAGCACCTGCATTAGCTTTGTAGGCACTCGTACCAGTAGCTCCAACCCAAACTGTTGATCCCACGTGACTGCAGTACAGGAACCGAGACCATAGCCCTTTAGAGGCTCGATGGGAGAAACTTTCGCCTGACAGATTACAGCAGCATGATTCTTGCCAGCCCATTATCTTTGCTGGCAAATACCATGGAATGGGCCGGTTGAGACTTTACTGCCAAACTATTTAATGTCTTAGCCTAAGGTATCTAAGCCTCATCTGGAAACTGTGAATATGGTCCAGAGGTTCTGCAAAGCTTTATAAAGGGTGGCCTAAGAAAACTTTCCTTCCTCTTTGGTGTACCTGAGCAACAGACTTTTTTCTAGAAATGTGTCAGAAACAGACCAGAGTCAACAGTTACTGATGTAAAGCTGGTACTTGAGAACAGCTCTTGAGCTAGTATGACAGAATCCAAACCTAAGAACCCAAGGTTCTCAAGCATCTCTTCTTCCCACTGTCAGCAGGAATATAAAGGAAGACACATGAAGGAGTTAAACAATCCCATTGCCTGGATATATCTGGGTAGTTTTAAAGTCCTGTAGAAGTTAGTGCCCTTGCAGAAAGGAAGTGTCGCTGGTGAAGGGAACTGTCCACATCTCTGGTGAGGAACAAAGGCCTGGACTTGAGGCTGATGAGGAAAAAAGGAACAATTCACAAGCAAAACTGCCTGTAAAGAGCCCCAAACCAGTCTCTCCTGGATGAAAGGGAGAGATTTCTACATAAGATCTGGCCAAGGATTGAGAGGGCAGAAGTGGGACACCTCGGGAGATCAGGGTGCAGAATCTTTCCATAAAGCGTAAGACTGAGAACAACATTTTGGTTTTTTGTTGACAGCTGCTGAGGAAAAGCAATGAAGATGTTTCAAGAAAATCTGTGGAACTGAAGCGAAAACACTGCGGCCGAAGTCGCAGGAACGGAGACCGTGTCCCTGAAGGGTAAACGGCGTCAGGACCTCAGGGCTCTATCCAGATACCCGCCTCCCCACCCCGCCAGGGTTTCAGTGTGTCTTGCTCTTCTATCCCACAGCAATGGACACGTGGTCTTTGGTTTTCTCTCAAAGGCTTTAAACTCTGCTACTATGTTAGTGACTCCTAGATACCCAGCTAGCCAACACACCAAGGACGCGAAGAGCCCACTCCTGGCATCGCCTCCCCGCCTACCCACCCGAGAGCTCCTCCCACCCACCCGAGAGCTCCTCCCACACCAGGCATCCCGTTTCCTCCTTTGGTTTCCGGGAGGCGAGGTCTCGGGCTTCTCGTGATGGCAGTGGAGCCGCAGCAGCAGCTTCAGGTGTCCACCCAACAGACCCTCTCCCCACCCCGCTCCTTCGGGCTAAAGAAACTACAACTTGAAATCCTATCTCTCGAGTTTCCTGTCTGGCTCTGGGGGATGCAGTAGCGTCTCAGTAGAAGGAGAAGCTGGACTTGCCTCCAGGCGGGTTTAGGACTTTGTTGTGGGAACGAGGCCTCGGGCTCAGCCTGGGCTCATGGCTGCCGATGGCGGGCGCCGGCTGCTGGGCGCGGGCTGCTCCTCCCGGGCCCCCGGGCAGGCCAGCTCTTGTCTGGGGGAGGCGCTGGCTGCGGCTCTAAGGTCCGGTGTGTCCTCTCCCTCACACAGGAACACGTGGTCCTTGGGTTTGTTGGGTGTGCCATGGGTGAAGCAGCAGCGACTGGGGAGCCAAAAATGACACTGGGCTTCCCAACAGGGGGCTTCAGACGCTGTCGAGTCTGCACAGGCATGGATTCATCAAGTATACCACTTCCTTCCCCCCCAGGGGGCTTGGTCCTTTTGGGTATGTTCTGAGGTTCTTCAGTGGGTCCAAAAATATTAGATGCCATGCTGTTAAGGCCTGCGTGGAGGTGCGGCTGCTTCTGGACGATCGCTCGGCTCTCCCCCCGGGGGCTTCATGGCCCTGCTGCCGGCCCGGCCTCCCTCGCTCTCCGGCGCCCGGAATGTGTCGCCCGCCAAGCGGAGCCTCCCGCCCCTGTGGTTTTCATTTTAATTTGTATGTCCCTGATCGAAAATGATTTTGAGTGCCTTTTCATGTGCTTATTGTTTACTTGAATACCTTTTTTTTTGGAAATTGCCTGTTGTAATAATTTATCCATTAAAAAAATCAGACTTAATAGTTTTATTGTTTATTGTAGGAGTTTTTGTATAATCTGAATATGTGTTTTTGTCATGTAAATGTCGTGAATATTTCTCCTTGCATTTGGTTTATCTTCATTTTTAAGGGAAATCTTTTCATGAGCAGAAAATTTCCAATTAATCCATTTCACTTCTGCTAAAAGTTGTGTGGTTTTGTTTTTTTGTTTTTGTCCTTACCAAGAAATCTTTGCTTACTCTAAGGTTATTAGGATTGGATCCTTTTAGAAGTTTTACGGTTCTGAATTTTCAATTTAGGCCTATGACTTATCTCAAATTAATCTTTGTGTATGGTTTGAAATTGGGGTCTACTTTCATATTTCATATAGATATTTAGTTGTTTAATCAACATTTGTCAAAAAAACTCTTCTTTCCCAATTTATTTATCAAATGGTTAGATATGTGAGTCTGTTTCTGGACTCTGTTCTGTTCATGAATCTCTCTATCTTACACCAAAATCACAGTTATGTAAATTTTGAAATCAGTTCATGTAATTTCTTCAACTCTATTTTTTTCAAGATATTTTCTAGGTTCTTTGCATTTCCATAAGAATTTTAGAATTTTCTCACCAGTTTCTACTAGAAATCCTTTTAGGATTTTGTTAGGGATTGTGTTGAATCCATGGGACAAATTAGAGAAGGAACATCTTAAAAATATTGAACCTTCCAATACATAAAATGGTAAATCTATCCCTTTGGGTCTTCATTAATTCCTTTGGGCAATGTATCCTATTTTTTCAATATACAGGTTGTGCATATATTTCATTGGATTTAATAAAGTACTTTGAAATGTTACTTTTAATGGTATTGTTTATTGCTAGTAGATAAAAATACAAATCATTTTTATATATTTATTTTGAATCCTGTGATCCTGATCAATTCACTTATTAATTTTAGCTATTGTTTTGTAGACTACATAGAGTTTTATACATAATCATGGCATTTTCACATAAGGACAGTTTTACTTATTCCTAGATTTTAGGTTTTTTATTTATTTTTAAATATTTTTACTTTATTGCACTGGCTTGGACATTCAATACAGTGCTAAACAGAAGAGGTAAAAGTAAATATCTTGACCTTTTTTCCTATCTCAGGAGAAAGGGGCTCAATATTTTATTTAGTGCGATGTCAGCATTAGACTTTTCTTAAATTCCCCTTGTTGGATTAAGGGGAAGTTTCTTTCTATTCTTAGTTTGATGTGTTATTTTTTAAAAATCATGAATGGGTGTTGAATTTTGCCTTTCTTTTTTTTTTTTTTTTTTTTTTTTTGTCCTCCTAAGAAAATCATATGGCTTTCTCTTTTATTCTGTTAATGTATTGAGTTACATTGATTATTGAATGAAAAACTAGGCTAAATTTCTGGGCTAAATTACCTTTGCCATAACATATTATCCTTTTTATACATGGATTGATTGAATTCATTAATATTTTGTTATGAATTTTTGCATCTGTGTTTGTGAGAGATATTGGTCTGATTTTTTTCTTGTAATATTTCACCACAAAGTTATTCTGGTTTTATAAAATGTATTGGGAAGTGTTCTCTCTTTCACAAATTTCTGAAAGTTTGTGTATAATAGGTATTATTTCTTCCTTAAATACTTGGTAGAATTCAACAGTGAAGCTATCTGAGTCCACAGTTCTTTGTGGGAAAAAAATGATATTAATTTCCTTTACAGTTATCGGTATTTTGTACTGTCTATTTTTTTTGTGTGTGTATGTGTCTGATGAAATTGTCCATTTACCTAAGTTGTCAAATTTATTGGCATAAAGTTGTTCAAAATATTCACTTATAGTCATTTTAATGGTTACAGTGTCTCTAATGATTTTTTCCTTTCTATTCCTGCTGTCGTTGTGTCCTCCTTTCATGAAACCATGGCAGGCCAACATTTTAGCTTGCAAGGAGGGAAAGCTCTCACAGTCCTTGACAATAACCTGGATACATTTTTCAGCAGTCCAAGATTTGACTGATTTAAAGTTAATAATTATTCATTTGTTATTTTACCAGCTTTTTTTTCCAGTTATCTCAATCCGTTAATACTTGTAAAATATTTGTAAATTCCTTGATGCAAAGTAGTCCTCAGAGCTAGTATTTAAAGAAGCAAATGTGTTCATTTCATTGATAACTAAAAATTAAATACACAATACACTGGGAGGTACTTCAGTATTTCCACGTTGACATTACCTACCCCATTACTTAAAAGTAGATTTTAATTTATTGAGCTATTCAAGAATTATTGAGAGCCCTATTAAGCCAACTCTTGTGGAAGGTGCTGGAAATATAGTGAGGAGTAAGACACAGTTCTTGCCCTGAAGGAGCTTACAATTGAGTATTGAGAAAGACGTGTTGCCATCACCTGATGGCTTAGTCTAACAAGTGATATGATAAAAGTGGGCACAAGAGACAAAGAGAGGGCTTAACTCAGCCTTATCTAGGACAAGATTCTAGGAGGAAGTGTCATATAAATTCAACTCTGAGGAATGAGTAAGAGCTAGCTAAGCCATTCTCAGATTCCTGTCCCTCAGAGACTGGAAAAATATAATCTGTCTTCATTATTCACAGATACTCTATTTGCAAATTTGCCTACTTGCTAAAATATGTTCATAATCACAAAATCAACATCATGGAATTTTTACAGTCATTCGCCATGTGCAGAGCAGTGAAAAATCTGAGTGGCCCAATGATTGTGCCTCTTCCCAGTTAAGATCAAACAAGGCGATCTCTGCCATCTTCTATAAGGTCTCCTACTGTAAACAAGTGTCCTTTTCATTGTCTATTTGGTGCTGTGTTTTTCGCATTTTTGGTGTTTTTTGATGGTGATTTCGTTGTTTACAATGGCCCCAAGCAAAGTGCTGAAGTGCATCTAGTGTTCCTAAGTACAAGAAGGCTGTGATGTGCCTTTTGGAGAAAATATATGTGTTAGACAAACTTCTCTCAGGCATGAATTATAGAGCTGTTGACCACGAGTTCAATATTCATGAATCAACAATATATATTAAACAAGTTGTTTTTATCGAGTAATACACGTAAAACAAATTTATGTATTGGTTGGTTGATAAAAAGTTTGTGGCTAGAGGCTTGCAGGAGCCTAAGCCTGTGTTTTCCCCAGGAGCAATGGTTCAGTATTCACTACTTCTGTGTTTGCAGTGACTTTATAAAATATAACTACTGTAAATAGTGAGAATCATCTCTAACTGTTTTCTGTTTTAAGCACTAAGTTTTGAGATAATTGGCTATGCAGCAATAGATAACTAAAAGAACATATAAGGTCCAATGATGTAGCCTTTTTATAAGGCCTATATGATCTGACAACTAATATACCCTTCAGGAGTGTGTCTAATGTCTAGCCAAAAATAGTACAGAATGAATGTGTACATTTGCAGGTGAATATTCATTCTTTTTTGTTGGAATTGGCATAGCTCTGTAGAGTATTTGGAGCTACTGTGTTTTGAGATATTCTGAATTGTTTTCTATTTGGAAGTAACTTAATGTATCAAGAGTTGGCCACATCCAGTGCCTTCCCACTTAACTTTGATTTCAGGGTCTCTTTTAGCAATGTATTGTGAACAACATACCAATATTAGAAAATACCAGTTTTGTGGCTTTTCCATTGTATAAATCAATTTTAAAAATCAACCAAACAAGGTTACACTGGCTATGTGTGAAAAGGAATGTCTTGACAGCCTAAGATCCCTGCTTGATTTGCATTCTCCATGATTATACTTGTTTCATACTTGTTAAGACAATGATTATTACTTAAGCTACAGAAGAACTTTGCCTAGCTCTGATGAACACACACAGGTGTACAGTGAGCCATTAAAGAAAGATTAAATTGTTGTCTCCTTATTAGAAAGTCCTGTTTATTTTGTTAAAAGTTACCAGATTATGTATAAAAATTGAAAATAGCTGAATTGGGCACAGGCATTCTGCTGGGATTAGATGAATGGCAGCTGCAAAATCATTGTGAGATGCAAAAGCACATTTTAGCTTTTGGTAAAAAGACTGTGGCTCTCACTTTCCTTGCAGCTCTGGCCCATGTCTTGCTGCCAGCTCAGCTGTTAAATTACTGTGATATTGGAAAACAGGCTGGAGCTGGCTGTGTTGATGAGGAAAATAATTTAGGAAGTCCCTGTGCTCACTCCTAAGAATGTAGCCTTAAATGGATAAAGAATAATAATCATAATATTCAAATATATGAGGTGCATAATCAATATCTTAAAAGATGTATGAAAAATAAAGTATCTTACCTGTGATATTAAATATTTACTGAAAATTTATAAAATTGTTCATTTAATAGACAACACTGGTTCTGATGCTGGTTTTCTGTGGGGACAGGGATAATAGGAATCAAGTTGTTATTTGATCCAGAAGAGATATGAATACAAAACATATATTCTTTTCAATCTAAGAGATAACTCAAAAATCTATACATCAGATCTTCTGGGATTCTTTTTGTGGGGTTCACTAATATTCAAAGATTTTAGAACTTGAACACAGCACCAGGAATCTCCACACTGACTCACATCCTTTGTAGCCTCCAATATTGCTCTGAGAATCACAAGAGGTGTAACTTATTCAAAACTTAGTTCTGCTTAGACACAAAGTCACAATTCTTGCCTTCTTCTACTGTGGAAATGGGAAGAAGGGCCTGAGAAGAAATTAATCAAGTACTTTACTTCTATTCCCTTCCTGGCCACCAACTCCCCCCCGCCCCCTTCCCCCAGGTTAATAATTCCCACTGGGGGTAAGGGGTTATGGGAAAGAGACATTCAGTTCATTAATTCAGAAAAATAAATGAACCAAAGTTTATGAAAATAGTCAATTTTGGAATTGGGGAGGGGCAACTCTTAGGTGTACCCATTTCAAATTTCTATGTTTTAAAAGTTTCAATAATGTTCATATTTCTTTTAAGCATTGTACTTTTGAGCACAAAATGGTTTAAGATTTTAATTTCTCTAAATAATCCTCAAGGAGCCTAAAATAGAACTGTATTCTGTGCATTACAGTTTAATAGATGTGTTATTATTTAAACTGACTGCAGTTGTATTTGATTTTTTTCATATAATTAGATTCAATCTAGCCTTTTGGTCTAGCCTACTGGTAATTTTCTTCATTGGAAAATCTTAAAAACTTTGATCTCTTTTTGAACCTCCCCATTAATCAGTTCAGTTCACTGATCTGATTCTAAAATATAAGCATACGAAAAGACTGAAATAATTGGTTTGCTCTGAATTACACAAGTTCATCTGGATAGAATCTATGGAGACAATAGGAAAGCTGAAAACTGTGAAAGCATTTCCTTTAGTAGTTTCTTTATGCTGGAAATAATGATACATTTGTATTTATCTCTGAAACAGAAAGTCACCAACACAAGATTAGGAATTAATATTTTCTTATGAGAAAGATGTATAATTTACATATAGGTTAGTTTACCTTAACAAAAATGAATTTTAACTTTCACTTTTTAAAAGATGAGAAATATTTGGTGAAATGCTTTAAACTCCATTTTAATTTACTGTTATGACCAGATATATACATAAATAGTTCATTAAATACAGGGAAAAAAGAAAAAAAAATAATGATGTTAACAATTAATTACTTGTGTTTTAAGGATAAAATCCATTGACAGATTTTTTTAAATTAATAAGCTTAATTTTTTTAGAGTAGTTTTAAGTTCACAGCAAAATTGTGTGGAAAGTACAGAGAATTCCATGTATTTCCTATTTCCACACACCCACAACCTTCCCTGCTATGGACATCCCACACCATAGTGGTACATTTGTCACAATCAATGAACCTATATTGACACATGATTATCAACCAAGGTTCATAGTTTACGTTACAGCAAAACAAACATTTTCCAACATATATAAATATATATATATAACACATACACCTTCATACATGCATTTCTTTATTCATGTGATATCCAAAATTTTAGAAGAATGTGCACAATTTATTTTTATTTATTTTTTTTTTGTTGTTGTTTTGTTTTTGTTTTGTTTTTTTGTGGTACGTGGGCCTCTCACTGTTGTGGCCTCTCCTGTTGCGGAACACAGGCTCCGGACATGCAGGATCAGCAGCCATGGCTCACGGGCCCAGCCGCTCCGTGGCATGTGGGATCTTCCCAGACCGGGACACGAACCTGTGTCCCTGCATCGGCAGGCGGACTCTCAACCACTGCGCCACCAGGGCAGCCCTTGCACAATTTATTATAAAATTGTAACAAAAACTGGAGAGTGTTTTGATCATTCTGGAAAGATGAAGCTCAGTATAAATACAACCTTGAAAATCGTCCAGAGATTGTGGCCATATCTTTCTTCTAAATAGTTAGATATCTTTTCATTAAAGATCCCAAGTACTCTTAAAGGGATCTCGTGACAAGTATAGTGCAAATGCTAGACAGGGACCAGAGGGGGTATGTTTTTCCATATTGAAGTGGTCCTCACCCACTTTGACCTTATCTCTTGAAGGAAGCATAGCCTGTGTGTTGGTAGTGGTGGGGGGGAGTGTCTGGAAACTGTGCTGTACATGTGGTGAGACAGCCTGAAGCAACTGCTATTTGGCTGTTTGTTGAGTCCCTGCTCACATTATTTAAAGTTATGTAAACTGGTGTTGGGGAATATAGTGTGGCAGAAGTCTTTTAGTTAATTCCTAACTTAGGACCAGTTGATAGCCTGTGGTTGTGAAGCAGTCAGATCCCTGAGTCTAATTAACTCTGGTGGACCTGACAAAATAGTTCCATGAACCTTCCAGTGAAGGGCCAGATCATGGATCATTATGGGGTCTGACTCTGTTATGAACTGAATGTGTTTTTCCTAAATTCATGATGAAATCCTAATCCCCAGTGTGACAGTGTTAGGAGACCAGCATTTGGGAGAGGATTAGGTCATGAGGGTGGAGACCTCATGAATGGGATGAGTGCCCTTATAGAAGAAACCCCAGAGGACTCTCTATCACCTTCTGCCATGTGAGGACACAGTGAGAAGGTAGCCATCTGCAAATCAGAAAACAGGTCCTCACCAGACACTGAATCTGCTGGTGCCTTGACCCTGGACTTCTCAGCCTCCAGAACTGTGAGAAATAAATGTTTATTGTTTAAGTTGTCAGTCTATGGTATTTTTGTTATAGTACCCCAAAGGACTGAGACATTTCACCTACACAAACAACCAGTAATCCTAGATCAACTTCCTGTTTTTAAAATCTCAAGCTGCAACCTTAAACCAGGGCATATAACTCCTCCAGTGCTCAATGGATGTTTCATAAATGTAGTAACATAATGTACACAAGTGGTTAAGCAAACAGGTTTGGAGTCATATACATCTGGGCTTTAATCAGAGCCCTTCTTTTATTAACTGTGCAACCTGGGGAAAATTGCCTAAAATACTCTGGTTCTCAATTTATCTATAGGATAATTTCTACTTGATAGATTATAATGCAAATAAATTATTTGTATGTTAAATGAAAGAATGAATATTGCCCTTGATTAGTTAATATCAAAAAGTGGGCACTTTGTAAGAGTTATTTTCCCTTTAATCCATCTTTCAGGTTACTAGTTTATTTTTGAATAGTTATCTTTATGGCACAATAAAAGAGATCCCTGTGGACAGTGCATTTCTGAGCATTTCTACATCATATCTACAAAATATAAATAATAATATAAAGTGGCTCAATATGACATCATGAGGAGGAGTCTTTTTATCTCAATATTACTACTGCAATTACTTCAGTCATTTGAAAAATTAATTCCTAAATTCAACAAGGCCCCTACTTCATGACACATTTCAAGATAGATTGCTCTTCAGGAGTGAATGGGGTGATTTTACTACCTTTCATGCTATTTCAACCATCGATATGAAGCACCATAATTTTTCAAACTTTATATATTTACTCTTGATGATACTTTCAAAAATTTCCAAGTTGCCTTTCTATGTATTCAGTTCACGATGTGATTTTTAATATGGGACATAAATTCTTCCATTTTGTCCCCCAGGATACTGAATATTGCCAGGGATGACAAGTTGTTTTGTCAGTGACTTGGTGAGTTCAAATAAAATAACAAAGTTATTTTTTGGCCAGTTGCCATTATACTCCACCTTCACTATAACTGAATTAATCCCCCTAAAGGATTATAGGTTTGATTTTGCATGGAAAATTTTTAAAAAGTCAATAACTTTGTGCATAGCACTTCTTTCCATTTCATCTATTTTTTAAAATTTTATTATAGAAATTTTAAACATAAAAATGGGAGGGAATAGTATAAATGAATCCTTATGTTCCATCACCCAGCTTCAACAAATATTAACACTTTGCTAATCTCATTTTATCTCTCTTCTCTACTTTTTTTTCCTGGAATATTTTTTGAAATCCAAGATATTATATCTTATGTCATTTTCCAGTAAATACATTATCTCTAATAAGTAAGGACTTAAAAATATCATGATGCCATTATCATGAACCTAGCAAAATTAAAATCATTTATATCAGCTAGTATCCAGTCTGTGTTTACATTTTTTCTATTGTCTCCAGATTGTCTGTTTTATGGTTTTGTCCAAATCAACATCAAACAAGTTTCACACAACACATTTGTATCTATGTGTTAAGACTCATAAACTATAGCCCCCCCTTTTGTATTTTAATTTTTAATTTGTTTTTCTATCTTCAAATTGACTCTGTAGAAAGCAAGTGAAAAATCTTCGAAGGATTATATTTCTCATAAGACAGTGTAATTAGTTGGAGCACACAAATATTAGGATTTCTCTGTAAGATAAAGCTCTGAATACAGAAAACACTCATTTATTCAAAAAGTAGTTTTGGGTGTTTACTATGTGCCAGGTAGTATGCATAACTGGGATAGAATGTTGAGCAAAACTGATACAACTGGTGCTCTTCTGAACTTAAGTATCAAGCAGAAAGAGAGACATGGAATCAGACATGTAAGATGCGGAGTGTAATAGACTAGTGTGTACTGGTGTGTAGCAGGGCATTATGGGAGCATATAAGAGAGAACCTGACCCAGTCTAGAGCAGAGGAGTATTAAGACAGAATTGTGTCCCTCTAACTTGATATGTTGAAGCTCTAACCCCCCGTGTGACAATATTTGGATATAGAGCCTTTAAGGAAAGATAAAATGTGGTCATGTGGTTGGAGCCCTTATCGATAGGACTGGTGTCCTTACAATAAGAGGAAGAGACACAGAGCTCTCCTTCCATGTAAGCCTGTGCAGAGAAAAGGTCACGTGAGGACACAGCAAGAAGATACTGTCTGCATCCTGAGGGGAGATTCCTCACCAGAAGCCAACTCGGCTGGCACCTTGATCTTGGACTTCCACCCTCCAGAACTGTGAGAAAACGAATTTTAGTTGTTTAAGTCACCCAGGGTGTGGCATTCTTTCATGGCAGCCTGAGCAGAACAATGCAAGGAGTAACAGAAAGTAGCAGTGGGGCTCCTAGCTTACCTCTCAACCATAAAATGCAGAAGATCTGAGAGAATTCCTTAATTCATTCACCAGTAAATCCTGATTACAAATCTACTATATCAGGGGCTATGCCGGGATGTGTGTTGGTGGAACAAACTGTACGTGGACTCTGCCCTCATGAGGTGCATCCTTTAGTAGCCATCTAGACATTAAACAAATGACATCAGGTATAAATGCAACATTATGTTGAACCCGGTGAAGGGGAAGGGCAGAGTCCTAGAGGAAAAATTAATGGGTTGCTGTGTGGGTAGGAGGAGGTATGGAGGGGGGAGGGGAATATTCATAAGACTGGGGAAAGCCTCCAAGAGGACGGGGCGTTTTAAACAGAGCTTGAGAAATAAGCAGGAATTTAGGTAAGGTTCAGAAGAAGAGCATTCCAAGCAGAGGAAAGAGCCTGAAGACAGAATAAGCTTTGATACATTCGAGAAACAGAAACAGGATCAGAATGCATGGAGTGTAATAACAAGAGAATAAAGAGCTGCGAGATGAGACAGAGGAGGGAGGATCCGGCTCCTGCAAGGCCTAGGGAGGCATGCTTGGAATATGGCACATAATGCAGTGGAGACCCTGAAGGGGAGAACGCAGGCAGTTACTGGTCTGAGAGAGGGATTAAGAAAATCACGCAAGAGGGAAGAGATATGGGAACATATGTATATGTATAACTGATTCACTTTGTTATAAAGCAGAAACTAACACACCATTGTAAAGCAATTATACTCCAATAAAGATGTAAAAAAATAAAATAAAATAAAAATAAAAATAAAAAAAAGAAAATCACTCAGGCTGCTGAACGGAGAAGGATGCCAAACCATACAAAAGAAAGCACAAGATGAAAGGAATGAAAAAAGAGGGGAGGTTAAGTGACTAGAGCAGCTCACATCTTGGCAGAAACTAAGGATAAAAGAGACATGTCTTTTTCAACATTTTCTTTAGCACAGGTACCTCTGCCCACAAGCACCTAGAACGTGATTAAAGAAAAACCGCTCCATCCTGGCTAGTCCCACTTTATATATATGATTATACCCTCAAAGCAGCCTTGAGAGCTTTCTAGAAACTCTTCTGCATTTCTCTTGTCCATTCATTTTTTTTCACTCTTCTAGATCAAGGGTCAGCAAGTAATCTTCTGTGAGCCAAATACATCTCTGCTTGCTTTTATAAATAAAATTTTATTGACACAGTCATGCTTATTTGTTTATGTGTTGTCTGTGGCTGCTTTTACAATGTAATACAGAAGTTGTAGCTGTGAGAGAGACTTTATCTTTCATAAAGCCTAATGTATTTGATATCTGGCTCTTTGGGACAAATGTTTGCTGACCTCTGTCTGAGATGGCTATTACATATATTTCTGTGTCTGCAAAACTTCAACCCTCCTTTCCCTCTTTACTCTCAGCTGAAAACCTTGCTTTTTATTTAAAAAAGAGAGTAGAAAAATGCATAGGAAAAGTTTCACATTCTTTTAACATCAAGTATATATCTTCCTTTGGACACTATCCAATTTCCCCTTTTTCTGTTCCCTTTTGATTTTGTTGACCTTGATGAGAATCCCTTGAAAGAGTAATCTACATTTACTCTCTATATTTCTACTTCTTCCATTCCATAATGAATTCTTGCCACACAATAGTTTTGTCAAGCCCCATAATGACTTCCTTGCAACCCGATTCATTGGTCAATTGTAACTTGCCTCCTAAGCAGCATTTGACAAAATTCATCATTCTCTCTCTTGAAGCAATTTTTTTTATGTAGCTTCTCAAAATCTGTCGATTATTCTCTTACTCCACTGTCTTCTGGCTTTTGTCCTTTTCCAGGGTTTATTTTTCTTCCAACCTTTGCCTCAAAACATCATTGTCCCAAGACTTAGTTCTCTCACCTTCCCTTTTTACACACAATGTTATCAGTTTTATCCAGTCTCTTACAGTAAATGCCATCTCTGTATTGATTTTTCCCATGTTTACTCCTTGAAACCCCAGATTTATATTTTCCTATTGGACTGTCTAGTTGATATTGAAAAATTAAAATTTTTCCAAATGCAAATTCATGATTTTTTTCCTAAAATCTACTCGTCTTTATTTTGGTGAAGGCACTTCCATTCTTCGAGTTGCTCAGACCAAAAGCTCTGAAGTTTTGGGGTGGGGGGGGCTCTCTCTTTCTCTCATATCCTAAAATCAATCCATCAGAAAATCTTATCAGATTTGTTAAAAAATATATCTAGTATTCAACCACATCCCTACATCTACTTTGACCACTTCATGCAAGCTACCATCATCTCTTATCTGGATTGTTATAATATCCACTTCGATGGTCTCTCTGCTACCAACTCTTTCTCTCTGTCATCTGTTCTCCATTCAGCTGCCAAAATGACACTATTTAAAACTCGAACCTCTCTTAGAGGCTCCACAGGCATCCATATGAGAACCAAATCCTTACCTTGTAAAATACAACTACAACAAAAAACAAATAGCTTATTCAAATTAACAATTATTGGAAATAATCAAGGGTCTTTTACAAAGATATGGGCAAGGTAAAAGGGAACTTCAGGAGATAGTGGAAATAGTGCAGGATCATGGGATTATTGACAGCAGAGGTCATTACCATCCTTAAACCTGAAGGAATGAGGGAAGGAAATTATTATTGGTAGCTGGAGTCAAAGGATTACCTGTCAGGAGCCATGACCTGCAGTGTAGAGGCAGAGCCAGCCTGAGGTAACAAAGCACAGAGAGGTCTGGGAGATTAAATACCTCACCTTCACTCTTCTCCTTCCCTCTGATTTCCTCTCATGCCTCTTATTGGCCAAATCCAACCTAAAGCCAAAGGGTAAGGCAGCCCACTGATGTGATTCATAAAAGGGCATAGATAATGGAACAGAAGTGGTATTTATGCTGAGATGAAATCTCTCTAAAAAATGTTAGTATACGAAAAAGTAAGGAATAGAACAATGTTTATGAGTGAGTCATTTCATAAAATTTGCTAAAGAAGATAATTACATGGATATACATGGATATTCAGAGAGGTGTATGTGTGTATGTATATGAGTATCAATATTTAGGATTTACATTTTATTTTTTTCTGGAGAGGCCTATAGTAACTATTTAACTGTGGTAAATAGAAAAGAATATTTGGAATTAGTATACGAGGTAAACAGTATTTTATTTTTAATTTGACATCTCTAGGATTTTTAATTTACTAACCACATGCATACTTTTCTTTCTAAAAGCCATAAACTTTAATGATGTTCTCAAATATAATAAATGAAAAATGGATTCTATATTAACTTGATTTTTTAAGACTCTAGTTTTGTGAATGACAATGTGTGAATTTATATAGTTCTAGAGAGAGTTGTGGAATGACACATATAAATATTTTAAAATATATTTTTAAAAAACAAGCTTACAGTGACAGAACTTTCTAGAATAATTTATAGAATTATAAGCAGGTGAGGAAATCATTATTAATATGCTCTTTTGAGAAAAACAATGGAAATTCTGAATTGCTGATTGTGGCACTTCAGCAGAGAGATTGGTGGGAAAATATCTAATTTACATTTAATTTTTGAAGAAAACCTTAAGAAATATATGCAACACTTGTGGCTACAACTGGCATTCACATTTGAAATACTGCAAAGTTCCATTATTTCAGCAGATTTCACCTCAGCCTATCACTGAAATCAAAAAGACCTCATGTGCTACCAGGAAATAGAAGATTTAGTAATTAGTTAATATTTATAAGTGGAATATTGTCATGAAAAAGACAATACTGTTGGAAAATGATAAAAAAAAAATTAGAGATTGCATAGTGGTGCAGAAAAATTGACACAATTTTTCTTGAGAACCCTAAGTAAGTATGCACCAAACTGCTGCAAATCTAGACCATTTTGGTCCTTATAAATGGGAAGGGAATTTGAAGTGGTCTTTAAGTTCAAACTGAGTAGTTTGTTTTTGAGCTTATTGAACAATTTCAGTTCATTTTAGAGTGATGATGTAAGAGAAGAAGGAGAAAAAAACAATTCAAGTGAAGGAAAATATTAACTCCAGAGGTAATCTCTAAAGGCCCAATCTTGGTTGGCGCTCCAACCTATTTCATGTGGAGGGCTTATGGGTGATAGAGAAATACTGAACCCTTAAACTCTGAACACTTTCCTTTAGAGGTTTATTGAAGGATCTATTCTTGTAGATATATATCTCTATAGAGGTATAAGTGCAGATAGAGATATGAAACATCCTTTACATAAAGCACTATTACTCTGTGATCCTCCAAATTACCCCAAGTCAAATAATGCTTTTATGATGAAAAAACTGAGGGGGCTATTTTCATATATTTCTCTGCAGTGCAGAATTTTGAGTGAAGACATATTTTAAGGCAAGATGGGAAGCATCAGTATCAGCATGCAATAGTATATTTTTCTTTGTTGAATATGTATGTAGTATGAATCCTTGAAATGCAAAACCAGAAAACTATATTAATTATGTTAAACATCAAGTAGCAGTAAGCTATTTGCTTTTATATTCATTTGTCTTCTGCTTAGGAAATGAGATGATTAAATAATCTGAGGTTATATGATTTTGGTACAATCAAACTGATCCTGTAATGAACTGCTGTGCATTCAAAATTATGCTCTATTGTTTCCCTGAGCACAAAGCAGAAGAAATCCCTCAAGCCCAAGGTTGGCTTGAGCTGAGAATTACCTGGCAAAAGTGTGAAATGGAATTTAGGCTACTGCATAAAAAATAAATAAATAAATAACAAAAATAACAGTCTTAGTTACATTCTGTGTGAGTAAGCAAAACATATGATGAAACTTAATTATTTCTCCAAAGCTCAAAAAATTTGTACAGGAAGGTAATTTCAGTTTTCAAATTAAATATATTTTCTTACCCTAATAAGATTGGATTTTAGTTCTGTGCCAGTGATTTCTATTTTACTCTTTGTTTACAACCCATCTTTTCCAAGTACTGTTGTGGCAGTCCACTAGAAATATCTTTTCATACTGAGAACTAGAAACCCTCCCTTTCTGGAAGTTAAGTTCTGAAAAATAAAATACAGCTCTAGAATTACAAGCATGTTCAATTCTATTTAATGAAATACAAGGAATAGATTTAAATAATGGATGTGCTTCTGTTTCCCTGAAGAACACATGCAAGGGTGAAAGCCATAGTTATACTAAAATGCCTACATACTTTATATTGAATTATGAAAAATTATCATATATACTAATATAATAAGATACAATAATTAATTGAGATAAAATAGTACTTACCCTAATACAATTTTTGGTTCTGTGAACACCCCCAAAAAGTAGAAAATATTGAAATTAAGTTAGATTAAAAATTGTCTTACTTTTAAAAATTACATGCTTTTAAAATATATAATATTGCCAATAGCCTAAGAAATCTGTTATTTCAATTCTGACACCAGTACACATTCTGCTCTTTTGTTCCATTTTAATGAAAGGCAAGTGAATTTCTAAACACAAATTCACCCTAAGAATTCTTATACCATTTATGTCTTATTTGTTTTTGTCACTCAACTCAAGCGCCCATATTCTATCTGTCAAAGGATTGTCTCATGGGACACTAAGTTTCCCACAATTGTGTGTTGCATGTATGTGGGAACCCTGGATAGAAAGAAATGAGAAATGCGTTTTTAGTTTAGATTCCCATATCTTTATACTTTTCAGTTTGTATTTCATAAATTACATTTAAAATAAATGAGGCAAAGTTTTTAATATACATGTTGCAGAGAAAATCAAAATAAGAGAAATGGCTCTTTCTCCAACCAGTGGTAACAATGGACCCACAAGATCTTCCCACACAAAATGTGACTATAAATGAGACAATGTGTTGTTTGCCAGGATGACGGCAGCATCCATAGCCTTCCTGTTGGAGTGAAAATACTAACATTAGGTGCCAGTCATGCTGCTGAACATTAAACTTTATCAGAAGCCTATGTTAGAAGTATTGATACTATTTTAAGCTTCTTTTACAGAAGATAATGAGTCCAGGGAAGTTCATTAACTTGCTCAAAGTCATACAGCTAGTTTGGAGCCAAGTATGGGAAATAATAGAAAAAACTTATAAGCAACACCTTATCTACAAGACTCAATTCTCAAAATAACTTGAGTGTAGATGTCCACAGGTAACCATATAAGTGAAGGCTGACTGATACTCTCTGAGCTTCAGCACCTGGTCCAGGCCAGTACATGGTAAATTCCCAATGATTTGTGTTGAAGAAATGAAAAAAAAAATGTAATTGCATTTGACAGATCATGAGTATTGTTTACTGATGATGTTCGGATTAAACCCTTATTTTCTATTTCTGTAAGCTTGAAACTCCTTTTTTTCTACTAAAAATATTTGATGTATCCCACGGAGATACAGAGTTGGATTAAGCCAAGTAAACCTTGCTTTTGTCTCATGTCTTCTTGAGACCTGGTGAGAAAGAAAGTAGAGGAGCTTCAGCTAAAGAGGGGGGTTAAAAGTGTCCATTTCTCATCACTCCAGTCTGGGTTTGGAATGAGCTGATGCAGGAGAAGGGTGGGCAAGATCATTCTGGTGACTAGTGTCCTCAAGAAAACTGGATGCAACATTTTCTAGTCAGTGGAGGATCATACACTTCATCAAAGGATCTCATCAGACACAACCGCCATAGTATGGACACATGATGGACACATGACCTGTGCTTGCCTTTCTGTCTTCTGCAGCTCTGGAGATGGTCATTGGTTCTTTCATTTTATAGGCCAGCTAGGGATACTTTGACTCTTAAGGCAGGTGGGCAGGTAACAGCAGTTGTGTGGCCTGATTCTTCAACAGTGACCAAGCAAAAAGTAAGCCACCAATTATTTTGTTTTGTTTTGTTTGGGTTTTTTTGCAGTACACGGGCCTCTCACTGTTGTGGCCTCTCCCGTTGTGGAGCACAGGCTCCGGACGCGCAGGCTCAGTGGCCATGGCTCACGGGCCTAGCCGCTCCGCGGCATGTGAGATATTCCCGGACTGTGTCACAAACCCGTGTCCCCTGCATCGGCAGGCAGACTCTCAACCACTGCACCACCAGGGAAGCCCATTTTGTTTTTTTGTTTTGTTTTGTTTTGTTTTGTTTTCACCAATTATTTTAAAACGTCTCACCTAATGGCCAATTGCTTTTTATTTTAAACATAGCATTTGCACCTATATTCAAACTCATGATATAGTCACATATCAGTCAGATTAGTACTTCAGAAGATCATTTTGTGACCAAAGAGATGAAACCTCATAATAAAGTGGTGATTCCATGGCACATTTTTATGTGCTACTTCAGCTCTTATTATACTCATCTGTAAATTGTTCTTCCAGCTACAACAGTAGCTTCAACTTGACAATGCCTCACCTCAGCCCCTGCTACATGCCTCTCACCTCCTGATCTATGGCTTTACTGTTGACACTGAGGTGTGGGATGTCACACGTCCTCAATGGGTTCTCACATATGAGCAACCCAGATGTATGGGAAACTTAATGTCCCATGGGACAATCCTTTGACAAATGAGAGATGGGAGCTGGTATATAAATATTTTTCCCCTTCTTCCATTCACATTCTACCCCCAAAAGGTTTCCTAAGATTGATGAATCTATCTATCTATCTATCTATCTATCTTGATAACACAGCTTTCTGTGCTGTGTTTCCCTCATCTCTCACTCCTTCTCCCTCAGCTTGTGTTACCTAATCAAACAGTAACACCAAGCTCTTTGCCTCAAGTTTTGTTTTCTGATGACCTGGGATAAAACAGTTGGTAACAGGGTTGCAGTGTTAACATCTAGCATGTAGTGACATTATCACTACTGAGGCTTTTACCTACTGACTGATGAGAATGAGATATGGGAAGAAGGTGAAATGGTAGAATATATGGTGGCCACGGTTCTATTTAAGGATCATGTAGGGCTATGATACTTTTACAAATTGTAATGTGGAGGGGGTTCATTTCTGTTAACTTCATCAGAAGACCGGGGAAACAAGTGATAGGCTCAGGACAGCCAACTGCCAATGAAAGGTATGCTGTGAAAACCAATTCTCATCTCCTGTAACTGAAGGGCAAATTGTTCTAATTATCAGGCCCAGAATCTAATTGCAAGGGCGGCAGAGCACTGAATGCACAGTTTCAAAGGAATTTGTATGTCAAAATCAGGGACCTGATAGAATAGAATGAGACCCTAAGACAAGGATGGTGACATTTCCGTAGGTGAACCTGAAAATCTTGAAGACTCAAATTTCCCTAATGACTCTAAGCTAGTAAAAGCAGCCCTCTCCCCTTTCCAGAGATGAGAAGCTTAGAGACCATGCCTCAGATCTAATCTGAAGCAAATGACTTGTAAAGTGACATCTATCCTCCTAAACATCTGCTCCTATCACTTCTCATTTCCACCAGGTTAATGATCATGATCAGGTCTCTGCAGAACCTGAGTGGGGAAGTTAGTGCCTGCCCCAGGAGACAATGGTTTATAGGAAATAATTGCTGAACCTCACTAATATGTACCAGCAGGAAACAGGAGGGTGTGTTGAGGTGGATCTTAAGGATGTTAGATTGGGTGGGAAAGACTATAAAGCTGGACAGGGGAAGATTTATTTTCATGAGAGCCCTTACTCATGAATCCGTTTTTAATATTTGGTAAGGACACCTGGAGATGGTCCTAACAGTCCTAAAAGTTAGTATGCCTTCTTGAAGCATAATGACAGCCTACAGTAAATTGGGAGAAGACATCAGGATTTCCTTGGCATATTATTGAGGAAGGGGTCTGCAAGTTCAAGGAGATGGAAATGTTAGAATAGATTTACCTAAAAATACCCCCAAACCACCATCTGACTGTTCATAAAGGCAATAAGGAATGCACTGGTGATATGGGTATGCAATATCCATAGAAAGCCTGATAATAGTTTGTTGGAACTGCTGCCATGGAACAGAACTTCCTAGTGTCAATGAGGATGATGATTCTGGAATGGTAAAGGCCAGATGGTGGCACTTAATCATCAGAATTAAGGTCTTTATAATCACCAAAATGGGCAGTAAGTCTATAATGTGAATCTGGGTCCCTTGACCACTGTGGTGGTGACTATTGTTTCAGTGTTTCTAGAAATAAGATAGAATACCAATAATTAGGGTATACTTAGGAACTGGCAGAACCCTCATATTAGTTCCCGATCTATGGAGTAAGAAACCATTACGGAAAAATAGTTTAGCCATTTCCCTTCCTCCCTTGCCCAACCACGATGATAAATAAGAAGAAATACCATATACTGGGAGGAATTTCAGAGATTACTGCTGTCCTCAAACACTAAAATGATGCAGGTGTATATCCTATTCATTCCACCTGTGTGGTCACCGTAAAACCAAACTGATAATGGTAATGATAGTGGATTACTGTAAAATTAGCCATGCAATAACCTCAATTGTAGCTGCTATTTCAAGGTATATCCAACACCTTAACTGAAATATATTTACACACTTAGTATATAATTATTTATCTAATATATACTAACATATATTCTTCCTAATTACTAAGCAATTCACTTTTTTTGTGTGTGTGTGTGCTACGCAGGCCTCTCACTGTCGTGGCCTCTCCTGCTGCAGAGCACAGGCTCCGGACGCGCAGGCTCAGCGGCCATGGCTCACGGGCCCAGCCGCTCCACGGCATGTGGGTTCCTCCCAGGTTGGGGCATGAACCCATGTCCCCTGCATCGGCAGGCAGACTCTCAACCACCGCGCCACCAGGGAAGCCCAGCAATTCACTTTTATATAGCAGAGCCAATGATATACACTTGCTGTCTTGCCTCTGGGATCATGTGAAAAATCTTACTCTCTAACACAGTATAGACTTCAGAGACTTCAATTGCCTTCATTCTTCTGGAAAAGTTCTCTGAATATTCTCGATTAATGACATCATGTTATATGCAACTGATAAGCAAGAAGTGAGGGTATCTCAAAAGTCCTACTATACAACAAAACACCAAAGAACAGTTGTCCTACTAGAACAGGTGAGTAACCTATTGGAACTGTAGCTAATGTTCCAACTTGGGATCAACCTCATGTTAGGATAGGGTACTGTCCTTTAAGATGTGGTACAAGTATGTAACAATGGCCTCGATATGGTACAGTGTTTCAATAGTAAAAATGCACAGGTCTGGAAATCAAGAACTAGAAGTATGATTGGCCACCCTCACCATCATTTCGTGTTCCACTTACAGAATTTTTGTTTACTCGTCTGTCACGTTAGAGATCCTGGTTTCCAAGGAGGAAATATTTCTTCCAGAGACACAAAAAAGGCCAGGTGTCCATAGAACAGGAAGTGGCAGCCTACCACTTTACTACTTTGAGTTCTTCATGTCAACAGTCCAAAGGGCAGAAAACAAATACTTGTGAAAGTAATCAACTCTGATCACCATGAAAATGTTGGGATGCTGCTACACAGTGGGAGGTAGGGTGAGTGTGTGTGGGTCCCACAACATTCTGGTGCTTTCATTCCCAATGATAGTGGCAAATGGGCAGTTATAGCAATGATAACACAACAAAGACAATATAACTAAAGGCCTTTTTGTTATCCCTCTGGGCTAAAGGTCTGTGTCATCCTACTAGGCAGGTATCCAAGACCAGCTTGGCTGAAAGAGTGGGAAGTGGAGGAGGGAGATGGTGACACAGTTAAGATCTCAAGGTCAATGGTTACAGTGAGTCTTGCAGCATGTTTCACTTGGAAATTAAGATTTTTCAAAGAGTGTGGCTGGCTTCTACTTGGAAGGAAACTCTGACTTATTAAACTTGTATCACCTCTCTTTGGGAAAAATTAAGATCACTATATTCTCACAGAATTGGAGGCCGCATCGTGTTTTTTGGAGCCAGTTAAAATGGAGGTTACAAGTTTACCTGAGGGGCAAATATTCAATCAATACTTGGTAAGAGCCAGCGAATTAATTCTTCTTTTCTTCTCAAAGATATTCTTACCTGAGATGAACTTTATATAGCTTCCAGGTGAATGCTCCCCAAAACTGATTGATTGCTGTTCTTAACAGCCATCTCAATAATTACAGGATTTTGTAACGTGTCATCTTGACTCAGCTCAACACCATTTTCCAAAATTCCCTTCCCTTTCTGTTTCTGGTTCTAGCTAGCCAAAAGAGCAATTGGGTCAAGAATTGTTCAGATGTTCTATATGCTTATAATTTATATATATATATATACTTTATGTATTCTATCCATTACTGAGGAGGCAGGGGTATTAAAATCCTCAACTATAATTATGACTTTATTTCACTTTAATTCTGTAAGATTCTGCTTTATCTATTTTAAAATCATTTTTGGTACATACACATTTCTAATTGTTATGCATTTCTAATAAACTGCTTTTTTAAACATTTTAGCAATTCTGATAAGTATGTAGTCATATCACATTGTGCCTTTAATTTGTATTTTCCTAATGACTAATGATGTTGACCATCTTCTCATGTGTTTATTTGCCATCTGTATGTCCTCTTCAATGAAATATCTGTCATGCCTTTTGCACATTTCTAATTGGATTTTTTTTTTCATTTTTAGTCTGACCCAGGTCTTAGTGAATGCCTTGTGATCCTGTCTGTAATACAGCAAGGCAGGCAATCCTGTGAGGAACTGTCACAAGACTGTTTCTCATCCACCTCTCTACCTTTCAGGGGGCTCCCTGTCTAGCAGGAGGGGCTACCACAAGGCAGTTTTTCATTCATCTCCTTGCTTGTGGTGAGACGTGGGACCTCCCACCTCACCACCCTCTCCCCAACATAGGCTATAAAACCACCACTTAACTGCAGTCTAGAGATGGGTTCTCCACAGCAGAGTAATGTACTAATTGTGCTGTCATCTGGCCCCTTAAGTCCTCTGTCATTCTGCAGAATTAGGGTCATAGGTAGCTGAAACCATGCTGATCTTGCTTCTGCTTTACTTTGTGTAAGTAATAAACTGTCAAAATCCATTCAGGTTCATTGTCTTTTGCTGACTGAACCTATGGAAACGTAGCAAGCCAACCTAGCAGCTGCCACCATGCTGCTAGTCAGGAACTGCTTGACCACTTGACAATATTCATTAACCTTTTACTCAAACACCATTTCTTTGACCTATAACTGCATTTGCTTAACTTATCTCCCTGCCAATGTTCTGGCCTCCTGCAAATCTCTATCTTACATGAAACTAGAGTAGCTTTTCTAAATGCAAATCTAATATTGTTTCCCCACGTAAAATCTTTCGACTGATAGATAAAGTGAAATGTTTTACCATGTCTTAGCCAATTCAGGCTGCTATAACAGAATATCATAGACTGGGTGGCTTATAAAAACAACAGAAATTTATGTCTTAGGTTTTGGAGGCTGGGAAGTCCAAGATTAAGATGCTGGCAGATCAACAGTGTCTGTTGAGGGCCCACTTCCTGGTTCAGTCTTCAGGCTTGGTCCCCAGTTGGCAAAAGGAATGAGAGAGTTCAATGGGGTCTTTGATGAGGACACTAATCTCATTCATGAGGGCTCCAATCTCGTGACTTAATCACCTCTCAAAGGCCACATCTCCAAATACCATCACATTGGACATTAGGATTGCAACATATGAATTTGTGGGGGGAAACATTCAGTCCATAATACTGTGGCTTACAGCGGCTTCCAGGATTTGCCTTTTGACAACCTCTGCCAGCTCATATCTTCCTTTGACAGTGTAAGTTCTAGTGGGATTGAATATATTCTCAGTTTTGGAGGCAAGATACCCATGTCAAATTTTAGGCTTTGAACATGTTTAGTCCTGACCAATCATGAGTACAAAATATGGCAGCAAGACATGAAGCTGAGTAGAAAGACACAACACTATTGGATTTGTGTGGAACACTGCAGTCTTGCCTTATTTATCTGACTTAATGAGGTGAGTGTATATTTATAAAATATATCCAGCAAACCATGATTTTCATGCAACAAATACTACACTTATCATGTATTAATGGGCTACAGGATACTGCAAGTCCAGAGTCACGTCTTATTCCCTATATTCCTATATTTCCAGGAAAACAATGACGTTAATTTCTTCAATTTTATAAAACTTCAGGGGTGATTACAGGGGGCTGATTTAGAAACATTTTTGATTGAGTAGTATGTGCAACATTATGTAAATGGCTTTAGGATTAACTAGGACCTATTTGATCCAGCATTTTGCTGCAGTGTTTGAAAAGCCAGCAAATGGCTCATGTTATGTGTCAGCATAAAATTTTAGACTACAAAAAAGTGTCTGTTTTGTCTTTGACACTATATTCTTTGCCTCCTTCACCTTCCTCAAACTCTAAGAAACTACGTAGGCCTTTGTAAATACTTCCTAATATTTTTCAAGTCATGATATCCAAAAACAAAAACAAAAATGAAGTTACCAACTAATTCCCCCCCCCCCCCGATAGACTATCCCTCAGTAGGAAACTCACAAGGAAAGGAAGAATAATGTTCCCTAAAAGTACAAAAGATCTTGAGGAGAGATGTTTAGAGGTTAAGATGTTATTTTAACACTTATGAGGGAAAATATGATCCTTCTCCTTAGTGATAAGGAAGACATTTGTGAATCACCCACTTTAATACCTTTAATGTGCATCTGGTACTTGGCAGCATTGGTAGCAGTAAAAATAAGAGTGCACAGAGCATAAATGTGTAAGAATGAATGCAGTATGTTTTGAATTGCAAAAAACCCTTGATATGAAATGGAAATGCATTTGAATTATCACTTTAGAAATACTGCTTTCATGCTGGTGTTATTTGTTGCAAACATATTCCCTTCAGGTAACAGAGTTATGTTAATGACTATTAAAATTCAGCAGATATTTCTGAGTACTCCTCTCACTGTATTCATGATGCTGAGTTATGGTTTAGTGATATCATATGTATATGGACAAAAAATGGGATTAGGAAAATTGCTCTCAGCCACCCTAGTAAATTTTCACCAGAACAATCAAGTAGGCAGCTATGGTAGATGATATTTATTTTGACCTCTGAATACATCATTAAAATGGAAATGACTTAATGTCATATCCCCAAATATATGTTCTGCTGCTGAGATATGTTACCTAAGATCAGTATATCCTGTGCCAGTATACTACAGTTTAAAAAAGTAAAAACTTTTAACATTCTCCATTTTTAAATTTTGGTATTTGGTGACATTGGTACACAGGCAAATGCTTATTCATGAAATGACGTACTTAAATTGGCATTGTGTGGGAATAAAGGTGACATATAATTTTTAATCTCTATACTTAATTTTGCACATTCTCTGCAGATTCCATATTTTTTTTTCAAATCCCCCAAACCACTCATCAACAGAAATTGTAGTTAAAAGTGACAGCTAACACTGTAAAGAAATAATTACATGACTATAAGGAAGTCCAGTTCAACTCTGTATAAAATATGGCACTAATTTCATGCATATATTTTATCCATTTAACTTTAGAGAAAATATTTTTAGGAAAAGTACATTGCTAGTCATCATGTCAGAACCCAAACTGTAACAGTAATCAACTGGCTTGGAGAATATATTTTATAATACATGCCTCGTGTACAGTGAATGTTCCTGATTGCAATCTACCATGAGGTTCATCAACTCAGGCTGTTGTCTGGGTTGCTTCTCTTAGAGGACCTGGCTGAATAATTGCACTTCAAATTTTATGGTAAAAATAATTTTGTCTTGTGGTCAGGTTTTAATTTCAAAGGACAAAATATAGCTTAGAAAAACCATACTCATATTCTGTAGAATTTTCTCTTGCAATATTATAATATTGTGCAATTCCTTTACTATTATGGAAATTTGAAATGTGTGAGACTTTATTTCTCTTTCAGTAATTTTGCATTAAAATTTTGACGTAGGGAAGCAAGAGATTGGTATATCAGTTTTGACTTTGTCACTTTGTAAATTTGTTACCTTGGTCAAATCATATTAATGCTTCCAGACATTTGTTTTCCCATTTATAATAGGAAGGAGTTGGATAAGATCATCAATAAGATTGATTTAGTTCTCAAAAGTTGTAATATTATAACAAGGAACTTGCTTAGGTAGCAAATCTTAAAAAGTCGTTCCATAAAATTCGGTATTACTTACCATGTGATTTTAAAGTGAGATTTCATAAAAATGTTGTTGATATAATGAAATCAATGTTACTTTCTTAAAATTTAATTACAATTATCCCATATGCTATATTTTCATTAAATAATAATAAAACATTACTTTTTCTGTGGAAGTACATTTTAAAGAGAAATATATAATTTTTCTTTTTTTCTGAAAGACTTGATACATCACAAAGATTTACGTCTTTGAATGGTATCTATCTAGAATTGTTATTTTGTAAAACATAATAACGTCTTGGAATAAGGACAATAATGTCATCAATTGAATATGTCATTAGATTTGACATGTGTGGAATGTGATGCTCATTTTTGTCATCTGTAGGTGACACAGGGTCAGGATGACACTAGGTCAGAAGACAGATAAGATAAGCAATTTAATGCCTAAAGGGTTCTCTGTGCTCAATCAAACCTCTTTGTGCTAACTCTTATATAGAGCTTGATTTTACTCTAGAAAATGCAAAACCACCTAATCATCTAAAAGTAAAATGTCTTTAGAAGTGAAAGCGTTCTTTAATCTGATAATTATAAAAATGCCAGTCACTGATTACTCCATATACTTTGAAGTATTCTTTGGCTCATGTAATGTGAAGTTTGTTTATTTTACTATTTTTGTTCCATTTTGTTAACATTTTTATTTCAAACATCATTCAATGGAGGAATGATTTCAATGACCTCAACTGTCTATGTGGCGGAGCAATTTGCTTCTGCTTCTATCCATGTTGAGTTAGAGTGAGGAGAGATTTTCTCTTTGGATCTATGAGAGATTATTTATGTACAATCTTAGAAGAGGGGCATTATTAACTGCAAAAGAAATCCATGAAAGACCCTAACACACTCAGGGTTCTTTTTTTTTTTTTTTTTTTAGATGTTGGGGGTAGGAGTTTATTAATTAATTTATTTATTTTTGCTGTGTTGGGTCTTCGTTTCTGTGAGAGGGCTTTCTCTACTTGTGGCAAGCGGAGGCCACTCTTCATCGCAGTGCTCCAGCCTCTCACTATGGCGGCCTCTCTTGTTGTGGAGCACAGGCTCCAGACGCGCAGGCTCAGTAGTTGTGGCTCACGGGCCTAGTTGCTCTGCGGCATGTGGGATCCTCCCAGACCAGGGCTCGAACCCGTCCCCCTGCATTAGCAGGCAGATTCTCAACCACTGCGCCACCAGGGAGGCCCACACTCAGGGATTTTTAGTTTAATGAGCTTATTTCAAGAGTAAGTCTAAATATTTTTCAGAAAATGAACGTGATTACACAGAGATTATTAAACTGTTTTCCATTATCTTTGGTGATTTTATAGACAGTCTTATTTAGCATCATTTGAACCAAGACAAGTGGTTAATTTTCTATTGTTTTAAATCATATATATGTTCATGTGTGTGCATATATATACATATAATAACTATTGAAACCGAGTGAGACCCTTTTTTCCCGTTTCTTGTAAGCAAGGCGCCAGCCTCCATTACCTTCCCTGAGTTCCAAAGGGCAGATTCCAACAGTTGTTAATCAAGGGAGAAGCAGCCATGAAACCACCAGAGGCAAGATTAAAGGGACGAGAGAAGCTCATCAAGATTAGGAGACCACCTGAGATGAGATTAAGGGAGTGCAGGCCCTGCTCAACTCTAATCTTGTCAGAGACCCCACCTTTGAACCACTGTTATAAAACCTTCATCAAATCCTCCCGGGTTGGGACACATAGTTTCTCAATGCAGAAGCCGAGTGTGTCTCCCTTTGCCTGGCAAAGTAATAAAGCTATCCTTTTCTACTTCACCCAAAACTCTGTTTCTGAGATTTGTTTTGGCACCAGTGTACAGAGAGGCCAAGCTTTTGGTAACACAATTAAACAATATTTTGATGACTATTAATCATTTAAAGATTGGAAGCAGAAAAGTTGATTTTATAGATTTATGAATATAGTTCCTTCTTAGGTTTAATTCTTATATTTAGGTTCACATAATACTTTTCTTTAAGATTTAAAATCATTGCAGAATTATTGTCCTTTCTTATTATAGATTTGCAGACTATTTTATAGAGTATCTATACTGTTAATCAAAAACAGTGTTTGATAGTATATATGTGTTTATCATGTAATTTCAGTTTCTCTATGTAATTTTATAAATGCAATAGGAGAGTGCAAATAAATAAATAAATAGAGATTGGAAGCAATTTCTAATTACTAAGTCTCAGAAGACATAACATTTAAAAAGCCAAAATTAACTTATTCTAGTGACCTTTGAAATCATGTTTGAATAACAATTTAGCAAATCACATGCCTCTTAATTCTGACTGAAGATATGAAATCAAAAAGTAGAATAAAACATGCTGAAGTTGCAGATAGTGCCAACTTTGGAAAATATTCTGTTTTATATCCTGATCATCCCTAATTTTGGCTTCAGGTCTCAGACTGTCTTTTCCTAAATCATTTAAAATTAAAGAATCTGAGAAACAGCCACATTTATATTAGAGACCTCTACTTCCAGCTTTCTGATTGACTGGATATTCTACAAACAAACAAACAAACAGACAAAATGCTTCTTTCTTTGATATAACTTGATCCTGGGTAAATTTTAACAAGCTTATATTTAAATGAGTGACTGAGCTTGTGATGAAGTAAGAAAAATTAACAGGGATACCAAAATAAGAATAGCTTGCTAAAACCAAAGCAGTGAGCATTAAATAATCAAAAGCTAGGGGATGTTCCTAAAAAGCAATGCATATATCAGGTATGTAGATCTTATAAATAAATGATATAGTATACAACATTGTAAATCAACTATATTTCAATAAAAATTTAAAAAAATAAATGACATAGCATGTAGGAAATTAGACATTATCCTTAGGCCCACTGAATTAGAGAGATAAAGGGACATGACTGAAGTAATACTATGTATTAGTGAAATGGTAGGTTACCAACATTTTTCTTTTTTTTTATTGAAGTATAGTTGATTTACAATATTGTACCAAAAATGTTCTGAACAACAAAAGGAACATACAAGGATACCTGTCTGTCTCCATCTCAAAAAAGGGAAAAATATGATAAAAATAATGATCACCATCAAAATGATAGGCTTATCTGATAACTTACAAACATAAAGCTCTCTCAGGTGACTCTCGATTTCAAATTTTTACAACCTATGTCAATGGAGAGTATCAAGCCAAGAAATTAACTTAAATTGGTCCCAAGTTAGTAGTTCTCCTGATGACATATAAATATACTCAGGAGGAAAAAAAACCCAAGAAAATGTCCTCAGGATTTCAACAGACTAAATCCTGTCAAATATTAACTCAGATTAAAAAATACTGGATATTTCAAGAAAGAAGCCATTATGTCTGAGGTCCAGCACAAACAACACAATAAAGACATACAAGGACTTCAGATACTGGAATTATAAGATTTAGAATATAAAATAATTATACTCTAATTGTTTAAAAAATGGGGTAAAAATATAGCAATGTGCAAGAAGTTATCAAAAACACCAGAAATATCTGATATTCAATTAAAAAAGAGAATTGAGTGAAAAAATATAATAAATTTAAAGTGAAGATTAAACAGCAGATTAAATAAATCTGTAGAGATTATTAATGAACTAAAAGAGACAGTAAGAAATTATTTAGTCTGTAGCAGAGAGAAAAGAAGATGTACAACATGAATGAGAGGTAAAAGATGTAGGATAGATAAACATGGTCCATTAATATAATTAGAGTTCCAGAAATTAAGAAGAAAAATAATGACTAAGAATTAATGTTGGAAGAGATAATAATTAATAATTTTCAAGAACTTTATATGATATGAAAATCTTTATGAATACTAATAGAATAAATAAAAAGTTCACAACTCAATACTTTGTAGTGAAATAACTGTGACATACTCAAACAAAAAACTACAGCAAATATTTTAAAAAGCCACAAATTATCTTCTCATGAACAGTAATTATACTGACCGCTGATATTTCAAGAGTAACACTGTAATCCTGACAATAATGGAAAATATCTTCTAAGTATGATGAGAATTTATGTACCCAGCAAAACTATTTTTTATGAGTGAGGGAATAGAAAAGTAATTTGCAAGTAAACAAAATGGAGTTTTCTATCAACAGATCCTTATTTAAAGAACTCGCAAGTAATGCATATATCTCAAGAAGAAGGAAAATGATCCTAGAAGAAAGTCTGAGATATAAGAAAAAATGGTGAGGAAATAAATTGGTAAATGTGTGTATAAATACACACACATGCCAATTATAAAAAATATTAATATTCATGTACAATTTGGAGGAAATAAAATTGACAAAAGAGGATTATAATACCACATAAGCTAGGGTATATAAAACATTCAAAGATCTTGGTATTTGAAAGGAGAATTAATCTACTGATTATATTTAAATTTTCTTTATATTAGGTACTCCTGAGAAAATTGTGTAAATGTAGCTGACAAAAGAATAAAAATATTATGATAGCACCGAAATGTGTAGATTTTAAAAACAGTAACAATTAACAAGTGAAAATTCCTGAAAACCTTCTCCCCAAAAAGACAGCAGAGAAAGCATTAAAAAAGATGTAAACAAGGCCTAATATATCATTAATCAAATGCAGGTAGACTGAATGTTTCTTTTATAAGACAGAAATTGTCAAGTGAAATTTAAAAGTCCAGTTGTAGCTACAGATTCTCTACAAGCAACAAACCAAAAATATGAAGACACCAAAATGTTGACTATAAAAGGATGAAAGAAGTCATATAAGGTGAATACAAGGCAAAAGAAACTATGCTAGAAATAGTATAGATGCTATTATGAGAAGAAAAAAAATGGACTTTAAGATAAAAATGTTATTTGAGACAAAAGGGATTAGTACATAATGATAACAGGTTTAATTCACCAGGAAAATGTAATAATTCTAACCTTGTACTTAACTAATAGATAAAACAAAAATGGATCAAACCAAGAGGAATTTGAACAATATGCTTACTAAACTTTATTTAATAGTAGATCTGTATATTTAGTGTTGAAGCCAACAATCAGAGAAAACAAACTCTTCTCAAATGCTTGTGAAGTAGTTATAAAATTTGTCTTAATGAATGTTATGTTATTGAGAAGTCTCAACAATTTTTAATAAATTGATATCATACAGACCAATATTTACTGACTACAATTACTTAACATTAGTAATAAGTGAAAACTAACTATTGTGGTGATCATTTCACAGTGTTACACATAGCACACACATTGTACACCTTAAATATGTATAAATTTTATTTGTCAATTATACCTCAAAAAAAGCTGAAGAAAAATAAAATACAAAAATACTCCAAAAATAAATTAGACATAAGTGGTAAAATGATATTTAATAAAGACTCTTTCTATATTAGGAAGTTAAAAATACATAAATAATTGAATAATTAAATAATGACTAGATGAAACAATCAAAATGAAAATTAAATAAAAAAAATTTTCCTGCATGGTAGTAAAACACTGCATATTAACATTAGATAAGTACAACTAAGTTGGTTAGATAAAAATGGATAGGCTTAGGCTTCCCTGGTGGCGCAGTGGTTGAGAGTCTGCCTGCCGATGCAGGGGGCGCGGGTTCGTGCCCCGGTCCAGGAGGATCTCACATGCCGCGGAGCGGCTGGGCCCATGAGCCATGGCCGCTGAGCCTGTGCATCCGGAGCCTGTGCTCCACAACGGGAGAGGCCAAAGCAGTGAGAGGCCCACGTACCACCACCCCCCAAAAATGTATAGCCTTTAATGCTTAGACTAGAAAATAAAGAAGACTGAAAATTAATGAGCTTATCCTCCCACTTAAGTAGTTAAAAAAACAACAAAGAGAACAGACCTAAATAAATTGGAAAGATAAATCTAATAAAGATATGAAGAGAAATTAATAAAATATAAAACAGATATTCAAAGAAAAAGAGCACTAAGCTAAAACAATGATTACTGAAGTACCTATAAGACAATAATACATTTTACAGGATGGAGAAACAACAATAAAAAAAAAAGAGAATGAAAATACAAATACTGTCAAGAATTAAAATGGTAACATGACTACAGATATAGCAGAGATTTAAAGACAATAATCAAATATTATAAACAAACATATGCCAATATATCTGAAAACATGTGGAGTGGAAAAACTTCCCAGGAAATTGACTTCCCAAACCAACTCAAGAAGGAATGGAAACACTAAATAATCCTATAGGCCTTAAGTACATTGAATCAATTAACAGTCTCGCCATAAAAATAATACTGCTAAATATTCCTCACAGATGATCTTACAAGCAAATTCTATTATTTATATGGAAGAAACTCATCTCATCGTGAACAAATTATTTACAGAATGGAAATAGTGGGACTGCGCCCAGCTTATGAGGCTACTGATAATCTTGATTGAAAGCCAAGTAAAGAAATAGGAAAATTGTACATGCAAGATAGGTGAAATCATTAAAAAATTAGTCAAATAGAATGCAACAGTATATAAAACATATATTACAGTCTGACCTAAAAAGCGTGTCTCATTTAATGTTACATATTCTATGTAATTTCCTTATTAAAAGACTAAAAAACAAAAATGCTTTGATCTTTTCCAGAGTTTAAAAGAAAATTCAACATCCATTTATGATAAAAATTTTTAACAAACCAGGACCAGGGTAGAACTTCCATCTCATTGTCAAAGGTAAACATCATTGTTAATTGTCCTAAACATTCCTTTAAACCTAAGAAAAGGACAAAGATGCCTAACGTCACTTTTGGTAAATCATAGTGAAGATCCTCCACAGTGTAGAAAGATAATAAAAGGCAGAAGCATTGGAAAGAAAGAACAATACATCAGTCGCTAGCATGCTTAGTAAAAATACAACAAAAGATGTGCAAATTATTTATAAAGTTATTGAAAACAATTAAGGATATACTCCATATTAAAATATTAGTTTTCTCTATATTAATTGAAAGAATCAATGCAGTTCCACTCAAAATTCAAACAGAGTTTTTCATGAAATTTGTCAAGCTGATTTAAAATTTTATATAGACAAGCAAGAAGACAAGAATAGCCATAATACTCCTGAGGAAGAAAACAAGGTGGAAAATTTGTTCTTGCAGTTATCAAGACTAATTATAAAGTTATGATAATTGAGATAGTGTGGAGTTAACAAATAGATCAGTGGAATAGAATATAAAATATAGAACCAAATCCAAGTATATACTGAATCTTACTATGTGACAGAAGTGGCATTGCAAGGAAATACGTTAGGATGGACTATTTAACAACTGGTTGAGAAAAAGTTGTAATTCTTGTAGAAAAAATAATAAAGTTGGAGCTGTACCTCATACCATAGACAAAAAAAAGTTCAGGTGGATTGAAAGTTTAAGTGTAAATGACAAAATGTAGTAGATTTACAAGAAAATTTGAGACTATGTTTACAGCCTCGAAGTATTTCTTAAACAAGATAAACAAAGCGAAACCAAAATAGAAAGAATTAATATACTTTACTACATTAAAATTAAAAAATTCTGCTCTTCCAAAGACACATAAAAATAAAGTGAAAAGGTAAGTCATAGTCATAAATCAGCAGAAACTGAAAACTACAAAAGGAGGATTTTTTTTGTATATAAAACTACAAATCTAAAATTATTCAACAGAAAATAACAAAATATATACACAGGGATTTCAGAGAAGAGAAAGCAAAAATTTTTAATAAACATAGTAAAAGAGACTCAGGATTACCTGTAATAAAAAATGCAGGGCTTCCCTGGTGGCGCAGTGGTTGAGAGTCCACCTGCCAATGCAGGGGACACGGGTTCGTGCCCCGGTCCGGGAGGATCCCACATGACACGGAGCGGCTGGGCCCGTGAGCCATGGCCGCTGGACCTGCGCGTCCGGAGCCTGTGCTCTGCAACGGGAGAGGCCACAACAGTGAGAGGCCCACGTACCGAAAAAAAAAAAAAAAGAAAAAAAAAAAGCAAATCACATCTATATTGACATATTCTTTTATATCCAAATGGCGAAAACCGCAATGAACTTTCAATATGGAAAAATAAATATAAAGGAAAATGGACTCAATCATCAGGTAAGCAGGGCCAAAAAGAGAGAAAGCAAGGGTCAACCAAATAAAATAATTCATCTTCCTGAGAAATAAAAAGAAATGCTAGACATCCAAAAAAAACCAACCAAACAAACAAAATTAACAGGAGTTAAGAATGCATTTGATGGGCTTATTTAGACTGGACACAGCTGAGGAAAGAATCTCTGAGCTTGAGGATATCTTAATCAAAACTTCTAACACTAAAAAGCAACGAGGAAAAAGACTGGAAAACATGACAGAATATCCAAGATCTATGGCACAACCACAAAAGATATAACTTATGCATAATGGTAGTACCAGAAAGAAGACAGAGAGAAAGAAAGAGTTGAGCAGAACACCATGCACCAATTACTAATCCGTGGGGAGGACTCCAACTATGTAGAGAATAGCAAAGACCATCACTATACCAGCCACCAGGAGTAGAAGGAAAATGATATACATTAGAAATTTATAACTACATAAAGAAAGGAAGGGCATAGGGGAACGAATAAATAACGTAAAATGAAATATTTTATTTTTCTTATCCTTAATCGATTTAAAAGGTAACGGTTTATTCAAAGTAATAATAACAACAATGTATTATGTAGGCATGTAACCCTTCTCATGGAGTTAAATTACTTTTTGTTCCTTAACCTGGGCAAAGCTGTTTTGCTTAAAAGGCATTTTCCAGATGGGAGGCATCCAAAAAATCAGTCTTCTTTCTAGGAAATTTCTAACTGTGGTTAACAGTTTAAGCAGACAATTTAAACAATTTCACATGCATGTTATTCTGAGTCATGTATAACCTAACACTGGCTTTACTGCCAATCAAAATGACAACTGCAAATTCATTCATGAACTTGATCTGAGAAGAGAAATCCCTACAGATGATTTAAGTAAAGGGAGAGTAGAGAAGAAAATGAAATTTGTAGAAACTAGGTGTTACTGTCCATTATGGTTGCTAAAATTACTAGCAGGTCCTCAGAGAAGTGAGTGAAACGTTTCCCAGGCACTGGCTAATAACTTGGAAGGATGTAAGTTGAGATTAGAAAGAGAGTTTAGGTCCATATGACAAATATGTGTGAGCTAGAGAGGCACATTTTCTCATCTAGAAACAAACAAATAAATAAAAAAAACACCTGAATAGAAATTTTAATAGAAAACCTTGAACTTTTGGAAAATTGGTCTGTCTGTCACACTTCATATATGATTAAGGTAGGAGTTTTTTGCTTGCCTCAGGGAGTAAAAGGGCTATTGGGTTTACCTAATGAGATTTCATGGAAATAGATGGATTCAAAGGAGAATAATTACTCTAATATTTTTACACTTTTCAATGCTTAAGATTAAGGAAAGGAAAGATTAAGGAAATCTTAAGATTAGGATTAAGGAAATTACCTATCCGTATATACATGTTCCTCAGTGTGGCCCTTTTAAAAATTTAGAACACTAGTAAAAGACTGCACCTTCAAAGAAATGTATACATTTCTGAAGCACAGTACTTGGAACCCAGTAGGGAGTGAGTCAATATATGCTGGAGTGAGGGAACAAGAAGGAAAAGATGAAGGGGTATGAGGATAAAAGAAAATGAGGAGAGAAAGAAAATAGGAGACTCTCTTACAGTACCAGTTCTGAAGTTGCTAGATAATATATTACTGAATTTTAGGTTTAAATTTTAGCATTTAATACATCCAAAGGGATATAAAGAATATTATATCAAGTACCCATGTAGTTACCAACTAGCTCAAGAAAATACTTGCCAATACTGTTAAATCTCCTTCACAAACCTTTCCTGTACACAAACCAGCTATGCTCTAGAAGTAACCATTATCCTAACATTGTTATTTAGCATTATAATGAATTTCTTTATAGTTTTCTAAATATATATGTATCCCTAAGTAATACATAGTGTTGTTTTGAATACTTAAATCTTTATATATAATTGGTTTCAATGTGCAACTTCAGTTTTCTTTCCATTCAACATTGTTTGTGAGATTTATCTATATTCATTCCTTCCTGCATGGTATGAATATACCATCTATTTCTCCATTCTCCTGCTATAGACATTTAAATGGTTTTTCTCTCCCTTCCTTCCTTCCTTCTTTCCTTCCTTCCTTCTTTCCTTTGTTCATTCCTTCCTTCCCTCCTTTCCTTCCTTCCTTTCTCCCTCCCTGTTTCCTTCCTTCCTTCAGAATGCTATTTTACACATTATCCCAAGTGATGGCGCCAGTTCCCCATTCTACTGTAATGTATAGACATTCCTGATGCTTCCCTACTTTTCCAATGTTTGAAATATGGCAGCTTTAAAAATTTTTGCCAACATGGTTATTATGAAATGGTATTTCATTGTGACCCTAATCTATTTTTTTCTTAATTATTAGTAAAGTGGAATATCTTTTCATGTGTTTATTGGCTTCTTTTTGTGAATTGTTAATGCATTGTTTTTGCTTTTTACTGTTTCAGGAAGTTTAAAAATATATTTTAGATATATGTACAGTGTATTATACATACATATGTGTTAATATAAAAAATAATTTTCCCTCCAATTTTTAGGCTCTTTTTCCACTTTTGTGATGTGCTTTAATGAAAATAATTTTACATTTTAATGCAATCAACATACAGATAAACTCATCACCCAGATTGTCATCCCTGTTATGCTCTGTACATCCTACTGAGATGTATAGTCTGTTCAATCTATAACATTTTTACTGTTTCTCCTTCTTATGCCTTGCCTACAGCCTTCATTGTCTTGCCCTTTAGAGTACAAGTCTGAAAAATCTGAACTCTAAATGAATTCAATTTTCTTTGTACTCAGCATTTACACTGGGACTCGTAACACAGTGGAGAAAAAAGCACACAGCCATGATGCCTAACCCACTAGAACTCAATCCTTTCCCTCTTCTGCTCTCCTATGTAGCTCTTTCCTGCTGCTTCTTAAATTCAAAACACTCTCTTATCCATCTTCACTCTCAGCCTATGTCCTTCCTTATTTCACCAAGAATATAGAAAAAATTGGAATAAAGATGCCACATAGTTCCTCCACCCCAGTACCCAGTTAACATAAGCTATGTCCATAGAGCCTACATCACTCCTATAACTATGTCACTCCCCTATCTAAAACTAAACCCTTCACTGGGTTCCCTCCCATCTCATCTGCTCAATTTTCTTTCCAGCATTCCTCCCCTTTTTCTTCTGTGCACAGCAGCCTCCTCTCTCTATTGGATTATTACTATCATCGTATAAATAAGTAATAATTTTTAGAAAGAAACCTCTCTGGCCTCCACTTCCTTTCCAGCTAACACCACTGTAGCACTCCATTTCTTATCTCTCTCTTCTAACTAAACACTCAGAAAAGCTGTGTACAATTGCTTCTCTGATTCTCTGATTTTATTCTCCTCTTTTAAGGTTTTTATTTTGAAAAATTCAAACATACACAAATATAGAGAGAATAGGATAATTAAATCCTATATTCTTATCACCCAGATTTAACAATTATTTGCCTTACTATCTACATCTACACTTTTTTCTTTCTTTCTTTCTTTCTTTCTTTCTTTCTTTCTTTCTTTCTTTCTTTCTTTCTTTCTTCTTTCCTTCCTTCCTTCTTTCCTTCCTTCCTTCCTCGCTTCCTTCCTTCGCTGAAGTACATAAAAGCAAATTTCAGACACCATGTTATTTTTCTTCTCTAGTCAGTCTTTGGAGTTCAATACTTCACCATATCAGCTATTGTCAAGGTCAACTATGACCTCTACCTGGCTAAGTCCAATGGTCAGTTCTCACTTCCTCTCATACTTGGTTCATCAGCACCATTTAGTAAACTTGATCACCTGCCTCGTTGAAACATTTCCCTCACTTGTGCTGCAGTGTACCTTACTGCTTTGGTTTTTCTCCTATTACACTGAACACTTCTCTTCAGTTTCATTTGGTGGCCTCTCTATCTATAAATGGTAGAGGCCTTGAGATTTACTTTCTTGGCTTCTTTTGTTCTTTGCATAGATTCATTCCTGGATAATCTAATCCAATATTCTGGGTTTAAGTGCTGTCTAAACATATAATGATTTTCATAGTTACATCCCCAGATGAGTCCTCTTCTAAGCCTGACTCATATGTCCAACTACTTTCTTGCCTGTATCACTAAGGTGTCTAACAGGCATGTCGATTTTAATGTCCCAAAATGGACCTAGAATCTTTTCACCTCCTCTTAGCGAACCTCATCCTCTAAACTGGATCACTATAGCAGATAAAGTGATCCTAGAATATAAGAGAATATGTATATTCTCTCTATATAATCTATAAGCTGTATCACATCACTCTTTAGCTCTACATGTTTTTTTTTTTATTCCCATCAGAGTAAAAGACAAAGTCTTACAAGGTTTATAAGTAAGGTGAGCATATGTTTATCTTCCAAACAAGAACACTTTGAGGAGTGAAAGGATTAAAACTAATTAAGGTAATATGATTTTAAAATACTCACTTATGAGTAGACAAATTAAATTAATTTCATTTGTAGACATAAAATGATCATATTCAAGAATTATTTCAAAACAAAAATGTTCTCCCCAAACAGTGTTTGTTAAAGCAATATTTGAAAACTAAACATCTCACTTAAAAATGAACATAATGTGAATAATTATTCTTGGTACGTTTTCACATACTTTAATCATGGTTTAGTCATAATTATCTCTAATATTATGTCACTGGTAATTTTTTTAAGTGTATATTTTACCATGGGTTTATTAACTTTATTTAAAAAATTTTTTTCAAATGTTCTTCAAATTTGCATTATACGGCTAATTTAAAAGTAATGAATCTTTCAATGTGTTCTAGTTTGCAAGCTGTCAATAATTTCAATTTGCTAAAATCTTCAGATATGAAATTTGGAAGGGACTCCCATTTCTTGAATAATTTAACTATTTCTATTTTCTTGTTTTGAAAAAAATACATCAACATTTAGGGTATTCTTTAAAAAAATGTTCAACACCATTGTAGCACATATAGCTAGATTGACAAAGCAGTTGTTCAAAGAGCCAAAATTTTCAAAATATTATTGATGTGGACAGCAAAAGAATAAGTTAGTCTCAGAGAGAATGTATTTTTTAAAATTTAACATTAACTTAATCAGAAAAGGTTTTATAGTTAATCTATATACATGTATATGTTTGTAAATTTTGACAACTATAGCTATTGTTTTTATTTATAGGACACTGCTGTTTGTTTAGATGCAAATGAAAATTATACGTGCATGATAACCAATTTAAGAATATCTATATATTTTTAACTTATAAGAAAACTGGTAGAATTATGCTGTTATTCTTCAATATTTGTATTTGTTTTATCACTGTAGTGCTAAAATTTCTAACTTAATTAAGAAAAGTATTCATAAGAATGTCAGATATCTAACTTTCGACAGAATCAACTTTCAATAATTTTATTTTTACCCCACGAATTGTACAAAAAATTTAAATCATTATTGGAGTTAAATTAAAATTTTTTGAAACATCAGACGACACTAGTATGAAACTGGGATCTTTTAACTATTTCTGAAATTCTTCTACTAAAGGAGGCAATATATCACTGCCCTTTTCATATGTGCACAAGAGAAGTAAATAATTAAAAAAAAAACTTGTATCTAAAAGAAAAGCCACACTTAGAATGACATGTAAATGTATCTTCTACAGTTACAACCTCTAAGTCATCATCTTGTGTGAACTTTTTTTAAAAAAGAAAAACACTTATGTTTAAAGTAAAGGATCTCCAGCAGATTTTTCTTCTGATTTTCATGTGGTCAGTGATATTATGGCCCCATGGAAGATGGAAAATATTGACAGAGTAATAAGAGCAGGGTTGCTGTAAAAATAATACAAATGTTTATAAATGTGGTAGCTTCAGAGATAGCGTAAGTCAGTCTATGAATGAATGCCCAAATGAAACTTTTTATTTAGGATCTAAAAATGTGGCTGTCATTGAATATCATGTTCTTCTATAAGGCCATCATTATAAGAAGAACGATTTTATTCTACTGGACTGAATATTAAATAAAGAAAAGAAAAAGAAAAAAGAAACCAGGGTCAAATCAAGGTTTATGTATGTCCTGATAATTGTAATTATAGCTCATTCTTATACAGCATATGTTGTGTGTAAGGCACTGTTCAAAATAATTTAGATATATGAATACGTGTAATTTTTACAACAACCCTGTGAAGGGGGAGTTTTTATTATTACCATTTGCAAAGAAGAAAACTGACAGCAGAGATGTTATATAACATGTCTAAGATTACATGGCTAAAAGGTGGAAGGCTTGCATTAAACCTTGGTGCTATGGATTGAACTGTGTCTTCCCCAAATTCATATGTTGTAGCCCTAACACCCAATGAGACCATATTTGGATGTAAGGCCTTTAGGAGGTAATTAATATTAAATGAGGTCATAAGAATAGGGCTCTAATCTAATGGGATTGGTATCCTTATAAGAGGAGGAGATACCAGAGAGCATTCTCTCTCTCTTTCTCTGCCATGTGAGGACATAGCAAGAAGGTGGTCTTCTGCAAAACAGGAGGGGAGCTCTCACCAGGAACCGAATTAGCCAGCACCTTGATCTTAGATTTCTGAGTCTCCAGACTATGAGAAATACATTTCTGTTGTTTAAGCCACCCAGTCCATGGTATTTTGCTAGGGCAGCCTGAGCTGACTAGTCCACCAGACAACTTGGCACCAGAGTCTGTACCTCTTAATGATGAAAACTCCAGGTGAAAAAATGACTTATCCAAGGCTTCTTAAACTTGTGTTCTGGTGTGCCCAGAGCAGCAGCATTAAATGAATATTCCCATACGTATTTGTTTCTTAGGGCTGCCATAACAAAGTATCACAGACTGGGTAGCTTAAAATAAAAGAAGTGTATTATCTCACATCTTGGCAGGACTAGAAGTCTGAAATCAAATAGTCACCAGGGCCATGATCCCTCTGAAAGCTCTAGGGAAGAATTCTTCCTTGTCTTTTCCAGTTTCTGTTTACCTTGACTTATGGCAGTGTAACTCTAATTTCTGCCTCTGTTTTCACGTGATCTTCTTATATGCTTTTCTGTGTACCCTCTCCTCTTCTTACAAAGACACCAGTCACTGAAGTTAGGGCCAACCCTAATCCAGTAAGACCTTATCTGCATTTAGTTACATCTGCAAAGACACTATTTCCAAAAAAGTTCATGTTGCAAGGTTCTGGTTGGACATGAATTTGTGGGGACTCTAGTCGACCCATCACCAGATTTCTGGGAAGCCTAGATTTAGGTTAAAAAATCACTTGAAATCTTCTCTCTAGGAAACCAGGAAAGGGACAGCTGTAAACGACCCATTTCCCTCTCTTTCTTCCTCTCTCTGGATTAGCCATTTTGAAAGATTAAGGTGAATTGTAGGCTCCCCGCCGTCCCTCCCCCCACCGCAAACAAAAAATTAACTTCTTTCAAATTTCCTGTCTTTTGAAGAAGGGATTGTAGGATTTAGAGCTATGTATGTGGTCTGAAGAGAGCTCATTTCAGAGTTAATTTAGAATTAGAATTTCAGACTTAATTTAGAATCTAGTACATGTGAACCTCAGACTATTTTAACTCTTAAGCAATTAGTGTTGGAAAAGCTGAGTGAACTTTAGAAAACTAATATTTAGGCTTGTTACTGAGTTTTTCTCTTCCTGGTGAATAATTAAAACTGTAACTGTTATTTATGGGAAATCATTCTGAAAGAGTTGTCATCTATACTTTTCATAATTGGAGTGGAATAAACACATATACATTGCTATTGCACGTCTTTTATTTATTTTGTTAGTTCCTAGATATAAGAAGAGCAAAGTACAAGAAACTAACTTTAGAACAATTAAGAATTTTAAAAGATTTTGAAAAAATAAAGGACACTTAGGGGCTAAGGGAAAAGATCTTCTGTAATTTATGGACATTGAATTATAGATTTGAACATAATACTTCAAAATATCTGTGTTGGTTAATATTTTGAATTTTGGAACGTGGTGAGGATGGATAAAAATCACAATGGCAGACCAAAAAAAACTCAAAGCAAAATGTAATAGTAAATTGTTCCAGATGGGCAAAGCCAAGACATAGGTCCATTAGTAGATGATGTTAGGTAATAGCTTTCTTTGAACAGCTTGCTTGGTAAAACTGGGAAGCACTTTCCACTGTATGGAGCTGTGGTTTACATGAAAGTTCAAAGAAGACTTCTGGAAGTGGAGCATGGAGAATTATTAGAACCTTGACCTCTCTTGCTCCACTGAAGTTTAGTATAAAAAGAAAAAAGCCTGATTTTCTACAGTGAATCCAGACAATGACAGAATATTGGAAAGAAAAAAGAAGGCTCCAAGAGGAGCCCAGTCTGAAGAGAGGAAGAGTGTGGCCGGGTGGCCGGACAGCAGCAGTGCTGGCCCATCAGAGGGGAGTGCCAGAGTGGGGCATAGGGAGTAGCTGATGTGGGAGCCTCTTCAGATCCAGGTTTTTCTCTGGGGAAATGGACAGGTGTGTGAACTGAAAGTGCTGTGCCACTGAAGAGTATAATTTCAGAACCAGGTAGCTTTGTTGTGGTTAGTCTCTGATTGGATGTAAGTGATGAGAGCACATCCTTCTCTTTGACCTATGAATCCTTGGAGGCAGAATGTTTTGCATATGGGAGGACTGCTGGCACTTTTAGATGGGCTCTCAAAGACTCTAAATATCTGGCTCCACTATTAGCAATGACAGTCCACTGTGGGTAATGGTGGCAGGCTATGAGGTTGCAGGCAATCAAACCACCTGGTGGAGGGTGGGACACCATCAATTATAAGTACCTTGTGGAGTTCAGCCTTGAGTGATGCCATTGGCAACAGGGGAGCTCTGAAAGGAACTTATTTATGACAGAATGTAAGCAGCTCTGAAGACTTGTGTAAATATTTATATGGAGAGTGAATTCTGGAAAAAATGGAAATTATTACAAGTAAAGGGATAGGGGCTTCAAGATACTATAATCTAAATATAACTATAAATGGCCTCTCACTTTTGCCATTGGGCTAGTGAGACATGAGGAGGTTCTCAGTGACAAAACTGCCCATATTAAGGCAGTGCCAAGGTGGTTAAGAGCTCAGAAGTTGGAAACAGGCTTCTTGTGTTTTGAGCCTGTCTGTCCTATATACTAGCTTTGTCTTTGTTACTTTAGAAAGGAACATTAATCTCTCTATGCCTCATTTTCCTTATCTGCAAACAGTAGCGCCTCACTCATTAGATTGTAAGTTTCAAGGTCCCAAATTATTCTTAAGTACTTAACACAGTGCCTGGCCCACATGCTATATGTGTAGTTAGATAAGAGTCAATCAAGGAAATGGAAGTGAACAAGGAGTTATATTTGTGTTTCTAAAAATAAGAGGGTGAGAGACTGAATTTGTTAGCATTTCAGGGGCACTGTTCATCTCCTCAGCGAGCATGATTGAACACCTCCCGTGGGTCAGACAATTGCTTAATTGCGACCCTCAAGCAATAAGCTCCAGCAATGGGTGAAACAATCAAAGAGGGGCACTGGATATCTATTGTCTTCAATTAATCAGAAGGATTGCCACTGGACCTCAGGCAAGCCTGAATATTTATCCACCAAGGTAAAAACATGCAGCCTTCTGGCCTAAGGATGACTCTAACGGCTGTCCCAGACCCTCCTCTGAGGATGCTTAGGGCATTGCTAGATACTGAGAAGCAGTAGTGTAGTGATATTAGAAATCGGATATAGTGCCAGACAAAAGAAATGCCTGTGTTATAGGGTCATTGTGAGCATTAAGTAAAGAGACACATGTACAAAGCCTAATAAATAGGCACATTGTGGCTCCTGTTATTCGGAAGTTGCATCTCTCAAATAATACTCTGCTGTTTCTCCAAGAACCTCAGTATCAATCCAATATACGACATCATTGACAAAGGCTTTTGGGAGGCAGCAAAGCATAATGACTCGATATTAGGACTCTGGACATATTCCTGTATTCAAATCCCAGTTCCTTTACTTACTAGCTGTGTGACTGAGGGCAGAGTCTATGCTCCAGGTTCATCATCTGTAAGTGGGAACAATGACAGTTCTTACTCCACCGCATCATTGAAAAGATTCAATGTATTAATACATGGGAAATCCTCAGGACATTACCTGGTGCACAGTAAGTGACCTTAGTAGATATTAAGCACTGTCATTAATATAAGAGTGCAACAAAACACCAGAAAAAGAAATAGCATCAGGAAAAATTCCACAGAAGGAATAAGAGAGTGATGAAGTCAGATTTGCCTTTTCTGTAAAAGCATGGTTAGAAGAATCTGTTCTCCACGGATCATTGCTACCAATGGCTCTAGTGTGACGAGATGCAGAAAAAGGCTAGAGTAAGGATTCTGATTGTAGCAGTAAAGTTAAAGCAGGAAGCTCGTGAAGGATCTCCTAAATATATGAGATTCTGAGTTAAGGGCAGTGAGCTTATTTAAAGCCCTCCTAGCTTGTGGGTCTAAAATCCAGTCTCCTTACCAAGGCCCATGATGTCCTATTTGATCTGCTGGCCTGCCCAGTCCTCCAACCTCATTTCCCACTCTCCCCACCCGCATTACTCACTGCACTCCTGCCTCTTCTTTTCCTCAAATATCCCAAATTCTCAACTCATTCCAGTCCCCGACTTTTGCATTTGAAATTGCCTCTGCCTAAAATGCTCTAGGCTCTCCTGACTGGCTTCAGGTCACCACTCAGGTCAGCATTCCCTGGTCGCCGATTTGAAAGTACCCAGCAGACTCTAGTCAGCTTTCATCTCCCCACTTGTTTTCTTCTTTGTACTTAGCACTGTGTAAAACTATAGTGTGTACTTGCTTCCTTGTGTAGTAAAAACATGGACTTGGTCTCAACCACTATTTTTTTTTCTGTTCCTGGAACAGTGCATGTCATACAGTAGGAGATCAACAACTATTTGTTTTGTATGAAAAATATTCTGGCTGCTCAGCAGAACGGGGCTGGAATTTAAAGACAGAATATCTTTAGAGCCTGTGGCTGAATGGGGCTGACAAAGTCAGGGAGAGGCATTTTCAGGTCTTCTCACTTCCAAAGAAGTTTCCTGTCTATTCATGAGGTTGTTTTGGTTCATCTTAAAATGTGGGTGCAAACCTGTAATCTTCCAGATATACTTTGGATGAACGTGGCAGGTTTATCTCCATTCTTTCTCTGCTTTCCATTCATATTTTAAAATTCAAGACTAAAACAGCATTAATTAAGCAGGTGGATTAAAAAAATAAGAATTTGGAACCTGTCTGAGTTTTATGGATTTTTAGCATTTTTTTAATGCAGTATTTCAAATTCATGGATAGCAGATTGGCCTATTCAACAAATGATGCTGAGAAAACTAGTTAGCCTTTGGGGGTAAAATGTAATGAAAATCCATACCTCACTAAAATCAATTTCAGATAGAGCAATGCATGTAATATTAAAAAGTAAGATTTTGACAACAGTTGAAGAAAATAGAAGTGACTGTTTCAGAATTTCTGATAGAGGACAACTTTTCTATGCATGCCGTAAAGCCAGAAACTATAAAGGAAGTGGTTGACCTACAAAACATTAAAAGTTTCTATAAGGAACAATAAGTCCTATAAACAAAATTAAGAGACATTTGACAAACTGGAAAGATTTACTATATTTCCTTAATGTATTTATGGTTTTTTTTTTTTTTTTTTTGGTACGTGGGCCTCTCACTGTTGTGGCCTCTCCCGCTGTGGAGAACAGGCTTCGGACGCGCAGGCTCAGCGGCCATGGCTCACGGGCCCAGCCGCTCCGCAGCATGTGGGATCTTCCCGGACCAGGGCACGAACCCGTGTCCCCTGCATCAGCAGGTGGACTCTCAACCCCTGCGCCACCAGGGAAACCCCTCCTTAATGTATTTAGAGATGTATTTACACACACACACACACACACACACATCACGTAGAAGGACACCTAATCTTCCTAAGGCAGATGGCACTGGTGGCCCCATCCATTAGTCATCTTTCTTCCTTCTCATTTCTTCTTTGCCAGTGTAGTCAAGTTCTCACCATAGAGGCTGAACTGTCCCCCAAACCATGCTTTGAAGCATCCCTGCAGCTAGGACAGGATCATGTGAGCATGTGACTCAGTTATGGTTAGTGGGATTTGAGTTGACGTCTGCTGGCCTCCTAAGATGTACTTTTTCTCTGTGAAAGAGGCTCAGAATAAGAAACTTTTCTTTTTAACTAGATATTGTTATGTCTACCTGGGAGCAGGATTTTGCTACATTTGAGGGATAAGCCAAAAGTTTCAAGTCTGAAGACCAACCTCATATGCTAAGAAATTTAACTTCATATTTAATTTGAAAAGTAATTAATCATGCCAAAAGTTGAACATGATTTTATAATTTATCATTTTTTTAAGTGTCCATATCATCTTTCTTTTCTAATCTAGAAGCCTAGGCAGGTTACATCTATCAATAGCCTTTGAAGTATTTTTTTGTTTTTAAATCATGAATCTGTCAAATATTTGAATTAACTCTCATTCTGAAGGCTTAGCAACTGAGTCAACTGTCTGTGCATATGTACAGTGTGTATAGTTGACAGTCTTAGCATTTTCTAACAGCCAAGCCACATCATATGCAGTGTTCCGGGCATCTGGGATCCCTACTAACCAGGGTAAATGATAAAATAAGACCCATTGTCTTCAACAAGATAGCTGTTGTATCTAACTCTGCACACTTCTGATCTCTGTTTTAATCAGTTAGAGGTCCCAGTTGTCTGCTTCTGTGCTCCGGCCCATCTGTGCTCTGATATTCCATATTTCCTATAATACTCTGTACTACTTTGTCTTTGGGCTGCAGTCCTGCATCTTCTAAACCATGCATATCCTCTGGAGTTGCTCCTCCATAATTGGAAACCCCTACCATATCCTCAATGGATATCTCAGTGTCCCCTCCATCGTCTTGTCTTTTTTTTTTTTTTACGACTTTATTGGAGTATAATTGCTTCACAATGGTGTATTAGTTTCTGCTTTATAACAAAGTGAATCAGTCATACATATACATCTGTTCCCATATCCCTTCCCTCTTGCATCTCCCTACCTCCCACCCTCCCTATCCCACCCCTACAGGCGGTCACAAAGCACCGAGCTGATCTCCCTGTGCTATGCGGCTGCTTCCCACTAGCTATCTCCCTTACGTTTGGTAGTGTATATATGTCCATGCCTCTCTTTTGCTTTGTCACAGCTTACCCTTCCCCCTCCCCATATCCTCAAGTCCATTCTCAAGTAGGTCTGTGTTTTTATTCCTGTTTTACCCCTAGGTTCTTCATGACATTTTTTTTTTCATAAATTCCATATATATGTGTTAGCATACGGTATTTGTCTTTCTCTTTCTGACTTACTTCACTCTGTATGACAGACTCTAGGTCTCTCCACCTCATTACAAATAACTCAATTTCGTTTCTTTTTATGGCTGAGTAATATTCCATTGTATATATGTGCCACATCTTCTTTATCCATTCATCTGTTGATGGACACTTAGGTTGTTTCCATCTCTGAGCTACTGTAAATAGAGCTGCAATGAACAATTTGGTACATGACTCTTTTTGAATTATGGTTTTCTCAGGGTATATGCCCAGTAGAGGGATTGCTGGGTCATATGGTGGTTCTATTTGTAGTTTTTTAAGGAACCTCCATACTGTTCTCCATAGTGGCTGTACCAATTCACATTCCCACCAGCAGTGCAAGAGTGTTCCCTTTTCTCCACACCCTCTCCAACATTTATTGTTTCTAGATTTTTTGATGATGGCCATTCTGACTGGTGTGAGATGATATCACATTGTAGTTTTGATTTGCATTGCTCTAATGATTAATGATGTTGAGCATTCTTTCATGTGTTTTTTGGCAGTCTGTATATCTTCTTTGGAGAAATGTCTATTTAGGTCTTCTGCTCATTTTTGGATTGGGTTGTTTGTTTTTTTGTTATTGAGCTGCATGAGCTGCTTATAAATTTTGGAGATTAATCCTTTGTCAGTTGCTTCATTTGCAAATATTTTCTCCCATTCTGAGGATTGTCTTTTGGTCTTGTTTATGGTTTCCTTTGCTGTGCAAAAGATTTTAAGTTTCATTAGGTCCCATTTTTTAATTTTTGTTTATATTTCCATTTCTCTGGGAGGTGGGTCAAAAAGGATCTTGCTGTGATTTATGTCAGAGTGTTCTGTCTATGTTTTCCTCTAAGAGTTTGATAGTGTCTGGCCTTACATTTAGGCATGATACTATACATAGAGTATCCTAAAGATGCTACCAGAAACCTACTAGAGCTAATCAATGAATTTGGTAAAGTAGCAGGATACAAAATTAATGCACAGAAATCTCTGGCATTCCTATACACTAATGATGAAAAATCTGAAAATAAAATCAAGAAAACACTCCCACTTACCATTGCAACAAAAAGAATAAAATATCTAGGAATAAACCTACCTAAGGAGACAAAAGACCTGTATGCAGAAAATTGTAAGACACTGATGAAAGAAATTAAAGATGATACAAATAGATGGAGAGATATACCATGTTCTTGGATTGGAAGAATCAACATTGTGAAAATGACTCTACTACCCAAAGCAATCTACAGATTCAATTCAATCCCTATCAAACTACCACTGGCATTTTTCACAGAACTAGAACAAAAAAATTCACAATTTGTATGGAAACACAAAAGACCCCGAATAGCAAAAGCAATCTTGAGAACAAAAAATGGAGCTGGAGGAATCAGGCTCCTTGACTTCAGACTATAGTACAAAGCGACAGTACTCAAAACAGTATGGTACTGGCACAGAAACAGGAAGATAGATCAATGAAACAGGATAGAAAGCCCAGAGATAAACCCACGCACATATGGTCACCTTATTTTGATAAAGGAGGCAGGAATGTACAGTGGAGAATGGACAGCCTCTTCTATAAGTGGTGCTGGGAAAACTGGACAGGGACATGTAAAAGTATGAGATTAGATCACTCCCTAACACCATACACAAAAATGAGCTCAAAATGGATTAAAGACCTAAATGTAAGGCCATCATCTTGTCTTAACAGAGAATGGTCTCCTTCCTGTGGACACTACTTCTGCCCTTTTCTGTTTACTCTCCCTCACCCAATATAACTCATGACCAGGAATTAAGCTTTGATGTCCCCATTTATCTCCATTATTATTTCCAGTCCATTATTCTTCTACTCTCTTGTAATGAAATTCTTTTTTCTCAAGTCAATGTATTGAAAACTGTGTTGCCTAGTTTACTGTCATCATTTTATGTATCTTTGCTGCTCACAGGATGAAACTTCAGTGTTCTGACTTCTCAGTGTTCTGACCTCTTCAGCTCTAATGGCTTTCTCTTTTACTTCACTTTAACAATCCACTCCAGGGGTTGTCCATCACCTCCGATTTCTTCCTCTAAAATAAGTAATTCAAGCCTTACATTCATTACCATGTCCTCTTATATGTTTAGCTTATTAATTCAACATTCCTTTTTTTCAACTATTCAATACCATTCACATATTACTTATCCATTCTTACCCATTCATTCCTTCATTTGTCAACAGCTACCTTTCATGCCTTGTCATCTGGGTTAAATCTATGATTCACCATTTCAACAACACTCTTGCCAGTGTCTTAAACTTCTTTTTTCTCTGTTTTTTTTCCCCCTCATCATATTCACCTGGAAAAGCTCTCAATTCCAATCAGCTTAACTGTTTAACTTTTCCTGCTTTCACTGTATTAGCCATTAGCTGCTCCTAGTTTCATGCCTTCTCTTACTTCCCCTCTTAAAAGTTTTTTATCCAAATTTCTCAACATAATACCCTTAAATTTCCCATTTACTTCCCTCCAATTTACTTATTTATTTAGTTCTGTCAGTATTCTGATCTCATCCTTCTACCAAAACACTACATGTTAAGACCACAAATGATACCCATCTTCCTAAATTTTTCAGACAATATCAGTAATTTACTTGAACTTCCATCAGGATCCTGTGCTTTAGACTCACACTTCCTGAAAGAACTCTCTTTTTTGGTTTCCATGTCACAATATGTTTTCACTTCATTCTTCTCAGGTCACTTATCCTGTTTGTTTTTGGGGGTTCATTCTTCTCTACTTACCCAGTGAACACTGACATTGCCAGGGTCAGTATTAAGTAATCTTCTCTTCTAATTTTACACTATACACTATAACCTATATCACTAAAACCTATGGATTAACTTTTTCTCAATATGAAAATGACTCAGAAATATATGTCTCTTACATATATTTAAGATTTACTTACCTCCCATAGTTGCTTACAAGTATATTCAACTGCTAGCTGATATTTCTTTTGGTTGTGGTAAAAGCACCTTAAATGAAACATGGCTAAAACTAAACAAATGATTTCTACCCATCTCTCCAAGAAAACAAACAAAAATGCATACAACACAGGTCCTCTTCTAGTGACACAACCATCTGTTTAGTTGTATGCATTAGAAACTCTCCAAGTCCCATATATAATCAATTCCTATCAGTTTCAATTTCCACAAATCTAGGATACCAGCATTGCTCTCCAGGAATGTTATTCTGGTGTCATAACCCCCTCCCTCCCTCCTTCTATCTTGCAACCATCCCACCCAACATAGTTTCCACATAAACCCAGTATGTAAACTCACTCTTTAAAGCAATGGCTTTCTCATACACTGATTAAAAAAATATTGAAGTGATCTACAATTATATTGTGTGTCTATTCAATATCTCCTTTTCAGCTTCATTGTACACCTGTCTTCCAAAAAGAATGAGTCAAGGTTGACTAAAAGATTTGGCCTGAGAAAATTTTAGGATGGCACTGACATTTCCTGAGACAGAGAAGAGAGTACAAGGGGCAGGTGTTATCATTATTATTTTGTGGTTGTTGTTATTGTTTGTAGTGGTGGAAATTTTTTGGGAAATACCTATTAAACATCAAAATGGAGTTGTTAGGCGATTTGATAGAGGATTTGGGCAATTAAGGAAGAAGGTGACAGTGGATATATTAATTTGGGAGTCATTTCATGAAATTACCTGTGAAGTGAATATTAATAGAGAATAGGCTCAAAGACTGAGCTCTCAAACAGGGAAACAATTTGGAATATGGATGAAAGGAAGGATCCAGCAAAGAATCAAAAATAAAGAGTGGTCAGTGTGATAGGAGCAAAAAAAGAGTGGTAGAGTCCCAGAAGTTAAGCGAAGAAAGAATGAGTAACTGTGCCCAAAGATGCTGATTCAAGTAAGTTGAGGACTGGGTTTCCCAATATGAGGGTCACTGATGACCTCTATAATTGCAGTTTCAAGGGAATAGTAGTGGTAATACCTCGGTTAGATGGGCTCAAGAGAAGTGAGACGTGAGGAAGTAGAATAAACAAATAATGAATTTCCACTGAAGAAGAGCTATGATTGACTTTTCTCAACCACCTATGTTCGTAATAATAAGATACAATAGACTCTCAATAATTATTTGTTTAAAAAATGAATTAAGTGGTTAAAATAAGTGAAGAAAATGTTATTATAAACAAAATTATGTAAATTCATGGTTGTTTCTTAGCAATGACTTAAGTCATAAATTTTAAATTCCAGTTTTCTTTATGTCTAGTACATAGGTAGATAGGATCCTTTTTTAAATTATTATAAAGGAAAATTGACTTTTTACTTTGGCTTACAGTTACATGAATTTTTAAGACATGTATGGTTTCCACCCATACCAGGATACAAAACAGATACTTCATCCCAAATAACTCCATTGTGTTATCACATTGTATTCACACCTTCCCTTCATCCATTTGCATTGGCAACTACTGATCTGTTCTCGATCACTATAATTTTGTCTCTTTAAAAATGCTATTGTATAAGGAATCATTCAGTATTTAGCCATTTAAGACTGGCTTCTCTCTTCAGTTATTGAGAGTCACCTGAATTATTGTGTGTAACAATAGTTTTCTCATATTTGTGGCTGAGTAGTACTCCATTGTATAACCTCTGTACCATGGTTTGTTTAACCATTCACCAGTTGAAGGATTTTTGGGTTATTTATAGATTTTGACTTGTTAGTTAGTAGATAGTCTCTTTTGTATAACTTCTATATCATTAAGTTCCATGTAGTATCACTAAGAAATATTATTATAGGAAAGAATAATTAAAGGAAGTTTTTTTAATGTTTTAATAAATATTTTATAAAGCTATATAAAAATGACACTTTTTTCTCCTAAAAGAAAAGCTATTTTAAATTCTGTCAGTTTGCACCATGATCATATTTAACAATTTGTGACTCTGCAGGCACAAAATGATCTTGAGGTTAAAATAGTGTTTTAAGACCAATAGAGAGAAAACAATAAATATTCTGCATTACAGATGATACCTAAAATATTATTTCTTTACCTCCCTTCAAAGGCTTTGAGACTTTTTGTATGAGTACATATGTAATTCTTTTCACATAAAAAAATTGCTTCAAGGGCTTCCCTGGTGGCGCAGTGGTTGAGAGTCCGCCTGCTGATGCAGGGGACGCGGGTTCGTGCCCCGGTCCGGGAAGATCCCACATGCTGCGGAGCGGCTGGGCCTGTGAGCCATGGCCGCTGAGCCTGCACGTCCGGAGCCTGTGCTCCGCAACGGGACAGGCCACAACAGTGAGAGGCCCGCGTACCGCAAAAAAACCCCAAACAAACAAAAAACAGTGGGTTGTTTCTTCATGAATCTTACATTTTTTTGTAGTTGCGATAGCTTTTTATTTAATTGTATTTCATACACCTTAGAAAAGGTGTAAAATATAACTTATTTAAATACAAATAAAACCCAACCTATTTTGGAAGACTTTTTTTAATGTCAAGACAACACTGGAGGTTGAAAGCTCTTGGGATACAGCACAGTAGAGTGGAAATCAATCATTCATTTAACTCAATATAATAATATCCTCTTGTGATTTTGCTTACAAGTTGATATGGAGACAGTGATATCCACCTAGGATCCTCACTTTTCCAGTCAGTTTCAGAAATGGCTATGGGAGAACTGGAGAGACATGCTACAGCTAGATGACATGGAAGAAAAGTAGGCTTTATCTATTAAGGTGGCTTTTTTTGTACCCAATGAATTATAAGGCTAGGCAAACATATATAATCACACACACAATAAAGACGAGTGTTGTATAATGATAGAGATGTATAATGTAGACACATCCACTGGGCGTTAAACCACTGTTCTTACTGTCTCTTAAACCAGTTTGAATTGGTAAAGGCTTGAAGTCCGTTTCCTTGTTCTTCATCCATAAAAGTTGAAGACAGGGCAATCTGTTTTCATGAGGTGCATTAGTGGAAATATAATCCATTTTAATGCACGGCTAAAGCACATCTAGAAAACCATATCCCCACATTCCTAAGTGTGATGTAAAAGGATGCTCAGGGCTACCGTGTCCTCAGGATGTGTGTGTGGAACCACCACTAGTGTTTAATAGAAGCTGGGCATGTGCATCAAGAAGATAATATTATAGTATCTGAGAATGTGGTAAGAGCTATATAATATTAGGGCTTTTCTTGGACAATAGACATAAAAATGATTGAAATCCTGGTTTAAGGAAAAGAAAGTATTCACTTTAACTGTCTTCTTTGGTGGTATTTATAGGAATAGCTTTTATACTTCTCCAACAGCTTTCCTAACTGTGGAAAAAATAAGTCATTTCAGTATGATGCAGCCTAATCTATAAACCCTTAGCCTGTAACTGTTCCACATACCATTGAAATATAAATAATCATCTGGCTGGAATTTGGAAGAGCAGTCAAGGGGGCCTACCTAAAATTTGCTTTAAATAGAGGACAGAATTAAAAGATTCTTTCATGTGTCTTTGTGCATATGTTTGTGCATATATGTGTGGAATGATTCTATGGCACATTACAATATGGGAGTAAAGCAATCAATGATCTAATTCAAATAAGAAATGTTTCATTTTCTAGGTATTGATTGGCTTAAAGAGACTGCCTTTTCAAAGTTGTTGGCTTAAAAAAATTAAAACACTGCTTCAATCCTCTCTTAAATTTCCTCTTTCCGGTCCTAGGGAGATAAAAATACTTTATTTAAAAAAAAATCCTAATAAGCCTGTGATTGATTAAATTTGAAGATTTTTAAAAATTCAAATGATCTTTCCACAATTATTATTAAGCTTTGTGTGATGAGGCTTAGTGGCCTCCATTAAATTTTTTAAGTCGACTCTTCCAGATCCTAACATTCAAATTCAATAAGCACTCCTTGTTTGAAGTAGAACTGTATTTCCCATGGACTGTTTCCTTAAATGAGATCTCTAAATAAAAAAGAGTGTTTTCCCTCATTCTTCCTCTTAGGAAGTACTGGGTGGGAAGTCCGGGCTGGGAAGCCTTATAAGCTGTAATGTCCCGACGTTGAACTGCTTATTGGAGAATTCATTATACTCAACTGAGAGGGCATGACCTTTCAGCAATCGTGTCTTTAGATACTTCACATGCTTTGTTAGCAGCTGTATTGTTAAATTTAGATAAATCAGCCCTTGCTTGTACTGAGGATTGTGTCTTTGCAGTTTACTCTATATCAAGTTCAAGATAATTAATTTTTTAAAATTTAATTTTCTGTCTTAAACACTATATGGGCTCTTTTTTTTAAAAAATATTTTTATTTTTAAAATTTTTTTAACATCTTTATTGGCGTATAATTGCTCTACAATGGTGTGTTAGTTTCTGCTTTATAACAAAGTGAATCAGTTATACATATACATATATCCCCATATCTCTTCCCTCATGCATCTCCCTCCTTCCCACCCTCCCCATCCCACCCTTCTAGGTGGTCACAAAACACCAAGCTGATCTCCCTGTGCTATGCGGCTGCTTCCCACTAGCTATCTATTGTACATTTGGTAGTATACATTTGGTAGTATAAAGTCCATGCCACTCTCTCACATTGTCCCAGCTTACCCTTTCCCCTCCCAGTGTCCTCAAGTCCATTCTCTAGTAGGTCTGCATCTTTATTCCCATCTTGCCCCTAGGTTCTTCATGACCATTTTGTTTTGTTTTGTTTTTTAGATTCCACATATACGTATTAGCATATGGCATTTGTTTTTGTCTTTCTGACTTACTTCACTCTGTATGACAGACTCTAGGTCCATCCACCTCACTACAATTAACTCAATTTCATTCCTTTTTATGGCTGAGTAATATTCCATTGTAGATATGTGCCACATTTTCTTTATCAATTCATCTCTCGATGGACATTTAGGTTGCTTCCATGTCCTGGCTATTGTAAATAGAGCTGCAATGAACATTGTGGTACATGACTCTTTTTGAATTATGGTTTTCTCAGGGTATATGCCCGGTAGTGGGATTGCTGGGTTGTATGGTAGTTCTATTTTTAGTTTTTTAAGGACCCTCCATCCTGTTCTCCATAGTGGCTGTATCAATTTACATTCCCACCAACAGTGCAAGAGGGTTCCCTTTCCTCCACACCTTCCCCAGAATTTATTGTTTGTAGATTTTTTGATGATGGCCATTCTGACCGGTGTGAGGTGAAAATGTATCCATCAAAAATATGCTAAATTTTGAGTGTAACAACAACAACAACAAAATCACATTTGCATCAGTCTCACATCTATTCATTCTTCCTATGGTTGATTCCTTCCAATTTTTTCTCCCTTTATCCTTACAAACAACAACCTTTTTTTCTTTGACTGGTTCTCTTTTCTTCTTCTTCTTCTTCATTAAGAAAAAAAAATTCGTTTATTTTCCTTTGTGGCTATTAGGAGACTCCCTCAGCTAATTGTTTCTTGGCTTGGAAAACATAGGTTCGTTCGATTTAGGAATCTTTTGCTTTTAAAGATTTTTCCAGGAGGTGGCACTAAAACACTGTAAAAAGATTGAGTCACAACTCTCAGTTTTAAAATATCACCTGGAAAAAAATCTCTGATGGGTCGTGAGGTTGGTACATGTAAAGAGGGTATGGTTGCAAACAAAGAACATTTTACACTTGAAAAATCTTAACACTCCATAGATTTAAACTACTACCAACAATTTAGCCAAACGTCCTCATCTGTATGAAAGAAATCAATATTCATAAAGAAATAACAGGAGTTTGTATGAATGTGTTTGTCTCTTTTGGGGAGAATTAATTGAGACAATCTTTGTCTCCAAAGAGTCTGCTAAGTGTTGTGTAAAATACTATGTTAAATCTGCATAAAATCAGAATTTAAAAATGTATTTATTAGTATCCATATGATTATGTTCTCATTTCGACACAAGGGAATCAGTGCACATACTCTAACGCCTATTAGTATTAATGCGAATTATATGTGTAAATCCCCAAGTCCCAGTGCATTGAGATGAAAATCTTCAGAAGGATTTTAAAATCTGTATTTGTATTGCTTTTGGTTGTGAGGAAACTAGAAGTGTGGGAGTTGGTCTTATATCTTTAAACTTAGTAGGGATAAGTTGCACCTGAAACAACAGACTGAAATGTTATTTATTCCAGTTAAACTTTCAGTTTTAGTGGGATGATCAATTCAGAGCCAAAAACTAGAGAGGTTTCTCGGATTGCCAACTCATAATTCTGGAACTCAGCCATCCCCAAAGAGCTACCACAGCTGTTCCCATAGTAGCAGAGGTTGCTCCTGGGTCTGATTTCCAAGAAGAAATATCTTCCTTTCCATGCCAGTGTGAGCATGAAAAACAGCATAGCTTTCCTGTCCCGCCCAAAGCCTATCTCTGCAGTTCCTTCTGCCTCACTCAGCGGGGCTGCTCAGTCTCTCTGGCACCTGTGGCTCCCAGGATCTTCAGAACGCCACCTGGATTTGTGCTGGTCCCCAGTGACCCTGTAGAAGTAGGTTCTCTCCAGAACGTTCCAGGCCCAGGCAGCCGAGGAGGAATGTCAGCTGCACTGCAGCAACCAGCTCTTCCTGACAGACACTTCTGCTTTGGCACTGAACCAGGAAATTGAGGAGAGGGTTTTGACAGCTGGGAGATCTCCAGCCCTACAGACCTAGAAGATTCTTGTGTCAGGAAAGAAACCCTTCCATGCAGGCATGCAAAGAGCCAGCCAGTCTTTTTCTCAACTGACAGTCTTTCCCGGCTCTTCTTTTCTGAGCTTTGCCCTGCCTAGATGACTAATAATAAGGCCAATCGCTTGAAGAATCTGTGTGGTCTGCATGCAGATGCATTCTCTACCTCCCGTGGTCCCAGAGACTTTCTGGTCTTAGGAAAAAGCCCTTCTGTTCTTGAGAATATACTTCCAGTAACAGAAGGCTTCAGTTTTCCCTCACTGGATGAGTTGATTAGCCAATATTTAGTGAGTACTGACGATGTGGCCAGCATTGTTTTATGCTGATTATGTGAGGGACAGGAGAAAATATTCTTTTTCCATTTTTTCAACCCTCTTGCTTCTGACTACCTGTTTTTGAAGTAAAATAGCCTTTTCTTTTCTTTCCTCTTCTAGGTTGGCTGTGTCTACCATTCCTAGCTCTGCTTGCTGTATTTGCCAAGGTGATAGCTGTCACAAATCTACTGGCCTTTTGTATTTAATGAGTGGGTTTTAAAAGGCATCATTAGAGACAGTGCATACTATAGATAGATAATTCCCTCTGGTTTTAGGAAAAGATGAAAATAAGTCTTTTATGTTAGCCTGAAAACTCACTCTCCTTTATATTTTGTTGGTTTTTAATTCCTAATGTAAAAGAAAATATGTTTTTTTCATTTCCATTTTCTTGCTCAGGACAGGATGGAGAAATGTAACACGGGTACCATGTGTTTAGTAATGATTTACTTCACTGATGGAGCAAATTGGTTGTTGACAATAGTTGACTGTTACTGCCTAATAAGGGAAAGAGGCTTTTATTGATTAAAAGACAAAAGTACTCAAAATGGGTTTTGTCCCTTTAAACGTATTGACTGTAAAATGAAGACCTTGCACTTTTTAAATTTGAATTTAGTCTGATATTACAATTACTTTTATTATCACTCTATTCATGTTTTCTGAAAGGGCATACACATTTACTCACAGGAAAAAATGCTACCCCTTAGCAGATTCTTTGTTGAGGAGTACTTAAGCACACCCACATGCAAAGAAAAATTCAAAGCAAGAGATAAATGCACTCTAATTTTAAAGGGCATTCCGAGGTCATTGCTAAAAATGTTTGATTTGAAGTCAGTTCTTCCAAGTTGACTATAACAATATTACTTTAGGACAGGATCCTCCATCCACATCTCATTTACAGTAGTTAAATCCCTAATCCTCTAACACCAATTCAAATAACTGTCCACTTACTAGCTTCACGCTTTGGGTCACTATTCAGTGAGAAGTGACAGGCAGTGAAACAGAGGGCTTAATGGCAGGTAGGTAATGGATGTCAAAGAAAGTCTGCATGACTTGTAAGTAACCAGAGTTTATAAATTATCTATTAAACAATTATTTTCTGAGCACTGTGCAAGGCAATGGGTGCAGTGGCTGAAATAATCACCATTCTCAAAAATTGTCACTGTTCTCAAGACACTCAGGGTCTGGCAACACAGGCTGATAGAGAGGAAAGTACAGGAGCTAATAATTGCCATAAACCAGGTGATTCTAAACATCCCATACCTGCTAAACACCTAATATACACCATCTTGCTAATCTTCACAACCACCTTATGAAATATATATTATCTGAATTTTACCAAGGAGACAATTAAGGCTCAGGGAGATTATGTTAGATGGCTAATGTGTATACTTTATTAAGTGACATCATTTGAACCCAGGATCGTCAGGCTCCTGAAAATGAGGCCTTTCTCCCCACTTTGCTATCTTCATCTCTTGGGAATACAAATGATCAAGTCAAATTTTCTGCCAGGAACACAGGTGAACAGGCAAGACTTCACAGAGAAGACATCTATTGGGACTGGGGGATATATTTTCTTGGCACACTGAATTAGCTAATTTAAAAAAAGAAGTGTTGGGGAGTTGCTAGGTAGTTTATATTTTATTCCAAGTTGGGAAAATACCTTGTTTCAAGGCTTTGTTTTTGTATATATTCTTTATGGGGTGGATCACATTGTAGGCAATTTGGAGAAAATGTTTATAGTTATACAGGCTGAAAATCTGGTCCTTCCCCAACACATATTTTAATGTATAGCAAAACAGCCACCATATAGTCCTGCTGTTCATGAAGTAAAGTTTGATTCTGGGACATAAACAGGAGTGTAACTATAGGAAACATGAGTTAAGCCTCTCAGAGTTTTCAGTATTTGTAAAGCTTTTTATAGAGCCTCCTGTTTAGAGCTGACCAAAGCAATTTAAGCAGATACATGGAACCTGGAGAGAATCCAGAAGAGGGAGTCTGGAATAATGTAAAGATTCCCCAGTCTGCCTCGTGTAAGAAAATAATTCAGTTCAACAAACACTCATGCGCAAGGGACCCCAGAGGAAAACATAGCCCAAGAGGACTGGATCCACATCTGTTGTATTAATTAATATGTCCACAGTTCTTTGCCCAGTTCTGGGTACATAGTAGCACCTCGGTCCATATGTGATGAATTGAATCAAGGGCCTTAGAATCTAGGGATGCAAACCTAAGACCACAATCCAAGGAGCAGGAGAAAAGTGCTCTACTAAATGTACCAGGAAGAAGGGAAGAAAGTCATTCACTCTGACTAGATAATTATTGAAGGCTTCATGGAGGAGTCTAGTGTTTGAGACAGGCTTTGGACTATGGGGGAGCTTTCTATAGGACAAAGAGGGAATGGGCATTTCTGGATATTGGGTCAGTCTGTCAAAAGACATAACTGTAAGAGAGTTTATGCTGTACTGATAGAACACAGCATGGTAGAGCTGTAATATAAAGTTCATGGGGAACATGAAACAGAGGAAACAAGACTGAAATTAAGTCGATGTCAGGCTACAAAAGGCTTGAATGTCATGGTAGGGATTTTGTACTTTATTCTTTAGGCAGTGGAGAAAATGAGAGTTAACATTTATTGAACTATGGTTATCAAATTTAATAATAGGTAAATATGCAATTTACAAACATTATCTTACTTAATCCTCAAAACCTAGCTGAGGCTTAGTAGAGAGTTGAAGTAATATTCCCAAAGTCACCTATCTGGCTGATAGCATATCTGCCTGAATCTAGATCTGACTCCAGGGCCAGAACTATTAACTATTATATTAAGCTGCCTTTTGTCAAAAGCTTTTGGAGGAGGAAGTGATATGATTAGGACAATACCATTGCTTTGAAGTATGCATTAAAGATATGAGAGATTGGAAGTGAAACCACTTTTGTGAAACCAGTAAGATTATTGCCACAGTCCAAGCAAACTATCATTTAAAGCATAACTCCAAAAATGGCAGTTGAAGTGAAAATAGGGCCTGGATATAAAAGTAATGTCAAAAGTAATCTAAAAATGGCTCAAATAGTTTGAATTTGGTGATGTGGCTATTATTAGTGTTATTAATCAAAATATTCCAGTTCTTTCTGTTTCCAAACACATTAAGTGCACTTTGTGTCTTCCTGTAGTTGGATGGGGTCATGTGGTTAATTTGAGACAATAAGTTGTACATGGAAATGAAGTGTGTAATTTCTTGCCTGAAGTACTTAATCACCAATGTATGAACCTCCAGAGCTCTCTCTTTTCCTCTTATCATTGCAACTTGCAGTGTCTGAAAAGGTGTCTTCTCTTTCAGCCTGGTTCTTGAACTCTTACGCAGAGCAGAGAGCCTGTTGATCCATGAGAAGCATGATCTGTGAATGACAAAGAAACCTCTGTGCCTGTAAACCGCTGAAATTTTAGATTTATTTGTTACTACAGCAAACCTAGACTGTCTCGACTAATACAGGGGATGATGGAACTAGCTAACATTTGTTGAGTACTTACGATGTGATATGCTCTGTTCATTAATTATCTTATTTAGTTCTCAAAAGGAATCTATTAAGTAGTTATCATTATTATCCCTATATTTAGGTGAGGATCTGAGATGTATTGCTGTTAAGAGAGATTGGCTACAGGTTTCTTAGCTGAATACTCAAGCCAGAATTCCCCCCAGTGACCACATTTTGAATAACATCTTACCCTTTCATTGTGTTTTCTGCTCAGGATGACTGGAATAATGATTATGCAATATTAGTTGAAATAGAGGGATTAGGCTCCTTAAACATGTGTTGAGAAATTATTACATTTTAATATATTTTTTTAAGTAGAGTTGGAACTTTTGGAAGCAGAAGATTGGGCAATGTTATGTAAATATAACATTTGGGGGAAAATCAAAACTAGTGTGGTAGACAGAACAGTAGTCCCCACCCCAAGATGTCCATGTCTCAATACCCAGAATATTTGGATATGTGTTCTTACATAGAAAAGGATTTTGCAGGTGTGATTAAGTTAAAATCTTGAGATGGGAGATTATCCTGGAATTTCTGAGTGTGCCCAAATTAATCACAAAATTCTCTATGGGAAGGAAAGCAGATGTGATGATGGAAGCAAGCAGAGGTCTTGGAGTCAGAAAAAGATTGGAAGATGCACAAGTGCCAGCTTTCAAGGTAGAGGAAGGGGCTGTGAGCCAAGGAAAGCAGATGGCCTCTAGAAGCTGGAAAAGGCAAGGAAACGAATTTTCCTCTAAACCCTACAAAAGGAATGCAGCTCTGTCAACCCATTTTGGACTTCTGACTCCAGTACTCTAAGATAATAAATCTCTGTTGTTTTAAGCCACTAAGTTTGTACTAAGTTATTAGAGTAGTGATGGGAAACTAATACAACAATAGTAGTAGATTTAGGGATTCATCTAAAGTAACATGATAGTTGATGCTGGGCAGGTGGTGAGATTGTCCAGATAAGGAACGTAAAGTGAAATAAGAAGGACTAAATACTGGACTTGGAACAATTATAAATTCTCTTCAAGGGGAACACAAGGGAGGAAGATACAGTCAATATCAAGATAGAAAATAGGCAGCTCTACAGGAGGAGAGCCAGAAGTGGGATAGTTATAGATCTGCTGTGAGTTTGGTGCTGCCATCTCTGGAAGGAATGGTGAAATTGATTCATAGGCCAATCATAACAATAAAAAACTAAGAAAAATAAGACATACTTGTATGGAGCTCTGACCCAGCCAACTCAGAACTACTACTACTACTACTACTACTACGACTACTACTAACACCAACAATAAAAACAGCAACATATGATTGACAGTTTACCATATGCTGGGCACTGTTCTAAGTGCTTTACATTTGTTTATACTTCTAAACACTGCAACAACCCACTAAGGTATGCACTACTGTTAGATTGGTTTTGTAAATGAGGAAATTATTTATGACAAAGCAGAATTTTAAATGAAAAAGCTAAGAACCCAGGTAGTCTGGAGAAACGTCTATATTTCCTAACCTCAATGCAGGTAGATATTTAAGAGAAATATGAATAAATAAAACCATTGTGATTTCAGTTCTTTGTTAATCCATTTAGTAGATTTTTTAAATACTTTTTGCACTTCCTTTTCTTTGTTTTTAAAGTAAACAATAATAGCGGTACCTATTTTGTATGGCCACTAGGAGGTGTACTATTCTGGACACTATTGGTTGCAAATGATAGAAACCCAACTCAGACAAACAGAAACTGCCCTCTCATTCCATGAAAATAAGAAAGGTGGACTTATTAGAACGGTTATGCGGTGGTCCTCAAATGGAAAGAGCATCACTCTTGGTAAGGAGAGAAACCCAACTATCTCTGGGGATCCCAGCAATTTGAGTGTCATCAAATTTTTTTCTCCTCATCCCTACATTCATCAGCATATAAAATTTGTCCTCTCCTACAGAAGAATGTCTCCCTCCATCCATTCAGTGGGGGAACATGGTATTTTGGACTTCTTGTGCTCTTCTCTGTCACCTTCATGAGTACAAACCCATGATTTGGCCCATGGATATTTCCCAAATCTTATTTTCTTCCAGTATACCGCTGGCTCCTCCAACCATTCATACTGTCTCCTTGTTGTTCCTTGGACCTACCAAACATGCTACCATTGCAAATCCTCTTCTGGAATTCTCCACCTCAAGATAGCAATAGTAATAGCCAATCATAGAGTAATTATTGTGTTTGGGTATGGTTCTGTGGACTTTACCTATAAATTAACACTCAGTGTCAAACCTCTGAGAAAGATACTGTTTTTATCCCCGTTATACAGATGAAGGAAACTAATTCATGGAAAGGTTTCTTAATCAATGTCACACACTGAATCAATAGCACAGCCAAATTCAAGCCCTAGAAACTTGGCTTCAGAGTCTTTACATTTTCATTCTCTCATTTCCTTCAGGATTCTGCTCAAAGCCCATCTCAAAGACCTGACCACCCTCTCTAATATAGTACCTCTGGGATTCTCCCTCTTTTATGTTCTATTTTCTTCTAAGCACTTTATCAGCACTTGACATTATATTATGTATTTATTGGCTGTTACCTGTATTCATCACTATCATATGAGTTCCATGAGAACAGCGGCTTGATCTGTTTGCTTAACTACCTGGCACATAGAAACATTCCAATATTGGTTGGACAAATTAAATTATTGAATTATTATGTGCTTAGTGTGTGCCAAGAACTATTCTAGATACTTAAAATGCATCAAAGATCCTTGATTTTGTGGAATTCACATTAGATGAGGATTTAGGGGAAGAAAACAAATAATAATTATAATGTAAAAGGAAGCTATAAAGTATGAAAGCAAATTATAATATAAAAGTAAATTTTATAATATAAAAGTAAATTGTAAAAGCAAAATTTTTTACTTCCTGGATCAGGGCACGAACCCGTGTCCCCTGTATCGGCAGGCAGACTCTCAACCACTGCATCACCAGGGAAGCCCTGTGTTTCTTTATTCCTATGCTCATCTCCATGACCTCAGTCTCTAGCCCTCATGCTCCCAAGTCCAGCTTGCTTACATATTGCAATATATTCCTAGTGGTTCCCTTTGCTTTTCTGTTACCTAGCTTCAAGATTCAGCAGTGCTGCTTGATAAATCTTCCTAAAGTATCACTTTCGTGAGGCCAATGTGTTAGTTAGGCTTCTAGAACCAAAGAATGGAGTTTTGCTCTGATCACCTTACATACAAGGAGGTTATTGGAGGCAATTGTCTTCTCTCTTGGTCTCCCATATGGACTATATGGTTTCATGATATGCTTCTGACTACAAGTTTCCTCTTTCTAACTCTTTCTCTCCCCTGAAGAGTCCTTTATGCAGTCAGTCTGTTTGCCTTAACTAATAATAATCATCATCATTCACAGTGGGCAGATTCTCTATCCCTGGGCTGCGTACCCACTCTGACCCAGTTAGTTATCAGCTCAGTGCCAAGAATTGTCCATCTTTGCTTCCTGAGCCACAGCCTCTGGCTGAGGGCACCTGTAACTTTCCAGCTCAAGAACCTAAAGTGACTCTCTGTTATGACCATAAAAATGTTTAAACTTTCTCTCTCTGGATTTCGGTTTCCCTGATAACAGGATGCTTCCCTAACTTTTCAATTTTATTGCTGACTACTCTAATGTGTGCTCACTGCCATAGTGAGACCAGTTTCCTTCAAGTGCTTCCACATACTGTGCATGGTCCCACCTCTACACCCTAGTCCGTAATGCTTATTCCGCAAAAGCCATGCACCTTCCCTCTATTGACACCTTACTCATTTAGCTACAGCTCACTCATTCTATAAGAATCATGTGCTATCACCTTTATCCAGCCTCTTCAAGGATTTTGTCCTATGTTGATTTTCCCTTTTTGTCATCTTTTTGAACATTATAGGTACTGTCCTATTATCTATGACTTATTATTCAGGTTGTTTATTTCATGTGTATTTTACACAATACTTTGTTCTCTAATTGGCTTCTTTGTGTCATATTGGCTAGCACTGTCCTCCTGTGTGGTAGGGCCATATACCACTGTGCATTGTGACATAGTGCCCAGCCCAGTTCTAGACACATAATTGGTGCTCATTGTTGTAAAGACAATGTGAAACTGAATAAGCAATCGTTAAACAGGAAATTCCCTAAATGATTGCTACAAGGGTGATGATTAGCAACATTATCCAGAAAATATCACATATTTGGTAAACGGGAAACTTCTTTTCTGTATGAATTAATCATTGAGTGATTCTTTTTAATTAAAAAAGGGGGATTTTTTGGGCTTCCCTGGTGGCGCCGTGGTTGAGAGTCCGCCCGCCGATGCAGGGGACATGTGTTCGTGCTCCGGTCCGGGAAGAACCCACATGCCGTGGAGCGGCTGGGCCCGTGAGCCATGGCTGCTGAGCCTGCACGTCCGGAGCCTGTGCTCCACAATAGGAGAGGCCACAACAGTGAGAGGTCCATGTACCGCAAAAAAAAAAAAAAAAAAAAAAAGAAAGGGGATTTAAAAAATCTTTCTTCATAACCTCAAAAACAAACAAAAAAATCTCGATCTGATTCAAGTCCAGAAACTAGAGAGTTCTTTGAATGAAGTAGAGGACTTAGCTCATGGAAAAGAAATAGGGAGAAAAAGGCATTTAAGGCAGAGAAAATGGCTTAAATAGAAGCATGGAAACAAGGACATTCATGATTTGGTCTGGAGTTCAATTTTACTGAAGCAGCATAATTCCCACCTCTAGACTGGATGGTAAGGAATTTATCCTGCGCAACTTTGTATCTTCAGTGTTTAACACAGTAGCTGGCATATGGTATGTCCTCACTAAATATTTGTTGCAAGATGACTCAGGTTAGAATGAAGAAGAATTTAAAAAATGAAGAGAAATTATTCTACAGAGCATCCTGAGTGAATGCAAAACATACATAGAAGTATAAAGGAATGTGTACATATTGTTCAATATTATAACTACCATTGACTAGTAATGAAAGTCAACTGATCATTTGAGAGCAAGCAATTAAAAAGACTTAATAATGAAGGCACTAAAGCAAATTTTGGTTCTTCTAGCACCAAATGCTATGGAGTGAGATTTCTACCAGGTATACAGAAAATGAACAATAGATTTGTGACATGCATAAGTAAAAAGTAACCAGGTTTAATTGATTCAAAAAATACAAAGATTTTCTTTCGGTTTTCCTCGTGAAAAAAAACTTTTTTTTTTCTTACCAGTTTCTAAGTGAGCAAATTGACATTGTAATTCATGTTGTTGTACTCAAAGTTGCTTTGTTAATTTGTGCCTTGGTCATGTATATAAGAATTTCTTTTGTTCTATATGTTTCTTTTCACATTAACTTTTTCGATTGAATTTTATTCCTTGTTAAAGATTTTCTTTCAAGTATTCTTATACATAGGTGACAGAGTAGGTGGATTTACTCAAATCAGCAGGGCTTTTTCAGCACAGGTACTGGAAACTCAATTTAAATACCATGAGTAAAAAACTTGGGTAACCTGGAAGTCAAGGTTGGATCTAGATTCATGCACATTAAAATCTCAGGCTCTAATGATGGTATCAGGCCTTTATCTTCACCCCATGACTCTGCTTCTTGCTGTGTATCAGTTTGTATTTTTTCTACTCCAGATGAGCTTTTCACATGTGGTTGCTAAGGAGGTTTCTAGTGGGTCCAATTCTCCATGTTTCCAGCTTAATAGAACTAGAGGACATAGATATTCTCTCTCTAATGTTTGTCTTCAGAAAAGACCAATTGGTCCAACAAGGCATGTAGTTCCCGTGAATGATTTGCAAAGTTGGGTTTTATGATTAGTTTGATTTTGGTCATATCCCTTCCCTCCCTGACTCCCTCACCTTCAGTGGCCAGGGTGTGCTGGGCACCCCATGTAATAGCACTGCAAGATTACAGGTATTGAAGGGAGAATTCTCAGAAAGAAAGTGATGTTGGCCATTCAACATGACTACAATTATGACCTAATAGTGGAGATTATGTTTTCTAGATTGGAAACAATGAGGTAAGCAGCACATATCGACATAGAACATCATCTTAACAAAATTTATTTTTGCCTTATGATCATTTTTAAGACTGTATCCTACAAAGATGACTGCAACAAATCTATCCCATGTGTTTTCTTCAATATGATCTTATCACTTTCTGATCAAGAGGTGAAGTCTAACTCTTTCCCTCTCCCCCAAATCTGGACTGTAGCTAACAGAAGATGGCAGAAGTGATGCTGCAGGGCTTCTGAAGCCAGGTTAAAAGCAGTATTGCATTTTCTGCCATGGTCTCTTGGAATGCTTCTGCTTGGGATGGTCTGTCTTAGAGCCCAGAAGCCACACTGGCTTGGCTGCATGTAGATGTTCTGATCGGCAGTCCTAGCTAAGCTTGGCTTTTGAGTCATCCCAGCCCAGGCACCAGCCATGCAAATAAATTAACTGTCTTGGAAGTGTATCCTATAGCCCCAGCTGTTTCAGCTCCCAGCCATTTGTGTCACTCGCAGAGGAAGCTCTAGACATAAAAGGGAAAAGAAAAGCCACACCACTGTGTCCTGATAGAATTTCTGACCCTAAATTAGGTGGCACAAAACAAAAAACAAACAAACAAACAGACACACCTCAGTTGTTTTATACTACTAAGTTTGGTTGGTTTGTTATGAAGCAACTAATAACTAGAGCATAATCCATGCTTTCAGTGCCCAGCGTGGGTTTTGGCAGAGGATAGAGAACATATTTTCCCCCTGACATCTGAAACACCATTACTCCAGATGAAAAACATAGTCTGAAAATAATACTATCAGAGACGGATTTAACTGATAATATAATGACGATCATGTACATTCTTTAAAAGAGGTGGATTCTGAGATCTTAAAGTCACTGAAAGATATTAATTAAGGGAGAGAAATGTAAAATAAAATCCAGGGATAGAGAGTTTAGTGATCAGCACCTAATTGGGATAATAAGAAATTGATGACTGAAATGTATGGAAGGCAATAGAGATGAATTTCAAACCTGGGTAATTTATTGGGGTCTTGAATGTTCTGCTAAGTTTAGCTTTAGATAAGGAATAATAGGAGGGTGTTAAAATATATTCTGTTTGAAAGTTACATACCCCAAATGGTAAATCTGTTATCATAACTGTGTTTCAGATGAGTTAGAGTGAGTAACAATCGCATGATATAGTAACGAGAGAGTCTGGTAGAAAACATGAAGAGCATGTAGAAATGGTGGAAGATAAATAGAATAATTGTGTGACCAATTATAGTTATGGGTTAATTATAAATTCTTGCTTCCTATAAATGATTAATCCCCCAATTAATTCCAGAACATGACTATAGTTTGTAGTGAGGGACAGCTGAGGAAAGAGGCTTATTTTGAGGGATTTTCAGGTGTTGGTGGTTAGTATAGAGATGTAATTTTCAAAAATAGCATTGGAAAAAATTTATTTTTATTTGGCATATTTGTGATCTTAGATTTTTCACTCTAGTCTTGTCAATCATAGGTCATAAACCACACTAACAGAATGTGTTGTACCTGATGTGTGTACTTTTGGTTTAGTACTCAAAACCCCAGTCACTAGCTATGGCATTTAGAGCAAGTAACATTCCTAGAATTTACTTTTAACATTGGGAAACTGTTATTTGATGATTTCATTGAGTTTGAGGAAGAATCAGATGAATAAATATATGTGGAAGTGTTTTTGTACACTATCAAATCATATACACATAAAAATTCTTGAGATGAAACTAGAGTAGATTAAAATGTTTCAGCTGTATCAAAGGAGTATGTTATAGGGTAAAGTCCCTGAGAGGTATATATACTGGGCTGGTGTCTTGGATTCTATGTGGGGCTACAAAGAGGAATGGTTCAGCCCAGACTGAAGATTGGGGAACACAACTGGATATTGGATCAGAATAGACTCATACTATAGGGCAAGGAGCCAGAAATGGGTGTGAAGTTAAGACCATGATAAGTCCAAAGGTGAGAAATGAGAAGTCAATGAGATGAATCAGAAAAACAGATTTGAATAGCCTGAAGGAAGGAAGTTAGAAAGATTTCAGTGGGTCTCCGTAGGAAGGGCAGAGACACTGGTATGTCAGTTTCCTCTCTCGACAGTTTCCTTTATTGATGGTCCTCTTGGTGTGGGGCTTCTTTGCCAAGGGTTTAATGGGGGCATTCTCACATAGGATTACTTAATTATTAAGGGCTTCATTCTTTCAGTTCTCAAAGTTGCTATACCTGATACTTTAACTTAGACAATTCCTATTCAGGTCTCAAGCTTAGACTCTGAAAGCTAAGGAATATAAAAACTGTTGTCCTAGTTTGCTCAGACTCCTCGTCATTGATGGTGCCTTCCAAATACGAGGGCAGGTGACACTAAAGCACCCTGTATAAAGCCTCTATTTTGTATCATGACTCCCAAATGTATCTACTATAATTTCCTTTTTTCTCTTTTGAAATCCTATTGCCTCAGAAGTTGTTTTACCACCTTGCCCTTCTTTGGATTGTTCATTCTATCAGCTTGGGTCTTCACCCTTTTTCTGACCTTAGAAAATGTCCAGCATTTTTTGATTCCATGCTCCAGAGCCAGAGGCCACCCTTGTTGTACTCAAGCATTTTAATTTAGTGTTTGTTGTCAGGGTCAAAACCTTAAAGAGATTATTAGTCAGCCAGGGCAATTACATATGCTGTTAGGTAGGTGTTAATGTGGTCACTTTTATTTCAGGTCAAACACGGAGGTTATCTCCTGTTTTCATATGTTATTTGAGTGATGGTGCAGAACTTTATCAGTACCAAGTAATGCTGTGTATTTGAAAGTAAACAGAGATTGCATGGTGGGTACAGCTTATAAATAAAGAATGCAAAACAAATCTTTTCCACTTGCAAATATAATTTCACTTTCTGACATAAGAATTGAATTATATTTCAAGGTGAATTTTTTTAAAATATTAAATGTTTAAAATAATATTTTCTATTTTAGAAGAAAAATTTTAGATTTACAGAAAAATTGTGAAGCTAGTACAGAGTTCCTGTATACCCAAGCCTAGTACATTTGTCACAATCAATGAACAAACACTGGTGCATTATTATTAAGTAAAGTTTTTAATTTATTCAGATTTCCTTAGTTTTTATCTAATATCCTTTTTCTGTTCTAGAATTCCATTGAGGGCACCACACTATATTTAGTTATTGTCTCCTTAGCTCCAGTGACTATGATAAATTCTCAAATTTTCCATGTTTTTGATGCCTTTGACAGTTTTGAGGCATTTTTGTAGAATGTCTTTCACTTGGGTTGTGACTATGTTTTTCTCATTATTAGACCGAGACTATGGCTTTGGGAATCCCCATGGAGGTGTTCTTTCAATAAAGGAGGTGATTCTTTAAATTTAGCTATCATTTCTCGCTTATAAACTGGTATTATTTCTTTGTGTGTTTGTTTTTCAGTGATCAGGTTACTGTATACAGGTCTCCTTATTCGTTTCCATTAGCATACAATACTTTTGGAGTGTCACCTCTTGAAAACGAATTTAACTAAAACCAAGATATCTGTCTTCATTTCAAGCATATTAGTGCCTGCAGTGCCACCAAAAGGCAATTATCACTCACTTTGAGATTTAGCTTATTGGAGACAGAGTGCTAAAGGAAGCAGGTTAATTTTTAGTCGTGGTTATTTTCCCTTTAAAAATGAGAGGTATAGGCTACGGCTAAGGGCTTCGTAATGATGTGTTCAGTGTTCACAGGCTGTGTTGCTTCTGTGGTTTCAGAGAAAAACACTTTTTGAACATGGGATTTTTCAGCCTTTCCCTATTATCTCAAGCTTCCCCTGCTGGGTCATCGGGTGATTATGTCTGATTCAGTAGTCTGTAATACTCTCATTGTACTTGGAAGTGTTGCATACAAATCATCCATTAAAAAGGTAGACAAGAAGATATCATTGAATGCTGTTTTCAGATTCGGTAGATGATTTTCAATTTTGTGTAGCTTCAGGGGAGGCATCCCTGCAAACTACTTTCCTTTAAAAATGTCTTTAACTTCCTCACTAATTCATAAATTCATTTTTCCTTAAACACAACTTCATTATTTCCCTTTCTCTTTTGTACACTGTCATAGTAAATCAGAGACTCAAAAGTTCTTTAATGTCATGGGTAGCACCATTTTATTTTTGAATCTGCCATTTTGTTGTGCAAAAGTTCCACAACTAGATCTGGGTGAGATGAAATATAGTCTTAGTGTACAATATGTTTTAGGTCATAGCTTTTTGAATCAGGTTGTCACAGAGAAAATAGGATGTAGTTTAAGTTTGGTCTCACTAAATATACCAAACTTTTGAAGTTGATTCCTTGTATATGTAAACTTGCTTCCTAATTTTTATGATATTAAATATTTGTCTTCTCTTATTTCTAGTCAGAGCACTATGTAGAAATATTATTCTGTAAATAGTATCAACTTCCTAGAGCAAAGCCAGAACTGGATACCATTATATAACCTTAAAAATACTTGAATATGGGTAAACAACAAGTTCTTACTGTATAGCACAGGGAACTATATTCATTATCCTATGATAAACCATAATGGAAAAGAATATAAGAAAAGAATGCATGTATATGTATAGCTGAATCACTTTGCTGTACAGCAGAAATTAACACACCATTGTAAATCAACTATACTTCAATAAAAAATTACTTGATTATGCATTCACTTACTAAATATTAATGAATTCACATTTGTTTAGAAAATGCTACATTCTTACTAGTTACACAATGATTAAATATAGAATAATAATTTAATACAAAATAATTTATGTGCCATTTTACAAAACGAAAATATGTTCATCTAAATTTTAGGATAATAGTTTTTTTTGAGAGCTAAATATTTGCAAGTATGTTCTAAACTTGAAGCTGCTTTGAAAGTTATCAAGTGAATGAAAGAAAAACAGTAGATTTTCACACTGACTTTGGATTTTACACTAATAACCTTGAAGTTTAATATTAAGATCAATGTATTTGTAAAGTTCATTTAGCTTGATATTTGCCTGTATATTGGCCAGGGAGAACTTTAACTAAATTACTCTCATTATGCCACAATAGGGAGTTGTCTGGGCTCTCCATCACCCAATCATTTGTTATGTTGTATGAGGGAGGTGTGCCCTTGGTTTGCTACTTAATAAAGCAACTGTGTCCTCTTTTGTTGTTGTTTTCACAGAAAAATTATTAACTACATTCCTGAATTAATTGAATGCAAAGGAATTTCATTTCACAACTGACAGGTACTTGACTTAGAGTTTATTGTCAAACAGAGTGTTACTCAATATTTCTGACCAACTCTACTGATGGAGTCAATAATTATGGATGAGTGACAGTGGAAGGATGCGGAAACTCTGTACTGTATCACATCAGTACTTCCCGATCTATGTTCTCTGTGGACTCTCAGATCTTGGTTAGAGTACTCAAGGGGAAGAAAGAAGGGTTCTGAGTATAAAAAGGTATAGCAAAATTACGTTAAGCTAGCATCAACATTTTTGTTTGCGTGTTTTTTAAAACAGCAGTAATTATTTTTTTAACATCTTTGTTGGAGTATAATTGTTTTACAATGGTGTGTTCGTTTCTGCTTTATAACAAAGTGAATCAGCTATAAATATACATATATCCCCATATCTCCTCCCTCTTGCATCTCTCTCCCACCCTCGCTATCCCACCCCTCTAGGTGGTCACAAACCACTGAGCTGATCAAAACAGCAGTAATTCTTAAAATATTTTATGTACTAAAAGAACTGACAGGCTGACTCAGTCAGTGGTAGAGTTGGGCAGTGGTTATGGGTAAACTATGCAGGATTTCTCAAAAATTTTTTTACTTATGGAATACCTATATTATTTTTTCAAATAGGCCTTATTAACTTTAATCAGAATACTGGTGTTTGGAATACTAGGATACAGTATGGGAAATACTGATATAGACATGGATTTTTAAAGCTACCTCTGGATTCAGATATAATAGCAAAACATAGTTACCTGGATCATATAATTTGGGACTTTTATGGCTTTTATTGTTTTCACTGAATTATTCTTTGGTGTGACTTCATTGGACTATATTCAAGGACACTTCAGGAAACAGTCCTATTGAGTTCTTTACTTTGTCTAATGAAAGGATACGTAGACATTAGCAAGAGCATAAAACTTACGGCAGATTATATTTTTCTAAAATGACCTCAATAATATTTCCCAATTCCATATGCTTTTATGCATGTGACTTTGTCACTCCATTAAAAGGTGGATTTATTTCTCCAACCCCATAAATCTGGGTGGGATTTGTGACTACTTTGGTAGAAGTAAACATTATGCCTTCAGAGGCCAGGTGGTAAGAAGCCTTTCAGCCTCTACCAGGGTCTTTTGGAATGTTTGCTTTGGGCATGCTCTCACAAAGATGCCAGAATCCATGCTGTGTGAAACCCAAATGACAAGGAGAGACCGTGAATGGTGTTTGGCTGGCAGCCCCTGTGAAATGGTAGTGGATGGCCATCTCAGATGGCTGTAGCCCCAGTGAACATCTGAGTGCAGTTTCACGAGAAACCCTGCATGAGAGCTACCCTACTGCATCCAATCAACCAACAACAATGTGAGAAACAAAAATAAATTATTTTTCTAAGGCACTAGGTTTTGGAGTGGTGTGGTTACACTGCAGCAGGTAACAGGACAGAACCTCAATGAATAAAGCACTCATGTTTTAACTCCATTTTATGGCTGTACCCTTATTTCTCCTTTGACTCAATTCTCATATGTGTTTTGCATTAAAATATCTAGTTTATATTTTATCCATGTTTGTAAAGTGCCTTAAAGTTATTTTGTAAAAAGGTTGAATGTACATAATTCTCCATGTATAAAATCACATCATGTCCAAGTCCAAAAGTATATATTAATCCACTTACCTTTTCTGAGATTTAAAAAGAAAACAGAAGGATGCTAAGAAACAGCATTATACTCTTGGTCTCAAGGAAATAGAGATTTGGTGAGCAAGAGTGAGCTTCCTATTCTATTTGTCCCAACAAGTAGAAAAGAAAAAGTATGGTTGTATAGAGTTATTCAGCTTATCCAAGCTATGCATGCAAATCTACTTGAGAAAAAAAAAATCACACAATGCTAAACAGGTCTTATACTTTAGCACATAAAAGAACAAAGAACTATGTTTCTGACCTCTGAGGCATTCTTTATCAGAATGATGAGGTATCAGGTGATGGTGACAGATAAAATAAAATGTCTGAATTCTTAAATTAGTAACTAATAGAATTCCTGGTTCATTTATCTCAAAAAATTTGCAACATCTAGTTTACTAAATATGGAAACTAGAAATTGCTTTTATATAATAACAAAGATATCTTATTGTTCAGGAAACAATGCAGAAAATTTAAATAGCATAAAAATAGGTAAAAACAAATGCATTTTACATATGACTACGAGGAATTTATTAAAGAATATTTCTTCCTTTCTACTGAAGATTCCTTTTTATTTTTTCTCAAGTATAAAAATAGCTCATTTGTTTTTGCCTTTAAAGAAATCAAGACTATGTTTTAAAGGAGCATGGTTTCTATAGTTTTACATTAGGCAAGAACAAATAAAATGACTGCAAATTGTCCTGCACAAAGAAGATGAAGTACCCAAATGATGCCAGTATGAATTTCTCGGTCTTTTATAGGAATATATGGAAAGTTGAGAATACCAAATTATCTTCAGGTATATGTAACTGTTTAAAAAAGAGATTATATTTTTCAAGTTCATATAAATGCTCATAGTATTTATACTTAAATAAAAATATATCAATGTGCCTTTGTACAGAAAAACATTTAATCAAATGTTTAATCAAATTGTGGGACATTTAGCCCTGCAGGGGCAGAGATTTTATATGTCCGGAGCAGTGCAGGGGCCTGGGCTGCACCAGTACTCCAAAGGGCGTGTCAGCAATGTTGAACATTTGAAATTCTCTAACATCCTACCAGCTTTAAAATGGAACTTCAGGTTTTGAATGAGGCAGGGTGGAGATGGAAAGGTAAGTTGGGAGGTGGTAGACAGTAAAGTGGTTACACTGTAGTAATTATCTTCCATATATTTGTTGATATAATTGTCATGACAACGTGACAAAGTAAGTCTTGTTGTTATCCTCATTTCCTAGACGAGAAACTGAATCACAGGGCATAACTAACAAGAGATCCCATATCTCACTACAGGTAGAAAAGGAATTCTAGCCCAGGCACTCTGACTGCAGAGAGACTGGCCACACCGCGTTGCCTTTTGGAAAGTAAAGTTCTAAGATGTGAGAGGTGGCTGTTTATTTACACATTCCTTTAGGAGAATTGGAGAGACTGATCTGAGTGGGAAGATCAAATTGGGGAGCATTTAGGTAGTTCTGCAGAGGAGTGGGTGGCACTTGAGAAACAAGAAGTGATGTTGTTTTGAATAATTACTTTCCTTACTCGGGTCATAGAAGGTCTCGCACAAAAGCCTCCTGCATCAGATTGAGTGGAAGATATAGTTGTCCTGATTGCCGAGTGGGCTGAAGTGACAGAATAAATGACCTAACTGGAGCTGTGTCGCTCTCCAGGAGCCAGATGCACAGAAAACCAGGGGAATTTTAGGGTAATTTGAACAATATTTGCAGTGGTGGCAGCACAAGGCTCTTTCTTCACAGCAGGCAGCAGTAGCGTGGAGTCATTTTTAGGGCTCTGTTCATATCACCTAAAACTTACAAAATTTAACTGACTGCCAGGATAATTAACCCCCCATGCATACTGGAGGTTCTTTTAGATCCACTTCCGATACATTAAGGAAAAGAAAGAAAATAATCATTTTCAGGTTGAACAGCCTGGCCCTTGGATGCTGATATATGGCAAATTGCAACCCAACAGGAAGTGAAACCATATTTCTTAAGAACAATTTTTGCAAGAGACCTATTATTTTTCCCCTTTTGAGTGTATAAAATTGTAATATACTTTATAGATTTTATTATTTACAATGCCTCAAAGTGGGGAGTTGAAATTAAAATCGTGGTACATTGGCACCAGAAGAGATCCATTGCAGCTAAACTAACTCTCTCATTTTATATTAATCATAACTACCATACAAACCTATGACGTATAACGTCTGAATGAAATACTATGTAAATTGTTCTGTACTTTCAGATTGCCTACTGATCTTAATGCTTGCTCAAGCCTCCTATTTAGTGTAAGTAATTCAAATCCTTTTCACTTAAATGAAAAGGCTCAAGGAGCTTTGTGGATCTCAAATCCATGGCATGATTTTCACTGAATAGTTACAAGAAATAACAGCAACTTCTATATCAATGAAAGGTTTATAGTGCTTTAGCTTATCAACATGGTCCACATCCATCATAAGAAAAAAAATAACTGTTGGCATTGGGTATTTTTAACAACAAAACCAAGCCACATAGCATGGAGAACCTTACTCCTGAAAGATACAGAAGTCTTCTAATGTATTATTGCATTAATCCAAATTGCATACCAGCTGTGCAATTTATGGTCCATCCTTAGTATGGAATATTATTCAGTCACTTAAAAGGAATGAATGAAATATACCCATTAGCTTTCCACGTGATGATAGAGGTGCTTTTAAAATGTGATCTAATACTAATCATTTGAATATGATGATCTGAACAGGAAGAAATAAATGGAAGAATATATAGCAGCTAGTTAAAATAAATTGCCTGGTTGTGGGTGTAAGTGGGCATGGGGGATAGGAATAAATGTGCAGAGAAAGGGCAGCAAAGCAAAGAGAAAAGAAGAAAAATACTTCACGTTAAAACATATGAAATACACATTTCAAATTACATATGCATGTAGAAAAGACATGTTAAAAAAGAATGTCACACTTCCTCTATACCCAAAAGAACATAATTGTAAACAGGAATATTATCCTCATATGATATGAGTTTATAGCTACGGAACAGTGGAATATGCTCTAGACTGAGAGGCAGAAAGTTTGGGTATGAATCCAGTCCCTTTAACTTTCTATCTGAGACAGTCTGAGCAAGTTCCTCAGAGTTTCCATGGGGGAGCAGAAGCAGCTATGACTTTCAGTTTAAACACTGATTTTTCAATTTCCTAGCTGTGTGACACTGAGCACTTTTCACATTAAAAAATGAAGATAAAATTGCATATATTACTGTAAGAACTAAATGAGATCACACAATTTAACAACTGAAATCTATATCAAATTTCAGGAAGAAGTTATTTTTTCCCTTTAAATACCATCTTCCAGTTATTTCTCTCATATCTGTAGTTTAAAACCTAAAGGTTTTGAGTTTGCACACTGCATGATGACTTAACAACCCCTATTAAGTGCTATGTTATTTCGTACACTTTGTAAGTACTATAGTTGTAGTGACTGGGGAAACTAATATGCACCAAATTGATCTGAGAGGCTTCATACTAGGGGTATTGAATCATGGGCAGAATTTGCACAGGAGAAGACATTCTAGGTAGCAGAAAAATCTGAACGATAGGTACTCTTTCTGATCAATACTGAATCAATAATTCACATTCTCCTCAAAGATTTCATGTTGGAAAAATTAGGATAATCTTGACACATAGAAAAGGCTCATATTTTGTAAGTCATTGAAGATAGGTGCGATAACTTTAAATATATGGAAAATTAAGAAATGCAGGGTTATCATTTAATTGGGGGGGGCATTGAATTAAAAAGGACTGAATAAATGAAGCCATCATCAAATGAGTATGTATAGACTGTTGGTTATGCCTAGCATGATGAGTGTGGAGTATTTGCCTAGAGACTTTCTCGTACGTTTTTTAATCGCTATATTGCATGTAAATATATTTTTCCTAACCACAGTGTAATCAATCAACTAACAGATTTTTTAATTAGGGGATTATAGTGTCTCCAGTTAATAACAAGTTTTTACATAGTAAGGGAATTTATCTTACACTTCTTTGGTGTCCATTCACCTCATTGTTTGAGACCCACCTTAAAGTATTAAGTTCTTTGATTGAATCCCTTGAAATACTATAACCCTTCTCCCAACCCCAGCTGTTCATGAAGAGTTTGCAAATTAATATTTATTAATGAATTTGTGATACATTTTAGAGGTTGAGGAGACTGAATCTCAAATCCTAATATTTATTCCTCTCACTATCAAATGAAGAAGTGGTACGTGAGGAATAACAGCCAAATGGAAAATAAAGCACTACTTTATTACTTCTTTGGCAACTTCCTTACAAATCCCCAAAGATCTTCCCTGGAAAAACTGAGTTGAAGCCATATTACGAGCTCAAGGCTACATTGGTAGCCTAATTCCTCTCCCTGCTCCACTTCATCAATTTGAGATTGCTGGGCCATCTCTTCCACCTAAACTGCATGACGTTAGAGATAAACATGGAGGGCTTTACCTGAGAAAGCTGGCTCACCCAATATGCTTCCAGTATGGAGTATCTAAAGCAAAAGAGCAAAAGCCAGGCTGTTCAGAGGGTCTAGACTCTTCTTATCACATCAACCACATGGTCACAAAACAGAAGAAGGCAGTGACATTGATTCACGAAGCAAAAAAATAAGGCATCTGTCTTAAAGGAAGAACATAACTTGGTACAATGAATATCTTGAGCTTGGGATAAATAATTGCAATACAATGTGATAAATGTTAAAATAGGTAAGTACTGGATGGAATGACGACACAAAAGTAGAGCTGATTAATTCCTTGTGTGAAACCAGAAATGCTTCATAGAGAAAGATACATTAGGTATAAGCAGATGTTTGTCAGAGTAATGATGATAACAAGGAGGAAGCTCCAGAAATAGGGGATTTGGTAAACCATAAAAAGTCTTGGGAAAAATGAACAGTTAAGCAAAACTGAAGAAACTCATAGGGCAAACGTGAGAACCAGGGGGGTAGGATCTCTTTATCTCACAGACTTTGAGTGGTTTTAAAATTTTTAATGTTAATTGTGTGGTGTGTGGGCCATTCCTGTCATCGTAGTGTTTTTTTTTTTTTTTTTTTTTTTTTTTTTTTGCGGTACGTGGGCCTCTCACTGTTGTGGCCTCTCCCGTTGTGGAGCACAGGCTCCGGAAGCGCAGGCTCAGCGGCCATGGCTCACGGGCCCAGCCGCTCCGTGGCGTGTGGGATCTTCCCGGACCAGAGCACGAACCCGTGTCCCCTGCATCGGCAGGAGGACCCTCAACCACTGCGCCACCAGGGAAGCCCTATTTTTGTATTTTTTAAACCGAGCCCAGTGAAAACCTTTTTTGAGCCCTTTTTCTTGTTGATTATAAAAACAGGGGGCAAGTGCTATGAGGCATTTATGCAATAAATATATATTTATACATGTGCACACACCTGTTTTTTTTCTTTTTTTAAAAAAAGAGAGATCCTTACCTAATAAAAAGGTAAGTTAGCAGTTATGAGAAGGTCTGAAATCTCATACTAAAGAATCCAAGTTTCACCCAATGATGTCTATGGGAGGGTTAGTGAAAACAAGATTCAGGATTTAAGGTTTTCCCTACTGATATGAATACTTGCTTAGATCTAAAGATGTTATTATGTATATATTTCCATAGTATTAGTTCCTATAGTTGTTGTAACAAATTATCAAAAAATATGAATAATCTTGTGACAAATTATCAACAAACTTGGTGGCTTAAAGCAATATACATTTATTGTTTTACAGTTTTAGAGGTTAGAAGTCCAAACTGGGTCTCCCTGGGCTAAAACAAAAGTACAGCAGGGATGACTTCCTTCTAGGAGCTCTGGGGGAGAATCGATTTCCTTGCCTTTCTCAGCTTACAGGAGCTGCCCATGTTCCTTGGCTTGTGGACTGTTTCCATCTTCAGAGCCATCAATGTGTGGTTGAGTATGCCTCGTACAGCACTGTTTTAACAGGTTCCCTCTTCTGCCTCCATCTTTTGTTTATAAGGAAACTTGTGATTACATGAGACCAACCTGAAAAATCTAGGATAATTTCCTCACGTCAAAGTTAGAGGACTAGCTGGTAGCTGGTTAATTCTCCTCTCCACGTAACCTAACATATTCATGTGTTCTGAAGATTAGGGTGTGGGCATTTTGGGAAGACGATTATTCTGCCCACCACACATGATTTGTATACATTGATTGAACAGATTACTTTTTTAGTATCTTATTCCAATAGCACTGTCCTATAATGATAATAATAATAGGTCATATAAGAGATCAAAAGATCAAATAAAAAGTTATCACAAATACTCTAAAAATGTTTAAGACATTGGCAGGCAGCTCATCTTTCTCGAGAAATGCATCAGCCAAGCAGTAGAAAGATTCATTCAGATATCATTTTATTTGTTAGTGTAAGATCTGACAGACTTCACTTGAACTGCTGGAGAAATTAAGTTAGAATCACAACATTTAGTGTATTGGCACACTTTTACAGGTATGTGTAGAACAATTACATATTTTTTGAAGTAAAATCACTGCTTCTACATTTTAATGAGAAAACTTGAAGATAGATAGAAGCCTTACATTTTAGCAGATATGCCTTAATAGAGGAAAACTGTCAGAAAATAGATCCAGTGTGAAAGTTTATACAGTTCCCAGTGATTTCTTTGTTATAAATAACATTTTTAAATGTGTATTTTTCTGAACAGAAAAAAATAACAGTTCACTTTATGAATACTTTCATATTTACAATGCCCTTTTAAAAATAGTAAGTTAAAAGAGAATATTGTGATGTCAGCTACAATATTTCTAAAATTAAAAAAAAATGAAGAACTCAAATATGCTAGTCTAATGAGATACAATATTTTTCACTACACTGAAAGGTTATGGAACAGAGTACTTCAGGTTTATATACACAATTTTTACATTTACAGGCATGAACAATATTATATTTTGACACATTTATGTACTACTGAATAAGCATTTGAAGTCACAATCTGTGAAATAAGTATAGAAAGAGCATATACCTCATTCTGACGTTAACTTAAAAACAGAACAGAAATGTTTAGTTTTTGTGTGTGTGTGTGAAGTTTTGTGTTTTTATAGACTATTAGAATAGAAAATGGATATAACAAATACAGGTCTAAGTTGTTTCGGTAGAAATTTAAGTTCAGAACAATTCACAGAATGGTAAGATGTGTTTATTCAATTGCTTGTTTTATCTCTAATTTCCCATCTAGTTTACAAAACAACGAGCTTGCTCAAAATATGTCTCATTGTTACAACCGTCATTTCTTTTTTACTGTTTTATATTCTACCTCTCCATTCTCTTATGTTCAACTTTCTGTAACGGAGCTCATTACCAAGGTGATAGGGGACTAGTTTCAAAGGCAACATGAATCAAGAAAATATCAAGCCAGTGGTTTCCTTCAGGACATTCATATATTTTTTGTGTTAGAAAGAAAATCTTTCCTTGGGTGCAGTGATATCACTCTGAGAAACCAATTACTTTCCAAATATCTGCAATACTATTTTTGACATAGCTAACTAAGTCATGTAGGAAAGCTTACTATAGCTATATGGTATATAATTTTATCTCGTATTATCTACAGTTCTTACACAGTAAACAGAAAAATGGATTTAAAATATTTGATTAGTATTAACAATTGGACAATTTGTTTGAGTCATTTTTATACATTGGCCATCCACAGCTTGGCTTTTTTATTTCTGTGTAGCAATAATGATCCATAGTTCTCTCTGTTTACCTCAAACATCCAAAACAACAAGGGACATTTTTGAACAATCTGTAATATTCTTCTTGGATCTAAAAAAAAAGAAAAAGAAGAAAGTAAGAAACGTGAAACATAACTGTAACAATCACATCAAATTATTTTCAAATCACAACAAATTGTTATATTTGGTTTTCTAAATTATTGTTGCTTTCTGATTATCTGTCAGAATACACTCAAGTGAATGTAAGCTGTATTTATACTCCTACTAGCAAGTTTTTTAAAAGCACATTTCCCTATGAACAGCTAAGCATTGTGATTATTTTGACACTAAAATGTACTGCACTTAGGCAATAAAGGCACAAGTAATAAATCTATGAGAATGAGAATTTTTATCAATTTGGTAACTGGTGCTACATAAATATGCTATAAGGTTGACAAAAATAACAAATTGCTTACCTTTCTAGATAAAACACACAGGAATAAGAAGATGAACATCCCCTGGAAGGCATTGCTGATGGTGAAGAGGTAAGCTGTCACCACCGATGCATGTACAACATGGAGCACTCCAAAGATCCAGGTGGTGCCAAGGAGGAACAGGAGAGCAAGGGCTCCTCTGGCACAAGACCTAGAACAAATTTGCAATGTTCCAGCTAAGAAAGCTATGCATACTTAACATATCCTCAAATTCCTCAAATTATGTGGGAAGTCAGTTTTTGAATAACCAAGAAATCTTCGGTAAGGACCACCAACAATTTTGAAACTGACAAATTATGCTATAGTTGCATGGGACAGGCTAGGGTATACTCGTGCACTGTGGCTGAGATGTGCTTCCAAATTCAAGGCAGCATTTTTAAAATCTGGTATTTTTCGAGGAATTTCCTTAATCTTAAAATATTTTCATCTGTGTGTATGCTTTGATCTCAAATCTAATGTTGCAGGAACTCCCAAAGGTAAGACAGATAGCTGTTAGGAAGTATTCTCCCTAAGAAACCTTGAAGAGAATACCATGTGGATTTAGGTCAGCACATGGGCAGGACATCAAAGGATACTTCTGCTTTCCTTTCAGGCTTAGGAGAGAACATGTAAAATATAAAACAAGATTTTTTTTTTTTTTTGCTTTTGCAATACAGTTACCTCAAAGTAAGTTCATGTTAGAATGCTGATTTCTTAAAAAAAATACAGGCACATACTCACTTTTACACATTTTCAACTTATTGCCTGTGAGTTTTGGTAAAACAATATTCAATCCTGCTCACTGAGGACACTGCCTTGAAAATGAGGTAACTAATACTTATTTTCTCATTCATTCTTAGTGCAATCATTCTTTCCTGCAGAAGATGTTTTTGCAGTGTACCACAGAAAATGAGTCATTCTCAACTTTATTAAAGCCAGCAAACTACATGTAACTATGAATGTTGAGGAGTAAAAGAAAGTAATCAATCAAATATTTGCTAAATCCGAACTATAAATCTTGTGCAAGATATTGAAACTACAGGAGTGTTCCCAAGAGACCCAAACGTCAGTTGTTTCTAATGTTCCCTACAGTACACTTCAGTTTTTCCTGAACAAACCATTTTCAAGGTCTCAATAAATCAGTTTTAAAGGGAGGGAGCTGAGGAAAAATCATGGCGGAATGCAAACTAGAAATCACAAGGAAGAAACACTGATACTAAGAGCTGAGAAATGCTTTGCAAAAGAAGTTCACTAAGGCCAACTTTTGTCTTAAAATGCAGTCATCATCTTTTCGTTCAAAGGGGAATATGTTCCAAAAGATTGCTATACTTACTATTTAATCTGTGGTGATTATAGGCTTATTAAACATATTAAATACTATTTAGCAATACTATTTAGTATTCTAAATATGATGGGGGAAACTGTGAAATAATCATTTAAAAAATGTCCTTCCAAAAATTATTTCTACTTTAAGTTACTAAAACTTTTAATCACTAAAGAAAATACAGTTGAAGAAAGACTTACCTTATGTTCTCACAGCAACTAACTTCTGGTTTCAACCCCGCAGTGTGACGAAAAACTTTGTATATAATAACTCCAAATGCCAAGAGATTAACCTGAGAATATAAATTAATTTCAACAAAGATAATTTTCATAGTAAACTGGATACATGTAAAGGAAATAAACAAATAGCAAAGATATCTAATAAATAGAAACCAATAAATCATGGCATTTTTATGTATATTAAGAAGTACAAACCCTCCGGTAGACATATGCAAACAAATATGTGGTTGATCTTTACAATATCACTGAAAATTGTCAGTACAAATCACAGCTAGTACAACTTGCCAGATTGTATTAAGCACCTGTTCAAGAACTTCTTCAGATGCTAAAATCACTTCTACAGATTGATGAATTATCTTCTGCCAACAATATGGTTAATATACATATTAAGATAAATTTTCGTTTGAAAAACTTTATGAACACTTGAGAAATCAAATTTTTGTTCATGAAATTGTGTGCTGTTTCTTTGAAAAGAAGTTTTAGTGATAGTTCTGTCAATCCTTTGAAAATTTAAACTGGAAAAGAGAAATTGAAAGGAAATTTGAAAACAACAAAACACCCTTAATTTCTACTGTTAGAAAATGTTTGAATGTACTTTCTTTTGTATGGTTCATCTAGCTATCTCTCCTAATATTATGTTGAGATTTCTTTTCCCTAAATTTAATCTCATAAACTTTCAAAATATTAATCAGTGAAATATATGTTTAAAGGCATATGCATTTTGATAAACATTTATATTCTATTATATATATTCCACAATATTGGTTATATAGAATGCATGGAATTTTTACCCCTTCTAAAATGACTGCATTATGAAAAACTTCCTCTTCTTTTCTTTCCTTTTCTTATACTTTTGGAGACTTGTAAGTCATATGTGCAGTGTCAGAGGATTAAATGAGGGGTATATTTTAAATGTATATCTATTTTAACATAAGCATACTAATAATAAAAATATTAAAATTATAGAAATAACTTGTAGGTTAATCTTTTATTGAATATATTTTATTAATCCAAACAAATTTTTCAAAAGCCAGTTTGTAACTACAGTAGCAAAGTACAATATTTTAATTTTCAGCTAACTCTTATACTAGGATTTCAGAAATTTATAGAAAAATTCTGTTTTTTCTTCCATATTCTAAGGATTTTATATAGCTTCTAAAAATGAAATTTACTAGTTACTATTATAAAAAGCAGTATAAAATAATGGATCAGATAATTTCATGTTGTCATATCTCCATGGAGAGGTCCTTGAGAGAAAGTCTTGGAGGAATATGGATCTAGTCTCTTCTTCCTGCTTCCAAATGCTTATTACTTAAATTATACGATTAATTAATTCTAATTACAGTAAGGTTTCCATACAAAGAAAGACTTCAGCAATTGCAGAGGGGAGATAAAATATAATTAAATTGATTCAGTTGACAAGTTTCGCCCTATTGTATGCTCAAATAACTAACTGAAATGACAATTTAATAATATTTAATTTTACAAATAGTCTCTGCTACTTATGAAAGAGAGATGCATAGCATTTTCTAGGCTTCTATAGCTATAACTTCTTTAAATAAATTTGGGAACAACACTTGTATTTAATTTTATAAGCATATATATGTTTTTTAAAATAATAAAAATTATTAAAATTTGGTTAGTATAAATAATATACTCAAAATATTATTGGTTTGAAAATCTTCAAAGAATTTTTATGAGGTGTTTATATTGAACTTGTTAACTCAACAGAAGAGTTATAAGATAAAATAACTTTAAATGTTAAAATAATTGTTCACTAATGCATAAATTTTCTAAGTTAGTGATTTAAATTTATAATATTTATTAAATAAGGTTTCTTAAACTTCTGTTATTGATAAAACAAATTTAAAAAATAGTTGCTTATATTGTTATGGTTTCTTAGAAATGCATATACATTTTGGATATGGTTTTACATCATATGCTAAAATAGTGAAGAGTAAAAATGGAACATTCTTTATGGGTGATCTAGCTGTGGAAAGTACATGTTTTCCACATAAAAGGGAAAATGTTTACATACTTATAAAAACCAGGTGCTGCTAGACAAACAAGAGACAATTCTTAGTCCATAAACATATTTTCGCAATTGTAAGATAAAACAGATTAAAGCATTTTAATCAAAAGGTATTATGGTTTTATGCAATGAAAACAATCACAAATACATTGTATTATCAATGACAATAATACAAATATATGGAGCTTTTTATTTGCATGTATTAAAAACATTTTATAAAGGGTCAACTAAGTGTCTGGTGTATTGGTGAGGTCTGGGTACGTATTAATGAACAAAACAGACACTGCCCTTTGTTCTCATAAACTTATTAAGAAAATAGATAGTAAAAAAAAAATCATACAAATACTTACAATTCTACAAACTGTGAAAAATGCTACTAAGTCACAAATTTAGACTGTTAGGAGACGCAAAATGAAGGTGGACTACAATGAAGGTTTGGGAAGTATGTCTCTTAAGATTTAGCATTTTAAACCAGACATGACGACTGAAAATGCATTAGCAGATCAAAAATGAGGGAGAAAAGCATTCTATGGAGCAAAATGGCATAGAAAAAAGCCATGAGGCTTAAGAATATGGTATGCCTTTACGGAATTACCAGCAGTGGTGGCTGAAGTGTAGTAAACATAGGGAAGGGTAGCGGGAGACAAGGTAGACAAAAGATGAAGAGTACTTAGATTTTATCTTAAATGCAAAGGTTTTTTAATTTATTCTTTCACTCAAGAATCACTTATGCACTATAGTCCTTTTCCTCAAGGAACTTACAGTACAGTGGAGGAGATGGCCAGTCAACAGGCAAGTACACATTATTTAGGAAGTGCCATGCAGTTGTTTGCAGAGTAGAGTAGAAGGACACAGGTGATGATACACTAATGTATGATTTCTAAGCCAGTCTTGAGTGACCAATAGAGCCAAAGGAGTGAAACACAAAGAAAATAAGTGATTTGTCTGGATCTCAGTTGCTGGACCTGTCTATATATACTCACTGACTCAGACTCAGTGGCTCCAAATAATATCCTTAGGCTCCATCTAACTTTTCTGCTTGGAAATCTAATGGGAATCCTGAGTTAAAATGTCAAAAATTAAACTGCTATTCTTCTCCTAAAGAACCTATTTTTGTTGTAACATATCCCACCTCACGAAAAAAAAGTTATCTCATTTTCTAGCAGATTAAGTTTATTCATCAGCAAACCTTTCATCTCTACCTTCAAAACATATTCAGAATATGACCACCACTTACCGTCTTCACAGCTCTTATCCTGGAAGAGGCCACCATCATGCCTCTTCTGGGTTATTGCAAAAGCCTCCTAATTGGTCTCTCTGCTTGCATCCTTGCCTTCCTACAATCTTTTCTCATTACAGCAGAAAGATTGAGACTTTTAAAATGTAAGTCAGACCACTTCTGTAGTCAGAACCCTACAAGGGCTTCCCATCTCAGAGTTAAACCTGAGGATCTCACAATAGATTCTAAGGTCTGAAATGATATACTTCTTCCCTCAAGTCCTACTTCTCTGTGCTTTGATCACTTCACTCCACTCACATTGGATTCTCTGTTCTTCCTCCAGCACACAAAGCATGACTTCAGGCCTTTGTCCTTGTTGGACCTTTAGATATCCCCTTAGCTCATTACCTCACCACCTCTGTTTAAATGCTCTTTATCTACCTACTGCCTCCCAGTGTACCTTTGTGAAAAACTGAAATCCAAATAATAAAATCAGATCCGAATTCAATTCTATGGAAATGCAGAGCATGATCACACTCTACTGTTTTGGACAATGAAAATTCTGTATGTCAACATATTCTTCCCTTGCCTTAGTCAGTAGAAAACTGACAAAGACTTTCCTTAATCAAACTGCAGTCAAGTTCCTCTGAGCCCTCTTCTCATCTTGGCCTCGACCCTGAGCTTCAGTGACATCCTTGCAGTGCCTAGTTTTAGCAAGAATCCTTCTGAATCAGCTTAGAGAGGATTTTTCCCACTCTTGATATGTGATCATTTTCAAATTCCTCATCTCCTGTCCTTGATATCTGATCACCCTGGCCTGCCATTCAGTAAGAAAACTCTTAAAAATAAGTTTAGCAAGAATTCTCCCTACATTTGATGTCTCCTCTTAGTAGTTTTTCATCTGCTATCCCCACCCACTACCTCACACATAACCTGTTCCTTGGCTGTAAATCCCCAGTTGCCCTTATTGTATTCAGAGTTGAGCTCAATCTTCCCTATTTTGATAGTTTTGACACGTCTCACAATAGTCTGGAATAAAGTCTTCCTTACCATTTTAACAAGTGTCAGAATAACTTTTTCCTTAACCAAACTCAGAGTCAAATCCAAGGTCATATTATAATATTCAGCACATTTGGGATAACTGGAAAAACCTAAATTTACTCTTTTTACACTGCCTGCATTCTTTCTTTCTCCATAAATATATAAGCTACTTTAAATTCTTTTTCTAATAGAGTTAAAAAAAAAACTTAAACAAAGAAACAGTATCACCTAAAGGCACATTACTTTACTTAGAGGTGGAAATTAAGTTGAAGCTCTATGCATTTTACATGGTACAGAAAAGTATCTTTTGGGAGGAAATGTTTTATGAAGTAATCATGAACAGTCTGAGATGAGATAAAAACAAAAGCTCAGAACAAGGTTACGTAGAATTAAAAAGTATTTCTAATAATAAGAAATAGCTTGCAATTATTCCAGAAGTAATGACTTTGAGGACTGATAGAGAAATATCTGTATTTTAGGTTAAATAGTTGGGAAGATACTATTAACACTGTGTTTACAAGCAATGGCTACAGCAACAATAAAAAAACTTGAATACTTCAGTAAGTCTTTAAAATATAATAGAAATCATTAATATTAACCTTAATTAGGAAAATGTTGCCTTCAAAATGATTCACACTTTTGCTCATTAGTGCTTACCTATGTGTGTTTATTTTATAAGCTGTGGTTCCCTTATTACTTATCTCTAACGTTAGTGTCACAAAAAAGCACAGGGGCTAATTAATGACTTGTGAATCAACAGAGTCATTCATTACCATTTTTGTCTCAATTTTTAAAATACAGTTGTAGTTTGTCAACCAGGAGTCCATAATACTTTTCTAGGAATAAACAGGACAAAGACCTTACATGGCAAACATAAGGACTCTGAAATTCATTGCTGTACTTTAGACTACAGAAGAGAATGAAAATAGTTGTGGAAAAAAAACCATTCAAAGTCCTGGAAGCTTAAAATCAGTTCCCTTGCTTCATCTTAAGGGATGTTTATCTATACAGAGATCTGTTTCTTCACTTCACTGATACATGCAGTTACTTCAAAGTTTGGCACACATGTTTGACAGAGTGCATTAAAAATTTTTAAGTGCCTTAGTTTTTTAAACTAGAAATTTAAATAGATGGGCTGGTGACAGAGCGAGAGCTAATTCTGAAAGATTTTGACCTACAGGTACATTCAACCCAAGGGCTTCAAATTCAGACTTCAGAATAAAGCATCCCAATCAGTCATTTTTTTTCTTAGTCTTTTTCTCAATAATTGATGAAGCCATCTATATGCTGATGTCAGATCTCACCAGAAAGAATGAGAAAATTTCTCTTACAGCACTTTTAGTCTCATGCTTTAATTTTTCATATATATCAAACAGGATCCAGTTCATTTAAGAATGTGTCATGATCACAACTGCTATATCCTTTCAAATAGTTTTATTACCTTTAAATTAACTGGCCTAGAACAAAACTGCTTCTGCCATGGACAAAAGGTGGGTTTCTACTGGCTTACCAAGAGGCCATTAAAAAAATAAAATAAAAACATTCTCAATCCCTAGGCCACTGCAGAGATGGCTGAGTAGCTTTTAATTTAAGCTTTAAAGTGCAAAGATATAATCTATTAAATTAAAAAAAAGTCTACTAGCTAGATTGGAATTAAGTACTTAGAGTTTTGTCTTCTGTCTGATTTTTTAAAAATTATTTCCCAGCTGGAATCACTTATTTACATGCCTTAGTTACAGTATATTCATATAGTATTGTGGTATGTGGTAAGTGGAGTAATATGCCCCTTCCAAAAAAAAAATGTCTACACCCTAATGTCTGGGACCCTGTGAATATAGCAAAAGGGATTTTACAGATAGAATTAAGGTTATAATTCTATGCTTAGGATAGAAAGACTTTAGGATAAGAAAGTTATCCTGGATAAAATAAGGACTCAATGTAAATATGTGAGCCCTTAAAAACGAAAGAGGAAGGCAGAAAAGATTCAGCAGAGATGGCACAGAAGGCAGGAGAGATGAGGCATAAGTGAAGGTCTAAGAGAGACGATCAAGCAGGCCATGTGTCAGGAAATGTGGGAGGCTTTACAGATTGAGACTGACCTCTATCTAACAGTCAGCAAAGAAATCAATTGCATGAAACTGAATTTGGCCAACAATCTGAATAAACACAGAAACAAATTCTCCCCCAAAGCCTCCAGAAGAGCTGATGCCTTGATTTTAGCCCAGTGAGACTCTGAGCATAGGAATCAGCTGAGCTGCACTGTGCCCAGACCTCTGACCTACCGCACTGTGAACTCACAGATTTGGGGTGTTTTAAGCCACTAAGTTTGCAATAATTCGTTATGACAGCATTAGAACACTAATACAGGGTGTTTCTATTGCTAATTATATAGGTATAGATATAAAACACCCTATAATTACAGCATTTCTTATTTTTAAAATAAAAAAAAATTAAATCCAGCTTAAAATAAATATTAATTTACCAATAACTCATAAATATTATTGATGTTCCAGATATTTGATGGGTAGTCAATTATATGAAAGCATTTATTATTTGTGGATTCTGCTTCTGTGTTTCCTAAAATAAAAAAGGATCAAGACAAGTTATAACTTGTAAAAGACGTCCTTTCCAGCAAGTAATAAATGCAGTTTGTACTTTCAGGTACCTGTCACATTTTCTTCATTATAATACCTGTCTTTATAGACCTTTTTCATAGTGCTGCCAGATTAGTAAATAAAAATATAGGATGCCAGTGAAAGTTGAATTTCAGATAAACAACAAATTAATCTTTTAGTATAAGTATGTTCCATACAATATTGGGGACATAGTTATACTTAAAAAAATAATTTGTTGTTTATCTGAAAGTCAAAGTATGTGGGCATTCGGAAATTTGTTTGACAACTCTGACTTCTTAGCTTTCAAGCTATTTTCACATCTGATCTTTTCTATACTCTGAGGACACTGACTTCTTAGTAGAAAATCCCAAGGACATTATCCTCTTGATGAAGGCTGATCTATAACTGTTTGAAAAGAGATCTCAAAAGAATAGAGGGTCAATTTTCAGAAGTTGCAACCATTGTGGAGCCTGAACATGTGTGTATGTGCTAAGACTGATAAAATACCCTGAAGGTATATAGTGGCTGAAAGCACATATAAAAGGTTTGAGCTCAGTAAAGAGTATAACCAGGCTCGGCAGAACTCCCCCTGGAAAGTCCAAGATCTGCACGGTGAAGCTGTGCCAGGAAGCAATGGATTGGGTTGGCACCTGTTAAAAACTTTTTGCTAATAAATTAATATTTAGAAACTAAATTTCCAAAGTTTAGATGCGAAATTTCTTTAATATAAATTTAGGGAAAAACCCACAGAAATTATGATGTCACCGTGTTTGTTGACCTTTTGTCAGAATTGTGGAGTGGAATAACTTTTCCCCTACATATACCTCCATGACACTGCTAGGAAGCATTTCTCTCCTAACATCATAAACCTCATCTTGTTTAACATTCCTGAGGCTCAGAACTGAGCATCTTGGGAATATCTACAGAGCTAAGAGATGCTTCTCTCCTGAAATTATTAGCACCTGGCTCAGGAGGGCGTAGACTACAGAGAAATGGGAATGTAGTCTACAAATTATATGAAAAAAAAAGTAATCTGAAACATATGAAAAAATCTGAAAACAATATATTTAAGTAGGTTCTAAATATCATGAGAGGAGAGTATCCCTCATAGATTACTCTGGGGTATTAAGAGTATTCCTGATACTTCACTAATCAATCTCTTGAGGTTTACACTTTAAAACACAGCAATACTCTCCTACCAGGCCTTGACTGCTCGGATATACAACTGGATGAATAGTTTTTCTGGTATAAAATAGCATTTTTCATATACTCGATGACTACTATAAAATTGAGGCTCAAATCAATAACAAAAATAATAACTAATATTTATTGTTTTCTATGTGCCAGACACTATTCTAAGTTTTCCTTATTTATTCGTTTATTTAACCCTCACATGAACTTTATGGGGTAAGTTTTCTTAGTCTTCTTAATATTATCGTTACAGATGTTCCCTGATTTACCATGGTTTGATTTAGGATTTTTCAACTTTATGGTGGTGTGAAAATGATATTAATTCAGTAGAAACCGTACTTCAAATTTTGAATTTTGGTTTTTCTCGGTCTTGTGATATATGGTATGATATTCTTTTGATGCTGGGCAGCAGCAGCGAGGCTCAGCTCCCAGTCGCACCACTGTCACCAGGGTAAACAACCAGTACACTGACAAATATCTGTACCCATACAACCACTCTGTTTTTCACTTTCAGTACAGTAGTCAATAAATTACATGAGGTATTCAACACTTTATTATAAAATAGGCTTTGTGTTAAAATATTTGCCCAATTTTAGGCTAATGTAATTGTTCTGAGCATGTTTAAGGTAGGCTAGGCTAAGCTATGATATTTGATGGGTTGGCTGTATTAGATTCATTTCGACTTAGGATGGGTTTACTGAGCCATAACCTCATTGTAAGTCAAGTAAGATCTGCATCATTACATTTATTTCACATTTATGGCAACAGAGACATAGAGAAGTTAAATAATTGGCCCAAAGTGAAACAGTTAAGATGTAGCAGAGCCAAGATTCATACCTAGAGGACAGATTCTACAGTTTATGCTCCTAAGAACTCTGCAAAACTACCAAACTACAGATGAAGGATAGGTAAAGAGAAGTTAAATTGACATCTAAAAGTTTAAGAATTTGTTTAGACAATTATTTATTTTGACTACTAATAGTAACTTTATTTTAGAAACGGTTGAAAGTAGAAGAGGAAAACATTAATGAGTAGTGACTTGGTTAGCTATTAGGCGTTAGTGTTCATTGAACTTAGTCAAGAAACCAGTAACACTGAACAGGATGTAGTGTTTTATGCCAATGATCCCCTAACGGAGACACCTGCCTTCTGTTCTCTGTGGTCAAGGATCTAAGAAAGTGATAGTCTTTCCTGTGCTGGTTAATAACAAAGCTTTATATCCTTTAGAGTTGAAATATGGTTACTGGGTTCATGTCAGTGGTCTAAGTGGAATGCAAAATAATCTACTGTTGCACAGGAAAAACACATTAGAATTCCTATTGATATTTTTTCCAAGGAAAAATTAAGGTTTACTACATAAAATATAGAGGACACTGTTGCCCTCACTTTTTCTACATCACATGTCACACGACAGATATAAGCCATTGGGAGGGATAAGTGCTTGTTACCAAAGGTAGCGGAGTCCCCCCTCCCCACCCCGCCCTTTTGTTATCTTTCAGCCTCCTGCAGCGTATGGAATGTGTACCTGCTAGGTGGATTTCCAGATCACATTATGTAGTTTAATAAAGTAACCCTAATAAAATGAAAAAAGTAAGATCTAATGTCTCCAAGTGCACTTTGGATTAAAATGAATACTGCTAAAGTATACACGAAGGAGAAAATGACACAACTGACTTTTTTCCTACTACTAGACTGAGTTATTTGCCAGACAAGTTGAAAGTCCATGTAAGTCAGTCAAGTTAAAATCCACAAATGGATTCCAATTCCAGCTCTGACATTTATTTATTTAATTCCTTGTATTACACGTTCCTTGTCTGTAAAATATGGATAATATTAGTACATATTTCACAGGGTTTTTGCATGTATTAAATTACATAATTAATGTAAAGTACTTAGAATAGTGTTCAATATATACATTCCCAACAAGCATCAATTATTATCACTAATAGTTATTAATTCATATGGAAAGATGTTAGTCCAAATTGCCTCAAACATTTGAAGTGTCTAACAATAAATATAGTGAATATTTACTAACAATTGGATAAACATTATTTTGTCATAGTCTCATTGGACCTATAAATAGCACCTTAAAAAAACAGAACTTTTATCTGTCAGTCTTTATTTTAGGCAATATGTCTTCAACAGAAAATTTAAGATCTTTTTTTCCACTTTCAGGATTTTCCTCTAAAATAATGTCAGGAAAACAAATACTTAGATATAATTCAACAATAAGTCAATTCTTTATTGTTCATGTAAACAATTTCTCATTTTTGTTAAAACTCCTCTAAGGTAGAATTGAAATTTCAAAGTCAAAAATCTAGCTATTTTTAAGAATTTTATAGAAAAGGAAGGAGTAACTGTATTTCAAAGGGCAATCAATATGTAAAATTACAAGAAACCTTAATATAAGAAATATATTCTTAATAAATCCAATATGATATTCTAGGATATTTTATGGGAGAGGATAGTTATCTTTTCTTACATCACTCTAGTGTAGAACAGGGGTTAGCATACTTTTTCTGTAAAGGGCCAGATAGTAAACAGTTTAGATTTTGAGGGCCATATGGTCTCTATCATAACTACTCAATTCTTCCTACCATTAAAACAGCCTTACAAGAATATCCAATGAAGAAAAGACAGCCTCTTCAATAAATGGTGCTGGGAAAACTGGACAGCTACATTAAAAGAATGAAATTAGAACACTCCCTAACACCATACACAAAAAATAAACTCAAAATGGATTAAAGACCTAAATGTAAAGACAGACACTATCAAACTCTTAGAGGAAAACATAGGCAGAACACTCTATGACATAAATCACAGCAAGATCCTTTTTGACCCACCTCCTAGAGAAACGGAAATAAAAACAAAAATAAACAAATGGGACTTAATAAAACTTAAAAGCTTTTGCACAGCAAAGGAAACCATAAACAAGACAAAAAGACAACCCTCAGAATGGGAGAAAATATTTGCAAATGAAGCAACTGACAAAGGATTAACCTCCAAAATTTACAAACAGCTCATTCAGCTCAATATCAAAAAAACAAACAACCCTATCCAAAAATGGGCAGAAGACCTAAATAGACATTTCTCCAAAGAAGATATACAGATTGCCAACAAACACATGAAAGAATGCTCAACGTCATTAATCATTAGAGAAATTCAAATCAAAACTACAATGAGGGGCTTCCCTGGTGGCGTAGTGATTGAGAGTATGCCTGCCAATGCAGGGGACATGGGTTCGTGCCCCGGGCCAGGAAGATCCCACATGCCACGGAGCAGCTAGGCCCGTGAGCCATGGCTGCTGAGCCTGTGTGTCCGGAGCCTGTGCTCCACAACAGGAGAGGCCACAACAGTGAGAGGCCCGTGTACCACAAAAAAAAAAACCAACAAAACAAACAAACAAACAAAAATACTACAATGAGCTCTCTTCTCACACGGGTCACAATGGCCATCATCAAAAAATCTACAAACAATAAATGCTGGAGAGGGTGTGGAGAACAGGGAACCCTCTTGCACTGTTGATGGGAATATAAATTGATACAGCCACTATGGAGAACAGTATGGAGGGTCCTTCAAAAATTAAATATAGAACTACCATACGACCCAGCAATCCCATTACTGGGCATATACACTGAGAAAACCATAATTCAAAAAGAGTCATGTATCACAATGTTCATTGCAGCTCTATTTACAATAGCCAGGACATGGAAGCAACCTAAGTGTCCATCGACTGATGAATGGATAAAAAAGATGTGACATAGGGCCTCCCTGGTGGCGCAAGTGGTTGAGAGTCCGCCTGCCGATGCAGGGGATACGGGTTCGTGCCCCGGTCTGGGAGGATCCCATATGCCGCGGAGCGGCTGGGCCCGTGAGCCATGGCCGCTGAGCCTGCGCGTCCGGAGCCTGCGCGTCCGGAGCCTGTGCTCCGCAACGGGGGAGGCCACAACAGTGAGAGGCCCGCATACCGCAAAAAAAAAAAAAAAAAAAAAAAAAAAAAAAAGATGTGACATATATATACAATGGAATATTAGTCGGCCATAACACGAAATGAAATTGAGTTATTTGTAGTGAGGTGGATGGACCTAGAGTCTGTCATACAGAGTGAAGTAAGTCAGAAAGAGAAAAACAAATATAGTATGCTAACATATATATATGGAATCTAAAAAACAAACAAAAAAATGGTCATGAAGAACGTCGGGGCAAGATGGGAATAAAGACGCAGACCTACTAGAGAATGGACTTGAGGTTATGGGGAGGGGGAAGGGTAAGCTGGGATAAAGTGAGAGTGTGGCATGGACATATATACACTACCAAATGTAAAATAGATAGCTAGTGGGAAGCAGCCGCATAGCACAGGGAGATCAGCTCAGTGTTTTGTGACCACCTAGAGGGGTGGGATAGGGAGGGTGGGAGGGAGGGAGATGCAAGAGGAAAGAGATATGGGGATATATGTATATGTATAACTGATTCACTTTGTTATAAAGCAGAAACTAACACACCATTGTAAGACAATTATACTCCAATAAAGATGTTAAAAAAAAATAACAGCCTTAGACAATACTGAAACAAATGAATGTGACTGTATCCCCAAAACACTTTATATATTAAAACAGGCTATGGCTATTGTAGACTCCTGGTATAGAATCCAAGATCCATAAGGGTAAGGACTTTTTAATATTTTATTCACTGATGTATTCCCAAGGTATAGCACAAAGTCTGACATATAAAAGATGCTCAATAAACATTTGTTGAATGAATATGAGGATGAAGGGTGGTATGCCCCAATCCCAGGTATCCTTAATGGCTTATGTAAAGGAACATTCAACCATTAATCTGACTAAACATTTAAAAAATTATATTTTGTTACATCTTGCATCTTGCAGATTTTGACAAAACAATATCTCACTAGAAATCTATAATCTGTAGATCAATATACCAATGGAAACTGAGAGAAATAGTTATCAAAGTGTAATGACTCTCTGGGAATAATTTTGAGAAAAGGGAAATAATTAAGTTACATCTCCTTTATTTTATGAATGGATACCTTGGGATATATAAAACATTTTGCATCTAACAGAAACCACAGACCTATGGACTTTATGAGGTATATTCATTAATCAGACTTGGGCACACAAAAGTCTTAATCAACAAGTGGGCAGAAAACTGCCTCATTAGGAAAATATCTTCCCACATCCCCCTGAGGTAATAGTTAAATAATTGCTCTATTTTATTATGGCTAAAATTCCATAGCAATATATAATCGTCTTATGACTTAAAAAATATGCACACTTCATATTTTTAACATGTTTCCATTAGGAATATTTTAATAGCTGGATATTTTCAATGTTTGAAAGAATAATTTACTAGTCTCCAAACAGAATTAAAAGGTGGAGAGAACTAGAAATTTATAAACACGAAGGGTAAAGTGGCCTCTGTGGGTGTAAGTGAATTTCATGAGCTTATTTTTATGGCTGGTTTCAACTGCAGATGGTTATAAGCCATAGAAAGATACTAGAAAACAAAGGTGAAGTAGAAAAACTATATGTGAAGAGTATTTACAACAATTGTTCGATTTAATGTGACAATGAAAACTAATAATGAAATTTAATATATAAACAAGGAAAAATGTTCCTCGTATATGCTTGCTGTATAAAATGAGGATAGAGGTTAGTAACAGTTAAAAAGTTTATACAAACATATAAATCATTAAGCTGTTACTTAGCATCTGATAGAACTTTAACAATTAAATTCAAAGATGTATCTAGTTATCACCAATATAAAGATAAAAAATAAAAAAAAATAAAAAAAAATAGAAGAGGGACATAAGATTGTCCCCCAAATTATTAAAAGTTTTCCTTTTTTAAATTTTAAAGGATGTTTTTATCTTTTTAATTTTGTTTGTTTCTTTTTTTTTTTAACAGTAACTCTGTATATAGAGTTGGCATTGCTATCCTCATGTACATATTAGAAATCCAGGGCATAGAAAGGACTCCATAATATGTGCTTTTTACGAATCATACTACTTTTTAAAAACTCTGATATTATTTGGCTAGGACCTCATTTTATTCAGTTAAACCTAAAATGCCAATGAAGATAGATCTAGGTAGATAGATAGATATAGCAATTATTCCTAAGGTGAAAAGAAATAAAGTAAAAAAAAGAATGAAATAATGCCATTTTCAGCAACATGGATGGACCTAGAGATTATCATACTAAGCGAAGTAAGCCAGACAGAGAAAGACAAATATACAATATCGATTATATGTGGAATCTAAAAAAAATAAAATATACAAATGAACTTATTTATAAAACAGAAAGAGACACACACACACAGAAAAAAAATTTATGGGGAGGATAAATTAGGAGGTTGGGATTAACATATACACACTACTATATATAAAATAGATAATCAACAAGGACCTACTATATAGCACAGGGAACTATACTCCATGTTTTGTAACAACCTATAAAGGAAAAGAATCTGAGTATATAAAAATATACATATATATATATATATATATATATGTATAACTGAATCACTGTGCTGTACACCTGAAACACGACATTGAAAATCAACTATATTTCAATTTAAAAGGTGATATGCTGGGCTTCCCTGGTGGCGCAGTGGTTGAGAGTCCACCTGCCGATGCAGGGGACACGGGTTCGTGCCCTGGTTCGGGAAGATCCCACATGCCACGGAGCAGCTAGGCCCGTGAGTCATGGCTGTTAAGCCTGTGCGTCCGGAGCCTGTGCTCCACAACGGGAGAGGCCACAACAGTGTGGGGCCCGCGTACCGCAAAAAAAAAAAAAAAAAAAAAGGTGATATGCTATAATGACTGCTTCACATGTTATCTCTTCTGAGAAGTCTTCCCAAAATAACCCCATTTCCACGATGATGATTTCTTTCTTTAAATTTCCTTTGGGGAAAAGAATTAACATTTTTGACTAACTACTGTACTTGGTGTGTCATTTATTTATTCATCCAACAGTATTACTTGAGTGACTATTACTCGGCAAACCTCAAGGATAATATAGTGAGAGAAAATCCATAAGGTTTTACTCTTAGAGAGCTTACAGTCCCCTGGGGGAGACAGATACGAATCAGTTATTGATCAGTCATTCAAACTAACTCCCGTGTAATTATAAATGGAGGAAAGTCTTCAAAAAGAAAAAAAAGGTGGGGGGGCTTCTTTGTAGGCATATAACAAAAAGATTCATTATAGACCAGTGAGTCAGGGATGACTTTCCTCAGAAAGTGTTGTTTGAATTGATATGTGAAAGGAGTTAACTGGATGAAGGACAGACAGAGGAAAGCCACGAGGAGTGTTTTAGTGTGGAGGTGCTGAAATGGTCAGCTACATAGAACTTCCGAGAAACTATAAAGCAGTCAATGTTATTAAAACACAAAAGCCCATGGGAGGGTCATGAGAGATGAGGCTGATCAACAGACAGGGGCCAGAACATACAGTGTCTGCAAGGGACAGTGTCCACTTTATCCCTGCTTGCTGAGGCCCAGTATTTGTTACTTCTGTTGCCCAGTGTTCTGCTCAGTTTAGAATTTACTTGAGTTTTTTATTTGTTTTCAACTTAATAAGATAAGCTCAGATATGTTTGGCAAGCTCCACCTCCAGCTTCTGCCATGGCTCATGGAGTACTGCGTGAGAATCACGTGTGTAGTGACCATTCTAACTTTCAAATGTGCCTAAATATGGAAGATAACCAGCAATATGTCACCTCTTTCCGGACCTTATCCAGATATGATGTAAGCATCGCCTTTCACCCAAATACGCTCAGGCACAGGTGGCTAAGGACAGCCACCTCCTTCGTGTATCAGGGTAGTGGAAGAAGGATTCAAAATGTCTATCATTGTGAATCTATTATTATCATTCAAAATGTCTATCAGGCATGTGGTGCTCTGTTCCAAATAAGTGTTACTCTGTAGAAAAAAAAAGTACTTTTGAAAATAGCTTTTTGAATAGAGCTGTTTTATAGGTCCATCAATACAGTGAAACCAATTTGAAGTATTTTTTTATTATCTACTTTTCACTTTCAGAAAGGTCCTGATTTTGATGATAAATAACCTAATAGGTCACTCTTATCCTTGGTTTTGACCCCAAGAGCAATGTAAAGCCATGAAAGAGGTAAACAGGGGGTGAAGAAATGTTCAGCTTTGCTTTTCCAAGATGTTACCTCAAGCTTACTGAAGTGTTGTCTTAGAGTTTTCTGTGTATACATGTCCACCTGGTACACTGTTTGGGAGCAAGATCTCTCTACTTATATCTCCTCAGTTTCTAGCACAGCCTTAACTGGGGCTTTAATACTTGATAAAATTTTGACCTATTCTGAAGCATTCAAAGTATTGTACTTATTTTTTCCCAGGTTATTTTTTCTTTTCATACTCCCTGTACTTTTATTTTGATTTAATACTACCTATACTGATTGTGTTAGTTAAAAAAATCGTATGGACTTTCCAAAGAATTCAAAAGAACAAATTATTTTTTCTAAAGAAAATAAATCTGCTAATTAGAAGTATGGAATTAAGAACAATTAAAAATGGCTGAAACACCAAATTTACCTTTCAGCTTTTTCTTGATAGGAGAAAACTGAAAAAGGAATTTGAGCAACTAGATGTCATACAGGACATTGAAAATTGCTTACTAATGAATATCAATTAAAAGAACAGTAAACATCCAGACTATCTGTATCCCATATACTGATCTATAGTCTGATATAGTCAGGATTTCCGGTAGGATTTTTTTTTTTTTTTTTTTTTTTTGCTGTACGTGGGCCTCTCACTGTTGTGGCCTCTCCCGTTGCGGAGCACAGGCTCCAGACGTGTAGGCTCAGTGGCCATGGCTCACGGGCCCAGCCGCTCCACGGCATGTGGGATCTTCCCAGACCAGGGCACGAACCCGTGTCCCCTGCATCGGCAGGCGGACTCTCAACCACTGTGCCACCAGGGAAGCCCCAGGTAGGATTTTTTGATTAGTTGTTAGATATGCTTGGCAAGTATTTAGATAAAGCAATACAAAATGGGGAAAGAGACATCTATAGTAGACAAGATCTCCATCATTTTCAGTGAAAAATAATTTATTTTGACATCTTCACTAAGTAAAACAAAGAATTGAAAGTTTATGAATAATTTTTAGAAGGAATGTAGTTGCTGCGTCTCTGACAACTCACCTTGAAACCATTTGTGCAATCTGGGAGATGGGAACAAGTTTTTCATCGACCTAACAAAGATCTACTCTCTTCAGTCTCTTGGGCAAGGAAAGATGAAAGAATATATGACAGGGAAACAACACAGAATGTAAACTTGGAAAGCATGAGCTTGCCTCTACCATTCAGTTGTTGGGTGATCCTGAGTAAACTGCTTAATCTCTATAAGCCTTAAAGTAAGCTTCCACTTATTTAAAATACAGTCAAGGGCTTCCCTGGTGTCGCAGTGGTTGATAGTCTGCCTGCCGATGCAGGAGATGTGGGTTCGTGCCCTGGTCCGGGAAGATCCCACATGCCACGGAGCGGCTGTGCCCGTGAGCCATGACTGCTAAGCCTGCACCTCCAGAGCCTGTGCTCCGCAATGGGAAAGGCCACAACAGTGAGAGACCCGCGTACCGCAAAAAAAAAAAGAAACAGTCAAAATTGCGGCTCTTAACCAAATGAGTGTGAATGAATCTCTAATGAATAAAGGCTGTGCACTAACACTGAACAACTTGGGCTCTCTTTTTGAACAGAAACCATCAGGAGGCATGTTTTTTTTCATCAGAAGGAATTGTAAATGTTCCTTTCTTGGGAAGCCCTGAAACTAGAAACAACACTTTTATATGAGAAACAGAAATCAAGACAGAGACACGCAGATAGTCCATTCTCTCAGAATGAGTAGTTTATATTTTGCAGAGAGTACTGAAGGGGACAGAGGGACATGATACATAATTACAGGGAAGATTAAATATTTTCAGATGTGTAGAACAAGAGCTCAGCAAATGCTAACAAAGACTGATTCAAATAAGGGTTCACTCTTGTTGCAGACCAGCTTGGGTAAGGACGCTGTATTACACTAAGAGGATGAGCAGAAGTAGAAGAATGATCAGAATATGTAGTGTGCTCTTGGCTAAAGTTAAGTATTTTTATGTATTCTTACTGAGTAGTAGCTTGAAGATTTCATTTGTTAGCTACACAAGAATGTACATAATTTGCTTTAGTTTAACCAGTTCTCAAGGAATTGGTACACTTCTTTAAAAAGCTATAAATAGTAGAACCCCCATAGGTATTTATAAATAGATGTCAAGATTATAGTTACTAGATCTAGTGAAAATCTAGTAAAACATTATCTCTTATTACATGCTATTCCTACCTTAATTTCGATGTATTACCGAAGCTTTTGGGAAGATTAACTGAGATGCTAAAAGGGTTTTGTAAAGATTAAAAGACTACACAAACATAAAGTGAACAATAATTCTAATTGACAGTCTTGCTCTACCAACATCCCTAGTGTTTCTCCCTCACCATTTCATTATGTAACATCCCTCAATGTAAAGTTGCATTTATATGAAAATAACAGGGATGAATTTCACCTTGGCTGGTGAAACTCTAATTGAGCTGGTTATTTCTTATTGGGTTTGAGAGACCCAAGGGGTTTCTATTTTTATATATTTTTTGGATCGATAAGTTTTATGAAGTTATTCAAATTTTATGAAATTTTTTAGAACAAGTCCCAGGAAGATTACCTGTGGAGGTATTTCTGGTAAGAATATAACTCCCATGAATGGGAATACATTGAAAACTACAAATGTATTATTTATGTTGTTCTTCTTTAGCACCACTTTTACTTTTTTTAAATTCCAGCTACCTGTTTCAAGAAGGTCAGAATAATATGAAAAAGTAGCTAAACGTTATAGGCTCTGAAGTTCTTATTAATACATAATATGGAGAAAAGGGTAGAATACCGAAGTGCCTTGAACCACAGAGGTCACTAAAGATGCATCTAACAAATATGATGCCATTAAATTAACACATGTAATTAAAATGTTATCAATGTAATGAAAATTGTTATCCACAATTTAAAGTTTACAATGAATAGTGTTTCTAATATAGCTTCAATGGGGTCATCTAAAGGACATTGCCCAAACTATGATTTTAATTCTCTTCCTTATATTTACACCATTTAAAGAAAGCTGCATATGCACTCCTATAAAAGATACTTATAATCTAAGTCTACACTAGTAGCTCCCAGTCAAGAGAGTTGAGAGTATTGCCCTCCATAGGACATTTGGTTGTGTCTGGAGACAGTTTTGGTTGTCATACCCAGGTGGTAATGGTGGAGCTGGTGGTGATGGTAGAAGCCAGAGATGTGGCTAAACTTCCATACAGCACAGGCCCCACAACAAAGATTTGGTCCTACGTGTTAATGATGTCACTGTTGCAGAATCTTGGTCTATCATAATTCTTCCTTTCAGTTTATATATTCCGATTTATCCACTAGACACCACAGTAGATAAAATTATCTAGTGTTGGCAAAAATGTCAGAAAACAGACATTCTTATATATTGTCAATGGAAGTATCAATTGAAGTAAATGTTTCGGAGGCAATTTTGGAATTTAAAAATCTGCCTCTACTTGCATTTGTACCTTTTTTTTTTTTTTTTTTTTTTTTTCTTTTTGCGGTATGCGGGCCTCTCACTGTTGTGGCCTCTCCCGCTGCGGAGCACAGGCTCCGGATGCGCAGGCCCAGCGGCCATGGCTCACGGGCCCAGCCGCTCCGCGGCATATGGGATCCTCCCAGACCGGGGCACGAACCCGTATCCCCTGCATCGGCAGGCGGACTCTTAACCACTGCGCCACCAGGGAGGCCCTGTACCTTTTTTAAAAATTGAAGTTTAGTTGACTTACAATATTACATTAGTTTCAGGTGTACAAAAGAGTGATTTGATATTTTTATACATTATGTACCATACAAAGTTATTACAATATTATTGACTATATTTCCTGTGCTGTACATTATACTTCTAAAAAGTACTTCATAACAAATTTATATAATGGATATATGTAACTGTATTGAAACAATTCTCTTGCAGTATTATTTGTAAGAAGAAAATCAATAAGGAAGTGGTTAAATAAATTAGATCATACTCATAATATGCAATGATAAAAAATGGTAGAATTGTATGTTCTGTCAAGGAAGGATGAATAAGATACATTGCAGGTTATAAATAATTCGGGTTATTTGAATTTATAATCAAATTTCTTGCTTACATTTATACATATGTATATGCATATTTATGTGTGGTATATATGTATTTGTGTGTGTGTGTGTGTATGCATAGCAAAAGTCCGGAAAGATACAAAGTAAATATTAAGCAAAAGAGTAGTCAGTCATGGAGAATATGAGTATGTTTTGAAATGTTCACTTTTTACTTTACATAGTCTTATAATATTTGCATTTCTTTCAAACTTGGGCAATTTGCGAAATTTAAAAAAATGTAATAAGAATACATCATATAATAATAAATATACATAAATATGGTCTGTTTTGTAAGGCTTATGTGAGGAATTCAGTTTTGAGTAGGTTTTAATAATTATTTCCTAGTGAAAGGGAATTAAGACATTGTAGACATAATTTAGAACAATTAGAGGAGACCATCACAAAAAACTGAGTGGAATTCTGGGCAACCTAAAAAGACGTGGGTAAAGGAGCAATATAGAAACACTGAATTATGAGTTGTGATTTAAATTGAAATGAAAGCTCTCATTTTTTAAAGAAAATGCCTTATTTGGACACAGCTTAATTAGTATTTGCCTCAATCCAGCAAATTAAATTCTTCAATACTGAAAATATCTATGAAAAACTTTAATTTCTACTTAAAAGTTAAATTATTTTCACAAACTCTTCTTTATATTTGTGTACTTGAATCTAATCATTTGCACAGTTTTACTTGAAAGAATTCAGCATGAAAGATTAAAAATACTGAAGAAAAGAAATAAATTATGTAAATTATCTTCAGTTTGCAGCTTGCTTTACAAAGATTTAGAAATCTCTTTCTTGTACAGCTCAAACTTTCAAAAGCATGGCTAGGTCTTTTCATGTATATTTATAATCTTAACATTCTAAATGTAGCGATTCATAGATAGAATCAGTGGGGTCAGTGGTTCACACTTCAGAATTCTAAGAGATCCTTAATATTAATGAGTAAACACCTGAGGAAGTACTTTTATTTGATCAATGCCGAAAATGTTGCTGCTCAAATACCTAAGTAGTTAACACTTATCAGAGCAGATTGAAAACTTGACTCTTCCTTTGAAACAACATACCTAGGGGTAGAAAAAGCCACGAGTGTGAACTAATTCAGTGCTTATTCATTTACATATTATTTTAAAGGCATCATCATTATAACTCTAAACCAGTCATGCCCCAGGGCTCCATTCATAAAAACAAGCAAATATCATTTACTGGGAACTGGCTCTTACTCTACAGAAGAAATGCAAGGATTCCATGTAAGAATTAAACCCATTGCCAGTTGTTCTATAAAAATGTCTTTTCCAAGTACAAATCTTCCCAGATTTATTCAGAGAAAGCTGAGAAAACAATTTTATCTCTCATTTAAAGCCAGGCATAACAAAGTCACCACTAATTATCTATTTAAATTTGAAGGCTCACTTACTTTTTATCTTTATTCTGGAAAATAAATACTATTTATTCTATTAAATTTCTATTGCTTCTCTTTAAGACATTTCACACTTTGTTTCATTTCAGTTAACGTTTTCCAGCAGAGTGTACTAGAGACTTTTAACAAATTCCATGTACAAACACAGTTATCATAATAATATCTTGCTATAATTAAACAAATGCTGTCATATCTTCACCAATATTTAAAAAATTAGGACCTATGCTTATATATATGTATATATGCATACACACACACACACACTATATTGGCCGAACATACAGTACTTTGCATACAAAATTTTGCTGTGCCAATTATGGTTTTAAAATTAGTGTTTTAACTTAATTTTTAATACAAAAGGTAAAGCTTAGAAAGCTGAAGATCGTTCTCCAAATTATTGTGTATTTTCCTTTTTTAATTTTTTAAAGAATAGATGCTTTTTCTAAAAAAATTGTTTTGTATTTACTATATCTTTGTTGTGTTGGGCTGGCATCACTATCTTCATCTTACATGTTAGGAATCCAGAACACAGAATAGTCATATAGCTTAAGAAAGGTCACAGGGTGTTTCTTCTTGCCTTATTTATTACCATGGTCTTTATTAATGGATCAATTAAAATACACAAATAATTATTAAGGATTTGCTACCTTCTGTGTTCTGGGGTGATCAGTAAGAGGGCTGGTAGTTTTACAGTGTAGAGTCCACTCATGCATAGAGAATGCATTGTGAATGTGGCTGTGTAGAAAATTCATTTGCAACTCATTGGGCTGTGGCCCCTAAGGTCACACAACAAGTGGCACTGATTATTGAACAAGTTATGGGCAGTGAATCAAGAGACTCACAGCTCTATGTTGGGTATTTGGATGTGGGAGATGAGTAGTGTAATGCAGACAGAAAATTATCATGTGAAACAAAACAAAGCATTAAAAGTACTATTTCGGGTTTGACTCAAAATTCTATGGGAGCAGGTTGAAGAAAGAGATTAGTTACAAATCTGGAAAGGTTTTCATGAAGTTGTGCAGTAATTAATGATAAGATTTCAGGCAGCAGAGTTTTGCACAAGGTTGTAGGATTATTGAGTGCAAAGAACCAAGAAAATATCCAAGGAATGGCAAATATTCTAAAGAGGATAAAGTTCTTAGGTGAGTTGTTTTGTGGAGATATGCAGTGTGAGAAAAGGCTGAAAATAGGCAGGGTTCAGCTAAATTACTGAGAACATTATACACCAGCCTATGGTATTTGGACTATAGGCAATGGGGAACTATCGGCAACGAGATGAAGAAGGTAGGTCATAGATTCAACTTCATGAACGTGAGTTCCAGCTCAGGTACTTACTAATTGTTCCGCAAACTGTGCAACCACTCTATGCCCCAATTTCCCCAACTTCAAAATAAAATAAACCACACACACACACACATACACACACACACATTTTTGAGTTGTTGAAGGATTAAACTAAATGTGCTAACATATGGAGAATGTTTAGCTTAGTACCAGGAATATACAAGAGCTTAATATTAATGTTCTTATTTTTCTTATTGTTTCCATTATGTGAGCTGAGTTTGGGGCAGTTTATTCTGGATAGATTAAAATGAAATGGTACAGAATGGCAGCAGAAAGACAGATTAGAAGGCAACTGAAAAAGTGGCAAGTTAAAATGAAAAGGTGAACTTTAGATTAAGACAGAACTAGTTTAAAGTTCTAGCCTCATTATTTATTTGTAGATTTCAGTGCCTTGGGCCAATCACCTAACATTTTGAATCAAATTTTATTTTTCATTAACTATAAAATGGGATGATGACAATGTAGGTGATTTAAGGAGATTGAGTATTGAAGTATTAGCTGTTTTTAAAATTAGTAGCTGCTCAACAAACTGTGAATTTTAAAAAAGTCCTATCATTGTTATTAATACTATAATCTTAGTAAGGAATAACAATGACTCAAAGGGATAACAAAGGCCTGACTGTGAAAGTAGAGAAGAAATGGATAAGTTTATGGAGGTAAAAATTTGGTAAATAGTTAATGACATGTAGACTAGGGAGTCATGAGTCTATGAAAAGATGATTCTTGAATATTCTTAATAAAAGACAGATGATGATAATTTTGTGATTTCTGGTACTGCCTTATTTACAATAGCAACTATTTTGTCTGTGCCCTTTGTTTTCCTTCAAAAGGAATCTGGCACGCTTACAGGGCTGCTTGGGAGACACTTAAGTTCACACAAAGAATCCACTGTTTGGAAAGTATACTCTGCTTCTCTCCCCATCCACAAACGAGTTCCTCATCTCCATGATGACTTCCTCTTCCACATCTCACTGGTATCACTTATATTTTATTATATGATATTCTTTGTCATTTGTTTCATCTTGCTTTCTTCTCATTGATACTATAGTGGGCAGGGGGTAATTCTTATATTTCCTTTGTTCTCCCATCATGCCCAGACCACCCAATTAACATGGTGACCTTAATGATATGGATTGGCCTCCTGTTCTACCAGAATATCCCCAAACATAGGATGACAATTTTCAATTCAGTAAATCTGTATAGATGACTGTTGAGGTGGCATGGTTGATTCTAGGATACGTTCCTTCATAGATAAAGCTCAGCTCCTCTGCTGCTGGGGGCTGGAAGGGTCTGATCAGCTCTTGCGGATGGAGAGAGCTTCACGACATCACTTTGGTTTAGGTTGGTTCTTATTACTGCCGGTAATCCTGGCTTATGTGATGGCTTAAACTTAGATGGTATATGTGATTTTTTTTAGTGTTTATAGTATTTCATTTCCACCTTGGCCCCTATCATTTTTCAGAGAGGGTCAGCCATGCCACCATTCAACATCACCTGTGCTCAGCCTATTTTCTTGCTGTGTATAACTTCACTTGACCTGACAACCTTCTGGGCAGCACTACAACTTTTCTTTCCCTCTCTAACTTTTCTGTGCTTATAGGATAGCTGAAGCCTTTGTGCATTCGCCTCGTTATTTTATTCCCAGGCACACTCTACAATAATCCTTTTCCTCCCTGCTGTCAAGGGGATAGTCCAACAAGCATGCAGCCTGCAGGAAACTAAAAGCAAGTGTAGGCTCTATGTTCACACTTGACCCAAAGTCAGGGGACATATGTGAAGCTGTCATAAACATTGTTCACATATTGCTCTTGTATATCAAGGAGACATGAAAATTCCACAGTCACATCAATCTGGGATTGAGGTGAGAGTTTTACTCTTACTATTTCTGATTCCATTCTTTACAGACCTTTTGGAGTACTCCTCCACAACTTGTCTTCATGGAGGTGGGGGAGTACTTTTTTTTATTTTTTTCACTGGCAGGATAAGGAAAAGCTTTTCATAGAGAACAATGCACTCCCTCAAAGGCCAAGGATTCCTAACTCCAAGACACAGCTCTCTCAGCCCCACTCTTTAGTCCCCTTACTGGGCTACAGCTGGTCCTACTGTCTCTTTGAAAGACCCATGGGAAGTGTCAGGTCCAAACTATTGGTGGCTCTTTTTCATATGTCTGGGTGCTCAATATTTCTTTTACTTTATCTTTGAATGCAATACTATTCTGGGACAACAGGAAAACGTTTACTTACTGTTGTATCATACAGCTGAATAATAATAATAGTAATAATATGCCAGCATTAGCACAGAAAGCCAGAGATCACTAGAGTAAAGGAATTCACTTCCATTCAATAATTACTTAAAGAATTTCTGCTGTTTTCAAAGATATAAAAAAGATAAACAGTATTCAGTTTTAGACTCAACTGAAAGGCCTTATCCATTTCTTAAGTAGCCTGACCCTCTAGTTAAATGGAATGATTATCATACAGAAACCATATGGAAGATATATTGGTTCATTAATTTCAGACTAGGACAGTGTGACGTTGTTCATTTAGGCTTCTAGGAAAGTTTACAGGACTCATTTTTAGATAAGCCCATCTAAAGTCTGTCCATCTTACTATAAGATAATCCAAAGTTATCTTTTCCCTTATAGAAACAAAAGTAAAAAAAAAATAATTTCAGGGAACACTTTCTATTTCTTACTTTAGAGAAATATGCTCCTATTTTTCCTGTTTTCAGTAACTTTCTAGCCCACTACTTTCCTCTAAACTCTAAGAATCACTGATCCAAAGAACTTTCACTTATACAAAACAATATGAGAGATGGTCCACTCTGTAGAGAAGGAATCAGTAAAATTAGAAAATTTAGACAGTGCTTTCACACAAAATACTCATATCAGGGCAACGCATGAAAATATATGGATGGGACACATTCAGCCTCTATTCTCATGTGGGTAGAAAATTTTGGGATTCTAAATAAACTAACTCTAAAACTGTTTTAGCTGAAATCTTGCCAATGTTTTCTTTTTATATTACTAGATTCACTGTGAGAATTATAAACAATTTTCTGTGATGATTAGGAAATATAGTTACTGAATGCACTTTATTTCACCCACACCATTAAAAAGTAAACCCTGAAGAAAATTCTCTGCTTTGCATTTCAAGTCTTTCTCCATTTAGCAGCTTCCTCACACCCATAAAAACACATGGGTAGGATTTTCCCTAGTGGCGCAGTGGTTGAGAGTCCGCCTGCCGATGCAGGGGACACGGGTTCGTGCCATTGGGCCCGTGAGCCATAGCCGCTGAGCCTGCACATCCGGAGCCTGTGCTCCACAACGGGAGAGGCCACAACAGTGAGAGGCCCGCGTATCGTGCAAAAAAAAAAAAAAAAAATCAACAACAACAAAAAAACACATGAGGAGAGAATGAGAGGAAAAAAATTCAAAAAAGATAGCTAGCTTATGGTCAAAACATATGAGACAAAGTTGTCCAAAATATTGTCACAACTCCTCCATTGACAATTCATTCTATTGTAGAGCCTTGTCAGACCTCCCAGATTCATTGACAGACTAGTATAATCAGAGAGGCTTTGAAAACTTACGGCACTTAGAAATGCTCTGGAGACATATAAAATTGTCTTTATTTAGAATGGAACATATAACACCTGCCAAATTTGTAGGTTTGAAACCACTTCCAATAAGAATTAAAAGGCCCTCTTCCCAGCTGAAATAGGGCTATAAATATATGACTTGCCTGCTCATGGGAAATAGTGGGTTCTTGTCTCTGATGTCACAATTTAGTTTAAAATCACTTTCGTGATGACAGGGTACATAAGGATGATAAAACTATAAAGATGACAGTCTAATCTTCAAAGATCACTGATCATTGATAAAAGATTAAATAACATAAACATCTGAAATGCCAGATTATCAGCTGGTTGGCACACTCTCAGTATTGAAGTATGCTGAGATACTACTGATAAGTGAAAAATGCTTTTTCTACATGTAATGCAAAAATACATCCTCCCAAGAGGGGCAAATGAGTTATAATAGCTTTGAGTTTAAAATGTATATTTTTTCTCAATAGTGATGTAATATATGTCCAGTATTAATAAATGATTTATTGTAAAGTGCTTAAAATTATTTTTCCCCTCAAAGTAATGCCTGATTGTTGAGAATTTTAAGCACCCTTAAATTGTAACTTTTTTTGAATTCTAGCTGAAATTTTATATATACTTACAAGAATGATTAGACATGCTGGTCCTATAAAACTCCAAATAAAGTTGTTTTCTGTGCTAAGCCAACATCTGAAAAGTAAATAAGAGATAAAATCTATATATATATGCTTGTATGTACTTCAACAAAGCAAAATTTTCAATGATATACAAAGCTTATTCGGAATTGCATTCCAAATATTTATGAGATCATTTTAACTTACACTTTGGTGGTGCCATAATACCTATATCCTAATGATGCTGAAAATCCAACTACCACAGCTGGGCTGAGATAGCCAAAGATATAAAAATTCTTGTGCAAAAATCCCTTGTTGTAGATGACTCCTACAACAATGAGATAGAGGTGGATGCCTTCAATGCACATCCATGCAAAGGCAGCTAAAAAGAAGTAATGCAGAAGCCCGGCAATGATGGAACAGAAGAGCTAGAAAGCAAAGAAAGAAACCATAAGCAATGTTTACTTTAACATTATTGTAACATAAAATCTTGACTCTCTCCATAAATTATGCCATTTTATATAATGCTTGGTCACATTAAAATATCCTTGTCAAGCGTCAGTTTTTTAAATTGTACCATTTCCAACTTAAAAGAACTGTGCTTCATCAGTATGAAACATTCACCAGTCCTGTAATAGAACTAAGTTGCTGTTCTTGTGCGGAGATTTATACTTTTTATACACTTATATTATGTGATAAATTATGGATTAGTCACATGATTATCTCACAGTGACTGTTATGATTTGAGTTGATTTCTGTTTTGGAGCTGCCTTTACTTTCCTTTATTTTAATCATGCTCAAAGAATGAAAATTACTGCTAATACTATGTTAAACAAAACATCGTAAATAATTAAGAGAAGGCACTGAATTTACAAAACAGACAAATGATGATATATTTTACAAAAATATCCATTATATGATCACTTGAAGTTTCAAGATTATCAGGTAAATTTGAGATGGATTTCAGTTAAATATTATTTATTAGTATTGACTTCACACTTAGAACTAGAGTTAGGCTTATAAGAAATAACAGAAAATGTAATAGTTATACACTTCTGTAGTAATAGAACTAACACAATCTATTACTGGTGAGATAACATAATAACATTTATATACTTATTGCACTTAATAAAATAGAGTATAATTCAAACATAATGAGATTACCTTTAAAAATATATTCGAGAGTACTATATAAGGTTGGGGATGGTGATTAAAATTTGGGAACCACTTCAGTGAGGAAGGGAGATTTGAAATACAGCTTTAAAATGGGAAGAATTTGATAGGTGAAATAGAATTGAAAATAAACACTGGTGAAATAGAATTGAAAATAAACACTGCAAGGAATAGTTTTGTGGTGAGGATGATAGTGGGGTGAAGCTGAAGGAGGAATTGGGCTTTGGAGGATAGTGAGAGGTACACAGAATTGACAGGCGTTATAAATACTACTGCAAAACAAACAAACAAACAAAAACATACAGAGTTTACAGTCTCCTGTAGGAGACTGTAAATAGGTGCTTTGTGGCATCTACTTCAGAAGAAAACCTTGATAACTGATGGTTAGTCTCAGTACTTGAAAGATGACTAATAAGAATGGAAATATGGAGGCAATTTAATGTTTTGTGGCCATGTTGATGCACTTCTCTGGTCTCCAGCTGCAGGGCGGGCTGCAGCTGCTATACAGGAAAGCCACTGATGTGCTCACGTTCCCTGATGGCTGCTGACAGCCACTGACTGAGCACAGCAAGACATTCTTGTTCTTGAGAGACCTGCCATGTGACTTTGGCCGAGGGTCTTCTCAAAGGACTCCTTGACAGGCAAACTGGGCTTTCCTTAGAACTGCACGGCTGTGTAAAGCGCTTCTACTCACTCATCCTTTCACCTTTCTTTCCTTCACTCAGACTCAGGCCTGCAACTTGGTCTGATGGCTCTCTAAGTCTCTCTCTTCCTGTTTTCTCTCATACCCATTTCACTTAATAAATTTATTGCTTGTTTTAACCCACTTTAGTGTCTGCTTCGAGGATGACCCAGACTAGCTCAAGATGGGAATGATTTGATAAGGCTCTAGATCAATAATGGTGGAAAACGGTTAGAAAAATGCATTTACTAGGTTGAGCTAATTCATCATATTTCAACCTATGAACCTTAGCCACTTTTGTGTTCCGTCCCTGTCTTGAGAGAAACATATTTTCCAACTCTCTCTCCCCTCTCTCTCTCCTCCGTTTTTGTTTAATGCCCATGTAAAAACAAACCAAAACAAAACAAAATAAGGTAATTTCTTCAGTTTGTTGACAAGATTTTGCAGTTCATCATAATGAGGGCCACTGTGGTTAATGGAATTACTAAGCAGGTTGCTCAGATATGTTAGCATTCTCAAACTTAGAAACATCTTAAGAACAAAGTATATCGTGTATTTGCCCCCATTAAGCCCTTAATTCCAATTCATGTTTCTATGACATATATATTTAGGAAAGTAAAAATTTAGAATATAAAAATAGAGAGTAAGGGAGATCTACATACCTTATTAGTATTTGTATTGATCCCAACAAGAAAAACAAGTTCAGCAAGGAATAGGCTACAGCAGAGATTTTTGTGAATTGTTGTCCTGGTGCTTTGAATTTCACTGAAGAACCAGAAGGTAAAAATGCATATGGCAAGGCAAATCAGTGAAATAATTATTCCTAGTTGAGTGATCCTTGTAAGAATATTATAATCTTTAATACCCTAAGGGAAAATAATAATACAACTGTTAAAAGAATAACTCAGTAGCTCGTCAAAGGAACTACAACATATAATGAACTTCGCTTTTTGGTGAAACATTAAACTGTTCATAAAATGTAAAAATACAAATGTGCATTTAGATGAGAAATTTTTGTACTTTTGAAAATGTTCAACATTCAGAAAATCTGATATAAATCACGAAGCACTTTAACAGTTCTGTAATTAGTGATTTTTTTTCCCTAAGCATAATATATGTTAGTATATGGTTTAACAATGTTATCACCATCAGTTTCTTGACATTAGAAAGGCAATTCATTGTTGTAATGTGAAAATGGTTAATTAAAGCAGCTTTATCAGTGGTAAGAACAAGTAATTTCTAGGCAGTAATTCATTTAAACACATTAAACAAAGGTATCAGAAATGCTGAATATATAGAATAACAAAACAGTATAGTTGCGAGACTTTGAAATGGGAAAGGATGGTTTCACTCTAACCAGATGGTTTTAACAGGCATCTTTGTTTATTTAACATTCAGAAAAAAAATCATCTTTGTCACTGACATTAGGGTTAGGCAGATTTATTTAGTCACGATATGTATTTGATAGATTTTAAGTATTGTATGGAAATGAGCCTGTAATCTAAAGATTCCAATACAAGGATATAAAATAAAAACCTATATAATGTAAAAGCAAGATATTACTGATGTAAAATACATATTATGAAGCTATTCACCTTAGAAAGATTTTTCATATTTAAAAATCTTGCAGGGTTCTACATTATTAAAACATGGTATTTGTTATGAATGTGTTAATACTTATTGACCAGGTATCAAATACTTTTAATGAATTTGTCATCAGTAAAAATAAACTTCCAATACAAAGGCAAAAGCCCTTAAAGTCCATGATACTTTAAAATGTATAAATGGTCATTAAAAGCTGCATTAAAAACTAAGAGTCAATGGATAGATATTTAATACACAATCTACTAGATATTATAGATTAGGTAAGTCTTACACTAAAAGTAACCAAAAATCCAAAGTAGATATGTCATAGAAGGCAGGTAAGAAAAGAAAGACTTAAAAAAAGGTAATGTTGAGATTGTATCAGTAAATTAAATATGCTATTTACACCCAAAGAAAACATATAAAAATTAAATATTCTCTTGAATGGCATAAAGAAGAAGAAAAAAACAGATTTATAAATATGACTTGGAAAATTGGCTTACAATAGAAGAACCAGAAGACATCAAAATTGCAAAATGTGTCAGGTGGTTACAGCGGCATGAGGTGTGGGTCTCATTCGAGTATGTCAGCTCACAGCCCTCCGAAGACCAGCTGCCATTCATGGTGTCAGGTAAGTAGTTCCAAAATGCACATTGACTCCTATACTTACCTGTGGTCTGAAAAAGAGACATTTTACTGATGGGAAAAAGAGAAAAAATTACACATACAACATCGTTTTGGTTATATTTAAAATACCATTTTGCATAGCAATATAATTAAAACCATGCCTAAAACGTAAAGCATAAAATCAATGCTAATAAGTGAATGTTACTGTTGTGTGAAAAAATTGAAGTTTATACTGCAACCATGCTATATTTTATCAACCCTGTGTCACGAATTTGTGAGAATTATTGTCAATTGAGATCATGTATGTCTTTTAGAATGATGCATGACATATCTCATTATCTTCAATAAATGTTTATTGAATATGCACTAGATATTAGTCATTGATCCAGGTGCTAAAAATATAGCACTGAACAAAACAAAAAAAGTGTTTGCGTTTTTTTGTTTTGTTTTGTTTTGTTTTGTTTGCAGTATGAGGGCCTCTCACTGTCGTGGCCTCTCCCGTTGCGGAGCACAGGCTCCGGACGCGCAGGCTCAGCAGCCATGGCTCACGGGCCCAGCCGCTCCGCGGCATGTGGGATCTTCCCGGACCGGGGCACTAACCCGTGTCCCCTGCATCGGCAGGCGGACTCTCAACCACTGTGCCACCAGGGAAGCCCTGTGTTTGCGTTATTGACCTTACATTCTAATGAGGAGATAAGAAATTATTAAACAAAATAAATAAGCCAGGGAAAGGAGAACAGAAGTAACCTGAGGAGGCTTTTCCTAGGAAATGACATTTAAGCAAATACTTCAATTAAGTGAGAGTGTGAGCCCTAAAGACTTGAGAACAGAGGGTTCCGTACAGTTTGAATGGAAAATGGAAAACCTCTGAAGTGAGACTCAATGAAGGTCTTCCAGAAACATCTAGAAGCCAGTGCAGTTCAAGCAATGAATGACGTAAAGAGTAGTGAGTGTAAGATCAGAGATAGGCAGAGGCTGATCAAATAGACTATAGGAAGGTTGTTCAATAAATAGCAGAGTTCTCCTTATCATATATTAATATTAACTAATCATAATGCAATACCTAATGCACTGTACATTTTAATAAGTTATTCATAGAATGCTGTATACCTATGCTAGTGTCTTATAGAAATAAAAAACTGTTTACAATTATATAACAATTTATAGTTAACTAGGTGCTTTCTTACCTACTTTGTTTAATTTGATCCTCAAAAGAGCCCTGTGAGTGGGTATTGTGTTGAGAGACCAAGAGATGTCAAAAAATATATGCAAGAGTAACCATTGATAAGTGGAGTAAAACAGAGCCAAATGCAAATCTTCAGACAACTATTTATTAAAGAAAATATTAGTTGAGTATCAAATATAGGCACTGTGTTAGGAGCCAGGGATTCTTAGTTGAAAGGATAAAGCATCTGCCCTCAAGGATGACAGAAGCCCAGATGATTTTAATACAATTAGACAGTTGCTTTAATGGCCTATATAGAAAATCCAACACTTAGATCAATGGTTGGAGCACTGGCCAATTTGATTGGAGTAAGTCTAGGAAGACAGTGATTGAACTAAAATTGGAGAGATGACAAGAAATTTTTCAAAGAGGTCATGCTATGTGAAGAAAATTGAAACTCTACATCCAGTTCCCCCAAAACTGCCAGGAAAATACCCAATCCCACTCTTGTTAAAAAACAAACAGATAAGCTAGAGGAGCCAGAAGGACCCTAGAATTGAGGAACTAGAGTCAGCTGAGAGTGCATCACTCAAAAAACAGGGGTTAAGTGAGGGTCTGTCTACATGCTGAGTACCCACCATTGCCCACCACTTTCTTTTTATTCTCCTAATCCTTCAGTGAGCTTCTGTCTTTAGGCATGAGACTAAAAGTTTTCTGAGAAACTAAAGGCCAAAGAGAAATGACTTTTAGGTAGTGAACTTCAGGATCTTCCAGTGCAATGGCCAGAAACTAGCCTGATGATAACACTCTAGGGAGGCACACCACTGCCACAAGCCACCTGAACACACAATCATCTTTCAAATGTCTCATTATTAGATATGGATGGATGGCCATGAACCACCAGACCTCCGAGGACACACTCTACAATGAAAGACAAAGAACAAAAAGCCAACAAGCCAAACTGAGGAAATCACGAGCAACATAATGTAGGGAGTAGAACACAGGTTTTTTTAAAAATATAAATACTACCACAGAGAAATACTGCACCCACGAAACAAAAGTAGAGTTCAAAAAATAAGGGTGCTCAGTTATAATTAAGTATAAAGCAGAAGTAAAATATGTTAGCAGGAAAAAAAATAAAAATGTAAAGGAAAACTTAAAATGAAAAAAAGAAATACCCTAGAGGCTCAGCTGGGGGTCCAATATTTACATAAGAATAACAAGAGAAGAGACCAGAGATACTGGAGAGGAAGAAATTAGCAAACAAATAATAATAGAAAATTCCGTAAAACTGAAGACCATACTTTTTCAGACTGAACAGACTCACATAAATGCCTAGTACAATTAATAAAGAAAGATCCACACCAAGGTTCATCTTTGATTGAATCCTGAGAATAAAGATAAGATCTCAAAAGTTTGAGAGAGACAGATCATTTGCAAAAGAATGCAAATTTTAAGTAAAATATTAATTGCATGCAACTTCCCCAGGTTAACCTGGAAAGCTAGAAAAAAATGAGCAAGGTCTAGAAAATTCTGAAGAAAAAAATATTTACAATTTATAACTCTATACCATGGAATTTATCTAAGTGCATGGATAAGATATAAATATAGTATATACTTAGCTAAAAAGGTAATGCAAGAGCTCAAAAACTTGACTTTCTGGGCACCTTTCTCAAGAGTCACTGGAGCATATACCACCAAAATATAGAGATAAACCAAGAAGAGGAATCATTGGTTCAAGGAAACATTGAATCTGACACAGAAGAGAGTTGCATGCCTAGGATGACGGTGACAGAGATGTCCAGGCTGATAGCTATACAGAAGGCAAAGGGTAGACCATCCAGACAGGATCAAGTTCACAGAGGCCTAAAAAGGATGTCTCCAGAACATTAATTTAGCTGATAATCTTATGTATTTGAATGTTTTATAAGGAGATTTATAGTACTGTCAGAAAGTTTGGGGACTAATTAGTAATGGATAAATAGAAATCTAAGCAAGCTAAATTAAGGGAATTTACTAACACCAGGAAAATGGTTCAGCCTCATGATTCAGCTCTGCATAACACATTGAAAACTGATTTAACCCAAAATTTGATGAAGCATGGGAGAATGAATAGTTGGGGGAGTGTGTGGATCACAGGGGAAGACATGTATAAGAAAATTAAATTCACATTTTCTATAGATGAAGGCAATAGATCATACCTATTTTTTAAAAGCTTAAAAAAAAAGAGGAGTTATTAAGTTTGGGGTGAAGGAGATAGAGGGTCAATGGAAAATGCTTTCCCATTTTGTAGGAAGCCAGAAACTTCAGCCTATTTGTTAGCTGAGACACTGAGACCAATGTGGAGAGATCCAGGAAAGTTGAGGTAATGGACAAAGCTTAATTACTTGGGAGGTAGGTGGGGGAGGGATTCAGAGAATAGCATCGGGCAGGACAGTATCTTAGCTGCGGAAGAATGGATTCTGGAGAAAGACTGTGGGTATGAAACTTTGTTCTACCAGCTGTTGCTGAGTGACCACGTGCAAGGCATTTAATCTTTCAGAGTCTCAGTATCCTCATCTGTGAAATGGAGATAACAGTACATACCTCATAGGGTTCTTGGGAGAATTAAAATAAATAACTTAGAACAAAGTGTGTTTCCATATAAGCATTATTAAAGTATTGGTTGCTATAATTATTATCATTATTATTATCTGTATTATTATAACAACTATAATTAATATTCCTCTAAAGTAATGAAATATATACTAGTTGGTGAAGTTGCAATTATCAGGGAATCAGAAAGTGGAAGGTGTTACATGTGAAATAACTTCGATTTTCCTAGAGAATAAAATGGTATCCAAATTTTATTCTCAGAGGGAAGAAATGGATTGGGTAAATGTATTGTCAGGGGAAAGAGATGAAATTTCAGAGTGGTCATTACTTTGAATGGGAAAAGAATTTGAACAGAGAAGAAGATTAAGGACAATCAAGCTTTCTCATTAAGAATGGTGAAGAACTCTTGTGTAAATGTGTGTTTCGTTTTGTTGCTGTGTCAAACAGAGATGGGTGAAGTGGGTTGCCCTTGGCACCTCTTCAGCTGACAAAACATTCCACTGATAAAAACTGTAGAAAAACCATGAGACCATGTAAAACTACAATGTTTGTTTTCTAGTATCAAAAGGTCATTTGCATTTAGCATCTGAAAATATCTAAATTTAGTTTCCATTCTTAAAACATTTCACACCTTCTTTTTCCCTCAACAGAATGCCCACCATTGTTTAGGTTTGAGCTACTATTTACTTGCATTTTCTATACATTTTGTTTCTCTCTACATCAGATATCTGTCTTTACAGTGACACATTTGTACTGTATGGATGCATATAGAGTGGCCCCTCGATATTCACAGGGGATTGATTCCAGGACCCCCGCGCATTCCGAAATCCACGGATACTCAAGTTACTTTCGTAAAATGGAGTAGTATTTGCATATAACCTATGCATATCCTTCTGTATACTTTAAATCATCTCTAGATTACTTATAAAACTCAATACAATGTAAATGCTATGTAAATAGTTGACGGGCTGCAGTAAATTCAAGTTTTGCTTTTTGGAACTTTCTGGAATTTTTTCCCTTGAATATTTTCCATTTGTGTTTGGTTGAATTCATGGATGTGGAACCTGTGGATATGGAGGGCTGACTATATGTTCTTTTAATCCTCTGGTTCCCATAAACATGCAAATACAATTACCCAGCTTCAAGGTTCTCCAAATAGAGTTTCTGAGACACTTTAATTATGTACTAAGATTGAAATTCAATTGAAAGCCCAATAAACCTTTAACTGTAAAAATGCAGCAAACAATATGATTTTGAATTTCCCCTTCACTTTTAGGTCTATAAAACCCCTAAATACTTAGTTATTTCTAATCATTTTTTTATTGTATAGTTTTAATTATACATGGGTTTGAAAAAATATTTAGAATAACAAGAGTAAAGTTGTCTCAGATGATTTCTTTATGAAATATTATGAACTTCTCTATGATTTTATTTTAATCAGCACACAAATCCCTGCAAGTATTATTTTATGTGACAATTAACCAAACACCTCCCTCATTATACAAGTAACATTTATCTCTTTAATACATTTTTATAACTTCTTCCTTGAAGGGCCGGAGACTTCCAAAATGAGCAATGTACTTAAAAATCAAACTAAAACGTAGCTTAATTTCAGAGAATCAAATACATAAAATTCTTTGGTATTTATTATAAAATTTAAAGAGCACTGAAAGTACAAAAATATTTTATAGAAAAATTAGTTGAAACCACTTTACTCTTTTATTTCAGTTTTGAATTTGCATTTTTAAACTCAAGAACTCACACACAATTAAAGTGACACTACAAAAACATGTTCATTTCTCTGAATGCTTCACAATTATAATCAATAGTCAACAGAAACACAACTTACCTTTATGTGATTTAATGTAAATGTTACTTTTTCAAGTTCATACAATGTGGGTGGGTTTGAGCTAATTGAGACTGAAATTACTGAAGAGATGACTCTTCCCCCATCTTCAGCTTTATCATCACTTTGAGGTTCCAATAAGATGTTGTCAGATGATGAAAATAGAGGACCAATACTCTTATAATATAAAAATGCAACTGCAACACTGCCTGTCAATCAAATAAGTGTATTCAGTGAAATTCTTAAAATAAACATAATAATTGACCAAAGGGAGTCATACAAATTCCCAGATACTGAAATGTGGGTCATAATATATCTATGCTTACATCATTGAACCATATTAAGACATATTCTCTGACCTCTGTGACTCTGAAACTGATTGTGGACTGTAGCATTCCCTTGGCACAGATTACATTTAGGAGAAAAATAGTCCTAGATAAATTTACATCCAAGTGCTGACTAAGAACCAAGGAGTAAAGTTGAAAAATAAAATTTTGACTTACTACTTTGCTGGGCAAATATATGAATTAGAAAGATATTGGGAGAAAATTCTCACAGATTTACAGTATTAATAAAGTTTAGAATTGAAAGAGTTGTGAGAAGCCACTGAGTTCAACCTCATGCCCACTGAAATGCTCCCTCTTTAAATTCATGACATATAGTTATGCCGACACAGCATAGGGAATTTAATGCCTTTCGAGGCAGCCATTTATCCGAACCCCTGACACTCCCCAAATGCAGCACATCAGCACATAACCAGATACTAGAAATGTTACCTGATCAGTACAATCACATGCCTATTTTTCCCTTAGCCTGGACACTACACCTATTTTAACGGATCTCAAATTGCCTTGGTTTTTGAAATCATTATCAGTAGCTCATTATCACTGATATTAAGTGTGTGAACAACTCAACATCGACAACTATTATCTTTTAAAATTCCTGTTGTCACTTAGGTCACATTCTTTCTCTCTTGTACAGAATTATGGACAGTAAATTGAGGAATTTATATTCAGAATTTACTCTTGGAATTAGAAGTTCTGGTTTTAGTCATTTCTCCTACTTGTGTGTCCCTGGGTAAACTTGAGTTTTCTCATGTATAACATGATGGTAGTGATATTCCCTCTGGCTATTTACTAGGATAAGGTGGAGACCAAATGAAATTATACGAGAAAGTCTTCTGTAAAATTTAAGATGCTATATTAATATGATTATTGTTATACTTATTAACTAGAAATGTTACATGTTTGCTTTAGATACTTGGACAAATTAGGAAGAACTCTATCATATTCATTTTCCTTCAAATTTATGACACCAGCAAATAATTTGAAAAGCATAACTTAATCAAAATCATTAATACAAATGTTGATAATGTCATCAAAAACAAAGGCCTGTGATATAATGTTGGAACACTCCACATCACAATATCACACTAATAACTAACATTCTTTGGATATGGTTATGTGAGCCAGAAGTTGCAAAAATGTATCACTATTCACGTTTTCTATCTTAGTATAAAAAGGCACCCTAAGATACTGCTAAGAGCCTTGCTGAAATTCAGATACATTACATATTTTCCTAAACTGCCAGCCCAGAAAACTTATATCAAAAAAATAATGTTAGTATAACATGGTTGGGCTAGTGGAATTGTGATGGCTCCAGATGACAACTAGCCCAGCATTTGCTATGGACAGATCAGGGACAGAAGCAGAACCTGGAAACCTCTTAGGGGACCTTGAACTAGTCCAGCTGATGAACCAGTTCATGCAACAGCAACTTCTCAGAGGTTGTAGTAGTGGGTGGTCCAAAATCAAATGAAGCACCAAAGAGATAACATGGATTTAAAAATCTATCACTCTGATACTTTCTAAAGGAAAATATTTATTTAACATCAATTTTTGACTTTGGGTAAAAGGAGACTCATGCCACGTAGAATGGTCCAAAATCCCTTTTTAATCTTTTTCTGAATATTGATCCAGTATTTGTTCATTCTTTTTAAATCATTTGGAACCTATTTTAATTCCCATGATTTCTCACTAATTCTAGGCCTGATCTAGCTTTTAACTCTCATATCAGATCTGTACCTATTTTCAGTAAAATAGGGGTTCATTCACTAATGATAGGCACTAAAATTCAGTATATAAAAAAGATTAAAAATCCATCTGTGCCACCCTTATTTTCCTCCTAATGATACTATGCAGCTTTTAACTAATGAGTGTTTTTATTAAGGAAGTTAGTCAATAAATGAATAATCACATGTAGACATCAGTGAGTGGGTTTGATCAGTTTCTTACACTTGTCCTTATTTTGAAGATGCAACCTTGAGGAAAATAAATTTTCTCCCTCTGCTCTCTTGAGAGCTGATATTACTATCCCTTTCAAATGTCAGCGTTTGCATGCATGATTATGAAATGTAACAAAACTACCATACACTAAGACAGGATATCTTCGAGATATTAATTCCATGACAATTTCATCATCTGTCACTATGATAAGTATTTTCAATGTCTTTATTCTCAGCTTCCAAATACTACTCAAATTGTCTTTGAAAATACAACAGTTTAACACATTCTTTGGATTTGCTCCTAAATATTACGTATGTACTTGGTTAATTAGAATATGATGTAATGGGGTAAGAGCCATGGGTTCAATGGCAGTATGGCTTAGTTATTTTTGCTTTTTATGGCCATCTGTTTCTTACTTTTGAATAAAAAATGACAAGAAAAAATGGAAAGGATAATATCAATGGATTAGAAAAAAAATTCCTACATTAGCGCTGTAAATTTTTTTTTTTTAAAAGATGGTCTTCTGAGAAAGGATGTGCAGCAAGCTTTTTAACAATAAAGAACATATTTTTAAATGAGTGATGTCTGTAAAAGTGACATATGTGTGTTATTGTATATATTTTCCATTTGTACGTATGACCACCCACAATGCTTTGAGAAAATATTATAATCCATGTTTTATAGGTAATATATTTAACCTATATGTGAACAGCAACAATTCTATTATCAGCAGAGATTTTTTTTTTCCCTAAGTGCATTGCACTACGAGAGCAGATAAATGGTTACATTAAAATAACAGCTGCTGGGGGCCCGGAGGAAGATGGCGGAAGAGTAAGACGTGGAGATCACCTTCCTCCCCACAGATACATCAGAAATTCATCTACACGTGGAACAACTCCTACAGAACACCTACTGAACGCTGACAGAAGACCTCAGACCCCCCAAAAGGCAAGAAACTCCCCACATACCTGGGTAGGGCAAAAGAAAAAAAGAATAAACAGAGACAATAGGATAGGGATGGGACCTGCACCAGTGGGAGGGAGCCGTGAAGGAGGGAAGGTTTCTACACACTACAAGCCCCTTCGCGGGTGGAGAGTGCAGGTGGCGGAGGGGGAAAGCTTCGGAGTAGCGGAGGAGAGCACAGCAACAGGGGTGCGGAGGGCAAAGCGGAGAGATTCTGGCACAGAGGACCAGTGCCCTCAGGCACACACCAGCCCGAGAGGCTTGTCTGCTCGGCCGCTGGGGCGGGCGGGGCTGGGAGCTGAGGCTCGGGTATCAGCTTTCAGTCGTAGCACAGGGAGAGGACTGGGGCTGGCGGAAGGAAGAGAGCCTGAAGGGGTTAGTGCACCACGGCTAGCCCTGAGGGAGTCCGGGGAAAGGGTCTGGAGCTGCCAAAGAGGCAAGAGACTTTTTTCCCTTTTGTTTCCTGGTGCGCGAGGAGAGGGCATTAAGAGGGCTGCTTGGGGAAGCGCCGGAGACAGGTGCGAGCTGCGGGTAAGGCGCGGACCTCGGAGACGGGCGTGGGCCACGCCGCCACCGCCGCCGCCCGCCGCCGCCGCCGCCACCGCGGGGCCTGTGTGCGAGCGCGGGTCACTGTCCGCCCCGCCTTCCGGGGAGACTGTGAACCCCGCCACTGCCGGGGTCCCAAGACCCGGGGACGGCTTTCCCGGGAAACCGCACGGAGCGCCACGGGCTGCTGCAACGTCACGCCGGCCTCTGCCGCCGCAGGCCCGCCCCACACTGCCCGCCCCTCCCTCCCCTCTGCCTGAGTGAGCCAGAGCCCCCGAATCAGCAGCTCCTTTAAACCCGTCCTGTCTGAGCGAAGAACGGACGCCCTCCGGCGACCTACGCGCAGAGGCGGAGACAGGTCCAAGGCTGAGACCCGGGAGCTGTGAGAGCAGAGACAGGGAAATCTCTCTGTGCAGCCTCGGAGGCAGCGGATTAAAGCTCCACGGTCCATTTGATGTGCCCTGTGTCTGTGGAGTGCAGGAATGGACAGCGAATCATCCGAAATTGAGGAAGTGCACTTTGAGGACAAGATTTAAGACTTTCCCCCCTTTTCCTCTTTTTACCACGAATTATTCCAAATTAAGGAGGTGGACTTAGAGAGCAAGATTTCAGACTTCTCGCCCTTTTCCTCTTTTTACAATGAATTATCCCAAATTGAGGAGGTGGACTTGGAGAGCAAGATTTTTGATTTTTCCCCCTGCTCTATTCTTGTGAATGTGTATGTGTAATCTTCTGTGTAAGATCCTCTCTGTATAGCTTTGCTTCCACCATATGTCCCAGGGTTCTATCGGTCCGTTTTTTTTTTCAATAATTACTTTCTAATTTTAATAACGCTACTATATTTCATACTTTATTCTATTTTACTTTACCTGCTCTTTCTTTTTTTCCTACCTTCCCTTCCTCCCTCCCTCCTTCCGCTCCTCCTTTCTTTTTTTCTTTTTCTTTCCTCCCTCCCTCCCTCCCACCCTTCTTCTTTCCACTTTCTTTTTCTTTCCTTCCTCCCTCCCTCCCTCCTGTCTTTCTTTCTTTCCTTCCTTCCTCCCTCCCTCCCTCCCTTCTTCCATTCACTCTTCCTTTTGCTATCATTCCTCCCTCCCTCCCTCCTTTCTTTCCTTCTTTCTTTCCATCCTTCCTCCCTCCCTCCCTCCTTTCTTTCTTCCTTCCATCCTTCCTTTCTTCCCTTCTTCCTTTCTTTCCCTCTCTCTTTCTTTCTTCTACTAATTCTTTCTTTCTACTTTTTCTCCCTGTTATTCTGAGCCGGGTGGATGAAAGGCTCTTGGTGCTGCAGCCAGGAGTCAGTGCTGTGCCTCTGAAGTGGGAGAGCCAACTTCAGGACACGGGTCCACAAGAGACCTGCCAGCTCCACATAATATCAAGCGCCGAAAATCTCCCAGAGATCTCCATCCCAACACCAGCACCCAGCTTCAGTCAACGACAAGCAAGCTACAGTGATGGTCACCCTATGCCAAGCAACTAGCAAGGCAGGAACACAACCCCACCCATTAGCAGAGAGGCTACCTAAAAACATAATAAGGCCATAGGCACCCCAAAACACACCACCAGACGTGGACCTGTCCACCAGAAAGACAAGATCGAGCCTCAACCACCAGAATACAGGCATTAGTCCCGCCCACCAGGAAGCCTACACAACCCACTAAACCAACCTTAGCCACTGGGGACAGACACCAAAAACAACGGGAACTACAAATCTGCAGCCTGCAAAAAGGAGACCCCAAACACAGTAACATAAGCAAAATGAGAAGACAGAAAAACACACAGCAGGTGAAGGAGCAAGATAAAAACCTACCAGACCTAACAAATGAAGAGGTAATAGGCAGTCTACCTGAAAAAGAATTCAGAATAATGATAGTAAAGCTGATCCAAGATTCTATTTCCAAGATCCATAATCTTGGAAATAGAATAGACAAAATGCAAGAAACAGTTAACAAGGACCTAGAAGAACTACAGATGAATCAAGCATCGATTAAAAACACAATAAATGCAATGAAAAATACTCTAGATGGGATCAATAGCAGAATAACTGAGGCAGAAGAACGGATAAGTGAGGTGGAAGATAAAATAGTGGAAATAACTGCTGCAGAGCAAAATAAAGAAAAAAGAATGAAAAGAACAGAAGACAGTCTCAGAGACCTCTGGGACAACATTAAACACACCAACATTCGAATTATAGGGGATCCAGAAGAAGAAGAGAAAAAGAAAGGGACTGAGAAAATATTTGAAGAGATTATAGTTGAAATCTTCCCTAATATGAGAAAGGAAATAGTTCATCAAGTCCAGGAGGCACAGAGAGTCCCATACAGAATAAATCCAAGGAGAAATACGCCAAGACACATATTAATCAAACTGTCAAAAATTAAACACAAAGAAATCATATTAAAAGCAGCAAGGCAAAAACAACAAATAACACACAAGGGAATCCCCATCAGGATAACAGCTGATCTCTCAGCAGAAACTCTACAAGCCAGAAGGGAGTGGCAGGACATAATTAAAGTGATGAAGGAGAGAAAACTGCAACCAAGATTACTCTACCCAGCAAGGATCTCATTCAGATTTGATGGAGAAATTAAAACGTTTACAGACAAGCAAAAGCTGAGAGAGTTCAGCACCACCAAACCAGCTTTACAACAAATGCTAAAGGAACTTCTGTAGGCAAGAAACACAACAGAAGGAATATACCTACAATAACGAACCCAAAGCAATTAAGGAAATGGGAATAGGAACATACATATCAATAATTACCTTAAATGTAAATGGACTAAATGCTCCCACCAAAAGACACAGATTGGCTGAATGGATACAAAAACAAGACACATATATATGCTGTCTACAGGAGACCCACTTCAGACCTAGAGACACATACAGATTGAAAGTAAGGGGATGGAAAAAGATATTCCATGCAAATGGAAATCAAAAGAAAGCTGGAGTAGCAATTCTTATATCAGACAAAATAGACTTTAAAATAAAGACTATTAGAAGAGACAAAGAAGGACACTACATAACAATAAAGGGATCGATCCAAGAAGAAGATATAACAATTGTACATATTTATGCACCCAACATAGGAGCACCTCAATACATAAGGCAAATACTAACAGCCATAAAAGGGGAAATCGACAGTAACACACTCATAGTAGGGGACTTTAACACCCCACTTTCACCAATGGACAGATCATCCAAAATGAAAATAAATAAGGAAACACAAGCTTTAAATGATACATTAAACAAGATGGACTTAGTTGATATTTATAGGACATTCCATCCAAAAACAACAGAATACACATTTTTCTCAAGTGCTCATGGAACATTCTCCAGGATAGATCATATCTTGGGTCACAAATCAAGCCTTGGTAAATTTAAGAAAATTGAAATTGTATCAAGTATCTTTTCCGATCACAATGCTACGAGACTAGACATCAATTACAGGAAAAGATCTGTAAAAAATACAAACACACGGAGGCTAAACAATACACTACTTAATAACGAAGTGATCACTGAAGAAATCAAAGAGGAAATTAAAAAATACCTAGAAACAAATGACAATGGAGACACGACAACCCAAAACCTATGGGACGCAACAAAAGCAGTTCTAAGGGGGAAGTTTATAGCAATACAATCCCACATTAAGAAACAGGAAACATTCTGAGTAAACAACCTGACCCTGCACCTAAAGCAGTTAGAGAAAGAAGAACAAAAAAACCCCAAAGTTAGCAGAAGGAAAGAAATCATAAAGATCAGATCAGAAATAAATGAAAAAGAAATGAAGGAAACGATAGCAAAGATCAACCAAACTAAAAGCTGGTTCTTTGAGAAGATAAACAAAATTGACAAACCATTAGCCAGACTCATCAAAAACAGAAGGGAGAAGACTCAAATCAATAGAATTAGAAATGAAAAAGGAGAAGTAACAACTGACACTGCAGAAATACAAAAGATCATGAGAGATTACTATAAGCAACTCTACGCCAATAAAATGGACAACCTGGAAGAAATGGACAAATTCTTAGAAATGCACAACCTGCCAAGACTGACTCAGGAAGAAATAGAAAATATGAATAGACCAATCACAAGCACTGAAATTGAAACTGTGATTAAAAATCTTCCATCAAACAAAAGCCCAGGACCAGATGGCTTCACAGGCGAATTCTATCAAACATTTAGAGAAGAGCTAACACCCATCCTTCTCAAACTCTTCCAAACAATATCAGAGGAAGGAACACTCCCAAACTCATTCTATGAGGCCACCATCACCTTGATACCAAAACCAGGCAAGGATGTCACAAAGAAAGAAAACTACTGCCAATATCACTGATGAACATAGATGCAAAAATCCTCAACAAAATACTAGCAAACAGAATCCAACAGCACATTAAAAGGATCATACACCATGATCAAGTGGGGTTTATTCCAGGAATGCAAGGATTCTTCAATATACGCAAATCAATCAATGTGATACACCATATTAACAAGTTGAAGGAGAAAAACCATATGATCATCTCAATAGATGCAGAGAAAGCTTTCGACAAAATTCAACACCCATTTATGATAAAAACTCTGCAGAAAGTAGGCATAGAGGGAACTTTCCTCAACATAATAAAGGCCATATATGACAAACCCACAGCCAGCATTGTCCTCAATGGTGAAAAACTGAAATCATTTCCACTAAGATCAGGAACAAGACAATGCTGCCCACTCTCACCACTCTTATTCAACCTACATTTGGAAGTTTTAGCCACAGCAATCAGAGAAGAAAAGGAAATAAAAGGAATCCAAATTGGAAAAGAAGAAGTAAAGCTGTCACTGTTTGCAGATGACATGATACTATACATAGAGAATCCTAAAGATGCTACCGAAAAACTACTAGAGCTAATCAATGAATTTGGTAAAGTAGCAGGATACAAAATTAACGTACAGAAATCTCTGGCATTCCTGTACACTAATGATGAAAAATCTGAAAATGAAATCAAGAAAACACTCCCATTTACCATTGCAACAAAAAGAATAAAATATCTAGGAATAAACCTATCTAAGGAGACAAAAGACCTGTATGCAGAAAATTATAAGACACTGATGAAAGAAATTAAAGATGATACAAATAGATGGAGAGATATACCATGTTCCTGGATTGGAAGAATCAATATTGTGAAAATGACTCTACTACCCAAAGCAATCTACGGATTCAATGCAATCCCTATCAAACTACCACTGGCATTTTTCACAGAACTAGAACAAAAAATTTCAAAATTTGTTTGGAAAAACAAAAGACCCCGAATAGCCAAAGCAATCTTGAGAATGAAAAACGGAGCTGGAGGAATCAGGCTCCCTGACTTCAGACTATACTACAAAGCTACAGTAATCAAGACAGTGTGGTACTGGCAAAAAAACAGAAAGATAGATCAGTGGATCAGGATAGAAAGCCCCGAGATAAACCCACATGCATATGGTCAACTTATCTTTGATAAAGGAGGCAGGAATATACAGTGGAGAAAGGACAGCCTCTTCAATAAGTGGTGCTGGGAAAACTGGACAGGGACATGTAAAAGTATGAGATTAGATCATTCCCTAACACCATACACAAAAATAAGCTCAAAATGGATTAAAGACCTAAATATAAGGCCAGAAACTATCAAACTCTTAGAGGAAAACATAGGCAGAACACTCTATGACATGAATCACAGCAAGATCCTTTTGGACCCACCTCCTAGAGAAATGGAAATAAAAACAAAGATAAACAAATGGGACCTAATGAAACTTCAAAGCTTTTACACAGCAAAGGAAACCATAAACAAGACCAAAAGACAACCCTCAGAATGGGAGAAAATATTTGCAAATGAAGCAACTGACAAAGGATTAATCTCCAAAATTTATAAACAGCTCATGCAGCTGAATAGCAAAAAAACAAATAACCCAATCCAAAAATGGACAGAAGACTTAAATAGGCATTTCTCCAAAGAAGATATACAGACTGCCAACAAACACATGAAAGAATGCTCAACATCATTAATCATTAGAGAAATGCAAAATCAAAACTACAATGAGATATCATCTCACACCAGTCAGAATGGCCATCATCAAGAAATCTAGAAACAATAAATGCTGGAGAGGGTGTGGAGAAAAGGGAACACTCTTGCACTGCTGGTGGGAATGTGAATTGGTAGAGTCACTATGGAGAACAGTATGGAGGTTCCTTAAAAAACTACAAATAGAACTACCATATGACCCAGCAATCCCACTACTAGGCATATACCCTGAGAAAACCATAATTCAAAAAGAGACATGTACCAAAATGTTCATTGCAGCTCTATTCACAATAGCCCGGAGCTGGAAACAACCTAAGTGTCCATCATCGGATGAATGGATAAAGAAGATGTGGCACATATATACAATGGAATATTACTCAGCCATAAAAAGAAACGAAACTGAGCTATTCGTAATGAGGTGGATAGACCTAGAGTCTGTCATACAGAGTGAAGTAAGTCAGAAAGAGAAAGACAAATACCGTATGCTAACACATATATATGGAATTAAAAAAAAATGTCATGAAGAACCTAGGGGTAAAACGGGAATAAAGACACAGACCTACTTGAGAATGGACTTGAGGATATGGGGAGGGGGAAGGGTAAGCTGTGACAAAGCGAAAGAGAGGCATGGACGTATATACACTACCAAACGTAAAGGAGATAGATAGTGGGAAGCAGCCACAGAGCACAGGGAGATCAGCTCGGTGCTTTGTGACCGCCTGGAGGGGTGGGATGGGGAGGGTGGGAGGGAGGGAGATGCATGAGGGAAGGGATGTGGGAACAGATGTATATGTATGACTGATTCACTTTGTTATAAAGCAGAAACTAATTTAAAAAAATCTCAAAAAAAAAATAACAGCTGCTAGTTTGCCTGTGGTTAGGTGACAAGGGAAAGCTGGTCAGGGCTGATTTCTTTGTTACCTCCTTCTCTTCAAGTCTTAGTTCTGTATTATCTGTTGATGTACATAGAGACAAACCCATTAGCTTCTTGTGCCTTAGTTCCATTATCCATAAAATGAGGACATTAGGTTAGATAATCGTAAAGTCACTTGCTAGTACTAGCACTCTCGGGTCCCATTTCTTAAGAAATCCTGCCTTTAGGGCCTCCCTGGTGGCGCAGTGGTTAAGAGTCCGCCTGCCGATGCAGGGGATACGGGTTCGTGCCCCGGTCTGGGAGGATCCCATATGCCGTGGAGCGGCTGGGCCCGTGAGCCATGGCCGCTGGGCCTGCGCATCCGGAGCCTGTGCTCCGCAACGGGAGAGGCCACAACAGTGAGAGGCCCACATACCGCAAAAAAAAAAAAAAAGAAAAGAAAAAGAAATCCTGCCTTTAGTTTAGTTGAAGAGTTTAGTGTACAAAAACTAAGAAATGAGTGGAAGAGAAATCCATGCTTAAACAATAACTTTCTACCTTTTTGAACACTACCTCTATTCATCTTCCTCATACAAACCCAAATTCAGTCTCACAATGAGGAATATGAAGGATTACTGAAGAAGAAATATTAGAAGAACTCTATGAAAGTTATAGCATCTGACTGCTGCAAAATGAGGAATAAAATCTCAGTTCCTTTTTATATTTCCACTGGGATCTTAACATTATTAGACAATTACAGAGTTGGAGGATCGAGTACAAGAAGGATCTAGGTATCATCAGCTAAAATTCTACCCAGGTATTTTTATCATAATGAAAATCTCAAATATATATACGGAAATTCTGTGTATAAACATAAAATATTTTTCTATAGAAAACCACTCGTTATATGCACATATGATACAATCAAATGTATGGTATTTATTGCAAAACATTGAAATATTGTATATAAGATTGTCAAAGTCCTACCATTTGAATCATATGCAGCTTTTCTATTTGGAAATATCTTTATATTATCTCCGTCCATATTCATGTGGGGTTGAATATGTTTCATGTGGTATGATTCAAAAAAGAAAGCTTTGAGAGCTGAAACAAAATCATGAAAATAATAAGTTCTCTGAAATTAGTTTAATCAATGTATTTAGTTAGAGACAATTTCATCCATCATTGTTATATTTCAACTTCCAAATTACGGCAGGTAGAATGAACATATTCTGAACATGATGTTTGGACATTATAATTTGTATTTAAAAATCTGATTCAAGTTTATTTGTTTGATTTCACTATAGCATTCATGGTTTAATTCTATCTTTATTGAATAAAATAAAAGGAAATATGTATGTACACAAAGAAGCTATAAATCATAATTACTAAAGCAGACAAGCAACTACAATGTATTAGAGGATGATATTTACAATATAATTTATTATATACAGAGTGATTGACTTAAATTCTTGAGTAATAATTTCCTTACCTGGTGCATTTTCACCTTTTTCATGCAGGAACATCATAGGAATTTAGGCTCCTATATATGGTCACAATGCCTGTTACCTTAATTTTGAGTAACTGGTGAATCCCGATGAGATAATGATTTTTGTATATCTATCGGTGCACAGCAGGATAACAACCAGAAATATAATAGGGGTGTATATGCAATGATTACTGCAGAAAGTGTACTTTGTTTCCTCAGAATAACTTTACAGGCAGCCTCAATTTGATCCAGATTTTTAATGTGTTAAATATGAGATTTCATAAAGCAGGAAACATTCCAATTGCTATGCTAATTACTTTATATTATTGAAAGGCAAAGGATTCCTAATGAGAAATATAAATATACTACATTCAGGACAAAGATATACGCCCAAAGGATTTCAATGTTAAAAATAAATATCTTCAAGGTTCAACATTAGAAAAGTAGGGAATGGTTACATAAAATATGATCTATCTATAGACTATTGCAGAGACACTAAAAATTATGCTCATGGCATGGTTTTAGAAGTCAGGATGGTATAACCTTTACGGGGCAGGGAGTGGCTGCCAGGGGGATGAGGGGTCTTCTGGGGTGCTGTTTATACAGACGTGTTCACTTTATGAAAATCTGTCAAGTTATATTCATTTGACATGTGCACTTTTCTGTCTGTTATACTTCAATAAAAATTAAACTTAAAAAAATGAAATATACTACAACCAGAAAATCTGTCTGTACTATGATCGGTCAAGACATATCGTACCAAGTCATGAGATGACAAGGGAGTAATGGTCTCTGAGCATCTAAATGTTAAACATTTCAGAGATAGAAAAAAGTGGAGGCTATAAGTAGGTGGCAAATCTTAGGCACTCAGCCTTTTTATTTACACTTCATTCATAACTACTCTTGTGATATGCATCACCATTCATGTCTACACTGATAAAACAACTGCCAGTTTAATTAACAATATTTTAAAGACTTTTCTTCTCTTTTGAGAATGGCTTGTTTGGAAAACTCGATTGCTTTGAAATTGACCTTGGCTTCTTACCCATATCACTTGAATTAGTATCAAACTGAGTGGTCTTCTGAAAGTTCTGAGATAGCCTTAAGGTAGCTTGCTCCGCAGCATGTATCAGTTTTGTAAGATGAGTTCTTCTACGGTTTGTAGATAACTTGTCCCAAACTATAAATGTATCCTTTTTAACCAAATTATTCACAGTTTTTACAAATTCCTGTTGAAAAAAAAAGTGTATCTTTTAAAAATGTTGCACTTTTACATTAATCACAAATGTAAGGAAAAGTTTAAGCCTCAATTATATTGAGTTAAAGCTCAACATACTTACAGTAAGAGTTGAATTAGAAAGGGTGTCCTTGGCCGAATTCGTGCTATTCGTATAACCCAGTAATGGGGATGATTCAGCTAATATTTCTATATATGTAATTATATCCGTCGGTGAAAGATCTTTCACAGAATTTCTATAGACTTCTTGTAGCAAAGCCACAGGTTCTTCTATGTGCCTAATCTGAACAAAAATGAGTCCAGAGAAAGGAAACCAGTTTAAAGCACTACTAGATCTTTTCAAGAATAAATGTTGCATGATAAATATGTTCTGAGTTTTTTTTCTCTTATACATTAATAAGTTATCAGACTACACCTAAACCATAACACAAAGCAATGAAACCTGAAATTATTTACAAAGGATTAGCAAATAGCTTAAAAGGCCTAGAAGTTACTTCAGAAAGGCAATACATATTTGAATTTATCATTTTAAAGTTAATTAAAATAAACTATAACTTAATTTGAATTAGATTTTAATTAACCAGAGAAATTTTTCTACATGATAAAATGGCAATTTGCTTTTACCTCATTGTTAGTGAGTCATGTGAGACTCACACTTCTAATCTCAGGACAGTAATTTTATGAATGTCCTACTTTGTTTACTCTTTACAATAGTATTTACTTTGGTGTACAAAATCTAGTTGCATTCAGCTATGTCTCCTTAGAATTTGAAAATGGCCTGGGGTCAAAGTGTGTTTTTACTATTTTATCCATCCAATTTCTTTACATGCTGAAAATAACTTTCCAGTCTACCGAATAGTGAAAAAGTAACAAATTAAATATGTAAGTCTTCTTCAGTACTTTGGGGATTTTCAAATTAATCCTATCAAGTACTTAGATCTCTATGTAAACAGTTTCAACTCTACATGAAGATCAACTGCTTGTTACTCTTTTTAAAAAAAGTGACTTTGGAAAGATTTAAACTGAAACCAAAACGTCAAAATAGAGCGTATTTTTAATTCAATACCTTTACTCACTTTTGTTAAAGTTTTATTAATATTTGCCGCAATACAGATATTATCTAAATGGCAGTCTGGATTCACAATTTCTGTAGAAAAAAAGATTATATATTAAGTCTTAAAAAATATTTTTTCCTAAGATAATTATATTGATTCCAGTGATTTTGCTCACCTATTTAGACATTAAAAACATGCTTATCATTTGAGTTTCATTTTCGTTTATTTTATTCATGAAAATTCATTTATTTAAAATTTTTCATTATTTATTATTTTAAAATTTTATTCATAATAAAAATTCATTTATTTTTATTCATTAAAATACAATATTTTATGGAAAATAGAAAATTGTAGTTACCCTAAGGAAACAGGGTATGGTAATTACATAAAACATGTGGTCTACATCTTCCATTAAATAAAACTGTAACTTTTCTTATTCCATTTTATAGATAAAGGACTACTAGCACATTTCTTGGAAGATGTAGTTCTTTGATACTTCACAACCGTGTAGTACATATTTTATATAGTGCTTTGATAATACATAAAATTTAATAATATAATTTACCTTGGCAATAAGTGCCATCATTAGGTGTGAACTGTGAGTTTCCTGTGGATGTATGATAACCTTCCTTGCAGGAGCAGTTATATCCACCATCCACATTTTTACACATTGCATGATCACCACAGGCAAATGATTCACTGCATTCATCTATATCTGGGAATATTTGAAAAATTAAAATTTTAATTTAGTGCTCATATAGTTGCTACCTTGTTGATAATAGTATTACATACAGTTAGTGATTTCACATCAAATTTTACAAGAAAGCAAGAAAAATTCCATCATTTGGAAAATGACAGAGCAAACTTAGCTGCATATATATTTTTAACTTTGATTTGGTCAATCCATTTTGACAATATATTGAAAATGTTATTCATAGACCAACACTTGAATTGTTTTCTGAATAGCATGATTCATCAACAAAGTCATTAGAGTAATTTCAATCATTGATGATGTAATATTTATTCCTAATTAAAGACCTAATTTTAAAAATACATTTAGAATTCTTTGTTTTCTAGTATTAAATTAAATTGATTGTAACAACTCAGTTTAGAGTAATCTGGAGGGCAAAAAGGAGTAGCCCATTTTCTTTCCAAAGCCTCATTTTTCCATATAAGTAAACCTAAAAATTAAGATGTAGCAGAATGTATGATTCAACCCCCTTAAAATTTTACCAGAACGTATTATTTTTGTTCAGGTTATATTTTACTGTGATTCTTAATACATGGTCATCAAAGGTAAAGTAACAAACTGTATAGAATTAAGTCTTAGATTTTCAGTAGCTATATATCAAAGCTACAATAAAAGTGGTAAGTTATAAACTCACATAATTTATATTCTTAATTTAAAATTTTATATACTATAATGGGCCTCCCTGGTGGCGCAAGTGGTTGAGAGTCCGCCTGCCGATGCAGGGGATACGGGTTCGTGCCCCGGTCTGGGAGGATCCCATATGCCGCGGAGCGGCTGGGCCCGTGAGCCATGGCCGCTGAGCCTGCGCGTCCGGAGCCTGCGTGTCCGGAGCCTGTGCTCCGCAACGGGGGAGGCCACAGCAGTGAGAGGCCCGCATACCGCAAAAAAAAAAAAAAAAAAAAAAAAAAAAAAAAAAAATTTATATACTATAATGAATAGTGAAATATGTCTTAAGTTATAAATACAGAATAAATACTCTGCCAGTAGGCAGAGTTCCAATAGGGAATGATTCCAAGGAACTGAAGAGTCCAGATCATTACCTTAAACTAATGTAAAGATTTTTGTGCTCCTAGCCTAGTCCTGACATTTTAGAGCTTCTCTATGTTAGATTAATGCATTAATCTGTAATCTTGCATATACAATTTGATTTTTTAAAGACTCATAGAGTGGCACAATCCTGTTTGCCATAATAAGGGGGAGTAATCAAAGTCCAAGTAAAATGTCATCTAGCGAGTTATCTGAAATGTAGCTGATCCTCATTTCTCATTTTAAAAATGCAATAATGGCACACACACACAAAAAACCCCATTAAACCTCACACCACCAGAAACTGGAACTGACATTAAGTCTCTTGTCAGTTCTTGAAGAAATTTCCATTAGCTAAGAAGGTGTGGATTTAGGAAGACTATTAACTACCTGAAAAAGAGGTAGAAAACCCCTTGTTCTTCTGCCAAGTCTTCATAGTCACGATCTGTACTACCTAGAAGTCCAAGTTCTCTACTTTTAAATAAACAAATGCTGCCCTAGCACCCTCACCCTCTTCCTTGAATTTCTATATATATATGTGTGTGTTCATAAACTGCCACTAAACACAAGAAAAGGACAGAAATAAAGGAGGGGGTGATAGTAGGTTGGCTCTTGGGATTTGGAGAATCATTAGCAAAAACATTCCAGGTTGAGCTGAAGTAAAGAAGTCAGGTGGGAGGGCAGACTAGAATTATTATTTTTCATGAGATCAATGAAATGAGAAAAAAATATGAGAAAGCAAAAGACTAGTCTTTTGTGGAGCAATGCGGAAGAAGTCATTTGTGCAGTACCCAAATGTGGATAATACCCCAGTGAAGTGTGAAGAGATCCATGAAGTATCATAAATAGAATAACTTATTTCATGGGAAAGAAAGTTATGTTCTCTGAATACCCCCACTTCATATTTTCAGATACCTTCTATGGCTAACTGAAAATGAAGTGTTGATTTCTCCCAATTTCAAAATCATTCAAAAGTGCAACTTCTCTTGGGAACTTTGTCCTAAGCCCAATCTCTCAGCAACATACCTATCTTAGCTTTACAAACTCCATTTGCATCCTCCCTCGTGCAATTTGGACACAGGCTTACAGAGTCTTGGTGTTCTTGACGGTTTCAGTTTTCCCCTGTGCATCCTCCATACCCTGAGGTCCTTATGTTGGGGTCTCTGCTCTGGTTCCAGCCCTCCCAGCACCCACTCAGCTGTCTGCTATCCCAGCACATCAGCTTTGGACCAACTAGGGTATTTCAGCTTCTGAATTCACCAAGTGATAGAGTGTTAACCTGTAAAAATAATGAGGTCATACCCTGGGAGATAAACATTTGAGATTAAGATTATGCAAATTTTTATATTCTGACTCCAAATATTCTAAAAGAATATTAATCACCCTACCAAAGTAATGTTCTTCAAACCTTAATCATCCTTAGTGAAAGACATGTTTTCTAAATTGTTTATACTTTCCTTGTTTATATTATTGTTTCTCTAATTTTTACTAAAATGTAGACATGAGGTTTGCTGAATTTGATATCCTTCTCACTCTGGGCCTCAGTAGTAGAACTTACTGAGTTTAACCTAGTACAGGTACAGAGTGTGACTACCACAACTGGCTGTGTGTCAGGGTGGTCAAAGAGCTTCCACTATCCTTAGAATATCACTCTATGCCTCCTTGCTACCTAGTAATATAAAGAGATTCATAAAATACTGAAAGAGTATCCCAGGCCCAAAAGGGATGAAACTGGCTTAGCCAAAATGAATGTGACTGCCGTTTTACATCGAGATCCATACTAACATCTCTTGCAATTTCTTGTAGGGCCTAATTGAATCTAATAAAGCAACTATGTATCCTCCTTCCTACAGGCAAAGGCCCTGTAGAAGACCTTAATTCAAATCTTGATTCTAATACTCATTAGCTCTGTGACCTTGGGTAGTATTATAAAAATACTCTTAACTCAGAAGAGTTCTTTTTCATAGCCAATGAAGAAATGTATGTAGAGGTGTTTGGAGGGGTGCCTAAGATATAGTAGGTACCTGATATTGTAATTGGGAATCAGGTCCAGTGATTCTACTCATATTGTGTGTTTTCTTAATAGCAGGAGCCCTGTGAGTATGTAGGTTTGGAGAAAACACATTGATAATGAGTGTCTCATTAAATTGCCATGTTTTGGTACTCCCTAGAGCTGTAAAAGACAGAAAGAACCCCTTCCTCCATTTTCATGAAAGCTAAATTGCTGCTGTATAATTATTTCAGTCAGGCTAGAATTGACAAACTATATTTAATAACTGATCCACTTTTTCCACAACCAACCTAACACTCAACACTAATAACTCGATTTCACTAAATGTAAGTACATCATAACACACATTTCCTTGTTTTGCATGTCAAAAAATTCATTTGCTACTTTTTCATTAATAAGGTTATGCTTGTTTTTCATGTCTACAATGAGCCAACCCAGCAGTATTTTATCATAATCTTCTTTCAAAACATGATCATATGATTGTTTTGATTTTTATAATTTTCACCAATAACTGAATTTTCTAATGTTGTTTAACTCATACACTGAAAAGATACAATGTTCAATTAGTGGAAGCAATTTGCAAAAACAAAATTGAATGTTAATATTATTCAAAGCCAGAAAAAAAATCTGTACTTACCAGGGTACCTAAGGCAATAGGACATAAAAAATTACAAGTAGTGAACACTGCTCTTAAGCACACAGAAAACATGAAGAAGCTCTTGGGTTCTACTCATTTGATTTTGGGAGAGTCACTGTACCATTGGATGCCTCAGTTTCCCCACTTGTGAAATGTGAGTCTAGAACAAGTTCTCTTGGGAGCTGGGTGCCAGAAGTTCTGTTTTACTCTGATTCCAAGGAGAAGAAAAATAGGCTGGATGCTAAATCTCACTCAAAGCCTTCTGCAATGAAATTACCTCATCCATGGAAAATAGTATTTGAATATAGACTAAAGATATAGAATTTTGCTAGGGTCATTTCTTGCTCAGTACTGGAGTTTTTCATTATGTTTTGTTCATATTTTCTGTTTCTTCCTGGTTCAGTCTTGGAAGCTTACACCTTTCTAAGAATTTGTCCATTTCTTCCAGATTGTCCATTTTGTTCGCATAGAGTTGCTTGTAGTAGTCTCTTAGGATGCTATGTATTTCTGTGGTGTCTGTTGTAACTTCTTTTTCATTTCTAATTTTATTGATTTGAGTCCTCTCCTTTTTTCTTGATGAGTCTGGCTAATTGTCAATTTTGTTTATCTTCTCAAAGAACCAGCTTTTAGTTTTATTGATCTTTGCTATTGTTTTCTTTGTATCTATTTATTTCTGTTCTGATCATTATGATTTCTTTCCTTCTGCTAACTTTGGGGTTTGTTTTGTTCTTCTTTCTCTAGTTCCTTTAGGTGTACAGTTAGATTGTTTACTTGAGATTTTTCTTGTTTCTTGAGGTAGGCTTGTATAGCTATAAACTTCCCTCTCAGAACTGCTTTTGCTGCATCCCATAGGTTTTGGATCATCGTGTTTTCATTGTCATTTGTCTCTAGGTATTTTTTGATTTCCTTTTTGAGTTCTTCAGTGATCTCTTGGTTATTTAGTAACATATTGTTTAGCCTCCATGTGTTTGTGTTTTTTATGTTTTTTTCCCTGTAATTCATTTCTAATCTCATAGCATTCTGGTCAGAAAAGATGCTTGATATATCAATTTTCTTAAATTTACTGAGGCTTGATTTGTGACCCAAGATGTGATCTATCCTGGAGAATGTTCCATGCGCACTTGAGAAGAAAGTGTAATCTGTGGTTTTTGGATGGAATGTCCTATAAATATCAATTAAATCTATCTGGTCTATTGTGTCATTTAAAGCTTCTGTTTCCTTATTTATTTTCTTTTTGGATGATCTGTCCATTGGTGTAAGTGAGGTGTTAAAGTCCCCCACTATTATCGTGTTATTGTCAAGTTCCTCTTTTAGAGCTGTTAGCAGTTGCCTTATGTATTGAGGTGCTCCTATGTTGGGCGCATATATATTTATAATTGTTATATCTTCTTCTTGGATTGATCCCTTGATCATTATGTAGTGTCCTTCCTTGTCTCTTGTAACATTCTTTATTTTAAAGTCTATTTTATCTGATATTTGTATAGCTACTCCAGCTTTCTTTTGATTTCCATTTGCATGGAATATCTTTTTCCATCCCCTCACTTTCAGTCTGTATGTGTCCCTAGGTCTGAAGTGGGTCTCCTGTAGACAGCATATATATGGGTCTTGTTTTTGTATCCATTCAGCAAGCCTGTGTCTTCTGATTGGAGCATTTAATCTATTCATGTTTAAGGTAATTATCAATATGTATGTTCCTATGACCATTTTCTTAATTGTGTTGGGTTTGTTTTTGTAGGTCCTTTTCTTCTCTTGTGTTTCCCACTTAGAGAAGTTCCTTTTGCATTTGTTGTAGAGCTGGTTTGGTGGTGCTGAATTCTCTTAGCTTTTGCTTGTCTGTAAAGCTTTGATTTCTCCATGGAATCTGAATGAGATCTTTGCCGGGTAGAGTAATCTTGGTTGTAGGTTCTTCCTTTCATCACTTTAAGTATATCATGACACTCCCTTCTGGCTTGAAGAGTTTCTGCTGAGAAATCAGCTGTTAACCTTATGGGAGTTCCCTTGTATGTTATTTGTCATTTTTCCCTTGCTGCTTTCAATAATTTTTCTTTGTCTTTAATTTTTGCAAATTTGGTTACTATGTGTCTCAGTGTGTTTCTCCTTGGGTTTGTCCTGTATGGGACTTGCTGCGCTTCCTGGACTTGGGTGACTATTTCCCTTCCCATGTTAGGGAAGTTTTCTACTATAATCTCATCAAATATTTTTGCTGGTCATTTCTCTCTCTCTTCTTCTTCTGAGACCCTTATAATGCAAATGTTGTTGCATTTAATGTTGTCCCAGAGCTGTCTTAGGCAGTCTTCATTTCTTTTCATTCTTTTTTCTTCATTCTGTTCTGCAGCAGTGAATTCCACCATTCTGTCTTCCAAGTCTGTTATCTGTTCTTCTGCCTCAGTTATTCTGCTATTGATTCCTTCTAGTGTAGTTATTTTTTTTTTAATTATCCTTTATTTGTAGTTTACCTTGAATTACTCTGGTAACCTATTGAGGTTTTTTTTTTTTTCTCCAATTCACGCTGTCTTGGCGCACGTACATGTCACCAGCTTTTTTTTTTTTTTTTTTTAATTTATGGCTGTGTTGGGTCTTCGTTTCTGTGCAAGGGCTTTCTCTAGTTGTGGCAAGCGGGGGCCACTCCTCATCACGGTGCGCGGGCCTCTCACCATCGCAGCCTCTCCCGTTGCGGAGCACAGGCTCCAGACGTGCAGGCTCAGTAATTGTGGCTCACGGGGCCAGCCGCTCCGTGGCATGTGGGATCTTCCCAGACCAGGGCTCGAACCCGTGTGTCCGGCATTGGCAGGCGGACTCTCAACCACTGCGCCACCAGGGAAGCCCCTAGTGTAGTTTTCATTTCAGTTATTGTATTGTTTATCTCTGTTTGTTTGTTCTTTAATTCTTCTAGGTCTTTGTTAAACATTTCTTGCATCTTCTCGATATTTGCCTCCATTATTTTTCTGAGGTCCTGGATCATCTTCACTATCATTATTCTGAATTCTTTTTCTGGAAGGTTGCCTATCTCCACTTCATTTAGTTGTTTTTCTGGGGTTTTATCTTGTTCCTTCATCTGGTATATAGCCCTGTGCCTTTTCATCTTGTCTATCTTTCTGTGAATGTGGTTTTTGTTCCACAGGCTGCAGGATTGTAGTTCTTCTTGCTTCTTCTGTCTGTCCTCTGCTGCATGAGGCTATCTAAGAGTCTTGATGGGAGGGACTGGTGGTGGGTAGAGCTGTTGTTCTGGTGGGCAGAGGTCAGTAAAACTTTAATCCACTTGACTCTTGATGGCTGGGACTGGGTTCCCTCCCTGTTGGTTGTTTGGCCTGAGGCAACCCAACACTGGAGCCTATCTGGGCTCTTTGGTGGGGCTAATGGCAGACTCTGGGAGGGCTCACGCCAAGAAGTACTTCCCAGATCTTCTGCTGCCAGTGTCCTTGTCCCCACAGTGAGCCACAGCCACCCTCCGCCTCTGCAGGAGACCCTCCAACACTAGGAGGTAGGTCTGGTTCAGTCTCATATGGGGTCACTGCTCCTTCCCCTGAGTCCCAATGCACACACTACTTTGTGTGTGCCCTCCAAGAGTGGAGTCTCTGTTTCCCCCAATCCTGTCAAAGTCCTGCAATCAATTCCCACTAGGCTTCAAATCTGATTCTCTAGGAATTCCTCCTCCCATTGCCAGACCCCCAGGTTGGGAAGCCTCGCGTGGGGCTAAGAACCTTCACTCCAGTGGGTGAACTTCTGTAGTATAAGTGTTCGCCAGTCTGTGAGTCACCCACCCACCAGTTATGGGATTTGATTTTACTGTGATTACGCCCCTCCTACCATCTCATTGTGGCTTTTCCTTTGTGTTTGGATGTGGGGTATCTTTTTTGGTGAGTTCCAGTGTCTTCGTGTCGATGATTGTCCAGAAGCTAGTTGTGATTCTGGTGTTCTCGCAAGAGGGAGTGAGAGCATGTCCTTCTACTCTGCCATCTTGGTTCCTCCTCATTATGTTTTTATAGAGGTTCTTAATGACTATAATTACCAGACATGTCAAATTTAAGGATCAGCTAAACTTTCAAATCAGAAACAATATACTACAAGGTGATACAGTAATGTAAAAAGGAAATAGAATTATGGTTCTCTGTTCAAATTCCCTGAGGATTATCACAGTGCACAAGGAAAATTACTATAGGACTAGGAAAAAAAAAAAGGAAAAGAAATAGCTGTTCTCATTCTGAAAAAAGTTTAATCTTTAAGGGAAACAAAACTGGTGAGAAATAACAATTTTCCAGAGAATGACTTTTTTCACCGAATAATCCATCAAACAAAACAGGTAGAAATTGAAGGACTCAATATTGGGTATTGGGTTTTAATCTAAGTTATTGTTTACTGATTACTTAAAATAGCTAAAAGGGGAATTTAGCAAAAATGTAGGGCCCTTCCACAGTATCTCAATAATAATTGAGTACTGGGAGAAAGAGTCTTATATTACAAATATAGTAAAACCCCATAAAATGTTGGCTTTCAATTATCTTTGTGTGTGTTTTTTCCCTGTATCTGTGATTGATTTTTTTCTAAACAGGAATTCTTTAGTTTTAAGGAATACAGAGAGAGAAATATATATCCCTTTGTGAACTGAGGTGTATTAAAAGTAAACATGATCAGATGAAAAGACAGATGTCTTCTAGAGACAAGAGAGAATGGAGAGAACAGTTAAAATTGTATTAAATTCCAGTGATTAAGATGATATAAGTTGCATTTCTTCATTAACTAGAGCTTTTCTAGTAAAGCTTATACAGCTACATAGTTTGAACTTATCTACTAAAGATAAAGTGGGCAAACATTATATAACATTCTAAAACTAGAGACAAGAGTTTAGGTTTGAGAAGAACAAAGAGTGGGGTACTATGTTTTCTGGGAAAATTCTAATTTCTCACATATATTGTAATGCTATAATCCAATAAAAAATTTTGCTGCAAACAATAAAGACAAAATTATAATTCAACAGAAATAGCATTATTTTCTCATGTTTTAACTCATTTATGCCCTTGTAAAGTTGATCCACTGCATTTGCATGATCCAGATTCATGTGAGATTTAAATGGCCACCCATTTAAGACTTCTGTGGAAATACCAATGGCTTTCTAGATACAAGACTGTGATTCTAATCTTCCCTTTATCCTAAATGTGTGAATCTGGAATAGCTCTTCACTTCCCTTGGCTATAATATGAGAATAAAATCTACCTGGTTTATGTAGCAGAGAAAATGCTGTGAACCATAAATACACAAGACAATTTCTTTGATACAGACATTTCACTGATAAATTGTCTTCGAACATTATCTCCTGACTATCATGTGTGTTAATGATAACATTGCCAGACTTCTCCTTAGCTCACTGATGATAATCTCACTAGAAGCTCATCAAAGGCTTTAGTGTGATCTATATTGATTCAGACATCTCTCGTTCTTCTAATTATGGAAAGTAGAAGCAGCACCTTACTCCTGCCCATGTTGCATGTACAGTCCTGGGTTCAAGTCTCATATCTACCCCTGGTTATGTAATTAACTCTCAGGGCCTTGGTTCATCTGTTAATTTGGTAGATTATTATCAATCATGATTATACTAGCTGTTGGTAAACTGGACAATTTCTTAGAAACCATGAATAAGATGATTCATAATTTATTTTCAAAGTTAAAGTCTTTGGCTCCAGAGAATTTGTCTCTGAAATTTCTATGCAATTATTTTTTCTCAGACTATAGGATCTGATAAATCAAGTGTGTGACCAAAATACAACAGAAGGACATTAAAAAAAATCTAGGTACTCTCTTCAGACTCACAATATTTCACTTAGGGATTGAATTGAAATTAATAACCCTCCAGAAGACATTTTAGTGAATCTGAGATGATTTTCTAAATAGGGCTCTAGTGTTTAGAAAAACAGAATGCAGACCTTATGTGTGACAAACTTTTGGCAGGCAGCAGTAAAAGCACTAGGACAATTTTTTCACAAGTAATGTTTTCCTGAACACTTTCTAGGAAAATGTAGGGCCCATCTCAGAGTTCATATTTATATAAGCATCAATATCTGGTGATACCAATGATAATTTTCTAGAGTGAATATATTACTTTAAAGTGTAAACATTTATTCTGCTGCTTGCCACCATGCTAGATCTCATAAGTTCACGATTTATTTATTTATTTATTTGTAAACTGGTTGATATTCTCAAAAAAAATAATCTCTTTTTCTTATACCCTTGAAAAATATACCATAGTGACTGACACCATACTGGAGAATTAAGGGAATTAATGAAGTTTTTGATAGTATTAACAACGGGGTACAATCAAGGACTGACAGAATTTGGTTTGAATATTATTTAATCTCTGGAGGTATAAGCAATAAGAGATAGGTACAAATTTTAAGTTAGACAGTTGAATTTACCTATGCAGATGGTTCCATCATTAGTAATAAACTTGTCTTGGTTACTGCTGGATCTGAAACCAGGTGCACACATACAGTAGTAACTTCCTTCTGTGTTCGTGCAGTTAGCATTTTCACCACAGGACTGCGTTAAATTTCCACACTCATTATCATCTGTGGACATATCAATTTAAAACATTATTTTTATATAATTGAGATGAATTCCTGGTTTCCATCAGTTTTGGGGAATTTTGCCTGTTAAATAGTTTAAGGTATGTGATGTTTATTTCTAAGAAAAGTTAATAATAAGAATCCTGAGCTGGAGGAAGGTGGCGGAAGAGTAAGACGCGGAGATCACCTTCCTCCCCACAGATACATCAGAAATTCATCTACACGTGGAACAACTCCTACAGAACACCTACTGAACGCTGACAGAAGACCTCAGACCCCCCAAAAGGCAAGAAACTCCCCACATACCTGGGTAGGACAAAAGAAAAAAGAATAAACAGAGACAAAAGGATAGGGACAGGACCTGCACCAGTGGGAGGGAGCCGTGAAGGAGGAAAGGTTTCCACACACTAGAAGCCCCTTCGCGGGCGGAGACTGCAGGTGGAGGAGGGGGAAAGCTTCGGAGTAGCGGAGGAGAGCACAGCAACAGGGGTGTGGAGGGCAAAGCAGAGATATTCCAGCACAGAGGATCGGTGCCCTCAGGCACACACCAGCCCGAGAAGCTTGTCTGCTCGGCCGCCGGGGCGGACGGGGCGGGGAGCTGAGGCTCGGGTATCGGGTTTCAGTCGGAGCGCAGGGAGAGGACTGGGGCTGGCGGCAGGAAGAGAGCCTGAAGGGGTTAGTGCACCACGGCTAGCCCGGAGGGAGTCCGGGGAAAAAGTCTGGAGCTGCCGAAGAGGCAAGAGACTTTTTCTTCCCTTTTGTTTCCTGGTGCGCGAGGAGAGGGCATTAAGAGAGCTGCTTAAAGAAGCACCAGAGACGGGCGTGAGCCGCGGCTAAAGGCGCGGACCCCGGAGACGGGCGTGGGACGCTGGGGCTGCTGCTGCCGCCGCCACCACAAGGTCTGTGTGCGAGCGCAGGTCACTGTCCACCCCGCCTTCCAGGGAGACTGTGCACCCCGTCACTGCCGGGGTCCCGGGACCCAGGGACGGCTTTCCCGGGAAAGTGCACGGAACGCCTCGGGCTGGTGCAACGTCACGCCGGCCTCTGCCGCCGCAGGCCCGCCCCACACTGCGCGCCCCTCCCTCCTCTCTGCCTGAGTGAGCCAGAGCCCCCGAATCAGCGGCTCCTTTAAACCCGTCCTGTCTGAGCGAAGAACGGACGCCCTCCGGCGACCTACGCGCAGAGGCGGGGCCAGGTCCAAGGCTGAGACCCGGGAGCTGTGAGAGCAGAGAAGAGACAGAGAAATCTCTCAGTGCAGCCTCGGAGGCAGCGGATTAAAGCTCCACGGTCTACTTGATGTGCCCTGCGTCTGTGGAGTGCATGAATGGACAGCGAATCATCCTAAATTGAGGAGGTGGACTTTGAGGACAAGATTTAAGACTTTTCCCCGTTTTCCTCTTTTTACAACGAATTATCCCAAATTAAGGAAGTGGACTTAGAGACCAAGATTTCAGACTTTTCCCCCTGTTCTTCTTTTTACAACGAATTATCCCAAATTGAGGAGGTGGACTTTGAGAGCAAGATTTTTGATTTTTCCCCCTGCTCTCTTTTTGTGAATGTGTATGTGTAGGCTTCTGCGTGAGATTTTCTCTGTATAGCTTTGCTTCCACCATATGTTCCAGGGTTCTATCTGTCCGTTTTTTTTTTCAATAATTACTTTTTAATTGTAATAACGCTACTATATTTTATACTTTATTCTATTTTACTTTACCTGCTCTTTCTTTTTTTCCTACCTTCCCTTCCCCCCTCCCTCCCTCCGGCCCTCCTTTCCTTCTTTCTCTCTTTCTTTCCTTCCTCCCTCCCTCTCTCCCTTCTTCCTTTCACTCTTTCTTTTTATTTCCTTCCTCCCTCCCTCCCTCCCTCCTGTCTGTCTTTCTTTCCTTCGTCACTCCCTCCCACCCTTCTTCCTTTCACTCTTTCTTTTTCTTTCCTTCTTCCCTCCATCCCGTCTTTCTTTCTTTCTTTGCTTCCTCCCTCCCTCCCTCCCTCCCTTCTTCCATTCACTCTTTCTTTTTCTTTCCTTCCTCCCTCCCTCCCTCCTTTCATTCTTTCCGTATTTCCTCCCTCCCTCCCTCCTTTCTTTCTTTCTTCCTTCCTTCCTTCCTTTCCTTCTTCCTTTCTTTCTCTCTCTCTTTCTTTCTTCTACTAATTCTTTCTTTCTACTTTTTCTCCCTTGTATTCTGAGCCGGGTAGATGAAAGGCTCTTGGTTCTGCAGCCAGTAGTCAGTGCTGTGCCTCTGAAGTGGGAGAGCCAACTTCAGGACACGGGTCCACCAGAGACCTCACAGCTTCACATAATATCAAGCGGCGAAAATCTCCCAGAGATCTCCATCTCAACACCAGCACCCAGCTTCACTCAACGACCAGCAAGCTGCAGTGCAGGTCACCCTGTGCCAAGAAACTAACAAGACAGGAACACAACCCCACCCATTAGCAGAGAGGCTGCTTAAAAACATAATAAGACCACAGGCACCCCAAAACATACCACCAGACGTGGACCTGTCCACCAGAAAGACAAGATCGAGCTTCAACCACCAGAACACAGGCACTAGTCCCCCCCCACCAGGAAGCCTACACAACCTACTGAAACAACCTTAGCCACTGGGGACAGACACCAAAAACAATGGGAACTACGAATCTGCAGCCTGCAAAAAGGAGACCCCAAACATAGGAACATAAGCAAAATGAGAAGACAGAAAAACACACAGCAGGTGAAGGAGCAAGATAAAAAACTACCACATCTAACAAATGAAGAGGTAATAGGTAGTTTACCTGAAAAAGAATTCAGAATAATGATAGTAAAGATGATCCAAGATTCTATATCCATGATCCAAAATCTTGGAAATAGAATAGACAAAATGCAAGAAACAGTTAACAAGGACCTAGAAGAACTACAGATGAATCAAGCATCGATTAAAAACACAATAAATGAAATGAAAAATACTCTAGATGGGATCAATAGCAGAATAACTGAGGCAGAAGAACGGATAAGTGAGGTGGAAGATAAAATAGTGGAAATAACTGATGCAGAGCAAAATAAAGAAAAAAGAATGAAAAGAACAGAGGACAGTCTCAGAGACCTCTGGGACAACATTAAATGCACCAACATTCGAATTATAGGGGTTCCAGAAGAAGAAGAGAAAAAGAAAGGGACTGAGAAAATATTTGAAGAGATTATAGTTGAAAACTTCCCTAATACGGGAAAGGAAATAGTTAATCAAGTCCAGGAGGCACAGAGAGTCCCATACAGAATAAATCCAAGGAGAAATACGCCAAGACACATATTAATCAAACTGTCAAAAATTAAACACAAAGAAATCATATTAAAAGCATCAAGGGAAAAAAAAAACGAATAACACACAAGGGAATCCCCATCAGGTTAAAAGCTGATCTCTCAGCAGAAACTCTACAAGCCAGAAGGGAGTGGCAGGACATAATTAAAGTGTTGAAGGAGAGAAACCTGCAACCAAGATTACTCTACCCAGCAAGGATCTCCTTCAGATTTGATGGAGAAATTAAAACGTTTACAGACAAGCAAAAGCTGAGAGAGTTCAGCACCACCAAACCAGCTTTACAACAAATGCTAAAGGAACTTCTGTAGGCAAGAAACACAACAGAAGGAATATACCTACAATAACGAACCCAAAGCAATTAAGGAAATGGGAATAGGAACATACATATTGATAATGACCTTAAATGTAGATGGACTAAATGCTCCCACCAAAAGACACAGATTGGCTGCATGGATACAAAAACAAGACCCATATATATGCTGTCTACAAGAGACCCACTTCAGACCTAGAGACACATACAGATTGAAAGTAAGAGGATGGAAAAAGATATTCCATGCAAATGGAAATCAAAAGAAAGCTGGAGTAGAAATTCTTATATCAGACAAAATAGACTTTAAAATAAAGACTACTAGAAGAGACAAAGAAGGACACTACATGATGATCAAGGGATCGATCCAAGAAGAAGATATAACAATTGTAAATATTTATGCACCCAACATAGGAGCACCTCAATACATAAGGCAAATACTAACAGCCATAAAAGGGGAAATCGACAGTAACACACTCATAGTAGGGGACTTTAACACCCCACTTTCACCAATGGACAGATCATCCAAAATGAAAATAAATAAGGAAACACAAGCTTTAAATGATACATTAAACAAGATGGACTTAATTGATAGTTATAGGACATTCCATCCAAAAACAACAGAATACACATTTTTCTCAAGTGCTCATGGAACATTCTCCAGGATAGATCATATCTTGGGTCACAAATCAAGCCTTGGTAAATTTAAGAAAACTGAAATTGTATCAAGAATCTTTTCTGACCACAATGCTATGAGACTAGATATCAATTACAGGAAAAGAGCTGTAAAAAATACAAACACATGGAGGCTAAACAATACACTACTCAATAACAAAGTGATCACTGAAGAAATCAAAGAGGAAATAAAAAAAAATACCTAGAAGCAAATGGCAATGGAGACATGACGACCCAAAACCAATGGGACGCAGCAAAAGCAATTCTAAGGGGGAAGTTTATAGCAATACAATCCCACCTTAAGAAACAGGAAACATCTCGAGTAAACAACCTGACCCTGCACCTAAAGCAATTAGAGAAAGAAGAACAAAAAATCCCCAAAGTTAGCAGAAGGAAAGAAATCATAAAGATCAGATCAGAAATAAATGAAAAAGAAATGAAGGAAACGATAGCAAAGATCAACCAAACTAAAAGCTGGTTCTTTGAGAAGATAAACAAAATTGACAAACCATTAGCCAGACTCATCAAGAAAAAAAGGGAGAAGACTCAAATCAATAGAATTAAAAATGAAAAAGGAGAAGTAACAACTGACACTGCAGAAATACAAAAGATCATGAGAGATTACTACAAGCAACTCTATGCCAATAAAATGGACAACCTGGAAGAAATGGACAAATTCTTAGAAATGCACAACCTGCTAAGACTGACTCAGGAAGAAATAGAAAATATGAATAGACCAATCACAAGCACTGAAATTGAAACTGTGATTAAAAATCTTCCAACAAACAAAAGCCCAGGATCAGATGGCTTCACAGGCAAATTCTATCAAACATTTAGAAAAGAGCTAACATCCATCCTTCTCAAACTCTTCCAAACAATTTCAGAGGAAGGAACACTCCCAAACTCATTCTACGAGGCCACCATCACCTTGACACCAAAACCAAGCAAGGATGTCACAAAGAAAGAAAACTACAGGCCAATATCACTGATGAACATAGATGCAAAAATCCTCAACAAAATACTAGCAAACAGAATCCAACAGCACATTAAAAGGATCATACACCATGATCAAGTGGGGTTTATTCCAGGAATGCAAGGATTCTTCAATATACGCAAATCAATCAATGTGATACACCATATTAACAAATTGAAGGAGAAAAACAATATGATCATCTCAATAGATGCAGAGAAAGCTTTCGACAAAATTCAACACAAATTTATGATAAAATGCCTGCAGAAAGTAGGCATAGAGGGAAGTTTCCTCAATATAATAAAGGCCATATATGACAAACCCACAGCCTACATTGTCCTCAATGGTGAAAAACTGAAACCATTTCCACTAAGATCAGGAACAACACAAGGCTGCCCACTCTCACCACTCTTATTCAACCTACATTTGGAAGTTTTAGCCACAGCAATCAGAGAAGAAAAGGAAATAAAAGGAATCCAATTTGGAAAAGAAGAAGTAAAGCTGTCACTGTTTGCAGATGACATGATACTATACATAGAGAATCCTAAAGATGCTACCGAAAAACTACTAGAATTAATCAATTCATTTCATAAAGTAGCAGGATACAAAATTAATGCACAGAAATCTCTGGCATTCCTGTACACTAATGATGAAAAATCTGAAAATGAAATCAAGAAAAAACTCCCATTTACCATTGCAACAAAAAGAATAAATTATCTAGGAATAAACCTACCTAAGGAGACAAAAGACCTGTATGCAGAAAATTATAAGACACTGATGAAAGAAATTAAAGATGATACAAATAGATGGAGAGATATACCATGTTCCTGGATTGGAAGAATCAATATTGTGAAAATGACTCTACTACACAAAGCAATCTACAGATTCAATGCAATCCCTATCAAACTACCACTGGCATTTTTCACAGAAATAGAACAAAAAATTTCAAAATTTATTTGGAAAAACAAAAGACCCCGAATAGCCAAAGCAATCTTGAGAATGAAAAACGGAGCTGGAGGAATCAGGCTCCCTGACTTCAGACTATACTACAAAGCTACAGTAATCAAGACAGTGTGGTACTGGCACAAAAACAGAAAGATAGATCAGTGGATCAGGATAGAAAGCCCAGAGATAAACCCACACGCATATGGTCAACTTATCTTTGATAAAGGAGGCAGGAATATACAGTGGAGAAAGGACAGCCTCTTCAATAAGTGGTGCTGGGAAAACTGGACAGGGACATGTAAAAGTATGAGATTAGATCATTCCCTAACACCATACACAAAAATAAGCTCAAAATGGATTAAAGACCTAAATGTAAGGCCAGAAACTATCAAACTCTTAGAGGAAAACATAGGCAGAACACTCTATGACATAAATCACAGCAAGATCCTTTTGGACCCACCTCCTAGAGAAATGGAAATAAAAACAAAGATAAACAAATGGGACCTAATGAAACTTCAAAGCTTTTGCACAGCAAAGGAAACCATAAACAAGACCAAAAGACAACCCTCAGAATGGGAGAAAATATTTGCATATGAAGCAACTGACAAAGGATTAATCTCCAAAATTTATAAGCAGCTCTTGCAGCTCAATAGCAAAAAAACAAACAATCCAATCCAAAAATGGGCAAAAGACTTAAATAGGAATTTCTCCAAAGAAGATATACAGACTTCCAACAAACACATGAAAGAATGCTCAACATCATTAATCATTAGAGAAATGCAAATCAAAACTACAATGAGATATCATCTCACACCAGTCAGAATGGCCATCATCAAGAAATCTAGAAACAATAAATGCTGGAGAGGGTGTGAAGAAAAGGGAACACTCTTGCACTGCTGGTGGGAATGTGAATTGGTACAGCCACTATGGAGAACAGTATGGAGGTTCCTTAAAAACTACAAATAGAACTACCATGTGACCCAGCAATCCCACTACTGGGCATATACCCTGAGAAAACCATAATTCAAAAAGAGACGTGTACCGAAATATTCATTGCAGCTCTATTCACAATAGCCAGGAGCTGGAAACAACCTAAGTGTCCATCATCGGATGAATGGATAAAGAAGATGTGGCACATATATACAATGGAATATTACTCAGCCATAAAAAGAAACGAAACTGAGCTATTTGTAATGAGGTGGATAGACCTAGAGTCTGTCATACAGAGTGAAGTAAGTCAGAAGGAGAAAGACAAATGCCTTATGCTAACACATATATATGGAATTTAAAAAAAATGTCATGAAGAACGTAGGGGTAAAACGGGAAAAAAGACACAGACCTACTTGAGAATGGACTTGAGGATATGGGGAGGGGGAAGGGTAAGCTGTGACAAAGCGAAAGAGAGGCATGGACATATATACACTACCAAACGTAAGGTAGATAGATAGTGGGAAGGAGCCGCAGAGCACAGGGAGATCAGCTCGGTGCTTTGTGACCGCCTGGAGGGGTGGGATAGGGAGGGTGGGAGGGAGGGAGATGCATGAGGGAAGGGATGTGGGAACAGATGTATATGTATGACTGATTCACTTTGTTATAAAGCAGAAACTAATAAAAAAAATAAGAAGAAGAATCCACATTCCAGGTACTTCCTTGGTGGTCCAGTGCTTAAGAATCCACCTTCCAATGCAGGGGACGTGGGTTTGATCCTTGGTTGGAGAACTGAACTCCCACATGCTGTGGGGCAACTAAGCCCACACACTCTAGAGCCCGTGTGCCACAACTAGAGAGATGCCTGCATGCTGCAACGAAGAGCCAGCGTGCTGCAACTAAGACCTGACACAGCCAAATAAATAAATAAATTAATAAATTAATTAATTTAAAAAGAAGAATCCACATTCCATACTTGGTTATTCTTGTTTAAATGTGAAACCTCTGCAGTTGCAAAAGCAAAATAGAATCTCTTACTTCAAAAACACTAAACATAGCTATTGAATCTATATTGGATTATTTTTCAAATTTTTACATATATTTAATGATTATAATGTCAATGAATATGTTATTTGTGAAATTATAATACTGTTTATAATCAGTCAAAAGCATACCATAAGTTAAAAATGAAAAATCAGAGATTACACATTGATATACTCTAATCATGTGCCATTTATTTTTGTCACTTACTCCCCAGAAGGATTTTGTGTTACCAGGTTTGCATCCCTTCATTTATTCATTAATGTATTCATTCATTATCATATGTATTGTACTGTATATGGAAGAGTACACAAATACAAAAAAAAATTACATGATGATCCGTAGTCCTTACTCTTATACTCTTATACTGTAATTTATCAGAAAAGATATATATAGGTTCATAAACCTTTTTTAAAAATCAGAAAGCAGATTTATATTATCTGTCAAATAAATGAAATAGAAAACAAGTGTCTCTCAGAAGTGATTATGAGGGGCTGGAGGAGACATTAGATCCTCCTGTGGGCTGAACTGTGTCTCCCAAAAAGATATACTCAAGTCCAAATCCCCAGTGTCTGTGAGCGTATTGGGAAACAGGACCTTTGCAGATATAATCAAGTTAAGATGAGGTCATTCTAAATTAGCAGCGCCCCAAGAGTGGTGTCCTTATACTATGTAGGAAATTCAGACATGGAGCCACAGAGGAGAAGACGATGTGAAGGCAGAGCCAGAAACTGAAGTGATGCAGCTACAAGCCAAGGAAAGCCGAGGACACCTAACAACCACTAGAAGCTAGAAAGGCATAAGCAAAGATTCTGTCCTAGACCCTTTGAAGGGAGCATGGACCTTCCAACCCCTGGATTTCAGACTTCTGGCCTCTAGAACTGTGAGAGAACAAATCTGTGGTGTTTCCAGCCACCACGTTTGTGTTAGTTTCTTAGCACAGCCCTAGGAAACTAACAGACCCAAACTGGCTAATTTAAGGTAGATAAGTATTGGTTAGACAGAGAGAAGGAAATCACTAAGAGGAAAGCAACATTTTGGGCAAACATGCAAGCCTAAGGGTGATTGAGATGTTTCTGAAGGTAGAGGGAACCCTAATCAGGGACACAGGGAGAAATTATAGGGGGATAGTGGTACGAGTTGAGTTTGGAAAATGTCTTGAATTTCTATTCTCCATTTTAATCAAACCAAGGTTAATTTATTTTAAAAGGATGATTTGTATAACATTTAATTTAAACACAGCTTACTGAACATGTATATTGATAACTAGGGGTTGGAGATTTTCCTAAATGTTATATAAATACTAATTCACTTAATCCTTACATAAGTTCTAGGAAGCAGGTACCATTATTATTCTCTTAACTGATGAGGACAATAAGCCATAGAGAGGAAATGTAACTTGTCAAGGTCAAACAGCCACTTAATTACAGAGCCATAGTTTGGTCCAAAGCCTGACCTCTTAACTGTTGCATCCTGCTGCCTCTGTGAGAATCATTTTAAAAAGCAAATATATAAGATAAGAATGTATCTAATGGATTATGGGTCTATTTTGAGAGAAGAAAAGATATTGAGGTAGAGATTTCAGAAGGAAAATAGAAACTATTTGTATTCTATCTCTAATGTAAAATTTATTTCCACTTAATCATTTTCAAACATTATAGGTATAAGTATAGAAGTTAATATATGACAGACAACTAGAGGTGAATTCCTCTCTCTCTTTTTTTTTAATGATTACTATGGGCAGTCAGGTAAGATTTGCAAATCGTATCCTTTCAATATATTCAACCTATACAGCTCTATTCCATAATTTTATTTTAATATTTATATGTTCTAACACTTTCACTTATTACATTAATTATAATAGGCCAACTGCTACAAATATATCCCAACATGTAGTGATTCAGCACAATGAAAGATTATTTGCTGCTTTAGTCAGAGGCCAAGGTTAGTGTTCAGGTCGATGGTGTGGCTTCTCCCACAGTGGTTCAGGGACCCAGACTCTACTTTTGGCACAAGACCGTTTCAATTGCTTGGAAAAACCAGTTCATGAGAAAACTGGTCAGTCCACAAGAAGAAAGATCATTTTCTCCAATGTCTAGAGCAAAGCTAGGCCAAGCCTCTCACCTTATATTTTTTCATGTTATGGCATCAGGTCTCTTTTCACTTTCCCACGGGCACCTCTTTTGGGTTCAATCCCTTGTCCCTTTGAAAGTTCTAATTCCCAGCATGTGACCTGATTTATTCTTGGATGAGTAGAAAGGTAGAGCATCAAGAGAAGAGTTTTGAGCTCCCTTTAGAGGCCAACTACTTAGAGACATGTAAGTGCAAAGGTTGAGCTCTCAAAAAGGTTGTTTAGGCCAGGCAGGAGGGTAACTTAAAGTCTGACTCCACCAAGTGTCAGACAATAGAAGGTGGTGTGGCTTATGATATAAGGAAGTACATACCTCACTTAGAGGATTTCAAATTTTTTAAATTTGAAAAACATATTTAAAACTTTTTTTCACATTTAGCATTTGGTTAGACATTTGTCACCCCTAAGTTAAAGTGTATAAATTTTGGAGGAGTTAAGGAAAATTGCTGAAAACATGATAATCAAGTAAGAGAAATTATGAATGGCCATTATATAAAATGTTGAAGAGTTAATACTTTATTAACATGTGTGTATTATTAATTTATCTATTCTGTATACAGAGATATTATGCAACTCTTTATGACTATATGCACATATATACTGAGAAAGCAAACATATATGTCTATGTATGCATTCAAAATAAATTAGACCAGTTTATTAAAATTACCTGAGAGTATCTCACAAATTGACACACAAGAACCTAAATCAAGTTAAAGAAAAATATTTCACACACTTTGGGTTTGATTCAATCATTCAGTTACTCAAATATTTATGGAGTTTCCCAGTTCCCAAATGTGAGTATGTCTACACTGGGAAATAAGTAAAAATTAATCAGAAAGTCAGGATCTGTGCCCTGCTGTCAGAGTTCACATTCTAAAGCAAGTTAACATAGGAGCATGTAATTGAGTTCTTATTAAAATAAAAGTTTCAATTTTTATTTCAAAATTTGACTCCCTTCACTGCATACTGGGAGAAGTTTATATTAATTTTAAAAGAAATTGTGCTCTCAGATCAGTTATTGGTAATACAGAGAATGATGAAGATTGTATCCCTGTGGTCTATAGCTGCAAAAATGATATGCAAAAATACTGAGGAAAATAATTCACTAGGTCTGAGTTATTGGTCGAGTCTAAGAAAATGAGCCACTTTATATCACCTGATTGTGTTTCTAAATGTATCAATATGGTGTTTGACTCCAACATATTTTTAAGTCTTGGGTAACACATTAACTGGAAGGAAAAAACAAAGATTGACTCTGATTTTTGTGTTTCTCCCTACTATGTAGTTTTGAACACTTGACCTCTTAGCTTCCTTATCAAGAATTTGGAAATAAAAACATATTCTTATTTATCTCCCAATCTTCTGGACTGGATATACAATATAGGCGAATTCCCTAAATGGTCTGACTCCAATCTTGTTCCTTGAAATACCACTTATCTGAAAGTAACTGCCTCTGTCCCCCCAAGATAGTGGAGATAGGCAAAAAAATTATCTTTCTGAAGCAATATATAAATCTGAATTATTTAAATAGCTTTAAACTTCCCAGTGTTTAACTCCATAATAATTAAGTTTCAAGGAGAAAGTTTCTTTGAATGGGCACAATATAGGAAAACATATGTCTGCTTCTTTTGTGTTCTTACTTCCATTGTTTAAATCAATTTATCAGCTATGTTACCCACTCTCTGTGACTCTATATTTAATACTTCTTGTGTGATTATAAAATAAATATTTAGATTAGGATGTCACTTGAAAAATTCATTATAACACCATTAAAGAGAAGGTAAATTATTTATTTATTTATTATTATTATTATTATTATTATTATTTTTGCGGTATGCGGGCCTCTCACTGTTGTGGCCTCCCCCGTTGCAGAGCACAGGCTCCGGACGCGCAGGCTCCGGACGCGCAGGCTCAGCGGCCATGGCTCACGGGCCCAGCCGCTCCGCGGCATATGGGATCCTCCCAGACCGGGGCACGAACCCGTATCCCCTGCATCGGCAGGCGGACTCTCAACCACTTGCGCCACCAGGGAGGCCCGAGAAGGTAAATTATTAAAAAAATTATCAAAAATGTTAATAAGGAGAAATATTCAGCATTCCTTCAGCAAAAATTCTTACTGCCTCAAGCCTAACACACCAGGTTGAGCACTACAAGAACAAAGACATACACACAACCTGTAACATAACAGGATGCATGGCTGCTGAAGAAGACAGACAAAAACCCAAATTATTAGGATGTGGTGTGTATAACAAATAAACGAGGTGTTTACCGGTACACTAGTAACTCAGAGAAGAGATGGTTTCCTCAGCAAGTTTTCAGGATAAAAGGGAGAAGGTTATTCACACATAAGGTTTAGAAGAGGAAGAGATGCTTGAGCCAGGCACTGAAGTATAAGAAGAATTCAGACAAAAAAAGGGCCCCCAATGATCCATTCAGACAAAATAAAGGACACACCCAAATGCCTGAAGCCTGCAGAAGCATCATACTTTAGAGGAGAACTATATTGTGGAACACCGGTCATGAAGGTAGAGGCTGTAGGGCCAGAATCTATGCAGACAGATATGGTCTAAACTGGGAAAACACTTGCTAAGAATTTCAGACTAAATTCAGTGGGTAAAGGATGGCCATCACCAGATTTTATGTAGTAGAGAAATCTGATTGGACTTGAATTTCAAAACAATTTTTGAAATATAAGGAAAATTAGCTAAGATCAGGTAGACCTGCTAAAACACTGTAAGACATGAAAAACTAACAAAACAGAGTCAAGGAGAACGGGAGTAGGTGGGCTAGATCAGAAATATTTTCATGTTAAAAGTCAGTGATCTGGGGAGAGAAAGGAAAGTGGGTAGGATTCACCTAGATTAGGCATGAACTGAAAACTGTGTCATCTGGATAATGACTAACATGTGGATCTTTATATATATTTTTTAAGGTTGTAGTTTTTTTCAGTTACATTTATTTATTTATTTTGGTCACGCTGCGCGGCATGTGGGGTCTTGGTTCCTCAACCAGGGATTGAACCCACACCCCCTGCACTGGAAGGCAAAGTCTTAACCACTGGACCACCAGGGAAGTCCCTGGGTCTTTACATTCTTATTTTTATTTTTGTGGCTTTGAAATTTTTCATAATAAAATGATTTTAAAATATTAGTGTGGCTTGGAGACTAACTGGATATGAGTTAGTTGGAGAGAAAGTGAGGATGACTCCCAGGTTCTGACTTGGAGGGATTTGTTGGGTACATTGACTCACGAGGACAAAGAGAAGCAGAGGAGGAACTTACTTTGGGGCTAAGAGAGTGAGCTCACTTTTGAGCATGGAGAGACTGAGGTGCCTTTAGGACATTCAGATGGGAGTATCCACAGTTAGATAGTCAACCACGAAGCCATAACTTGTTTAAACACAAGGTGGAGTTCAAGACTCCCTTCTTTTCCAGAGGGTGAGTCAGTAGCAAGACCCTGGCATTTACTAGGCTCCAGTGCAGGGAACAAGCCTGCTGTCTTCCTTTGCCCTTATCTCTAGATGTACCATTTCTCCTGACTCCTCCTGCTTTGATCTCAGTAGTTTAAATGAACTTTGACTTGGGCATTATCACACTCTCTTGTTTTTCCTTTTTCTTTTCTTTCTTCCTTTTTTCTTTTTCTTTTTTTTTTTTGTTGTTGTTGTTCTTTGTATGCTTCTACTTACTTCAGTTTGCCTCTTCCTACCAACTGAGTGATAAAGTCCAGAGGTTAGGATGTGAGGGTAGAGAAAAAGGACCAAGGAAACCCCTTAACCTGTTTGGTCTTAGTGTTGACCAGAAAATTCCTTGGGTTTCCATATGCTTCAGTCCAGCCTATTGGAAAACTACACAAAGCTTTAAAATAATACACAGATGAATATAACAGAAATATCTTCTCTCAATATGTTTTTGGGCAGCTTGTTCCTATGGTTGATGGTTAGTTACTGATTTAGTTATTGGCTTATATTTAGTTATTGGCTTGCATTAAAAACTAGATCAGCATGATTTATACCGAATAATCTGAAAGAAGAGAGGAAAGATTTTTCAGGCATTCTGCTAGATGGCTCATTTTAGTTTATTTAATCATTACAGTAACACAATAATTGATATTATCCCCATTCTATTTATTAGGAAATTAAAGCTCAGATGCATTATATCATGCTAGTTTAGAGAATCTGTTGGATGTGGTTTTTATATTTAAGAATGCCTGGTTCTAAAGACCAAGTTATATTTTTGTATTGTAGAGTGAGGTGTATTTTGTAAAGTGTGCTTCTAAATAAGGCATAAGTAGTGGGTATATAATTCTCCAAATTCAAGAGTGATATTGAGTACCCTAGTAATGACATGTTTTTGGCAACAAAGCATAGAATTATATTACTTCCTGTATAATAATATAGAATTTTACTAGCTTTATAGGTCACTGACATTCCAGAATCTGAACAAGATTTTAATTTTTATTCCATTTTTCAATCTATTGACCACAGATGGGGAAAAATAATTTAAAAAGAGAAAATATTCCCCTTTCTTTTTCTAGCACTTGAAATATTATTGGCTGGGCTCAAATTGATTATAACAACTTGAAAGTCAGAGAACTTTAACAGCAGCATCACTCTTACACACATTTTCCCTCTGGACATGATTGCCAGTATTGCTCCGTAAATTTGAACACTAAAATGACTATAACGATTGTGTGATTACTTGTGAAACAGGCCCTCTAAGTCAAAGATGGAGCAACTCACAAGCTTTTTTTCCTATTTCTCCCCAAGGCAGACTCCTGGGCTCATTTGTTTTCAGTAACACTGGTAATTCTCTTCTCATGTCCGGCACTCTTTAATGAACTTAGAAGAATCATCCTTACGAGCCCCCTGAATTATGGACTTCCTATGGTTTATATTTTTCTGGGTAATATGAAGGTAAACACATAGTTATGGAGGTAAGGGGGAGAAAAGGGTCAGCAGAAGGGAAAGAAAAAAAGGAGAGCTGCAATGAAACCAGAATGGGTTCAGTCAGTCAAGAAAAGTAATGGAGTTATTGTTTCCGCGCTGGAACTGTCGTTACCAACCGCTATACAAGACAAGGAAAGGTATCAAAGGAGACACTTGGAATTCTATCTTTCTTCCCCTCTGGGAATTTCTTCTGCACCTTACTCTTCAAGTGCAGCCCGGAATATGAGTATGATACACACATAACCCACTCCTCCACATAAACATACTGACATATGCAGAGTTTTTAAGAAGACAGAGAAAAAAATAAATCCAGTGCTGAAGATATACTTCCTATGTTACCACTGTTGATTATAAAACACATAATATAAAATGTATGTTTCCCATAACTGTAAAATCAATAAGTCCAATTTAGTAAAGGAAAAGTCAGACACATCAAATGCAAAATGTTAGAATTTAAAGAAAGTAGAATTACATAAGAATAAATTGTTCGTGCTGGGTATTTATTATTTGAAAAAAAATTATTTAGTGGAAATGTGTGTTTTTTTAAATTGTTTGAAGCAACAGGTATCACTTGAAAATTTTATGAAAGAAGTGTGCCTTTGACTATGGATCAGATTTTGCAAAGGCTATGCAAGCCGGGGCGGGGCGGGGGGAACGTATAGGATGGTCTCTGTTGTTGCTTTTGCATTTACTTATTTTCCAAGGGAAATGTAGCACTTAAGAAAATATTCTCATTTTATACTACTGTCACTTTTTTAGTCCATTCTTGGTAGGAATTATTAACACACACATTTTAGAACAAGCAAGCAAAACCAAGTGTAAGCAGAGTAGGCAAACAGGAGAAAAATAAATCACTAGACACTAGAAACCACTTATCTAGTTCGTTTGATACAAACAGTAGGATAAAAATCCTCATACATTTATTTCACATTATAAATTAACTATTCTAAAGTTTTTTCATTTCATTGTATCTATCAACTGTAACAGTAAAAATGAATAATACTCTTATATATAGTCCTTCTGGTGCTTGAGTGATGGCTATGAAATAGTTTTTGAGAAACTAGTTTTATTGATTTTTGTTTCTAATCATTAAATAATAAATATTCCAGAGGAAAATCAAATCCATGATAGAAAAATCTTACAAACTTGAAACTGAGTCCCCCTAAAACTGAGTTCCCCTGCTGAGTTTACAATTAATTTCTCTATCCCCTTCTTGTCCTACCCCTGTTCCCCTCAGGATTGATGAGTATCAAAGAAAAGAGGGGACGTAAACCAAGCAGGACTGTGCAGGGGGTGCTTTCTGTGTACAGAAGCCCTGATCATGCATCGTACGACCCTCTCCTCTAACATTGTCATTAAAAACCCTTGCCTAAAAGCCATCAGAGAGTTTAGGTCTTTTGAGCATGAGCTGCCTGTTCTCCTTGCTTGCAATAAACTCTGTACTTTCCTTCACCACAACCTGGTATCAGCAGATTGGATTTGCTGCACTTCGGGCAAGCAGACCCAAGTTTGGTTCAGTAACAAGCTCTCAGTTGCAAAAGAATTTGCCAGTTTACAAAGGAAAAACAATCATAATAGTATCAGATTCTTGCTAACATAACTGAGAGACAGTAGGGTACCATGTGTAAGTCACTGAGATAAAATGACTATGAGACCAGTTCTCTAGTTCTCTAACCAGCCAAAGAAATCTTTTACTCATCAGGATGAAAAACATTTGTAGAAATACATGGATTCAACGAGTAGATCACCCATGCACTCTGTGAAGAAAACATTTGAGATACCTCTGAATCAAATAATAATGAATTTAGGAGACAGAGCTCAACAAGGGAAAATGAGATGGAGGTGTAACAATGGTAGACAGCAAATCCTGCAATATGTAAATTCAAATGAATGATGACTGTATGATTATGAATGTGCAATATAAAATATAATTAGGATTCTTATAAAAATTTACTGAAAGGAAAACCTAATAGTCTGGATATAGTGGGTTCATATTACTTGGGTCAGGTTGAGGATAGAGTACAGTGGCAAGCAAAGCACACTGTAGAAAGGAAAGTACAAAATGTGTACCTAATTTTGGTAAAGTACAAAAATGTGAATTTGATTATGAATAGAAAAAGGAAATGGACTGAGAATTTACAATTTAATTTTTTAAAAAAACAAGAGGAAAGGGGATGAAAAGTAAACTGATTAAGAAAAAATTAAAAGAAAAAAATGAAACTATAAGTAAAAATAAAATAGCTAACATGAAATAATTTTGATGGGATAAAAATATCAATCAAATATATCAACTGTTATGCTAAGTGGAAAAGACTCATATTTCCCCATTATAAGACACAGCTTGCTAGATTACTTTACAGATGCAATCCAACTATTTTGTTAATAATAAACACACTTAAACTTTAAATTAAAGCAACCTTGAAAGTAAATCAGAGGACAAAGAAAATAGGGATGGCATATTTAATATCAAAAATACCCACATTACTGCCACCCTGATTTAATTATTAATGAAACCTTGTTTCCTTAATTTTAAGATGTCATAAATTTTGCCACTTCATCAATGTGACAAAATATTTTGGGAAAAAAACTATAGCCAATCTACACTTATTAAAAGTTTAAACATTTACCCTACAAATACATAGTACTTTCTTTATCATAAAATTGACTCTAATCCTTTTACACATTATATTCTAATACAATTTGTAATTACCTTTGGTATCCAACAGTACATGTGTTATGATAATACGATGTCTTCCCTAATTTGTGATCATAACCTTCACCTCTATATTCACTACATTTAGATGTGGCAGATGTTACTGAAATGCAAAAGCTATCAGAGTTTTGTTTGCATTTTCTTTTTAGCTAAACTAGGATTTTGCTTGCTTTTGTTGCATTGTATAGAACTGAAAATTTATATAACTTCTCAGCACTCAGTTTTAGGCTCCGACAGATTTCCCATGCCTGAGTAATATTTGTTCCTTATGCCCACATTGGTAATATCAACTTCTCCTAGGTTTGCTCATTTTATTATCCATTCCTAAATGTGTTAATATCTGAGCAAGAAATGGCAACAGACTTCAAACTTATTTCTCTATCAGCCTACAAGTTCATCTTGATATCAAACTAACAATGAAAAGCAGTATTTGTCTAATGTTCAATTCTATGTTACCTTTTTATTTTGGGGAAGGCAAGAGTTTAACACTCATTTTTCAAATTCCTCAATCTAATTTACTTTTTCCTTATTTTTTAATTCTTTCATGCTAAATTAGGTTTCCCCATTATTATTTTTCAAAACATATAATATAAAATAGTATTGCTGACAACAGTGAATTAAATTAGTTATCAACAGCATTAAAATTTAATGAAATTTTTTAATTAAAATTATCCACAGTTTTAGAAAACAACAACAAGAAAACCCCAAAAACTTCTAAATAATGCACAGGACAGAAGAAATCAGAAATTATAATGGATATTTTGTAGCTTTCTGACACTAGAAATGAGTATATAATTCACAAAAGAAACTCGACATATAAAATTACAAATAAATATTTATCCTTACTAATAAAGAAACTCAAATTAAAGAGCAAATGAAGGTCAATTCTCATCTATAATTTTAGCAAGATACCTTTAAAAATTCTTACCACCATTTTTATTAAAGCTAGAGATTTGCTGTTATTTCGTGATCAATAAATAGTCCATGGTCATTGGTTACGACACTATCCCACACTATATTCCTTATTTGTTACTACTAAAGTTTTAAAACCAGACTGGGGCATAGGGCAGAAAAAGCAAAGACCCATGAACATCTTCCATAACATCTTACTCCGATTCTGCCTCCACTCTGATTTTTGGATTTGTTTTTCTCTTGGGGAAAGTGTTAGAACAGTGTATGGACTTGTGGGCAACCTGTTATCATGACCTTTTTTATTTTCTTTTTTCTCCAAAAAATAGCAATTTACAGAAGTAATGGAGTTCAACTTGTATTTCCTTTGATTTTATTGGTCTGAACTCTTTTTACATTACTTTAACACTTCAACATTTTAATTTCCCATAACTATAAAGAAAAAAATAGAGGAACTTAAGAGAATACTGAACCAGAGTTGGTGTTATAAGAGCACTCACATATCTTGCTAACAGAAGTATATTCACTGTTAAATCAAGAGCCTGAAAAAACGGCCACATCCTTTTCCCCAGGAATTTCCCTTCTAGGTAATAATTCTAAGGTTCAAAGATATGACAAAATTTAGTTCAAGAGCTTTCACTGAAGTTATATAATGGTAAGAATAAGCAAGCGCCTAAATACCAATTACAAATATTTTGAATTATGTGATAATTTACAGCCATTCAAAATCATATTTTGAAGAATACTGGCTAACTTTAGATAACATCCATAATTTAATAAGTGAGACATCCTGAAAAACACAAGATGAATCCCACCTCCTATTGCTTACTAATTATTTGAAATATCTCTGACACCTTTTAAGAAAGACGCCTACTTGGAGGCATATCCTCATATGAATTATTTCACTGAAATAAAAATGTGGCTTTTTTTAAAGCATCTGCTTGCACCATGATTTTTCTAAAGCTATTAAATTTTACAACAGTTATTCAGATTTTTTAAACTATATCTGTGCCCATAGGCAGTTTATGATTTTATATATGTTGTAAATAATATCTAGAGTTTAAAATTATCACACAAATACCATAGTAAATATTTAAATCAGGTTTCTGGCAACCATAAGCCTTTGGAATAGACCATAAATCTGACAATGACCCTTTGCTCTGGAAACATTAACTATACCTTGACACCCATATTGAGTGATCTAACATAATTACCTCTATCCCAGAACATATAGATTGCAAAGCCAACTGTGATCTGGATGTGGAGTTAGAAAATTTGATACTGTCATAACTCTTCTACTTTACTATGTATTTCCTAGGTTAAGGTTTGCAAACTTTTTTTTTGTTTTTTGTTTTGTTTGTTTGTTTGTTTTACAGTTGCCTATGATAGGAAATGCATACATCCCCATGACTGGATATATTTATAAATACAGTGAAACAACTTTTTCATAAAAAAATATTTACCCTTCTGTCATTTACTGTCATTTGATATTTCCAATTCTATATTATTTCAGTATGTTTTAAAAAGCTGGTCATGATCCACTCCTTTGACTGTTTCGCCTTTTAACTACATAAACTACATTTTGAACAAGCACAGATGGCTAGAGTCACTTGATTCTGTTTAGTGTCAGTTCCACATTTTATGACATCATGTGTTGATGACCTACTGTATGCCAAAGGCCAAACAATCTTTTTTTACTGGCAGTCACAACAAACCTGGAGCCAGGCCATCAGGGCTGCATGTATAACCTTTATATGGCACCACTGTATATATGTCTTTGATACGGAGCCATTGTACGTATTAGAAAAATGTGCCCTTTCTGAGTGGACACAGCTTTGTAGGCATGGGAGTAAGTGAGCATATGAAACTTTTGCACCAATTTGTAAGAAGCATCCCCTCCTCCATGTGAAACCAGCCTTGCACCCTGTTCCATCATGGAACAGGGCCTGGAGAGCAGAGCATGGGCAAGACTTCAGGCTATGCTGTAATCAACATTTAATGCATCCCTAAAGTGCCTCAGTCAGCAAGCAGTCTTTGTGCTTCTCCTTAGACATCATTCACTCTCTGTGTTCAACTATTACCCCTGGGGATTTACATTTTTTTCCCTACATCCTTGATCTCTCTCTGCATTTTAATTCAACAGCTACTAGATACTCCCACTTATCTCTCTCAGCATTTCCCTACACTAAACACGGGAAGTTTTCATATATTACCTCCTTCTTCAAAGATGACAGCCATTCTGCCTCCCTCAAGTTCTTTGCATCTACACCATCATTTCATGAGTCCTCCTGCAGTCCTATGTTGAAGGCATCTTTGATTCCTTTCTCTTCCTTGTCTTCTCCAACCAAGAATAAACTTTATCTTGACAAAGTCAGGATGACATATTTTTCTTTAAATATTTCCCATAAATCATATTGATCTTTCTTCAAAAATATGTCATTTATGTATTTTGTTTTACAACTAATATATATGTATATATGTATGTGTGAATATATAATATACATAGTTTTTATTTTTTAAAAGAAAGGAATACAGAAATTTAATTTCAATAACATTTCCATTTTTCTGGTAAAATATCTTTTCATATCTGACAGATATCTCACTATATACAAAATAAAGTGCAATAATGGTGAGGACATACATAAAACCTATGGCTAATAGAACTAATTAAATAACAAATTTTAAGTAATACAATATACAGTGCCAATCTATTTGAGAAAAATGGCCATGGAAGCTTAACTTTTCTTAGGAATATTTGATATGCGAAATTATAGCATGCATAAAAGCTTTTTTCACATTTTATTATTATTAAAATATGGTTTCTGTATTTTATCATTGTAAGTTGATGAACTATCTACAAATATGTCACTTACTTTAAACTGTGAGATTCTCAAGGAAAGAGACCATAAGTTATTGATATTTGTATTTTCAGTCAAGTGTACATATCTAGCACATAGCAGATGCACAGGAAATGCTTGCTCAATGAGGAGACCATGATATTGAATCTTCTTGCTTGCAGCCAGATCAGAGTATGTCATGCACTTTTTATTGATAAACTGTTGAAAACTTAGTATGGGATTTGTAAGAGGTATAAATCGTACCAGTATTCCCACTGCAACACAGAGGCCGTGCTGCTTGCTAGGCAACTCGTGCTCCATATTTCCTTTGCTCCAACCTTTCTCTGCTGCTTTGTATACCTGTCTGCCTTTCCTACATGATCCCAAACTCCTCTGCGCCCAGAAAAAAAAGTTAATACACCCTGCCTAGTTAGGAGTATTCAGACTCCCAGGGTGCTGCCAAGATTATCTTTCTCTGCCTTCTGAAGTCTCTAGCGAAACGGAAAGCTCTAATTGGATTTGGATATTTGAGGTCTCCTTTGGGACTGTGTAAAATGAACGTGGTACTCCTAGTTTTCATATTAGCAGGATTAAATATGACATTTGTTCATATTTTAAAACAACTCTACCTTTATCTTAAAGCATGCCACAAAACGATTATTTTATCATTTATGTCTGGTTGGTCTTAAATCACAGTCACTTGACTGTTTTATAGGATATCTTAGTAAAAAAGATAAAAATACATTTACACATAATAAAATCAAGGCCCCAAGAAATAATTAAATCATGTAAAGAAACTGATCATGGGGCATACAATAAACATATGGACATTTCTTCAATTCTTAGAAGAGTTCACTGATTTAAAAAATCGTTGCTATTCAAAAAAAGGTATGAGTAATTTATAGCTACTTAAATTGAAAATGATACTAGGTGTAATCAAACATCATGCTTCTAGCCCTAACATAATTGCCTTAAGGGTCAGTTAGAAATTGCTTTCCACCATCAGTTTTGCAGCCTTATACCACTGTTTAGGTACACTGAGCTGTGTGAGGATGATTTAGCTAATAGTTCAGACCCTGGGAAAAGACATGATGCCTTATTTTCCGGACCAGTGATCTGACTGGTCCGGAAAATAAATATGGGATTGTAAAACTGATTATATAACTTGAAATGTAAATAATTAAGAGCAAAGGAGACAGATTCAAAAACTTTGTTCAACTTGAAAATGAACGTTCAAGATCAGAGTGATCCTGATATTACTGTATAATGTACATTTCTTTATCACCCTAGTGGCTTTCTAGCTCAGAGTATGCAGTTACTGCTTTTTTTTTTTTTTTTTTTTTTTGCGGTACGCGGGCCTCTCACTGATGTGGCCTCTCCCGTTGCGGAGCACAGGCTCCGGACGCGCAGGCCTTAGCGGCCATGGCTCACGGGCCCAGCTGCTCCGGGGTATGTGGGATCCTCCCGGACCGGGGCACGAACCCGTGTCCCCTGCATCGGCAGGAGGACTCTCAACCACTGCACTACCAGGGAAGCCCTACTGCATTTTTTTATGTTTAATAACATCTTTTTATGACAAGCCACTGAAGTCTTAGAGGTATCTCATTTTTAGTTCAGGCACTATTTCTGATCAAAGTACAAAGCAGAAAAGGTTTCAACAATAACCTTAGAATTAAGTTGTTTACATCCCCATATATGATGCAAAAGTGAGTGAAAACAGCAAGGACATTCTAGTTTGTTGGTATTAGGTTGCACCCCTACTATCTACTTAAAAAGTTTTCATGTTTATTTTTCCCCTAGCACTATTGTTAGCAATGTCATTTCAAAATCTAATAAAATTCTTCCATTTAAGTCTGCTTTTTCTTTCTAAAATATTTCATCAATCAGTACAACTGTGCTTTTTCATGGGATAATTGCAAATTGGCATGTCAAGAAAAGCATCTGCATGTCCTCATCCCCCTTATCTCGACACGGGGCAAGGATGACAGCTAATTTATTAGTTCAGATATTGTTGAACTTATCAAATAAAATACTGTTTTCTGCTTCTGTGATGTTTTCTGTTACAGTATCAAAACTGTCTCTTTCAAAGCCCATTTAAAGATGCCTGTGATAGCAGTTAGTTACGCCCAATGCCTTTTTTGTACAGACACTGAAAATGGGAACTCCTTGGTTCTGGCTAAATGATTTGTACCAGATATTCTGGAAGAGAAAAGATGTGTAATCGAAATACAGTTCTGCTTGTTGGTGTGTTAAAAAGTATGAAGACTTTAAATCAGGAAGATAAACATTTATTTACCACCAGTGGCTTTTTTTCCAGGCAAGTCACTTAGTACTACTTTGTGTCTCTGTATTCTCACCTACAAAGGGGTGATATTAATATTGCTTCTTTTAAAATTTCTGTAGAATTGTTTTCAGCAATAAATCAGACAGTGACTGTAATGGATTTGAATAAGTTAAACTGTGAAGCTATTTTATTCCTAGTATTTTAACCTTTAAAAACAGAAATTCACCTAAGTCATAGTATAGAAATCTAATTGATGCTTATAATAGTATAGTCCATAGTTCTGATAAAATGCAAATATATATTTCTGGAGGTTCCTTTTTTAATGTAAAGGCTAAGATTTTTAATTTTTAAAAATAATCACACTTATAAATGACTAAACCCCCCTATAATCTGAATAATATTGACTACTTTGTTATAAGAATAAAATGTAAGTGAAATATTAACTGATGATTCAATTTTAACTGTGCTAGAAAAGGAGATATTTGGAAACTAACTCCTTGTATTTTCTTGTTCATAGCTGGCAAAACTTGTAGGCTAACATAAAAATAAATAATATAGAATAATGTGCTAACATTTCAGTTTTTATAGTATTCTTGGAGACATCCAAACCATAAAGTGTTCATTTAAGTTAAAAATGGAGCACTTCCTTATCTCACAACCCAACATTTCTGTAGCAAGCAATAAAATGATTTCCCAATAACAAGTATAACCAGAATCCTCTTTTAAATAACCTACCCTAAAAACCAATAGCTGGAAAGAACAAGAGACTGTAAGCATTAAAACTACTATACCCATTTACATCTATCTCTTATAATAATGATTACACAATGATATATATAATGATATATAATGATAATGATATTATAATAATGATTGTGCTATGCAGTTACATTAACTGTGTCATTTAAATATTAAAACACACCTTTCAAAACTATTGCCCCCACTTTATAGATGCAAATACTAAAAGCACAGAGACAGACATTAAGCAGCAGGCTGAAGGGCACAACACTGGAGGGTCAGAGCTGGGTTATAAATTTGACAGCTGAGCTGGCACTCTAAAATATTAAGCAAGATTTACATTATCTCCAATGAACATAGTGCCAAAAAAACTATTCTCCAATGAGAAAGTAAAGTTCATTTCAGTTTAACAGTGATGACAGCACAGAACCAAAAAAAGAAAGAAAAAAACAATGAGGCTGTTATTTGGAATCCTGGTTGAAAAGAGCCATAAGAGATTGAGAAAAAACACAGACTGAAGAGTCATGTATAATAAAGTTTGAATCTTATGTGACTTGCCCACAGTTTAAATTCCCCATCAGCAAAACGGAATTAATAATGTCCACTGAAGAGTTACTGTAAACATTAAAAATCCATTGAAGTTGGGAGGGAGGGATGAATAGACAGAGCACAGAGGATTTTTAGGGCAGTTAAAATGGTCTATATTATAATATAGTGGTGGCTACATTTCATTACTTATTTTTTCAAACCCACAAAATGCACAACACCAAGAGTGAACCTTAATATAAGCTATGGACTCTGGGTGGTAATGATGTGTCAGTGCAGGTTCACCAATTGTAAGAAACATACCGCTCTGGTGGGGGGTGTTGATAATGGAGGAGGCTGTGCAAGTGTTGGCTTAGGGGGTGGATAGGACATCTCTGTATCTTCCCCTCAATCTGCTATGAACCTAAAGCTGCTTTAAATGTAAAGACTTTAAAAATAAAACAACAAATGTCCTCAGGGAGTAACTGGTATAGTGAAGGTGCTGTACAAATACTATGGATAACAAAGCGTACTAACTGTTGAGTAAATATGTAGGAAAGTAAATAATTATTTTTAGCCCAGTGCTTAGGTTATGGAATCCTACCTCTGTTCCTGTAAAGCATGTATTTATCACCATACTGTATCAATAGGGTGACAAGTCTGACTGGATTTTATATCAGTATGAATGCTAAGGTCTAATATTTATGGCCAAATCTTCATTAAGACAGTAAACAGAAACACATTACTGCATATTTTAAGATCAGAATTAGTAGGTTTCACTGTAAATCTTACTGACTCATAAGTTTTCTAATGTAGCATATTTAGAACAATTGGAAATTATAAATATGTTAAAAAGAATAAAATCCAGAACAAGGAACTTATATAAAAAATAGTTTCGTTCCTATAACAAATCTTTAACATGTAAGAACTGTACATATTCACAACTAGCACACTGATAGGAGTTTGTTGAATTAGAAAGGGAACGTGCTGGGAAATAAAATTTATTATTTGAAGATGAGGAGGATGGTATTGGCTCTTTGGTTTCACAATGTAATCTTATTGCCAAACCTTTTTCAAATTCTCTGCAATGGTTCTGTTTTCTGATTAATGTCTCAAATTGTAAGGCCTTTTGCATAGTTTCGTGGCCAGCATACATCTGCACATGTTTCCCCCCAAATGTTTTTTGTTCCACAACGACACTCCATCTGTTGTTGCCGCCTCACCTCTTCACCAAAAGTGTGGGAAGTCTGGTTGAGGAGTAAGATTGCCCGTGGACCCTGTTGCTACCAGGTGTGGGCCTCTCAGCTTTGAATGTCAGACTGAATTCATCTGCAAAGCACATATTTCTGTGGTTTTAAAAGAAGCCAGACAGGTCGCATCCTTAGATTGTTAGCATTTGCATTTTCATATATCCAGTTTGCTCCACTTTATTCCTTTGATTTACTTCCAAATTTAGTCTTCTTTTCTTTCTTTATGAGCTGGTTTCAAAGCATTTTAAAAAACAGGCTCTTTAATTTTGTTTCAGATCTTAGAGTTAAACCAAGAACTCTTTTTATCCCCTAATTTATATGCCTTTTTAAAATGAGTTTATTTTTGCTCCATGTAACAGAGCAAATATCTAGTAACTCCTTTCATATATGTGTAGGTATTATATATCAGCTATATATAGAGAGAGACGGCCTTCATTTCTAAAGAAATGAAAGATTCTGAGTGACTGTTCTACTTATAATTAAAAATATTATTTTAAAACCTATCATGTAAATGTATATGGCTTTAAAAGGTATTCTTATGACTATACTTAAAGTTTCAAATAAGGGATATTTTATGAGCAAGTACAACATATGGAAACTATAATTTGAATAAAATGTAACATATATCAATTTCTCCTAAGTGATGTGAGATGTATCTTATATGAAAATAGTTAAATGTCAAAAGAAATAAGAAAGGAAGGAAGACTATTTGTATAATGTTAAACACATAAAACACATTTTTCAACAAATTTTGCCATCTAAAATCTTTATGAAAAGTTGACCTGCTTGTTATCCCTCGCCACTTGTAAAATGTGCTAAAATATCCATTACTACTAAAGGGTTTTTGTTTTATGTTGTTTTCCTCATATATGTTCATATTCTATAATTCTCCTTTTCAACAACTCCAAGAAGACTTTTGACTAATTTAATTAAAAATTAAGCTTAGGGCAACTGACGAAATCTTTAGGTAGTTATCCATGAGCTTTAACTTTGATTTCTTTAATTATTGAAGTATATTGACAACATTTTTTAGAGAAAAATACACTCTCGTTTCTAGCTCAATCAGCATATTGAACACACACACACATACATGTGCACTCTTGGGGTAAGTACTCTGATTTAAATTATTATTTAATAATTACCTACAAAATTGGGGCTAAAAATCCCAACCTTGTGTTATGTCTCCCTGTAGATACAGGTAAATTTTAGTACCATGATCTATTTTCTTCTACTTTTCCAGGTATTTCTTGGCAATCCAATTGTGCCATTTGGTTTTAAAATTTTTTTATAGTGTCTCTTAAAAATATGACTCCAAAATCCTGTGAGGTTAAAAGAAAGAAAAATGTACTCAGTTATGCTTTTCACTTTTATGTAATATTATACCCAAGGAAACATACTCAGTTACTGTATTAATTTCCTATTGCTGCTATAACAAATTACCAGAGACTTGGTGGTAATGGCACAAATGGCAATGGATCTCACTGGGCTAAAATATTTTGCTGGGGCTGAGTTCCCCTTAGGAAGCCTTAGCAGAGAATCTATTTTCTTGCCTTTTCTGAATTCTGGAGGCTACCAGCATTTCTTAGTTCATGTCCCCCATTGATTGTCAAAGCCAGAAATGGCTAGTTGAGTCTTTCTCATCTCATTACTCTGACACTGACCCTTCTGCTCTCCTCTTCCACATTTTGGGACACTTGTGAGATTACATTGGGCCCACTCAGATAATACAGGATAATTGTCCTACTTTAAGGTCACATGATCAGCAACCTTAATTTCACCTGCAACCTTACTTTCTTCTTGCCATGTAATATAATACACTTACAGGTTTCAAGGATTAGGGCATGGATACCTTTGCAGGCCATTATTCTGCCTACCAATAGTCACCTATTTAATATGTTGAAGAAACACTAACAAGACTAGAAAATACACTGCAGTGGGCAGGTGAAAACATTTGTTTTTCAGATCCTATTACAATCATACAATCACAGAGAGAAAAAAATGAATAAATAGATCAACTTTTCTCTCTAGCACCAAATTGAAATTGGGAGCTTCCAAATTGAAATTGGGAGCTTCTTTATATGATTATAAAGTAATCCTAACTATTGACTACTATGTTTCTGGATATCTCTCATTAATAGGACCAAAATGGTTTCTGAGTTGTAACTATGATGAAGGAAACACTAATGATTGCTTAAAATAAATATCTCATGATAAATTAATGATATGACAATTATAATATAGAAACAATGGTGAAAATTATTCCATTATATGAATATTCCTCAATTGAGTTATACATTCTACTGATAACGGTCAAATGGATTGTTTGCAGTTTTAACTATTAGAAATACTGTTCTATGAATATTTTTATGTCTTTTGGTGCATAAGTAGTAGAACTGTTGAGTTATAGGGCATGCTTACCTTCAAGTGTACTAGAAAATGCCAAACTGTTTTCCAAGGTAGTTATATCAATTTATTTTCATACTAGCACTGATGAGAGTTCCCATTGTCCAAAAATGTCACTAACATTTTTTTTCTTTTTTTTTTCTTTGTGGTACGCGGGCCTCTCACTGTTGTGGCCTCTTCCGTTGCAGAGCACAGGCTCCGGACGTGCAGGCTCAGTAGCCATGGCTCATGGGTCCAGCTGCTCCGCGGAATGTGGGATCTTCCCGGACAGGGGCACGAACCCGTGTCCCCTGCATCGGCAGGCGGACTCTCAACCACTGCACCACCAGGGAAGCCGTCACTAACATTTGATATTGACAATCTTTAAACATTTTACCCATCCTGGTAGGTGTGTAGTATTGACTTGTTTACTTTTAATCTCTGTGATTATTAATAAGTGTGACCATATTTTCTTATGCTCACAATGCATTTGAATATCTTCTTTCATGGACTGCCTACAGAAGTCTGTTGCTCATTTTCTATTGGGTTCTTTGCCTTATTATTATTTTGTAGAATTTCTTTACATATCTTATGTAACAGTCATTCACAGATTATATGTGTTACATGTATTTTCTCCCACTATATGGCTTGCCTTTTCATTAATGATGTCATTTGAAGAAAAAATATATTTAATTTTCATCTAATCCCATTTATATTTACTTTTATGGTTACTACTATTTTGTCCTGTTGAAGACATAATTTCTTAACATCCTCTTAATCTTCTACAAGCTGTTCTGATTTTCATTTCTTATAAAGATTTACAATTCAACTAGAGCTAACTATTATGTATGATGTAAATAGAGGGTATGCTTTTCATTTTTCCATATGGATCTTTAATTGTTTCATCACCATTTGCTGAAAAGACCATTCTTTCTCCATTTTCTGTAATACCTGTGTTATTGTAAACCAAAATAAGTATAAAAATATAAAATTAACTATTAAAGAAATTGAATCTGTAATTAAAAATAAACAAAACACCAGGCCTGTATGGTGCACCATATGGATAATATAATGAAATAATGCCATTTCAAAAATTCTTTCATAGAACAGAAGAGATGGAGTACTATCCAACTAATTCTAAGAAGCCAGAAAAATATAAAAATCTGAAAAACTGATAAGGACATTATGAGAAAGAAAAATTACAGATCAACTTCATTCATAAATAATAATGCCAAAATGCTAAAAAAAAATAGCTGCAAATCTAATCCAGTAAAATACAAAAGTGGATAACACATGATGACTAACTCTGACTTGTTACAAGAATACAAAGATGGTTTAACATTTGAAAATCAATGTAATTTACCACACTAGTAATGTAAAGAAAAAATAGCATGGTCATCTTAATAGATAAAGCATAAAGACTTTATTGAATTCAGCATCTATTCCTGATGAAAATTTCTATAAGCAAGTAATAAAAGGGATAATACAGTAAACACAAAATTTAATGGTGAAAAGAAAGTTTTCCTTTGAGAAGAGAAATGAGATAAAGATGTCTGCTTTTATCACATCTGTTCATCATTGTACTGGTGATACAGTGAGGCAAGAAAAATAAACGAAAGTTATAAGTATTAAAAGAACAAAATAAAATAGTAGATGATTTGATAAATTATCAGAAATATAAATAAATGTATCAAGCCCATCAGATAAAACATCAAGATAAAAAATCATCTGCATTTCTTTTGAAATAGGCAATAAAATCAAAATATAATTTAAAATACAGAAAAGTAACCAATAGCTAGAAATAAATCTAAAAAGATTTGCAAGCTCACTACAAATATCATTAATCACTACTGAGAAATGTTAAATTATTGTAAAGCAGGGATACACCATGTCCATGGATTGGTTATGTCAACATTACCAAAATATTCATTTCAAAAAATATATAGATTCACTGCATTTTGAAACAAAATCCCAACCACAGAAAGTTAGCTTTTGTGGAACTAGTTATGCTGGTTCTTTCAATCTACATAAAAACACAAAGAGCTAGAAATGAATATCAGAGATCATATTACTCTTCTCAGAAATAACCAACATTAATAACAACACAACAACAACAAAACAGGAAAAACATGAATAAATGGTTTTCAAGGCACTGTACCACAGATATCAAAAGACTGTAATTCCTGTGAGATGAGTAAAAAAAGTGAAGCAAGCTTACTGCCTTGAAAATTTATTGGCCATGACCCAGAGGCAGCCTCATGAATTCCCTGAATTGAGCAGATGGAGCTAATAGTGCCAGAAGACCAAGGTGGCTAGAGTTTGCAGAATAGGAAAAAAAAAAAAGAGAGAGAGAGAGAGAGAGAGAGAGAGAGAGAGAGAGAGAGAGAGAGAATCCTAAAGAACTGAAAAGTTTATGTTGAGGATTCAGCAAAATACTGAATAGTGCTTCATGTGAAGAACAAACCATCTGAAAGAGCAAAAGAACAGTAACCTTTGCTCACATAGCAACAGTTCTGTTCCCACAAGCCAGATGGAAAACAGGACATTAGGTAGCATGTTTAATAGTGTTGGGCTTCAGCAGTTTCTCCCATATGTGCAAAAATTACATACAGATATAGAATATTTTTAAAATTCTCAAAATAAAATCTTCAGTATCTGAGGTGAAAAATAAACTTCATGTCTGTTCTTATTTTAATTTAGTTTAGTTTTGTTTGTATTGCTCATGAGCTAAGGATGGTTTTTATAATCTAAAGTGAGTACATGTTAAATAATTACATATATACTATTCATACATAAAAGCCTCAATTTTGTCCTGTGTAGTTTAAAATATTTACTTTCCGGTCTTTATGAAAAAGTTTTCCAATCCTTGACCTAGATAAAATGGAAAAATTCCTTAAAAAACACAAAGTATCAAAACTCACTAAAGAAGATAATCTGAGTAGCCTTATAACTATCGGTAAAGGCAAATTTGTAATTAAAAGCTTTCCCAGAAAGACAACTCCAGGCCTAAATGGCTTCAATGGTAAATTCTTCCAAAAACTTAAGAAATAAATACAAATGCTACACAAACTCTTTGAGAAAATCCAAGAAAAGAAAATACTTTCCAATTAATTCTATGAGGTCACCATTGCTCAGATATCAAAATCAGATAAAGGCATTACAAGAAAACTACGTGCCAATATCCCTCATGAACACAGATGTAAAAAGTCTAAACACCACTATAGCAAATTTAATCCAATAATGCATACAAAACATAACACATCATGACCAGCTGAGTTTATCCTAGCAATGTAAGTGTGGTTTAACTTTTGAAAACAATCAATATAATCCACTATATATTAACCAACTAAAAAAGAAAAATAATCTGATTATCTCTATTAATTCAGATAAAGCATTTGACAAAATTCAAAATCTATTTCTAACCTAACTAAACTAACCTTCAGCAAACTGTCAATTGAAAGAAACTTCCTCAATCTCATAAAGGACTTTACAAAAAAATCTTAAATTATACTTAATGGTGAAAGACTGAATGTTCTTCTTTAAGGTGAATAACAAAATAAGGATATCTGCTCTCATTACTTTTATTCAACATTAAATTAGAGGTTTTAGACTGTGTAATAAGGCAGGAAAAAGAAAAAAGGGCATTTAGGTTGGAATAAAAAGAAGTAAAAGGAAGTAAAGTAAGGGGAAGCAGTTACACTTTTTATTTGTAGGATAGTTTTTTAAGAAAATGGTGACAAAATAGTTGGATATTCATATAAAAAAAAAGAAATTTAATCCCTACTTCACACTATATTAAAAAAATAACTCAAAATAGACCACAATATAAAACATAGGATGAGTTTTTGTGGCTTGAATTATAAGAGTATATTTTAGATACAGCACAAAGAGCAAAATCAATAAATGATCAAACTGATAAACTAAAGTTCACCAAAAATTTAAATGTTTGCTTTTTGAGAGACACTGTTAAGGTAATGTAAAGTCATAAATTGGGAGAAAATATTTGCAAAGAATATATCTCAGAAAAGACTTCAATCCATAACATATTTTAAAAACTCTCAAAATGCAATAATAAGGAAAAACCAATAATATTGGGTAAAAGAGTTGAACAGACACTTCAGCAAAGATAGTGATTGCAAAGAAGCATGTAAAAAGATGTGCAACATTGCTAGTATCTTGGGAAATACAAATTAAAGCCACAATGAGCTACCATTACATACCTAATAGAAAAGCTAAAATTAAAGTGATGGACCACAGAAAATGTTGATGAGGATGTGGAACAACTGGATATCTCATTATCTATGGGAAAGTAAAATGGTTTAATCATATTGCAAAACATCTTGTCAACTTCTTATAAACATATACTTACCAAATGAACCAGCAATTCAATTTCTAGGCACTCATGAGAAATGTAAACATATGTCCATACTAAGACTATTGTATGGATTTTTGTAGCAGTTTTATTCATACCCCAAACTATAAACAAGCCAAATATCCATCAAGTGAATGATTAATAAATTATAAATATTACTTAGAAAGAAAAAGAAATAAACTACTGATACTTGAATAAATCTCAATCATTATGCTAAAAAAAGCAGTCATATTCAAAAAAGTATGTATTTATGACTGCATGTATTTGAGATAGATCAGATCTAAGGTGACAGAAAGTCAACCAGTGGTTGCCTCAGGTCTGGTTTGTGGGTGGGGACAAGATTGACTATGATAGATTATATGGGAACTTTTGGGGGTGATAAAGTATTTTATATACTGATTGTGGTGCTGGTTATGTGGCTTTATAAACTTATCAAAGTTATCAAATATAAATTAAAAATGGGTGACTATTACTGTATGCAAATTATACCTCAGTAAAGTTGATTTTTAAAAATGCAAAAGGCTAAATGCTTCTAAGATACACTTGAAGAGAAGAAAATGACTTTATCAGTAGAGACTTACAGTAATTAAGTTACAGTAAGACCATGTGGTGCTAATACAAGAATAGACAAAGAGACCAAAGAAATAGAGAACCCAGAAACAGATCCATGTACAAATATATGTGTGGGTAGTAGCAGTAATAGTAATAGTAGTAAAACTATGTGTGTGGATTAGTGAGTAGTTTGGAGAATAAGTACTATTTTTCCTATGGTACTACTAGAATTTGGCTATATTTTATACTAGTGATTACATTTTACAACACAGGTATAACCTTTACTTGGAATTAATTAGCAAAGACTAACATAATCAAAATAGTAGACAGTCACCCCTATCATGTATTTGTGGTAGAAAATATTACCTAAGAAGCATAAGCCACTAGACCAGAAAATAAACTCATTAAATAAATCAGAAATTAACAAATAACTAACATTTCTAAAATAATAGTATTCTCCCCACCAAATTTCGCAACCATGTAAATTTTCATAACCAATTCCCACTCTGCTCTACATCCTCTATTACAATGGCCATTTGAAAAAAGTTTGGGATCAGTTTCTTTGCCATCCAAAATAGTAAGACTTCCACTTGGTTCTTGGACCCTAAATCACATATCATCAGCATTCCAGTTCTCTTCAAGTTTAAAAGTACCCATTGTGATCTATATTCCTGACTCTAATCTCTGTGCTATTAATCAGGTTCTAGATTTCTGGAGCTTGCGGTACTCTTGGGGAATTTTCTTGCCCTCTACAAAGGATCAGGGCAGACCATCTATTGGCATCACTGGTTCTGTTACCTACACAACTATTTTTGTATTAAAAATGTACTGCCTACCCTACAGCTGACACTGTAAAAGTGAAAGGCACTATCTTTGCCCACAAGAACATGGAAGATGAAAAGCTACAATTTCCAAGTAGAAAATTGCCTGCAATAATCAATGCCTCAATTCCTCTCCCGTGTAATTCTTCAGGCCATTGTTGCCAGATGTTTCTGTTCTTATTATCATCTTTTTCTTATAACCTTCCTCTTCAACATATATGATACATTCTTCCGTTTGAGAAGGATTTCCTAAGAAACCTTAGAGTATTTTACAAATATGTACAAGAGCAGCCTAACATTTATCAAGTACTTTCCAGGTACTGAAATCTGTAAGTGCTTTACATGTATTGTTTCAATTGATCCTCACAAAAATTCCTGTGGGTTAGATTTTATTAGTTCTATTTTACCTGTTGGAAAATTAGAATCAAAGAGGTTGACTTTTCAAAGTTTACAAACCTGGAAATCTTGGAGTTAGGACTAAATTAATTGAATGCCAAAGATCTTATTCTTTTTTTCATCTCTATCCTAACATATTCTATTCTATATATTAGATTGATAATCTAATGTTGATGTTCTACATTTTAATGTTTTAACATTAATATTTTTAAATGAATAAATTAATAATTATTTTACAATGTTTAATATTTTAAGTACTTTAATAAAAAATTTGGACTGTCAGTACTTATCATTTACCACTAGCAGCAGCAGCAATCTTTAGAGTGAGTCATGGGTAAAATTTAACAAAAACACAGGTCCAAATACACCTAAAATTTAAACCAGGAAGACACCATAGTCTTACCTATAGGTCACATAATTATCTCTCAGATGTGGCTGGCCTTCCTAAGAAAGTAGAAACAAAACTTTTATGATAATTTAAATGGTTAACATAACCCTCAAGAATAAACATCGTTCACACAGTCATGAGAGCTACAGACGCAAAATATAAATGCCATCATGGCCTTTCCCTGATTAAAAAGCCTTGTTTTCAAAACTAACTTCAAATCCCATAGCTTGATATTTAAGTCCATTCTCCATCGTTTGATACTGATGTTCCTTCACGATCCAGCCCTTGGCTATATCTCTCTTTTCACCCTATCCTTGCAGTCAATATTTCAGATCTACAAAATACTTGAAGATTTTCAAATTCATATCTCTCATATTCAGAACCATTTAACATATTACTTCTGACATATTCTTCTTCTTAACCTCATTTTAACAAAAAGTACTAATATTTTCGGACATAAATCAGATTTAATTTTTTTCCAGCCTTGCTAATTTCTCAACTATGCATGGGCACACACTCCCCAGTTGGAAGGCATTCCCTTCTCCCATGTGCTCTCTCTTCTCCCAACGCTTATTCATAGTGAGTTTCAATCCTTTTTATTTACTGTAGACTTTTTCACTTGGCCTTTCTTCTGAAGAGTACGGACATCTTTGTTTCTTTCCAACTTTTTCAGATAAGAGCACAATAAATATTTAGTTTAAAAAACACTGCTTTTTACAATATAACGGTCTCCAATAAAGACCTATATATCAAGTCCATTTGAGTGTTCCACTGAAAAAGAGTTCTAACTTCTACAATTAAAAAAGTTTTATTTAGGGCTTCCCTGGTGGCGCAATGGTGGACAGTCCTCCTGCCGAGGCAGGGGACACGGGTTCGTGCCCCCGTCCGGGAGGATACCACATGCCGTGGAGCGGCTGGGCCCGTGAGCCATGGCCACTGAGCCTGCGCGTCCGGAGCCTGTGCTCCGCAACGGGAGAGGCCACAACAGTGAGAGGCCCGCGTACAGAAAAAAAAAAAAAAAAAGTTTTACTTAATATTCTTAAAACAGAAAATTTTATAGCCACCGAGGAGTTAAAGCTTTATTTATATAGTAAAGTCAGAAAATTTAGATGAAATCTTTAGTAACTAGTTTACCATTGAGAGTACTAACTGCAGCCTAATGGAATTTATGAGTGGTTCTGAAGAAATATTTTATTTCTTTAAAGAATTACAAAGCTGGAAATGAACCAGAAGGGTCACTTAGCTCACCTCTCATGTTTAAATCATCCCAGATAAATGAGGAGCAATACTATTTGTAAAAACCCCCAGAAAAGTAGATATGACAACTTCTCTTTGTACTCATTCTAGTACATAACACCTCTTACCCTGACAATCTCTCCCTTAATGTGACCTAAATTTCTATTGCTAGAGTTTAAACCCCTTTTCTCTTGCACCACCACTGTTTAAGCCTGAGAACAGGTTAATCTCCTCCATGTAAGCAGCTTATACACTGTAGCCTACTACTGGAGCCCTGAGTACTCCTTTTGTCTCTGGTTGAATAGTCATTTTCCAAAATTGTTTTGATCTTTGTGACACCTCTCAGAATTCTTTCCAAAGGCATCAGCCTCTCTACCACAGCCTTCTAATTTTCACTCCTGCCCCTCAACAAGCCCTTCCTCCAAAAGCAGTCACATTATCATGCAAATTTCGAAGAAGGCAGTATAAAAAAATGTCTGTTGAAAGTAAAAAAGGTGAATATGAAGTGACTAATACAGACAAAGACTGGTTACAAGGAAGCCATGATTATATCATGCCCATTCCCTTCATGATGTTTCAAATTATTTTGTGTCTGCTTATTCCACTGCTGCTTCAGGTATAAAAGCTAAGTTATAACTATTTTTTCACTTATAAAATGGTTACAATAAGAACGCCTACTTCACATGACTGATAAGGATGATATGAGTGAAATGAAAGTCACTGTATTGAGTAGGTGCTCAGTAATTGTTAGCGGTTATTATTAGTAATATTCACAGTACTACTGATGGTCTTTTACTCTCTTTAAACATATGAACAATATAATATAATTTTAATTCTCATAAAAGTCCTGAAAGACTAGGGATATTGTCTTAGAGGAATAAATAAAAGCCTATTTGATATCCTAGTTTTCCCTGGTTTTATAAAAGTGGCTGCTAAAAATTATTAAAATGTCTCTTTCTTGTGTTATGAATTATGTTCATATAATAATTAATGTAAAACAAAAATTAATAAAATTGAATTATTTAAATCATTACATAAACATTCTTTTATGTCCCTTAATGTCCTTAATGTAATTACAGAAGATTTCACTATTTTCACTTCGTGTTGTACATATTCATTTTGGACTTTCACCTTTTACCTCTATTTTCAGTCTTCTTTGCAATCTACCTCACCTGCCTATTTTGCTTTCTCTTGAGTTCAGGGTCCCCTAAGAAAATGATGGCATACTTTTCTTCTTTTTAGGCTTTATATAACTTTTTCATTCATATATTTTAATTAAATATTATTTTTTGAATATTTTTCTGATTCATTTTGCAATTCTAAACTTAGGCTATTTACCTTGAAAATCTCACTTATATTTCCCATATTTGCAAGCACCATTTCAAAATATGTGTGCATTTCTGTTAGAGCCAGACAACACCTTGCTTTAACATTCTTCTATGAAAGGTAAGGCAACAGCTCACACCAATATGGCTTTACAATCAAGGTCAGGAGGGTTGAGAAATCAAAGCAAAGAAACTGATTATAGATCGTGTAAGGTGCTTCTGACTATAAGTAACAGAAAACCCATTTCGAAGTGACTTAAACCATAAGGTAATTAATTATCTCACAAAAGAAAAAGTACAGCAGTAGAGTGACTACAAGTTTATTTCCTCTTTCTGCTCTGTCATTCCCAGAATTGATGCTTTTTCCCTCAGGCTAGATTTCTTCATAGTCATAAGATTACTTACAAAGAATTTTGAATTTTTATTGTAACTATATAAAGACTAGATAATCTTAACGTCTTTCTCCAACAACAGAAATACTAGATAAAATATGACAAATAAAACAAATGTACTCCTAAAGGTAAAACTGAGAATACTAGAAAGTACAAGAAATCCTCAGAGGCAAAAATGAAGAGAAAGATAAGAACTAGGATGTAAAATTAAGTCTCAAAAGACTTTTTAGAGGTGATAGTTTTCAATGACTTCTCTGGGAAGAAAGGACTGAGCCTGCGCAAGGGGAAGCCAGGACTAAAACCATTGCATAAAGTCAGGATCATCAAAGGGCTGCACACTCAGTGATAAGATGGATTTACCAAGGTCTTCACCAGGGAAAAGAGGTGACAAAAAATTATCTGTCTTGGCCTAGGCAATATGTGGGGGGCAAAAACACATTTCAGAATCAGTAGCTACATGCGTCTGTCTGCAGGAACTCCAAGCTGACAAAGTAGTAGAAAGTGACTCTGAGGTGGCAGTGATGGGGGCATGGTGGCTGCAAGGAGCAAAAATGAATATTCTTCCTCCATAGAAAGATCCTTGACACAGGCATCACAGGACCCCACACATAATGACTGTGGCTAAAATAAGTCCTACCACTGAAACTAAACACACACACACACACAAGCACATGCCATTTCTGAGGATCAGCGCCAACAAGTAAGAAATTTAGGATCTTTTACAAATGGAATTATTGAATACATATATAAAATAGCTATGTTTAAAACATTAAAGTGATAAGTGATGAAATTTAAAATATCTGAAAGCAATAAAAATATTTCTATTAAGTACTCAAGAGAGTTTAAAAGAATCAAGTAGAAGTTCTAGAATAAAAAATACTAGTTGGAGTTAATAATTTAGCAGACTGTTACACAACAGATTAGCTCTATCTGTAAAAAATACTGATGTACAGCTAGATCTGATGAAGTTACCTAACAGGTGGTGTATGTAGACAAAGAGATGGGTAATGAAAAAAAGTTTAAGAGACATGAAGGATAGAAAGAGAACATTCGACTGGAATTCCAATGAGGTTAAATGAGGAAGAGTCATTATTTTAAGAGTTAGTAAATAAAATGTTACAGAATTGAAGATAAGAATGTTTAAATACAGGAAATAAAATTCCAAGCCAGATAAATGAAAGAAATCTAAGCCTGGACACATCACTGTGAAACACCAAAGGTGATCTTATAAACAGATGCTCTTATAAACAGTGCTATAAACTGAATGTTTGTGTCCCCCCAAATTCGTATGTTGAGGCCCTGACCCCTAATGTGATGATGTTTGGAGATGGGGTTTTGGGAGGTAATTAGGATTGGATGAGGTCATGACAGTGGGACCCTGGTCCAATGGAATTAGATCCCTATAAGAAGAGACATCAGAGAGCTCTCTCTCTCTTTCTACCAGGTGAATGTGAGGACAAAGCAAGAAGGTGACCATTAGCAAGCCAGCAACAGAGCTCTCACCAGAACGTGACCACACTGACACCCTGATCTCTGATTTTCAGCCTCCAGAGCTGTGAGAAAATAAACTTCTGTTGTTTAAATCACCCGGTATATGATATTTTGTTGTGGCAGCTTGAGTTGACTCATAGTTACAACTATAGAGAAAAGATAGATGACCTACAAAGATAAATGACAACAGACTTGTAAAACAGTGACATCAAACAAATGCTATACCATATACCTTCAAAGTTCTTAAAGAAAATTATGTTAACTCAGAATGTTACGTTAAAATACAAGAAAAAGTTCAGACATTTTCAAATAAATACTGTAAAATGTGACACCAATGGTGAACCTCAGGGCAAAGAACATTGAACCCAAAAAGAAGGAATGGTAAACATGACAGAATGGTGAGAAAGAAATGGATAAATAACCAGGTAAATTTAAAACAACATCACTATGTAAATACAATGGTACACTCAAAGAGACAGCAGATCAGTGGTTCAGAACATTTCAGAAGCTGGCCTGCCTGTGTTTTGAATTCCATTCAGTCATTAGTTAGCTGGGTCATCCTTGGCAATATATTAGTTTCCACATCTGAAAGATAGGTATCATGAGGATTATGAGTTAATATAAGCTAAGATCTTAGAATAGTTCCAGGCACAAAGTAAGCAAGTTATAGCTCTTAATATTTCTGTGAATATGACCACTATTATTTCAAAATAATAGTGCCTAATTTAAGGGACAAAAAATATCAAACTAAAACATAGGACTATAGTAATAATTCAGATAAGAGTGAGTGACAGGTGTTGAAATATTTGTCATATATATATTTTTTTAATGTAGTTGTTAAAAATTTTTTTTTATTGGAGTAAAATTGCTTTACAATGTTGTGTTAGTTTCTGCTGTACAATGAAGTGAATCACCTGTATGTAAACCTATATCCCCTCCCTCTTGGACCTCTCCCCCACCCCCCACCCCCATCTCACCCATCTAGGTTGTCATAGAGCACTGAACTCCGCTCCCTGTGCTATACAGCAGGTTCCCAGTAGCTATCTATTTTATACATGGTAGTGTATTTATGTCAAACCTAATCTCCCAATTTGTCCCACCCTCCCCTTCCCACCTGTGTCCACATGTCTGTCCTCTATGTCTGTAGAGATAATGATTATCTTTGTCTCGTTTCATTAATTATGCAAGCTAAAGATTAAGGATACTACTAAAGGAAAATACATAGAAAAGGAAAATGTCTTCTAGCAAATAGTCTGGATAAATTTTGAACGTATCCATCTAGACAGAAAAGGCATGTCATCTATGAGAAGTTAAAAGTCACACTTGCCTGAATCTTTGACATGAGATCAGTCCATGTCAGAAGATATAAAAAATGGTGTACAACATTCTAAAGAAAAGACTGTTTGGTTTAAAGATAGTATGTCCAGACAAGATTTTCAAGTATGAAAGGAGATATTAAACCTTTTCAAATATACAGGAGCATAAAGGACACAGCGGTCAGAAACCTTCTTGAAAAAACATATTCAATGATGAAATTCAGCTAATTAGAGAAGACATTTTTTAATCCCCAGAAATGCAGCATCGATAGTGAAAATTCCTCAAGGGAAGCACTAAAAGATTTTAAACATAAAAGCAAGACTAAACTTCTATGGGAATCGTAGTAGAACAGAATATCAATAGTATAAGCCTTGACAGGATAAGCAACAAAAACGAGGTAAAAAGGGAAAATAAGAGAGAAGTGTTACTGTGATAATCAGTTAATCTTTTATAGCAACAGGCAAACCTGTACTGTTTGAAATTAAAATAAGTAGTTAAAAAATTACCTCAGCACGCTGATTCTATGTATATTTTTCTTATATTTACAGTTATTTTAAAATTTATTTCTCTTGTAGTTAAAAAAAGAAATCTGCAATCAGCAATTCCTTCAGTTTCATTTCAATTTCTTTTTCTTCTGTTAACTTCTAGTAAAATGAGTCAGCATCTTTCAGTATATAGTATACTATATACTTCCAGTTATAACAGTCTATTCTTTTTCTTCTGTTAAATCTAGTAAAATGAGAGTGGACACCTTTCAGTAAAATAATAATCCAACTGTTATAATTGTCTATCTATCTATCTATCACTTATCAATCACTTCCCTTATCTATCATGTCCTTTTATAGGTACCTATAGAAAGATCTCCAGAATAGTGTTCATTAAATACATAAAAGCTGACTTGGGGGGCTGGGGATTTTAGTGATGCTTTGCTTTCTCCTTTGTACTTTTTAAATGGCTTGAAATTTTTATAATGAGTATATATATATATATCACTTTTATAAAACAAAAATAATATTTAAAAACAAAAGATTAGAGTTTGTTCCTGATTTGATAAATTTAACAGCAGTATCTTGTTTTTTATTTTTTAGTGGTTTTGCACAACTAACATAATATGCTTCCTTCAATGGTAATTTCAGATGGTTAATAGCTATCATATATAATCTCTCATTGCTCATGTAAATGAAGATGAAAAACAAAAATTACATATAATAACATCCTCAGATGGCAGAAGACATGAGTGGCAAAGCTTAAGCAATATGTGAAAAATATGGTTCATATTTAAGTTTTTATATGACAGAAATATGACTAAGTGACTGTCTTTCTGGCGATGAAATCTGCAACAAAGATATCAATTTTTTAAAAAAGCAGTATTCATCATTTTTTCTTCTCTTATTCAGAATTTCAAAAGATGATATGAAATAATATTTGCAACTAATAAAATACAATTGAAATCCAAATGCGAACTAGGTTTCTACTCAAATTAAAATATTTTCCAAGTTGTTGACTCATCATAACTAAAAGCAGCTGGTGTCCTTTTCAAAATGACTATAAACAATTTAAGTTAACACTCAAAAGATTATCAAAACAGAAAAAATGTATTTTGCAAAAGAGATTGGATAGAAAATCTAAAAATGTATTTGACCATAAGGGAGGTATTCTTTAGCAATAAGATGCTTTGAAGGCACTTTAATCTCAATATATGTGTCACAGGACAAAAACAGATGAATCACGGTGGCATGATGGTATAATTTAAAAGGGGTATTTTGAAAGAGCTGTCAGTGCTATTTTTAATAGTAAATTTTCAATCTCAGATGAATTTTTTTACTACCAAGGACATGAGTTAAAAGTAGCTTCAAATCTCAATATCTAAATCAATATGTAACAGAAAGTACAATAATTACAATCTCCATGCATGACTTCAGATAGTTACATGGTATATATAAGACAAGCTATCACGGTATACTTGTCAAAGAGGACCTCATCAGTACCAGTTGTTTCCAAATTACAGTGGGGGAAATGCACGGCAAAGCACGTGAAAAACAATCCATTGATATACAGGAAAATTGTTAACATTTCTTCACTTATAAATACCTTTTCCTTTTTACAGTTCAGTAGTTATTGATCATAATGTAGAAAGTTATAATTTATAAGTAAATGTATATATATATTGGATGTGCAGTCTAAAAATTCTAATTTACAGTATGAACACAGAGTCAAAACAAATCACCATCATTAATTAGAATGGGATTGATTTCCATGTCAATTCTAATTATCTGGTAGTTATTATCAGTATGCTGTTTTGAGAAAATTCCAAGGCAATGTTCAGTCAGTGTTGGTAAGGGATACTGTTATGGATTGAATATTTGTATCTCCCCAAAATTCATATATTGAAGCCCCAATCCCAGTGTGATGGTATGTGAATGTGCGGCTTTGGGGAGGTAATTAGGTCATGAGGGTAGAGCCCTCATGAATGGGATTAGCACCCTTTTAATTGTATGAAGGGACTAGAGTATCCCTTCTCTACCAAGTGAGAGTATCAACAAAAAAATGGCCATCTGTAAATCAGGAAGAGTGTTCTCTCCAGACATCTACTCTGCTGGCACACTGATCTTGAATTTTCCAGCCTCCGGCATAAATGTTTGATGTTTCAGCCACTCAGTATATGGTATTTGTTATGGCAGCCAGAATTTTTTTTTTTTTACAACTTTATTGGAGTATAATTGCTTCACAATGGTGTGTTAGTTTCTGCTTTATAACAAAGTGAATCAGTTATACATATACATCTGTTCCCATATCCCTTCCCTCTTGTGTCTCCCTCCCTCCCACCCTCCCTATCCCACCCCTACAGGCGGTCACAAAGCACTGATCTGATCTCCCTGTGCTATGCGGCTGCTTCCCACTAGCTATCTACCTTACGTTTGGTAGTGTATATATGTCCATGCCTCTCTTTTGCTTTGTCACAGCTTACCTTTCCCCCTCCCCATATCCTCAAGTCCATTCTCAAGTAGGTCTGTGTCTTTATTCCTGTTTTACCCCTAGGTTCTTCATGACATTTTTTTTTTTTGGCAGCCAGAATTGATTAAGACAATCATGACAGTCATCTATGGGAGAAGACAGGAAGCACGGCATCATTGGAATGGTAATCTGGCATCCTGCTCTAGGCACTGGCAAATAATACTGCTTGGTTAATTTATGTGGATAATTTCTTTGTTTCTATCATTTCCTTTTCAATATTCCAAGACTCCTGCCATTTTCCTAGACAAGCCACATTTATTCCCTCTTCCGTCCCCCACCACTCAATGATTTGAAATAGCATATGAGGATGCTCTAGATGACAAACCTGTGCCTGTGTCTACAAGTAAGCCAGAATCTTTTGTTCTAAACCCTCATTTAGCCTCACTTTTTCTCTGCTCAAAATCCCATCCATTTTTGTCTTCATTGAACCTATTCTTTCTTCTAGTCTTTTCTCTCATCTTCTACTCTTTTTCTGCTCAATTCTTTCCAACAGCCTTTATATTTGGTCAATTTCCACACTGGCTTTTTTGTTTACTTTCATAGCTATACTACTTAAAATAATTCCTTTACTTCTCAGGCACTACTCAACCCATTCTCGATTGGATTCAGTCACCAAAATTTCACCAAAGTAGTTCTTGCTAATGCCACCATTGATCTCTATATTAAAACAGTTACTGAGTGTTTTTTTAATTTTTATTGGGCCTTTCAGTAGCATTTGAAACTGTGAACTCTTCTTCTTTCTTGCAATACCCATTCCCTTAGCTTTAATGATAACACACAAGTTCTCCCTTCCTTTAAGGCCACATTTCTAAATTCCTTACGTCAATTTTCCTTTCTCTGCTGATTAAAGATTTGAGCTTAGTTCTTCTTTATTTTCATTAGATGGTCTCTTTTATGTCGTCACTACAGGTAATCATATTTACTTCCATGGTTTCCATTAACACCAACATTCTGCTAATGATTCCAAAAATTTTCTGTCTGTTCAAGACTTCTATAAATTCCAGACCAACAAGTACTGTTGTCTCTACTTAGATGTATGAATAGCATGACAGTGATACCATACAAGACAAAACTAATGATTTTTCTCCATATATATTTCCATTTCTCATCAAATGAATCAATATCCACCCAATTGTTCATACTACAAACCTAAGAGATATCCTTCACATCTCCCTGTCTCTCACCTGGAACATCCAATTCATCATCAAGACCTATAGATTTCTACATTTTAAATATCACTCTTATCTGTTTTCTTCCATCTTTTTGGTCACTAATTTTTACTAAGCCAAAATTCACTATCCCTGACCCATGAGATATCCTCCACTTGCTGAGCCTGCTTCCACACTTTGCTGGCCTTCAATTTATTTACTTTGTAGAAGAAAAGGTGAATATCTGAAAATAGAATCCATTTTTTTCTATGGATAACATCAGGGCCCTACATAATATGACCACTGACCTACATTTTAGATACATGTTCTACAACTACAGCATTTCACTAACTACTTCAGCAACTTATATTTGTTCTTAGAATTTGTATTTCTTTATCGTTCATTAGAGCTTTCATATATGTATACAATGCTCATTCCTACCTGCCATTTCTAGCCTCAAGCACATGCTTCATCAAGCTAATTCCCAGCTCAACCCTCAGTTTAAACATTGTCTCCTTATGAAGCTTCCATGATCACTGGAACCACTCAAATGATTAAGTAATCATTGTGTTATTGTGGTTTTAATGTTTCTCTATCACCCTAGAATCCATAACAGCCACATATACTTATTCATTGCTTTATATTTAACCCTACAAAGTGCCTATCACATCATAGGTGCTCAACACGCATTTTTTGAGTGAATGAATGCATGAATTAATCAATGGTAAACTATACAAAAGAGCACCTGATTTGATTCAACCTTATTGCTCTATCATTAAAAAAAGTAGTCTACACTAATTACAGTATGGGTTTTTGGTAATTTATGATAAGCTATTATCATATTCTTTAAAATATTTTTAATAGCAGCTGCATTTTTTGTGTGTCTGTAACTTTAGGAATATTGAACGATTAGAATGAAAGTTACAAATGTATTAGAATTAAAAATTTTTTTAAATTTAAACGTGAAGAATTATGACATAACCTGAACTTTCTTGCCAAGTTACAAAATAAAAGTAATAAAAAATCTTATTATATTAAAGGTTTAAACACTTTATCACATTTTTTAAAAGTGAAATTCATCATCAGCTCCTTAACAATAATTTTGAAATGACAAGTTTAAAAAAAAATAGAGAGGAGTAAATTTAGACTTAGGAGAGACTGATAGGGATTTTCATCACTGGCCAAGTGCTACGAAGTTTGTTTTGACTTTTAAAAAATATTTATTTGAGATTTAGTTTCAGAAAGATGACTTTTCATTCTTAATCAAATGAATTTGTATTTAGCTTACTTTTCATTTATTGGAAAGGTTTCCAAGAAAGTACAGATGGTTCAAATGCAGTGAGTAAATATTTGATCATCTTGGGGTGACATAAGATAAACCATAACTCAGAAATGTTGCTGAACTGAATAAAGGTGTCTTGACACATTTTCACTCAAATCTATCCTCATTCAGAATGAGATGTTACATTGATGAATGCTTGAACAGCCTTGGAAGAGTAGAATCATGATAGAGTAATTCCAATCATTCCTCTCAACAGTTCTTGTCAATGAACACATGTCATTCCTCCAAGACACTGAAAATCCTGATAGGTGCTGTACTAGGAGGTTATTCTATGGATCCTTGATTTCTCTCAGAGTTTAAGACTCTACCTAGAGATTATATTGAAATTCCCATCCTTGAAACAAAGTTGTGCCAAATATTTCATCCATCCATTCTGCAAAATTATTTTCTTTATATTTCTCTCAGAATGATCTTTATTCAATGGCAAATGAATTTTATTATTATATATAAGCATCATATATATGTGATCTTGTTATCATATATAATGTTCTTATTATTCATACACACACACACATATATATATATATATATATATTTCTCTATTCAAATAAGTTTTAAGCTAAATTATCCTGCAAGTCTTTTTTTTAAATTGCATAATAATAATTAAAAGAAACCTCATATATTGGGACTTCCCTAGTGACACAGCGGATAAGACTCCATGCCCCCAAAGCAGGGGGCCCGGGTTCAATCCCTGGTCAGGGAATTAAGTCCCACATGCATGTCTCAACTAAGAGTCTACATGCCATAACTAAGATTCTGCATGCTTCAACTAAGAAGTCTGCATGCCACAATGAAGACTGAGTGTGCCGCAACTAAGACCTGGTGCAGCCAAAATAAATAAAATAAATAAATAAATATTTAAGTAAAAAAAAAAGAAAACTCATATAGATAAATATCTATTTTTCTGTGTATCTGTTTATTAATCTTCATTTTTTGTTTTGTTTTTTAACTTTTATTGAAATTTAGTTGATTTACAATCCTCATATATTTTTTTCTTTAATATAAGCTTCTTTTTTTTTGGGGGGGGGTACGCAGGCCTCTCACTGTTGTGGCCTCTCCCGCTGTGGAGCACAGGCTCCGGACGTGCAGGCTCTAGACGTGCAGGCTCAGTGGCCATGGCTCAAGGGACCAGCCGCTCCGCGGCATGTGGGATCTTCCCGGACCAGGACACGAACCCATGTCCCCTGCACCAGCAGGCGGACTCTCAACCACTGCACCACCAGGGAAGCCCTAAGCATTCTTTTTTAATATAAGCATTCTTAAGGTCACTTTTCCATAAGATATGAGAATGTCCCCAGAGCATTTTCTCTGGTTCTCTTATATGCTTGTGGGTTTTTTGGTTTGTTTGTTTCCATTTTATTTTTATTTTTTAATTGAAAGTTGCAAAAGCTTAACATTAGCATCAGGCAATATCCTATATTCATTTTCCATACCAGCAGCTTCATTTCCAGAAGGTTAAGGGTCATAGGGGTTTAAAGCTTCATCTACCACAAAGGTTCTCAATTCTTCATGCACTTTAGAATCACCTGGGGAGTTTAAACAACTCCCAATGCTTGTGTGCCACTGCCACCAGAGATTCTGATTGGCCATGGATGGGGCCCAGGAATGGTAATTTAGAAGCTCCAGAGTGGATTCTAATATGTAAGCAGGGTTGAGAAGCTCTCTCTTTATTCTTTTTTTTTTTTTTTTTGCGGGGGGGCGGGGGGTCTTTTAACATCCTTTACTTTTTATACAATCTTCATATACTTTTAAATAGCTAATTTCAATGGGAGATTTGTTAAGCCAAAGAAAAATATTTAGAGTTTCATAATATGTAGATTTGTTCAAGTTTTCATGTAAATCCTGTGTTTTCAAGCAATATTAATATATTTATTACTCAATTATGATAAATATTCACAGTAAGTGGACTAAACTGTTTTCTCAGAATTTACACTTTTTAAATGTTTCCTACCGTACTTTACATCCTCCACTAAGTACCACATCTTCAATGCTAAACATTTTTAAAAGTAATTTATTGGTATATATATATATATATATATATATATATATATATATATATATATATTTCCTAAATATTATTTTTAAACATGCTTCTAATTTAAATTCAGTCTTCCACCAAGCTGACCAGGTGATTTGTACAAAGGTAATTTAATGAAAATCGCTCTTTAAAGAAAGCTTACTTCACAAAGGCCGGTGGTGGGTGTTGACACGATGTGATTTCTGCCCAGTGCTCTGAATGTCAAAGTGAAGAAATTCAATGAAGCTTGGGTAAATGGCGGGAGTAACTATGACTCTCTTCAGGTAACCAAATACCTCGTCATCTAATTAGTGGCACACATGAATGGATTAATGAGATTCCCACTGTCTACCTACTATCTAGCGAAAACACAGCCAAGGGAACAGGCTTGGCGGAATCAGAGGAGAAAGAAGACCCTGTTGAGCTTAACTCTAATCTGGCATGGTGAAGAGAATGAGAGATGTAGAATAAGTCGGAAGCCCCCGACACACTCCGGTCCCTGTGAGAGGGTGGGGCGGGGTCCACCGGACTTGTGGGCTGCCAGTGAAATACCACTACTCTGATCGTTTTTTCACTGACCTGGTGGAGGGGGGAGGCTAGCCCCAAGGGGCTCTTGCTTCTGCAACCAAGTGCCCAGCCACACTCTGGCCAGGGGTGACGCACTCCAGGGACAGTGCCCGGTGGGGAGTTTGACTGGGGTGGTACAACTGTCAAATGGTAATGTAGGTGTCCTAAGGGGAGTTCAGGGAGGACAGAAACTTCTTGTGGAGCAGAAGGGCCAAAGCTCACTTGACCTTGATTTTCAGTACGAATACAGAGCGTGAAGGTGGGGCCTCAAAATTCTTCTGACCTTTGGGGTCTTAAGCAGGATGTGTCTGAAAAATTACCACAAGAATAATCAACAGTAACACAATAATAGTAGGGGACTTTAACACCCCACTTATGCCAATGGACAGATTATCCAAACAGAAAATAAATAAGGAAACACAAAGTTTAAATGACACATTAGACTAGATGGACTTAACTGATATTTATAGGACATTCCATCCAAAAACAACAGAATACACTTTCTTCTCAAGTGCATGTGGAACATTATGCAGGATAGATCACATCTTGGGTAACAAATTAAGCATAGGTAAATTTAAGAACACTGAAATCACATCAAGCATCTTTTGCGACCACAATGCTATGAGACTAGATATCAATTACAGAAAAAAAAAACTGTAAAAAACACAAACACATGGAGGCTAAACAACATGCTACTAAATAACCAAGAGATCACTGAAGAAATCAAAAAGGAAATCAAAAAATACCCAGAAACAAATGACAATGAAATATGATGACCCAAAAACTATGTGATGTAACAAAAGCAGCTCTAAGAAGGAAGTTTATAGCAATACAATCCTACCTTAAGAAACAAGAAAAAATCTCAAATAACCTAAACTTACACTTAAAGCAATTAGAGAAAGAAGAACAAAAAAGCTCAAAGTTAACAGAAGGAAAGAAATCAGAAAGATCAGACCAGAAATAAATGAAAAACAAATGAAAGAAACAATAGCAAAGATCAATAAAACTATAAGCTGGTTCCTTGAGAAGATAAGCAAAATTGGTAAACCATTAGCCAGACTCATCAGGAAAAAAAGGCAGAAGACTCAAATCAACAGAATTAGAAACGAAAAAGGAGAAGTAACAAATGACAACACAGAAATACAAAAGATCATGAGAGACTACTACAAGCAACTACATGACAGTAAAATGGACAACCTGGAAGAAATGGACAAATACTTAGAAAAGTACAACCTTCCAGACTGAATCAGGAAGAAATAGAAAATATGAACAGACAAACCACAAGCACTGAAATTGAAACGATGATTAAGAATCCTCCAACAAACAAAAGCCCACGGCCAGATGGCTTCAAGGGCAAATTCTATCAAACATTTAGAAAAGAGCTAACACCTATCCTTTTCAAACTCTTCCAAAATATAGTAGAGAGAGGAATACTCCCAAACTCATTCCACGAGGGCACCATCACCCTGATACCAAAACCAGAAAAAGATGTCCCAAAAAAGAAAATTACAGACCAATATCCCTGATGAACATAGATGCAAAAATCCTCAACAAAATACTAGCAAACAGAATCCAACAGCACATTAAAAGGATCATACACCATGATCAAGTGGGATTTATCCCAGGAATGCAACATTTCTTCAATATATGCAAATCAATCAATGTGATACACCATATTAACAAATTGAAGGAGAAAGACCATATGATAATCTCAATAGATGCAGAAAAACTTTTCGACAAAATTTAACACCCATCTATGATAAAAACACTCCAGAAAGTGGGCATAGAGGGAATCTACCTCAACATAATAAAGGCTATATATGACAAGCCCACTGCCATCATTCTCAATGGTGAAAAACTGAAAGCATTTCCTCTAAGATCAGGAAAAGACATGACTGCCCACTCTCACCACTCTTATTCAACCTAGTTTTGGAAGTTTTAGCCACAGCAATCAGAGAAGAAAAGGAAATAAAAGGAATCCAAATTGGAAAAGAAGAAGTAAAGCTGTCACTGTTTGCAGATGACATGATAGTATACATAGAAAATCCTAAAGATGCCGCCAGAAAACTAGTAGAGCTAATCAATTAATTTGGTAAAGTAGCAGGATACAAAATTAATGCACAGAAATCTCTTGCATTCCTATACACTAACAATGAAAAATCCGAAAGAGAAATTAAGGAAACACTCATATTTACCATTGCAACAAAAAGGAATAAACCTACCTAAGGAGGCAAAAGATCTGTATGCAGAAAACTATAAGACACTGGTGAAAGAAATTAAAGATGATACAAACAGATGGAGAGATATACCATGTTCTTGGATTGGAAGAATCAACACTGTGAAAATGACTATACTCCCCAAAGCAATCTACAGATTCAATGCAATCCTTATCAAATTACCAATGGCATTTTTCACAGAACTAGAACAAAAAATTTTACAATTTGTATGGGAACACAAAAGAACCCGAATTGCCAAAACAATCTTGAGAAAGTAAAATGGAGCTGGAGGAATCAGGCTCCCTGACTGCAGACTATACTACACAGCTACAGTAATCAAGAGAGTATGGTACTGGCACAAAAAAAGAAATATAGATCAGTGGAACAGGATAGAAAGCCCAGAGATAAACCCATGCACATATGGTCACCTTATCTTTGACAAAGGAGGCAAGAATATACAATGGAGAAAAGACAGCCTCTCCAATAAGTGGTGCTGGGAAAACTGGACAGCTACATTAAAAGAATGAAATTAGAACATTTCCTAACACCATACACAAAAATAAACTCAAATTGTATTAAAGACCTAAATGTAAAGACAGACAGAATAAAACTCTTAGAGGAAAACATAGGCAGAACACTCTATGACATAAATCACAGCAAAATCCTTTTCGACCCACCTTCTAGAGTAATGGAAATAAAAACAAAACTAAACAAATGGGACCCAGTGAAAGTTAAAAGCTTTTGCACAGCAAAGGAAACCATAAACAAGACAAAAAGACAACCCTCAGTATGGGAGAAAATATTTGCAAATGAAGCAACTGACAACGGATTAATCTCCAAAATATACAAGCAGCTCATGCAGTTCAATATCAAAAGAAAAAAAACAACCTAATCCAAAAATGGGCGGAAGACCTAAATAGACATTTCTCCAAAGAAGACATACAGATGGTCAACAAACACATGAAAAGATGTTCAACATCTCTAATCATTAGAGAAATGCAAATCAAAACCACAATGAGATATCACCTCCCACCAGTCAGAATGGCCATGATCAAAAAACCTAGAAAGGATAAATGCTGGAGAAGGTGTGGAGAAAAGGGAACCCTTATGCACTGTTGGTGGCAATGTAAATTGATACAGTCACTATGGAGAACTATTTGGAGATTACTTAAAAAACTAAAAATAGAACTACCCTATGATCCAGCAATCCCACTACTGGGCATATACCCTGAGAAAACCATAATTCAAAAAGAGTCATGTACCAAATTGTTCATTGCAGCTCTATTTACAATAGCTAGGACATGGACATAACCTAAATGTCCATCAGCAGAATGGATAAAGAAAATGTGGCAATATCCTATATTTATTATTTGTACTTGGTATTCCAGATTTGAATACTTACTGTATGTCAAAATTTTGTTTTAAATTCTATTCTCTAAGTGTGTCATGTTTGTAAGTGTGTCATTCAGTTTTAATATTGTTGTAAGGACAATTTCTTTTCAATTAATAAAGGAATTGATCTGCAAATATTAAGGCATTAGCAGTAGTAAGTCCTTGGATCATAATTTATGAATCGCTGGAATCTTTTTTTGAAAACTTTATCTCCAGTAATCAATAAGACTTAAGTTTTCTTTTCTAAACACAATAATGAAAGTGTATTATGGGTTATAATCTAAAACCTTGCTTAAATTCATATTAACTTCATACTTCTTTATTCAAGCAACCATCTGATTGTTTAAAAGGATAAGTATAAAGAGATTATTGACTATAGAACAACAATTAATGCCTCTTGAAAATTTTCTGACACAGTTGTCTAGTAATAAACTGAAATTCAAAGTCCAAAACATATTTAAAAAAAACATTCTTCTCCACATGGTATTCCATTATGAAACTGCTGCAGGGAACATCACATTCGTTGAACAAACGCAACACTATAATCAAGCATCTGCTTGCTTTCCTGCATTGCATATACAACAGAGATTTGTTGTACTTTTTTTAGTATTCTCCATAGGTTTCTGTGTTTATAAAGGTCCAGAAATTATCTTCAGAACAGATCCTCCATATGGCACCAGGAAAACTAGCATAAGAACCTTTCTGACACAAAGGATATAGAACTCTCTTATTTCAAAATATCAAAATTTTCCCACAAATACAAAACGATCAAGCAAGTGTTAGGACCACCTCAACTTCTGTTCAATCTCATCAAAATTGATTTAGTTGTCTGCACATGTCAACTTTAATTATCAAAAATGCACACAAAAAAACAGCATATTCCTTCCCACTTAAATGTTAAACATGACTCCAGTGACATTTTTAATAACAATTTCTTTAAGACTTAGTATGTGTTCTTGATCTGTAGAGGGCTAACAGCATGATGTCACTAAAGAAACATGACCCAAATTTTAGTTCTGAGGTTATATCCACAAAAGAGAAATAAAGTGGAGATGCCAACTTTTCTGCATAATTATTGAATATATAACTGACCTGGTGAGTCAACCCAAAGAATCTCAAGGAAAAAAAAAAATTTTTGGTGTTCTTTGGTAAGGCTTTACAAATTTCACAATTTTTTTGAACTCTCCTCTGCAATTCATTTTTTCCTCTGTAAATCTCTCCTGAGTTAACACCTGTTAAATAAGTTAGCATGTAAGACATGTAGAACACTGATAACCTGACTACCTTCATTCTACTGTAAGTTCTAAAAACCTACATTCTAAAATTCACTGAATAATTTAAATAACAAATATTTTTTATGTCTATGCTCATGTGCACACACTTTCTTATTTTTGATTTTATAAATATAACCTTTAAAGTATTAGAAAATACAAAATACCATGTTAATCTATAAGGATAACACTCTTAAATGACTCCACCTTCAATATAGTGAAACAACTAAATATAATGTCAATTACACAAAAAACACTTGTTATGCCATAGAAGATTATTCAGACCCCACACAAAAAGTAGTTTCCTTCCCTGTAATGGTAACAAAATGATTAACTAGCAAGGTCAACATGAAGGAACGTTATGGTTCCAAGTGTGTATGGTTCCTTAAACCTCGTCAAGACTTATTGCCAGATATTTCAATTAATGTGTAACAAGGTCACAAAATCAATTTCTTATCAGCTAAAAACACTCTTACAGTAAATTTTATTTTCAAACCATAATCTCTAAATTAAATCTGTGTCCCTAAAATATACAGTACAGAAACTCAGTCATTGGGTTTCCCCCGATAGCATTTTCACAAATGGTACAAGGCTTTGTATGCTATATATAGCCTACAATGTTTGGCTGGATTCTAATCTTCTTAGAGAATGTCTTTATCTTTTTCCATTGCAAATGAAGGACCAAAGTGTTAATTTCCTCCTTAAAATAAGTACAGGCTTTGAACAATCTGGCATTCTATCTTCTAGCAATTTGTTTGGGAACTTTTAAACAGTTATAAAGAGAATCTCTGATACTGTATACTAATCCAGATTTCTTGGTAATATGAATTATCAGAACATAACAGTGCGGGAAAAATCACGTTAATACGGGAAATACCATTACCGTGCAGTAAATTCCATTTAAAGGGACTTGGCAGGAATCGAGCTTTTCAGGGCAATGACACTCAAAATAATCTTATTCTTAATGAAACCTCTTTGACTTGAATATAAAGTACCATCGTCTATTACATTCAGGTGCTGGAGTTCTTTCTCTATATTCCAATTTCTTTAAACAAAATGTTTTTTTCTCCTAAAATTCTTATTCTCACTCTACCCACAACTACACATGAGACTACAGTAATTTAAGTCCTGATACCTTTTCCCTCAATGGCAATGGACCAAAATAGTTAAAGCAGCTGAAATGTATCAATAATACTGCCTTAATTTTTTAATATCCAGAAAATCACAACTTTCATGGCAGACAAATATGATTTGTTCTGTTTTTTAACATTCAAAATGCTTGATACATTTATACAGATGCTGTATAATGTACACTACATAGTGGTATTATCTCATACAGCTGACCAACAAATTAAAATATCTATTTATTATAAATTCAGATTCTTGGCACCAGTTTGATGGTTGGTAAAATATGGGATATAAAATCATATCTCAAGAAGACAAGAAGAAGAAATTATCTGAGATAATACATTAGAGTTTTTCAAAGCATTTTTCCCACAGCCTCCTAAACATATACTCTTTTAGTTGATTTCAGCACTGCTAGATAGCATGAAAAGAATGTTTCCTAAAGCAAGGAAGTGAATAACTCTTAGGAAGGGTTACAACACATTTTTAAAAATTAAACACAATATTTCTGTAGATGAAGATACTATTTTCTTCATAATCTTTATATATTGGAAGTATTAAAATTCTAATGAAGTAATTTAAAGTTACAGAGAGTAAGAATATTTTTTTCTTCCCAATTCATTCATGTGATAATTTATTCTATTTAATCAAATTTAGAGTTTGATAAAAAACAAAATAAAATTTGTCCTTCACTTGGTACATACTAATGCAAAACAAGATAAAAAACTTCACCTTAAGTAGGTAACTGAAGAATAAATACAGCTTCATGTAAAGTTGTATTTAAAAAGATTAGTTCATGGGAAAGAGTGATAAATGTGAGACAAATATTTTCAACAACACAGAATAAAATTCTGTTTTGAAATTAAAGAAAGAACAAAGTACTAATATGCTTAGAAGTGAAAATACCATTTTTCTAAGTGCTAATAATTTCACAGTTACTAGGATTTCTATGAAAACAGCATATGTGACACATCAGATGCAGAAAAAAAATACCATAGTCAATGTGACTCCTGGGACTCTGAAGATTAGGGCCAGAGTGCTTCAAAAACAGGAGGTCATCACAAGGTGTGAGTGCCAATATCGCAAATGTCCCTGCTTTAGGACATACTGCTTCCTAATTCATGAAAATGTTCAAAAGAGCAATAGATAAGTTAATGGAAATTCAGTCTTGCACAGTTGATCACTCAAAATGAAATAGGGAAAGACAGTTTGGAGAAAACCAATGTGAAGTTTATTAAGCAAACTGATCATTCATGCACATTTTCTCTCTGGCTATAATGGATAGTCTTTATTTACAGCAAAATATTTGGGTTGGGATTATACCTAATGAAATCTTGCTATATGGGTCTCTTACAATCTATAGAATTCAAGCAAATCTAAGTGCTGATCCATGCAAGCAGGAATACCACCCACAATGTCTTAATAAATTCAGCATAGACAAGGAGCAATAAGAATGGGGCACCAACCAATCAGAGTAACCAGTCAAAAACAATCCATAGTATTTTACAGATTGGATCCAAGGAATTTTGGTAGTTTCCAAGGATCCACTCAAGAATAAGAATTAGTTACTCTCCTCAAACAGCAGTCATTGTTGGGATTCCCCAGGCACTATTAAAAAGCAGGCACTCTCTATGTCTGTGTCTTTATTCCTGTCCTTGAGGACATGGAGAGGGGGAAGGGAAAGCTATTAAAAAGCAGGCACTCTCTATGTCTGTGTCTTTATTCCTGTCCTTGAGGACATGGGGAGGGGGAAGGGCAAGCTAGGTTGAAGTGAGAGAGTGGCATGGACATATATACACTACCAAATGTAAAATCGATAGCTAGTGGGAAGCAGCTGCATAGCACAGGGATATCAGCTCAGTTCTTTGCGACCACCTAGAGGGGTGGGATAAGGAGGATGAGAGGGAGATGCAAGAGGGAAGGGATATGGGGATAGATGTATGCATATAGCTGATTCATTTTGTTATACAGAGGAAACTAACACAACATTGTAAAGCAATTATACTCCAATAAAGATGTTTAAAAAAAAAAGCAGGCAGACTCCATCAACACTTATTCCAATATCATGGATTGATGGAAAAATAAAAAAGGAATTATGAGAAGAAGATGAAAAAGCAAACAATTATTCTTAACATATAGAAATAAGAAAGGCCTTGCAAAGAAAGTGACATGTGTATTGAGTTTTAGACAATGAATCTCAGTTTATAATTTTTCAAACATTGAAAGTGCCTGATTTCTTTCCTGAGCACACACACAGCTGATTATCCTGTCCCATTTATTGAGTCTGACACAAAGTATTTTGATGCCTGGAACTATATGAAATCCTCAGAATGGAGACATTTAGCTACAGGTTTCCAGCTGAGAAGACTGCCCTCTGGTCAAATCCACTCTCAACATCCCTGGCTCATCACAGTTATAAATAAACAATCATCAATGTTCTTTTGAAATTGCAACACAAGGACAAGTTCTATTTTGTAGCATTTTGTTCCAAATTGTTCATTAAATGGTACTTATAAAATCACATGAGTCATAACCCTTCTCCCCACATAACGAATATGTGTATCATTTTATTCAAAAGGGGTTCTCTCAACCACATACAACAGTGACTGAACCTTTCCCAGAGGGCAGCAAATATAAAAAGGTTTATAGCCTTCTTGTTTCTTTTTTTATGATTCAGGTGACTCTGATATAGCACTTCTCTTGCTGATCCTATTCTATTTAATACCTTACTTTTTAGCACTGTAATACAGGGGGATTCACTGAAGATTCGTCCAGAAGTTCCTTTCAAAGGAGAAAATCACCAGAGAAAACAATAATGGAAATAATGGAAAATAAGTTTTATTTATGTGCCTGCCTCTACTGATTTGTAACATCTGCCTGGAGAAGAACTTTGAGGTCACATCCTGGTTCAGCAGAAAAGAATATCATGATGGTGTTATGGCCATGAATAAGGAGAAGGGAGCACAAGCAGTAGATGAAAGCCTCACCTGCATTGGTCATGCCAGCTCCAGAGATCACAGGAAAAAGCAGGGTAGTAGAGTGGAAAGTGCACTGAGTTTAGAGGCAAGAGACCAAAATCCATATCTGTTTCACTTTCATGTTTTAAATTGAGCCGAAAATCCATTAGTTACCAAAAGTAGATGAACTGTATATTGATTACAGTCCAAATAAAAGTCTCACAATAACAGAATCAAAGAATTTTAAAGCTGAGAGAGACATTAATAACAATTACCATAACAGCCCCAGTTGAAAAGGACTAGAATACATATAACGAGCTTGGAGACCTCATTACAGTCATATGAGCATTTATTATCAGAGAATTTAGTTACTTGGGCGTGGCATACTAGGAGGGTTCAAATTACAGGACTGGCTCTCAGTCATTGAGATACAAGGATATAAGAAAGGGATCCAATAATGGGAACCTGGAAGATAAGACTTTGGTGTAGTAATTATTTTATTTTTTAGATGATGGGGTAATATCACAGTATTTCTAAGATATACCCCTCCTTTCTTAAACTAGAATTAGTCTCAGAAAAGGGTTAAATGAAAGTAGATGAATGTAGACATGAAGGCCCAGAGGATTGATAGAAACTCTTCTTGTAGTGGTCATTGTTGATTTTTGGCTGCCTGGCATCTATTCACTCTCCTGATGGTAAGAGTCACTCAACTGTCGTCTTGAAAAACACTTTTTCTCACTCTGTCCCCATGATTTGAGTAGGTTTTCACCTATGCTACAGAAATGAAGCAGTCTATATATTCTATTATTTAGGTACACAAAGGTAATAAACATCTTGAATGAATAAATAAAAGTGACAGGTTATGAAGTAAACTACACTCTTCTTTTATTGCAAGATATCAATAGGTATTCCTTCAACATAAGCTGAGAAGCAAGGCACAAACATATTATGCAGGGCCTCCCTGGTGGCGCAAGTGGTTGAGAGTCCGCCTGCCGATGCAGGGGATACGGGTTCGTTCCCCGGTCTGGGAGGATCCCATATGCCGCGGAGCGGCTGGGCCCGTGAGCCATGGCCGCTGAGCCTGCGCGTCCGGAGCCTGCGCGTCCGGAGCCTGTGCTCCGCAACGGGGGAGGCCACAACAGTGAGAGGCCCGCATACCGCAAAAAAAAAAAAACATATTATGCAAAAGACAGTTGAATATTAGAGGGCTCTTTTAACTGAAGACTCAGGTGTTTCTTAAGCTCTGGGAAATTGTCTTATATCTTTTGTTATTTCCTTTGCTATATCTTGTCTGATCCTATTTTAATAAGACTTCTATTAGATGAATATTAGGTTCCCCATGTTGTTCTCGTATTTTCCATCTTTGCCTTTTAGTTCTGCAGTCTCTGGGTATTATTTTTCTGTTGCTTTATTGCACATTATTGCCTCAATTTGGGAGTAACATAGATCAGAAGATAAATATATTTTATTGGAGGAGAAAAATAGATCTTTTTGTATGAACTATCAAGAGTTGTAGCCCGTGAATTCAGGAAATTACTCAGGGAAAACAAACAACATAGGTTGGAAATTGCAAATAATTACAATATTATAACCACAGAATTTATAAGTAAGTCAAAAACAAAGTTTGAGTTCAATCAAATGGAGCAGAGGTTCTTCAACAACAATGCACTATTCCTGGGTACCAAGTATGGGCTCTATCCCCATATTAATGACATTATAATGTGAAAAATTACCAGCAAATCATGGAATTAGGGTCAAAAGACATATTGACTACCCTGTTTCACCTTTGAGATAAACTAGGGGAGTAATTTGGGAGAGGTGTAGGCAGAGATAATGGAAAAGATCACAAAGGGGGTGAAATTGGGTTATTATAAAAAGGGGGATTGTACTCAGCTGATGAACTTAAGAATATCCTGACTTATGCAGTCCAGGGGTATCTTCTACTGATGTGTAAGAAAATTTGAAATTTGTAGTTTCCCTGTTCGGTGTATGATCATTTTCATAGGAGAGAAAACCCAGGAATAGAGACTTTAGTCTCAATCTTCTGGTGATTTTTAAGAACTCCTTGCATTACTGACAATTTTACCAGCTTATTGTCTTGATGGATTTCTACGAAAGGAGATGAATAAAAGGATAAAGGAGGTACAAGGAATTGAGTAGCACAAAGGTTATGGGATATACCAAAGAAGAAAGTATTTTTTCTGGTATAATAGCTCTTTCACACACAGAAGCCTATTCTATTTGTTTTGTTTGTTAGGATGCAAAATTTTTGAGAATCTCTTTGAGGGTATCAACTGGAGTTTTTCCTTCAACCTCTTTTCTCTCCCTGGAAAGTATCTTTTTCAGGCCAGTTCTATTTATTCATCTTTGTTTTGTATTTCTGGCTTTTCTCCAATCACTGGTTATCCTTAAAAGACCCTTATGTTTATAACTAAAGAACAATGTTGATTATCACAGGTACCATGGCCCAGGTTTTGCCTGACAATTACAACCTCTTTAGCGCAAGAGTTCTGGGTTTGCTGCATACATGGGTGGGGCAAGTTTCAGGCATTATTCCAGGTAGCATAAGTGGCGAGTGGGCAGAAAGGTGGTATGAATTTGCACCTTAAGTGATGACAGGCAGATGACAAAGTTTCCTTTGAGATTATTTTCTTGGCTCTATTTGGGAGCAAACACCAAAGGGAAATAGGGAGACCAATCTGTACAGCTTTAGGAAAATAATGTCCCAACCAATCACCTAGATTTCCACTCCCTTTCTGGGAAGGGTAAAGAATATGACCACCACAGGGAAAAGACATCATCTTCACTGAAGCCTTCTCTGTGTACATTGAACTACCCCCATTTGTAGCACTGGATTCTGCTTTGAGAAGTTCACTCTTAATTTGTAGACTTCTCATGAGCCTCCTTTGATTTCACTGATTTTATTTTCAATTCACTGGGCTTGAAAGAGATAGATAAACAGGAGTTAAACAATTGTTCCTGGCCTACGATTTTCATCAAGCTATTAAAGCTTGTAAATAGTTTTAACTTCTCTGCACTTATTCCTAAGGTATCATAAATATACACACCACACATTTTTTTTTCTTTTTATCAGTTGTTTTGATAATGTAGCACAAAAAAAGCAGGATCGAGGTAGGAGGGGTAAAACCAAAATAATTCATTTTTTTCTTAATGAGATTCAATTTAATTATTTGCAGACTTAATTCACATAGTAGTTTGAGGATCATATGAGAAGATTGTTTGAAGGTACTTTCTCTGGAAAATTATTTAACCTATAAATTGAGAATAATACTAGGTTTTACTTCAGAGTTGTTATGAGGATTAAATTTATAAATTCATGTAAAGTGCTTAGAATAGATTGTAGCTCAGAGAAAGCAGTCAAATTTATATCAATATTATTACTTTTTTTGTGAATAAGCTGTAAATCTGAAGTTCCTTATTTAAGCATTAAAGAGACTAAGTACAGAAGAAGAGAAATAATGTGAAAATGGATAATCAGAAGGCTGGTTAATTTGCTTCCAAAATAACTGGGAATTGGCTATGAAGTATGCTAATGCCCTATTAAAACTGGGACTGTAGAAAACTGACATTCCAACAACAAAAGAAATATCATCAACTTTGTAAAATGAAGTTAGCAATCTTAAAATATTGACAAAATAATAGAATTTTAATAAGCAAAGCAAAAAATTTGAGACTCAGTGAGTCACTCTATGGTGTTAAAGTTGCTATCTCCAAATTCCTTTGTTCTTCTTTATGCCAATATTTTCTTGAAAAGTAACAGAGGTTTAAAATGTATGAAAATTCCACATTTAGAGCACAATTTTCACTTAATTTAAATTTCCTAGCAGATCCTAAAGATATGACTGAACATAAAATATAAGATGGTACAACTGCCATGTTCACTTTGCATGCAAAAAATGAAAACTAATGCTAGAAAAATGATATTCAATTTTATTGCTATTGATGCTTTATCAGCAACACATATTATATGATGTATATAAATATAAATATATATATATGATGAATCAACATTTTAGCCTGCAGTAAAAACAAATTGATAGTCTTCATTTGAAAAAAGCCCAGCACTCTGATAATGTCAAATCAGATAGTAAGTCTTATCTAGGATTGATTTAACACAGAAATTTGAATAAGTATTTTTGATTATTGATATTAGAACTCAGAAGTTCTGTGTTGATTTTTACTATTTCTCTTTAATGCTCTGTGCCATTAGTTATCTGATATTACTTTTCTGATTCTAAATATGCAATGAATCCATGTAGATAATACTGATTAAAAAGTAATCAAAAATAAATGAGACTTCTACATGAAGAAACATTTTCACGTTTCATTATAGATTAGTTGGGGAAATCTAAAATCATATATTCATATTAAACTTTTCTTTAAGATCTCAGGATACTTCTTAGTTTGTATCTCATTCATTGTCATATCTGTCCAGTGAGATAAACATGAAACAGCATGACTTAGAAAAATGACTCCTGAAACTTAGTCTGCAAAAAATGACCTTGTCAAGTTAGATAAGAGAAGTTTTTAGTTTTTTAACATTGTTATTGGACTATAATTGCTTTACAATGGTGTGTTAGCTTCTGCTTTATAACAAAGTGAATCAGCTATACAAATAGAGGGAGGAGATATGGAGAAGTTTTTAGTTTTAAAACGGTGGAGCTGATCAGCAAAACTCAAATGACACAAGTTCTTTTTTCCTTTTCTTTTTAAAAATAAAATACTAGCTTAAAGATGGTTTCTATAATGGTTTATTCTTTTATTTTTCTCTTTTTATATGGTAAAAGAATTTGTAACCTCATAGAGTGGATTTTTTGAGGAGGTTCTACTTAATTATTGTGCTTGAGTTTGTTCTCTCTATTGTGTAACCCTTCTTGTCAACAGATGAAAGAGGTCATATTTCTAGTTACAAGGAAAAGAATTTCTGAAATTGGCAAAGGTATTTTATTTATTTGGATGAAGTTCACAGAAATCATGCATCCTGGAATGTAAGCCTTGGGTTAATTCAGACTATCATTTTTTACACAGGTTACAGTTTCCATTCAGTACAAGAAGGCCCAAGGAAATATGCACCTCATTTAAAAAAATTTTGATACACAGCTATCTAGAAGCACGTTAGAGTTCATACTTTTTCAAGTTTGTATTAGTATTCATTTTCCTAAGAAATTCCTCTGGAGTATGTAAAAATACACTTGTTTTACAAAAAAAAAAAAATTGCTTCCTCAAGGGTTTTTTGTAACATATTACATATGAAGGAAGATGTGGATGTAATGTTATAGAGACATAGATTTCTAAATCTTCAAATATTCCTTAAATATTACTTAAAAACCAGAAGACACCTCCTTCTATGGACTGGAATAAGAAGAAAAGAGAGAAAGACATAGAGAGGGGGGCAGAGAGAAAAAGAGAGAGAGAAAGGGAAAAATTAAAGAAAATGCTAGCCCTGGCTGCTACTCAATTCTGTACTCCTAAGTTTCAATACCACAAAATGTAACAAATGTAAAAGGATAAGAAAATTTGTAGATGAACTACTAGGAGAGCTGATGATGCCAGATGAGAAATGAAAACAAATATTCAAAAGATACCCATTTGCAGCCTTAAGACAAAAAAGATTTAGAAGCTACTGTGAAAAATAGCTTTTCTAGAGAGACCTGATCCAGGCAGTTTTGATGCATTCTATCTTCTGGGTATGTAATTTCACAGAAGTTAAATATCAGTACAATTTAAAGATGATTATAAACTTTAACTTTCCTTGTTTTTGTTCCAACTGTCTCACTCAATAAATAGACTAACTTTGGTAACCAGACTATTTAATTTGCCAGATCATGACAGAACTAAACTGATGGACCATCTTTTCAGGTAACAGAAATAAAATGTTGGTATGCTAAATTATTAAGGGTACCATATTCTAAATTTTCAAAGCTAGAATAGGTTTCAAAAATGACAGGGCCAAAATGAATATTCCAATTGTTGAAATAAGTAAAGGTAATGATGATGTTTTAAAAAGGTAATGATGATGTTTATCATATAAGAAAATGCTTGACCTGTTCCCCAAAATGCACTGATACATTTTATGACATTTTTGTCCTACACTGTAAGGTTTATTTCATAAAATATTTGTATTAACGAAAATATTTCTAAGTAAGCTGGTATACACTTAGAATCTAGTTCAACAATGTGTTGGGTTTATCTTTGTTACTTTTAGAGCTAGAGATATTAACAATCCCCTTTGAAATTGGATGAATGAAGAACAGATAGTGCTTATGAAATGAATGCATGAAAATAATACAACTATCTTTAAGCAAATAAAAGAACTTAAGCATCCCAATGAGAATTAACAACTTGAAAGTCAGTACATTTATTCTAGTGATCTCGCTATTATATGCAATATCAAAACATTTCAAAACTTAAAAAACTGTCTTTGTTCCATGCTACTCATGAAAAATATTTTATCTCATATTACTTTATAACCACACACCATTTTCTTAAAACCATTTCGGCAATTAATCTTCCACTTCACCCATCAGATTTGGTTAAAAGTTTCTCTTAGCTGTTTCTGAAGATTAAATCCACTCTCAAAATCTCACTGTCATTGAGGATAGGAAAAAATATATATATACTTAAATAATTTATTTAAATTTAATTTATTATATTACACATAAATTATAAAGTAAGAGTTCTAATAAAATTTTAAGCACTGGTAGCATCATTTTCATAATTAAACCATCTTAGACAATGATATTTACTTGAGTGAGAAATGGGTGATACCAATTAGTTTGTTATTCTGGCATGTTTGTTCTGAAAAATCATTTACATACAGAATGTGACTATAGATCATAAAAGTGAAAAGGTATATGTATGTTATATAGCTTTGACTATATGTATATATCATTATTAAATATGAAATATCATTGAGATGTGATGCAAAGAAGAGTACATAAGAGTTATTTTTCTGTTCACATTTCTATTACAGATATTATCATTTGGTTAAATATTTACAGCTACAGCTATTATTTGTAGGACATAGTTTAGATAGTATACATAATTGTGTTAACTGGTGTGTATATTCATGACATATACATTTTGTATGCTTTGCGTATGTTCTGATGACTATTGGTTTGCCCATTTTGATGAGCATCCTCTTTATTACTAAAGAAAAAAATTGTTATGGAAGCAATCACATGTCCTCAGCACTTCTATTTTATCCTGGGCAGATTCATGCTAGTGGACTATTTTAATTAATATTTCTCCCACATTCTGCTCTTTAGATAACTATTGTGATGCTGTTGTCTTTACCTTTACCAGCCTCATACTGCTCTCTAGTTTATTATGATATTCTTCCAGTTGAATTTTACAAGATACATATGGTCATTAGATAACAATGAAAAAGTACTTTTTTAATCATACAGTATGTCTCCCTGAGTCAGGCACCAAGACTTCATTATTTTCTGTAAAGTGCTTGTGAAGTTGTTCACAATAGGCATGTCTCAAGCTCTGAAAAGATTTTTATACATGCATACTGGTAGTCAATTACATCCTTCCTGACTGTTCCTCTCCTTACCTGGGGCAGTTGTTTTCCTCCTACCCATTCTCATTCCATGAAACTTCCCAAAAAACAGCCCCACTTAATGAGTTGATATGAGAGTAGGGAGACTATTTTCTCACCACCCCCCCATCCTTACACCCAAACATGCACTGCACTGCATCCTTCCCCTGGTTCCTGCTTCTTGCTTCTCACAGCTCAGTTTATTCCAACTCAAGCAATATAGTGTTCTAGGTGTAGCCAAAGATTCTTTCAGCCCTTCTAACATTCCTTCCCTTTTTTAACACTTTCATAATTACCTGGGGGAGGAGGGATCTTTAACTTCCTATATTTGTAACTACTGTAAACTAGAAGGTAGCCAAAAATGTACTGAGAACCATAAGGAACGGCAATAGTAATATATGTTTAAAGAACTAAAATACCTACATTTTATAGTTAAACATCATCAACAATTTCAAAAGCCTTTAGATGTACCCCAAAATTTCTCCACACTTTTTCACTTCCTATCTTAAAATATACTTACATGTCAGCATAAAGATAAGTATGTAATAAATTCCCATTAATACCTCAATAAACTGGTAATAAATAATTCCTATTAAAATGATACTGTTCCACCAATTTGGTTTAAAAATCTGTACTAAACTAATTATGTCAGGTGACTGGTAATACGCTGACATTTTTGGTAATTTAGAGAAGGCTGAGATTCCAGGGTTTGAGTCCTAGCTTTATGACTTTAGCCTGGGACACTGGGGAACTCACTTAAGCTTTCAGAGTCCTGCTTCTCTCATATGCAAAAGGCTGTAGCGTGGAGTTCAACAGAAGTCAGTTATAACCAGCAATAATACTGTTTGTAAATAAAAGACAGCATCTGTAGTTTTTATTTCAACTGCTTGATATGAAGATTAAAGTACATTGGGTAGATGGAGCATAAAGCATAATGAACTGTACTATTGGTTTTACAGGTTGGGTAAATGGCCTTTGTGAGTTGACCCTTGCTAATCCGTTCTTACTCTACCTAATGGGGTCATCTTTCTAATACATACAATCTATCATGTAACTCAGCTACTTAATACCTGCCAAAGGCTTTCTTTTGTTAACAGAATAAAGTCCATACCTTTGACATCTTGACTTAATTGCCATTGGCCCCTCAACTAAGATACCTGTGATATATATCCAGCATGAAATACTTGGAGCTCCTTAAAAAAAACACACACACACACACACATGTTCAACTTCTAGGCCTTTGTTACTGCTGATTCCTTTTGCCTGACTTCTGTCTGTCACTTTGTTGGTCTTAATAAAACCTATTTATTCTCAATTCTGAGCATAAATGTCACCTCCACTTAGAAAGCTTCCTTGCTGTGGACTGCACATCTCAAACTTACCTCTTTTAATACCTTTTATAACATGGTATCAAATTATTAACATAGTTCTGTAACTGTCCTCAGATATATTAGACATCGAGGTCAATTTCTTATTGATTATTTTAACCCAAGGGCATAGCAGTATCTGTTAAGCAGAGGCCTTATGGTCAAACACAGTGAGTAATAGTACAGGCACTGGAATTAGATAGACTTGGGCACAAATCTTGGCTCCACTACTTATTTGTTGTGTCACTTGAGATTTTCACTTAACCTTCTTAACACTCTATTTCCTTATAGGTAAAATGGGAAAAATAACGGATGAAGATGTTATGCTAATTAATATCTTGGACTAAGTGAACAATACAGCTTAACTATCCTGATGATGATCCTGATGATGATCGTGATAATGATAATGATGATGATGAAAGTGCTCAACAAATACTTGTTCAATAAAAAGATAATTAAGTGAAATAAATTCACTACTATTAAAACTGGTTTCTGTGGGACCACGTAATCCAAAGTCTAAATAACTTGTTCAAAACTAGCTCTTGGAACAGAATACTTTTAGTAAGGTCGGGTTATTATCATGACATTTATTTGGCATGCCTTGGAGGGAGCCAGATTTGATGAAGATGATGAAGATGATGTTAATGATGCCAAAAAACAACAATTTTCACTCCTCAAGAAGCAGGCATCTTCAGTAACAAAAATTCTGTCCAGTGATTTCTTAGAGACCTACTAACAATCTTAGAGAAAGATAATGAAAGATGGGGAATCTCTTCAGAGATGAAAAAAGCCAACAAGATTCTTCAAACCCAAAATATAACCTAGACGAGTTAGCAGTTGAAAACACAATGTTTTGATTCCAAAAATCATATTAAATATATTTACTGAAAAAAAGTGTCCCAAATTTGTCAGTGGATTAATAAAATGTGAAAAAGATGAAAACCACTGTTTGAACAGTTTTAAGAGGATATTAGAAACCTCAGATAGTGAATATTAACACAAGTATATATGTACCATTCTTTAAATAAGAAGGGAATTTAAGAAGAACTTGAAAAGAAAAAAAATTCCCATTACAAACTGTGCTCTGTGTGAAAAGAAATTTCAGGGCCAAGGCTCTTGAAATATTTTTATTTTCAACAGAAAATATTTTCTGCCCTTCAGCTGACTATTGACTAAACAGCAGGGGGAAAAACAATTGCATTGGATAATGGAAGATGTGTTTTTAAAAGAAATCATTAAAAACATGATTATGAACTGCTTGGCTGCTGAAGGTCCAAATTGTGAAAAATTATTGATGTTAATGATGGTAATCATGACACTTGAAAAGTATCTAAATAACAAAAAAGGCAACACTGCTTATGAAGTACTCTGGTACAATTTGTAATGATTAGTGGAAAAGCGCATTAATATGTTTGATGCCATATTTTGAAGGTCACTCAACTATCAGCTTGCCATAATGCCATTCAATTAAATACACAATAAAAATCCAAGATTATTTATGGTAAGAATTTTGTAGTGCTTGTAGAATAGTAAATTACAAATTCCGGCTGTATATACAAGCAGAAATGCCTGATCTAATGCACCATTAAGCAACTGTAGCTTTGCTCCACATTTTTAAGCATTAAACTAATTGTGATGAGGTCTGGTCTTACTATATACTGCGTATTTAATCTTTTTTAAGAGCCTATCAAATTTAATCACGAGACGCAACTTGTTTATGCTATAAGCAAACACATGCAATATTAACAATGCACAATATCCTGGTTTAATTAGAAAAAGTCCATGTTATCTTAAATACATTTAGGAGTGTAATACCACACAGTTCAAGTCTGAGACTGCCATTTAATTATATTTTAAAACTAATTTACATAGCTTGAAACTATTTTTTCCTCACTCTCTCCTACACAGAATGTTGTTCTATTGACCTAGTTAAACTAGATTCTACTAAAAATGAAAGAGAGAATAAAGACTGGGTGAAGCTTGAGGAAAGAAGAGGCATGGTGGTGATGGAGACCACAAACAAGAAATCACTTAAATTTGATTATGGGATAGTGTTCTGTTCATCAAGTCAATGGGCTAAATTGTAGCCTAGAAGGAACTTTCCTGGCATTCTTGCTCTGGGCTCTAGCCTAAAGTTCCATAAGTGGGATCTACTTTTTCAGAAAAGAATATATTTCAAAATTTTCTTTCTCTCTCTCTCTCTCCGGGGTATATATCCAGGGTATGCAGGAGAAAACCTCAAATCTCTTAATGGTATTCTCAAATTTAGATAGGCAAGTACTAAGGAAGGTATCTGAGGGCAACACCTGCGGGTGGACTTCATGAATTCTCTGTTCTTTTGTTCCTAAAGGTATTGACTCTGCTCTCAGAACCTAGTTTTTCAGCTTAACTTCAAGGGCAATCTTTACCCAAAATAAGATATGCATGGAGTCATCAAAAGTCCATAATCAAGTATAAATATTGACCTGGGAAGTTTAAACTTATTATTTCGTTAATTAAGCTTTTTTATCAATAGCATGAAACCAAACAGTATAAAGTAAGACAACTTAACTTCTCGATAAGAAAAAAGCAATCATATCAGAATTTAATCTTACAATATACTCCAAAAGAGGTAATAAAGATTGTTTACCTTCACAAATTGTGACACCATTTCCTGAAAATCCAATATTGCAATAGCAGCCTTCAGCTCCATTCCGTATTTCACATTTTGCATTTGGGAGACAAGGTGTCCTGGTACAATTCTGAGTGTAGCAACAATTCAGCAAAGTGGAAAAACCCACTAAAGAAAATAGAGAATACACCTTTTCAAAAATAAAAAGAAAAACCTTCTCCCACTGTTGAGTTAGATGACATATACATTACTATCCTTCTTTCTTTCCATTTAGATAAATGCATTATGAGAATGTCCCAAAGGAGAATTTAGGTAAATAACAGGACATGACCAAGTGAGTAAAAAATGTAATGCTTTTCTTCAGTCTCAGTGTTTATCAAGTAAACCTCAACCAAGCTAAAATGTAGTAAGCAACCTGGCTTTATAAAGAAAACAGCATTCTTACATCACTGGACCCTTCACCTTGAGGTGAGATACTTTTAAAGGTAGCTGCATGATTGTAAAGTAATATCCCTCCCCTGGGAATGATTCTGTGCAGAAAGAAATCAAGGTGAACTGAGTATTTGTGTCTTTTCAAAGTCAAATCTGTGTTATTTTAAGATGAAGAGCAACATATCATACCATTCAGGAGAACAAACACAATTATTACTTTTTTTCTGTGTTCTAATTATCTTTTAAAATTCTGCCTTTTCCATAATAAAGTTTCTTTTACATTTTCTCCCGTTAGAGGGGAAAAAAAATCAACTCAACATACTGGTCAAAGATCCATCTTCCAGAAATGGAACACCAGACAAACATGACCAATAACATGCAGCATAAGAGAGAACAAGCCTTTATTTCAGAGTTTTTGAAAACAAAGTTGGCAATGGTATTTTGTGGGCTGTTAGGAAAAGATAAGGAAAAGGGTAGGACGTTCCTTTTTTATTGTTGTCCTAGGCCTTGTCAAGACAAACCCGCTTGGGATGGACAGTTATGAATCATGCAAGTCATTACTCTGAAAACAGTCATCCGAGATAAACTGTCCTCATCTGGTAACAAGAGATTCTTAAACATTCATTTCTAAATCCTAGCCTCACATAGGGCTGTATATACTGTCTAAACCAGAATTAATTCGGCTTCAAAGATGTGATTTATTATCTTTCTGCATAGTATCATCGAAATGGTATTTTAAAGGAACCCAAAGTCTGGGCCAGCAGTCCCCTTGAAAGGCCAGGAAACCTCCCACAAGTGTTAATTATTTGGATTTCCCAAATGTCTAGGGGGAAGATCAGAAGAAAGGTCAAAGTCTGGGACTTTGAGGACTTTGGCAGCAGGAATAAAAAGATGCCTTGGTCCCAGCAGGAATAAAAAGATGACTTGGCCCCTGGGTACTGAATATCGAACTCCAGAGTTGAAAGGCCAAGGAGAAAAACATCCTGAGAAGGACTGTGTCAATTCCCCCTGGAGTCTTGGCCAAATGCACTCGGCACGTGAGTTCCACCTTGGAAATAGCCTACAGGTGCTGGCCCGGGGCAGCCGGGCGACCGGGGCGCGGGCACTCACCTAGGAGCGGAAGGAGTCTCATTGGCGGCGCCGCGGTCGTGGCGGTGGCGGTGGCGGAGCGGCGGGGCGAGCGGGCCGTGTACCTGGGGCGCGGCGGGGCGGGCGCGCCAGGCTCCCGGCTGCGGCCCCCGTGACGCGCCCGCTTCCTCCCGCCACTTTCCGGCCTCTTTTGTGTGAGTGCGCGCGTCCAGCGCTGAGTCTGCAGGCCACGTCCGGGCCCGGCCCCCAGGCCACCCTGACCTCACCCTGGCCTCGGGGCTGCCGGCCCGCTGGGCTCCGCGCGCCCCTCGGGGGGATTTTGTCCCCTTCCCGCGGGCAGCGTTCAGGGTGCCGCCCTCAAAGCCAATGCGTTCCAGAGTCCCGTGGAGCGTACCCCGCCCCGAGAGAACCTACCGAACTGCCTATCAGGGGTCCTCCCTGCAACCTCAATTCCGGGACACAGCTTTTCTTTTTTTTTTCTTCAGTAACACGTTTCCCTAAGGAAATCTGGGCCCAGAAGTAGGCTGGAAACTTGGATCCAAACAACAGGGCCTTGGTTTCCAGCACTGAGGCCGCACCTTGTGGGGACTCAGGGTTCCAGAGTGTAGAATAAAGATACTCTGCCTTGCCTACAGAGCCTACAGGTTAGGATCGTGTCTAAAATGACTGAGTAAAAAACAAGCAAACAGAAAAGACAAGTGTCGAGAATTAAATGGCTATGAAGTACAAGATGCTGTTTTCCACTTTCAACTAAAATTTACCCCTCTCCTCACCAGCCCCCTCCCCAGAACACCTGGTGCATCGTGTATAGCTTTCCTTTCATGTTACTACATATGAGTTGATTACATAGATACGGATCGTTAAGGTTGAAACAGGGAAACATTTTTAGTGTAAAAATTAAAAATAACTGGCAGGCAAGGCTGATCTATAAGACAGAAAGCAGACCAGTAGTTACTTGAGGTTGGAGTGGGGAGTGAGGATTCACTGCAGAGAGACACAGAGGGAAACGTGGGGTAATGGGAATGCTATTCATTTTGATTGGGAGGCTGGTTACCTGAATGCATGCATTTGGAAGAACTCATCTCTTAAAATTGTGCCTTTTATCACATGGAAATTATACCTCAATAAAGCTGATTTAAAGAAAAGACATAACGGATCTTTGTGTCACTGACACAAGTCATTCCACCTAAAAACAGTTGGGCACACCTTTGTCACATTTCATATACGTTCTGTTTAATTGAACAAACATCTGCTAAAAGTCTACTTTGTACAGAGAGTACCCTCACAAAGATGATCAAGTCATGGCCCTTGGACTCCAAAAACATTATAAATAGTGGGGCAACAGCTAAAACTGGTCACAATGACACAAGTCACAATGATACAAGTACTTATGTATAGACATATTTCCTTGGCTCTCTATTGCATTTTCCTGGACCCTTTCTAGCTTAATTTAATTCCTACAAAAAGCTCCTGAGTGTGGAGCTTCCCACAATAAATGAGGGAAATGAGGAACAGAGGTGTTGTGTGATTTGCCCAGAGTCACACAGCTAGTCTAGCTGACCCAGGCTATTCTGCTTCTGAGTTGGTGCTCTCAGTCACCCTGCTATATACCTTCTATAGTGGTACCACCCTGAGAAGGGTATTGCAAAAATGAGTAGTCATCAGTTATTGCTACCCAGGAAGTCTGGAAAGGTGATTTAAATGCCCTAAATTCCTTTTTTTTTTTTTTTTAATAAGCTAGACAGTGATTCAGTGAATAAAACTCTCTGGCAGCAGTCTAAATGAGGGATGTTATGGAGACATCAAAGGCAGGGAAGCCAGAATAGTCCAGGAAATAGACTACAAATGCCTGAACCAGGATAGGAGTATTGGGATGGTGGAGATAGGGACAGATTGGAGAAAGGATTAGATAAAGAAAATTGACATCTGGTTGACTTGCTGAGGTTGAGGGATAGGTTTAAAACAGAGTGTGAAGATTTTCTAGTTGTGTGAGCAGAAGGTTGGAACCATTCACGAAAAGAGGAAAGATAGGATGAAGAGTGGCTTCAAAGGGGAAAAAGTAACAAGCCCAGTTTTATAATATAAAATTCGAGGTGTTCCAAAGACCTGGCTCCATTTATGGGAAGCTAGTTTTTCCAAAGTCATTGCATTGTACTTATGAAGTCATTGTGTATACTCATCATTCAAAAGACATAAATATAGAAATATATTATTTCCTAAGACATGTTGTAAACTGAAACACTGTACATATGTTTAAAATCACTTTCATAAAATAGTTTACACCATAGATCTGCCACACATACTTATGCTTGATTTTTATACTAAAGATAATAGAAGACAACCAACTTAAAAGCATATTATTTTTCTCCATGCATTGCTTAAAAATAACAAAAATGAGGTAAAATGCAATTTTAAAATATTTTCCAAACTTTCTTTTTGCATGTGTGTTCTTATTAAAAAGTAAAAGTTTATTCATATATTTTTATCAAGAAAATACAGGAGAGTAAAATGTGAGCATGAAGTGTTTAATGATGCTTATAGTTTTAAGATTGTTCTTTGTAAAAATCAAAATTACTGGGCCTCCCTGGTGGCGCAGTGGTTGAGAGTCCGCCTGCCGATGCAGGGGATACGGGTTCGTGCCCCGGTCTGGGGGGATCCCATATGCCGCGGAGCGGCTGGGCCCGTGAGCCATGGCCGCTGGGCCTGCGCGTCCGGAGCCTGTGCTCCGCAACGGGAGAGGCTGCAGCAGTGAGAGGCCCGCGTACAGCAAAAAAAAAAAAAAAAAAAATCAAAATTACTTAATTTATTACTCAAAGTCATTTTCATAAGAAATAAATATAATAACTGAAAAATTTTGGATATGTTTTCTTTACATTAATGAAAAAAAATGTATTGAATTTTCATTCCAAATATTTTACTTGTGAGAGAAAAGTATATGTTAAATAAGTATTCTCAAAGAAATATAGAACTTTAAGTTTAAAATGTTATCAACAATCTTCATTTGGGTACACTGAGACATTTCTTGTCTTTTGAAGATATAACAATCCTTTAGAGCTTGATTTTGGCCTAAATATAACACATGGAAGTAAAATCATTTTAAGCTGCCTATCTAATTGCAGTTTTAATACACTAGTATAAACATTCATCCTGCAATGCGAGATCTTATCAAATCCATGATTAGTTCTATGTTGGGTCTGTCTGTAAGATGCCGGGATTTAAACAGGTTTCCTTGAAAGGTTTTTGGTCAGGTTGAAGTTTGCTGTAGAAAGTATTTACTGTGAAAACCTGGGTTTAACTCTAACTTTTATTATGAATAGATTCTTTAGCCTCTTTGGGGACCAGTTTACCCATTGTAACATGGAAATAACAATGCCTGCCTTAGTAGATCATTGTGGGTTGTTAAGGTCATTAACATACATTTCAGAACTATTGGGCATTTAGTACCTTTAATATTTAAAGCATCAAATATAGGAAATTAGTACACAATTGAAATGAAGACCTTATCCATGGATGTATTTATGGTGCCCCAGAGACTGGCACGAGAAACACGTGCAGCTTCTGGACCCCCTTCATGAGGCCTCTGTGAGACTGTCTGATTCCTCACCTGAACGTTGGTAGTGTGACTGAATTCTAAGTGTTTGGCCAGCTCTGTGACTATACCTCTAAATATCATCATTACTCACACATCATTTGAATTTTCTCAACTATGGAAACTTTGTCACCAATTTCTTAATTTAGGTAGCTCCTCATTTCTTCATATTGTCTCTGTTCCCATAAGACCCTCAAAAGGATTACAGTTTACCAAACATGTTTTCCCACCACAAGTCAATTTTAGTCTAACCTAGAATTAACAGTGTACAATTGGCAAAATGACAGTGAAAAGGTTAAAAAAAAAAAAGAAAGAAAAAGATAACTGAGTTATATGTAAGGTTGGGAAGAGTAATTGGATGGCAACACACTCAAAGTTTACACCAAGAAGTGTTCTACCAAAGTGGAACATCCGTTCCTCATTGTAAGGGAAGTTCCACGAATGGATAAGGATTGAGGTTCCACAGGGTGAACTTCTCTATTAATGTTTCTTAACCTGGTCTCTTAGAACTTGAAGGTAAGAAATCTAATTATTTTTTCCTTCATGACACCTCACACAGTGTCTCGAGGATAATAGGCATGTAATTTTAAAGGTGCTGATTGAAGGAATAAATAAATTAATAAATACCTAGAATAGTGTGTAGTCAAGTTTATCAGAAATGAAAAATCTTTCATTTTGGAGATTAACTGTTTGCCTCAAAGTCTTTAGGTTTCTAGATACATTTCATGTCATTGGGATATAGCCAATCTCAATCTTTTGCATTTCAATTTAAAGAAAAAGCCAGGAAAACTATTAGTTAACTGTAGAGTAATCTATAGTTCCCAAACGGTAGGGAACCATTTTTTGTCTACTGTTAAACTGATGATCTTAAATAGTCAGCATAGAGATGCTGCAATTCCTGAACCTAGTTACCTGGTAAGTTGTGACCCTCAATCTATATTGAGTCTATATGTCTGTCAACATCTTGTATCAAACAATTTTAATGTTTTAATACACATTTCCATTGAGACACTTTTAACAACTTAATTTTCTAATTATAAAACTTGGGTTTCCCTGGTGGAGCAGTGATTGAGAGTCCGCCTGCCGATGCAGGGGACATGGGTTCGTGCCCCGGTCCGGGAGGATCCCACATGCCGCGGAGCGTCTGGGCCGTGAACCATGGCCGCTGAGCCTGCGTGTCCGGAGCCTGTGCTCCGCAACGGGAGAGGCCACAACAGTGAGAGGCGTGCATGCTGCAAAAAAAAAAAAAGAAAAAAAAAAAAAAAAAACTCAAGTTAGTATTTAAAAGAACAATTTAAAAATTGAGTTTCCCAAACTACAAACAGAAACACTTAAATAGCTTTTATGGTACTAATTGTTTTTAGTGAAAGGGGATGCAAAAAGCATCTGGTAATTTTCAATCTTGGCCGGCAGAGAGGAGATCCGAGTTCCTTCCCAGCCTGGTTTGTTCAATTGTTTTGTGGCCTTCGTAAAACCCACTAAATCTTTCCATTATTCTGTTTAACATTTGCAAATCTCTCTGTTTTGTATTTTTTTCTGTTCTATGGTTCTTGTTCATAAAGATTTATAAATTAGTACCCACACTTAGGAACTTATGTTTTTAAGCCAGGCATTGGCCAGAAAAAGAGAAGTATGTGCATTATGCTAATTGTTTACATTATAACTGACTTCTATGTTATTTTATTAATGTATTTTCCTTTGTTTGAACCTTTCCATGTTACAAAAATATGAAACTGACCTCACTTTTTAAAAATGGCAATACTTCTAATATAGAAACCATGCTAAAATTACCATCTATTTAATATTGTACTTTTTAGCTATGCTTTTAACATGTTGTAGCATTGATTTATTTATAGTTGATTGCTCTTCTTCATTGAGTTGTGCAAAATAATATCCTGAGAGGTTACAGAATCCATCAGGATGTACAAGTAATTTAAATTATTTCTTTAAGTATGTAATACTTTGTGCTTTATATTACATTTCATCTACCTTTGTGTTCTTCAATCACTAGTTTATTATACCTTCTTACAATTCTCCATATGGCTCAATTTTTTTAGCAAAATTAAATATTGTAATTACAAACTGTCAGCATATTTCAGCTGCTTGTTCTTGACTACCATCCATTACTATTAACATGCATATTGAAGACACAACCTTCTGGTTCAAATCTCCAGGAGTCATCATTATTAACTTCCTACCACTTTGAGAATTATCTTTTTATTCTTACTCTTTACTTACTACTTTGTCACAAAACTTTAATCTCAGACAAGATTTAATTTTCCTATTGTAATCTGTTTTATTAATAGCCTTCTATAAGAAGGGATTGGTTTAAAAAACAGAAAGCTCTTTGGAGGTCTAAATAAAATACTTTAGCTTATAGTCATTTGTAATTGATCTCATTTAAAAAAATCTTATTAAAGGTGGACATCAGACCATGAGTTGTCCCCTCATCTCCATCTACAACCATAAATAAATATAAAAGTACTGTCTCTAGCCAACCAATTGCTAAAATAATCTTGCCTATACAGAAATAATTTAAAAAATTTAAAGGTAACATTTACTCTTCTCAAAGTCATGGTAATATAAAGGCATCATTGACATATAACTTGTACATTAACATTGTCAAACAAGGGCTAAGATAACAGAGTTTAGTTCTCATATATGTCAAAAATTATTCACAAACCAGTTGCACTAGTTTCTCTTTCAAAATTCTGAAATAGTTATTGATTTTTCCAAATTTTAGTTATACCTAATACTACTACTTTTCTAGTAACATAGTATAATGACATTTTTTAAATGTATGAATAAAAATAGGTTTGTCATATAAAATTATATAAACACATTTGTTTTATTCAATGACTTACAAGAAAGTGATGGAAACCTAAAATGATGATCAGTTAGTGATAATTCCAAGAACATTTTTTTCTGTGAATGGAGTTCCACAGAAGAAAAATGTATTTAAAATGATGTCTTTTGGAAATGAATCTCGTTTGTGAAATGTAAACAAAATTATTTATGGTGCAAAGAGTAATGATATGAAAAAAAATTCTCACGTTATTTTATTTTTGTGACAATTATGATTGCTGAGTCCAGAACATTGAATGATCAAGAGGTTTTTGGTTTTTTCTTAAATTTCTTTTCATTAGTGGATATTCAGGTATTTATAGGTAACTTTCCTGATATAAACTCATAGGTTTAAAATTAAAATAATTCTAAACTATAATTGTAATGACATTGTTTAGGTGTGAAATTGTCTAGCTATGAAAGATAGAAGTTGCAGTTAAATTATTATCATATAATTGACCCTTTAATCCTGAGGTTGATATCCTATTTCAAGGTGTTTTTTCACTTTGCCTATTTAAATCAGAAAATAAAAATAAGATTTCTATGTAAGCAGTTGACATTTTTGTTAATGTAGGCACTTCCTCTCCTTAAAAAAAAAAAAAATGAGCTACATGTTAAACACTCTTCAGTAGTTTTTATTTGACTTCTAGGATACTACTTTATACTATTGGCCAAATTTCTTTTTAAAGATTATTCTTCTTTTATTTTTAATAACTTCAGTATTCTCTCATTAGCAATGAATTCTGTGATATGTCTCTCATTACCCTTATATTTATGAGAATTAAAGAGTTTTATTTATACTTGCAAGAAAGTACTTTTAAAAACTTTTAAACAATGCATATTACTTTAAAATCATGAATCCTCTGTTGACTGTCTTCTTTTTGTTTTTGAAGGCTGAAATTAATTTTATGTGTGTTTATACTTTCAGTGCTAAGATTGTTAAGGTCGATGTGTAAAAATTTTAAGTGATGTGTCCTGTTTACAATGTCCTATGGTCCATTACCAAAGCATTTGAGAGGAGCCACATAATTATGGTCTTAGAGGTTGTCCTGTAAATATACTAATTTCGTTCAATTTCCCTACTATCTTTGTCAATAGAATGGCTAAATATCATCTTTCTCTTTTTGTTTTTATTTCTTTTAAAGGACTTATAAGGCTGTCAACAAAAATGTATTAATTTTGTACTTCTGTCATCATAAAATGTTCAGTCCTAACAGAGTTATCCTTGAATTGTAACTCAGTGAAGGGGACTTGTCCCTCTGTTCTCCCTTATTATAAGGCAAACCTAAGAAAATGACTTTTTCAGAGGGTAACAGACTCCTGGGAACCAAGAAATCTGGCTTCATGGACCAGCTGCCTGACATCGGGGACTATAAGGCCATTGAGAGGTTGTAACTCCTCCTGTGAGTGACTGGGGTGGGAGAGAAAACTGCCTCTTAATGGAGAAAAGAGAATTCCTAATCTAAGATATCTTGATGGGCAACCTAGAATGAATCCTCAGGGTTACTTTCAGGCAGTTCCTGGTCCTCATATCATACAAGTTGATATGACATGTTCCTGACTTCAGTAATGGTATAGTTAAGCAAGCATAAGTAAAAAAAAAAAACATTATACTAAGAAATAATTGTCAATAATGGTACAAAGAACATAGCCTGTCATGAGGGGTGTGGAAGGGACTGTTGGTGGCTTCTTAACAAATATTTTTTCTGTCTTTCCTAATAATGGTACCTTGTGTTTGAGGCTGTGAACTTGGCCTACTCTTTTTCTAGTCTACTTTACAGCTGGGAGTGCTGAGACTAAGTACTGGCCATTGAGGTATAAGCATGAGTTTGGATTTCACTTCTAGAAACCTCCTTTAAATAGACTAATTTTTCTCACTGCTTCTTCCATCCTGCTGCTTTTGACACAGTGGTAAAAATCACAACTTAGCCATTATCTTAGTCTAGGAGGAAGAGGTGCAGCCTCTCTTGGTGGAGTAATAAAGTAGAATCATCCATGAGGACCATGGATACAGGCCACTTCCCGGAGCTGGCAGGATTGGCTGCCCTAGTCTTCTTTAATGTAAGGAAAATAACCTGCTATCTTGTTTGAACCACTGTTATTTGGGGATTTACTCTTAAGCATAAATACACCTAATCTCTACTGACAATGTTTTTCTGAACTAGCAATGATTTAGATTTGGGAGAGGTGAAGATGAGGACAGAGTTGTGACTGATACAACAGGACAAAGCCATGGACACCATGGCAGTCTACAAGTGGACTCTGTACTAACATAATGCCAGGCCTCCACCTAATTTGTTCTTGACTCCCAGTAGGTATTGATCAGACACCGTCAGCAAAGGGAAACTGAGGCTCAGGCAAGAAGCAAGAACATTAGGGTAAGTCAGGGCTACCACATGGCCCTGAACTTCAGTTGAGGGAAAAACACATACACATACACATACCCATATTAATATCTATGTATGTGTATATTTATACATGTGTATAAATATATATGTATCTATGTGCATATATGTGTGTATATTTCTACATAGACACAAATATAGTAACTTTTTTAAAGTATGACTGCCTTTCATACATCAACACAGCAAAAATATCCAAAATTAAAATCTTTATTTTCAGATTTTTTTATTTTTTCACTTATTTATTGAGTCCAGGGATTAAAACGAAATTAGGGCAAAATAAATGTTTTCTCAATATTTATTATGAGATAATATCTTTCAATGTTAGATCTCTCTTTATCCCAATTCTTTGAGCATAATTAGCTTATGATAAATGATCCTTAAGTTGTATATTAAAGAGATTGTCCCTGATTAAAATAGGAATGGTACACAAAAGCACCTTAGTGTGGCAAGCCCAAATCCAAGTAATTTAACTGCTCATATCTCCATCCTCTGAGTATTTTGCTTAGTCTATTAAAAACAATGACAAACCTTCAAGATTTCAAAGAAATCCATAAGGATTTTGTTCAATCAAAGGGTTACTGAAACATTTCTAGAGGGTCGACATGGTGACTTTAATAGATTATGAAGACAGTCATTAAAAAATAAGACAGTGTTTATCAGAGTAACATGAAAAAAGCATCCCAGTGTGCTGTAAGTGATAATGGGAAATTTTATTAATTTATAACTCTAACACGTGTTTCTGTAACAGGATCCTGGGTTTTGAGAGTGAAGTAAATGTGGCTTATTGATAACATCTTTTGGTTTCTAAGTGGTTGACATCTTAAGCGACATATTTAGAACTAATAGTTTTGTCAGTAAAATTGTCAGTTCTGCTTTGCCTCTCAAGTGCAATTATTAGATAATACTCTCTTGCAGATACTGGTGGATTTTCATGCAAGAGGATAACATTTTGATCTTGATAAGATCTTGATAAGAAGTCATTTTAATCAAGCATCCTAAATCTTTTGCTATATATCAAAATTTATTTTGCATGATAATAAATAAACTTTTTTATTTTACAATTCCTATTATCTGAGAAATGTGTTGATACTGATGAGGTTCAATCAAAAATAAGTTTTGGGAGAAAACACGAAGAAAAATTTGAAGTACATTTTTCAGTTATAAATAAAATAGAGATTCAATATAATGGTCCATTAAGGAAAAAAATCAGAATGGTTTAAAGTTTTTTCACATTATAAGTACACATTAGTGATGAGGGACACCCTTCGCTTTGTGATTTGTAATTGTTTATGAAATTTAATTTCTTCATTCTCCATGTAGCTTGACTTTACTTAATTACTTTGACTCTTACCATGGTCTGCTTCAATGCTGCTACTTACATATAAGTAGAATGCCCCACATCAGACCATAAGTTCCCTCAGGGACAAACCCTGTCTTGTTCAGCTATAAGTATGGAATTTTGAGTCACATACTATGCTTACTCATTGCTGCCCACTGTGAAAATCTATCCTGTAAAATCCATCCTGTGATTATTGTTACAGCAACAATGGCTAAGAATGTCTTGACACAAGTGACCTCCTACTGCAAATTCTCTGCAATTGTTAGTTAATTAATTAGTTAAACAAACAAAGAAAACAAAAACAAACACCTAAACTGATTTGGAGAGCAATTTCTCAGTGTTTATCAACAGCCTTAAGAGTATTCTCACCTTTGACTCAGTTGTTCCTGTCCTTTACATATATTCTAAAAAAACAAAAACAAACACTCCTCCATTTTGACAAATTTTATGCAGCAAAATATGTACAGCCACTTTATTATAGCATTCATATATTGGAAACAATTCAAAAACTCAACCAAAAGAAAATAATTAAGGAAACTATGCCACAACTAGTCAATGTTGTATGGTCATATAAAATTAGTGATAGTAATAATAGGGCAAAATGTATATTTTGTGGGGTTTTTGGCTAATTTCAAAGGGCTGATATCAGTGCTCTTCTTTTATTTAAAACAAACACAATTTTTTTAATATATTTTTTATTAGTTTCTGCTTTATAACAAAGTGAATCAGTCATACATATACATCTGTTCCCACATCCCTTCCCTCATGCATCTCCCTCCCTCCCACCCTCCCCATCCCACCCCTCCAGGAGGTCACAAAACACCGAGCTGATCTCCCTGTGCTCTGCGGCTGCTTCCCACTATCTATCTACCTTACTTTTGGTAGTGTATATATGTCCATGCCTCTCTTTCGCTTTGTCACAGCTTACCGTTCCCACTCCCCATATCCTCAAGTCCATTCTCAAGTAGGTCTGTGTCTTTATTTCCATTTTACCCCTAGGTTCTTCATGACATTTGTTTTTTAATTCCATATATATGTGTTAGCATACGGTATTTGTCTTTCTCTTTCTGACTTACTTCACTCTGTATGACAGACTCTAGGTCTATCCACCTCATTACAAATAGCTCAGTTTCGTTTCTTTTTATGGCTGAGTAATATTCCATTGTATATATGTGCCACATCTTCTTTATCCATTCATCCGATGATGGACACTTAGGTTGTTTCCAGCTCCGGGCTATTGTGAATAGAGCTGCAATGAACATTTTGGTACATGTCTCTTTTTGAATTATGGTTTTCTCAGGGTATATGCCCAGTAGTGGGATTGCTGGGTCATATGGTAGTTCTATTTGTAGTTTTTTAAGGAACTTCCATACCGTTCTCCATAGTGGCTGTACCAATTCACATTCCCACCAGCAGTGCAAGAGTGTTCCCTTTTCTCCACACCCTCTCCAGCATTTATTGTTTCTAGATTTCTTGAGGATGGCCATTCTGACTGGTGTGAGATGATATCTCATTGTAGTTTTGATTTGCATTTCTCTAATGATAAATGATGTTGAGCATTCTTTCATGTGTTTGTTGGCAGTCTGTATATCTTCTTTGGAGAAATGCCTATTTAAGTCTTCTGCCCATTTTTGGATTGGGTTGTTTGGTTTTTTGCTATTTAGCTGCATGAGCTGTTTATAAATTTTGGGGATTAATCCTTTGTCAGTTGCTTCATTTGCAAATATTTTCTCCCATTCTGAGGGTTGTCTTTTGGTCTTGTTTATGGTTTCCTTTGCTGTGCAAAAGCTTTGAAGTTTCATTAGGTCCCATTTGTTTATCTTTGTTTTTATTTCCATTTCTCTAGGAGGTGGGTCCAAAAGGATCTTGCTGTGATTTATGTCATAGAGTGTTCTGCCTATGTTTTCCTCTAAGAGTTTGATAGTTTCTGGCCTTACATTTAGGTCTTTAATCCATTATGAGCTTATTTTTGTGTATGATGTTAGGGAATGATCTAATCTCATACTTTTACATGTCCCTGTCCAGTTTTCCCAGCACCACTTATTGAAGAGGCTGTCCTTTCTCCACTGTATATTCCTGCCTCCTTTATCAAAGATAAGTTGAACATAAGTGCGTGGGTTTATCTCTGGGCTTTCTATCCTGTTCCATTGATCTATCTTTCTGTTTTTGTGCCAGTACCACACTGTCTTGATTACTGTAGCTTTGTAGTATAGTCTGAAGTTAGGAAGCCTGATTCCTCCAGCTCCATTTTTCGTTCTCAAGATTGCTTTGGCTATTCGGGGTCTTTTGTGTTTCCATACAAATTGTGAACTTTTTTGTTCTAGTTCTGTGAAAAATGCCAGTGGTAGTTTGATAGGGATTGCATTGAATCTGTAGATTGCTTTGGGTAGTAGAGCCATTTTCACAATATTGATTCTTCCAATCCAGGAACATGGTATATCTCTCCATCTATTTGTATCATCTTTAATTTCTTTCATCAGTGTCTTATAATTTTCTGCATACAGGTCTTTTGTCTCCTTAGGTAGGTTTATTCCTAGATATTTTATTCTTTTTGTTGCAATGGTAAATGGGAGTGTTTTCTTGATTTCATTTTCAGATTTTTCATCATTAATGCACAGGAATGCCAGAGATTTCTGTGCATTAATTTTGTATCCTACTACTTTACCAAATTCATTGATTAGCTCTAGTAGTTTTCTGGTAGCATCTTTAGGATTCTCTATGTATAGTATCATGTCATCTGCAAACAGTGACAGCTTTACTTCTTCTTTTCCAATTTGGATTCCTTTTATTTCCTTTTCTTCTCTGATTGCTGTGGCTAAAACTTCCAAAACTTGGTTGAATAAGAGTGGTGAGAGTGGGCAACCTTGTCTTGTTCCTGATCTTAGTGGAAATGGTTTCAGTTTTTCACCATTGAGGACAATGTTGGCTGTGGGTTTGTCATATATGGCCTTCATTATGTTGAGGAAAGTTCCCTCTATGCCTACTTTCTGCAGGGTTTTTATCATAAATTGATGTTGAATTTTGTCTAAAGCTTTCTCTGCATCTATTGAGATGATCATATGGTTTTTCTCCTTCAATTTGTTAATATGGTGTATCACATTGACTGATTTGTGTATATTGAAGAATCCTTGCATTCCTGGAATAAACCCCACTTAATCATGGTGTATGATTCTTTTAATGTGCTGTTGGATTCTGTTTGCTAGTATTTTGTTGAGGATTTTTGCATCTATGTTCATCAGTGATATTGGCAGTAGTTTTCTTTCTTTGTGACATTCTTGCTTGGTTTTGGTATCAAGGTGATGGTGGCCCTGTAGCATGAGTTTGGGAGTCTTCCTTCCTCTGAAATTGTTTGGAAGAGTTTGAGAAGCATAGGTGTTAGCTATTCACTAAATGTTTGGTAGAATTCGCCTGTGAAGCCATTTGCTCCTGGGCTTTTGTTTGTTGGAAGATTTTTAATCACAGTTTCAATTTCAGTGCTTGTGATTGGTCTATTCATATTTTCTATTTCTTCCTGAGTCAGTCTTGGCAGGTTGTGCATTTCTAAGAATTTGTCCATTTCTTCCAGGTTGTCCATTTTATTGGCATAGAGTTGCTTGTAGTAATCTCTCATGATCTTTTGTATTTCTGCAGTGTCAGTTGTTACTTCTCCTTTTTCATTTCTAATTCTATTGATTTGAGTCTTCTCCCTTTTTTTCTTGATGAGTCTGGCTAATGGTTTGTCAATTTTGTTTATCTTCTCAAAGAACCAGCTTTTAGTTTGGTTGATCTTTGCTATCGTTTCCTTCATTTCTTTTTCATTTATTTCTGATCTGATCTTTATGATTTCTTTCCTTCTGCTAACTTTGGGGATTTTTTGTTCTTCTTTCTCTAATTTCTTTAGGTGCAGGGTCAGGTTGTTTACTCGAGATGTTTCCTGTTTCTTAAGGTGGGATTGTATTGCTATAAACTTCCCCCTTAGAACTGCTTTTGCTGCGTCCCATTGGTTTTGGGTCATCATGTCTCCATTGTCGTTTGTTTCTAGGTATTTTTTTTTATTTCCTCTTTGATTTCTTCAGTGATCACTTCATTATTGAGTAGTGTATTGTTTAGCCTCCATGTGTTTGTATTTTTTACAGAGCTTTTCCTGTAATTGATGTCTAGTCTCATAGCATTGTGGTCAGAAAAGATACTTGATACAATTTCAGTTTTCCTAAATTTACCAAGGCTTGATTTGTGACCCAAGATATGATCTATCCTGGAGAATGTTCCATGAGCACTTGAGAAAAATGTGTATTCTGTTGTTTTTGGATGGAATGTCCTATAACTATCAATTAAGTCCATCTTGTTTAATGTATCATTTAAAGCTTGTGTTTCCTTATTTATTTTCATTTTGGATGATCTGTCCATTGGTGAAAGTGGGGTGTTAAAGTCCCCTACTATGAGTGTATTACTGTCGATTTCCCCCTTTATCGCGGTTAGTATTTGCCTTATGTATTGAGGTGCTCCTATGTTGGGTGCATAAATATTTACAATTGTTATATCTTCTTCTTGGATCGATCCCTTGATCATCATGTAGTGTCCTTCTTTGTCTCTTCTAGTAGTCTTTATTTTAAAGTCTATTTTGTCTGATATAAGAATTTCTACTCCAGCTTTCTTTTGATTTCCATTTGCATGGAATATCTTTTTCCATCCTCTTACTTTCAATCTGTATGTGTCTCTAGGTCTGAAGTGGGTCTCTTGTAGACAGCATATATATGGGTCTTGTTTTTGTATCCATGCAGCCAATCTGTGTCTTTTGGTGGGAGCATTTAGTCCATTTACATTTAAGGTAATTATTGATATGTATGTTCCTATTCCCATTTCCTTAATTGCTTTGGGTTCGTTATTGTAGGTATATTCCTTCTGTTGTCTTTCTTGCCTACAGAAGTTCCTTTAGCATTTGTTGTAAAGCTGGTTTGGTGTTGCTGAACTCTCTCAGCTTTTGCTTGTCTGTAAAGGTTTTAATTTCTCCATCAAATCTGAAGGAGATCCTTGCTGGGTAGAGTAATCTTGGTTGCAGGTTTCTCTCCTTCAACACTTTAATTATGTCCTGCCACTCCCTTCTGGCTTGTAGAGTTTCTGCTGAGAGATCAGCTGTTAACCTGATGGGGATTCCCTTGTGTGTTATTTGTTGTTTTTCCCTTGCTGCTTTTAATATGATTTCTTTGTGTTTAATTTTTGACAGTTTGATTAATATGTGTCTTGGCGTATTTCTCCTTGGATTTATTCTGTATGGGACTCTCTGTGCCTCCTGGACTTGATTAACTATTTCCTTTCCCATATTAGGGAAGTTTTCAACTATAATCTCTTCAAATATTTTCTCAGTCCCTTTCTTTTTCTCTTCTTCTTCTGGAACCCCTATAATTCGAACGTTGGTGCGTTTAATGTTGTCCCAGAGGTCTCTGAGACTGTCCTCTGTTCTTTTCATTCTTTTTTCTTTATTTTGCTCTGCATCAGTTATTTCCACTATTTTATCTTCCCCCCCACTTATCCGTTCTTCTGCCTCAGTTGTTCTGCTATTGATCCCATCTAGAGTATTTTTCATTGCATTTATTGTGTTTTTAATCGATGCTTGATTCGTCTTTAGTTCTTCTAGGTCCTTGTTAACTGTTTCTTGCATTTTGTCTATTCTATTTCCAAGATTTTGGATCTTTGAAATAGAATCTTGAATCATCTTTACTATCATTATTCTGAATTCTTTTTCAGGTAGACTGCCTATTACCTCTTCATTTGTTAGGTCTGGTAGGTTTTTATCTTGCTCCTTCACCTGCTGTGTGTTTTTCTGTCTTCTCATTTTGCTTATGTTACTGTGTTTGGGGTCTCCTTTTTGCAGTCTGCAGATTCGTAGTTCCAGTTGTTTTTGGTGTCTGTCCCCAGTGGCTAAGGTTGTTTCAGTAGGTTGTGTAGGCTTCCTGGTGTGGGGGACTAGGGTCTGTGTTCTGGTGGTTGAGGCTCGATCTTGTCTTTCTGGTGGACAGGTCCACGTCTGGTGGTGTGTTTTGGGGTGCCTGTGGCCTTATTATGTTTTTAGGCAGCTTCTCTGCTAATGGGTGGGGTTGTGTTCCTGCCTTGCTAGTTGCTTGGCATAGGGTGACCTGCACTCTAGCTTGCTGGTCGTTGAGTGAAGCTGGGTGCTGGTGTTGAGATGGAGATCTCTGGGAGTTTTTCGCCGCTTGATATTATGTGAAGCTGTGAGGTCTCTGGTGGACCCGTGTCCTGAAGTTGGCTCTCCCACTTCAGAGGCACAGCACTGACTCCTGGCTGCAGAACCAAGAGCCTTTCATCTACCCGGCTCAGAATACAAGGGAGAAAATGTAGAAAGAAAGAAGTAGTAGAAGAAAGAAAGAGAGAGAGAAAGAAAGGAAGAAGGAAAGAAAGGAAGGAAGGAAGGAAGAAAGAAAGAAAGGAGGGAGGGAGGGAGGAAGGACGGAAAGAAAGATAGAAAGGAGGGAGGGAGGGAGTAAGGAAAGAAAAAGAAAGCGTGAATGGGAGAAGGGAGGGATGGAGGAAGGATGGAAAGAAAGAAAGAAATACAGGAGGGAGGGAGTGAGGAAGGAAAGAAAGAAAGAAAGAAAGACAGGAGGGAGGGAGTGAGGAAGGAAAGAAAAATAAAGAGTAAAAGGAAGAAGGGTGGGAGGGAGGAAGGAAAGAAAGACAGACAGGAGGGATGGAGGAAGGAAGGAAAGAAAAAGAAAGAGTGAAAGGAAGAAGGGAGGGAGGGAGGGAGGAAGGAAAGAAAGAGAGAAAGAAGGAAAGGAGGGCCGGAGGGAGGGAGGGTGGAAGGGAAGGTAGGAAAAAAAGAAAGAGCAGGTAAAGTAAAATAGAATAAAGTATAAAATATAGTAGCGTTATTAAAATTAAAAAGTAATTATTGAAAAAAAAAAAAAAAACGGACAGAACCCTGGGACATATGGTGGAAGCAAAGCTATACAGAGAAAATCTCACACAGAAGCCTACACATACACATTCACAAAAAGAGAGCAGGGGGAAAAATCGAAAATCTTGCTCTCAAAGTCCACCTCCTCAATTTGGGATAATTCGTTGTAAAAAGAGGAAAACGGGGAAAAGTCTTAAATCTTGTCCTCAAAGTCCACCTCCTCAATTTGGGATGATTCGCTGTCCATTCATGCACTCCACAGACGCAGGGCACATCAAGTGGACCGTGGAGCTTTAATCCGCTGCCTCCGAGGCTGCACAGAGAGATTTCCCTGTCTCTTCTCTGCTCTCACAGCTCCCGGATCTCAGCCCTGGACCGGCCTCGCCTCTGTGCGTAGGTCGCCGTGGGCGTCCGTTCTTCGCTCAGACAGGACGGGTTTAAAGGAGCCGCTGATTCGGGGGCTCTGGCTCACTCAGGCAGAGAGGAGGGAGGGGTGCGCAGTGTGGGGCGGGCCTGCGGCGGCAGAGGCCGGCGTGACGTTGCACCAGCCCGAGGCGCCCCGTGCACTTTCCCGGGAAAGCCGTCCCTGGGTCCCGGGACCCCGGCAGTGACGGGGTGCACAGGCTCCCCGGAAGGCGGGGTGGACAGTGACCTGCGCTTGCACACAGGCCTTGTGGTGGCGGTGGCAGCAGCCCCAGAGTCCCACGCCCGTCTCCGGGGTCCGCGCCTTTAGCCGCGGCTCGCGCCCGTCTCTGGTGCTTCTTTAAGCAGCTCTCTTAATGCCATCTCCTCGCGCACCAGGAAACAAAATAGCTCATACAGGAATGAACGCTAGCAGAACAAGAAAGCAGGTTCCATGAGCAGAAGCCCAGACCCCCATGTCACCGACCAGCATTGCACCACCACCTCTTTCTCAGATCACATGTGTGGTCACATTTGGTGCCTCAAATGACCAGCTGAAGGAGGAAGGGAAGTCTCTTGCCTCTTCGGCAGCTCCAGACTTTTTCCCCGGACTCCCCCCGGGCTAGCCGTGGTGCACTAACCCCTTCAGGCTCTCTTCCTGCCGCCAGCCCCAGTCCTCTCCCTGCGCTCCGACTGAAACCCGATACCGGAGCCTCAGCTCCCCGCCCCGCCCGCCCCAGCGGCCGTGCAGACAAGCCTCTCGGGCTGGTGTGTGCCTGAGGGCACCGATCCTCTGTGCCAGAATCTCTCTGCTTTGCTCCTTCGAAGCTTTCCCTCTCCTCCACCTGCAGTCTCCGCCCGCGAAGGGGCTTCTAGTGTGTGGAAACCTTTCCTCCTTCACGGCTCCCTCCCACTGGTGCAGGTCCCGTCCCTATCCTTTTGTCTCTGTTTATTCTTTTTTTCTTTTGTCCTACCCAGGTATGTGGGGAGTTTCTTGCCTTTTGGGGGGTCTGTTGTCTTCTGTCAGCGTTCAGTAGGTGTTCTGTAGGAGTTGTTCCACGTGTAGATGAATTTCTGATGTATCTGTGGGGAGGAAGGTGATCTCCGCGTCTTACTCTTCCGCCATCTTCCTCTGGGCTCTCTGATTTGTCTTTTCACATTAACTATATTGTAGTTATCTTCACTTGGATAAAATAATGATACAGATCTCAGATTTTTAAAATACCAATATGATGACATAATACTAACAAAAGATCTAGTGTATTGATTCTTAAAAACAGCCTTGAATACTGGAAAAACTGAACACAATAAGTATGACAAAGGCTATTTTAAATGTTACTTATAAAGACTATTCAATGATATAGAAGATTAGTATAATATAAGTCTAAGTAGAGAATAGAAAGAAAATTTCTACACTTTCTATGTAATCTACAAAATTTCATACACAATAGTATTAACAGTGATAACTAATAACTACTGAATAGTTTGTTATGTTTGTTATGCACCAGCCACTTTAAAGCATTTGGTGGATAAAAGTTTATGTATATTTGAGATAACTTCATGAGCTAAAGGTGCATTACCATTTTAGAAGTTAAGATCTCAGTCTTAGCAAGAATAATGTTATCTACTGGTGAGTAGCAGTATCTGGATCCAGTCTCATATCCCATGGTTTCACCTCTCACATAAGCATTTTAAAGTCAGTCTGCCTGCAACCCATAATAAGAGATTTGTTTATAGCATTGAATACTCAGCAAGCACACATTAACACACACACAACTTTGTATATATAGATAGATAATTTTTTAAAGAGTATCTTATACTAACTTAGTCATTCTTTTTTGCTTGTGTCCTAACAATTTGGTTCTGCATTTTGATGATGTAGATCCACCTCTTCCTGTCAGAGCAACAGGAAAACAAACTTCCTCTTTTCAGGAGTGGCTACAAGAGGTAGCCAAATACTTTGGCCAATTATTGTCAGAAAAACATCTGAATATCAATTATGGAAAAATCACAGTTATTGCTTTACACAAAATGACCTGCTATTCTAATAGATAAAACTAAACTGTGTTCAAATTAACTCGTTCACTTATCTGGAGGTCTATTTTCTGAATAACATCCTAGTCGACTCACGTGGATATCTCTCTTCAAAATCAAACATGTTACAGGAAGCAAGTTGCTTGAAGAATAGCGGTCAGGAACAAATAGTTCTGGCTTTGCCTTCTGAAGAAACTCCTGGCCCTATCCTCAAGTACTCTTACTGCACAGCTCCCATAAAGGCAAATTCATGGCAGGCTTTTAGATGTTTTTAATAAAACATTTGTTCCTTCATGTCTTAAATATTTGTTAATATTGCACTTAAGAGCAATGCACTATGCATGGTAATGAAGATGTAACAAAATGAACATGATGAAGCCTGACGAGACTTATGTCTTTGTTGTTTACACTTGCCGTGTTTAAACTATGTCCCTAGCACCTAGAACTACTTACCTGAATGCCTAAAACATTTTCAGAAATTAAACTTCACCCTTCTTCTTCACCTCCCCAAACAAAATATCTGAAACCATGTTTACTTCCACGTTTAAATTAAGGACAGTGCCATCCTAATTGTTACTTGAGACACAGTCCTTGGAATCACTCTTGACTCTGCTCTTTCACACCTAAAATGTAACCCATCAGCAAATTCTGTGAGCTCAATCTTCAGAATCTATTTAGAATCACTTCACTTTTCACTGCCACCACCACCTTGACCCTGGTCCTAGCCACCATTATCTCTCTCTCCTAGATTTCTTCATAAGTACTTTAACTGGACTTCATATTCTCACTTTTTTTTTTTTTCATATTCTCGCTTTTGACCCTAAAGCAATCTGCACTCAATACTGCAGGCAGAGTGATCTTTTTAAAATGTAAGTTGTACCATGACACTCGTCTGTCAAAACCATCTAATGACAACTTATGTTCATTCAGAATTGAAGCCCAAGTTCTTCCACTGACCACAGGACCCTACATTATCTGTATTCTTACTTCTCTAACTTCACCTCCTATAATTCCTCTCTCATACTCCCCCATTCAACTCCATTAGTACTGTCCTCATTGGGGAATTTATTCTTACAGGTCCCCCATCTGAAGAGTTTGCCTCCTAGTTTTTACATGTTTTGTCCATCTCAGTGTCCTGCTCAGCACTGTCACATTGCTTTTGCACTTCAGGCATTGGCTGAAGTGCTACCTTATAAATGAGACCTTTCCTAATAACTCTAAAACCACAGCCCTAAACTTATCACTGCTTTTTCCACTTTCTCTTCTTTATTTTTCTCCACAGCATTTACCACCATCTGAGAAAATATATTTTTTAATTATTTATTCTGTTTATATATATTTTTTCCTGATAGATTGTAAGATCCATGAGAGTAGAGACTTTGGTCTAATTTGAACTCTTTACTGTTGGGCCCACAGTATGTAGGACAGTACCTGACATATAACAAACAATAAATATTCATTGAATGATTAAATCAATTAAACAATAAATTCATCAAATTTGAATAGTATATGAATAAAAACCCTGTGAATGAATAAGGCAGACAAGATTATTGTCTTCTGGAATTCACAGTTTAGAAGGATAGATCATTAAACAAGCAATTTTATTTTTATGTTATATATTATATACATAATATGTACACAGATAGACATATTAGGAAGAATGAATTAGATCCACTATAGAAAATTGAGCATATTAGTTTCCCTGTTCAGGCTGCTTGCCACAAACATCTTTGTATTAGAGACCAAGGCACTTTCTGAAAGAGGGTCTATCCTAAGAGAACAGGGCATGAGACATGCAAATTTGTGCCATTACCAAACTTATGAAACAGCCCACAAGACCACTCTTATTTCTGAAATCACCTATAGAGTTCAGGGTTTTCCAAGATAAGCCTCAATTTGATAATTCATTAAAAGGACTCACAGAACTCCCTGAAAACTGTTAAACTCATGGTTATAGTTTATTACAAGGAAAGGATACAGATTAAAATCAGCCAAAGGAAAAGAGACCTGAGGCTGAGTTCAGGAGAGTTCCAAACACAAGACTTCTAGTTTTCTTCTTCCAGTGGAGTCATGGAGAGTGTTAACCCTTTCCAGCCTTGGTATGAAAATATGGATGGAGCATTACCAACCAGGGAGGTTTTCACAAGCCTTAGTGTCCAGAGGTTTTGGTCACATAGAGTTGGTTGGCCACTTATGTGGCTAAATTTACTCTCCAGTCCCTTTGATGGTTAAGCTGATACTGCATGACCCAGAGACTATACTATAAATCATATTATTAGCATAGTCTATTCGATGTGGACCAAAGCCTCCAAGTAAAAGAATACTTTCCACAAGCAAGACATTCCAAGAGCTTAGGGATTACCACTCTGGAACCAAAGGCAAAGACCAGACCTCTCTTTGGGTAAGGTGAAATTCTTTACTACACACAAAACTCCATTTGTAAAAGGAAAAGATTCCTTCTGAGTATAGCATGGTTCCTGTTATTCTGATATATTTCCTAGTCCAATTCCTCTGTCTGCCCAGAATCTTGACCATCTTTTATAAATACAGCTCTCTTTATTTTGGGAAGTAAAGTTAATTCTACTTCAACCATGTGGTGAGTATGGGAGCAGCCATGTTTATACAGACTCTGACATCCTGACAATTGCTGAGTAGAGGGTAACATAATCCAACTGAATACTTTTCTCAGAATTTTTAAATTGGAAAAAGCTAAAGCCATAACCTTTCTGATGAAAGACAAAATATATGAAATAAAGGACTATAGTGGACAGTTTTCATGGACACAGGCCCTGGAGCAAATGTCTAGATGTGATTAAGACTTTGCCATTACAGCTCATGCAGCTGAATAGCAAAAAAACAAACAACCCAATCCAAAAATGGGCAGAAGACTTAAATAGACATTTCTCCAAAGAAGATATACAGACTGCCAACAAACACATGAAAGAATGCTCAACATCATTAATCATTAGAGAAATGCAAATCAAAACTACAATGAGATATCATCTCACACCAGTCAGAATGGCCATCATCAAGAAATCTAGAAACAATAAATGCTGGAGAGGGTGCGGAGAAAAGGGAACACTCTTGCACTGCTGGTGGGAATGTGAATTGGTACAGCCACTATGGAGAACAGTATGGAGGTTCCTTAAAAAACTACAAATAGAACTACCATATGACCCAGCAATCCCACTACTAGGCATATACCCTGAGAAAACCATAATTCAAAAAGAGACATGTACCAAAATGTTCATTGCAGCTCTATTCACAATAGCCCGGAGCTGGAAACAACCTAAGTGTCCATCATCGGATGAATGGATAAAGAAGATGTGGCACATATATACAATGGAATATTACTCAGCCATAAAAAGAAACGAAACTGAGCTATTTGTAATGAGGTGGATAGACCTAGAGTCTGTCATACAGAGTGAAGTAAGTCAGAAAGAGAAAGACAAATACCGTATGCTAACACATATATATGGAATTAAAAAACAAATGTCATGAAGAACCTAGGGGTAAAATGGAAATAAAGACACAGACCTACTTGAGAATGGACTTGAGGATATGGGGAGTGGGAACGGTAAGCTGTGACGAAGCAAAAGAGAGGCATGGACATATATACACTACCAAACGTAAGGTAGATAGATAGTGGGAAGCAGCCGCAGAGCACAGGGAGATCAGCTCGGTGCTTTGTGACCACCTGGAGGGGTGGGATGGGGAGGGTGGGAGGGAGGGAGATGCATGAGGGAAGGGATGTGGGAACAGATGTATATGTATGACTGATTCACTTTGTTGTAAAGCAGAAACTAAAAAAAAAAAAGATACAAATTAAAATTGTTAGCATTAAAAAAAAAAGACTTTGCCATTTATGAGCTGAGCAATCTTTTCTGTGCCTCTGTTTCTTCATCTTTAAAATGGGGATAATGATAATAGATTGCCTCTAAGATTGTTGTTAGTATTATATGTTATATGTAGAGCAATTAGAAATTATAGTAAGCACCTTGTTTTAACTCTTCCTGTTTTTGCCAAGAAAGGTGATTTTTCAGTAGAAAAAGATAAATGCAGTATTATAAATAATTTTATTGCAACTGATTTGTAACATTTACCCAAAAAGACATATTTCATAAGAAAAATAATTTTTCTTGACTGATTAAAGAAATATAAAATTGGAATAGTCCTATAACAATTTTCATAGTATTTAGAAGTCTTTTCATAGAAAAAAATTCAAATCCAGATAATTTTACAGATGAGTTTTTTCAAATTTTCGAGGAACATATAAGTTTAATAAACCTTATGCAACTATTTAGAGAAAAAAGAAGCAAACAAGTTTATAAGGCCTGTATCACATTGAAACCAAAAGTAAGCAAGGAGAGTACAGAAAAGAATAATAACAGTCGAACACACTGATGTGTAAGAAAATACCAGTTTAAGTTTATCCCAAGAATGCAACTTTAGAAAACCTTTAATTGAATTTATCACATTAACTAGCTAATGAAAACAGAAGTAACACAATGGCACCAACATGTACAGAAAAGAATCAGTAGATACAATTTAATACTCATTCCTGATTTTTAAAATGCATATTAGAATAAAATGTTTAGATTATGGAAAATATCACTCTTAATGAGAAGCATTAATACTATTTGCTTTAAAATTAGGGAAAAAAGGCCAAAATGACTTTTCACTTCTTTGAGACATTGTACTGAAAGCCTGGTGAACAGAATAAGAAAGAGAGATACAATGAATTAGGATTGAAAAGAACAAACAAAGCTGCTATTATAACATATTGTCTTATAATATATATATATTATTAGAAATAAAGAAGAGTAACAAAGTGGTTAGATAGATGATCAATATATAAAAATTAACTGCATTTTGAAACAATTAAAAAATACCACTTACACTGTAAAAAATATACAAAGTGTGTGGGAATATATAATCTGATTTGGAGGACCTGTGTGGAGAATATTATGAAATTTTAGTGGAAGTCTTTATAGAAAATTTAAATGAACTGAGAGATGTAAGTGGTCATTTCTCCATAAGCTAATCTATAGATTGAATTAAACTGGAAGAAAATCTTAATAGAGTTTTAAAAAAACAAAATATTGCCGTCCCAACTTTATTGGGAAAAGTGTAGGTTGGCAATAAGTAAGTTACCTGACAATATCAAGTGTTGGTGTGGATGTAGATCAAGTGAAGTTTTATATTTTAGTGTATTTATTCAGGAAAAAATTCTAATATCTACCCTTGAGTAATTCTATGCCTAGGTATATAATCTGAGAAACTGCTGCACATGAGGCTTGGGAGACATACACAAAAATGTTCATAGCAGCTCTGTTTATAATACCAAAAGCAAACAAACAGACACCAGAAATCTGGAAACAACCTACCTGAACGTAGGGAAGAAAACTGATAAATAACTAAAGTATATTCATGTAATAGAATATTATTTATTAATGAAAATAACTAAAACCAAAAATGAAACAAATGGATACTTAGAAACATAATGAGGTGAGGAAAAAAAAGTCACAGAAGCTGATGTAAAGTGTGATGGCATTTTAATAAATCTCAAACAGAAGTAAACTAATTTATTTTTTCAGGGATAGATACACGTGCTAAAACCATTAAAAGCAGGGAATATACTAAAAAAAAATCAGGGTAGTGTTTACTTCTGGATGAGAGACAAAAATAAGAGATACAGGAGGAGTAGACAATGTATACGGTGGTATCTGATTTGTTATTTTGCTTTATAGACCACCTATAGGTGGTCTTTCATCTGTATCAAATAGTTCATATGAAATGATGAATAAAATATAAGCAAAAGAATAAACTTCTGAGTGAATAATGCTTGATGTAAATGAAAGAAGATCTAAAGAAGATTCTAGAACTATTTAGATCAGATCATATAACTTATTTTTCCTATGTTGTTGACCCTTGATATTCTCCCTTTCTTTAAAACTCTTAAAACATTTATCCTTGCTATATCCACTCAGCAGGCAGCCAGCAAATATCAGATGATGGCAATCATACATCTATGCTTATGTTAAGTTCTGTTTTGTCCTTCAGACTGATGTTAGATACAACTTAATATTCATTCCTGATTTTAAAAATGCATATTAGAATAAAATATGTTTAGATTATGGGAAATATCACTCTTAATGGGGAGCATTAAGACACAACACAATTGGACACAACTTTAAATTTTTTCTCCATTTAACTGTCCAAGGGAGGTTGACTCACAGTGAACCATACTTTTTCAGGCCACATCAATACAAGTTCCAGGATTAATTACACACAAAGAACAGCTGGCTTTCAGTTCAATACATTTCACACCTGACCTTTTTATTAGAGCCCATATATTTCTTAAATTAAGTACCTTTAAGCTAGGAATTACAATGTACTTTATGAATATTAACTCTTGGTTCCTATAAAATTTCAAGAGCATCTATCACTATCCTAACATAACTTTTAAAATATTCATTTTTATAAATGCGTATAGTTGGAAGAAAATTAGTCATCAGGTATTATAGGAGTGTTTTCAGGTTTTTAAAAATGAATTATTAATCCTTGTAAATACTTAGTCTGTATTCAGTTTAGAAAGCAGTGTCAACATTTTTTGGCAAGGAAATTTGATATGATTGTATGATAAAAATTTTAGAAACACTGCCATAAATTCCTTCAGCCTTCAAAAATAAAACACTGGAATAATTATCTCTAGAGCAAAGAGGTGCCGTACCCCATGGCTAATTACTGACATGTTTCTTCCTAGGAGCCTCACAACAAACCTAGTGGTTAAGAGCCCTGACTTTGAGTTCAGAAAGCCTGGGTTTGAATCTTGCTTGTGCTACTGACAAGTTCTGTGGTTTTGGTCAACTGAGTTTTGCTTTTACCTAGGAGTTTAAAGACTGCAACAGCCTTGAGGTTTTGCTATGAGCATTAAATGAGATAATACACATCAAACACAATTCCTGCATGTAGTAATTTTTAATAACAACAGCAATTTGTGATCATTATTTCATAATACACCTGCAAATACTACTGTGAAACACTTCTAACTGTCCCCCTGTTGGCAGTGGACTTGATTAATAAGTAAATAGAAAAGCAATTTTAGATGTAAACTATATCCTTCTGGAATGAAATATATAGAATTTATTTCGAAGACTGTGTTTAGGAGAGCTATACAAAATTATGACTCAGGAAAATTTGGACTCTATTCCAACTTCACTTCCACATTTGCCATTCCTTTGGTTTGTATCCTTGACTAGGTCCCCTGTTCTAGTCCTCTCCCAAACATTGACCACCTTCTCCAAATCTGACCCAATATATTATTACATTATGTAATTATAGCATCACATAACAATGTACAGAATTTGCATTGTTATGTTAGCTAATAATAACTTAGCTTATGCAAGGATGTTTATGCTTTTATATCAAGACCTAAGGGAGTGAATCACTTAAGATTGAATTTTAGGACTAAATAGATCAATCAGCGCAGGATAGGTTCTTCAAACTGCCTGTTCTGTTTCCCCCTTTGGCTGCCTATATGCCGATGGTGAGGTAACTAGGATATATATCTATAATATCTATACCTATATTTGACTCTTGGATTTTCTTGACGGGTTAGGAAAGCTGTCTAAGTCATTGTGCTTTCAGATGCAAAATGTAACTGAATAAGTTTCAGACTGTGTTCAGTTCAATTGACCTCCCCCAATTTTCCTTTCTTATTTCTCCTTAGAGTGGTAAAAAAAAAAAAAAAAAAAAAAAAAAAAAAAACTGTGGCAGCTCTTAGCATCATCCCTTCTCACAGTACATGCAAAGGCTGGAAAAAGAAATATCAGTCTTTGTGTGCCCATTTTTAGGTTTCTCCTAAACTTCTCTAGAACTCTACTGCCTACAGATTACCCCCTAATGCTACCTCGTATCACTTCATGGAGCAGTTCCTAAAGCCATGACTGCTCAGAAGACTAGAAGTATCCTGTCTGGCTAGATGTACACTTCCAGATAGACAGAGGTAAAGCTGACTTCCACTATGGGAGACCTTCTATGTCCTGCCACCCTCTCATCTCCAGATCACCTGCTTTGAGCAGCATTTTCTGTGGATTTCTCACAGATTGAAATACTCTGTTCATGTTTCTCTCATGATAGATTAAACACAATTTACGACATCATGTCTACACTATATTTGAATTGAATATTAACTGTCTTAATAAACTGTTGTTTCTGAGTGTTTGGGCTGTGTCTTTCACATTTCTGCACCCCCAGAGCCTGACAGAATATGTTCATAATGTCTAATGAAATGAGTGAGAAACTTAGGGATTGAATGTTTCTCCCAGACCAAAGTATGTTTCCATTCTGGAATTTTGTCATTTATTAAAATGTACTATTCATAATTATCTGCAGATGTCTTTTTGGATACACATGGCTTTCAAACAACTCTTCCTGAATGTCAACAGATATAACAAGAATAATGAAATAAAACCAAATAGAACTAATAAAAAAATTCTCTGCTGTTTAAACATTTGGCTTTTGAACTTAGATATTGTATTTATTTCTAGAATGCTTGAGCAGAAATCATGGAAGTTTTAACTAGTGACTCAGGCAGTGGAAAGAATCAGTACTTCCCACAAAATCAGTCAAGTGATCCCCCAAAACGTGGGTGGACAAATGCAGAGTGAAAAATGCAAGAAATTACTGACTAAATCATCATTAAACTGCCTTCCTCTTTAACTCTTACCTGAAGTATTCTGATAATTGTGTATTTTTTCCTCTTCTTCACCTTTGAAATGATGCCATTTAACTTCAAAACATTAAAATAAGTAATGAAAGTGCTTACCAGTTGTATAGAGTCATAATTTCAAATTTGTTAACTTACTTTGCAATATATACTGTAGTTCAAATATCTCCTCTTAAATCACTATCTGGTTTATGATAAATTGCTGTGATAAAAGCTCTTCATCTGGTGGGAAGAAGTGACTATTTATTTTGCTAATGTACCTCACTTCTGTCATTTTCACTCCCAAAATACTTTGTCATGGTACAGAATACAAACCTTACCGAGTAGGTCTATGAAGTATGTTTTCATTTTAAGAATCACTATCTCTGATGTAATTTGGAATTCTGAAATGATTAGATCAGTCTTTTTTTTTTTACCACTAAAGAATAAACATACTAACTTTAGAAATGTCAACTTTCATATTCCTTGATAAAACAATTTCCAGGATTTATTATAAACTCAGATTTTGAGGGTGGGGACTGATTCTTATGTGACCATTTATACAGAGTTAAGTTATTCTTTGTGGTTGATAAGCACTACCTATTTTCTACTGTTTAGGAAGTGTGCATCTAAGTAGGAAAAAAAAGACTGTCAGAGGAAATTTGGGTGGTACGCTGTTAATTCAATTAATTTAAAACTGAGACTTATTATGTAAAGGAAGGAAACACATATCAACTGTTGAAAAAAGGAATCTGCAGTACCTTGCAGAGTACTGTATGAATAAATAATATGCATTCAAATATATTTTTAATGAGTGAATTTGAGAAATGGGTGACATAAAATGTTTTTTCACAGAAAACATTTCTCATCACAGTAAAAACATATTTGGCAGTGAAAATCCAAAAGAGAATATATTTGTTAAAAAATGCATTTTCTTGGGCTCCCCTGGTGGCGCAGTGGTTGAGATTCAGCCTGCCGATGCAGGGGACACGGGTTCGTGCCCCGGTCCGGGAAGATCCCACATGCCGCGGAGCAGCTGGGCCCGTGAGCCATGGCCGCTGAGCCTGCGTATCCGGAGCCTGTGCTCCGCAACGGGAGAGGCCACAACAGTGAGAGGCCCGCATACCGCAAAAAAAAAAAAAAAAAAAGCGTTTTCTTTTATTCTTTCTATAAAATGACACAGTCAAAGAAAAGATCTAAATAAGATGTGTGAGTATAGAAATATGAGTCAGAAAATTGCCTTAAATATTTTCAGTGAAGTACATATTTAGAGTAGGGAAGATTTAAATAAGTTAAGATGGAAGCATTTAAACACTTACTTAAAGTTGACCATGACACAACTAAAGATATTTAAATATATGTATATAGAAATACACATGTAAGGATATTTTTGTTTTCAGCATCTCTCTGAGAAATTCCTGTTTAGGAAAGATTCTACCCATTAAAAATTTGATTGGGGGCTTCTCTGGTGGTGCAGTGGTTGAGAGTCTGCCTGCCGATGCAGGGGATGCAGGTTCGTGCCCCGGTCCGGGAGGATCCCACATGCCGTGGAGCAGCTGGGCCAATGAGCCATGGCCGCTGGGCCTGCGTGTCCGGAGCCTGTGCTCCGCAATGGGAGAGGCCACAACAGTGAGAGGCCTGTGTACCGCAAAAAAAAAAAAAAAAAAAATTGATTGGTTGATGAGCCATCTTCATGAGATACAAAATAATAACCCAGTATGATATATGTACATATTTGTGTGTGTATATATATATATATATATGTATATATACATATATATAAAACCAGTATGTATATAAATAAATATTGTAATACATAGACTGCCAGTTCTGAAAGTGAGATATTAATACTTGTACTATGAGTCATTTTAAGAAGTAAAAACAGTGACATAGGGCTTCCCTGGTGGCGAAGTGGTTGAGAGTCCACCTGCCGATGCAGGGGACACGGGTTCGTACCCCGGTCCGGGAGGATCCCATATGCCGCGGAGCAGCTGGGCCCGTGAGCCATGGCCGCTGAGCCTGCGTGTCCCCACAACGGGAGAGGCCACAACAGTGAGAGGCCTGAGTACCGCAAGAAAAAAAAAGTGACATATATAATCTGACAAAAATTTAGCCAAAAAATTAAAGAATTTTTTGAAGAAAAGTTTTACATAATATATTATCATTAATTATGAATCATAACCAAGAATATAGATAATGATACTCTGAAGCCATATCAATAAGGAGGCAGTAAAATATTATTAATTGCATCTTTATTTCATCCTTTCAAAATCTACTTTTGAATATGTGAATACATATGTACATATTTGGGGATACTAAAAATGTAATGGATATGTGAGTTTAATGATAAAATTTTGGAGGCAACTGATAAACTATAGAGATTTGATGGAGCTGCAGAATCTGGGAGGGTTTTGTGAAGAGATATCAGGAACCCTCAAAACTTCCTGAAATTGTATGCAAATCTAAGTGCATGTTCTGACTTGTATGTTTCTAAAGATAGTTTGCAGGGCTCTCATGACATTATCATGGAAACGGAGACTCACTTTAACTTAAAAACAACCACAGGTTATTAATTCCTTATGGATTCAGACTGAAGAATATTTAAATATATTGAAAACAAATATTTGGTATGTGTTAAGATGTTTGAATACATTTTTAATAAATTGGGTTTATTGCAAAAAATATGCCTTCATAGAATGATATATGTTGCAAAAATATATAATTATGTCAATTGACTGAAATGCACCAAATAACAGGTGTGTTACAACTGATAGCTAAAATGATATTTAATAGAAATTCATATGGTAGAATTTCTTTTTTTTTTTCCATTTAGTAATACATGATAAACACTATTAAAATGAAAACAGATGAAATGAATTTTCACTTGGGTCCTGCCAAATTTCATCTTCTCTGTGAGTTCTTAGGAAGTCCAAAATCCATTCCTGTGAGTCTAACTGGAATCTTCAAAATCTGTGGATTGCTTCATTCTGCCACTGACAAACTGCTCAATGTGATGAATACAAGGCAAGGAAGGCAAGTGTGTTTAGTAGGGCATCAGGATTATTTTTTTTCCCTCACTTCTCCCTTCCCCTCCCCTCCACTCCCATTTTCTTTCCCCTCCCTGTTCCTTCCAGGACTCCATCCTTCCTTCCCTTATTTTTCAGTTCACTTCATAATTGAAAAAATTACAATGCTCTCAAAAGGTATTATTATGATATTTTATTTTCATAAATTTTGTAAAAAGTAGATATCAAAATGCAATAGATATGTCACTCTGTTCTGAGTTAAAAGACAATTTCTGTCTACTGAGATATGGAATGGAATCCATCCAGAAATAAGATTTAAAGTTGGACTACAGAAATGTATTTATTTTTTAGCAAATCAAAAACAGTCTCTCCTTAGTCTATACGCTAATAATCTTTTGGCAGTTATATACTTCTACTTACTGTCACTGAACTAAAAAAAGAAAAACTGCAAGTTGTCATGAACTTTCTACTAAAATGAACTGACTGAAGGAAGCATATATGTTTCACTGTGTCTTAATTTGTCATATTCACTCATCTACCTGCAATTCATTCAAATATATTATCCTTCACCAGGAAATCAGTACTAGAAATGAAAGAACATTTTCAAGAGTTAATAATCAAATGTCTTTGACATATAAATGATACACATCTCTATCTCTGTATTTCAAATTTTATGAACTACGACAAAACTGATGACATATTATTTAAAGGATAATCATTTCTTGAGGTTGCTTTAAGATACTATGTAAGTAAATATTTTAGAAGCATGATCATGTTTGAATCAGAGAAATCTTAATATTAGGTATCTAAAAGCAATTGGTATTAATAGTTTGTGCACATTTATATTTAGTGAATTAATTAACTTTAAAATTAATGTGATTAAACTTGATTCTAATCAGCTCTAGAGGTTTTAAATAAAATTTATTTACTCATACTTAAACCCAGAGAAAAATGAGTACTTTTAAGCATCATAATAATTGTATGTATTTTTCAGTTCTGATATTCTGTTTGAAATGCAAGTACAACTTACTAAGGTGAAGTACCTAATACCTAAAAACTTAAATGATCATTTTCCCACTATTTCCTAAAAATATTTAATGAAGAATTAAAAAATAGGGTTAGTTTTCTTGCTTTTACATATTATTACATATGTGGAATAGAACATTTCAATCTTTTTATATTTTAATCTATCCCATAGCCCATGCAAAATTTAATTTTTAATATAAATCAAAATGCTCTGTGATCAGGGATTTTTAAAACATTTTTGAGACAATATTTCATAAGAATTCTAAAACACTTTCATTCTCCTGGGATGAAAAAAAAATCTGAACTCTATCCCCAGTTGAATATTTTATGCTTCCATCCATAGCACATTACACAACCTCATTTAGCATTAGTTTGTAAAACGGGGATAGTAATAATAACAATGTCTATCCTGGCTCCCTCATAGCATTTTTTTGAAGGTGGGGTGAGGATCATTTGAAGTAATGGATATGAAACAATGTTTGACTCACAAAAGTACAATTTAGTGTAAGTATTGATATGTTATTAGTGATCTATAAAACAATATTGATTTCTGATTCTGACCATTAACATGGAACTTTATTCCTGGGTAGACATTTGGGAATGTATAATTCAATCCTTATATTTTACAGACCAAGAGAAACCCAGTCCATGATTTGTTGAGTGACTATATCTCAAAATTCTTGACTTACTTCAATGTACTATCATTTTTTTAATAACAAGTTGACTTGTATATTAGTTCATTATCTTATTATTGTCAACAGATTTCCATTAAGGTTCAATTCTCTAATAAAATATATCTAGTTTATGCAGGCTGGTTTAACTACCAATGGTACATTAAGTTTGGATGAAAAGGAGTCTGGTTAAATTGGCCAAAAATATTAATCATCACCATCAGCATAGTAATCCATTTATTTGATAGTGTACAAATTTTTATCTTGTACTATTTTTGCTAAATATACATAGCAAAAATAGTACAAGATAGAAATTTTGTTGCATTTTAGACAGTAATAATGTTTTGTCCAAAATCCTTCATCCAGAAAAATGTTTTCTGATGTTGAATTTACTGATCTACAAAAACATGATAAATTAGAGGCTCTGTAGGTTCCACATAAATTAATTTAAATTGTTGTTTTAAAATGTTAGAACATTATTTAACAGGAACACTGTATTCTAATTAAAATATGACTTACTCCTGTCCAGAATCCAGTAGTGTCTTGTCTAACTTAATTTCCTAGAAGTTGTTCTTAATTCCTAACCTGTGATCCATTCTGGCATGCCATGTTGGACGCTTAAGTCAGGATTATGGGTAGCTCCTAAAGAAAATGACTATATAGAAACAAAGATACTATTTGGAACCCACAGAGACTTAATTTTTGGAAAAGCCTTGAAATTTGAATCTTTTTATTCTTTTATTAAATCAATAATATCTATCAAGTAGCGTGGATAGAGTTGCTTTTGAATCATGTTTTATAAAGTGTTGGCTTTAGAGCAAGTGGAGTGGTATTAGGAAAATTCTACTGGTTCTTTTTGTGATTTATTAGGACAACTGAAAAAAATCTGCTGCCCATTTTAAAGTACACACCATTTGTGATTTTCTAATACCAGGAATCATTTTGGCTGTGTAATAAGAGATATGCAATTGTTCTTCTTTATCCATGGGGAAAAAGGCCAAACAAATGACAGTTATGACACTAAATAAATATTCACAGCATTTGAATCATAAATTATTTATTTTTGAGTAGCAGTCAAATTACGTTGTCAAAAGAAATGTCATTCTGCAATGATGAATTCTTAATCTTTGATTCTCCTTTAAATCCCTCCCTTTTGAACCTGAATTTAAACTTAAAAAGGTTTTTGAATGTGAATAAAAAATTGTTCAAATTTCTTATCAGGGCACTATGTTTCACACATGACTTTCTGAGCATAAGTTGTAATTAGAATTTGAAATGATAGTGGAAAATAAATTTCTCTTTTCTATTGCATAGTGAAGTAAAAATATTTGTTATGACAAAGTCCCAGGAGTATAACCAATAACATTACTTTATATTTAATTGTTTTGCTCTCCTGTGAATGTTTTGGGGTTGTGGATAATTGCTTAATTAACTCTTTAAAAAAATAAAACCAAAATCAACTACCTTCTTTAAAAAACTTCTCTTTTATGATTTTTTACATGAGTTTGGTCACTAATTATTTCATAAAATGTATCTGAGATAGTAGGCACTTTTAAAACTGGATATAAAATGTTTATGAGAAATTATTTCATGTATATCCATGAAAGAACTAGATACATTTACAATAATAATTAAATAGTTTTCTTTAGTCAAGTTTCACAGTGTGTTGTAGTAAAAACAAAATATATTTTGATCATTTGCCTAGGTTATAGACTGTGATTTTGTTTTGTTTGTTTTTATAAAACTCAACTTACTAGTAGCTATTGAAGGATCAGAGAGAACACATTTTTGGAATAAAGTACAATGTAGGTGTTCTTTATTAAAAAATACACTAATTTTACTCAAGGTTTCAATATTTTCAGAAGAAAACAACACAATATATTTTTGCAGAGATGAAACAGAGTCTCTGAGCAAGAAGATGCTGCATATGGCAGTGTCTTAAATGGGGAAAACTCGTTGTCAGGAGATGTTTCTAAAAAGGAGCCACAGCTTACCTTTAAAAGTCTTTTCAGACACAGCTGAGAATATTCTCAGAAATATCTCATTCTTACAGTTCTGAGAAAGCATTGTTACTAGTTCTTTGGGAGAGCTACCATCCTAACACCACATGGAATTAAACTTGTCAAATTACTCTTGTAGAAAACACACATACACACACAATTTCAAGAACTTTAAACACTGATTATCATCAAAAGGTATGTTAGGAAAAATACTTTGTTGAGTTATGCAAAAACTCGTGGTCTTTTCTGTGGAATACAGCCTAGAAAGATAAGAACACTGAGGATTTTAAAACATTTTTGAGAAACAGCAAGGATTGACTATATTAATTTTTTTTAAGTTTATAGCCAGAACAAGGGATAGATGGTATAATTTACTATATAATTATAATAACTTATGCTTATATACTCAATTACGGTTTTCTTGCTTTGTTTCCCAATTTGGGGTCTCACAACAGTGTTGTAAAACAGACAAGACATTTTTTGCCTGTTTCAGATGAGGAAACTGTGTTCAAAAATTAGCCTATGGGTTAAACTGAAACTTAAACCTAGATCAGAGCTGAGTATTTTTACTTATTTTTTTTCTCATAGTACACTCATTCACACACATGATTCAGTTCCTTTTCAGGAAGAATGAGCTAGTGGAGTGGCCCCAGGTCCTAGCCCTCTGTTCACTGAACACCCTGTGCCTGACCTCAGGACCCTCAGCTATAAAAGAGAGGACTGAACTTCATGTTCTTCTTTAGCTACTCCCCATCTTACCTCCTAAAATGTGAAACTGATTTTCAAACTGAAAGTCATGCAACATGTATAATCAAGGGGAATTATACATACAAGACAGAGAGAAGACTCTAAGATCTCCTAAAGGGCTCTGTGTAAATTAGGGAACATAGTGTTGAAGAATAACATTGCCTAAGACTAAAAAATAACAGAGGTGTAAAATCATGATTGCTGCTTTGAGCCCTCTTGGAGAATGAGAGTTGCAAAATATTGAGGACAGGTGTTCTTAGTGTCAGAAAGAAATTTAGAGAACTCTAAGTTGGTTGATTCTGAAAAATACTGTTGGGGAGAAAATGTTTAGGGAGCATTTAGAAAAGAAGGCAGTGATAACTGGACAAGCATAGATCTTTTCCCAGTAAGGCATGTTAACTTTTTTATTACAATACTAGACTGGTATAAATTTATTTGTGTATGTCACCATAGAATGAGTTCTTGATACTTTTGTGGTCAAGATAAAGAAGTCAGTGCAGACTGGATCAAAAGCAGGTTGGATGGATTTTTAGGAGAATAAACAAGCCAAAAGAGTTTGACTGATAGTTCAACTTAGGCTAGCAAGTGGTCTCTAGGGATTGGCCATATGTTTCTATGATTAACTATTTTTTTTGTATATATTTTTATCTATTACTTAGAGATCTGCTTTAAAGGTGCCATATGTCTTTCAAAAATTCAGACTTCTGTTAGACTTCCTGTTTAAGAAATAAAATCCTAAAATGTGGTCTATATATCCTAACGTTCTGATCAGTAGTTTTTGCTATTAAATCAGTAGATCCTCTTGAAAAGAACCAATAAATTGTGCTACCTACATCTTTGCCTCCATGCGGCTCAGTGTCAGAAGATGAAGCAGGAACTGAGAGAACTTTGGTTAATGTTGTTTAATGTCTCCATGGTACAACTGTGTTGTCACTAACCATGACTTTAATTTGGTAGTAAAATTACTGCTCCCTTCCCCAAAACAAACAAATAAAATATTCCATTTATTTAAGGATAATTTCCTTTTCTTTCTCACAAAATATGTTTTTGATTTTTTCTAATTAATAATGTTACTTTATTTTAGCAACTTTTCCAAATGGAGTTGTATTTTGCATATTTGAATTGCATATCTGAAGACTTAAAATTGGGATGTAGACTTCCCACAGAGAGGTGGTATGAACAGACAACTTGTAGTGTTTCAGTAGAGTAATGTGAGACTATAAGATGTATCTCCACCCCCTACAAAAAAAGTTTTCAACCAGACCAAGAATTTCCCTTTTGCAATACTATGTATCTGGCATTGGAAACTTTATTTCTCACAAAGCTAGCATATATTACTTTTAAGGACATTTGTATGAATGTTTTACTGACATTCTTATCAGAAATAGTCAGTAGCTACATTAATAATGCTAAGTTCACATAAATGTACCATATCCTATGCTACTTGCTATTTGTAACATTGAATCCAAATAACAGTAACTGAAAGTTAAAATATTTTGAAATATTCAATAATTTTAAAAATATTTTAGTTGCAATAAATATCAACTAAGAAAACTAATTAGAAAAGTAAAATGTGAAGTTTACTGCTCTAGCAAACCTTGTGCAAGTCAATGATTTAAATTTAACATCAATTTTGCCACTGTTGATAAGCCTTCAATCCCTAACTAAAGTATATGTTGTTTCTGAAACATTCTTACCATACAAAGGTACAAAAGCACAAAGTGACTATTATTCCATTTGTGCTATTATATTTTAGATTAGAGTACATTTCATAATACTCTATTTTATGTAGTGGTGACTTTTTTTCAAACATGAACTTGATAGCCATCTGCTATTTCAATATCAGCATCTACCAACATAGTACCTCAATATTAGTCATTTATATTACCATATCTTTTGTTGTATGAGCTTCTATTTTAAGTTGTTGATCAAAATTAATGTGGTTCTTCTACCCAATGGCATTTATTTTGGTTATAAGATTAGAAATGTAAATTTGCAAAAAAAGAAGAAAATAGGAAGCTGTTTTTAATGAATATTTTACCCATGACTAATTAACAAAATCCCCTACAGGAATTTGGAAGAAATAAGGAATTGACTGATAATAAATTAAAAATTAATAAAGCAGTCTCCAAACAACTTTGTTTATAAACATTTAACAGTTTCTTTCTTAGTTATGAATATTTCAAGCTGTTTTGTAATTCAACATATATTATTCTTGTAGAGTTCATAATTTTAGAGGTGATTAGACAAAAAGGGAGTAACACACACAAAAAAATGTCTTTAAATGATAAAAACCCACCTTGGGAAATCTTGCTAATGTAAAAATAATGGCTTAATATTCATGGTTTTTGTCTAACAATTCCTGCACAACAGAGTCTGAATACATAGAATGATCAAAAACCCTTAAAAGGATCCAGGGAAAACCCAGCATCTTGATTTCCATGAGCAATATAAATGCTTTTAGAGAAGAAAATTTTGAGCTGAAGATAATGCTGCTCTTTGTCAAACGTTTTGAAAATTAGTTTAAATGATACAGATTCATTCTTGCATGTAAATTGGTGAGAACCTCTTTCCAAAAGGAATATTATCATATCATCCTTTTTCAAGTATATTTGATCTTAATTTATTCAGGCAGCTGAATATTTATGGGTACTTTCCTTCAGTGTTTGCAAACTAAAGACATAAGTTAAAGAACTTTAGCTACAATATCTCAAGAGCCAAGTTTTTAAGAAACTTCATTTTTTTCCCCAAAATTAGAATAATCAGACAGATTGAGTGACAATTATTCCTTTTACTTATCTACTCTCAATGGAAGCAACACTGATAACTTCAGGTGTGATCTGTACATAAATGATGAAATATGTTTGGATAAATATGTTACATAAAGAAAAATTTGAAATACAACATATGAATATATAGGAAGTACCTATTTGTTTCATATGAACAGAAAACATTTAGAATAAATGAACTGACACTTACAAATGATAATAGATTTCAGTATTTAGTAAAAAGAAGCAACTATAAAATTACTCAAGGACAGGTCATAAATATTTTGCAATATTAAATCTCTTAATATACTTAAAAATCTGCAGATATACCAGAAGTATTTAATAGGGATATAATAGACATATAAGAGCGTCATAGTCTTGAAAGCATTTCAAAAGAAAAAAAGAAAAAAAGAAACCAGGTTCCCAAAGTTAGGTTTATTAATGTTCTTTAATGTTCTCTCAAATCAGAAATGCATTAATAAAAAAAGTTTATGTTCTTAAAATACTACAAACCTTTTAATAGGAAAGGAATTTTTCCCATGTCATCTACAAATTCTAGAACCAAATTTAATTGTAAATGTTCTGATATAAAGTGTCCACGTTACTATCAGTTCTCCTATCTGCAAGATAAACTTTTCACTTTAAGGAAGAAAAAAAGTCCATTACTTGGTATTGGTGATCAAAGTCAGAATCACTAATGCCTTGTGTATTTCCGACTGTAATTTGGGTTTTCAACTATAGAATGTGTTTTTTTCTGAAAGATAAAGAAGCAGAAAGACTTAAGTCAGCATGCTATTGCGTTTCAGGTGGATAGATTGCATTTAGTTAGAAAGGGAGGAAAGGGAAATGTTGAAGGAAAAGAGAAAACCAAGAGAAACAAAGACAGTGATATGAGACAGGGAGGGAAGGAGGAAGAGTCTGTGGCCTTCATCTAACAGTAGTTAGGTATTTATGTGTTATGTGCAGAGTTCCTTGTAAATACATTCTGTAAAACTACATAACCATACTTTGCTTAGCCTTCCTTCGTTTAGCAAAAACAGGATATATCAGGATGAGACACTGGGCTCTCTCTAGTGATCTTCTCTCCCCCCCACCACCCCACTCCTCATTCTCCTTCTTCTTCTTCTTCTTCTTCTCTCTCTCTCTCTTTCTCTCATTCCGTTCCTCACCTTCCCTCCCTCATTACCTCATTCTCCTTATCTTTCCTATGGGATATTCCTCAAATTCAGAGATGTATAATTTATAAATAAAACTCTAGAAAAAATGTTATATTTGGAAGTAGCAGACCATGATTACAGGCCCTGTGGTCTTAGTAATATTACCATTATGAATTGTTTTTGTCTAAACCTTTAAAAAAACAGCCAAGACATTTTACTTTATTTTTCATCTTGTCATATGCAAAACAAATTTTTGACTTTATCAGAATATCAGCAACACATGGATAAAATTTGCTTCAAGAGTCTAAACAGGGGACTTCCCTGGTGGTGCAGTGGTTGAGAATCCACCTGCCAATGCAGAGAACACGAGTTCGAGCCCTGCTCTGGGAAGATCCCACATGCTGCGGAGCAACTAAGCCCGTGTGCCACAACTACTGAACCTGCACTCTAAGGCCTGTGAGCCACAACTACTGAGCCCACATGCCACAACTACTGGAGCCCATGCACCCAGAGCCTGTGCTCTGCAACAAGACAAGCCACTGGAGTGAGAAGCCCGTGCACCACAACAAAGAGTAGCCCCCGCTCACCGCAACTAGAGAAAGCCCGAACCCAGCAATGAAGACCCAACACAGCCAAAATAAAAATAAATAAATTTATTTTTTTTAAAAAAGAGTCTAAACAGTTGCAACTGAGTCATTTAAGTAATGGTACTAAAGTTGAGTTCAGATATTCACTCTGATTTCAAAAACAGTAACAATATAGGAATATATTTACCTGCCAACTTTTTATTAGCTCTACTACCAGGCATTCCAATTTTATTATTTACAGAGAAGATTTGAGTATTGCGAGTTAATCTTTATTAATAGATACATAATGTAATCTAAAGTAAAAAGATTGAAACTCTGAAATTGCAAGTTTGTCATTGCTGTCACTTTCATGTTATTCCTTCTTTGAAAATTCATACGGATAAGCAAGAGAGTATATAGAACAAACAAGGTTATAATTATTTGCCTGGACTTCCAAGCAAACAACAAACAAAAACATAAATTCAATTAAAGTTAAGTTTATTTTAAAAGGTAAAAAGTTAAAGACAACTTCTGATTCTAGAATGAGCCAAAGTCTATAAAATACCTGATGGGTGTAAACTCTCCATTCTATTAGCTGTTTCAGGGAGTTGATGTCACAGTTGGCAAATTGTTTCTTCCTGAGTATTTAAATGATACCCTTGTGCCCTGAAAGAATTACTGATCCTTTCCAGTTACGGAAACATTAGGAACCCTGGCAAGAGAATTGTCCAAACACAGGCTCAGGAGTTAGGAAATTCGGATTATAGTTTTAACACCATTTCTAAGGCATATCTATCATACTGAGTAATTCAGTTAAGAGAGAGTATCTCAGTAACTCAGTCCCCTCACTGGAAAAGCAACTGTTTGATATTTTAAAATAATATCCTTCAATAATTATTGTATTATAATGAGAACCTAAAAAAGATTACACCAGTTGTTTTTAATGATTTTTCTTTAAAGACACTACTGGAGAATTCCCTGTGGACCAGTGGAAACTGCTCTATCTTTAGTATTTTGAAATTTCTGTTCCAAGTGGTGAAAATTAGGTAACTGGCTTTGACTGCTTATACCAGTCTCAAATGGACTCAAAAAAAATTGAACAATTAATATTTTTCCCATGCTTCCAACAATATCAAGGGCCAGGGAATACAAAATTAACCATTTCCCAGGCAGCCTACTTATGCCTACTTATGAAACTTATGATTGGTGCTCTATGGGCAGAAATTTTCCCATTCTGACTATAGGTATTTATATTCTGAAAGAGCTACTAAATTACCAAGATATACTCCTTTAACATAGAGTCTTTTTTTTTTTTTTAAAGAAGATGTTGGGGGTAGGAGTTTATTAATTAATTAATTTATTTCTGCTGTGTTGGGTCTTCTTTTCTGTGCCAGGGCTTTCTCTAGTTGTGGCAAGCGGGGGCCACTCTTCATTGCGGTGTGCGGGCTTCTCACTATCGCTGCCTCTCTTGTTGCAGAGCACAGGCTCCAGACTTGCAGGCTCAGTAGTTGTGGCTCACAGGCCTAGTTGCTCTGGAGCATGTGGGATCCTCCCAGACCAGGGCTCGAACCCGTGTCCCCTACATTAACAGGAAGATTCTCAACCACTGTGCCACCAGGGAAGCCCAGCATAGAGTCTTTTTAAAAGTACTACTTGAACACCTTCCAACTAAACTATTCATATGCATACTATATATAGCAGGTATTTATGTGTCTATTTCATTTTAGGCTAAATAAAGAAGTAGCTAGTCTTCTTAATTTATGTATAACAGATTGCCATTTATGAAATGCTGCATTTTAGAAATTAAATTGAGATGTTATAAAGTCAATAGTAATAATAACCTTTCATTCATCTATAGTATTACAGAAGTTGAATTAAAAATACCTTTTTTAGTGTCTGAAACATTTATATATGTGATAGCTGGTGGAGTTTTTAGCATGTAGTGCTTGATCAAAATTATGCTGTGCCCTACATTTCTGTTACTGGTGGGGATTGGGAGTGGAAGGAAGCAGATGGTGAAGTGATAGAAATTATTACCTCTACAGAAAAGGAAGTGTTAGACTTCAAGTATTAGAATTCTTTCAAACCAGAACAATGTAATAACTGAGAAAATCCTCTGATGCTATATGGTAATTCTTCAGAACAAAAATTTAAATAACCTTTGACACAATTAACTGAAAATAGTAAAGACTTTTTCTGTAAGAATTTAAAACAGAAGTATTTGTTTCATAAGTTTGGTCTACATAAGTCAAAGTTGCTATTTAACTGAACTTCAGTTAAGCCAATATTCTTTCACTGAGGAAATATTTGTAACACGCATTCTCCATGACTATGAGACTGAAGACTCCGTAAGTCGTTCAATGGAGACTGGGTTTGAGAAAGAGATGTTTAAAGTAATGATATGAATGGGAATAATAAATGGAAAAAAGAATGGTTATATCTTTAGAGAAATATTGCTTAGTCGGGGTAACCAGGCCACACATCACAGGCTGATGAGCTTAGCCCACTATCCTTTGTCACTGGCATACACAATACATACTGTCTGTCACTCTTCTACTTATGAACTGGTAATGTGTTACTTTTAATGTAAGCAGGCTGAAGGTATTTGACTTATTTCCTTTCTTGGGGTACAGAGCCAAATATATTATTTCCCATTTGAAAGTGGCTTCTATAACAGGAATTTTATTTTAAAAGGTACATCATATTTGTGTTCATTTATGAGTACAAACAAATCTAATAAATAGCTAAAACCTAAAAATGATCATCAATATCTGAAATTTAAAAATCACACCAAAATCCAAATGGAATCTAGAAATCCACACAGAAGTGAAACTCTATTGATATTACTTTGTTAATGAGTGATATATCAGAATAAAGCTATTACACTTGACACTATATTCTTATTAAACTGAATCTATATTTTTTAGATCCAAAGAAACATACATCCAGAGAAAAACAAATGTTAGGTATTGGAAAGAATACTCAATTTGATGTCAAGAAATGGAGAACTGCTGATGTGGAAGAAATGGTAAGCTGCTGCTGAAAGGGTTCAAGTATTACCTCAGTTAACATGATCTTACTGAAATTTGGGGGCTATAAAACAAAATATAATAATCAACAAACTTGCAGAAGTTTGTTGAATTACTAAATCTTGTAATCGTTCATTTACCGTAATTATTAGTCAGTGTTTAAGTTAAATAAATGTCCTTTGCAAATTTAAACATTATATATAATTGTTTTGCTTTTAATATGAAAGTTTACTCCTTTTCCATTTCCTGAAGTAAAGCTGTTAAATACCCTTTACCAAAAAATTTATACATACAATTTGGCTTGAAATAAAAGTATAGTAGTGCAATGATAGAAATTAGTATCACTAAAGATTTTAATTAAAGCCTAAAATATGTGTGTCACTGTTAACGAAATTACAATTTCAAGAGCCTGAAAAAGAAAAGCTATTTGTTAAGGGGTCCTGAAGCAATTGTGCTTTTGAAGGTAACTAACTCCTAAAACAACTCCAGTCTGGTATTTTGTTTTTATTCTATTTAGCCTTTGAATCTTGCTTTCATGGACATTTTCTCTATTTGTACAAGAAAGCACCAAGAATGCATCTGCTTGGAAGGGAGGACCCTTTGCAACAAACTTAGGAAACAAACAGGGGTTCAGATGAAAATGTGGAGAGTTGCCCCAGAAACTCTGGTAGCAATTCCAAAAAGACCTTTTTTAAAGAACCTTAAGGGATTTATCTGGAGGGATTTCATACATTAAACTACAGTATAAATGGAACGATTTTGTATGGACTCATTAGGGGTGCAGGGTAACCGGCAGTATTAACAAGGGTGTTGTTATGCTGTAAGAAACTGCAGGTAGTGGATGAACAGCTGGGGAACGGTTTGACTCACAGATGCTTCCATGCTGGTAGAAGGCCTGTGATGAAATTCATGGATGTTTTACAAATAACAAATCCATTGCCATTCCAGCTGTGCATTCTCAAGCTGCAGGTAATAGTGGAGGGTCCTTATGTCCCCAGAACTAAAACAGAATTGCTTGTATAACACAGAGCCCTTACTGGATAATAACTCTTCCTCAAGAGTCAGATCATTCATCTGTCAATATTGAAAGCCAAGGTTCTTATTTAACATCACAGTGAACTGGCAAACTACCTGGGAAGCAAATAAGAACCTTTCTTTCACTTAAATTTCTGCTTTACCCTCCATATTTATCAGGTTAGCCTCCTGAATATTTAAATATGCAGAGATCTGCAGTCATCTTTAGCCTCATCCCTTGGCAATTTGTTAAGGCTTAGGGTCTCAGTATAGATTTTCTTCACTGAATAAAGCTATGAGGAAACGTGAACTCTGCCAGTTAAGTGAGTCCAGCAAGAAATAACCAGGCAGTATGAAAACCATTACGATGTTAAGGCTCTGGCAGCAATTCTGAATTATTCATCACCCTTCCTCCCTCTACCTAGCCAACATATGGTGCTGCCTGGGTGTTACTTTTATTGAAAACTGGAAAATTCTACTAAAATACAAGGCTTGCTTTGGTCTTTTTCATTTTTTTTCATATATCTATGTTAATTTTTAAAATATGCTCAGTTCATAATCAAAAATATAAAGTATCTCATTGCTGTTTGTCATTAAGAAATTTCTAATGATTTCTTTGTTATGAAGGCAAAAACAAAAAAAAAATGGAGAAGTTGGACCTCCGGCATGGTTGGGTTGAGTCAGTGACTTGTAAAGGAAAATTCTGCAAAATATTGTTAATTTTAAAAGACTGTAAACTGTGCTAAAGTTTGTGTTCCTTCTCATAAAGGATATTAAAATTTTATAAAAGTTGTAAAGGTGATGATGGTTTTTAAAGGTTATGAAAAATCTTAAATGCATATCTTATTGTTTCCTGCAATTGAACTTGCAAAAAAATTATTTCTTTTTGAAACATTTGTTGCTGTTTTTACCCATGTACTCACAGGTGCATTAATCAATGAATGTTATTACATGATCCAGGAAGACAATTCAATCATTTGAGGGTGACTTATTTTACTTGAGGTTAATTTATAGGCAGCTCTGGAGCTATATGGCTTTAAGAAGTTACTGAAGGTGACAAAATGAAAGTTAACAGCTTTAGCCCTGTATTACTATATATTACATGGCTGAAATTGAACAAAGTAGAAATAAGAGGCCATTGCAATCCCCAAGATGGACTTGGCTTGAAGCATGTCAGTGTGCTTTGGGTTTTAGTGTCACCACTGGAGGCTATTTTTATGCAAGCAAATCACAGGAAGCCTGTGAAACTAAAACATATGGGTAAAATGATTTTCCTGGAAGCAGTTGTTTGCTATTGGCTGTGTCTAGCAAGTAGTAATGCATTAGCATTTAAAAGTGCAAACACTTCACTGATTCCAAGATTGTATATAATTTGTTTCTCACTGTTACTTTGTAATTATTCCCATTTTACAGTTGAAGACATTGTGGTCCAGAAGAGTTAAGTGGCTACAAATGATGAGATGAGTCAGTTCTAGCCAATTCACAGAAGGAGACCCAATTAAATTAGTTTTTCCTTCTCAGACATAGAAATAGGGAGATTAATGTGCAGGTCGTTGCAATGATCCAACTAGAACTAATGGGAACTTGAGCAAAGAGTGTGTTGAAGAAGACAAAAGATAGTGCAGAGATAAAAATCAAGCTTCGGTGACTGATTGGATCAGGGAGTAGAATGGACTCTGACATTTCAAGTCATTTGCTGTGATAATAACAATGTAGGGAACAATTTTTTTTTAATTAACTATTTTACTTTGAGATGAATTTAAATTTACAGAGGAGTTGCAAACTTAGTACAAAGAGTTTCTGTATTCCCTTCACGTAACTTCCCCTAATTAACATCTTATCTAACCATAGTGAAGTTATCAAAATTAAGAAATTTACATTGTTCCCAAACTACTAGCTAAACTATAAATGCTATTCACAAACGTACCTAAGTGATAATCAGTTTTACTTATTTGAATAAGTATCTCTCCATCCCCATTTCATTATTTTTGTTTGCTTTTCAATAAAACACTAAGGAATGCTTAACAGACTCTAGACATAAGCCGTCAATTTACTAATGATTGGATCTTTTGGGGGAACACTCCATTTTTTAAATCTTATTTAACCTTTTAAAGGAGTCAATCTCCTGGCAAAGGGTAACACTAGACTGTTGGGTGTGCCCGCTCACCTTCCCACTGTGCCCCACTGACACTGCTCCCACACTCATGGGAGTGGTCATTATGGAGAGGATACCAGTGTGACTCATTTTTTGATCTTGTACTTTGATGTACTCCAGTTTATTATATTTGATTGCACGTCAGCAATGTTGGATACTGGGACCACTTTTGCTCAACTCAAAGCCATCTTTTCAAAAAGTTTAATAATTATTTTAAAAGATTTATTTCAGGCTTCTGCTTCCAGCCTGAAATAAATGGATGGGGTAACAGTGACTAAGTTTAGCTTTCTGCATGAAATGCCCCCAAACTGGATAAAATATATGAAACACTGTTTTTCAAGATACTATATTTCAAGAGAAGTGTTGTTCCACCCCAAATCCCTGCCCACAGAAGCCAATTCCAGTATTGGCAGGCACAGCAGGGAGCTGATCAACCTGTCTAGCAGATGCACGTGCCACACCCATTCAGTGTGGTTTAGGGGCCAGCTAGCCTCCATGCCACACCCAGAAGCAAAGAGATGTAAAGAGGCAGTGCAGGTATGGCTGATTATCACTAGAATTCGTATCCCCTTCCTCCATGGTGGTGGGGAGATGATGAGTTTCTACTCATCTCCTTACATCCTTCTACACACCTTACATCAATAAAATAAAACAAGGTGGTACAAGTAAAACCTAGTGAGTATTTCACTTCCTTCCCACCCCTGGTGTCTCGGAAACCCAGTGGGGAGCTGAACTTCCTATCCACCCTGCAGCAATGAGACTGAATAAGCTGTTTGGAGCAAGGCCAACCACACTCCTGTTTCTGCACACAACTCCTCCATTGTCAGCATGGGTTGCAGATTTAGTGGGCTGCTGAGCACCTACCTCAGGAGGCACAAGGAGGTGATGGGAACGGGATTGGTTGACATGCTGCTCACCCCACCTCCCTCCTCCTGGTGTCTGGGGACCCCAGTGGAGAGTTAAGCTTCTGACTCCAGCCTGCAGCAATAAGGCAGTTTGGGCTTGAGTTCGTCACTTTCCACCTTCTTGGGGGCAGCAAGATCAATGGAAAGCTGATCTTACCACCCCCCTGTTCAGAGGTAATGAGGTGGGGTGAATAAGTGCCCTATTTTTAATAGGGAGGTGTCATCAGGGTCAAGGGGAAGCTGATCTTCCACCCCAGCTGTCTGCAATTCAGCAGTGTGAGTCAGTGCCCACGAGTGTGGGAGGTGTCAGTGGGTCATGGTGGGAAGGTGAGCAGACACACCCAACAGCCTAGTGTTACACCTTCCCAGGGGACTGCCTCCTTTAAAAAGTTTAATAACATTGAGTCTCATAATATAATGTCAACTGTATGTAGACCCAGGAAAATCACAACATGAGAAAATATAATCAACAGATGCCAACATCAAGATGCATCAGATGTTGATTTTATCTGACAAGAGTTTTAAAGCAGTCATCCAAAAATGCTTCAACAAGCAATTACAAATTCTTCTGAGCAAAAGAAAAAATTTAAAAATATCAGGAAAGAAATAGAAGTTGTAAAAAAGAACCAAATAGAAATTATAGAACTGAAAAATCCAATAACTGAAAAATGTCACTGAGTAGTTTCAACACTAGAATGAATATGACAGGGATAGAATCAGTGAATTTGAAGACAGATCAATGGAATTTACCTAATCTCAACAACAGAAAGCAAATAGACTTTTAAAAAAATGACATGTAGACAGATGAATGGATAAAGAAGGTGTGGCACATATATACAATGGAATATTACTCAGCCATAAAAAGAAATGAATTTGAGTTTTTTGTAGTGAGGTGGATTGGACCTAGAGTCTGTCATACAGAGTGAAGTAAGTCAGAAAGAGAAAAACAAATACCATATGCTAACACACATATATGGAATCTAAGAAAAAAAAGTCATGAAGAACCTAGGGACAAGACGGGAATAAAGACACAGACTTACTAGAGGATAGACTTGAGGATATGGGGAGGGGGAAGGGTAAGCTGGGACAAAGTGAGAGAGTGGCATGGACATATATACACTACCAAATGTACAATAGATAGATAGTGGGAAGCAGCCGCATAGCACAGGGAGATCAGCTCGGTGCTTTGTGACCACCTAGAGGGGTGGGATAGGGAGGGTGGGAGGGAGGGAGATGCAAGAGGGAAGAGATATGGGAATATATGTTTATGTATAACTGATTCACTTTTTTATAAAGCAGAAGCTAACACACCATTGTAAAGCAATTATTCTCCAATAAAGATGTTAAAAAAATGACATGTAGGACAATAACACAGAGCTAATATCCATATCATTGTAATCTGAGAGGAGAGGAGAGTACTTGAAGTATTTGAAAAAATATTTGAATGAATAATAGCTAAAATCTTCCCAAATTTGAGGAAAGACATAAACCTGCAGTTTCAAAAAATTGAGCAAAACCCCAAATGGACAAACTAAAATAGATCCATGCCAATACACATAATCAAACTTCTGAAAACTAAGAACAAGAACAACAACAATATATATATAAACCAACCAAAGAGAGAAATGACACATTGCTTAAAGAGGAAAATCAATGTATATTAGCGTGTTTTCTCATGTGAAATCACTGAGACCAGAAGGAAGTGACACAATATTTTTCAAGTAATGAAAGAAGCAAACTGCTAACCTCAAATTTTAAATCCTGCAAAAATATCCTTCAGGAATGAAGGGGAAATAAATATATTCTGAGCAAAGAAAAGTTAAAAGAATTTGTTGCTAGAAAAACTATCCTTAAATAATGGCTAAAGGAGGGCTTCCCTGGTGGTGCAGTGGTTGAGAATCTGCCTGCCAATGCAGGGGACATGGGTTCGAGCCCTGGTCTGGGAAGATCCACATGCTGCAGAGCAGCTAGCCCCGTGAGCCACAATTACTGAGCCTGTGCGTCTGGAGCCTGTGCTTCGCAACAAGAGAGGCTACGATAATGAGAGGCCCGCGCACCGCGATGAGGAGTGGCCCCCACTTGCCGCAACTAGAGAAAGCCCTCGCACAGAAACAAAGACCCAACACAGCCATAAATAAATAAAAATAAAATTAAAAAAAAAGCCAAAGAAATCTGAATGAAGTATGGTCTTAAAAAAAAAAAAAGAATAAATAGCCTTTAAAAAAAAATAATGGCTAAAGGAAGTTCTCTAAACAGAAAACAAACGGTAACAGAAGAAATCTTGGAACTTCTAAAAGGAAAGACAGAGTGAATAAAAATAGGATAAGTAACAGAATATCCAGCTTTTTATGTGTTTCTTAAATCATAATTTATGGTTGAAGCAAAAATAACACCGTTACATGTGGTACCCAATATATACTTAAGATAATTATTTTTCAAAGGTGGGAAGGGTAAAAAGACCTAAATTGAAGTAAGATTTCTACACTTCACTCAAAGCAGTAAAACAGTGATTGCTATCTAGTGTAATAAAGTATGTGTGTATGTTGTAATACTTGGAATGGCCACTCTACCCACTTTATCATATAAAGTGATACACACTATTACACTCCAATACACGATAAATAAATCCAGGTATAATCTTAAAAAATGTTCAGATTACAGGAAGCTAAGGAAAGAGAACCAGAGGAACAAGAAGCAAAGAAAACAAATAAAACACAATAAAATGGAGGTAGATGTGACTGTAAAAAGGCAACAGGAGGGATCCTTGTGGTGATGGAAGAGTTCTGTACCTTGACTGTATCAATGTCAATATCTTGACTGTCCTATAGTTTTCAAGATGTCATTATTGGGGAACCTCGGCAATGCGTATATGGCATTTCTTTGTATTATTTCTTACAACTGCATGTGAATTAGTAGTTATTTCAAAATTAAAAATTTAGTTAAAAATGTACACAACCACAGTGAGATACTACTATATACCTATTAGAATGTCTAAAATTTAATAAGACCAATCATACCAAGTGTTGGCAATGATTTGAAGTAGTTGTAACTCTCATACTGCTGGTCAGAGTGTAAAATTATGCAGCCACTTTGGGAAAGAGTGTTTGCTCATTTCCTGAAAACGTTTAACCATACATCTGCCAAACGACCTAGCCATTCCATACCTTGATATTTATTCCAGCGTATATCCATAGGATGGTTTGTTCAAGAATGCTCATAGCAGTACAACCCAGATGTCCTTCCACAGGTGAAAGGACAAACAGATTTGGGAATAAAAACACATTAGAATACTGCTCTGCAGTAAAAGAGAAGGAACTATCGATGTTCACAATAACATAGATGAATCAAAATGATGATTAACTGAATGAATAAAAAAGAAGAGTAGGGCTTCCCTGGTGGCGCAGTGGTTGAGAGACCGCCTGCTGATGCAGGGGACACGGGTTCGTGTCCCGGTCTGGGAGGATCCCTCGTGCTGCGGAGCGGCTGGGCCTGTGAGAAATGGATGCTGAGCCTGCGTGTCCGGAGCCTGTGCTCAGCAATGGGAGAGGTCACAACAGTGAGAGGCCCGCGTACCGTGTACAAATAAATAAATAAAGAAGACTACATGCTGTATGATTGCATTTATATAAACCTTTACAAAATGGAAAGTAATCTATTGAGACAAAAAGCAGATTAGTGGTTGCATGGGCACTGGGAGGGGCAGGATAGGAGGGGAGGGATTACAAAAGAGCATGAAGAAACCTTGGTGGTGAAGATATAGATGAATATGTTCACTACCTTGATTATGGTGATGTTTTCTCAAAGAGTATAAATATGTCAAAACTTATTAAATTGTAACTTTAAGTACATTTGTTAAATTGTAACTTTAAGTATGTGTAGTTTATTATTTCAAATTTACCTCAATAGAACTGTTTAAAGCAAAAATATTCCTGCAAATTCCTTGCTTTGGGTGATGAGAAGAAAGAAAGAAAGAAAGAAAGAAAGAAAGAAAGAAAGAAAGAAAGAAAGAAAGAAAGAAAGAAAGAAAGAAAGAAAGAAAGAAAGGAAGGAAGAAGGAAGGAAGGAAAGAGAGAGAGAGAGAAAGAAAGAAAGAGAGAGAAAGAAGGAAGGAAGGAAAGAAAGAAAGAAAGAAAGGAAAAGAAAAAGAAAGAAAGAAAAAGAAAGAGGAGGCAGGGAGGGAGGGAGGCAGGGAAGGAAGGAAGAAAGAGAAAGAAAGTTGAACAGATTATAAGATTATATGTTATTATCCTTGCTGTACAGATTAGGAAATTGGATTACTGAATTCTGCAGGGAAAAGATTCATGTAAAGGTGTCAAAGGCACAAGACATATTCCCACAATGGGAAACCAGAACTCCCCCTCCTCCTCTTGTGCACCACAAGTTTCACTCCCTGTGCCTGAGATCATATATCTATAATATTAAAAAACAAAGACATTAATTTTATACTATGTTACCATGCTAAATAGTGGGTAGATTAAAAGATATGTTCAGGTCATCTAAATCATTGTAACTAAATAAGGACATGACTTCAGTTTAAGAGGTACATTCTCTTTTCTGATAATTTAAAATATTACCTGGCCATGACCAAAAACATAAAACAATTATTAAATGTTTAGAACTATTATAATTTCAAATGTCTGAAGAGAGAATACTTACATTTACTGAGGGTTTTACACATGCTAGATTTGTGCCAGAAATTTTATGTGTATTATTTTATTTGACCTACACAGAAACCTGAGATAGGTATTATTTGCTACAAAATGCTGAGAACAACACAGATGAAGAAATGCAGCCAAATTAATAAAGACAGAATTTTTATTTTTAAAGCAATGTTTTTCAGAATTTATCCTGCCAAGAGATTGTTACCTTGTCAATAGTTTTATGTGAATTATGCATATAAATTGATATTTCACTGTATATATACATATACATATACATACATACATATACATTCCATAGTCAATTTAAATATTTACTTATTTTGTAATGTTTGTGAATTTTCTTAATTTAACTACGTTTAATATATACTCTACCGGGCCTCCCTGGTGGCACAGTGGTTAAGAGTCCGCCTGCCGATGCAGGGGATACGGGTTCGTGCCCCGGTCTGGGAGGATCCCACATGCCGCAGAGTGGCTGGGCCCGTAAGCCATGGCCGCTGGGCCTGCGCATCCGGAGCCTGTGCTCCGCAACAGGAGAGGCCACAACAGTGAGAGGCCCGCATACCGCAAAAAGAAAAAAAAAAAAAAAAATATATATATATATATATATATACTCTACCTTACTTGATCCGCTTTCATATAAAAAGTAAAATAATAGGTTTAGTAGTCATTTTGAATGTAATGCTCATGAAAACATTGAAAACACACAAAGATTGAGCTAAAAAAAATCCATACATTTTCCTTTCACATTTCAAACATTTAACTTTATAAATCATAAAACTGTAAAGGATAAATAGAAAATCATGCAGATGGAAAGAACATCAAACTCTCTCCCTCTCTTCCTCCTTCTCTCCCTCCCTCTTCCCACCCCTTTCTCTCTCTCCCTCTCTCTCTCTCTTTCTCTCTCTAACATAAGGAAGTGAAACAGGAAGAGGAAACCAATTCCTTGAAATCAGCACATGATTTCTGTGAAAGACGAGGGGTCAGGTCTTGTGTCTCTCGCAAACCACAGCCACTTCCGTGGAGAAATTCCTTTGGGTTCCCTTAATGCAGGAAAATGCTACTCTGGTTGGAATATTGTCTTTGTAGTTCTAAAAAAGCGGGAAGCACCCCCACATCATTTTTGAAGCTTTTAAAGCTTTTATCTCAAAAACCAATAAATTAGAGCTACAAACAAAACAAAACAAAACAAAACAAAACAAAAAACCCTGGGAGCTGAATGTTTTTATAGTTCTTGTAGGCTTCATGATACCATTAGAAGGGTTTTATTACAAATGTTTCATTATTAAACTAAAACAAAACCACAGCCCTCAGTGTGCTCTTGTGGTGTCTGGATTTTTTTTTTTTTTTTTTTTCACACTGAAACTGGATCAGGAATGAAATATTGAATAGCAAACAAAACTGTAAATAATGGAAAAATTGTATTCTTTCTAACCATTTTGAATCTTGGAATTGTTCTAACCAAATCTGATTTTCCTTATTTCAGTAAAGACAATGAATGTACAATATGAAACATTTATATTTGATCATAGGGCACTATGAAAGTATCAAACCCTGGAGAACTGAGCAAGAGGTAAGAATGAGTGAGGAGAATCTTCCTAGAGGAATTGACAGGCAATTCTTTTTTTTTTTTTTTTTTGAGGTACGCAGGCCTCTTACTGCTGTGGCCTATCCTGTTGTGGAGCACAGGCTCCAGACGCGCAAGCCCAGCGGCCATGGCTCATGGGCCCAACCGCTCCGCGGCATGCGGGATCCTCCCGGACGGGGACACAAACCCGTGTCCCCTGCATCAGCAGGTGGACTCTCAACCACTGTGCCACCCGGGAAACCCCGACAGGCAATTCTTAAAGATAAATAAGAGTTAGTTACATTCCCAAAGGAAAAATGGTAACCCAAGAAGGGGAAAAATGTACATAAATGGCCAGATATTTGTGGAGAATAGGAGATGTGTAATATGGTTGGAGGGATGGTGAATGTGGGGATGGAGGAAGACAACAGAAAAATATGGTACAATATTTTGAAGACAGTTAAATATTTCATTGAAAGACTTTCAGCAAAAAATTAACTTGACCAGCTGTGTGTTTTTGGGAAAAAAAAAAAAAAGGTATCTTTTTGAGGGGTTGAGTATAGACAAAGAGGCCAGACAAGTTCTGATGATATTTCAAGACAGATTGAATGTTGGGTTCTACAAATGGAGAAGAGAAAGTTTCAGAAGTAGAATCCACAGAACTTAATGACTGACTGTCGATGAGCAGAGGGAGGGAGTAGGAAGTGGAGGATGATTCCCTGGGTGACTGAGCGTAAGTAGAGAGATAGATGCTCATTGCTCAGATGGAGACAGATTCTCAAGAAGGTTTTGGGGAGAGATTAAGGAGCTGAATCTGGACATTTTGAGTTTGATGTACCTGTGTGAATATAAGAATATATCTGGTAGGTACTGGGGCCAGTTTACTGTATGATAAGAAATAGGATAAAATGGTGAAAATAAGAAAAACAAAAACAAAACAGACGACGTATTCTTGCCTTCATGGAGTTTTTATCTATGGGAAAAAATAGAGCTAACACTTACAAAAATTAATATTAATTAGTGCCGGGTTAGGGTTTTACAGGGTGGCGGAGTATGTAATAAGAGGTTCTGAACAGGTGGATTTAACCACAGCATCTCCAAACACTTTACAGTGACAGTTATGTTTCATTTGGTCCCAGAGACGAATGGAGGTTGGCAAGGTATGAAGGATGTGGGGATAGCTCTGAATGCAATAGAAGAGGAACAGAGATAGAAGAAACTTTGACATGTTTACAAAATGAAGATGGAAAAGTTGATCACTGGAGCCTTATAGAAACGTGGACTAAATTCTGTGAGCTGTGAGAAAAGTCTGGGGGAGTATAAAAAGGGAGTGACATGACATAGAGGTCTAGCACTCAGAAGTATTAATTAACAGTCCAAAGTCATGGACTGTTATTTTTATTTTCAAAATAAGAATATTAAAAGGAACTTTGTCATGTGGTAGTGTGAAGTTAAATACCATACACAGTGCATAAAAAGGGCTGAGAAAAGTGCCTGTTAACACAAGAAGTACTCAGTATATGCTTTCTGTTATTATTATTTTTAACATATACATATTCTTCAGAGAAGTTTACACATTAGACTATCATTTAATATCACCTTAAAGGAAACTGGTTTATCAGATCACTTCCCATTTTCTCGATGGTTTCAAGATGGGAAGCATAGTCTTAGGTAAATTGCTAAGAAGATGAAGAGAGATTCAGGATTTGCTTCCCGTGTTGTCAGAGGAACTGGCAGGGATAGTTTTACCCAGTTCACTGTTACAGTAAAATCCACACAAAAGGTCGGGCATGGAGAGTTTACTCATGGAAGGAGTATATATAGCAGGTAGTCAAGGTCACCACCTGGTTCTCTATAGCAGTGTCCTTAACTTTTATTCCAAGAAATAGCCTCATTAATACTGGAGAGAGTCAGAGGGAAGGATGGCATTTTAACATTCATTTAACTCATAGAGGACAGAAAGGCATAAGGAAGCTATGGTGCATTGAGTATATCCATATAACCGTCATTGGTCATACATATATTTTTTTCGTATTCAATCTAGACAACAATCTCTCAAGGTGGAAGTGAACATCATCCTCAACTACTCCTGATGAATCGGTGTCTCAGAATGGAAAAAGAACTTTCCCAAGATCACACCACTTATAACTGCAAGATCCTAGATTTGCATCCATTTCTAAGGCCTCGCAGTGATGCACACATGTGTACCAGGCCCTTTCAGTTCTGATTTCTGCTTTTCTCCACCTGTCTAGTCTCCTTTTCCATGTTATCATATACCCGATGCTGTCTCAATTCTTAATCCCTCCCCCATAGTACCACTACCATAAGAGTGTGTATGTATTTGGGGGTGTGGAAGGGGGTGAAGTCTTTACTAAAGTTCAAAGATATGCAGGTGTTTCAATAAAGTGTGCTAGAATTATACGATTTTTCAAAAGTTCCTCAGATATTTCCCCAGCCAGAAACTTGTCATTAACTTGCCTTGAATCAAAACCTAATTGGGATCCTGCCTCTTGCCTTTCAGTCTCACCTTTCAGCACCTCCCTTGGTCCCCAGTTCCCAACCTTTAACAACAGGGCAATTCAGCCTAATTTTTCTTTTTTCTTTTTTTCCAGAATATTGAAACCATGTCCACAGGGGTTTTAAAAAATTTCATTCCCAGAAGGAATTTGTCTTTTTTCTTTTTGAAATGTATATAAAGCATTTAAATTAGTCCCTGGCACAGAGTAAGAGCCTGATTCTCAATAGCTTTAAAAACTGCAGGGATGGTACAAATGAACCTATATACAAAACAGAAATAGAGTCACAGATGTAGAAAACAAATTTTTGGTTATCAAGGGGGAAAGACTGGGGGTGGGGAATAAATTGGGAGATTGGGATTGACATATACACACTACTGTATATAAAATAGATAACTAATAAGAACCTACTGTATAACCCAGGAAACTCTACTCAATACTCTGTAATGGCCTATATGGGTATAGAATCTAAAAAGGAGAGGATATATGTGTATGTATAACTGATGCACTTTGCTGTTCACCTGAAACTAACACAACATTGTAAATCCACTATACTCCAATAAAAATTAACTTAAAAAAAGAAAAAAAAACTGCAGGGAAGAAGCTTAAGGATACTGACTATCCTAATAATCTATAATTCCATCCTTCCATCCTACCTAAGCTCCTTCTTTTTTTTTTTTTTTTTTTTTGCGGTACTCGGGCCTCTCACTGTTGTGGTCTCTCCCATTGCGGAGCACAGGCTCCGGACGCGCAGGCTCAGCGGCCATGGCTCACGGGCCCAGCCACTCCAAGGCACGTGGGATCTTCCCGGACCAGGGCATGAACCCGCGTCCCCTGCATCGGCAGGCGGACTCCCAACCACTGCGCCACCAGGAAAGCCCCTCAGCTCCTTTTTATAGGAGCTCTTGTATATAGGAACGCATTAGAAAGTGATAGTGACTTTGTTATAGGAACAAATTTCAAGTGGCTCTAATTTACATTTAAAAAAGTTAATTATGTGAAAAATTTAAGGTCGTTTTTGTGTACCTTTGCAAGAGATTCTAGTACCTAATATTTGAATAGCACTTTGAAACGCAGAGGCAATTTTCACATCTATCTTCATGTGTGGACTTTGGCCATTATTATCTCCAGTTGATTTTAATACCAAAGTTTAAAATCAGTAGAGTGAGATGTCCATCTTTGAATAGCTGGTAAGCAACAGAGAAGAGTCAGAAGCCAGGCTTTCTGTTGTCTGGCTACATGTTCCCTCTCCTACATAATGTGGACCCAGTTGGAATTGGCGGGAATAGATTGTTGGAAAGTTTCAATGAGATAATTTGTAAATGTGTCTAGCAGTCTTTATTTTAGGAAGAGTTGAATACACATGGTCTCCAACTTAAGAAGTTTCAATTTAGGATTTTTCTACTCTACAATGTTGCAAAAGCCATATGCAGTCAGTAGAAACCACGCTTTAAATTTTGAATTTTGATATTTTCCTGGGCTAGCAATATGCCATGCGGATACTCTGGTGATGCTGGGCAGGCAGCAACCCCAACTCCCAGTCAGCCCTGCAGTCACAAGGATAAACAACTGACACACTGACAACCATTCTGTACTTATACAATCATTCTGTTTTTTCACTTTCTGTACAGTACCCAATAAATTACATGAGACCTTCAGCACTTTATTATAAAATTGGCTTTGTGTTAGATGATTTTGCCCAAATGTAGGCTAGTGTAAGTTCTGAGCACATTTAAGGTAGGTTGGGCTTAGCTATGATGCTCAGTAGGTAAGGTGTATTAAATGTATTTCTACTTAATGACATTTTCAATTTACAATGCATTTATCGGGATGTAACCCCATCGTAAGTCAAGGAAGATCTGTATATGAGATTTTGATCTCATTTCTGTGAGGCTCCTTATTTAAAGGGTAAGTTTAATGTTGTGTTGAATGTATACATGAATATAAGAAAATGGTTGCTAACTGATTGATCAAAAGGTGGAATTAACATTTTAAAATTTTTAGACAATTACCAAGAGCACAGTATATAAAGGAAGAGAGTGTAACCCCTAAAAACAAAACAGATTTATGACACTGCTTCTAGCACAATACTAGAAGGAAGGGAGAAGAAAAAGAAAGGGGAAAGCAGACAGGAAGGCAGAGAGACAGAGAAGGACTGGAAGGATCTTTCAACAGGGTAATAAGGGGAAAGTGATCTTTCAGTTGAATCCTTGAATGATGGACAGACATGGGTAGGCAATGGACATTCCAGCAGAGGAGAGGGATAAGACTGAAGGTATGAATACTGGAGTTAACATGGATGCTCAGGAGGCAAATGGAGTCATCCTGAAATAACTGTAATGTAAATGTAAGAAAAAAATGAAGTGTACAGCCATTGTAGAGACTCTTGATCCATATTTACCTTGTAAGCTATGCTATATACTGTATTTCTCCCCCTATGATTCCATAGATGAGGTGCCTTGTTTATCATGGATAATTCGTTACCTACACTTCAAGACTTTCTGAGAGAGTTTTGAGAAGTGACCTTACAAGAGAAACCAATTTTAATACCATGTAAGTAAATATCCTAGGATTCCACTTCTCAACAGTCATGAGGACTTGACTGCTATTCTCTAAACTCATTGCAACACAAACTTTCCTTTCTAAGAGAGGTTCTAAACGCTGACATTGTGGGTTGCTGACCCCTTATGGAATTCTTATTAAGAGGTAAAATTGCCATCATAAGCCCACTTCCTGCTAACCAGACTTAAGATATTTAAAAAGACTTTCATTTATGCTGTTTACCCAACCAAACACATTCACAAGGGTTCTAGATAGACTTTCTGTACCTGAAATAACACCCAGACAAGGGTCCTGCTATTAATAAAATACGTAAGGAATATCCCAGAAAAACTAATATTAAAGAGGTATAAAATCTAGGCTTTTCTATTACAATGATCTAATATGTTCCTATTACAAGTCTTCCTATTATTTAAATAGCTGAATTAGCAGCTTTAATACCCTTTAAAAGTTAATAGTGGAATTTCAGTGAGACTTAAGTCCATATGATTTTTTTAAATTAATTAATTAATTAATTAATTTAATTTTGGCTGTGTTGGGTCTTCGTTTCTGCGCAAGGGCTTTCTCCAGTTGCGGCGAGTGGGGGCCACTCTTCATTGCGGTGCGTGGGCCTCTCACTATCGCGGCCTGTCTTGTTGTGGAGCACAGTCTCCAGATGCGCAGGCTCAGTAGTTGTGGCTCATGGGCCCAGTTGCTCCGCAGCATGTGGGATCTTCCCAGACCAGGGCTCGACCCCGTGTCACCTTCATTGGCAGGCAGATTCTCAACCACTGCGCCACCAGGGAAGCCCCCATGTGTGTGTGGGGGGGGGTTTGTTCTTTATTTTTGAGGTACACAGGCCTCTCACTGTTGTGGCCTCTCCCATTGTGGAGCACAGGCTCTGGACGCGCAGGCTTAGTGGCCATGGCTCACGGGCCCAGCCGCTCCGCGGCATGTGGGATCTTCCCAGACCAGGACATGAACCCATGTCCCCTGCATCGGCAGGCGGACTCTCAACCACTGCACCACAAGGGAAGCCCCCCCATATGTGTTCTAATGGATGTTTTAATTACAGTATTTTATACTTGTTCCTATATGTGCCTAGAATTATGTGTTTATAACTCTCCATATATGTTACATTATTGTAAATCCTTATATTTAACTTTTTGTGATTGAAATAGCATTGTATTTCACTTTGTTATTTTTCAGGCTGTCTATAATGTTTTCAGTGATACAACATACAGTATTTTCACAGTCTTCTGAACTCACATAAAGAGTCCTTCCAAATACTGTGGGCAAAGTGACTTGCCAAATTGTTTAAAATAAAATTGTCGCTTCCTTTCTCTTTCCTTTATGGACTAATGTTTTCCATCTTGTGTATTTTGGCTTGAAAGAGAAAAAAAATGAAATCTATTTTAGAAATGTCTCAGCCATTTAATCTGTATCTTAATACATTCATTCACTATCTATTGCATGTAAAGCTATGTTTTCGTATCCGATTGACTTTAACGAAATTATTTTCGATTAGGGATAGTTTCTGTACTATACTGTTTTTAAATTTTGGTTATTTAGAGGTAGATTAAAACAGCATATGTAATCATACTACTAAAAATATATGGAAAATCTCTAAGCAATTTTTGCTTTGTTTCTCCCTTCCTCCCTTTCTTCTTTCTTCCCTTCCTTCCTCTCTTCCTTCCTTTCTTCATTTTCTTCTTTCTTCTTTCTTTCCTTCTTAGTTTGAAATAACAGTTAATAAAATTGACCCTATATTCTTAAGGTTTATATATCCATGTATCTGGAAATCAAATCATAAACTTTCTGATTCAATCTTCAGAAAATTTGAACACTACTATCACCATAAAGTAATAGATAGAAGAATAGTTTTAGCAAAGGCCTGTAAAATAACATATATCTTTTAAAAAGATAAGCTCAGCCTATAAATTCTGATCATGGTGCTCATTATCAAAAACATTTAATGAGTGATGATCTGATGTTGATATAATTATAGGCATCATGCATTGGAAAAGTTATGGTAAAAAAACCCAACATTTTTAAGTATTTTAACTACATATAAGTAAGCAATTTAAGTGCATTTGGTCAGTTACTCTATTATGAAATCCTACAAAATACATTTTAACAAATGTATAAAATATAAATATGTCTTTTTAATCACATGGATCAAGGGTTAGAAACCATTTCTCATGTAGGGAGAAACCAAAAGCTGTGGTGATGAGAGGATGGGATATGTTCACTAGATGTTGAAAGAAAGTACTTGACATACTTTTGCAAAATGATTTGTAGAATACGAAACAGAGAACAATTAAGAATGTGTTCAAATTACCTTAAGTAAACTTGGAATCTAGTCACTGAGATTTAGATCCTAATGTACTTGAAACCAGACATGCATCCAATTGTATTTATCATCCTCTAAAAGAAAATTTTTTTTAAAGAATAACTCAGATTTCAAATAACAAAAGTTCTATGGAGAACATTGGGCTCTGGGCTTCATTTTCTGAGAAATGATGTAACTATTACATGTCAGCGTGCCAAGGGAAAGAGGTCAGTGGAGGGGCCTGGGAGATGTTGATGAAGAGGGTGCTGACTTAAACCTTATCAGCTTCTAAAGATTGCTTGGCCTGTTCTTCTGGTTCCTTCCTCAGGAAGCTGAGATATGCATGGCTGCCTCTTGGGTGAATCATCACCAAATTCTGTAGTGGAGTGGTCTAGAAGGAGACTGTGTCAGGAACTCTGGGACACTTAATGACACTCCTGCTTGTCTATGGCTGGTAAGCACAGTTGATCCGGATCTACACTGGATCTACAGGTACGGGGTTTGATCCCTGTGTGGGCCAATTAGCTTTTTTTTACACATGACCGCATAGCTAACTCTGGCCAGTCAGGTGTCTTGCACATATGAACCACTCATGAGAGAATGGGCAAGTTACTATATATATACATGTAATTTATATATAGAGAAATTTATACATATATATAAATTTCTCTCAGTCCTAGAAGAACAACTCAACCATATTATCATCACTTTGTTAACACCAATTTCATTTATTAGTAGATCTGATCAGATTCTTTAGAGAATTAAAGTCATTTTTAAGATAGAATTATTATTTTCAATAAAATAAATATTTTAAAAAATCATGTTGCTAAACATGTTCTCAAAATAGTGGCTTGGGAGCCTAATTTCAGGGAGAATTATGATAATAACTAATACTTTCTTCCCATAAACTACTCCTTTAAATTAGATAAAATTAAAGTACTAAAAGGTTAAAATAATAACCTTCAAAATTACAAGTGACCATTAGAAATAGATTAGACACTCCTTGTAGTATTGTAATGCTGGTGACATTCCATGACAGAAATATATTCTAAAAAGTTGGTTGGGAGTTCCCTGGTGATCTAGTGGTTAGGATTCAGTGCTTTCACTGCCATGGCCCGGGTTCAATCCCTGGTCGGGGAACTGAAATCCTGCAAGCCACGAGGCATGGCAAAAAAAAAAAAGAAAGAAAAAGAAAGTGTTGGATTCTCAGGTGAGATTGTGTAGAAGATGCATGTTGTGTAAATAATGCTTGTGTTTTCCTTTGGGAAATCACTTCTTCATGCTTAATCCACACCTTTAATGTAAGATGATGTCACTTCTGAGATCTAGGAGAAGCTACAGAATTCATGCCTGGCCAGTGAAATATAAACAGTAACTTTTTTTTGAGAATTATTGGAAAAGACAGCTTTTCCACTGCCTTGGTTACTTACGTAGTAAGATGGAATTTGGGAGCTGCCAGGACCATTAGAAAGAAAGGACTTACCTTAAAATCAGGCTAGGGCTTCCCTGGTGGTGCAGTGGTTGAGAGTCTGCCTCCCGATGCAGGGGACACGGGTTTGTGTCCCGGTCTGGGAAGATCCCACATACCGCGGAGTGGCTGGGCCCATGAGCCATGGCCGCTGAGCCTGCGCATCCTGAGCTTGTGCTCCGCAATGGGAGAGGCCACAACAGTGAGAGGCCCGCGTACCCCACCCCCCCAAAAAAAAATCAGGCTAATATGGAGAAAAGCAGGGCCATGGTGGATGGTGGGGGTTTGGGGGACTTGGGGGTCAAACAAAACAAAAACAAAACAGAGAGTCCTGATGACTTTTTGAGCCCCTGGATATAACCATACCTGAAGGTAAAATTTGGAACTTTGGAGTTTTATTAAGTCAATAATTTCCACCCCCTTATTTCTGCTTGAATCTATGTGACTATATTTCTATAACTTGCAAACTTAAAATAGCTAGTTAATAGAAATAATAATCAGAACTTTTAGTTAATCTAACACATGTTTATTGAGCACCTACTTTGGGCTTTAGACTTAATCACTAAGCTCTGGTTTTTACAGAATCTGATAGGATAATATTTTCATATTACGTTTGATGTAAGTTATAGTAATATATAAAAAAGATTGTATGTTCAAACAAATGACAAAATTTGAATTCATTTAAATAGTTAGCACTTTCTATTAATTAGATTAATTTTCCTTCTGTTTTCAAAATAATATTGTGCTATTTTTGTTTTAAAGACCTAAAATGCTAACAGACGCAGTAGAGTGTTTTAAAATTGAAATGTAAAATTATACAATGAATACTGAAACAATGAAGCTGGAGGACTGGGTGCTTTTGAAAAAAAATCTTCTGTAACACTGAATCTGCCATGTCAGCCAAGCTTAAATGAAGCAGCAAACCTCAGTGCATTCAGTCACATTGAATATCACATCTGTTGCAAACATATTACGTATCATTACTGGTACTTCATATTCCATTGATTTTCACTGTGTTGCATGAATCCATAGGTTAGTTCAGAGAGACAGAGGTCATGTTATGGAAAATGACATTTTAATTTAAGAAATAAATCATGTAATGTCCTTGGTCTTGTCCAATCATACAATATCAACATTATCTGGAAATTATAATGGGTCAATAATGTTGAAGACCATCAGGATTAACTATCAAAATCAACTCAAACTTAGGGGGGAAATATAAGTAGTTCTTTTATGAGACATTAACATCTACATAGATGTTAAGAAAGAGTAAGTTTCAACTCTAGTTTCTCTCCCCTTTTTTCACTGGCTTTCTAAAACACATCAAATTTGTTATGAAAACCACACACAAAAAAACCTTTAAGGGATGAGGAACAGTGCAAACAGGTGAATGGCTAAAATATAGTCAGAATTGAGTATACTTCTGATGTTGCCTTTTATTGTTTCTTCAACCTCTCCTCCTATGAATGAGAACTCTAAATAGAGAATAAAGTACCATCCTTTTCTTCTTTTTGTCTCTTCCTTCCAACTTTTACATTATGGCATTATGTCACATTCCCTTTCAAACTTTCCCTGTCAAATCGAATAGTTAGTAATGCAGAAGGTTCTTTCATGTGGCTACTGGTAGGGGGAGAGGGGTCATAATTCAGATGTTATGTTTTCCTTTGGGTCAGTGCACAACTTTCTTTCCTATCTAACAAAAAAAATGACAACTGTAGATCACAAGGATTAAGATAAAACTCAAACACCCTAAATGGATGGGTTTCTCTTCTCCTCTTACAAAAGAGGAAATACCAGTTCCCCTCCCCTTCCTCTGAAATTGCAAGACCTGCTCCTTTCCTCCTGGGATTTGGAGAGACTATGGAGGAGAGAACAGATAGCTCATCCACGTGGTCATCGTGTTTTATTAACATGCTTCTTGTTCTCATTGATAACCCTTAAAGGAAGATTTAAATCCATTTCCTCAAGTTTCAAATCAGGTGATTTTTGTCTAGAATAAATTCCAAAATCTTAAGTGACAAAAAAGAAAATTCTCATATACAAACAAAAAACAAAAACAAGTACAAAAGCTTATGAACAGAATGAACTTTTGTCCAATTATCAAGGGTGTGTGTGCGTGTGTGTTTGTTAGTCTTGATATCTTCCTATCTCTTGATTGATGGATGATATTTGCCTACTACAGCAAACTATAGTGATATTACAAAACTATCTCCTCACAAATCTTATATATTGCTAACTACTTGGTTCATTTTGTTTAGATGGAGTAATAATTAGTGTAAACACAAATTCCAGTCACCACGTTTGTTTTATCTTCCACATGAACTTTGTTTCACGAGAGTATGAATATGACTGTAAAATGACAGCTCACTATTTCCTGTTAAATAAAGCCTTCTCATTTCTTCAAACAATCATTATCACCACAACAATAAAAACTAAACTGCATTAAAAGCAACTCAATGAACAAAAGACATTGACTGAAAATCAATTTGGAGTTAGCCAAGTCTGTAGTTTACTCCTAGATTCCCCATTTACTGAATGTATGAGGCTCTTCATTTCTAAAAAGAAATTGTGCATAGTCAATAAGGTAGAGTTATGAAAACCTATGACATACTATATACATACAGAAAATGTTAGTTCTTTTCAATTTAATTTGAAAAGGTTTTTGAAAGTCTCCTATGTGCCAGATACAAAACCTTGCAGAGAGTGTTGGATGGGTCAGAAGTTGAATGTAGTCCACTTAGAGCAGCTGGCCTAATCAGAAGTCTGCCCTAAGAGGGCATAACCAACTCTTAGGAAACAATAGCAACTGTGCCTACTCCTTCTCTGAGGAAACTTTCTGTTATAAATGAAGACTTTCCTCAAGATTCTGTTCTTTATCATCTTCTCTCTCACACTTTGCCCCTTCTATGGTAATCTCATTTATTCCGATCTCAACACTATAAAGTTAATTTCCAAATCAAAATTGGAATTTTTTCCACCTCTCTAAACCAATTCTATGAGTATCGTTTGAAATATAGAAATATAAACTCATCTTCTTCTCTGCCCAGAGAAGTTCCTCCTTCTGACATCTATGCTTTTGTTAATGACTGTACCATTCACGCCATTCTCCCAGTGAGACAGTTAGAAGAAGTGAGAGAAGTGTGGTTCAGTCTTTAAGAGCAATCTTTGTCTTCACCCAGAGAATACCTCTCCAGGAAACAACTCTCACCAGACAACTGCTGCTCCCTTGATCTTGGACTCCCCAGCCTCCAGACTGTGAGAAATAAATGTTTGTTGTCAAAAAAAAAAAAAAAAAAAAAAGCAAGCTTTGTGGGGTAAGGCTGCCCAGGTCCAACCCACCTCTGTCATTGGAATAATAAAAGCATCTTAACACCTTACCCTCACTTTGTTGTTGTACGTATTATATTTTATTAAATTTTCAATAATACTGTATTGTGTATTTGAAAGAGAGTATTGCTAAGAGAATAACTCAAAATTTCTCATCAAAAGAAAAAATTCGGGGCTTCCTTGGTGGCGCAGTGGTTGAGAGTCTGCCTGCTGATGCAGGGCATGCGGGTTTGTGCCCCGGTCCGGGAAGATCCCACATGCCACGGAGCGGCTGGGCCCATGAGCCATGGCTGCTGAGCCTGTGCGTCCAGAGCCTGTGCTCCGCAACGGGAGAGGCCCGTGTACCGCAAAAAAAAAAAAAGAAAAAAAAAAAAGAAAAAGAAAAAATTCATAAGTATGTATGGTGACAGATGTTAACTAGACTTATTATGATGATTATTTCACAATACATACATATATTGAGTCACAGTATTGTACACGGGAAAGTAATATGAGTTTATATATCAATTATATCTCAATAAAATAATAAATTTTGTAATAGATGTACAGTTATTAGGATAGGGCATAACATAGAGTTAGCACTGTAGAAAATAGTTTATATTTCAGCAAACACATTTATTTGCTGTTTTATAAGTACACTAAGTATTTGTACCAGGATGGAATTAGACCCCTGTTCCCTGTGTCCATGCCTATCTCTAATCTTCATTCTAAAACATCTAACGATCTGTCCAACTAAATATAAGCTTTTTCACTTTTTACTCCCATAATATTTAATACTTCCTTTCTGAAATGTATTTTCTGCTTTATATTAATACTATTTGCATGCTAATAGTATCTCTCATTTGATTAGTAAGGTCAACAAACTGTTTCTTGTCCACTTTTGAATTCTCAAAACAAAAGGTTATTCATTGGTAAGTAATGGATTGTAAAACTACTTTGAACTGAATTATAAATATACTTCACAAAATATTAGAACTGTTAGCACTGTACAAAGTACTAGTCACATTTCTAGGTTCTGTTGAAGCTGTGTGTCTTTCTCGTTTCCAAGTTTCTTTTTCTCTATAGGTTTAACTGAGGAAAAGAACACCCTGAAATAATCATTGGTTGCTAAGTTGTGTTAGCAATGTGTAGTTTGGATGTCCACAATTTCCTTTACTTTAGTTGCATAATTTATGTGGAAAAAATACTATTGGGGATTTTACTATGCTATTGTGTGTGATTATCTGAGAATGTGTAATAAATCGACACAGTGAGCTATTGAAGTAGGGTTCTGGGTCATTCATGTGGAGGAGTTGATGAGTTACTTAACCCATCAGTTTTACAGCCCTCCCCCCACTCCCAGACCCTAGAATAAGAATGCTTAATGACAACTGGTGACTTGGATTCATTGATTAAGGAATTTGAGTGTGTATTTAGGGAGGAGATTCTAAGATGACTGATGTGCTTTGCTTTTGTATAACCTTTATAATATTAAGTTTTTTTTTAAAGTAATACAAGATTGTTAGGGCAGGGGAACTTAGGAATACTGCAATGTATGCTCTGCAGTCGAGGTGACATTAGGAAAAATGGGATAGTGACCAACAGGGGGAAGACAGAAGACATAAACCACAATCTGGCTGAGATACAACTTTTCTGGGGTTGGAACATAGGAAATGAGTACTAACAAAGCTTTCACTAACACCTTCTCTTAGGATTGTATATCATCAGAGACAGTAGTAGGCAAATTGGAAAAAAAGCTATTTATTTTTCAGTCTCTTCACCTTCCTTCTTAGTTTCCAAAATAGCTTCTTATCTTATGTTGGAGTCATGTGGCGTTTTTTTTTTTTTTTTTTTTTCCTTCCTGTGGCCACTATCAAGTCATCCATTCATGGTTTCACTAATTCCTTTTTCCAATATATTTTATTAAGCACCACATCATTCATATATAAGAGTAGGTATTATGGGTAGAATGATTAATGAGATGAGGTCCCCGCCTTCATAGACTCAGATATAGGATTAATTTTAATTAATTAACTAAAGACAAGATTAATTTTAATACTCTGAGATAGTCTCCCTCCTATTTCCAAAGTAATTATACTTTTTATTCATCCAGAAATGTGAAAACTAATGACTCTTGCTTTATGGTTGAGCCTCATGGTTCTGTAGATGCTGTGCTGGCCTTTAGCTCTAGACTTCGCAAATGTCATTAGAGATTCTTAGATTTTTGGAGAATATTTCATATCATCTCATTTTCCATTAACAGGTTTTAAATCCAATACCTTTTGAAAACCAATAATATAGTTTGCAGCATTCAGAAATCTTCTAAAAATCTCAATTTAGTAATGAGAGTGCTTTGTTTTTCTTTGATTTGGGTAATAAGTGTCTCAGGATCTACCCATGGGAATGAGGTCTTGTTGCCGGCGTTGGCAGGTTTTGAAGTAGCATATTCAGCCTCAGCTTTGTGGAGGTGCTCCTCCTTTGACAAGAGGCAGCTGTTTGGGTACAGGGACTGTTTATTCCTGAAGTGGCTCTTAATAGCATGCTGGTTATTTTGCTAAAAGTTCTCAAAGGTTATAATAACTTAGCTTTCATGTGGAAAGAAATATGCCATAGTAGATTTCCTAAAAGCACCATGGAAGCTACCTTGATGTTGTAATTGGCACTTGGTAGCCACAGATCTGGTCATACAAATCTGTTGTACGCATGATTCAATCAGTATCTTTGCTTAAGCAATAGCATCCCCTAATCCAGAAGATGAAATAGAAAGGATACTTCAACCAAATGGAAGAAGCAGAAAAATCCAAAATATAATAGCTGAGCTACTTAAAGGGAAGCTGAGAAAAACACCTAGTCTTATTTTCCACACTTTTTAAACAACCAGTTAAAAAAAAACAAACATAATTTACCCAAAGTAGTAGGCATGTAAGGTAGAAGAACTGCACAGTGTAATATAAAGAACATAAAATGTTTCTGGATTGGAGCATCATTACCAGCATCTTCATGACACTAAATGTTTATATAGCCCTTACTATCTGCCATACCCTGAATATACAAAACACTTTATACATATTAATTCATTTAATTCTTTCTCTAACCCTATGAAATTGATATTATCAGTTACATCATTTTTTGAATGAAGGGTCAACAGAGACACAGAGAAGTAGCTGTTTTAAGGTCATTGAGCTGGTCCAAGTCTTTAATTACTCTTCTGTTTCAAACCATCTTCTCTAAAAGTTACTTGATTCCAAAATTGAAAACAAAAAAAGCTAAGTGAAGGACTCCTCTAATTTAACAGACAGAATGTGGTATGCAGGAAGTCCTTTCTGTATACGTTCAACTGATTTTGGAAGTGTTGAAAGACCAGATTGCTGTTATTTGGGGAGTATTAAACAAAGTCTACAATTGTCACCCTTTTGGTTAGATGAAGTTTGCAGATTGGCTACCAAAAGTTTTAAATCCTCCCTAAATTACTTTAAAATAGTTAGAGAAACACTTATATTAAATATTAGGACACTGAAGCATCTGTGTATTCAGCACATAGTGATTCAGTTTATTTTCTGTATATACATGAATGAATTTATCAAATGGGTATGAATTAGTTAACCTAGAAGTGTTTTAAGAAAATACACTGGTGACTAATAGAAAATATATCTGCAGTCTTTGAGGGTGTGATGACAGACTGGAAGCACTTCTGCAGACTTAGCAGCACCTATCTATTGTATTCTGATGACAGAGGGGGTTATGAACAGGGGTTTTGGCTTAGGGTACACTTCAGAATGTAAGGAGGGAAAATAAATTGGAAAGAGAACAGATGCAAATACTTTCAGAGAACACTAATAAAGGGAAAATAACTTAAAATATGACAAAGCAGGGATGGGAGAATTCCAGACAGTGTTACCAACAGGTTAACATTCTCTCCAAGTCTTCCTACATGTTGTATGTTGTAATTTTGAGTTTGACACAGTGAGAGCTATGATCGAGCCATGGTCTGTGATGCTAAAGTGACAAGTCTTTGATTATTTTCCTTCTCTTGTTACTTTTAAAAAATATTCTTGCAAATATCTAAAAATCATACATAGCATTTACTTTATTTCATTTGTAAATACTTATTTCTCCCTAAGATTTTAAGCATCTGATCTCCTGTTCCATATGTCATTCTGAGACTCCCTATACCAGAGCCAATTTTTGGTTCTACTTTATTTCCTCTGATGGGAATACTTTTATGTATTTTTATATTGGAAACTGTAGTTCATTTCCACTCCCATTAACTATTTTTAGATAATTAATTAAGGGTCTGTTCCTAGTTGGGACTTTCAATTAATCTTTGAAGTTGGTGGTTTGAGTTATTTCTTTTTCTTGTAAAAGTTGGATTTCCCTTTAAAAAGACAAAACCGAGTAACAATCAGAACTGGGGAAAATTGTTTTGGGGTGTCATTGAGAGCTGTACTCTGATTTGTCCATACAATTCAGGACAGTATTTAAATATTGCATTTGTAAGCTTGGTTTATATTTTTTGAGGAATTGTTCTTTACAATGAATATAAGGTTAATTCACTTCATTTTACTGTCATATGTACATATTTTATATTCAAATTGTTTTGTCATTTTGAATCTTTGTGCTTTCCAACAAAATGCATGGCGTGGAGTACTGTCGCTGTTGCAGCTGTATGTCACATCAACCCATATCGACATATCACTGCAATGAAGGCAAACCTTTACAGACAAGCCAGTTTAATGATGCCATGAATGTTTTATAGACTCTTAAATGTTTTCTGTTCTGATTTCATATGAAAATTATATAATGAAAGAACTCATTTTTGAATACTCTTCTAACAATTTTTTATCTTTATGTATATAAATATTACTTTCCTTTTCTTCCCTTTCAATGTTTAGAAAGGAACTTCTCCAGATGAAAAACTTTCGTTGTCATAGAAAAAAAATGTTTAAAATACAAGATTATTATGTAGTTTGATTTCTATGATAAGTATATAGTAACTGGTGATTCAATGTTATAAAAAACAAGATTTTGGAGATTGTTTTAAAGGTATAATTTCCATACAAATTTGATGCTGTTTTTAATTTCAGGAGTTATGTATCATGAGTTGGATCATGTCTGATAGAGAACCACAGAAAGTTGACAGGTTTGGACAATTATGATAAAAGGTGGAAGAACTTGATCAAGAAGAGAGAGTAGCCATAGCAATAGTATCAAGATGAGTGAATTCAAGCCAAGCTGTTTTCTCAAATCTTATATATAATTCATTTATTAATTTATTTCTTTAACAACCATTATCATACACCTGCTAGGTTTTAGGCACTGTGCTAGGAGATAAAGTGCTAACTAGAACACATTATCTGCCCTCAGGGAACTTATAACCTGCACTACTATAATTTCTGATCCATGAGATTTCCAGACTTCCTAAGTATCTATAAATTCACTGTGCTAGTAGAAACACAATGTGCCAGTGCATATTCTGGAAGACTCCATAAGTCTAAAATCAGAGCCATCCCCAAGACCAGCAAGCTGAGAGTAACTTCCACAGGACCTATGCATTAGGGACTTCAGATATTATCTTAGAACAACAGTGGTAATTTGAGGAAGCAGCTGATAGAGGAGAAGGGAGTAACTACATCGTCTGACATTAAAAAAAAAATAATAACAACAACAAGCTCTAAAGTTTTTAGACAGACTAGTTTATAACTATCCCTTTCCCTTCTTTTACCCACGTGCACCAGAAAGAGTATACCATATGTAGCTAAGCACATGGGCTCTGGCACCAGATGGCCAGTTTGCCAGATGAGAGGTTTCCAATCTTGCTCTACCACTTTCTGGCTGTGTGGCTTTAGGCTGTGCCTCAGTTTTTTCATTTTCCTCATCTATAAATGGGAATGATAACACCTTCCTCATAGGGTCATGAGAATGAAATGCATTAATACTTATCACACTGCTCAGTGCAGTGTCTGGCACAGGAGTCAGCAGCCCCTGGAAGTTTTAGCCTTTGTTACTGATGTCACACTATTTAATGGGGTAAGTTTAGGCTCATGCTTTATGATTACACATAAACCTCAAACAGGGTTAGTTGCCCTCTGAAAAACTGAATTAAAAAAACATGATTGTCCTGGGCAAGACATTTGGGTCCAGTAATAGCAGGCACTCCCCTCTCCGATGTCAGGGACGGTGGAATATGAGTGCAGGAGCTGCTTCTCTCCACTCTATTCAAGGCTCTTAGGCTAAAAGCAAGAGAAAAGCAAGAAGGTACAGGGATTCTTTTTTACGGTGACTTAACTTTGTTGTTGTTATAGTTGTTTAGACCAATGTTTTGTCTGTAGTAGCAAACATATAGTGTAGTTTATTTAGAACAGTGGTTCTTAACTGTATGTACAATCCCCTAGAGGTTCTTTGGGAAATGGAAATGAGTTGGGGCATTTGTTGTCATGACCAGTGGAGAGACATTGCTGTCATTTAATGGGCAATTGCTAGGGATGCTGGGTGCCCTGAGTGTGTAGAAAGTCTTATACAATGACTGATTCTATGGCTCTGCATGACCTGTTTATCAATAACCGAGCCTAGTAAAATCAAGTATTTTTGTGAATACTTTTAGTATATGCAGATTTTTTCCAGTAAGGCAACTACTGTGCAAATTTAGGAAAGATTGTACTTTGTTTTTGTTAAGAACTTTACCAAGAGTGACTCATCATTTCTCACAATCACACTGTGATTTCTTTGATTTTTGAGGCAACAATACAGCGAATTTGCATTTTTGTCTGTACATTCACAGTGATGATATTTATAGGAGTCAGCATCTATTCAATTCATTATGGTTACTAGCATAGTCATGTCTAAAATGTAAATATTAATGTAGAGTATTTTGCTATAAATCAATTTCTTTATTTTCTCCTTCATAGAACAGTTAATGATTAATTTTTAAAATTGTTCATTGATACATGATATTACCTGTGAATTTTATATTGGGAGAATAAAAGTGACCTTATAAAAATATTTGTTGCATAAAGGAGTATTGAGTCTGATGGGATTGAGAACCAATGGCCTGGAGTCTTGTACCCAAAATGATAGTTCCGGATACTAAAAGTTTCTAGGAATAGTTCTGCTTGCAAATTTTTTTTTCCTGCAAGATAATATGTTCCAGACTTTTCTTATCACTAATTCTCATCTCATTTGTTTGTGTGTGTGTTTGTGTTTCCAATGATGGAGAATCAGTGAGGCAATTACTTAAAGATTTCAGCAATTTAATTTATTGCATACACTGTTTATTTTGTTTTTGTTGTCTTTTAGCAAAAAAATAAACTAATAAAAATGCCAAGTACTAGAGTAATTTGTTGACTGATAACTCCTTAATTTTTTTGATAATTTAAGAATACCATTAAATGCTCAGGTTTGTTGACTAGTCCCAGTAGACAATGATGATACTGGGAGAGTCAGAAACCTGCTTATTAACCAGAAATATAATCACTCAGGTCATTCAGTATCCAGGTATAAGTTTGCTTTACAAAAACAATACTCCTTCAGAAAATCACTATCCTTTAACTCTCTGATTATATTGTTATGTTTTTACAAACTGCCCTGCAAAAATTCTAAATTTAAATCTTTGCAGTGATATGGAAAACTCTACACATGCATTTATATTTTAAATTCCTATGTTAGTTTTATAAATGAAAACAAAGGAAATAATACCAGCCATAGAATGTTATGAAGCAATCATTATAGAACTATGGAAAATTGATTATATATAGAACATCAAAACATTTTAGATTTGACTTTGTAAGGAAAATTTTATTAAAAAACACTATTGGCAAAAGGAGGAATATGAAAACAATAATATGACAACTAGTGAAATAGAAAATGGAATACAAAAGTCATATTAAAACGTGAACTACTAAAATACAATATTACTTGTTTATATTACTATATGAGTATCTTAATGGAGAGAAAAATCTTGAAATGGCAAGGAGATGAACTGGATGCCTCAGATTCATTTCCTGTGATTATTAATGAATAATTCTATTTCATTTCAGACCATATCTTCCCAAATACTCACGTGTGATCTCCAGTAAGGTATTTTCTCCAATAAGGTATTTCCCAGCGACGCTGCACTGTGTGTGTGTGTGTGTGTATGTGTGTGTGTTGTGGTGGAGGGTTGTGGTGTGTGTTATGGAGTATGGGGGGAGGGGTGGCAGTCTTTTGGAATTACAATGCAAAATAATGTAGAACTCCAGGTAGTACATGGTATAGTATATATGGACAGCAGACATCAGCTTATTTCAAGAACTTGGGATAGAATTTGAAACAATTCTACCTTAAACTTTTTGTAAGTGATACTTTTATAGATTCAGGTAGAGATTTAAAAAAACCAGGTTATATTTGTTTCATGAACTCCTAGCATGCCTTGGAAACCAATTTGCATTTTGAGGGAATCATGAAGACAGTGGGGAAGGATAGACCCATGGTTGTCAAGAAAGGAATCCTATTTAAAGTGGATATTCTGTCTCTTGGATTTCTTGGGTCTAGTTGTAGTTCTCCATTTTTCACAGGCTGAGGAAATGGAAAAAAACCAAATGGGTTTTTGATGTCCTGTCCTCTCTTCCCTTCTTGGATATTAGGGCCTTACTTCAAGTTATTCTAAGCTTTTCTATATTTTCATTTGCTTTCTCCCTTCTCCATGGATTCTTATAGTATTTTATTGAGATATAATTTATGTAGAATAAAAAGCACAAAGCTTAAGTACTGCATAGTGATTTTGAATATATATAACCTGGTGAACACCCCAAGATCCAGATACTAAACATACCCATCACCAAGTTTCCTCATTTTCTTTTCCAGTCAGACTTCACCTCTGTCTTCACCTTCCCCACTCACCCTGCAGCAACCATCCTTCTGATTCACTACTGATTAGTTTTGTCTGTTCCTAAAAATTATGTCATGGAGTAAACATTTTTTTGTGTCTGGTTTGTTTTGCTTAATAGATGCTTTGGACACTCATCCATGTTTGTTGTGTATCAATAATAACTGTGTATCAAGAGAAGAATGGTTTTAACAACCTCCACTCCAACCCTGAATTCCCAAAATCCTATAGCTAGTAAATGAACAAACTAGATTTCAAGTTGATGCCTTCTGATTCCAAATTCAGTATGGATTTTTTGTACCTTAATTGCCTCCACAGTGAGTGTCCATTGGAACTGGAAGTCATGTGAAAATGTGGGGTAAAGAATAATTCTAGAATTAGATTTTCAGTCACTGAATCTCATTTTGTTTATTTTTACCATAAGGTGCATCAAGTCTCAAAAAAACAGGCTTCAAAATCAGAGACTTGGGGCTGGCAAACCATAAAATCTAAGAAAATTCAAATTGATTGAACGAGTCTTGAAGTTAAGAGAGAGCGCCCATATTTTCTGACCTCTTCAATCTTGGCCCCCACAGTATTTTACTTGTTTTAATCAACAGTTGTTTTATTTAGTGTTTCTCTATCCTTATTCAAACCTCTGTCAAGATTTCAGCCTTAGATTCCACATAAAAGTGATATCGTATGATCTCTGTGTTTCTCTTACTTCACTTAGTATGATAATCTCCAGGTCCATCCATGCTGTTGCAAATGGCATTATTTCATTCCTTTTTCTGCTTGAGTATTCCATTGTATATACGTACCACATCTTCTTTATCCATTCATCTGTTGATGGACATTTAGGTTGCTAAATGTTACAAATGAACTTATTTACAAAACAGAAATAGACCCACAGACATAGAAAACAAATTTACAATTACCAAAGGGGAAAGGGGGCAAGGGGAATAAACTAGGCATTGGGGATTAACAGATACACACTTCTATATATAAAATAGGTCAACAACAAGGACCTACTGTATAGCACAGGGAACTATATTCAATATCTTGTAATAACCTATAATGGAAAAGAATCTGAAAAAGAATATATATATATATATATATATATATATATATATATATATATATATATGTATATATATATGTATAAAACTGAATTACTGCTGTACACCTGAAACATTGTAAATCAACTATACTTCAGTGAATACTTATAGAAGAAAAAGATGTCATTGTTATTGTCAAATACAATAAAGCTGAATTGAAAAAAATAAAGAATTCAGCCTTAAAAAAAGAAGAAAATCCTGCAATATGTGACAACATGAATGAATCTTGAGGACATTATGTTAAGTGAAATAAGCCATTTATAAAAGGACAAATACTTTTAAGTACATACAAGTCCACTTATATGAGATGTCTGCAGTAGCCAAACTCATAGAAGCAAAGCATTGAGAAATGGCTTCCAGAGGCTGGGATAAGTGCAAGACATGCAGCTACTAATCAACAGGAATAACATTTCAGTTATGCAGGGTGAATAAATTTTAGAGATTTGCTTTTCAACGTTCTGCCTGTAGTTAAAAATACTGTATTGTACACTTAAAAGTCTGTTAAGAGGGTAGATCTCATGTTAAGTGTTGTTTTCACAATAAGGAATAAAACTCCATGAACTACTTACATTTCACTAGAAACTCATTAAAAATGTAAATTCAAGCATACTCTTTTAGTGAAAGATGACACCTCAGAGGAAAATATCAACCGAAAATCCTGTCAATAAATAACAATTTCTGTAATGTATAGTGAATAAAGTATCTTCAATCAATGAATCAAAAAAAAAAGAATATATAATAATGAGAAAAAAAAGTTTCAGTCTTAGAATACTTCATAGTCAAGTAGCTCCTGACTATACATAACTAAAGTGAAATGTCTCAAGCGATAATTCAGATATTATATTCTGTGTCCTAGTAAATATTTTTGTTTTGTAATAGCATAAGATAAGGAAAAATCATATAGGCTTACTTTACTGACTTTGAAAATATTAAAAATGCTTTACGGATTAAAAACATAATTTACTAGGTTATGTTGTTGTAGTTTCTCTGTTGTATTGATTGTTGTAATTATGGATCCTCTGAAAAAAGAGTCACAGAAAGTTATTTTTCATCCCCCCATGTAATTTCTCATCTCGTCCAATCCTCTTCCTTCTTCTCCCTTCTCTTCCTCTTACCAACTTCATCATCCCTACTTCTACCCTCACAAACTCAGCTAGCCAAGTATCTGAATTTAATCCCCATGATAGAACTTATGATAAATTTTTAAATGGCTGCAGAAATACCTAAAGAAAAAGGACACAGGATTTTTCCAAAGCAGGCCTCTCCTCCTGATCCTCTGCTGCTCAAATTTAAGGTCAGCCACCCAGCGGGAGTTAGAGGAACTCAAATGCTCCTAACTGTGTTTGAGCAATCTACGGTGACCAAACAGCCCTTGTATTTGCTCACATTTTCTCCTGCACTGGGACCCACCTGCACTCTCCTTAGGTCAGAAGGAAAGCTCTGATTGACTACAGTGGGAGTTTTGCCAGTGAAAGGACAATAGTATTGGGCTCCTGACATGAAACTAATTTTTTACAGGATAGCCAAGAATCAAATTACATCTTCAGCCACATACTGTAGACTAGAGAGAGAATAAAAACAAGGTGGGTATAAAAACAACCAAAAAAAAATAAAAACCAACCAAAAAACCCCAAGTTGGGTACCTATTTGAGATGTGTGATTTTCTATGTGATTATTCAATTGCTGTAAAGAATCAATCCTCCTTTATATTACCCAAAAGTAAATGTCTTAAGAAAATGAAAAGTTAAGGGAGAATCAAGTAATACTTTAAAAATTTTATATTTAAAAAATCATTAAGTTTTTGGAGACAATTTTATCTATAGAGTAAAGGTGTGTGTGTGTGTGTGTGTGTGTGTGTGTGTCCAGGACATGGTTAGAAACTTTTATCTTTCACATCTGTACTATGGATGTATGAACATCTCCATTCTTCATCCCTATTGGGAAAGTGTCCCCCACTCCCTCTGCTCTTGGCCATTATTTGGTAGAGTTGGTTCCACCATAAAGCCTCTTGTTCATAGCCCATGGCACGTCACACTACCTTATTGTTCTTACGAAGTGTAAAGAAGAATAATGAGAAGGAAGGAGACTGTTGGGCCCCCAAATTAGAATAATGCCTGACATTTTGTTGGTTCCAATAAATGTATCATAACAATTAATGGCTGTTCAGATATTTACCTGTTCAGGAATTAATATGAAAAGAGTATAGAGGTAACTTTTACTTCTTTCAAGAATCAGTATTTCAGACTACCTGAGGTTCTTCAAATTTTTGTCATTACATGTACACACACATAATCTTATAAAACTACAGCATTCAAATTGAATAGTATACATGCTTGTGACTTTTAAAAAGAAGTTTCTTTTTTGTATTTTTTAAATTTCATCTGTTCTTCTCTCCTCTGTCCTTTTCTGTATCACTTCTGAATCTCTACCTATCTATCTATCTATCTATCTATCATCTATCTATCATCTATTAGTCATTTATCAGCAGTCATATAGAGGTTATTTTGTCATTACTTTACAAAAATGTGGTCTCCTTACACAAACGTTTCAGGATCTTATTCTCTCAGTGCTGTGTGAAACCTCCCATTTCAAACCACACCATGTAAGGGGGAGCAGGTGGCTATAAAGCCACAGTGGCTTTACAGAGGAAAGCGCTCATCTACTTTTTTTGTGTGTGCAGTATGTGGGCCTCTCACTGTTGTGGCCTCTCCCATTGCGGAGCACAGGCTCAGGATGTGCAGGCTCAGTGGCCATGGCTCACGGGCCCAGCCACTCCGCGGCATGTGGGATCTTCCCGGACCGGGGCATGAACCCGTGTCCCATGCATCAGCAGGCGGACTCTCAACCACTGCGCCACCAGGGAAGCCCTCATCTACTCTTTTTTACTGATGTCCTTGGCAGGAGATGCCAGTTCATTTGAGATGATTCTAATTAGTAAATTTGACTCCAAGTTATCTACCACTCACTGTGCTCTTTTTGGGGTCTGAGCTCACTGTTTCATTTGTACATCCAGAAATCAGTTAATCTTGTTTTGACTATACTTTCCCCAAAATGCCTGGGTCTCGGTGTTTGGGCTTCTCCTCATCTCATGGCAGAGCCTCTATCCTTTCTTCCTGGGCTTCTACACTATGCTGGACGTTGGCAGGCCTCTTTTGTAACCACCACTTTGGAAGAAGAGGTTTAATTAACATAACGCAGCCTGGCAGTAGTGAATAACATATGGAAAGATGAAAAGTCCCACTAAGCCCAGCTTGTTCCATGTCTTCAGACTCACTCACGATCGGTGTAGGGGCAGGAAGGAGTCCTTCTGTCTGAAGTTGCGGGGGACCCTGTCTCACGCCTGCATTCAGTGCTGTGAGATCCACACTTCTGGCAATCTGGCCTCTCCCGGGTTTCTTCGCCCCTTTCCAGTAATGGGTTTCCTTCTCTTTGGTGCACTCTCAGCAGAATGATCCAATCCCTCAATTACCCTGAAGTTGGAAAGAGACATCACGACTCTTCTTTCCTCTTTCACTGTGTCTTTCTCAAGTGGAAAAACTGCAATAACAACAAAGACCTCGAGCTCTTGTTGGAAGACACCGGGAAAGCTCCTGCGGTTCTCAGTTACTAAACTTTTTTACTCCCTCCTACGGATAGGTCCAACAAAGTTTCTACAGTTATCACAGTTTACAACAACATATATTATGCCAATTTACTTTCCGCTAACCACGTGGTTGGATCTTGTACAGATAAGATGAAGGCAGCAATTATAGGGGCCAAACCCACCTACACTCCTACACAATTTTAGACATCAGAAAAGGAAGACAATGCAAATTTAGAATCAGACTGTAGAGAAGCTGTAACAGAATGTCATGAAAGATCAGAATTGATGGAAAGAATTAGGGCCCATTGCCTTTATAGGAAAGGTTGCATTTAAATAGAAGTTAAAATCAGAAGACAGTATTAAAATAATGCTGAAAACATCCAAGTGTTGGTGGGAACATGAACTGAATCTCTCAACATGATAAAAGAACCTTTCATTGCTAATCATAGCCCAGTGACCTTAGCACTGCTGCTCTAAGAACATGGGTGGCCCACGGTGAAAATGACAGCACCCCAGATTTTTTCCCTTTCTTTCTTTGATTTAAAGATTTTGGTTTACAAAATCTTTCTTTGTCCTCTTTAAAGCAAACTAGTCCCTTTTAACTACAGGTCAGAAATGTGTGTTCACAGCCTGATCTATTTTGCACACTTGAAGGTTAATTCTCATTTGAGCTATACAGAACTTTGGTGCTTTACAAAGGCTTACACTGCATCTGGAGATTAATACACAGTTCTGTTTTTTTTGAAATGGAACAGCTCCATACACACCCATCCAGATGCATTTATTCATAGTAAATTACCTGGGAGAGATCTCTAGATAATGTAATAAACAACCTGGAGATCCCGTAATATCCCTTTTCCTTCCAAATATACTTTTCCAAATATATATGTTAGATTGAAAAATCTATAGATTTTTACTAATGCTTTTCATTTATTCATTTTCAGTCTTCTCTCCTGTTTAAATTCTGGTGACATCTATGATGACAGATCGTAACTAGAATTATCATGGTGATCATTTTCTAATGTGTAGAAATATGGAATCACTATATTGTACACTAGGAACTGACTTAGTATTGGAGGTCAATTATACTTCAAAAACCAGCCAACCAAATAAACAAATTCATAGAAAAAGAGATCAGATTTGTGGTTACCAGAGGTGAGCAGGTAGGGGGAGTGGAAATTAGATGAAGGTGGTCAAAAGACACAAATTAAAAAAATCAAATTCTGAAATTAAGTAAACAAGATTGGATATAGCAAAGTGTATTTGATTTTATGTATGTTTTTCTCTGATTTTATTTTATTTTTTAAACATCTTTATTGAAGTATAATTGCTTTACATTGTTGTATTAGTTTCTGCTGGATAGCAAAGTGAATCAGCTATACGTATACATATATCCCCATATCCCCTCCCTCTTGTGTCTCCCTCCTACCCTCCTTATCCCACCCCTCTAGGTGGACACAAAGCACCGAGCTGATCTCCCTATGCTATGCAGTTGCTTTCTACTAGCTATTTTACATTTGGTAGTGTTTATATGTCAATGCCACTCTCTCACTTCATCCTAGCTTCCCCTTCTCCTTCCCCGTGTGATTTTATTAAATAATTTAAGTTTTTAAAGATTATGTTTTGAAAGGGAGAAAATGCCGAGGGTGGTTAGATGATTTAAGAAGGGACAGAATTAAAACATCTCTTGTAATAGATTGAAAAATATGATCACAAATTCCTCCCATCCAGGTCCACCCCTTTGAATATGCGCTGGCCTTAGACTTGTGTTAACCCATAGAATCTGGCAGGTGTGAAGTTGTGTGACTGAAGATCCAGGGCTTCAGGAAATTCTGTAGCTTCCACTCTTACCCTTTTTTAGGGCTGGCATCTGGGAATGCAGCCTGTGCAGTCTCACAGAGCCCCAGACTTAGAAGGACCTACGTTGGTTAAATACTCTGTTGTTAACATCACAAATTATGGAGCTGGCCTAACCCTTTTTAATACCCTGAGATGACCAGGATCTAAAGAAATCAATGGAGCCTCCTTAGAAATGACAAACTACCTGGGGAAAAAGATCCAACTGTCTCAGCCATCCTGGCTGAGCTTAGCCAGTGGTTGACCCAGAGTTGAATGCAACTACATGAGTGAGTCCAGGTGAGGCCAACAGAAAAATTGCTCAGGCTACCCATGGGATTGTGAGAAATAAAAAAAATTGAGCTTGGACTTCCCTGGTGACGCAGTGGTTGAGAGTCTGCCTGCCGATGCAGGGGACACGGGTTCGTGCCCCAGTCAGGGAAGATCCCACATGCCACAGAGCGGCTGGGCCCGTGAGCCATGGCTGTTGAGCCTGCACGTCCAGAGCCTGTGCTCTGCAATGGGAGAGGCCACAACAGTGAGAGACCCGTGTACCACAAAAAAAATAATAATAATAAAAATAAAAATAAATAAAAAATTAAGCTTGTGTTAAGCCAATATGTTTTGCTGTGACTTGTCGCATAGAAATATATAACTGAAAGAGACTCAAATACAGTAGAAATATCTCTAGAAGAATAGATTTGAATTAAAATATGAAGACTATTGTTCACAGCATTAAACCCTTAGATTTTGTTTTGCTAATGACTACTAACTCATTGATTATGAAAGTGATTTAAGTTTAGGTTTTTTTTTTGCGGTACGCAGGCCTCTCACTGTTGTGGCCTCTCTCGTTGCGGAGCACAGACCCCAGACGTGCAGGCTCAGCGGCCATGGCTCACGGGCCCAGCTGCTCCGCGGCATGTGTGATCTTCCCGGACTGGGGCACAAACCCGTGTCCCCTGTATCGGCAGGTGGACTCTCAACCACTGCACCACCAGGGAAGCCCCAATTTAGTTTTTAAATAGAGAAGATTGCTTAAAAATATGTAAAGACTTTAGTCTGAGGATTTATGGCTGACTTAATACAATTCAGACGCATTATTATATTCAAATTTGTAGATGACACCTTATTTCCTAATGTTCCTTATTTAGAATTTTTAACATAAAGTTTATAGAAATAGGAATTCAAGATAAAACTAGGAAAATCTTTATAAAAATATTTAATACCTAGATGAGTGAAAGGAAATGGATTGCTCTAAAATTGTGATAATTTGAAAAGACAAATTGTAGCATGTTGGCACAATTAAGTATTACTAAAGCTGTGTAAAATCTAAATGTTTATAAAGGCTTTTTGTCAAAAAGTGAATAGATCATTGTTATTTTTAAAATGTTTTCTAAAAAATTTTTTGATAATTACTTAATGTAAACTCTTTACTCTGTTCTGTGGGCCCTGAAGTGTTATAAATCATATTACCATGATAGAAATAAGAACTGTTCTTACTATTTTAAATACTGTTAAATTAAGTCAGTCTTTCACCTGTTAAAAAATAATTACGACTTCCGGGTAAGATGGCAGAAGAGTAAGACGCGGAGATCACCTTCCTCCCCACAGATACACCAGAAATACAGCTACACGTGGAACAACTCCTACAGAACACCTACTGAACGCTGGCAGAAGACCCCAGACCTCCCAAAAGGCAAGAAACTCCCCACATACCTGGGTAGGGCAAAGCAGAGAGATTCCCGCACAGAAGAGCGGTGCCGAGCGGCACTCACCAGCCCGAGAGGCTTGTCTGCTCCCCCGCCGGGGCGGGCGGCGCTGGAGCTGAGGCTCGGGCTTCGGTCAGAGCGCAGGGAGAGGACTGGGGCTGGCGGCGGGAACTCAGCCTGAAGGGGGCTGGTGTGCCGCGGCTAGCCGGGAGGGAGTCCGGGAGAACTCTGGAGCTGCCGAAGAGGCAGGGGACTTTTTCTTCCCTCTTGGTTTCCTGGTGCGCGAGGAGAGGGGATTAAGAGCGCCGCGTAAAGGAGCTCCAGAGACGGGCGCGAGTCGCGACTGAAAGCGCGGAGCCCAGAGACGGGCGTGGGACGCTGGGGCTGCTGCTGCCGCCGCCAAGAAGCCTGCGTGCGAGCGCAGGTCACTGTCCACACCGCCCTTCCGGGAGCCTGTGCAGCCTGCCACTGCCGGGGTCCCGGGATCCAGGGGCGGCTTCCCTGGGAGAACGCACGGCGCGCCTCGGGCTGGTGCAACGTCACGCCGACCTCTGCCACTGCAGGCTCGCCCCGCAGTCCGTGCCCCTCCCTCCCGCCCGGCCTGAGTGAGCCAGAGTCCCCGAAGAGGCTGCTCCTTTAACCCTGTCCTGTCTGAGCGAAGAACAGACGCCCTCCGGCGACCTACACGCAGAGGCGGGGCCAAGTCCAAAGCTGAGACCCAGGAGCTGTGAGAACAAAGAGAAAGGGAAACCTCTCCCAGCAGCCTCAGAAGCAGCGGATTAAAGCTCCACAATCAACTTGATGTACCCTGCATCTGTGGAATACATGAATAGACAACAAATCATCCCAAATTGAGGAGCCAGGAGTCAGTGCTGTGCCTTTGAGGTGGGAGAGCGAACTTCAGGACACTGGTCCACAAGAGACCTCCCAGCTCCACATAATATCAAACGGCGAAAATCTTCCAGAGATCTCCATCTCAACACCAGCACCCAGCTTCACCCAACGACCAGCAAGCTACAGTGCTGGACACCCTATGCCAAACAACTAGCAAGACAGGAACACAACGCCACCCATTAGCAGAGAGGCTGCCTCAAATCATAAAAAGTCCGCAAACACCCCAAAACACACCACCAGACGTGGACCTGCCCACCAGAAAGACAAGATCCAGCCTCATCCATCAGAACACAGGCAGTAGTCCCCTCCACCAAGAAGCCTACACAACCCACTAAACCAACCTTAGCCACTGGGGACAGACACCAAAAACAACGGGAACTACGAACCTGCAGCCTGCAAAAAGGAGACCCCAAACACAGTAACATAAGCAAAATGAGAAGACAGAAAAACACACAGCAGGAGAAGGAGCAAGATAAAAACCCACCAGACCTAACAAATGAAGAGGTAATAGGCAGTCTATCTGAAAAAGAATTCAGAATAATGATGGTAAAGATGATCCAAAATCTTGGAAATAGAATAGACAAAATGCAAGAAACAGTTAACAAGGACCTAGAAGAACTAAAGACGAATCAAGCATCGATTAAAAGCACAATAAATGAAATAAAAATTACTCTAGATGGGATCAATAGCAGAATAACTGAGGCAGAAGAACGGATAAGTGAGGTGGAAGATAAAATAGTGGAAATAACTGCTGCACAGCAAAATAAAGAAAAAAGAATGAAAAGAACAGAGGACAGTCTCAGAGACCTCTGGGACAACATTAAACGCACCAACATTCGAATTATAGGGGTTCCAGAAGAAGAAGAGAAAAAGAAAGGGACTGAGAAAATATTTGAAGAGATTATAGTTGAAAACTTCCCTAATATGGGAAAGGAAATAGTTAATCAAGTCCAGGAGGCACAGAGAGTCCCATACAGAATAAATCCAAGGAGAAATACACCAAGACACATATTAATCAAACTGTCAAAAATTAAACACAAGGAAATCATATTAAAAGCAGCAAGGCAAAAACAACAAATAACACACAAGGGAATCCCCATCAGGATAACAGCTGATCTCTCAGCAGAAACTCTACAAGCCAGAAGGGAGTGGCAGGACATACTTAAAGTGATGAAGGAGAAAAACCTGCAACCAAGATTACTCTACCCAGCAAGGATCTCATTTAGATTTGATGGAGAAATTAAAACGTTTATAGACAAGCAAAAGCTGAGAGAGTTCAGCACCACCAAACCAGCTTTACAACAAATGCTAAAGGAACTTCTCTAGGCAAGAAACACAACAGAAGGAAAAGAACTACAATAACGAACCCAAAACAATTAAGAAAATGGGAATAGGAACATACATATCAATAATTACCTTAAATGTAAATGGACTAAATGCTCCCACCAAAAGACACAGACTGGCTGAATGGATACAAAAACAAGATCCATATATATGCTGTCTACAAGAGACCCACTTCAGACCTAGAGACACATACAGACTGAAAGTAAGGGGATGGAAAAAGATATTCCATGCAAATGGAAACCAAAAGAAAGCTGGAGTAGCAATTCTCATATCAGACAAAATAGACTTTAAAATAAAGACAACTAGAAGAGACAAAGAAGGACACTACATAATGATCAAGGGATCAATCCAAGAAGAAGATATAACAATTGTAAATATTTATGCACCAAACATAGGAGCACCTCAATACATAAGGGAAATATTAACAGCCATAAAAGGAGAAATCGACAGTAACACAATCATAGTAGGGGACTTTAACACCCCACTTTCACCAATGGACAGGTCATCCAAAATGAAAATAAATAAGGAAACACAAGCTTTAAATGATACATTAAACAAGATGGACTTAATTGATATTTATAGGACATTCCATCCAAAAACATCAGAATACACATTTTTCTCAAGTGCTCATGGAACATTCTCCAGGATAGATCATATCTTGGGTCACAAATCAAGCCTTGGTAAATTTAAGAACATTGAAATTGTATCAAGTATCTTTTCCGACCACAATGCTATGAGACTAGATATCAATTACAGGAAAAGAGCTGTAAAACATACAAACACATGGAGGCTAAACAATACACTACTTAATAACGAAGTGATCACTGAAGAAATCAAAGAGGAAATTAAAAAATACCTAGAAACAAATGACAATGGAGACACGACGACCCAAAACCTATGGGATGCAGCAAAAGCAGTTCTAAGAGGGAAGTTTATGGCAATACAATCCCACCTTAAGAAACAGGAAATATCTCGAATAAACAACCTAACCTTGCACCTAAAGCAATTAGAGAAAGAAGAACAAAAACATCCCAAATTTAGCAGAAGGAAAGAAATCATAAAAATCAGATCAGAAATAAATGAAAAAGAAATGAAGGAAACGATAGCAAAGATCAGTAAAACTAAAAGCTGGTTCTTTGAGAAGATAAACAAAATTGATAAACCATTAGCCAGACTCATCAAGAAAAAAAGGGAGAAGACTCAAATCAATAGAATTAGAAATGAAAAAGGAGAAGTAACAACTGACACTGCAGAAATACAAAAGATCATGAGAGATTACTATAAGCAACTCTATGCCAATAAAATGGACAACCTGGAAGAAATGGACAAATTCTTAGAAATGCACAACCTGCCAAGACTGAATCAGGAAGAAATAGAAAATATGAACAGACCAATCACAAGCACTGAAATTGAGACTGTGATTAAAAATCTTCCAACAAACAAAAGCCCAGGACCAGATGGCTTCACAGGGGAATTCTATCAAGCATTTAGAGAAGAGCTAACACCTATCCTTCTCAAACTCTTCCAAAATATAGCAGAGGGAGGAACACTCCCAAACTCATTCTACGAGGCCACCATCACCTTGATACCAAAACAAGACAAGGATGTCACAAAGAAAGAAAACTACAGGCCAATATCACTGATGAACATAGATGCAAAAATCCTCAACAAAATACTAGCAAACAGAATCCAACAGCACATTAAAAGGATCATACACCATGATCAAGTGGGGTTTATTCCAGGAATGCAAGGATTCTTCAATATATGCAAATCAATCAATGTGATACACCATATTAACAAACTGAAGGAGAAAAACCATGTGATCATCTCAATAGATGCAGAGAAAGCTTTTGACAAAATTCAACACCCATTTATGATAAAAACCCTGCAGAAAGTAGGCATAGAGGGAACTTTCCTCAACATAATAAAGGCCATATATGACAAAACCACAGCCAGCATCGTCCTCAATGGTGAAAAACTGAAACCATTTCCACTAAGATCAGGAACAAGACAAGGTTGCCCACTCTCACCACTCTTATTCAACCTAGTTTTGGAAGTTTTAGCCACAGCAATCAGAGAAGAAAAGGAAATAAAAGGAATCCAAATTGGAAAAGAAGAAGTAAAGCTGTCACTGTTTGCAGATGACATGATACTATACATAGAGAATCCTAAAGATGCTACCAGAAAACTACTAGAGCTAATCAATGAATTTGGTAAAGTAGCAGGATACAAAATTAATGCACAGAAATCTCTGGCATTCCTATATACTAATGATGAAAAATCTGAAAGTGAAATCAAGGAAACACTCCCATTTACCATTGCAACAAAAAGAATAAAATATCTAGGAATAAACCTACCTAAGGAGACAAAAGACCTGTATGCAGAGAATTATAAGACACTGATGAAAGAAATTAAAGATGATACAAATAGATGGAGAGATGTACCATGTTCTTGGATTGGAAGAATCAACATTGTGAAAATGACTCTACTACCCAAAGCAATCTACAGATTCAATGCAATACCTATCAAACTACCAATGGCATTTTTCACAGAACTAGAACAAAAAATTTCACAATTTGTATGGAAACACAAAAGACCCCGAATAACCAAAGCAATCTTGAGAACGAAAAACGGAGCTGGAGGAATCAGGCTCCCTGACTTCAGACTATACTACAAAGCTACAGTAATCAAGACAGTATGGTACTGGCACAAAAACAGAAAGATAGATCAATGGAACAGGATAGAAAGCCCAGAGATAAACCCACGGACATATGGTCACCTTATCTTTGATAAAGGAGGCAGGAATGTACATTGGAGAAAGGACAGTCTCTTCAATAAGTGGTGCTGGGAAAACTGGACAGGGACATGTAAAAGTATGAGATTAGATCACTCCCTAACACCATACACAAAAATTAGCTCAAAATGGATTAAAGACCTAAATGTAAGGCCAGACACTATCAAACTCCTAGAGGAAAACATAGGCAGAACACTCTATGACATAAATCACAGCAAGATCCTTTTTGACCCACCTCCTAGAGAAATGGAACTAAAGACAAAAATAAACACATGGGACCTAATGAAACTTCAAAGCTTTTGCACAGCAAAGGAAACCATAAACAAGACCAAAAGACAACCCTCAGAATGGGAGAAAATATTTGCAAATGAAGCAACTGACAAAGGATTAATCTCCAAAATTTATAAGCAGCTCATGCAGCTCAATAGCAAAAAAACAAACAACCCAATCCAAAAATGGGCAGAAGACCTAAATAGACATTTCTCCACAGAAGATATACAGACTGCTAACAAACACATGAAACGATGCTCAACATCTTTACTCATTAGAGAAATGCAAATCAAAACTACAATGAGATATCATCTCACACCAGTCAGAATGGCCATCATCAAAAAATCTACAAACAATAAATGCTGGAGAGGGTGTGGAAAAAAGGGAACACTCTTGCACTGCTGGTGGGAATGTGAATTGGTACAGCCACTATGGAGAACGGTATGGAGGTTCCTTAAAAAACTACAAATAGAACTACCATATGACCCAGCAATCCCACTACTGGGCATATACCCTGAGAAAACCATAATTCAAAAAGAGTCATGTACCAAAATGTTCATAGCAGCTCTATTTACAATAGCCAGGACATGGAAGCAACCTAAGTGTCCATCAACAGATGACTGGATAAAGAGGATGTGGCACATATATACAATGGAATATTACTCAGCCATAAAAAGAAATGAAATTGAGCTATTTGTAATGAGGTGGATGGACCTAGAGTCTGTCATACAGAGTGAAGTAAGTCAGAAAGAGAAAGACAAATACTGTATGCTGACACATATATATGGAATTTAAGAAAAAAATGTCATCAAGAACATAGGGGTAAGACAGGAATAAAGACACAGACCTACTAGAGCATGGACTTGATGATATGGGGAGGGGGAAGGGTAAGCTGTGACAAAGTGAAAGAGCGGCATGGACATATATACACTACCAAATGTAAGGTAGATAACTAGTGGGAAGCAGCCGCATAGCACAGGGAGATCAGCTCGGTTCTTTGTGACCGCCTGGAGGGGTGGGATAGGGAGGGTGGGAGGGAGACGCAAAAGGGAGGGGATATGGGAACATATGTATATGTATAACTGATTTAATTTGTAAAATAAAATTTAAAAAAAAAAGTAAATATAAAAAAAAAAATAATTACGAGTCTCATTTTTTTCTAATAGTATTATTTGAGACATAAGAAGCAATCTATTTGATTCTTTAATATGTATCTGTCTAGACACTTAGATTTCCTCATGTTTGAAAATCAAACTCCTCTTAATAGTGAATGAAGTGGAGCATAGAGATTTTCAACATAAGTATTTCAGTACTGAAATAAGGTCAACATTTTGCAGCACCGGCATCAGCAGGAGCAGAGGTCACAAAATTTCATTTGAGTATATTGCCTTTAATGTTTCTGAGCTTATCTAAATAATGGCTTCCTTAGTACCCATGCATTGCTTTGTAAAAATAATGTTTTGTGTCTACTTAGGGGAAGCAAGCCCCATGTAGAATCACTAAGAGATATTCTGAATAATAAAAGAAATGTTTGATTTAATTTTATTTACGTTTCTTCATTACTATCCTTTAAGAGGCGTTTGCTGTACCCTTAAAACTCTCAGTAGTGCCTTCTCACTACAGAATGTTAACCAATCACACATAAAATACTTTTCTGTATTCTAATTCACACTTAGAGCCGTGATACCCAGGTCAAGACTAAAAAGTGAATTGCTAAGGAGTCTGTTTTGACTCTTCTAAAATGTGAGCAAGTAATGCAAATTGCTTTTTAGGATTGATAGTATATTGAATACGTCTATACAAAATGGTTAAATATGTATTATTTTAAAAAATTCTTAATGTTCCTGGCAGTTAAGCCAATCTATGTTTATGTGAACTTTGCTAGTGTTGCAGAGTTGTGAAGTATGGAATATGTCAACATGAATGGTATTACATTTGGTGTTTCTTAGCTGAATACATGAGACAAATCCTGAAGCATGAATAAAATATATGCTGGTTTAAGGACTTATCATTGCTTTTAGTAACTCAGAACAGTAAGATATAAAATTTAAAACCGAATTCTTATATGCAGCCAATATACAAAATGGTGTCTGGTGGCATAACATGATAACATAATGTCCATATAGAGGAAATGCTTTAATAAAAACATTAGTGGCATGGCCATATAAAGTAATGCAACATAATAGTGAAAATGATTGAACTGGAATAATGAGTTTTAAAATGGTGAAAACTAAAAATATATAATACTGAGTATTAAAAGCCATTGCAGATGATAAAGAATGTTACTATCATATTTTTTTAATGAAAAGCAATGCTATATTTTGTTTGCAGGAAAAATACCTACATAGTAGAATTATGAAAATGCTTGAGGATAATAAAAAAAAATTAAATTGCTGTTATCTCTGGCATATAGGAAAGAAAGAGAATTTGATGGTAAGTTGCACAGAGAAGCTTCAAATATAGTTAGAAAGTTTATTTCTTATCCTGGCTAGGTATACAGTTCTTAATTTTAAGATTCCCAATACTTTTATGTTTACCAGAAATATTTCAGAAAAGGAAGACAATGCAAATTTAGAATCAGAAAGTTTTACAGGTAACATATCAAATATCTACTACCATAAAATACTAAATAACAACCCTAAATTGCAATGTGTTCAAACAGTAAGCATTTACTAAGGGGACAAGTGCAGGAGGTCATTTTCATTAACTCCTGTCTAATTTTCAGATCTTGCCTGGGCTGATTCAGCTGTCTGGGGATGAGCTTGGTATGGTCTCAGTTTGGAAGATTAAGGGGGCCTGATTCAGCTATTCTCCATGTGGCTCTGATCCTACTGGGCATGTCATCAGGGTGATGGCAGTCGTTCAAGAGAAAGAAAATAGAAACCTGTAAATCTTCTTGAGTTCTGAGTTCACAGTTCTATTAGTCAAATAGGTCACATGGATGAGCCAAGAGTTAGAAATAAAGAACACTACAAATATATGTCAAAGAGTATGAATCTAGAGAGGTGGTGAATTTGAGCAATTTTGCAAGACCCTTGTCTGCTCGTAAGGGCACAATTTTTCATTTTCTCCTTAATGAGAAATATACTCATTTCTCATCCAATCAAACATAAGCTCCAACTCCAGGATCCTGTGATATACATGAATTTGAATGTAGCTACTTCTAAAGTCCTATGGACCAAAGAAGACAAGTTTTCTGTCCCACTCAAACCCAACACACAGTGTGCAAAACTGCAGCAGGATAATAACAATCAGTGCTACTGTTTGTTAAGACAAAAAACCCAAGGCTCTTTAGAAGTCATTCATCTAGAAATTCTGAAATTGCACTTGGCAATTATAACCAGGTCCTCTATTCTGGTGATGGAGAATGTTCTTAGGTCCAACTCTGATACTAAAGAAGGGTTTCTCATTTTGTTATTCTCTACAGCTTTTAGCTCATATCTCTGGGATATCTTTCCCTTTCCAGAGTGCCTTTTGCCCCATCCAAAAACAGCACTGGAAATTTTGTTCTGTAAAGATCATTCAAAGCTTGTTTCCCAATCATATAAATTTGGGGTCCTAATGGTCTATTTACATTTTGAAAAGTCTCAGTCCATTTTTGATCAGCTTGTTTGTTTTTTTTGCCAGTGCATCTCTTTTAAAAACGTTGTGTGTTTTAAATATTTGATTTAGCAGTCTTCAAGTTTCAAAGCCACACTCGCTATTCTTTTTGAGAAATTTTCTCTCTCTAGACTTGGTGATGGTGCTTAGATTGTTCAGGCTGCTATAGAGCCATGACATTCAGTTCCCAGAAGTCCTTTTGTCCAGGTGAAGGGTACTATTAACTGCTTAATTCTTTCTGAGATCATAATAAAGTGACCCATAGCCACACCTTTGATTTATCCATATACTTTATGTCATGTCTTAGCAGTGTGAGAAGCTGGAGATGAGAAAGAGTTTTAACTTCTAATTTAGCAGGTACTGGACCCTCTGTTGTCCTTCTATTTGCACCTAGCCATTATTCTGAGCTCATCTCTTGAGTGTATTACATTTTCATATATAGTGAATAAGAAACAACTGCCGTTTTCAACTTTTTGCCTGGAAATCTCTGTGCTCAAGGTAAAATATTTGTTAGTTATATTTATCTTATAAGTTAAAGCAAGTTATAGTTTTACCAAATGTTTTGCAACTACATAACATGGTCATTATATTTTAGCTTCCTTTGGCAGCTCCCTTGCCATTTTTCCAACCTCCTTTTAATACCTCTTCACTGTACTTCCAGCCTTCTGCTGCAACCTTGTCCTCAAATCGTGCCACATAGTTTAGATTTTTGTTACAACATCCTACTATTAGTATCAATTTATGTATCAGTTACTTCTTGTTGCAATAACGCCCAATGAGCAACCATTCCAAAAGTAAGTGACTTAAAACAATTAACACTATTCAGCCGATGAGTGTGTGCTGGTGATTTAGGCTTCGCTTTGCTTGGGTTTCTTCAGATTTTAGAGTCACTTACATGTCTGAGAGGGTACTGACTATTGGCTAATCTAGGCTGGCTCTCGGTGGAGTGACTTGGGCAACTCAGCTACTATCCCCTTATCACTTCTTCTACAGCAAGCTGGTCTGAGAGCATTGTTAATGGTAATTACAGAAGTACAAGCACGCAAAAACTCACGAAACCCAGATTAACAACTGACACACTGTCATTTCTAAGTGTATTGGTCAAGACCCAGCATCAGAGTAGGGGGAATTATAAAGTAATTATAAATTAACTATGAAGTTACTTGACAAGGGCAGGGATTTGGGAAAGGTAAAATTTGAGCTGGTTTTACTATCTATTCTACAACAAATAACAGTATTTTCATCAAAACTAATTTATAGGTTTACCTTTGCAAGGCCTAATACATTGCTTATGTGAATTGCTTTTGTAATGGGGAAAACTTTCCCAAATTTAATTTTAAACAAAACCATTACATTACCTCTACCTAACATTTTATCTTCCCAAAGAAATATCTGTACTTTAGAAAAGAATCATAACTGCATACACTTGTAACATTTAAATAGTTAGGATTTTAAACATACATTTGCAGACTAGTTACCTCACTAATCAAAGAAATTCCTCATGAAAACTAATTATATGAATCTTCAACACAACAAACGTATTTACCTGAGAAAAAACTGCCAGTTTCCAAACAACCTTCACATAGAAGATATCCAAAAGCCCATATCAAAATATGTTTTTTATAAAAATGATTCTGTGTAGTTGAAATATTCAGTACATTTGAAAATGGCTGCAAATTATTTGCTACTCCTGTCATTAAGAGATACAGCATAATTTTCCTCACGTTAAATCTGGGTTGTGTTGACTTGCTGGACCAATTGAATGAAGTTGAAGTGACAATCTGGGATTTCCAAGAGCAAGTCATTAGATCCTTCAGTGTCCACCCAGATCTTATATAACACTCTCTTTGGAGCTCTGTGACACTATATAAGAAGTCCTTTTATCCTAAGACTGTTAAGCTAAATAGGTCACTTGTAAGCACTCTAGTGGACAGTCCCAGAAGAGACCAGGCTTCCAGATATCCCTGGGGAAGAATCCAGACACATAAGTCACCATATTTGGCCATTTTTACCAGCCTCTGCCAGCTGAATACCACCAAATAACCTCAGGCAATGTAACAGAAGAGTTCCCTAAGTCCTGATCTAATTTCTGACCCAGAAAGCCCTGAGATATAATAAAATGATTATTGTTTTAATATGCTAAATTGGAGTTATTTATTTTGCAGTAGTAGCTAACCAGAACAGAAATTGGCAGCAGGAAGTGGGAACTTGCCTTTACCCAAACTTTAAACATGTGGAACTGGCTTTGAGCACAGGTGACAGGTACAAACTGGACAAAAATTTGAGGAAATTTTTTGTAAGTTGTAAGGGCCTTGAAAAGACTATAGGTGAGGGATCAAAAGACCAGATGTAAAATATTTAGAGGTTACAGAAAAAGACCCTTTTTATATAGTGGCAAAATTTTGGCAGCTCAGTTATCTGCAGTAATAGGGAAAATTAAAAGTTACCAAATGAACTCATAGATCTCACTGGGGAGATTTCCAGGAAGAATATGTAAAGTGCCAACTGACTTCTTATAGGTCCTTAAGATAAAATATGAAAAGAGAGGTAAACTAAAGATAAAACATTTCAGTCTTCCAGCATAACTTAGAGAAAACATAAAGGAGACAAGACATACTAAACCTGAAATTAAAACTCTCTCATCCTCCATCTCTCCTAGTAAAATATTCTCAAGGTAAAACATAGTCTCAAGGAAAAGACCAACTCTAAGGCAGTAAAATGTGGGTTTTGGGTAAAGCAAAAACCAAGAGCATGGATGAAAGCCTTTTAAGTCCTCAGAAGATTTAAGGTCATGACTTGTAGACCCTCTTTTCTAGATAAAAGGATTTCTAATAAACTTAAACATGTTATTTCACAACAGTTTTCTAGGTGGCCAGCGATGGAGAGGGGCTTGTCTCAAGGCAATTTGTGAGTGTGTTTTCTATTTGAGTGAATTCCTACAAGGCTTACAGAAAACTCACAAAGTTTTTAAGAGAATTGTACCACCAGCTTAGCCTAAAAGTGATAAAGAGAGTACACACAAAAAAAGTGGCTTTAGGACTCCACACTTCTACAAACAGGAAGCAGAATGAAAAGGTTATATAGTGTCAAATACTGGTAGTTTTTTATGAAAAAGGAAAGGTGAATTCAAGGGCATAACAAAAAACTCCAGAGAGCAGAGCCAAGGAGTCACTTCTGAGGGTCAGAGGAGGCCCCTAATGGATGCATTGTCAACATGTGCCCAGCTTAAATACCAACATATGTATTTAAGAATTTCTATGGACCATAATGACTGCTATGTGGGTCCTGTTTTCCCCCAACCCTCATGAAAAGGAGTATCTATTGTAGTTACCCTAAGACCATCTCATCAATGTTTGTTGGATGTGTGTGTGGGAGGGTCAGATAACTTGTCTCATAGTTCTCAAGTCTTCAAACCGAATGAGATTCTACCAGGGGATGTACTAGAGGAACCACCACCAGGAGCCTCATCTACACTTGAAGCTCCAGTGGGTGACAAGATCCTAAATGTGAGCCTGAGCCTGATAGTATAATTGGATAAGACTTTGGCAGGTCTTTGGTGGGCATGAGTATGTTTTGGTTTTTGGAGAACTGTAAATAATTTGTGGTTGGCTACAACTGTGGCAGATTAGACATGGCTATAAGTTGTTTGGCATTTCTCTCATGAATGTGCGGTATATGTCTCTTCATTGAATCTGGGCAGTTTCTGGGCAATAAATTATGGTGGGTGTGACATTGTACCAGTCTTCAGTTCTGAGTCTTTAACGACTAGAATCTTCTTCTCCTTGTATCTTGGAACATTCATTCTGGGTGATATCAGAGGTCCAGCTATCCTGCTGTGAGAAAACCCAACTAAGCCATTGAAGAGGTTACATGGGGGAATATGGGTGACCATATCCCAGTTTTTTTCAAAGCTTCCCAGCCCAGGCATCAGATGGAGTAAAAATGTCTTTAGGTAATTCTAGTCGCAGGTCCTGCCTGAAGGTAACAGCATGAGAGATATTAAATGAGAACATACATGGGTTCAGTAAATCCACAGAATCATAAGAACTAATAATAAATATATTTTAAGCCATTATGTTTTGGGATAGTTTTGTGCAGAAATATATGTAGTTGTATTTTCTAAGCTGGAGCTGATTTAGATGTCAAAAATCTGGAATTTGAATTTGAGCCAAGGGTTGTAATGAGATGATGCTTTGGGAAGCTTTAAAAAGGCATTGAGTATATTTTTCAAATGGGAGAAATGTAACTAATTGATGACCACACATCAGATTGTGATAGACTAAAGATGGTTGCAATTTTTTGCTACTCCTCCCACTGAGAGGGGGTGAATAACTCCCTAATATAATGTGGCAGAAGTGATAATCTGTGATTTCCAGGGCTATGTTGTAAAGACTATTTTCCACTCATTTCTCATAGAACAGTTTCTTTGGGGCCAAGTGCCATATGGGAAATTTGACTACTCTGAGAATATGTAGATGGGGCCATGTGTAATTTCTTTGGTGGAAAGTCTCAGCTAAACTCAACCTTCCCATCGTCCCTGCAAAGGCTCCAGACATGTGAGTGAAACTATCTTAGAAATTCAAGATCACTCCATCTGTCAACTGAATAACATCAGGTAACCTCATTCAACACTTCATGGAGTAGAAGAGTCAGGCAAATTGAGTCTTGACCAAACTGCTGAACCATCAAAAATATAATAAAATTGGTTATTTTTGTAAGCTTCTAAATTTGGGACTGATTTTTAGGTAAGTAATAAATGACTGGTACAGAATACAAATTATGCAAAAGCGTGGGTCAATTTGAACCAGCATATATGTTTAAAGATGAAATAAGAAAAGAAAACCAACTCCAGGAAGCTATAAAATTCTTCAACAGATCCTTGTGGATATCTCTATGTTTTGGAAAGAATAAAGGAACACAGAATCATATCCTAGAGAGTAAAGTTTATTCCATTTTGAAAAAGAAAAAACGATACTGCATTATATTTCACATTCATTTTGGCCTGAAGCTCACAATTCTACAAGTTTTCTTCAACATAACTCAGCTAAACTTAATTCCTTAGGTATATACTTTCCACAGGATCCCTGGATTATAAAAATTAGAACATTTAGGACTCTAATTCACATTCCATTATATTAAGTCTTCATATGCAGTATAGCCAAGAGCAAGAATGCCCTATTAAAAGTATTTCAGAATTAAACTGTTCATACCGCTCCGAAATTAAAATCACCCTTTAAATCATTTGAACTCTCTGGACTTTTCACTTTCTAACTCCTGTATTTTACAGGTTACAAAATCCCATTCAGATTACAAAATTTACCTGCTTTCAGGATGGTATCACTTGCAAATTCCTTAGGAGGAGTAACTCGCTCCCATCTCTGTGCTCCCCTGGAAAGACCAACATTTCAAATCTCTTCCATTATAGCACTTATTATTGATACATGGTATCACAGTTATTGGTTTTTGTGTCCTTCCTAAAATATATGTTTTTGGAGTACATGTATCTATGCTTGCAATAAAAGGGGAGATCATTATATAAATTAATCTGTGAACATATTTTTCTCTTCCCAATATTAAATATTTTTGTTAAAATTAGGAGAGCATCTTATTCATATATATATATAGCCCAGAATGCTAGGGTTTGGGCACATAGAAAGCTAGAAAAATAACTTAAAGCAAGAATTTCTTCATAGGTATTTTGAAGAAAGAGAGAAAAATGAGAAAAATAATAAGCAAAGATTTTGAGTTTCCTGAGTTACCTGAGATGGAGGGAAGGGGAATAAGAGGGTATAGATGAGACAGCAGGATGTTCCTGTATAAACTGGTTGCTGGCTACCTGAGAGCACTTCAGGGATCATAATAAGTTTTGTTTGTAAGTAAGTCCTATAGGCTTTTATCTTCTATCTTAAATAACTTAGCAAAGTTACAGTAGACAAATGTATGTTTTCCGAATTACTATTTTAAGTAGACTGACTTGTTTTAAGACTACAATTACCAAAGCCCCCCTTTTTAAAGGAAAATTCATTCTATTGTTAAACAAACTAAAGGGAAAACAACTTCAATATTCTATCCTGAACAGAAGCAACGAGGGGCTGTCCTTCTGTTATTCAAAATGTGGATATATCAACTAGATAACTACTCTGTGATATTACTGTTGAAACTCCTAATGTTGATTTGGGACGATGTTTTCCTCTAATAGAATGTGCAAAAATAAATACATAACAAATTTGAGACATTAAATATTCAAAGAGGAATCAAGACAATTCCTAATATAATTTCAGTAGTCGAGACTGGATTATGAGGAACAACTTCTGCAATATATATGAAGTTAAAATCAGGTCTCTGCCATCAGGTAGCTACTGTGCAGCTGAAATACTGCTGAGTTTAGTTAAATAGTTTGTGTTAATTATTATTTCTTTTTAATACCTTCTGAACTTCAGTCCTAGATAAGAGCAATGTGACATTGTACAATTCCACATTTTTTTGTTGTTGTTTGAAAACTGAAAGCGTGTGGATTCAGGCACTATATCTTCAAAGTCCGCAGCACATGACATTACATGCTAAAAAGGCTAACAGTGACTGCGAATTCAAAGTTAGTTCCGCTCTGCATTCTATATTATCTCTGCCTTTGAATGGAAAGCCAGTATAACCCCTTAACTACAGTGTCCTGGGGAAACTAACTGAATAATCAGTGTACATCTAGTATGTGACCCATCAAGATCGTGCTCACAGATATTTAAGTGAACTCCGGAGAAATGGTTGGCCCTTTGAAGAAATCTGGTTGCAAAATCAAAAAGAGCCAATTGGGAAACCCTCTGAGAAACTGAAATTTCAAAAACCACTCTCTGGACGTTGTTGGCTGCCATTTGGTGTTCTTAAATTAAGCTCTGATCAGAGACAAATTTGTCCTCATCTTTATCTTCATCCATGTAAAAACGTTTTCATGAAATCAGCATAGAAACGTTTTTATTGACTGAATATATTTCATTGTCATAGTAATATGTTCAGTTTCTGTTATGAAAATAAGGATGAATTCCATAGAGAACACATTTGGAATTTGGTAGTTTAACATGCTAGTTTCTTCTGGTGATGGAAGCATTTGAGGTTATTTTGCTTAACAATAGATTTTGACATTTAGAAGTTGTAGTTATTACTCAGCAGATTAGGTTTCTTCTATAGAAGTTAACTAACTCTATAATCTTTTATTCTTTTGTTGTTGTTGTTCCTAATTTTTTTTTTTTTTTTGCGGTACACGGGCCTCTCACTGTTGTGGCCTCTTCCGTTGCGGAGCACAGGCTCTGGACGCGCAGGCTCAGCAGCCATGGCTCACAGGCCCAGCCGCTCTGCGGCATGTGGGATCTTCCCGGACCAAGGCACGAACCCGTGTCCCCTGCATCGGCAGGAGGACTCTCAACCACTGCGTCACCAAGGAACCCCCCTAATTTTATTTTATTTATTTATTTATTTCCTTTGGCAATGTCATGTGGCATGTGGGATCTTAATTTCCCAACCAGGGATAAAACCTGTGCCCCCTGCATTGGCACTTGGAGTATTAACCACTGGACAGCCAGGGAAATCCCAATCATCTTTTATTTATTCTTTTAGATTTGTTTTAGATGAACTCTAATTTTGAATTTTTATAAATTAAACATCATACTAATAGTACCTAAGGTAACAAAGTATCTTGATTTTTGTCTGCATGTGTATATATTTGCAATAAAAATATTCTTGGGAAAGAGGAGGCTATTAATATGTATTGTAGAAAGAAAATTTGTTCTTACTTGGTTTTCGGGGTACTTGGAAGGAAAGATAACTTGAAAAAGGGCCAAGATATCTTAAAGAATTAAGTATTGGTTTAAAATAACTGATTATTTTACAAATTTACTGAAATAAAATTGAACTAGGGACATTTCTCCTTTAATTTGTAGGAGTCCAGACTCCAAGCTATAACAGTTGAATTTAATTATAAGATATTTTCTCTCCAATTATTTGTCATGTTTAGTATATTGAAATATGCCATCTTGAGAATTCACCTTGATTTAAGCAAAGCCAGTATAAACTTCTGGACATTTTTTAGTAAGATATTCATAATTTCCCTTAATAAAAAGCATTAGTACATGATTTAATTAGACAAATTCAATTTGCATATAACTTCCAGGATACATCTATTGCATAAAGGGAAGGTAAACTTTATTTTTGTAATGAATCTATTCCCAATCCTTGATAATAGCTTGATATTATCTGTGTTTTTATTCAGATTCCAATTATAGAGGATCTAAGTATTTCAGAAATATAATTTGCTTTGATTTTGTTACTGCTTTGCTCTTTAATTGGGCAGTTAGGTACTTGATTCTATTTATTTATTTTTTATGACCTATTACCATCTGGCAAACCTGACTAGTCTATGAAGTCCAGTAATATAAAACATAAGTTATTTCATTTCACAAGAGATAAGGTAACATTCTGGTAATTTATAATCATGGCCCAGACAATAGGAGAACAGGAGGAGTTTTCTCTGAAATCCAAAGACTAGAATGTGAACAGGAAGTACAAATGCTTTAATTTAATCTTGAAATTATACATCCTGGTTGTTCTTAAGATACCCATATGGGTGCACAGTAATTCTCAAATATTTATTAAATAATTGAATAACCCGCAGATTTCAAACTTATCCCGATTAAAGTCTTGGTGCTTTATATTTTAATAGCCTCAAATAAGGGCTGTTGTTTGTTGCAAATTTGGGTTAGAAGGAGATGCCAAGATGGAATTAAAAGTGAAAGAGATTTGGGGGATGGGAGAGGATAGTTGTGAAGGATATAAGTGAGATGAAACAGGAGTAGGCAGAAAGAGTCTTCAGATGTGGGCCTGATACCTGTGAAGGAGTGAGGGAAGAAAGCAAGATTGGGTATGAGGAGCCCCAAACTACAATGAGCTCTGAGAAAATCTTGACCAACCTATTGGGGAGGGCCAAGCAAGGACTTGAACTCTTTCATTAGAGTTTAGCTGCATTTGGCCGGAATACCTCAGCTCTAGTTCCACACTGTGGTCATTCAATTTATGGGGGCAGCTAAGAGAGAAGGTACTTCAAGCTGGACATGGTGGTAGATCCCAAAGATGTGGCAGGTGGAGGCTGTTGACTGACTATATTCCTCATAACTGCTTTCCCCTTGAAGGGAGACTGAGTGACACACCTCCATGACTGCCACCATTTGTGTCCTCCAAAATATTTAATTACTCAGTAGAGGGTTCCTGGTCCCTTGAATTTCCTCAATTTATGTCCATTTTGTTCTCCAATGTCTTGAAGATTGTATGTATCTATTATACTCTCTATTCATTCCCTTTTCTCCCAGAGGGCAAACTCAACATTCAATCACACACTCTTACATTTATTTATTTATTTATTTTTGGCTGTGTTGGGTCTTCATTTCTGGGCAAGGGCTTTCTCTATTTGTGGCAAGAGGGGGTCACTCTTCATTGTGGTGTGCGGTCCTCTCACTATCGCAGCCTCTGTTGTTGTGGAGCACAGGCTCCTGACGTGCAGGCTCACTAGTTGTGGCTCATGGGCCTAGTTGCTCCGTGGCATGTGGGATCTTCCCAGACCAGGGCTCGAACCCGTGTCCCCTGAATTAGCAGGCAGATTCTTAACCACTGTGCCACCAGGGAAGCCCCAATCACACACTCTTAATTCCAAAACTCTTAGACTATACCAGTTTAACAAGTGGTTAAAAAGTGAGAACTCTCAGCAAAAATAAAGGATAGAAGGAGAGGAAGTAATGCTTAGGAGTCAGAGGTCAAAATAGCAAGCTTTACTTTTATGGAACTAATAGGAAAACAAACGGTGATGAAAGTTCTTTAAAAACATGACAGATGAATGGATAAAGAAGATAGGATATATATATATATATATATATATATATATATATATATATATATATACACACACACACACACACACATAGATATAATATATATTATAATGTATGTAATATATATAATATATATTTATATATATCAATATACATCCATTTATATATATATATACACACACACACACAATGGAATATTACTCAGCCATCAAAAAGAATGAAATATTGTCATTTGCAGCAACATGGATGGACCTAGAGATTATCATACTAAGTGAAGTAAGTCAGACAGAGAAAGACAGATATCATATGGTATTGCATATATGTGGAATCTAAAATATGACACAAATGAACTTATTTACAGAACAGAAACAGATTCACAGACATAGAAAATAAACTTATAGTTAAAGGAGGGGGAGAAATAAATTAGGAGTTTGGGATCAGCAGGTACAAGCTACTATATATAAAATAGATAACAAGGTCCTACTGTATACCACAGGGAACTATATCCAATATCTTATAACAAACCATAATGGAAAAGAATATGGAAAATAGTATATATGTATATGTATAACTAAATCACTTTGTTGTACACCAGAAACTAACACAAAATTGTAAATCAACTATACTTCAATTTAAAAAAAAACACACACACCACAAAAAAGCAGGGTAAAGGCCAGAGACATGGTGTGTGTTAGGGAGTGGTATTTTGATATATGTTTTCCAATTAGGGATATGAGTGAAGCAAATGAGTAAGCCTTGCAGTTGTGTGTGGGAGGAGTCATCCAAGCACAGGCAATAGGTAATCAAAGCCTTGGACTAAGCGTGTGTTTGGCCTGGTCAGAAAAATGCAAAGAAGCTACCACAACTGGGGAGGAATGAGAAGGGGTTAGGCTGGTAAGAGATGAGATAAATGCGGCAGTTATTGTCAGGATAAGTGGGGAGTAACATCGTGAACTTTATTCTGAGTCAAAGGGCAAACCTTATAATTTTCAGTGGATAAGTTACATACACTCACTTATGTTTTAAAGGGTCACTCTGGCTGCTAGGCAGTAAATGGACCTGAGGGGATATTATTAGGGATAAAGCATTATAAGCATCAGGGAGGGTCACTACTTGAGAATGCAATGTTCACTTCACCAAGAAGATATAGAAGTTCTAAACATATATGCAATTAATAAAATGGCCTTGGAGTATATGAAGCAAACCTGCAAGGAGAAGTTAGAAATATTAACCATAATCAGAGGGCATTGCAACACAAAATAGTTTCAAACACAAAAAAGACCAAAAATATCAGTACAACAAAATTTATCTGATAGATATAAAAAAAAAATTCTGTACTCAACAAATAGAAAATGTTTCTCAGACTTATATGGAATATTTACAAATATTGATCATGTAGAAAGGCCCCAAAACAAGCTTCAAAAACCTTTGAAGTAGGATAGGTATGGAATAGGTATAAGCAGATCATAGTCCCTAATTGCAAAATGAGTAGGTTAGAAGCACATAGCAAGAGATATATGAAAATGTCCTGAATAATTAGAAATTAAATAATCATACCCTCATAAATAAATCATAATTGAAGAAGATTTTCTAACTGGAATTCAAAACTACCCAGAAGTAAATAACACACTACATATAAAATTTAGATCTTGAGGTTGATGAAACTTTTAATAATCAGAACAAAAATATCTAGCTGTGAAAGAAATGCTACATTTTACTATTTTAAAATTATTTTTAATCTTTTTTTGTTTAAAAATACTAAAGAGAGTAAAACTGACAAGTTAAAACTGGGAAATACAATGCCTCCAAATACCAAATGATTATTAATTTTAGTAATGTATAAAAAAACCTGTTATGATTTCATTTAAAAAGCTCAAAAACTAATTAAAAATGAGTGAAAAAGACATGAACCTGCATATTATAAAAACCACATAAGGCCAATAAGCATGAAGAAATATTCAACTTTATTAGTGATTATGAAAACCATATTAAGATTATAATGAGATGCTAGTTTATTCTATTGGAAACATTTCTAAAAATATGACGATACTAAGTGATGGAGATGTGGGTCCACAGACTCACATCTGTGAGTAAATTAATACAGTTAATTAATACAGTTAATAAAGGGAATGTAAATTAAAACAGTTCTTTGAAAAACAGACACTGTACTGTAAAATTGTATTATCTTATACCCTACAACTCTAGGTTTGTTTTGGGTCAAATTCCCTAGAAGGGAGACAGGGATTCTTGAGCAGTGATTTGTAAAGGCAGTGCAGGCAGCAGAACGTTACAAGGGAGGTAGGAAGCAGGTTAGAGAAAGCAGTGGAGCTAAGCAAGGATGTGATTTCAGGTGATCCTTCTGCAGAATTGTCCTTGCCCTGAGGCAAGGGAGCAGGGCTTCTGACTGCTTTCATTGACTCCCAGCTGCCTCCCAGCTGTGGGAACGGTGGGGAGGAAGGGGCACAGTGCAGGCAACTCAAGTGACGCTGCACCTATTTCCCAAGAGCAACCCTCCAAGGAATGTTACAGGTCTAAGCTTTTAGCAGCAGCAGCAGTAGCAACCTGTAAAAGGAATCCCCAAGAATCTGGGTAAGAAACTAACAACATCTTTTGCAACCTGAGAGAAATTTTTCACATGTGCCAGATTGTTCATAGATACACTGTTCACAGTGGCCAAAACCTAGAAGCAATCTTTGGGTTTATTGACATGGGAGTGAATATATCAACTGCAGGATAGTCACATAGTGGAATATTATGCAGCAGTCAGAATGAATTAACCTCAGCTACATGCAACAATCAAGATGAATCCCAACAATATAATATTAAGTAAAAAACAAGTTTGCATACACCATGGAAGTCATTTTATGAAGTTAATAAACAATTAAAATATGTAGGGATACATATAGATGAGTTTAAAAATGTATAAAACTATAGAAAGGAAATGATGATCAATGCATCTTAATGGTTGTTACTTTGGGTTAGGAGTGGTAGGGGATGGAGTGGAGAGTGGGGAACATATATATAAATTATCCATTGAGTATAACAGTTTTTATATTAAATGGTAGGTTCATGAATATTTATTACTTTCTTAGAAACACACAAATGGATAAAATATGAATAAATAAGTCTCTGTGGACAAATGAGTGTGTAATGAATTGATAAGTAGAATTAATAAAATTATGTTCACCTATAAAGTAATATCAGAGAAATAAGATTTTCTAATTATAGGATAAAGTTTCTGTTCAAGAGATGACTTAGGGAAGGTCTTAAAGTTTTGGTTAAACCACTGGAAAAATGTGGTTTAACTTTACTTAGGTGGGGAGATTAAAAGGAAAGAAAATATGAAAGCAGGTAGATAGTGAGCATCAAGATATTGGTTTGGGACAGGTTAAGTCTGAAATGCTTATCAATATCCAAATAAAGACATCAAGTAGGCAGTTGGATTTTGAGATTGTAGTTAAAGGGATAGTTCTTGACCAGCGATGCTCTTATAGTTGCTACTCTGTATTTAAAGCCATAGAACTGGATAAAATCATCTATCTTATCCAGTGAGCATAGGTGAAGAAGTGATAAGATCTGAGAACGGTTGCTTGAAGTACTTCAACCAGTTGAGGTCAAGAAAAAGAGGATCAAGCAAAAGTGTATGAGGAGTAGCATATTGATATAGGAAGACATTTTAGACAGAATGATCTTCCAGGAACCAGATGAAGAAAGTGTTTCAAGGAAAAGCAGATAATTCATTGTGTCCAATGCTGCTGAAAGGTATAGTAAGATAAGGACAAAGAACTGGTTGGTCATTGGATTATCAACATGGAAGTCATTAATGACTTTGAATGGACAGATTTAGTAGAGTGGTGGGGTAGGTGAAAGAAAGAATAGAGGGAGAGAAAGGGGATGGGCAACAACCATAGAAACATATTGTTTATTGTGTGTCTAGTGGAAACAAGTTGAAGAAATAGTGCTCTGGCCCATTTTCCCACCCTGAGAGAGTTAGCTTCAGTGTTAGAATTATAGATATACTGATTTTAGAATCTGAAAGCACCCTAGAGATGGCTTAATGAAATTTCATCATTTTACACATGAAATACAGGAGGTCTAGAAAGGTAACACTAGTTGCATGAGAACAAAAAGCTTATGAGTTAATAAGAGAGTCAGGACCAAAATGGAAATTTTCTAAATTTTAATTCAGGGTTATTTATATCCCACTGGAAAATTCAGCTAGTTTATAATTCTAATTTTTCATGGAAGCAGGAATAAAATTTATTTCATTTAGCTATCAACATAACGGAAAGCTATGCTATTATACTTTACACAAAATTTATTGAACTACTTCATTTCCAGCTGTACCATGTGTCACCACTTTAACCTGCCCAAGTCCTACTCATCATTCTGGTTGCAGCTTACATGTCAGAAGGTAGAGTCTCTGCCCCCCAATTATGTAGCGCAAAGCCAAATATAATACAATTTGTTGTTATTCATGCTTTTGAATTATGTATGAATTTACCTCTTCTATTTGCAGGAATAATTGAGACTTTATAAGTATAAGAGAGTAAATGACTCCTAGCTTCTCTGAGAACCAAGAAGAGCCCTTTTCTCCTACCAGTAATTTTTCTTAGTTATAAAAATTCAAATATGGGGCCTCCCTGGTGGCGCAAGTGGTTGAGAGTCCGCCTGCCGATGCAGGGGATACGGGTTCGTGCCCCGGTCTGGGAGGATCCCATATGCCGCGGAGCGGCTGGGCCCGTGAGCCATGGCCGCTGAGCCTGCGCGTCCGGAGCCTGTGCTCCGCAACGGGGGAGGCCACAACAGTGAGAGGCCCGCATACCGCAAAAAAAAAAAAAAAAAAAAAAAAATTCAAATATGGGTTGAAAAACTTAGAATTGTATTATTGATTACTTATACATTTGACCTGACAACTGATACAGTGCTTGTCAAGGGGCTTTTGCAATGAAAAATGTAATATTCCAAACAAATTACAGCAAAGATATATGTTTTCAGAAAATATTCCTTTTTTTTTTTTTTTTTTTGCTTTACGCAGGCCTCTCACTGTTGTGACATCTCCCGCTGTGGAGCACAGGCTCCGGACGTGCAGACTCCAGATGCGCAGGCTCAGCGGCCATGGCTCACGGGCCCAGCCACTCCATGGCATGTGGGATCATTCCAGAATGGGGCACGAACCCATGTCCCCTGAATTGGCAGGCAGACTCTCAACCACTGCACCACCAGGGAAGCCCCAGAAAATATTCATTTTTATGTGAGTTCATGTCAGGATACATATCCACTTATGAGGAATTAAAGATGATTTCTCTGTTATGTCAATTGAAGGCAAAAAGAAAGCTTCTTTGAAGAAATAATGTGTCATGTTCTTTGGGTGCTTTCCTTCAGGAGAAATCTAAGACTCCTAGTAATATTAAAATCCCCTAGAGTGTGTGATATGGCTAAGCCTTATTTATTTATTTTTCTTTCTCTCTCTTTCTTTCTGACTCAGAAGTCATCTAGTGAGAAAAGTATGGACTTCTTCCTTTCACTGCAAGAAAGAAACAACTACAGCTTTTCCATGATTGGAATTGGAAGTTAATGCGGTAATCCTTCGTAATACTAGGGCTAGAAATCAGTACAGGTCTTGGGTTAGTCTTCCCTTTGAAGGATAAATATACTGATTCCTTGGCATAATTTTTAAAAGGGTGGCTATTTGCTAACTTTCTTCATCTTTTTTTTTTTTTTTTTTTTGGTATCAGGTTGGAATTTTAGCATGTAATTTGGAAAACTCCTTTGTCTTTGATATTTAATGTTAGCTCTAAACGTTTGGTGTATTTCAAAGAAAATTTAATATGCTCACTTCTGATTCATTTATACTAAATTCTTAAAAAACTGTTAAGTTGGATATTCAAGAAGACTAAAGGAACCTTTTAAAGCTTTCATTTAGTGAAAACAAGATATTGTATTTTACTGAAGAAAATCCTTGTGAGAATCCTTAAAATTTAATATCATTCTTAATATAAAAAAAATCCATAAGTAAAGATGTACATTTCATTCCAGAAGTTTCAATCTTTTTTCAAGATGGCTTCAGAATCAAGAGGAAAAATGGAGAAGAATTAATATTTTGGGGACAATTATATGCATGTTGCTGCCAGGTGCTTTATGTATATTTTCCTGCTTAATTCTCACCTCAAATCTTGACAATAATACTACCTAACCCATTTACCAGATGAGGAGACCAGTGTTTAGAAAATTTAAATTATTTGCCCAACAAAGATCTTTGACTCTAAAGCTCAGACTTGATACTGTAGAACTATGCCAATTCTTCAGTACACTGGTGAATAAGAAATATGCATCCCTCACCCCCATCTCACCTGGACTATGAACAACATGAATCTTGGTATTGAGCATCAAAAGTATCTGAAAAATTATAAAAAACAAGCAGGACCTTACAGATTTGTACAACCTATATTTACAGTATCTGAAATATCAAGAATATATTTGAAGAAACTAGTCAATGATGCTAAAGTGATTTCAAAATGGTAGTGCCTGGAGTCACCTGGCAGAAGAAAATGTAAATCCTCTCTAGAGGAACTCATGTTTACCCTAAGCCTCACAGAAAATATGCAACGTTCAGTCAGAACTCAAGATGTACACATGGAACAAGGCCCAAATTTGTTCACTGATTTATTCAGTAAATAGTTATTGAGCACCTACTATATGTATCAAGCATTCAGCAGTGAACAAAACAGAAAATCCTTAACTTTATGGAGCTTACATTCAAGTGGAAAAGAGGAAAAACATAAACAACAAAATAATTAAAATATAAAATATGTTAGATGGTAGTAAGTGATAAGGAGAATGAATATCACTGGTTTTGAAGATGAAGGGTAAGGCCATGAGTCAAGGAATTCAACCAAGCCTCTCTCTCTCTCTCTCTCTCTCTCTCTCCATATAAATGCACAATCAAACCACAGTGGGATGCCATTTCACACCCAGCAAACTGGCCAAGACTGACAAATGAAAGCATTGGTGATGATAAAGTAAAACAGAAAGGTTTGTTCATTTTATTAGTCTACTATTGCAGCTGTAGCAAACTATCACACACTTAAAATGACATAATTTTATTATCTTACAGTTTTGTGGGATAGAACTCCAAACTGGCTCTTACTGGCCTAAAATCTAGGTGTTGGTAGGGATGCCTTCTCTTCTGGAGGCTGTAGGGCATAATCTGTTTCCTTTCCTTTTCCAGCTTCTAGAGGCTGAATTCCTTGGCTCATGGCTCCTTCTCCATCTTCAAAACCAGCAAAAGTAGGTTTAATCCTTATCATGTTGAATCACTCCGAATGACTCCTCTGTCTCCCTCTTTTACTTTTAAGGGTCCTTTTTTTTACTGAATTCACTTGGATAACACAGAATAATCTCCCTATCTCAAGGTTCTTAGCTTACCTACCTTTGCAAGTACCTTTTGTCATGTAAGATAACTTATTTACAGGTTCCAGTGATTAGGACATAGACATCTTTGGGAGGCCATTATTAAAAACCATACTCATCTACCACTGAGGAGAATGCTAATTAGAAAAATTATGAAAAAACAATTTGGCATTACCTAGAGGAGTTCAACATGCACATACTCTAAGACCTAACGATTTCATTCCTAGGTATATACTCTGAGAAACTCTTTCACTTCACATGTTAGCAGGGAAACATGTGCAGAATGTTTATAGCAAAACTGCTTTTAATAGCCCCAAAGTTGAAAAGATCCAAATTCACATCAATGGCAAAATGGATATACTGTAAACTATCATAAAACAGAATATTATACAGCAGTGAAAATTAATAATTTAACAACTATAGGAATAAACATTAATGCATCTCCAAAAATGTGATATTGAGGCAGAGAAACAAGTCATAGAGGAATACACACAGCATGATTTTATAAAAAGTATATTTCAAAAACATTCAAAATTAAACAATGCATTCTTTATGGGTACATAATTATTATAAACTGTAAATAACAAGAGAATTATCAGCCTGAGTGATGGGTCCATATACACAAGTGTTTTCTTAATTAATTTTTGTTTGCTGGATGTTTTTTCTATAAATTATGCTTTTTTACTCTTTTTAGGTAGTAAGGCACATTTTATAATAGATCATTAAAAAATTCATTGAGGTGGTATTAGATTTATCACATGCAGGCTCTGTGGCTTTGGGCTAGTTACTTCTCTAAGTTTCAAGATTAGTTATTTGCAAAACAGGGATAATTATTTTTACCAATGTGAAAATAAAACCCAATAATACCTGTAAATGTCTGACAACCTATAATATGAAATAATCCTTTCCCTTAGATTGATATAGTCAGTAATCATAAAAGAACATTTTAATTGTATATCAATAAATCAATCAGCTGAGATTATTAAACAGTTAAGACATAAAAAATGAATCAGCTTCCATGATGGCAGGGAAGGGATACTTAATTTTGAGCAAAAGGGTGGCTAGATTATAAAATTTTTGATAACTGAGATTCTTTGGCATTCTCTATTCTGCTCTAGTCCTTAGTACCTGAAGGTTTAAAGAAGATGGAAAACGGTGGGAGGAGGCTAGGCTCGTGGGAATGCACACTGGGCAATGTTGTTAAGGTCAAATATTCATTTTGAGCCAGGTACGAAGCGGAAGGTAGAGGTCTATTCTGTAGATGAAAATGTGGTAATTATCAGCATATAGATGATACTTAAAGCCAAGAGACTGGATAAGATCACCTATGAAGAGAGCATGTGTCTATTCCCTAAAACCTGCACTTTCCTAACAAACATGTCTGTGTTCGTGGTCCACTGCCATTAAAAAAAAAAAAATCTCTTCTGTACTATACTTCATATATTTCAGGGACTTCAGAACTACAGACCTCTATTTACAGTGACTAAGTGCCAAATTATTTCTATTTTTACTAATTCTTTGCTTTTTTCCCCCGTAAACTATTATAAACAGCCTTTCTTCCTGCACTCTCGCTTACCATAGCTCTCAAATTTTATGGAGTTACTATATTCCTTCACACTATACTTCTATATTTTTCACTTTCCTTCTCTTTGTTACCGTTAAAACTTTCTTCTCTCAGTTGACAAATATTCTAAGTGCTCTGCATAAATCACAGTGTTTCTGCAGCTACCTACTCTCACTGAATTCAACCTTTGTACTTTTTATTTTTTCTTCTATTTTTATGCTTTATCCCCTTAAGCTATTGTTTTCTGAACTAACAAACTGCATCATAATGGGTAGGTTGGCTCTAGAATTCCCTTAATTAATTCTCCATGTAGAGGGAAGCAGTATTTATTTTCCTTCAAAAAACCCTAATCACTATGAAAGGATAATAATTTTTTAAATGGAGTACTAACAGGAACACCACCCATTAAAAGCAATATGAAACAAACACTTTCACTAAGGTAGCTCCCATTTTTCTAATAATTAATCCTCATTCTATTTCGTCTATGAAATAAGATAGAAAATCATCAATTTGGTGACTTTCAGATGATGGAATAGTATCTTTAATTCTTTTCTGCCACTGATATGTATGGGTTAAACTTAGAGATTTCCTGGTAATTGTGGATACACCAAAGTGATCAGCTGTCCCAGTTTGTCCAGAACCCTCTCAATTTTAACATTGTAAATTCTATATCCCATGAAACCCTTTGGTCCCTGACAAACCGAACGGTTAGTCACCCTACCATATGTCAGACTTTTCTGAATCATTTAAAAGCACCTAGATCTAATGCAGAGAAGTAGAACTTGCCTTTAGGTAACTAGCATGACTTCAAAGTAACAATTAGGCATGGAGCTGGTATGTCTTCCATTTATGAGGAAAGGGTTCTAAGGAAAAAAAAAAACTACTTTTTTAAGCAAAAAATGAGTGGCATCTTTTCATCATGTTTTTATTTTGATCAAGATGAATCTAATACATTCTTTTTCTGGCCTAGGATGTGTGATTTATATATCTCAACATTTTATACAATTTGAGATGTATAACAAAAAGGAAAACAAAATTGAGCTCAATGTTATATAGCTTATAGTCTTGGAGTTTTATAAGAAAAACACCAACATCATGAGAAATTAAAACAAAAACCAAAACAAAAGAACACCTCATCCTTCTTGTCCACTATGTCAATGACAAATTTACTCATTTTCTATTCAGGGCTCTAAACCACAGCTTTTGTGTCCATATCTCATGTTCTTGGCACCCTATATACTTTACTCATTTCTACAACTATAACAAAATAAATCATCTCCATGTTTTATACTGCATCATTTTCCTATAAGAAAGCAAAACCTTCATTTTTACCTCTACTGAGCTATTTTTCCTTCACTTATGCTCTTCCTTCAAAATTCACTTAATTAAACAAGTATACATATTTTAAGATTTTGAATAGAAATGACAAGGTTTGAGAGGGTTAGCTTCTTTCTGCTACCCAATAAAGCCAGAAAAATGTAAGTTCTCTTAAAGATATATAATATACCATTTTTTCATTATCCAAGCCTGACAGAGGAATAGGTAGGGCTTAACCTTTTCCCCACTTAGTATCCCCTTCCTCCTAACTTAAAATGGAGAGAACATTTTATATGAGAAATGTGTCAATATTCGACCTTTTTCCTTAAGATAACATGGATTTGGCTACAAAAATTTACAAAATACATGACTCAGCAAAATTTTTAGCGAACCTCCTGGTTGTTTTGCCTACATTGTTCAAACAGTCAGAATTCTGAATCAGAAGGACTGTAGTTTACTTAGGACTTCTCAGCTTAATCAACATTAAAATGACACCATTGGGCTAAATTCTAAATTCCTACCTTCTCTTTCAAGTGATCTATTGGAATATTTTCCTGATTAATAACCACATTCAGAGAATGCCAGGTATTCAAAGACAAAAAGATAGCCATGAAGGCCAAGGTGACCTTGAGGCCACTGGATTAACAAATTAAAAAAAAGCAAGAGATATTTGTTTCTTTTTAGCATAGCACAGTGACACAGGGATGCAAGCCTATTGGAATCTGTATGCGTTGTTTTCTTTTTTTAAATTCTCTCTCCTACTCACAAGTTAATTTACTGCTTGGCAAATAAATACCTAATGTTTAAAGCCAACTTACAGATTTATATAACTGAAGACAAAGCATGAGTTTATTGGCAAGGGACAGCATTTTGCCTACATGGCGGCTCTGGTGGTGGAAAGCTGTTTCTAGTGTTTGATATATGACCCATTACATTTGCTACATTGTGAGGGAATGAAGATATGGTCAAATGAGACCCAAGAAAAGTGCAGAAATCCAAATCCTCATGCATTTTCTTCCCATTTATGTTTTATTCTTTTTGTCTTGTCAAAATTGGGAACTGATTTGTTCTGATAAAAACAATTTCAGTATATAAGGACACTGCCATTATTAAAAAATGATATTAAAATTCCTGTTAACAGTTTTCAATTTGATATTTACATGAAGAATTCAAACAGTTGATTACACTTCAGCAGCAAAGTAAAATTTTGCATAATTACACACATTTTAGGGGTCTCTGTCTTAAGATATTTTGTTGTGCTCTGTCGCTTTGGAGGGCCTTTCTGTGAATGAAGGCAATATATATGTTGGCTTAATATGAGCAAATCTTCCTACAAAACGAATATTTCTAACACAGAATACTGCTTTATGAAGTGATATGTTTCCTCTCAAGGTCAGTGTTTGAGCAAATGCTAGAAGACCTTCTTCCAGGAGTACCATTGAGGAAATTTCTATGTTGCTTCCAGGATCAAATGAGGTGTTCTCAAAAGTCCCTCCCAAATCTAACATGCTAACATTCAAATAAGGATTGCATAACAGATATTTACTACAGGTGTATATGACATGTAATAAACCTGATGCCAACATAACTTTAAAATTTAAAAATGATTTTGGATGTTTTTGTGGAGGTAGAGGTGAGGATGTTAACGGCTTATAAATGTAGTGTGTGCTATGTTTTTTCTTGTACATTGTCTTTTTCATTGTACTGTATGGTTTTAGTATATATATTTTAAAAGAAAACCTGTCTGGAGCTATTAAATAATTCATGCTCTTTTTCATTACAAAACCAAAAAATCAATTTAAAAAGTTAGTAAAATTTTTGTGAAAGCTGGAGACTATAATAACTTTGACTTTTTAAGCAGTGAAGATAAAAACATTGCTTCCTTGTATACATTTTTTCAATAAAAACCAACTTGAAAATTTATATTTGTCAAGGAGGCATGATTCCCATAAACAAAATGAAAGTATGTATCACCCTGCACCAGGGTGGACACCTGTCACTCAAATCACTGTGAGACTGCAAGCTACTCTGATACAATCAGAAAGGAAAATAGAGTTAGTTAGATGGGTTTACAGAATGATGTCTTTGTGAGTGGCAGATGTTTGTGCTATAACCACATTATGTGCACTCAATTTTTATTATAGAACAATTGCTTCTAATAACTTTTATGTTCATGATCAATGTGTCACAAATTCACCTTATCTAAAAAAATCTAAAGAATTGCTCTTCAGTTGTTTTCTTTCAATACATTCAATAATAACAATAAAAAGTAACTTATTTGAGCAAGTATTGAATTGTGGATTCTGACAATCTGTGAGATCTTAACTGCAGGGCCCAAGTCTTCGTAGTTCATGGAAGACCTAACGTTATGTCCAAGATGATTATCAATCATCAACTGCACAATATTGTCTGCTGTAAGTGGGGAGTGTGATTATAACAACAATTCAAGCATGATCTGGAAAGCTGTGATCTTTATTGACTAAGTGAACTGGTGGCTCTCTCTTTTCATGTTGTTTGTACTCAATTTGTGCTGCTTCCAGGTATTGATACAGTCTATTATTATTTCGGTTATGATATCATTCCACATTTTATGAAATCAATAGTAAATGTCACGTGAAGTAAGAAACATGTTTATTTATCCTGTAGAAATACTTGCAGCCTATTTTTGTCGACTTCAATTCCATTTAATTTGAGGGGGGGAAATGAGAGATAAAAGTTAAGGAGATATTGCAGGGAGTAATGCAAAAAGATCAAGAGACAGACAACAGGAGAAAATATTTTTTAAATGATTAAGGATTTGATTTAGGAGGTCAAACATCTGACTGATAAATTTCAGAAAGAGAAAATAGGGAAAAGAGATTGAAGAAAATTATCAAATTAGTATTACAATAAATGTGTTAAAACGATGATTAAAATGCACAATCATCATTAAATTTTCATAATCAAAGGGATTAAGGGAAGAGCTCAAAACTTGTAGAGAAGAAAAATAAGAAAGTTCTCATACAAAGTTTTCATACAAAGTCAGGAGACTCTCAAAAGAAATATTGGCAGTTAGAAGACAAAATGAGTAATGATTTCAAATTCCTAGGGAAACCTAGTTTCACCGTAGAATTCAATACTGGGGAAAATTATCAATCCAGTATGATGATACAAAAAGACATTTCTCCAAAAAAATGCCATTTTTGCACACTCAATCAAGAAGTTACCAAATTGAGAAAGTTAAATAAGAAAGGACAAGACATGAGATCAAAGAATCTTGGGATCCAACACAAAAGATAGGTAAATGATGACTGAGAAGATAAATTCCAGGACAAGAGCTATGCAGTAGACCAAAAGAACAATCAATTCATATTGGAGCAGGAAGATATAAGAATTCAGGAGTGAGAGGTCTTCAAGTAAATTAAAGTGATAAATTCTATAAAATATCTGAAGACATGAAAAATTGCATTTAATGGCTGTTGAAAATTATAGATGAATTGATTACTACAGAAATAAGTATGCAAACCAAAAAACAAGGCAATTTTTAACAGCAGGAGAAACTGCTAATCATATAAAGGAGAAAAATAAATATGAGTTACTTGACAGTGTATTATTTTTATATATTCAAGATAGTATGAACATTAATAATTATTTAATATAAAGATTACATTAGAGTGGCAGGTGGGGAAAAAAAAGGATGGGAATACTGGTGTAAGAGGATTAAATCTGTATCTACCATAATAGCAAGTCATTAGGTAATATTCAAAATACAGAATCAATCAACGGTAATATATGCACATTATTCACAAATTTTAAGACAAATAAGAACAAATGGTTGGAAAATTTTCCTTTCCTGAAAAAAACAGGAAGGTGAGGGAGAATGCAGCAGGGCTGCTCTTTTACACTGAACCGTAAGCTTGTGTTATTTCAATAAAAATGACTTGAGTATTTAGTTAATTTGAATGTACATGCACATGTGTGTGCCCACCCCACTGTGTGTTGATGTAGACCTCAAAATAAGCTTTTTTGTTCATATTTTCTCTGTAGACATACTTGAACTTATTTTGAATGTGTAACTGATTAGTAATGCAGACCTTAGGTATGTCTATATACATACAACTATACAAGAGTAGTCACCTAGAAGACACACACACATGCATGCACACACACACACACACACACACACACACATGCTCAGTTAAACGCCAGGCAAGCTTCAACTGTCTGTGCTCAAACACAGTCATCCTAATGGCTAATTAGCAGTTGGCTACTATAAATGAGTAGAGAATTATAGGAAATTTTGGTGTTTTTTTTTAAGTTTTAAGTGCCTCTATCTTTTGTATCTATAGTAAGAAGGAGGAACAGTGGTTAACTACAGTGATTTTTAAACTTAATAAGGAATTCACAGCTCTAAGCATAAAACTGGATGACTTTTGACAAATATACTGATATATCCAGGACCTTGATTATGATGTAAAATTTTTTCATCACCCCAGAATGTTCTTTCATGCCCTGTTCCAATCAATTCTCACACTCCCAAAGACAAGCACTATTCTGTTCTCTCTACGCCTGATTTTGAATTTCATATGAAAAGAGTTATATAGTATATCCTGTTTTGGGTCTAATTTTGTTTATTCAAATTATGAGGTTCAGATTCACCCATATTGTTGAGTGTAGTAGAACGTTCTGCTCTGATTCCCCTTCAAGGAAGAACTCGCTGTCCAGCTGCAAAACTTGTGGTTGGCTGATACACTCTATCTATTGGCTTCGTCAAGGGCCACTTCAACTCTCAGTGTAAGTTACACTTTCCTTAAAAGCAGCTCTCATACAGTGGCAAATCAAGGCAGACGTCAGAGAAGTCATGCTGTAATTTAGGCGGTCTCCAAAGGGCAAAGTCTTGGTATATATCATTTATACCAATGCCGAGCCCCTCTTATGGTAAGTCTTTGTTTGCAAGCTCTCCCTTGAGCTGGCAGAAACATCAGGACTACAAAGGCCTAAGGGGTCCTGACCAATCAAGCTTTCTCTCCTCTCTTTCTTCCGATATTAGATTCTAATACTTTTCTGTAGTCCTACATCCTCGGTATTTGCTTCCTAACAGACCTAACCTGTAATAATGGATGTATTAACAGTTCATTTGATTTTATTGATGACCAGTGTTCCACTGCAAGAATATATAACAATATCTTTATCCATTCTTTTGGAACTTGCAGTTGTTTGTGGGTTTTGGCTATTGTGAATAAAGCTACCCTAAACATTCTAGTAAATATCTTGTTTTATGGACTTATATTTTCAAGACTTTATCACCCCCAATAGAAATTCCACATCCACTAGAAGTCACTCCCTAGGCTTTTTTTGCCCCAGCTAGGACCTCCAGTACAATGTAAATTAAAGAGACTGGATATCATTATCTTGTTTTGATTTCAAGGTGAAAGCATCCAGTCTTCACTGTTCCATGTAAAGGTTGTGTGGGTCTTTTGGTAGATGTCTTTTAACAGGCTGCCACAGGTCATTTCCATCACAACTTTGTTAAGGATTTTCTCTTGAATGGAGTAGATTTTGTCAAATGCTTTTTCCGCATCTATTGAAATGACCATGTGGTTTTCTGTCTTTCGTTCTATTAATACAGTGTATTACATTGATTGATTTTTGAAAGTTAAGCTGGCCTTGCATTCCTGGAATAAATCTCAATTTTTCCTGGTCTATATTCCTTTTTATATGTTGCTGGATTTGGTTTGCAATGTTTTGTTGAGAATTTTTTGTGTAATATTCATAGGGGACATTATAGTTTCTTTTCCTGGTGATGTCTTTGGTTTTGGTATCATGGTAATACTGACCCCATAGAATGAGTTGAGAAGGGTTCCTTCCTCTTCTAGTTTTTGGAAGAGTTCATAAAATTAGGTATCAATTCTTCTTTATTTAAATATCTGGTAGAAGTTACCAGGGAAGTCATCTCTGTTTGAACTTTTTTGTGTGGGAAGTCTTAAAATTACTAATTCAATCTTTTCCTGTTATGCATTTATTCAAAATTTCAAAAGATGATTCTGAGGCAAGGAATGAAAGTAATTTATAGGAAGGGGATTCAGAAATCACTCACAGGGGCTAGGGAAGGGAGAAAAGGATACGTTAAGGAATCGGTCACCACTGTGGGCAACTGGTGCTCAGTTCCCCTAGGAATTTTGGGAGATTGATAAACAGGACTTCTTGGCATTATCACACACAAGTCATGAGGATGCTTCAGTGTTTATCCTGGAACTCTCATGTATTATTGGCCAAGGGCTGCTCTTAGCTGCATTAACTTTTGGCTATTTCAAACCTGCTTTGCAGAAGTGCTATGAGAAAGTCCTCAGGCAGCATGGGCACCATTTGCAGTTTGGAAAGGGGATTTAGGTAATGCACCCAAAGTTCTGCTATATGTTCCAAAGCATAATGTTTGTATTGTATTATAACTCTATTACACTTTGATTTCATTGTAGATTCCTATCGTCAAGACTCTCACCACCAAACTCTATGCTTCTTGAGAGTTTTATATCATAAAAATTTCTCAGATATAACACCTCCTTTCCATTTCTAAGGTTACTGTCCTAGATAAGGCTCACACATAATCTTGACTGGATGATTACATAAGCCTACCAACTTTTATGTCTTCTCTTCTCAGATTCAAAAATGATACATAGATCCCACCTCTTGATTAGAAGGGTATGATATAATTTAAAGAATACGATCTTTCAAACAAAGAAAATGTACCATTTGTTCAAACTTTAGTTCTGTTCTTTCCTATCTATGTGACCCAGGAAATGTTACTTAAACCCTCTAAAATCCAGTTTCCTCTTCTTTTTAAATTTTTTTATTATTTTTAAAATTTTATTGAAGTATAGTTGATTTATAATATTGTGTTAATTTCTTCTGTACAGCAAAGTGACTCAGTTATACATAAATATATACATATATATATATTCTTTTTCATATTCTTTTCCATTATGGTTTGTCACAGAATGTTGAATATAGGTCCCTGTGCTATACAGTATGACCTTGTTGTTTTTCCAACCTATATATAATAGCTCATCTCTGCTAATCCCAAACTCCCATTCCTTCCCACCCCCTTGGCAACCACATGGCTGTTCTCTATAACTGTCAGTCTGTTTTTGTTTCATACATATGTTGATTTGTATCATATTTTAGATTCCACATATAGGTGATATCATATGGTATTTGCCTTTCTCTTTCTGACTTACTTTGAATAGTATGATAATCTCTAGGTCCATCCATGTTGCTGCAAATGGCATTATTTCATTTTTTGAAGGCTGAGTAATATTCCATTATATATATATTACATCTTCTTTATTCATTCATCTGTTGATGGACATTTACCAGTTTCCTCTTCTTAAAGCAAGTAATGATTCTATTTTTTAGCAGTGTGATTGTAGGTACAAAAAAAAAGGCACAAACCCTAGTGGGTCTTTCGGATTTGGGAAGAAATATATTCCTCATTTGCATGTATTATTCCAGCTCATTTGTCAAGAGACCCAAAAAGCTGCTAGCTTTGAGTGAGGACTAGGACAAGAGAAGGCTATACAACAGGTCCAGACTGCTAAGCAAGATGCTCTAACACTTGGGTCACATGATCCAGCAGATTCAATAGTGCTTAGAGTGTCAGAGTCAGATAAGGAGGTTGTTTGGACCCTTGGGCAAGTCTCTATATGTGAATCACAGTGCAGACCCTCAGAATTTTCGAACAAAGTCCTGTCCTCCTTTGTATAAACTATTCCCCCTTTGAGAAATAGCCCTTGGTCTGCTATTGGGTTTTATTAGAAACTGAACATTGAAACTTGGAGCACCAAGTAACCATGTAGCCTGAGTTATTCCCCATGAAGTGAGTGTTGTCTGACCCACCAAGCCATAAAGCTGGGTGTGCACAGCAGCACTCTGCCATTGAATGGAAGTGGTCAAGGCACAAGTTACATGAAGAAATAGCCCAAATGTCCATCGTCCCCACTCCTGCTACCTTGCCTTCTCTCTCCTTTAAATTAGATATCATATGTATAAAGCTTTGTATATTATCAGCATAAATATTAGTTCTCTTATCTTTCATAAACTTATAGAGATAATGAGGTCCAGTGACATGAAGTAAGTGTAGATGATGAACTGACTTTGGAGGACATTGAATATAATTTTCTCATTTGCAGCCCAGAAAGTTGAAGTAGTATGTAGACAAAAGAGTCTTGATATCAAATCTAAAGATAGATAAAACATGAGTTAATTTATTTTAGTGTAGACCTGAGTGTTTCTGTTATGAAGAAATAAGTAGAGAGAGGAAAAAATATCTGATAGGATGAGTATGCTGTTGAAGTTCTTTTATTTGTCAGAAATTTTATAGATCATAACAACAATGAATTAAATATTATATCATAATTATTTTCATATAGCCCTCTAAAATGATTTATGTACAGTGTATTATATATTATAGAATCAACTATGGGATTTTGATGATGAATAATCTTTGGTCAGGGAATAGAATCCTGTGATTTGGAAATGATTGACTCATAATTAAATGAAAACAAGTCAAAAACCATCTGTATAAAGATGTGAAATATCTTATCTGTCCTCTGAGATACAAAAAAACTGGGCAGTATTTTATTATACTAGGAAACATTTTTCCTTCTGCATTTAGACGATATTACCCTCTATCAAATATTTCCTTTTCATTTCCTATATTTTAACAAGGAGAACATTTTCTGGAGCAGGAATATAAAATTAGATATTTCTTGGAGCATACTTTTGGTAAACTAAACTGGTGTTCTTTGGAAGTGTAATATAATATCTGTGAGGTCAATGAACTGCTTCAAGAAACCCTTTGGTGATTTCCTTATATAACACTAAATATTTCATTGAGAAAGTGTTCCCTTAGGGAATGATTATTAATTACATTCACCCCAGTTTCTCCTTTGAACGGTAAGGTTTAGAGGATACAAATTTGAATTCCTTCAAACAAATACTGCAGATTTACTTTATTATCACCAACTTCTGATAATCATCTATGTGATAAGACTAAAATTTCTCTTCAGTTTTTCCTATTTGGGCAATGTTTGTCTTACAAGTAGGGAAAAAGGGGGAATGACAAACACATATTTTAATGCTTTGTAATTGCTTTCAATGATTATGTGGTTAATACTTCAATGAAAGCTTTATAAATGAGACTATTATGGAAAAATTGAATGTAAGAAATTTTTTCTCAATATTTATTTGAGTAATGCTTTTGCATTTTAGGATGATAAAATAAAACATGCCTCAGTCTTTTTCTGAAGTTTAAAAGGTGTTCAACAACAGCAATAATGAAACCCTTCTTTTCCTTTGTCTCCATATCCTCCTACCCTGTCCCCAGGAACCAGGCCATGGTGCAGAGACTTCTTTGTAGGTGTTGAGCTGATGTAAGAATGAGCTACGTGTATTGTTCTTTTTCAGTAATATGCTGCTACTTCTGCTATGTTGTCTTCTATTAGCTATATTGAGACAACTTTGGTTACAAAGATGTAGATGAGAAAGAATTTCAATAGTTATAATGTTGAAATAAATACCTCAGTTTGGATGCTGCCTGTTCTCTCTTGAATATGTTTTTCCATACTTTCTTTAGATTGCTGCCTAAGTAGAAGTCGAACAAGTTCTAAAGTTATTATTATGTATGCATTGATGTATACATGAAGCTATTAACACAGGACAAACTTGACAAGGGCAAACTTGTAATGACTTCCCTGAAGCTCTTATCTTGAACTGTCTCTGAATTTTCCATTCCTTTTTGTTGAACAGATCTTTTTAGGAAAAGGGCATAATACATATAGAGTCAGAAAACATTTAGATTTTGCCCCTTTGTAGGTTCATAGCAGCCAAACCATTTCATTTAAAAACTGTAAAAAAAAAATAATGCTTCTGGACTAAGAATATATGCCAAGTTTACACCAGCATCATATATATATATATATATATATATATATATATTTTCGATATGTGCATCTCTCACTGTTGTGGCCTCTCCTGCTACAGAGCACAGGCTCTGGTTGCACAGGCTCAGCGGCCATGGCTCACGGGCCCAGCCGCTCCACAGCATGTGGGATCCTCCTGGACCTGGGCACTAACCCATGTCCCCTGCATCGGCAGGTGGACTCTCAACCACTGCACCACCAGGGAAGCCCTAGCATCATATTTTTTTATGGCTGATTTATAAACCTCTCAAAAAGGATAGAAATGCTGACACATTAATAACTCTAGCAAAATGAGTTCTGCACACTTCAAGAAAGAAATAAAGAAAAGAAATGAAATAGACAATGACAGTCTAAGGAAAATAAAATTTGTTAAAATGGATAGGAGATATTTTATATTTTGCACAAAGATTTTTACTTTCTGTACTTGTTTTAGTAAGAAATAAGTAATTGTAGATTATTTTATCTTAACAATAAGTATTTGTTATCATTTTACCATATTCATTCAAAATAATCCAATATGAGAATGATATTCAAACAAATAAGTAATATTTTAAGTCCATTAAACATGTTACTTTGAAGTTATGTATTAAATTTGAGTATTGTAAAACTTAAATTATAAAAAAGGAAGGCAAAATCCTAAATATAAACATGGTAGTCCCTCCCATTTTTATTTAATCTAGTAAATTATCAAATATATTTAAAAATAATGATACCCAATGGTTCTATTGGTGCAGAAAAACTAGGCATTATTATACCACTCACTAGAAGGCAAATTTATCAATATGTACTCAAAATCCTAAAATTCATGTTAGTTGACTCAGTCATTGCACTTCCAAGAGCCTATTCTTAGTTTCTAATTAGAGATTTGGTTAAGTATTTAAAAATTAATAGCTTACATATTATTATTATTATTATTTATTTTATTTATTTATTATTATTATTTTTTTTGCGGTACGTGGGCCTCTCACTGTTGTGGCCTCTCCCGTTGTGGAGCACAGGCTCTGGACGCGCAGGCCCAGCGGCCATGGCTCACTGGCCCAGCCGCTCCACGGCATGTGGGATCTTGCCGGACTGGGGCATGAACCTGTGTCCCCTGCATCGGCAGGAGGACTCTCAACCACTGTGCCACCAGGGAAGCCCTACATATTCTTTTTTAAATATGTAAACAACATATTAACAGCAATAAGGGGAAATTTAATTACAGTGCATAAGCAAATGTAATATTAAATAAATTAAAAGAGCAATCCTTGAAAGATTATTAATAAGCTGAGGAAACTGGCACAAAGCTAAATAAAAAACAAAGCTATGTAAAAATAAATAATGATATAGATTTAGATATAACAGGATATACAGATTGAAATGTCTACCAGTCACTAATGTAAAACATGCTAAATGTGTTTGCCAAATCACCATATGCAGGTTTTTAATGCAAATTCTTTAGAACCTGGTCTAAGAATTTTGAGTTTTCTCAGCCACTTTGAGACTTCATGTGAATGAGGCATAATTCTTATGAGGACACAATATTTGTAAAGGCTGTGTTTTGAGCCCAAACGTCTCTTTTATCCCAGTGGTGAGATCATTTTTTGCCCTCTTTCATCAAATCTGTTGATGGAGGTCTTCTAAGGAGGTCCACAGAGAGGTTATACATGACCCTCTTCAATTAGAAGGCAGGACAAACTATGGTCTAACTCCCACTACCTACGAGCATATAGGATATGTGGTCTGACTCACTCATTGACTTGGTAGCTGATCTGATCAAGTGCTGTTCTGTTGAGAAGGGCTTGCAAGTCTGAACTTTGGTGAAGCCAGGATGCCCTAGAGGTTGTCAACTCGATGAGGGCCAGTGGGTTAGACCATGTGCATGATCCTCTTAGATCTTGTCTCATTGAGCTGCCCAGACGAGAACCTCTAGTAAGAAGAAAAAGGAAGTAAACACCTAGGGGCTGAAGACTGAGAACCAAGTGATCACCCTGGTAATTTTCCGGGGGCAAGGGAACTGTTAGAAGGAAAAGTCAGCAATATTTTTCTTGGGTTCCCTGACAGAAAGTTCACATGAAATCAAGCAACATGGGCTTAATATTTTTTCTGAGGTAACTTTAGATGGCTAATACTCTGCAACTGCAATTAGTGAAAATAAAAATGACTGATTTGGAGAACACTTGGTAAACTTTGCATTGAGAGGTCTTATATAGCCTTATTGTCAGCTTTATCAATAAACTAACTTTGAATCTGGTTGTACCAAGATTAGGATGAGTAATCTCAGAAAACTTAATTAACTTCTTCAAACTACAGCTTCATCATCCATTTTGTAAGGGGATAATAATGCTACCTAACTTCCAGAGTTAGAGTGAGGATTAAGTGAGATAATGAATGTAAAACATTTAATGCAGGGTGTTGTAGGTAGTAAATGCTCAGTAAATCTTAATTACATTGTTATTATATTCCTTGTAATGCAGAGCAAAACACCCATGACAATCAGTACAGCTGTGAGAAGACCAGGCAAATGTCACTGAGGACACTGTCTTCATTTATGTCCGAGAGACACAGATGAATTACTCACACTTAAAGGAGCCTTGTAGGGCTTTCCTGGTGGCACAGTGGTTGAGAGTCCGCCTGCCGATGCAGGGGACACGGTTCGTGCCCCGGTCCGGGAAGATCCCACATGCCGCGGAGCGGCTGGGCCCGCGCGCCATGGCCGCTGAGCCTGCGTGTCCAGAGCCTGTGCTCCGCAACGGGAGAGGCCACAACAGTGAGAGGCCCGCGTACTGCAAAAAAAAAAAAAAAAAAGCCTTGTAAGCCAAGACCATTTAACCACTGAACTTCCAATGGTTTTGAACATTTTAAAATGCATTTTTAAATGAAAACTGTCAAGCTTCCTGAAGATTGCCAACTAGGAAAAACAAAACAAAACCTGCCATTTTTTAGAATGCCAACAATAAATGGAAATTCCACAAAAAATATCTATATCCTCATTGGGAGTATGCCACCAAAAATAACATCTGTTTTTATTCTCAGGACAATTTGCCCCTTGCTAGAATATGACACAGGGATTCCTTTGCTCTCTTATTTATTATTTAACTGGGAAGGGGATAAAGTTCATCACCTTTTTATTTGATCTCTGTTCCTGCCAATGTCACAAATGGTGTCATCAGCAGGAAGCTCACAAATGTTTGTAATTAAAAACCAACTGATCTCCCAGGCACATATGTAGTATGGATGTAGGAAGAAATGTTTTTCACCATTGGAACACTTAGGCTTATAGCATAAGATTTGAAAAAGTAAATTAAAATATGTTCATGGTTCTTGTGAAGGACAGTTAGTGGCTACTCTTGCATGATTATGGCTGCAGATGCAAAGCTTTGAATCCTTGACCTGTAATTTACTGAGCGTTCATGCTTTTTTCATACATAAATATTCGGCTTGGCAAATCTGATTTCCTTTACCACCAATCCCTGTGATTCATTTTCTACAACTATATGGTGGGAGCCCCCTGTGGAAAGCCTGATATTGCCCTCCTGCTGTTCTGCCCACCTGTTTAGAATTTACATCCAAAATTCATCTAAAACATACCAGTTTTCCCTTGGAGAATACTGAGTTAATATATTTACATATTCCAGATGAGCTAGATATGTTCTGAGGGCTTTGCAATCTCATGTTTTGCAAACTACACTTTGATGGAGCTGGCAGCGTCTACTTTTCAGAGTAAAAACAAAACAGAACCCCCTCCCAACATAAAACTGAAACAAATCCACTCACAAAAAAAGAATTCCTCCTATGCACATTTCACGAAAAATTTTCCCTCTTTAAACCATGGCATTCAGTACTCCAGAACCAGACACAAACGATTATATGCATTTTAAGTTACATTTTTCTTAATAAAAACAGAGAGAACTTATTTTTCATGGAAATTATGCAATCTTTCTGAAGTTCTGGGCTGCCTGTCTCCTTAGGCAACTCTCCATACATCACAGCTCAGAGCTCAACTTCCTTCTTCCTTCATACTAGTAAATTGCACTGGCATAGATTACTTTGGACTGAATGTTGTGTAGACTTATTTAATCAATGTCAGGGTAGTCTTCATGCTTGTAAACTTATTCATAAGTTTCTCTTTTCTGTTTCTTAAATTATTTTGGATTGAGGGACACAAGTAGGGGGCGAGATGATAGAGCCTCTTTGATTTAATAAGCTCCTGCAAGAAAACTCCAGCTTCTGGGGAGAACTCGTAAAAACAGATGTCTGCCTTCCAAAGTGGAAAACATGCATCTGTTGTTTAAATGTCAAAACAATAATAGTAAAGTTATAGCACGCATATGTAAAGTTTTGTGTGGGTGTTCTAAAATCATATAGTTGGGACTTATTTTTAGACAGCTGAGAAATCCAACAAAAAACACATACATTATCTTACCTGTGCACATATGCAGTTCAGGGAGAAGGTAGGAAAAAAGAAATTGAGAAAGAGTCAGATAGGCAGGGATTACAATTTATGGAATAGGAATTTAGTTGTTGGCTTGGACAATAGACGCTTGTGATGCAATTATGAATCTCTCTTTCAATATTCTACCAGGTTTTCTTTTCATTACTCTATTTAGACTTATCTGGATGCATTTAGCTACAGTTTCCTATCTCTCCATCAGTACGGAGTTTGGTTTCTGTTACCTGTGTATCAATTTGTTTCCTTCCAAATGCCAGCATTTATGGAATGTGGTCAGGAACTGATAGGGTCCAGAATAAACAAACTTGATTATTTCTTCCTGTTCAATATACAAGCTAGCAGGAAAGAAATCTTACCTTTTTTTCTCTTCAAAAATAATGTTTTCACTATTATATGAGAGACAACAGATAAAAAGGAGGTTAGCTAGAGTGTCAATATTTTCTATATGGAATGGTAAACATTTTAATGTAATTAAGTGTTAGGATTAATTTGTTAATCCTTATATATTTCCCTTGTCCCTTCAAGGGATGTATCTCTAATTAAATTTCCCTTTGGCCACACTAATGAAAAGAATATCACCTAGAACTCTAGCCATAGTCAGCATGTGTGGGCAGTGGTGATAAGCCTGGGTAATTGCAGGATTAATAATTGGCTTTTTATAGAGGCTGAAAGCTATGCACTGTATAGAAATTCACTGAATTACTTGAAATCACATCTATAGGCTCTTTGCTTTGTGCTGTTTTCTTTGTACTGCTTCTGCTAATAATTCCCGTTTCCCTTTTTTGTGTTCCTCTTGACTTTTGCAAGCAGGGTAGCAATCGTGCTGCAGCTACTCAATTGTTTCCAGGTCGTTTTCCTATTATTGGTTTTACATAATCCCCATAAGCAGTGGATGCAATTTAAGCTGCACCAGGAGTTTTGTGATTAAGAGCACTGATTTTAATAGCTCCAACTCAGTTTTCTTATTTACAGTAAAAACCACAGGGTAACTGTTAATGTGGTGGGTGGACAGGCATCCTTCTCAAATCTTGCAGGGGCGAGAAATAATCTTAGAACAATGCTCAGAGCTTGTTATTATACTCCTACTATATACAGTAGTATAATTGTGTATTTTTTCCCTCAATGTAACTGAGATAGTGTTTGGGAGGAGTTAGTGTCAGGAGACATCTGAGCATCCAAGCAAGGTTACAATCATCTACTCTCTTCACTTTATTTAGTATGGAAACAAAACATTTATGGCCTGAGACAATTCTTCCTTAGAAAACTCCTCTGATCTAGTCATCAGTCAGGTTACTTTATAGCAATATGAGAGTGTATTGGAAACAACCCGGATGCAGAGCAGTGGATAGAATGCCCTCTTGAATTAAAGCTATGTGTTATGGCTTGGGCATGATAGTCTTAAATACTGGAACCAATAAAAAATAAATATAAGGATGGTTCTATGATGTTGTCTTGCACTAAGGAATTAGGGAACTTGCTACTTGTTTCATATTTTGCTCTGTGAACCTGCAAAGAAGTAAGGCACCCATGGAATGTTTCTTGGTGGATTTCACTTCTGCATTGGGAGGCAAAGACTTCTACATTCTCCTTAATACCAGTACATTCTCTTTGCTCCAATATTCTTTATCCAATTATCTGAAGACCACCCAACTGGGTAATGTGGCCAGGGTGGAAGCAAATTCTCCAGAGACTCTGAAACCTTACAAAATATATGTTTTTCTTTTTTAGCAAATAACTGGAGGGTTTTTTTTTTTTAGGAAATAAAAACTGTATAGTTGAAAGATGAAAAAGTAGACTGAATCTATCAGAATTAATTACCAGCTCTAACCTATTGAATCAATTCTTCACCTGTTTAGTTGTAGTTACTGGTCATTCTTCTCCTTAGGGCAATTCAAGTCATAAAGCTTTAGGACCTACAATTCTCTTGGCAGGCTCTGCTTTGTTAGTATTTGTGGAGCCCTAAAATACTGAATAGCTGCCTCAAGAACTTTAGGTGTATTATTATGCTTATTTTGGGCAGCTTAATCATTCAATATTCCTTTGCTATCTTCACATATTAATATTTATTAACATTATCTAGTTAGAGCTTTATTTCATACTTGGGGGATACATTTCCTAGCATCATTTACATAGTTAGTGCTCATGATTTCCAATGCACTTAGCAAAAGAGAAGATTAATCTCTGTAAGTAAAATGTAAAATAAGTACAGTTAAAAATGAGGTGCAGAAATTCAAGGGCAAGTGAAGTACATGTGGTTTTTTCAAACCACAGATTAACAAAGTGTGTTTTTATACATCACACTTTAACTATAGATTTACTTTTAAAAGTCCTATTTGGACCTTCATATAATCATAACACTGAAATTTCGTTTGTTTTTTTCTCTTGGTTTACCCTGATAAAAGGAAATTGTCTTCAAAGATTACTTGCTACAAGTTTCCATAAAGAATGTAATTTATCCTGCACTGTATGTCCATTAACTATTACTTTCTCCAATCTGTCAGTTCTTCAATAGTTTTTTCCTTAAATTTATATGCAAAACTTGTAAAAAAAACATCTTATTGACTCTTTTATTATTCAGCATGTTAATTTAATGTTTTTAAAAACTAATAAAATCTAAATGTTGAAGGAAAATGGGACTGAAGGAAAGTGAGACTGAAATATATCAAATCTCAAAATTTTTCCAAGAGAAGATTGCAGGACATCATTTTTAAATACAAACGTTTCAAGATGATCCATGTTGAGGAGAAGCTGAAGGACATTTTGCAGTCTAAGTTCTCTTTGTGACAGCCCGAAGTAACTTTGAAAAAACTAAGTTATTAAAGGAGAGAATTAAAAAAAACAAAGTAGACCTGCAGCATTACAGATCCCTAGGAGGATTATATCCACATCTGTGTGTTGTCCCAAGGCAAGACTATGAAGTCTGCTTTTTTGGAGGCTTTAATCCTACTGGCAGAATATTTAGATCTAGTTGTAGGCTGATGAGAAGGTTACAAATATACATAGGTTCATGCACACAAACACACATTTGTTTGTGATAGTGTGGGTGGCAGTGGGATTGGTGTTCTTCATTGCTTTTTGACTCATTACATGGCAAGAACAACTGCCAGGTCTGAAATTGTCAAAGGAGCTAGAGGTGGTTAAAGAAGCAATGTCTGTCATGGTTACCTGATAATCTAGAATCTAGGTGATGGAAAAGTGCACATTTCTTCTTAGGTGTGCCACATATTTAAAACTGAAACACACAAATACACACACACAAACACAGACACACATACACTGTACATGAGCAAACAAACATAACCAAGCAGCAACAAAAACAATAAATATAAACATAAGAAAACTGCAATGCATCAACATACTCTTTAGTTGGCTAGAGTTCGGTTATTGGTGCTAATAATATTAAAATCACAATGTCTATTATTCTACTGGCCCTTTTCTTGGCATGGAAAAAAATATGTTTCAAAGGGATGCAGTTTTACCAGTAGTTTCAATCATATATGGCTAGAGAAGTATAATCCACTGCCTTTGCTGGGAAAAAAAAAAATCTAAGTCAAGAGATGTCTATGATTCAACAATGTGAACAGCACTGTTAAAAAGTATAACGTGCTGACCAGAGAAAAGGGCTAAAGAAACAACAGTGCCCAGAAAGGATTTTTATGAGCTGGCTTTCCAGAATAAATAAATCAAATATAAATTGTGAAGAATAGAAGAGAGACATTTCAGCAGGGCCTTAGGGGAAGAGATTTGAAGGAAATATTCAGTTAATTGGTTTAGAAGAATGTTGTTATGTTTGGAGGTGAAGTACATTTTGGGAGGGTGGTCAATGATTAGAGACACTACTGAAGGCAGATGCAGATGAGTGGGATGAGTGGTTATCTACAGAGCAATCTAACTCCAGTCTTTAAAAAGTGGTTCATCTTTATTTTGGAAGTGATGGTGAATACTGCAGACCCCTGAAGAAGCAATATCAAAGCAAATGTAAGATAGGGTAATGGTACTTCTGGGTAGCATGTGATAAATGATATATACTGTAAAAAGTTCTACAGAGAGTAAAACATTAAGTTTAATTTCTTCTAATAACTCTATAGCCATAGTTTTTAGTGGAGATGGAGATCATTGAAGAATGCAGATTTTAAGGGAGGTTATTATAGAAGTCCAGAGATGACATAGTTGTGACTTCTGGCTGACCAGAGAACATATAGATTATTGCCAGAGTCTTTTAACCTCTCTACCCTTCCATTATATTTTTGGTAAAATCAAGAGACTAAAAAAAATTTTGAAGGAATTTTTAGATTTAAAATATTATGATATACAATCTGGTAATATTGAAAATAAAGAATCTACATATATTTCTCCACATCAGGCTAATTTTACATGAAGGTTGAGAGGACATAGGAGTGCTGAGATGCTTTCAATATTTTGAGACTCCGAGGTCAAAGAACTTGGTTGCTCCATTGATCATGGGGAAGACGTAGACTCCCTCAATTCATTTTAGTAGGCTTATTCTTTCCTTGTTTTCTTTTTCTTTTTCTTTGTGGTGTTTTTCTATTTGTTTGTTGGTTTACTTGTTTTACTATCCACATTTTTTTGAGAATGAAACTTCTGTGTTTCGAACAGTATATTCATATCAGAAAGGACATAAACCTGGTGAAATTTGATAAAATGATAAAACCAACTCACTTAGCTTTTGATGTTCTTGAGGCATTACATTTTTATGAATGAAAATGAGAAGTAGTGTAGATTTTGATCATGTTATATCCAGGCATTTAAAATAGATACCTTTGAATAATAAGAACCCTGATGGCAGCTATCTTGAATACTTCTTAAAGGTTCTGGAGGGAAATTTCAGTAAGACATTTGATCACGATATCACAATGGCCAACTAATTAGAAAGCCTAAAGGCAAAGGAAATCCACAGCCAACAGAAGTAGGTAAATTCCTAAGTATAGAATTGTTACAGAAATCACATTCCTTACAGAGATTAGCTGATAATATTTTTAACAACATATTTTACTTCTTTTGTATCGATGACACAGTTTATCTTAATGAAGTTGGTAGGCATTTTATTTTCCCTTGATAACACCTATGCTGACCTAACTGTTTTATATATCTGTAGCATCTCAAAGAAATAGGGATATTAAATTAACAGCCACCATTCTGGAAATTGGTTTGATGACCTGGCAAACAAGAATGTGTGTGTGTGTGTTTCTCTATGTTGCCCTTCATTTTACCCTTGCCAAAACATGCCCCTCTGATTCAGGGTAATTGTTACCTGGAAGGTTTTATCTAAACATATATTATAAAGACTCAGAGAGAATATATCAACAATATGTACTCTCAGGTCCTGCCTATATTTTTTAGTGCCCAGCTTGTTTTGGTGCTATATTTCTTAGTATATGGTCAAGTGTCAAATCCATGACAACCTTGACTCCAGGCACATTTTTTCTATCTTTACCTCCACCTTCTATCCTGTCCTCTCATCATAACATAACATGTCTCATCCCTTCTAGCTTAGTTTGGAGTATAATGCTTTTTAGGTGCTTTCTTTACCACTTAGAATCTGTATTATAATTATGGGTTTAGTTTTCTAGATTTACACTAGACTAAAAGTCCTTGTAGCAATTAAGAGTCCTTAAATTGCAATTGACAGAAAACAATACAAGCTGGATTAAGAGTAAAGGGGGATTCTAATATAAGGACTTAAAATGTTCAGTGAAACCCAGGGCCTGGAGAATAGCAAGTTACCAGGAAAAAGGGGTAACTTGAAACTCTAACAGAGGCTACCAGAAAATTTCTCTCCATTATCTTTGTTTCTTTGTCTCAGTCTACTTCAGTATTCTCCCTCTTAGTAGACCAGCTGTCCACGATTCTATCCTCTTGGCAAAATACAAAATGGCCACCCTGTAGCTCAAGAATTTTACATATTATAGTTCCAGCTACATAGAGAATGCCTCTGAACTCCCCTTCCCAAATTTTCTGGGGAGAGAATTTGGTGATCCCAGCTTGGATTGAGAACCCATCACTGCTCCGAACAGCAGAAGTCAGGGAGAAGAGTCAAAATTTAAATATGGCTGCTAAGTAACCATTCTTATGAATAAAAGTTGGGCAGAATGTTTTATTATAGTCTAGAGACAATCTTTCATCTCTGACCTCCCCATCTGGCACCATCTTGACATAGACTTTTCAAAATGTTTTGGGATAAATGAATTAAGAGAAATTCCACTCCCTCTTACAACATTCACTAATATTTATATTCCTTAATTAGACTTTCTCAGGTTTGTATTTTTTGCCATCGCTAGAAAGGGCAATTGGCTTTCAAGTGCAAGGATGGCATTTTGGTGAAATTGTTTAAAATTTTTTGCCAGATTAAATGACTTGCTGGAGTCAAAGCAATATATATATATATTTCAATAAGAGGAAAATATGTGGTTGTTGTCATGTATTCACTTTAGAATTGGTACAAATGTGTTATTATCTGTCTATCTAGGTAGAAGAATGGCCCAGTTTTTCCTCTCAGACCTGCAGCCTCTTTTGTATTCTGTTATTCAAATATGTTTACCTGGAAATATAAGTGACATTCTGGTGTTTCCTACTTTCAAGTTCCATATGTCTCTGAGAGGTCTGCAGCTACCATTTCCCATTTGAGTGAGTTGGGAAATTTTTTGGTATCTCTGTTTTTTTCCCAGTGAGAAGCAGCAACATTACTGACATAGACATTGATCCATCAATATTACCAATATTTCCTTAGAAAATCCATCCTCCAGTTGACATTTTTACATGCCTATTAAGTCGTCCTTGCAAACGAATGTATGTATGTATCAAATTTACAGATTTAGAATGTAATGGTGAGATCTTATAATGTGAGAGCTCCTAAGAATATTATTAAGAAGAATATGGCAACTAAGAAAAGATAAAGAGTAATTAGAAATAATCTTGTAAAGAGTCAGACTATAAGCATATTAAATTTGAACACCAATCTAGATGACTAGGTTGTAATTACTTTTGAATAGTCTTTACAATTATAAGCTTTATAAGATTTACGCTTTACAAGATTTACATAAATATATGCTGTGAATTTGAGGTGATTCCTGTTGTGAAGACTAACAATTCCAAAATTGCTAAGCTTTATTTACAAATATCAGCAAAGATGCATATACCAAACATTAAAAGGCAGCCTACCTCTTCCCAAAATTTTTCATCTGAAGCTTAATATCATAGGAATGTAGTTAAAGGTCACATTAGTTTGTATTCCCGTGGATTCCACCCTATTGAATCATGTAGGAAATTAGGGCAGAGTTGATTTCCTGTAGCTTATGAACAGTCAAAAAACAGCCTGTGCAGATGGTGTTAGCTTGCTATTTACAGAATATGTTACTTACTTAGACTGAGTAATCAACTCAGGAACCCCATCTGGATCACAGCATCCACTGTAGAGAGACACATTCAAGGACTTTAGCAATCTATCTATTGTTTTACAGAAGCATTTTTTAAAGTCCTAAGAGTAAAGCATCATAATTAACAAGGACAGTGGAAAGTATGTCTCAATATTAATATCTCATGCACTAGGGAATTAAGGTTCTTAATTCTCACTTAAAAAGATACAGCCAGGTTTCTCCCATATATACATCTACATATAAAAAAGAAAAATAGAAATTTGAGATAATTATAAATTTTATGTATTCTCCAACTCCAAATTTTGTTTTATCCTCTGAGAAAATCAGGTGTTAGCCTTTGTGTTTTCAATTCATATTGTCCAAAATATTTTCAATTATGAGTTATCTAGGTACTTCTTGGCAGAGTTCTAGAAATCTAAGAGATGATATAACTAGACAAAGCAACAATTTTACAAATCTTATATTATTTGATGGAAAATAAATTCTGATCTGCTTTTCCCTTTGCCTGGATGCCCTTGTAATGTCTATACAACAGAGTACCTAAAGAGAAAACAGAGGGAGTAGTAAGTACAAAGTCTCTAGAATAAGAGTAAACAAGATGAGAGCATTAGATAGAGACAAAAGCACTAAGGGTCTTGAAGGCCATTGTGAGGCATTGGTACTTTATTAGCAGTGGGTATTTAGGCAGGGAGGGATATAATCTGATTTATGTGTTGAAATGATTCTTGGGTTCATAATTAAGACTAGAAATTGGGGGTGGGGGAGCTGATAGCAGAGCAATTAGCAGGTAATTGATATAATCAAGTTGAGAAAGGGAGACCAAGGTGGTAGCAATAGACAGAGAAAAGCGTATAGATTCAAATCATAATTTGAAGATAGCCTGAATATGACCTATATTATTAAAGCAGACCATGAATTAAGTGGCAACTACTCTTTATCTTTTTATAATGAGTAATTAATATTGGCACATATTTTATAAAAAACTTTGTATTGGTTGATTACACTTAGGATAAAATCCAAAATTCTTATCAGATCTCAATAAGTCTCTGAACCTGTCAAGTTTGCTGGGCTCACCTTCTAGGAGCATCTTTTCACTCTTCCTAATCTAGCTGAGCCTACCATCTCTCTATTGCCTCAGCATTTTTTTTAATTTTTTTTTTTTTTTTTTTTTTTTTTGTGGTATGCGGGCCTCTCACTGCTGTGGCCTCTCCCGTTGCGGAGCACAGGCTCCGGACGCGCAGGCTCAGCGGCCATGCCTCACAGGCCCAGCCGCTCCGCGGCATGTGGGATCCTCCCGGACCGGGGCACGAACCCGCGTCCCCTGTATCGGCAGGCAGACTCTCAACCACTGTGCCACCAGGGAAGCCCATGCCTCAGCATTTTTACACATGATATATTTCTGCCTGAAATATCTTCCCTTCTCTTGAGCTAAGTAGCTCATTCATCTCCTAATTTTACTCTAGAAACCTTAAATGTCATTTCCTCCAAGACTTCCCTGACAGTGCTTTTTATAGGTTTAAATTAAACCTTGGATTTCATTATGGTTCTCATTACACATGACTTCTCCACCAGTCAATGCTGTGTATGTGTCTGCCATTTTCTGCATCTTTGATTCCTAGACCAATACCTAGAATGTAGTGTGAATTCAATATTTTGACTAAATAGCTGTCTATATCCTCATTTTGAACAATCCAAATGTACATTGCATACTAAAGACTAAAGTCTTCATAAATACACACACACTATATATATACATATAATGTATATATGGCTATATAAATATAGATTATATATATGTAACACATATATACTATAATCTATATATAAATATAACTGTGCACTGATCAACGTTGGTCTTAACATTGTTTTGGATATGTCTCCTCAGGTAATGGAAACAAGAACAAAAATAAACAGATGGGATTATATCAAACTAAAATCCTTTACACAGCACAGGAAATTATCAACAAAATGATGTGGGAGAAGATATTTGCAAACAATATATCTGACAAGGGGCTAATATCCAAAATACACAAAGAACTTATACAATTCAACATCACAAAAACCAAACAACCTGATTAAAAAAAATGGGCAGAGGACCCGAACAGACATTTTTCAAAGAAGACATACAGATGGCCAACAAACATGAAAAAACGCTCAACACCACTGATCATCAGAGAAATACAAATCAAAACCACAGTGAGATATTACCTCACACCTGTCAAAATGGCTATTATTAAAAAGACAACAAATAACAAGTGTTGGCAAGGATGTGGAGAAAAGGGAACACTTGTGCACAGTTGGTGGGAATGTAAATTCGTTCAGCCACTATGGAAAACAGTATGGAGTTTCCTCACAAAATTAAAAATAGAACCAACATTCAATTCAGCAATTCCACTCTGGATATTTTTCCAAAGAAAACAAAAACACTAATTTGAAAAGATTTAAGCATCCCTATGTTCATTGGAGCATTATTTATATTAGTCAAGACATGGAAGGCACCTAAGTGCCCATCCATAGATAAATGCATTAAAAAATGTGAGATATATATATATATATATATATATATATATATATATATATATATATATATATATAAAATCCCATTGTGTATGTTTACACATGGAATATTACTCATACACATACACATGCACAATGGAATATTACTCAGCCAATAAAAAAATTAAATCTTGCCATTTGCAAAAACATGGATGGACCCAGAACGTATTATGCTAAGTGAAATGTCAGACAGAGAAAGACAAATACTGTATGATTTTACTTATATGTGGAATTTAAAAAGCAGAATAAATGAACAAATATAAGAAAACAGAAACAGAGCCATAGATACCGAAAACAAACTGGTGGTTGTGAGACCGTAGGTGGGTTGGGGGAGGAAAGAAATAGATGAGGGAGATTAAGAGCTACAAACTTCCAGTTACAGAATAAAAGAGTCATGGGGATGAAATGTAAAGCATGTAAAGCATGTGGAAAGTAGTCAAAAGTAACCTAATACTTTTGTATAGTGACAAAGGTAGTCAAAAGGTACAAACTTCCAGTTATAAGTTAAATCAGCACGAGGCATGTAATGTACAATATGATTAATATAATTAATGTTGCTGGATGTTCTATCTGAAAGTTGTTAAGAGAGTAAATCCTATGGGTTCTCATCACAAGGAAAAATATTTTTTTCTTTTATTTTGTCTCTATATGAAATGATGGATGTTCACTAAAATTATTGTGATAATTTCATGATGTATGTATGTCAAATCATTATGCTGTATGCCTTAAACTTGTACAGTGCTGTGTGTCAATATTTTAACAAGACTAGAAGGAAAAATATAGAAGTATAGATATGTATATACACACTCCTACACAGATACAACACACATACACACACAAACATGACTATCTTTGTTTAAACCAACATCACTTGATGTTTTGTGCTCGTGGAGTCCTTTCTCTTACATTTACTAGTACTTTCCAATGGGAAAATAGAATATACTTGGAAAAATGCCATATTAGATAATAAGTTTTGGGGAAAATCTTATTTCTGCACAGTTTTTACCAGTTACAATTAAGGAATGTTATTTCAATTTCCTATGACTTTGGAGAGGTTATTTTAACCTCTGTCTCTCACAGTTTCCTCTGGCAAAATGAGGATAATATCAATAATTCTTTCATTGAACTGTGAGCATAAGTGAGCTCACATATATATGAACAGAGTTTTAAATGGTGCCCTGAACATAGGGAGTACTCATTAGATATGAAGTATTTTTATAATAAGTAATTTGCTACAATATAATTGTATCTTTGGGGGATGCGATCTTAAATTATAAATAAATCTGTAATCTAGTTTTATTTGAAATGTGTTTTCTAAAATGCATAGTTTACTAATAAAATGGAGAAAACCTTGAATACAGTTTAAAGTACAATTTTTTTCCTTTTAAAATATTTTCATCCAACAGTCTTTGATTTGCTTTAATTTCTGTAGAATCTAGTAGAATCTAGTACAAATATATAACAATGTGCCAAATACATTTTTATGGCTATTTAGGTTATGGTTATATGTAATATGAGACTAGTACCATAGTTAATGTAGGAAAACATCAGAACATTTATCTATTAAAAAAGAACCTACCACTATGGATTTTCATAGCATAACACTGCTGAGGTTTTCATCAAATGAACTTGGAAGTTTTACTTATTCATTTACTCTGGTAGCACTTTGCCTAGTTTAATTAAGCATTGCAATTACCATCTATTTTCTAAGACTGCAGTGATTCATAAATTAATAACATTCATGATAGCAAAAGAAAAGTAATAATGAAAACATATTCATATTTATTACATCTATATTGTGTTGTGTAAAATACAGCCTCTATTCTGCTTTGACTACTATTTGTTCCAGCAACTTCCCTAAGGTTAGTTTTTATTTTTCTAAAACTTACTTTCTTGTAGTTTTATGTGTTTCTTTGTCATCTGTTTTATGACTCATTTGTCCTGTTAAGTCTTCATCCTACATCAAAACATTGCAATTCCAATGGAATACTGTTGAGAACATGGGAATCTAACTCTTGTCAGAAAAGGGAATATAATTTAAAATGTTAAATCATCAAATGATCTCTGGAAAGCAACTAAACCAATTCTCTTCTCATTTTATACACAGTATTCTGCAATAAATATTGAACACCTATCCTTAATTCTTACTTCTACAATTTTCATAAAAGAGAACATGCCCCAAGTTTCTTGAACTTTATCATACCACAACTACCACAACTGAAAATGCATTCAGTCCTTCCCCAGAAAGAGACATCTCAGCCACTACAATACATCCTCTGAGAATCAAATGGTTTTTGTGCTTCTTTCTCTATGAAGTGAATGTTTCACTCAGAGAAACTTTTGTTATGATTTGGTTGATCCGTACATGGGAATGGTAGCAGAGATTTGCATGTGAAGAAATCTGCATACGTTTCTTTGGGCTGCCATAACAAAGTCCCACAAACTAGGTCACTTAAAACACAGAAATTTGTTCTCTCCCAGTTCTTGAGGCTAGGAGTCTGAAATCAAGGTATTGGGCAGGGCCATCCTCTCTCTCAAGTTTCTAAGGAAGAACCTGTTTCATGCCTTTTTCTTAGCTCTGGTTGTTGCCAGCAGTTCTTGGCATTCCTTGGCTGTAGGTGCATAACTCAGTTTCTGCCTTCCTCTTCACATGGTGTTCTCTCTCTGTGTCTATGTTTCTGTAAAGGAAAAACACTCCTCTGCATGTGTCCTCTACACTTACACTACACTCACAGCACTACTGGTCACCTAATGTGTATGGGTTTGTGGGGAGAGAATCCCAAACCAAGCAATTCTCAGATTCTCCAAACACCAGCTGGATGTCTTACAATGAACTGAATTCTGACACTATCTGGAGATCACATCCCCCAGTTAAGGGCTCAGTCTCACAGACTGTCTCCTCCCACATATTTCAGATGCCAACTGCAAGTCCAGGTTGTCACCTGTGCTTCTGACTGATTGGCTATAAATCCAGAGGTTCCTACAACCCCCTCCTCCGGTTTGATTAATTTGCTAGAGTAGTTCACAGAATTCAGGAAAACAGTTTACTTATTTGATTACTGATTTATTAGAAAAGGATATAGCTCAGAAATTGCCAGACAGAAGAGATGGATAGGGCAAGGTATGTGGGAAGGGGTGCAGAATTTTCATGCCCTCACTGGGTGCCCCACTCTCCAGGACTTGCACTTGTTTACCAATCCAGAATCTCCTTGAACCCTACCCTTAACAGATTTTTAGGGAGGCTTCATTCATTACCTTAAGTATGGTTGATTAAATCAATGTTCCTTAGTGATTAAGTCAAACTCCAGACCCTCTCCCCAACCCCAGGGGTTTGGCTGAAATTTCCAACCCTCTAATCACCAGCTTGGTTCCCCTGGCATCCAGCCCCCATCCATTACCACCATCCAAAAAAGTGTTAGGGTTAGGGTTAGGGTTAGGTTAGGGTTAGGGTTAGACATTAACATAAACTTGGGGTTTGTGGAAAGGGACTTGTTATGTGAATAACAAAAGACACTCCTTTCACCTCTATTGCCCGAGTTATTTCAGGAACTGGGAACTAAACTAAGCATTATAACAAAAGATGCCTCTAAGGCTTTTATATAGGACCTCTTAAATAAGGTCACATTCTGGTCTTGGGTAGACATGTTTTGGGGGGAGTACATTCACCTCAGTACAGAAATTCAAATTCAGAGTAATCTAGGAGACTCAAAGGAACTGTTCCAGTGATGGCAAATTTCTGTCTCCTTCAATTAAGCAACCCAAAACCAGATTTTCTGAATAGTTTTGATATATAAGGGACTTAACATTGATCTCTACTCCTAGAAAATCAACAGCTTGGCAATTAGAGTAACCAGGTTGGTATGTTCTTTAGTCTATACATTGTCTTCTTTGCATTGTTGCTTTGTGAAATGACCATTAAACAATTAGTTGGTCATCTGCTTGAGTGAAGAGGATGACCATATGTAGAGAGGGTTTGTCTGGGCACCTGATTACTAGGAGCTTCTTTTTTAATGAGAATGGGGGAGGAGTGAAAATAATTTGTTGAATAATCACAACAAACACAGACATTTTCAAGATCCAGACCTTTTCTAAGAGGTCCAGTTTCCCATTCCCAAATCTCTTTGTCACTAATCCTCTAATCTTGCTCCTTCCAAGATTCTTAACATCTAATTGAGCTTGGTCATCTCACCTTTAAGGAAAAGTAGAAAACGAATAAAAACATATTTAATTCCACTGGAAGAATATCACTCAATCATGCAGTCATAGGAAATGCTTTGTGAGACTATAGTTTTGGGCTGTGAGATGAATGGCAATATGAATATAATAGCTCATTTTAGAGTGAGCGGCTTTCTTATTCACATTTCTTCTTTTAGGGCTATTTGGGTATAACCCATTTATTGTTGTGTAGAGCTCAGCTGACAGTAGACAGTTTATGATGGGAATTTTTTAGTGTCCTTGATGGGGTTCAGGGAACACAGTCCCCAAATATGGCATATTAGATATGCCATAATTAGCTGAAGTAATTTTAAAAAGTAGCAGAAGTAAGAAGGTTGCTCTGATTTACAATCCCTACCTCAACTATTCTTCTCTGCTACAGGTCATAAAAGTACGCTCCCTGTACCAAGAGGCAGGGAGACTCACCAGAGACAGGGAATTGAGGGCCAAGAAATCTGTACAAACAAACTTTTGTTACACTAACACTTATCTTCTTAGTTACTTCACCATTTACTACTTCTAGCACAAACCTATTGTCCTGTCAATTCTTCACAAATTTATTGTTTCTTTGTCTAAAAGGTAAAGAGTCCTCCTCTGGTCACTTGTTCTGGTCTTCATTCTCTTGTAAAGGCTCCTATGTGCATGTAAAAATTCAATAATATTTGTATGCTTTTCTCCTGTTAATCTGTCTTTGTCAGTTTAACTTTCAGACCCAACCAGGGACCCCAAGAAGGTCAAGGAAAACTTTGTCCTCTCCTACATCTTATTTTCAAACATTCAGTCTCCCAAAATTCCTAATATCAAGCCAACAGGTGCATATCAAAACGAATGATTACTTGGTGAAGACAGCATAGTAGTTCCTGACCCTTCTCCAGTCTAGCTGGTCTACTCCCAGCCTCCTTATTTCTATGAATTTTACCGTTTCCTTCCAATTAACTATGATTTAAAATAAGATAACTTATCTCTAATAATAGCAAATTAAGGATTCTAATACAAAAACTGACATCAGGACCTTAATATTTAGTATATGGCTTCAGGTGAACAAAGGAAAGAATGGGATATGAACCAAAATTTCAGTCTTTTGGTTCATCTCAACCCAATAACCAATTACAAGTACTCCACTTTTCCAAAGTTATGTTCCTCATAACCTACTCTTGCTACTGATTTGATATCCATAAATGGTTATTTGGTAGCAATCATAAACAAACAAAATTTAAGGTAACAAACAAAAGGAGTAATTTATTAGAAAAAAATTGTGTATCTCATGGAGCTGAAAGAGGAACTGAAAAAACTGTACATGCCTTTAGGCAAGACACCCAGGGACAGAATTAATTTAGCATTCAGCATACACCTGGCAGACTTGCAGAGGTATGTGTTTGGTTATAAATCTTTAGACATAAATCAATGACCATCCTATTCAAGTCTCTCATTACATGTTTTCAAATTAAATCACAATCTTACATCATTAAACTCTGGCGAATTTTAAATTATGCAAGTATGGTTAACACCCAGAAGGTTTTCGTAGAATGTACCTGAATATGTTTTTTCTCAATTACATTTGTATATTCAGCAGATGAATTTGTGAACATCTCTACCTCTTTTTTTTAGACTCTGTTACTTACAAAAATAAAGGTGACATTTAACCACAGCCAATGTCATTTTACCTAGTATGTAGATATCTTACTTTATTAATATTATGCCAGATTTCTTTCCAATAGTGATTATTTTGGAGATTTGTTAATTTGTAAAATGCTATATTTCTCCATTCTACTATTGAAAATAAAACAAGATGGACATTTACATGAAATTGACATACTTAAATATACCCAGAGAGAAAAATAATCTTACACCCATATTAATTCAACAAGATTTAAGTAATCTACAAATTTGCATTTCTATATAAAAGCTATACTGTAGATAAATCCAAGCCCTAATTTAAAGTATATTCCTTATGAAAAAGCTCAAGTTCTTATCAGTCAACTGATTCACCTTTCAGAAAGATTTTTTTTTAAATGTAGTTAAAGTTTCTGCAATAAAATTTATAAATCATTTCTTCATTTTGAATATTGAAAAGGAGATAATAAAAACCTTGCCCCTTATGATTTAATTCTTTAAAAACTTCTGATAAAAATTGTGCTGATTCTTCCATAGAAGGGATTAGCAATTCACAAACTAAAGGTTTAACAATTTCCCCTTTCCTAACCCCCACTAAATTTAATCTCTTTCAGTGGGTATTTAGAAAAAGCCTATCATTGCAAATACAAAGTAAAATGGTCATCTACTTTCATTCAAATTATCTGAATATTAGGTAACGTAAACAAATTATAGAGTATAACTGCCTAACAGCATTTTTTGTTATTGTTGGGGCTCAGTGAGGGTCACTCCAAAATATGTCACAATGGTATGTTGATCATTTTGAGTTCAAGTTACTTAAGAAACAGTCGGTGCAAGAACACTCTGACCCTCTGAAAGCAGAAAATAAATCTCCCATGTGAAAGGTAACTTCCCAGCATCAGGGAGCAGAGAGACATTCTTATCACAAGAGATAGGGAATTCAGGGCCCATAAGGCTGTATAAGCAAATCTTGATACTTCTTTACTAATTTACTTACTCCAAGGCCAAATTCTGTTTAGATGCTTAATTAATAAAGCACCCAAACCTAAGTTTCTTTGTTTTCTCTATTTCTCACAAATTTATTATTTCTTTGTTTAAAAAGTATAAAAGCTGCCTGCTTTAGTCATTTCTTTATGTCCCATGTCCATGAGACCTCCATACATATGAAATTACATTTGATTTTTCTCCTGTTAATCTATATTGTGTCAATTTAATCATTACACTAGCCAAAAGAACTTAAGAAGGTAGAGGGGACTTTTCCCTCTCCCCAACATTATCAGTAAAATTACTGTATTTATCTCACAGGGAGGGTGTAAATGTAATTTGTGTAGATTAATATGTTGACTCAGCATCCTTGGATTTTGACGATGGAAACTTATACTCCATTGATATTTTCAAGCAAGTAGGATTTTTTTTAAAGTTCTTTTTATTTTATGTTGTTCTAAGTTCTGTGAAAGCTAATATAACTACTGATGGTGCTTAAATTATTTTAGAGAATAATTTAGACATGAGGAACTTCCAATGAAAACATTAAAGATGTTTAATTCCCTTTATTCATTCAATAATTCATTAGGTTCTTATTGTGACATTAGACATTTGTGTCAGGCACTTGGCTAATATTTGGGGTCAAAGATTTAAAACAAGAATAATTAGATGCAATTTTTAATTAAAGAGAGATGAAATTGCCAAAACCTGGCATGTTTCTGAGAAGTAAATCTAAATACTAGTTGACGATACTCCTCTCAGGAACCACTATGTATTCAGAACAAAAAGATATAGGAATCCTCCTCTGAGGTTTTATTAGTATCATTTTAAAGTATATCAATAATCAGATTTGAACACTAAATGTCTCTTTGTTAATTCTTAGACATAACTAATCATTCAGTTGGAATTTATACATATACATTACCACCTATACATAGGAGTTATTCTTTCTAATGCAGATTTAAAGTCTGACCAATTTATCTATTTTGTTTCTATAGAATATAAGAATGAGTCCAGAAATAGTTTCTTTTCAATGGATAAATTATTTAAAATTTTGTGTTAAAAACAATGTTTTTTGAGTTTAAAATTTTTTTCTATAACCTAACATTCTTAGATTTTTCTTCCCCGTACTTTTAGTTCCAGACAGAATGACTATTTACATTTTGGCACATGTGACAATATTATTAAGGATTTTGGAACAATCTCAAGGGTTCACAAGTGTCAAAAATGTATATAAAAATAATTATTTCTGAAGCTCAAAAGAAGACTTAAACCTATCCTTTTCTGAACATTTGAAACTTGGGTCTTACTGTGAAATTCAGAAAAGAATATACATTGAGGCCTAAAAGCAGATTTCTAATATCTGTTTAATAACTAAAAAACAAAGTATATTTAGGACTTTGGAGACACAGTTTCATCAGGTTGGGCCCAACATATTTCCAATTCTAATATCCTATGATCATATGATGAGTTAAATGAAATTCTTATGATCTAACTGTAATTTTACCTGTATAGATGAAAACTTTGTTTTTGCCTTAGACCTATAACACCCTGTTTTGTTTTATTTTTTTGGTCTGGCACCTGGGAATTTCCATGGTTTACTATATTGAATGTGACTCTAATTTTATAACTTGGGAGAGGAAAGGGATAAGGTTCTTACCAGTAAACACAGGTTACATAAAGAAGGTTACATGGAATTGTATTTGCATAAAAATAGCCTATAAGCCCTCTTGGGAAAAATGGTGAAGGCTATTTGGGGGTTGTTGTTCAGTTCTATGAACAGCCAGAATTAATAATTCCTTAATAAAAACAAGACACAAGAGGTGTGGGCAAATGTCCAGAGATTACTCTTAAGAAAGAAAGCAAGAAAAGATTTGCACTAGGTCTGGAAGCACTAATCAGAAATGCCTTTTAAAAATCATACAATAGACTAGCGTGGAGAAAAATGTTAAATGGTAATGAAGAGTCTATTAAAAACAAACAAGCAATAATATAAGTATTATTAGCTGCACCATTAAAACTTCACTCCAGTCTTGCTCTTCAGAGTAACATATATTTCTGTCTTTAAATCCCTGAGTATTTTCTTCCATAACTTTAAAAAAAGTTACTTATTTTTTATCTGTTAATTTTCCTTTTTTTAATGAAAGATGAACATTTGCTCACTCACTCTATACCCTATTTCCTCTTTTCCTAAGTCCGCTTTTGAAAGCTTTATTATTATTTTAAAATATTTTTGTTGGTTGACATAAGTTGTATACTTATACCTTTATTTCTTTTTCTTTCAAATTTTTTAGTGAAAATATTGTTTTGTCTAACTTATACAAAATAAACTGCACCCGTTAAAAGTGTAAAATTAAGATACAGAGCATTTTCATCATTCCTTGTACATTCTTCATTTACCTTTGCAGACTAATTTCTTCCAACCCTTTCCCCAGGTGAACATCAATTCCCATCACCATATATTAGTTTTAATGGTCTCGAATTTTATATTACTGGAATTACTCCTGTCTGTTTTTTTTTTTTGTTGTTGTTGTTAGCAAAATGATTTTTAAATTCATTCATAATGTTGAGTAATTTAGTAGCACTTTCCTTTTGGTTGCTAAATCCTTTTCCATATGGATGGATATATCACATTTTACTTATCAATTCACCTATTCATGGGCACTTGGGGTTTTTAAATGTTTGGGATTGGGAATAAAGTTGTTATGAATACCAATGAATAGAATTTCTGAGTAGTATTGTAGGGGCGTGCTGGATTTGGAAAATCTCAGAAAGTTATCTAAGGTGGTTGTGCCATCTTTCTTTCCACAGGAAGTTATCAGAATTCCAGTACTTTCACAATCTTGCCTATTCTTGGTGTTGTCAGTCTTTTTGCTAAATGTCAAATCTCTGCAATTTTAGCTATTTTAGCAAGTTTGGAACCTCACTGTAATTTTAATTTTATTTTCCTAGTGACCAATGACATTAAACATTTTTTAAAGGCTTCTTGACCATTCATATATTTTATCTTATGAAGTGTTTGTTTAACATATGCCCATTTTTATTGTTATTTGACTTCTAATTATTGCATTATGAATTATTCATATTTTCTCAATATAAGTCCCTTTTAAGATATATGTATTAAAAATATTTTTTGACAATCTCTAGGTCCATCCATGTTGCTGCAAGTGGCATTATTTCATTCTTTTTTATGACTGAGTAATATTCCATTTTATATATGTACCACATCTTCTTTATTCATTCCTCTGTTGATGGACACATAGGTTGTTCTATGTCCTGGCTACTGTAAATAGTGCTGCAATGAACATTGGGGTGCATGTATCTTTTTGAATTGGAATTGGCATATACACACTACTATATATAAAATAGATAACAAATAAGGAACTATTGTATTGCACAGGGAACTCTATTCAATACTCTGTAATGGCGTATATGGGAAGGAATCTAAAAAAGAGTGGATGTATTTATACATATAACTGATGCACTGTGCTGTATACCTGAAACTAACACAACATTGTAAATCAACTATACTCCAATAAATTTTTTTAAAAAGATGATATGATATACCAAGAACACAAATGTAATAATAGTTTCCCTCAAAAACCTCTTCATAGCTTTCCATTCACAATAGAATAATTTATTATACTGCACAATGTCATGCGCTATTCTCAATATAATGTCACTGTATGTTTTAACTGTTTCCAGTCCCAACCTTCATCTCTAGCTAAATGAGAAACTGCTAGTGTTGCATGAGCTGTTACGTGTTGATATTGTTATAAGATAAACTGAGGCATGTTAACAGTTTGAAGAGTTTGGGCAAAAATAGGTTCAAATCAAGCAGCACCAAACCAGAAGTGGTTAGAAGCACTCCACCAACAAGAATCAGGGAAAAGGGTTTTAGAGAGAAGAGTCAGAAGCAAAGCAAGGAAATGATTTGATTGGCTGTAGCTTAATATGTTGCATTGTTTGGGAAAGTCTAGTTGACTGTTGATGATTCGTTGTCCTTAGATTTTGATTTCTTAACCTTGAGGCCTTTATTGGCTTAGGTTTTGTTCTGCTCAGTAGGCTATAAAGGTATATAACTACCTCATCCTAATGGCTTCCTTGTTTAATTGATTTAATAACATATACTTCAAAGATTATGACCATTTTCTTTTATTTTTTTTCTTTCTTACTTCTGCTTGTATCATCCTTTCCTTGTCTTTTAACCCAGCCAACTTTTGTTTATCTCTCAGAGCTTCAATTTTTAAAGAGATTTCCATCTCTTTAAGGAATGCCCCATATTTCTTTCTCCTCCCCCAAACTACCTTATCATTCCATTCCAATTCTGTTGAATTGTCATACTGTATGATTATTTTTATCATAATACTTATCCCATTGCCCTTACTTAATATCTTTACATATGTCTTCTAGATTAAATTCTCTGAGTAGAGGTAAACTCTCATTCTTCTTTTTATCCCAAATGAATCCCCAATTCATCTTTTTATTTCAAACATAAAGACTATTAAGTGAAAATGAAGGATGCCTTTTGTGGTAGGCAGGATTTTAATTAGTCCCCCAGTTTTCTCACCCTCCACTGTATACATCTTTTATAATCCTCTCCCATTGAGTCTGGATGGAACCATGAATATGATGGATTATCACTCCTATGATTTGGCCCCAAATCAGTTGTGTTTTATTTAATCCAAAAGGAGATTATCCTGAATGGGACTTACTTAATCATGTGAACCCTTAAAAGGAACTGGGCTTCCTGAAGTCAGAGAAATTTTCTTTCTGTCATTGAAGAAAGAAGCTCCATGAGTTCTGCAGCTGCAAGGAAACTAATTCTATTAATAATCAGGTGAGCTTGGAAGAGTACACTGAGCTTCTGATGAGAACTTGGCCCAAGACAAGCATTTTAATGAAAGGTTTGTGAGACCTTGAGCAGAAGACCTAGCCAACTGTATCTGTATTCTGACCCATAGAAACTCTGAGATCATTTGTGTTGTTTTAATGTGTTAAGTTTGTGATAGTTTATTACACAGCTGTAGAGAACAGCCTTTTTTGAAGGTTACAGTGCTAAAAGAGCTGTAGTTTATTGAGTTGGCCAAAAAAATTGTAGTCACAGGAGAAGGCTCTCCTTTTACACATTCTCCTGTGTTGGTCATGGCAATGTTACAAGCAAATTATTGGTGAATAACCAATAACAATAGAATCATAAGAAGAATAATGATTGGTTTCCTTGCAGCCATGACTGAGTTAAGGAAGGCAATAGCAAAGTAAGACAGTAACTGAGGAGCGGGAAAATAGAAGAAGAGTGGGGAATAGGGAGTATCTTTGGCAATACAGTGGGGAAGCCTAAAGCAAATGCCTTTACTACTTTTTTTTAAAGTTCTGATTAAACCAAGGCCAGTTTGATTCTGGGAAGGAGCTATATTAATTAATGATATTTTTACTCTAAATATTAAAGAGTAAGGCTTAAAGGAATGAGACTTTGAAAAGTAATTTGTAACATAGTGAGAAATCATAAAAGGTCTGGGGTTTGAAGTGTTACTAGTAAGTACGATGCTATGCTAGTCTTTAGAAATTGATAGAAACATGCAAAATTTAATTCAACTTACCACGTTTTGTTGCAAAGATGTACAGGGAAGTAGGCTCAGAAAATAGAATAATTTATATACCCTCAGCCAGGTTTTAGAAAGATCTGATGGCTTTCAAGATTTTAAAAAACTCTATTTGTTGCCATTCTGACTCAGCTTTTTTCCTTTCTTCTACTTTCTTAGTATCTCTGCTTTGAATATTTCCTTCTTCCTTGAGATTGATTCTTCTTAAGGCTATTGTCTCCAAATGGATCTTCTAAATGGGATAAATCATGATAATCATCATATTCCTTTTGCTAATGACTGGGATATGAGGGGTATTTAACCAAACACTGATGAATGAGATGGAGGGTAGGTCTTCTGGAGGGATTCTGGAAAGGTTTTCTTGCATTGAAGCCAGGATAGCTAAAGAAGAAATGGTTTATCTTCTTTTTCCAGGTATTGTTGGCCCTGGATTCTACTCGTTAAGCTGCTGCAAGTATTTTGCTTCCAGCTTGAAAACAAAGGCATGTACAGAATATGGCTTATTGGGAAGTGGAACTGGATTCTTAACATGTCTCGCCTAGACCACACCTACTTCTGAATTAATAATGTGAGAAAATGTAATTTCCTTATTATTCAATGCAGTTTAGGACAGAATATGTTATTAGCTACTCTCAGAAAGCATCTAAACTGATAATACTCACTCCAGAAGTCTTTTGTCCTCTAAGTCACTTACTATCTTTTTCTCTTTGTATGTCTCATCATCAAATGCCCTGAGAGAAGATATGATTTAGTTATTAGTCACTATGTGGTATAGAGCAACTCTCATAGGCAGAATTTTTTTACTTGGTGGGATTCATCATAAACCACTGCCTCTTTATCCACTTTGACATCAGAATTTGAGTCCTGGATTGTCAGATGTAGCCAGATATACATATTCTTATTACTATTCATGATAACTTCTGTAAAGGATGAGCATGCAGCTGTATTTCATAGAGGTAGGCATGGGGACTGACAGACTGTTTGAGATATCATGGCCTTTCCAGAAAAGATGCTTTATAGGAGAAGCCAAGAAATCCTAAGATTTACTTCTCATTTAGTCGGTTTGCTCTAGGTTAGCCTCAAATGAAAAATCCCAAAAAAAGACAAATCAAAAATGGTCTTATTCCTTAGAGACTATTAAAATAGTCTTGAATGAAAAAGAGAAATTTCTTTAAAGTCGACTTTGCCTTTGATCATAAGAATGCACCCTCAGATCAGCTATTGTGTTAAAATCTGTAGTAGCAGAGTAGAACCATAGAGATGAGATGACCCACAATGCTTGCATGTTTATTTAAATTAAAAGTATAAAAACTGCCAACCAAAGTAAGATCAAATATCAGGCCTCTATTATTATTTTTCAATATTTTTCCTCAGATTTTTCAAGAAGACAACTAAACTGCTGAGCAATTTTCACCAATTGTACAGATATTTATGCAAACTTTATGTATGGTCTTCAAAACTAAAATGTACTTTAGTTTTTTCTCTGGAAGTTTCAGGGCATTAGCTCTAACTGTAGATGGGACTTTTTGAATTGTAAGAGTAGAATAATTGAGGAAGCTCGTTTTATGGATTATACAACAGAGAAAGAGACCTACGAATGACCAGATCACCTGTGCATCAGAATGGAATATGTCAGAAAGTGCCATCTCTCTCTTTCTTTTTTCCATCCCTTCTTTTCCTGTTTTTTTTTTTTCTTTAAGAATGAATATACCTGACAGAACAATGAGTTTGTTAATACGAATGAATTTCCAGTTGACTGAAAGATAAAATCACTACAAAGTTGATCTAATAAATGATTATCCAAAACCCAAGACATATTTTATATAATAATAGAGCTCTGGTAAGTAAGTTTATGTTAAAAGAAGAGATAATTTCTATCAGAAAGTTACTCTATCAAAACGTTGCTTCCATTCTTCTCTGGCAGAATTAGTGACCACCTGAATGCAAAATAATATCAATTTTGTCTGATGTTTTCTGACAGCTGTATTTGAAAGAAACATATTATGTAAACCCATGCATGTTCATGGGAGATGAGAAAAATGATGCTCAGGGCAATTTGATGGTATTCTCTAACATATAATGCCATTTCTGTCTCTTCTTTGATTATCTTTATGTCCCAATTATTAGCAGTCATTATCAGCCCTCAGGATAAAAGAGAGCAAAACAAAACAAAACAAAGACCTTTCAGTCTGTAACTGACAGATAGGTCTTTGAGGTTATAGAAGGATTTATTGGTTCTCTGTTTCTAAATCTGTCAAAAAGACCTGAACAATATCCTGCCTGAAAGAAGTTGAGGACTGAGCACCTAGAGGCCTTTAATAATGATGATGGTGGTAAAGCATGATACTTTTGAAGTTAATTTTCAATGTGAATTATATTGAGTACACTGGCACAGAAAGAAACTCCTCTGGTGAGAGAAAGGAAAATATAACATTTCCTGAAGGGATTATAATTTTTTTTTAGATTGTATTCATAAATGGTATCAACAAACTCAAGAAATAAAGCCTCATCTCGGCTCCACTAAATGCTATGGAATAAGTATTGATACCTATTTTTTGTTTCAATTTTTATACTGCATTTTATAGTTTGAAAAAATTTTTTAAATCAAATTTAGTTTTTTATTTCTTTTTTGGGGGTGTGGTATGGTATGGTCCCCTTCTGTTCTAAAAATTATCTGATTTTTTGATGCTACTAAATGCAGATAGGATGCATCATTCACAATTTCTAACTAAAATAAATGTTTTTTTTTTTTCTGCTCACACATAGGTATTATTTCATGATAAGTCCTGGGACTGTCATTCTACTCTTTATTACTTTTTTTCCAATAACTTTTGTTGAACTTCTATTATGTGCCAAACAGGGTACTAAGAGCTGGTGAGTCAAAAGCCATACATGTGATCTCTTTATGTGTACTTTTTTTGTGCTTAGAATGTTTTGAATGAGACCAATAAATAAGAACTAAGCCGGCAATTATGACAGTGTACTAAATGCTGTAACAGAAGTACTTGTTTCCAGTCGAAAGAACTGTGTAATTTGTTTCAAAGCACTTGAGATCTCAGAGACTCAACTTCTTCTTCTATAAAGTGCTATTATCACTTATTACCTGGGTGAGAATAATCAAGTGGAGCAGATGCTTTCTTCCAGACTCTTGTAACACTAACACCTATGATTCAACAAAATAATAATTTCCTAGAAGTCGATTAAAATATGAAACATATCCTAACCAAATCCCCATCCATCAAAACAATCATGGAAACAATCAAGAACACAGATTCCAACTTTGTTCTCTATATAAGTTTTCCCAGAAAAGGTCTGTTTGGTATATAAAGATTTGCAGTAAGGATGGGGCAGTTATACTGTCAATGATAATTTGCCATAGCATTTTAGTATTACTGAGTGACTCCATGGTCACCCCGGTACTAGTTTCTAACTAAAGTTTAAGCTTCCCCTTTTATGGATAAGCAATTGGTATTTTTTTTAAATGACAAAACTTCTGATAAGTTTCTAACTTTCATATTCTTCTGAACACATTCCATAAAGCTGCATAAGAAATTACCAGGAAAAAATTTATAGAGATCTCTTAGTCATGATTACCTAATGAGGCTTCCAAAATAGTATATGGAAAGAAACTGACAGAAAAAGGAATAGACTTCCAGAGAAGTTCCTAGTAACTGACATTGTTAGATTTGATGCCTTAGCACATGTCAAGCGTTGTATCTGAGTTTGTAGAATGTAGTACAAGTTCTGTGCATTTGCCATGACTTCAAATAGAAGATAATACATGGATGACAACTGCCAATATGTTACTGCATCTTCATATTTCACTTTAATCCCATATTTAATTTAAACAATATTCTGAGAATACAATTTAAAAATCTGCTCCCAAATAGAATAGAATATCATGTATCTAGAATGATTGACATGCATTGTAATATTACTGGGATAGAAGACCCCTAGCTAGTCAAAGTCAATTTTAAAGTTAATTTTAAAAATATATTATTAATTTTCCTACAAAGGGGTAAGATAACTCAAATCAGTAGTGTGGTGTCATTATCACCATTATTATTATAGGAATAAAGAAATTGGAGTAGATGACAACTTAGGTCTTTTCTAGAGATAATAGCTTTTGGTAATTCTAACTTTATCATAACACTATAAATTAAAAGAAATAATGTATGTAACAGTGATTTGAAAATTACAGTGTTTTGTGTAAGTTCAGGTCATCAGATCTTCAGTTCTTTCTTAGTTGATCAGTTAATTGAAACAAATGGTCAATTCAATCTCTTAAAACAGTTTGACTTCTTCTCATAAAAATGATCAAGTGTGTTACTGCTTTTTAACATATTGTTAAGGTTCTGCTGTAACATTATTTTAGAGTCAGAGCTGAGAGTATTGTAGGCTAGTATGTGGAAGAGCTAAGCCACATCACCTCTTAATGTTCTCTGGTCTGCAAACCTAACTTCTACAGAATGATATGAGAGTTCTTTTACCTGACACAGAATGTTCATTAGAACATGTGCCAGGAAGCCTACACAACCCACTGAAACAACCTTAGCCACTGAGGGCAGACACCAAAAACAAAAGGAACCACGAATCTGCAGCCTGTGAAAAGGAGACCACAAACACAATAAGTTAAGCAAAATGAGAAGACAGAGAAACACACAGCATATGAAGGAGTGAGGTAAAAACACACCAGACAAAACAAATGAAGAGGAAATAAGCAGTCTACCTGAAAAAGAATTCAGAGTAATGATAGTAAAGATTATCAAAAATCTTGGAAATAAAATGGAGAAAATACAAGAAACGTTTAACAAATACCTAGAAGAACTAAAGAGCAAACAAACAATGATGAATGACACAATAAATGAAATTAAAAATTCTCTAGAAGGAATCAATAGCAGAATAAATGAGGCAGAAGAATGGATAGGTGACCTGGACGATAAAATAGTGGAAATAACTATTGCAGAGCAGAATAAAGAAAAAAAAAATGAAAAGAATTGAGGACAGTCTCAAAGACTTCTGGGAAAACATTAAACACACCACCATTCGAATTATAGGGGTCTCAAAAGAAGAAGAGAAAAAGAAAGAGACTGAGACAATATTTGAAGACATTATAGTTGAAAACTTCCTTAATATGGGGAAGGAAAATAGTCAATCAAGTTCAGGAAGCACAGAGAGTCCCATACAGGATAAATCCAAGGAGAAACAGGCCAAGACACATATTAATCAAACCATCAAAATTAACTACAAAGAAAAAATATTAAAAGCAGCAAGGGAAAAAGAAACAATTAACATAAAAGGGAATCCCCATAAAGGTAACAGCGGATCTTTCAGCAGAAACACTGCAAGCCAGAAGGGAGTGGCAGTACATATTTAAAGTGATGAAAGGGAAAAACCTACAATCAAGACTACTTCACCCAGCAAATAATTCATTCAGATTGGATGGCGAAATTAAAACCTTTACAGACAAGCAAAAGCTAAGAATTCAGCACCACAAAACCAGCTTTACAACAAATGCTAAAGGAACATCTCTAGGCAGAAAACACAAGAGAAGGAAAAGACTGACAATAACACACCAAAAACAATTAAGAAAATGGTAATAGGAAAATACATATCGATATTTACTTTAAATGTAAATGGACTAAATGCTCCAACCAAAAGACATTGACTGGTTGAATGCATACAAAAACAAGAACCATATATATGCTGTCTTCAAGAGACCCACTTCAGACTTAGGGACACATACAGACTGAAAGTGAAGGGATGGAAAAGATATTCCATGCAAATGGAAATCAAAAAAAGCCGGAGTAGCAATTCTTGTATCAGATGAAATAGACTTTAAAATAAAGAGTATGACAACAGACAAAGGACACTACATAATGATCAAGGGATCAATCCAAGAAGATATAACAATTATAAATATTTACGCACCCAACATAGAAGCACCTCAATATGTAAGGCAAATGCTAACAGCCATAAAAGGGGAAATTGACAGTAATGCAATCATAGTAGGGGATGTTAACTCCCCACTTTCACCAATGGACAGATAATCCAAAAAGAAAATAAATCAGGAAACACAAGCTTTAAATGATACATTAAACAAGATGGACTTAATTGATACTTATAAGACATTCCATCCCAAAACAACAGAATAGTACCTTTTCTGAACACAATGCTGTGAGACTAGATATCAATTACAGGAATAAACCTGAAAAATACCAACACATGGAGACTAAGCAATATACTACTTAATAAACAAGAGATCACTGAAGAAATCAAAGAGGAAATCAAAAAATACGTAGAGACAAATTACAGTGAAAACACAATGACCCAAAACTTATGGGATGCAGCAGAAGTAGTTTTAAGAGGGAAGTTTAAAGCAATACAATCCTAACTCAAGAAACATCTCAAATAAACAACCTAACCTTACACCTAAAGCAATTAGAGAAAGGAGAATAAAAAAAAAACAAAGTTAGCAGAAGGATAGAAATCATAAAGATCAGATCAGAAATAAATGAATAAGAAATGAAGGAAACAATAGCAAAGATCAATAAAACTAAATGCTGTTTCTTTGAGAAGATAAACAAAATTGATAAACCATTAGCCAGACTCATCAAGAGAAAAAGGGAGAAGACTCAAATAAATAGAATTAGAAATAAAAAAGGAGAAGTAACAACTGACACTGCAGAAATACAAAGGATCACGAGAGATTACTACAAGCAACTATATGCCAATAAAGTGGACAACCCGGAAGAAATGGACAAATTCTTAGAAAAGTACAACCTTGCAAGACTGAACCAGGAAGAAATAGAAAATATAAAGAGACCAATCAGAAGCACTGAAATTGAGATTGTGATTAAAAATCTTCCAACAAACAAAAGTCCAGGACCAGATGGCTTCCCAAGCGAATTCTATCAAACATTTAGAAAAGAGCAAAAAACTATCCTTCTCAAACTCTTCCAAAATACAGTAGAAGGAGGAACACTCCCAAACTCATTCTACAATGCCACCATCACCGTGATACCAAACTCAGACAAAGATCTCACAAAGAAATAAAACCACAGGCCAATATCACTTATGAACATAGATGTCAAAATCCTCAACAAAATACTAGCAAACAGAATCCAACAGCACATTAAAAGCATCATACACCATGAACAAGTGGGGTTTATCCCAGGAATGCAAGGATTCTTCAATATATGCAGATTAATCAATGTGATAAACCATATTATCAAATTGAAAGAAAAAACCATATGATCATGTCAATAGATGCAGAAAAGACTTTCAATAAAATTCAACACCATTTTGATAAAAATCCTCCAGAAAGTAGGCATAGAGGGAAATTACGTCAACATAATAAAGGCCATATATGACAAATCCACAGCCAACATCGTTCTCAATGGTGAAAAATTGAAAACATTTCCTCTAAGATCAGGACCAACACAAGGTTGTCTGCTCTCACCACTATTATTCAATATAGTTTTGCAGGTTTTAGCCACAGCATTCAGAGAAGAAAAAGAAATAAAAGAAATCCAAATTGGAAAAGGAGAAGTAAAGCTGTCACTGTTTGCAGATGACATGATACTATACATAGAGAATCCTAAAGATGCTACCAGAAAACCACTAGAGCTAATCAATGAATTTGGTAAAGCAGCAGGATATAAAATTAATGCACAGAAATCTCCTGCATTCTTATACACTAATGAAGAAATATCTGAAAGAGAAATTAAGGAAACACTCCCATTTACCACTGCAACAGAGAAAATAAAATACCTAGGAATAAACCTTCCTAAGGAGACAAAAGACCTGTATGCAGAAAACTATAAGACACTGATGAAAGGAATTAAACATGATACAAACAGATGGAGAGATATACCATGTTCTTGGACTGGATGAATCAACATTATGAGAATGACTATACTGCCCAAAGCAATCTAGAGATTGAATGCAATCCCTATCAAACTACCACTGACATTTTTCACAGAACTAGAACAAAAAATTTTACAATTTGTATGGAAACACAAAAGACCCCGAATAGCCAGCCAAAGCAATATTGAGAAAGAAAAACGGAGCTGAAGGAATCAGGCTCCCATCTTCAGCATATACTACAAGCTACAGTAATCAAGAGAGTATGGTACTGGCATAAAAACAGAAATGCAGATCAATGGAACAGGATAGAAACCCCAGAGTAAACCCATGCACATATGGTCACCTTATTTTTGATAAAGGAGGCAAGAATATACAGTGGAGAAAAGACAGCCTCTTCAATAAGTGGTGCTTGGAAAGCTGGACAGCTACATGTAAAAGAATGAAATTAGAGCACTCCCTAACACCATACACAAAAATAAACTCAAAATGGATTAAAGACCTAAATATATGGCCAGACACTATCAAACTCTTAGAGGAAAACATAGGCAGAACACTCTATGACATAAACCACAGCAAGATCCTTTTTGACCCACCTCTTAGAGAAATGGAAATAAAAACATAAATAAACAAATGGGACCTAATGAAACTTCAAAGCTTTTGCACAGCAAAGGAAACCATAAACAAGACGAAAATACAATCCTTAGAATGGGAGAAAATATTTTCAAACGATGCAACTGACAAAGGATTAATTTGCAAAATTTACAAGCAGCTCATGCAGCTCAATATCAAAAAAAAAAATTCTCCAAAGAAGATATGCAGATCACCAACAGACACATGAAAGGATGCTCAACATCACTAATCATTAGAGAAATGCAAATCAAAACTACAACGAAGTATCACCTCACACCAGTCAGAATGGCCATCATCAAAAAATCTACAAACAATAAATGCTGGAGAGCGTGTGGAGAAAAGGGAACACTTTTGCACTGTTGGTGGGAATGTAAATTGATACAGCCAGTATAGAGAACAGTATGGAGGTTCCTTCAAAAACTAAAAATAGAACTACCATACAACCCAGAAATCCCAGTACTGGGTATATGCTTTGAGAAACTATAACTCAAAAAGAGTCATGTACCACAAAGTTCACTGCTGCTCTATTTACAATAGCCAGGACATGGAAGCAATGTAAGTGTCCATCGACAGATGAATGGATAAAGAAGACGTGGCACATGTATACAATGGAATATTACTCATCCATAAAAAGAAATGAAATTGAGTTATTTGTAGTGAGGTGGATGGACCTAGAGTCTGTCATACAGGGTGAAGTCAGAAAGAGAAAAACAAATACCGTATGCTAACACATATATATGGAGTCTAAACTATACACACACACACACACACACACACACACATATGTTTCTAAAGAACGTAGAGGCAGAATAGGAATAAAGATGCAGAGAATGGACTTGAGAACACAGGGAGGGGAAAGGGTAAGCTGGGACAAAGTGAGAGAGTGGCATCGACTTATATATACTACCAAATATAAAATAGATAGCTAGTGGGAAGCAGCCACATAGCACAGGGAGATCAGCTCGGTGCTTTGTGACCACCTAGAGGGGTGGGATAAGGATGGTGGGAGGGAGATGCAAGAGGGAAGAGATATGGGGATATATGTATATGTATGGTTGATTCAGCTTGTTATAAAGCAGAAAGTAACACACAACTGTAAATCAATTATACTCCAATAAAAATGTTAAAAAAATAAAATTAAATAAAATTTTAATTTCTTTTTCCTTTTGTAACTGGTAGACCCTATCAGGAAGATCTTAGCATGGATAGTTTTCTTTTAGAAAAGTTTTTAAATTACTCATTTACTATCTTTGCTGGGTACGGGTAATCAAATATTCTAATTCTTCTTAAGATTTTTTGGAATTATTGGTCTTAGGATCTATTATTGCCTCCACTTTACACATAAAGAAGGTAGGGTGAGAGAATTCATCACTTTCCCATGATTACTCAGGTGGAAAAGTTTGAAGGCAAGATGTGAACCCAGGAAGCTTGCTCTAAAATCCAGATTTTTAAACTTCCATGTTGCACTGCCTATTGTTACAGATTTCTAGAAATTTGTCCATTTCATCTTAGTTTTCAAGGTTTCAGAAACGAAGATATTTCTGTTTCATTTTCAAAGACTAATCGTCTGTAATTATAATTTCATCTTCATTCCTACTTTTGTATGCATACCTGCTGTCTTGTTTTCTTACTCATCTAACTAGAGATCTTTCATTTTTATCAGCTGTTTCAGAGAACCAACTTTTGAGTTTTTTCTACTTTATTGTGTGTTATATTCTACTTTATTAGTCTCTGCCACAATCTTTTATTTAATCCACCTTCCTATTTTTATTTTACTATATTTTTCCTAACATGTTATAAATTTAGTTCAGTAATATTGAATATGTCTTATAGCATTCTGGAAGTTTTCACATGAAGAACTATTTCATTTATACCTAATCTTAATTTTTTTATTTTGATTTCTTTTTTTACCAGTGAATTATTTATAATGTTTTAATTCTTTCCCAGATACAAAGTTTTCCAACTTTTTCTCTGTTGTTACTATTGCTACTTATTTCTTATTTTATATCTTTTTTTCATATTTTCAGTAATTATGTACTTAAATGTATAATGTTAGTAAAAATTAAGCCAGGAGACAGAAACCATCTGTTATTTGAACAGGGAAACTTCCAAATAATGATTTACTTAATACAAAGTAATTATGAAAAGAATAAAAATAATATTTTAAGGTATCCCTTTATCTACCAAATATTATGTGTTCTCCTGAATGTCACTTTCTCAATGAATAGCATCATTATTTATCCCAAGGACCCAGTTAGGAGCCTCCATTTTTTTTTTGTAAATTACCTTCTCTGTCTCATCAAGTTACCATGTAGTGAAGAGTTCAGATCTATCTAATCCATTTTCACATTGCCACCTGAGTGATATGTAAAAATGCAAATTTAATCATTTCTCTCAACTGTTTATAATATTTCCATGACTCCTTATTCCCTTGAGGATAGAAATCTTTAATCTGTCCTAAGAAATCTTTAGTCCCCCACTGATCCTGGCTTATTATCCACTTTCTGCCTTTTCTACACTGAATTACTTGCAATTTACTGATGCACAACAGGCTTAGGCATGTATTTTCCCTACATTCTATCTTGTACAAGATTTTCAAATATATTGGTTCTTTGCACTTGGTACACTCAACGTAAAGCAGTTCTACTCTTTCCCCTTACTTCTCTTTCAGATAAAGTTATACTTGACTTGTAAAGTTCATAGAGCTATCATATCAATTCAGAAATCTTTCTTCTCCTCCTTCTGGGATGGGGATTAAATATTCACCCTTAGCATCATCATCACATCCATATTGTAAAACTTATCATACAGCACTCTGTTATTATCTCTAATTTACAGATGAATAAAACTAAGAATCAGATAAGTTGTTTACTCAAAGTCATATAGGAAAGTATGCACTGTTTAGTTTTCTGGTTTTCTTACTACCCTAATATCTGAGGAACAGAGAAAATCCAAATCATCCCATGCATAAATGTGACATGATTCTAAAATAAATTTTTAGTTAGGAATTTCAAATGTTTTAGAAAGAAGCAGGGATCTTTTTGGAAAAAAAAAATATGAACTTGTCCTCAGAAACTCAATATGTAACATCCATTCCTCTCTGCAGCTTCCTGGGTATAACAGTCTGAAAAACACTGCTCTATTTGTTTTTCTTGTAGTATCAGAAACAATACAAACCTGCATGCCTAACAAATCATCTGTGAGAGAATGGCAAGGGGGCAGACAGCTTAAGAAAAACAGGAAACAATCCCTATGGTACTTTAAATATTAATCAAAAAAAGTTTTCCTTAGGAAGACTTATGATGAAGCTAAGATCAACAGAATGAGTCACATCCAGTCCAGAATGAGCAAGGGGGAGGGGAAAGGAAAGTGTCAGTTTAGGATTCACTCTACTATTGGGAGGAAGGTTATACAATTACAACAAGTGTAAATTATATAAAGCACAACTGAATCATATGACATATCTTTGTACAAACTATTTCTAAGTTTCATGACTTTATTATTGAATTATATTTATTGCAGTCCTACAGGATTATTTTTCCATAAACTTGAAGCCAGTAAAAAAAAATGTGACAGTTCAACTGTAAGGAGTTTGATTTTGAAATCACATTATTTTTGCCCCTTTTAAGGGAGCATTTTATTTTGTAATGTTTAAGAGGGTAAGATTTATAGTCAGGCAGACATAACTTTAAAACTCAACTGTGCTATTTACTAAGTGATAACCTTGGCAACTTGCTAAACCTCACTAAGATTATTGTCTTGCTTCTGTAAGTGCAGATAAAAATGTCTACACTATACGGTTGTTGGAAGGATGAATAAGATTAAATATCAATTATAAAATGACAAAGAAGTGACAAAAAGCCAAACCAGTTTATGAAAAAGCATACTGATTTATTGGTTTTCAAAACTCTCAAGTATAGTAATAATCTGCTTCAGGTAAAGCTTGATCCAGGCTTCAAGCAATGTTACTAGACCCTGGGTATTCTTTCTATATATCACAGTAGATTTCTTTTGTACAGGTGCATTCACAACCTTTTCCTCCATTTGTCATGTCAAAATATCCTTGCTGATGCTCACACCATTTTCTATTCATCCTGTAGGAAGCTCTTCATAAAAGATAGAGCTTGGTTTTAGGTATATATACCAAAAGGTATACCCACTTTAATTGGACTGTCTTAGATTATATGTTATTCTTAGACCATTCACTGTGATTGGTAGAATGCAATAGCCTGACTTACTTGGGTCTGACACATATTCTCTATTCTAGAGCAAAAGGTTGATTGGTCTCCCTCCTAGATGTCATGAGCTGGGAAGGAGGAATGGATATCTGCATAAAAATTAAAGAGGTAGGGAGCGGTTCCAGAAGAAGAGTTAATAGGTACTTGGGAAGAGCTGGTGAATAAACCAAATTCAGCTCTCCTATATTCAGGCTAACTCTAACTGCATGCCTAAAAGTTCTCAGTGTGTGACAATATCAAATAACAAACAACCAAACAAATAAAATGTAATTTTTTTTGTAACACTTCCTACTCTCTAAGCTTTTAAGTTTCAAGAATAATGATCATACAGAGCAAAGTTCTCTAATATTGACTAGATTTTTCATTGAGGTGTTTCTTCTGGTTAGTAGGGTCACATTTGATTCTCTTTCTTAAACAATGAAGATAATGAAATAAGAAATGTAAATTAAAATTTTTAAAAAACGTATTTTCTAATGTGTTACAAATAATCTATTACTCTTGTCAGTTGTATTGGATTAAATAAGCAAAGAAGATTAAAGCAAAGAATTGTTGGGATTCAACAGCAGGGTCATTTCATAAATAACATTTGAGCGACAGAAAAAGAGTCCAATCACTGCCACCATGGTAGGACAAATTAAATGGGAGGAAGTGGTGTGTTTGTATTTAGTTCTCGTAAAGAAGTGAATGTTAAATGAGTCTTATAATGATGGTGGCAAGGTGTTCTAGATCTGTCTGTGAAAGTATAGTCATTGTTAAGCTGACTCCTCACTAAACATTTTCTAGCATCATGCCTTTCAACTTGCTACAGCTTCAGACAAAACTTTTCTTGTTCAGAGTTTAATTATGGGTTGCATACAGTTCTAGATGTTTTGACTTAGTGCTATACTTTGCCACTCAAGTCACAAATGACTCTCCAACTCTATCTCTTCAACTCTTTCTACCTCAAAGATCCAATATCAGTGTGGCAGCAATTCAGAACAATGTGTGCTAATCAGAACTATTTTTAAATCTTCTAGTTTGTGACAGAACAGATACGGGGTAAGTTTGTACTACAACTGTACCAAGGTTTCGGCCTTTTGACTCAACAAACATTGTTGTATAAATAAGTTGGCATGAATTTACCTAGTACTGGGTAACTGATAATGTTTGTTGGGGATCTAGCTGCTAGGATATTTTAGTTTTAAGTAGAATATTGCTCTAAATGGAATTTCAGTTACAATCATCATTTATACTAGCACAGGTCCATCCACAACCAAGAGGAATTATTTGAGACCTTAACAGAATTAGTGTGCTTATGTGGATAACATAATTCTTGAGATTATTAATATTTCTTACTTTTGGTATTAGGAAAGAGGAGAAATATTTTGTGAACTTACACATAATTTGGGATGGTGGATTCTGTATTGGGACCTCTTTGAAAAGTATAATTTATCTTATTTTGTCTAAAATTTAACTTCCATGGGAGAAAATATGTCACAATTCAGGCTGAAAATGTAAGTGGCAGGAAAAGATCTTCACTTGTTATTTTCATAAAATAGTTTCTTAAAGGAAAAACATTTCCTTTGATTTTAAGATGCGTATGTCAAAGCATCATAGGATAAGCCATTTGTTTGTATGTGTAAGAGATGCTTGACCATTTAACCTTCAGGCCCTGCCCTGATTTTCTTGTTCTTCTCAAGGAGGGTTGGTAATGTGAGCCTACTCAGGCATTCCTTTGTGTCCATTGGGTAAATAATAGTTAATTCCTCTCTTCTTCAGGAGACTTGAACTCTCACCAAGTCCTGTTACAGGTAGAAAACAGCAGTGACACTGAAAAGCATCTTCAGAAATGGGAATGTTTCTTCAGTGCCTATGTTGATTTAACCACAACTTCAACATCAAGTTTCAACTTTGGAAATCTGGATCGGCTGCTATAAATGATAAGTTTACAGAGGCTCTACCCTGTCTATGTGATTTCACTTTTCTAGGCCACTGAGGAAAAATTTAAAGGAATTATTTCTTTAGGTACTGTGAAAGGCACTCTGGAGAGCTGGAAGTAGGAAATTACACCACATGGTTGAACATTGTACGCTAAGGGAGTCATTTGCTCATTTTAGTTCCCTCTAGGATCAGCCCAAGTATAAAAGGATATCTTATAGATTTATCAGTGTTAGCAAAGGACACTGAAGAAAACTGCAAAAATTAAATTAGAATTGTAGAATTCAGCCTGGCCAATTAAAACCCATTATCATATTACCTTTCATTTTTACAAAGGCTAGCTTCTAAATATATTAACCTCCCCTTTGAGCATTAATTAAAGACACTCACAACACACTTGAGAGGTATCGTTTCTTATACCAGGGCTATTATTTTCATGTATGAAACATTAAGCAAAGAGAACAAGGCAGTTGTCTACTGGTCATCAGTGAGTCAGTGTCTAGAGGTAAACAGGACTCTTGACGGCAGTTTTGTTCTGCATTGGTGATTGCAGTCTCTTAACTGCTCTCTTATATCCTGGTCTTGTTTCCTGCCACTGGGAAAGAAAAAAGGCAACACACATGCTGCTGAGTCATAATTAAACTCTGAGCAATTTAAATCACTAACCATTTTAAAGTATTCAATGTATTCTTGCTTTATCTTAATTTTTAAGAGTAATTGCTTTTAAATCAGTCTTCAGAACTTGCTGTGAAATTGACCATATTTACGTCAAATGCGTGAAAGAGAGTTTAGAACAAAGGGACTCTGTCTGGAGCACGCCTCCCTCTCTTCCTCTGTAGACCCGCCATGTCAGGCAGGAGGTTGCGACCACTTCCTTCCTGTGACTCTTACCCCAGCTGCTGAGCAGTAACAAACGCACTTAAGAAAGATGAAAAGTGATTCTAACATTTTACCCAGATGTTGATTAACAGCTAGAGTTAGTACAAATAAAAATGTTTAATCACAGTGTTAAAGAAACAACATAAATATAACACCATCTGGCCTCTGGAAAAAAGAAAAAAAAAAGACTTTTACAGCACGCAATTCCTACTTTTATCAAAAAAGCAACACCTCTTCAATGTGTTGTGCTGGTTCCAGTTCCAAATAATTTTCTTCTGGCTTATTGCCATAAAAATATTAGTGTATAATTTTTGTAACAACCTATTTTAAATACAAGAATGGGTCAGGCAACTCTAGTTAAACATTTTTATATTGTTTATTAAAAGCCACATATCAAATGTGCTGAGAAAAGTTCAATTTTTCTTCAGATAATCCATTATATGTTATTTGTCCAATGGGAAAAACATATTTACTTGATTCAATATATATTTTGGCTTCTATGATAGCCTGCTGTGGCAAAGCTTTACAATGCAATAGGTTAAAAATAAATTTAATTATTCTTAAAAAACTGACAAACAAAACCAAACCTCTCACATATCTTTAACTACCCCACCCACCATTCTTTACACCTACAATTAATGACTTCCTCAACCCTCTGATGTCCTGCTCTCTTCCCAAAACCTTGTTAATAAAAAATAGGAGAAGCAACATTTTACTGTTTTACATCTATGTACTGAAAGATGCAGTCCTGGTAAAATGCACATTAAAAAATATTTCTTTGCACCTGTAGAGTTGGTTGAATTGTGTATGTAATAATTTTAGTAACCTGGCTCTCTCTTTATGTGCATTAAAACTTGAACAGAAACATTCCCTGATGCCCAGTTTCTGGACATAGCTTTTCATTTTTTTTTTTTTTTCCCAAAAAATAGATTTAAGACTTGGAAAAGAGAAATGTGATTCCTATATTGTCCCTAAATAAACATTCCCCAAAGTGAATCTTACAAAAAGCCCCTTGCAAGTAATATGTAACTCTAAATTAGCCAGCTTTATTTTCCTAAGGTCTGGTCATACCAACCACCAATCTAGTTAAACCTACTTCATTAAATTGTTTAATCTTAGAAAAAGTGATTCATTTCATTAGCACCACTTCACAAACATAATTCAGTTCCATACCTAAAGATACATAGTATGAACTCTTCTACTAAAACAACATGAATGGGGCTTCCCTGGTGGCGCAGTGGTTGAGAGTCCGCCTGCCGATGCAGGGGACACGGGTTCGTGCCCCAGTCCAGGAAGATCCCACATGCCGCGGAGCGGCTGGGCCCATAAGCCATGGCCGCTGGGCCTGCGCGACCGGAGCCTGTACTCCGCAGCGGGAGAGGCCACAACAGTAAGAGGCCCGCGTACCGAAAAAAAAAACAAAAACAAAAAAACACAACATGAATGGCCAGATGCTGTTCTTACTCCAAATTGGTTTATCTAATAAAAGAAAGTGTGATTTTATTCAAGGTCTTGTTTTTACTGTGGGCACTGACTAAAAATGGAACCCAGAATGGGCTTTCAAATAGAAATCCCTGGACATGAAAATGTTCAGATTATTCATGGGCTTGACATGGGAAGCTCACTTGCCTAACAGGTATCTTTTCTTCATATTCCTGAACATTCCTGTTTCCCTTTCCTTCAGCTTCTTTCCTCTTTTCACTTCCATCTGAGTCACCGCACAGTGGGGGGCCTTTTATGTGCATATGAGATACAATTATTTGTCACTAGCTCAAAGCTATTTACACGTAGTAGTGTTTGCAATATTCTTCACAAAGGAGCCACCGCTACTGTTCCAATGTGTGTATTTCATGTGCGTCCTTACAAACGGACGCTCTGTGCTAGGAAGTTAAGTGACTAGACAGGTCTTGCAGCTACAGTGTCCTTTGAAACCCTGAAGGTGAAGGAAGGTGAAGGAAGAAAATGTGAGAAAATTTAGTGGTTATATTGCAACAGCAATTTTTGCGGAGATAAGTATTGATGAGGAAAGGAAATGAAAGAAGATGCATATTACAATCATTGTTGAAAGAGAAGTGTTTCTTTTATGTACCTCACACTGAATATTGATTCAGGGTAGTGCTTTTACCACATCCAGCATCATTTGTTCCAATCCTTTAACCCAGAAGTTTTCCTCAATGTGATACCTGTGCTCTTTCTATTTCTCTTACATGTGCTGCCCTTCTTTCTCGGTCGCTCCACGGTAAATGTTTCTTCAAAAACAGAGAGAATTAATGATGGGTGTCAATGTAGAACAAGGGATATGAAGGTATTGCTAGAAAAATAAAGGGAGCAAGAGCTTCATTATTGGGAAGGCAGATTTTCCTTGGAACTTACAGTGTATATAATTGGAGAAAATGGGGCTTCCCTGGTGGCGCAGTGGTTGAGATTCTGCCTGCCAATGCAGGGGACCGGATTCGAGCCTTGGCCTAGGAAGATCCCACATGCCGCGGAGCAGCTAGGCCCATCAGCCACAACTACTGAGCCTGCGCGTCTGGACCCTGTGCTCCGCAACAAGAGAGGCCGCGACAGTGAGAGGCCTGCGCACCGCGATGAAGAGTGGCCCCCACTTGCCACAACTAGAGAAAGCCCTCGCACAGAAACGAAGACTCAACACAGCCCTAAATAAACAAACAAACAAACAAATAAATAAATAAATAAATGGAGAAAGTATGCTGGGATTGGCGGGTTCGTGGAACCTTACCCCCAGATGGCCCTGATTTACCCTGAGTAGAAACAGTGTGCTGCTGAGAGTGAGCCTGTTCATTTTCCACTTGAATGAAATCTGAAAGCACAGAAATCTCACAAGAAACTTGGGTCTCACAAGGTTTCAACAGAAATTTTGCAGATTCAGGAGTGAAGTCAACTGAACTTGATGAAATGGTGTGCTGTGGTCTTTTTCCCATCTCCACAAATGAACCATCTGTACTCTTATATCAAGCACAGGGAGAGACTCCTGTCTTATTCAACCTCTCCCAGATCCCTAGTTAGAAATAACCATAAGGAAAACCGTTTAAATGCATTCTGTTGAGGGTGGGAAGTGACATTTGCCTCCTTTCCTATTCATTCTTACCTGCCTCTTGACCTCATTGAAGCTGATTACTCTTTGATAAGTATCCCCTTTCTCACTACTCCCCTAGACTGTAGTAAACTGACATGGAGCTTGCCAGTGTGTTGCCTCAGGAAAAGGTGCCATGTACTAGTTGACACTGGGCCTGTTACATGCCGTTTGATAGGGTCTGAGGCTGACTCAGAGAACAGCAGGCATTGCACAAAATGTGTGCTAGAGATAGTTGCTCTGTTCTGTTAGCTGGGGACTTAAAACTACTCATTTTGTCTTTATTTAAGCCCCATTAGATTCCTTTCTCTCAATATCTTAAATGCCTGATTAAATATTTAAATTTTGAATTCATCTTGATATTATTCATGCATTTTGTCTCAGCCCAAATACTAGTTATTTGGAGTTAGACACTGTAAATACTGAAACATTTCTCTTCTCTTTTTCCATTTGGAATTTGCTATGATATAATCATTGTGTTTGGTAGATAAAAATGTTTAATATGTTTAGTTATATTTAACATATTATAATTTTCCCTAGTCACCTCTTCATATTTTTATTCATCTATGGTACATATAGCACTATTTAAGTGCTACTAAATAAATAAGACAGTGCTTGCCATGTGCCAGCCATTGTTTTAAGACTTTAACATGTATTAGTTCATGTAATCCTCCTAACAATCCAAAAAATCGGTACTATTGTTATGCTCTACATGGAAGTTAAGTGATTTGACCAGGGACACATCTAGTGACAAGAGTTCCATTCAACAGCTCAGTCGTAGAATCTATGCCCTTAACCACTATACAATGCTGCTTCTTCAACCTCATGATTTCCTTCAAGGATAATATATTTTAGGCTGTTATAGAGTGCTTTGGGAGGTTTTGTATAAGACCTGTTGCAGAAGTATACCATCCTCCTGTGTTCTTTTAAAAAGCTGATTGCACTGGAACTACTTGTCTGTCAGTTAAGGAAATATCTTAAAATCATCAAATGGTAAAGAAAAGCTCTTGTCACAAACATAGCTCATTAAAAAATACATGTACCAACCCCACTTATACAAACAGTGCAATATACCTTATTTTCCTCAGATCGTTTTAGACAAGTCTCAAAACCAGCAAGACAAGAGCTAAGATGACGGACTCAAAAATGGTTTGCATTGAAAAGAAAGTGGAAAGTAAACCTGTACTCTATCATTTTCATTCAGATGATTTCTGAGGCCTTTGATGTTGTTATTGAAGGGATGTTGGAAAAGCAAGAAGTTCAGACTGAGGATGTTAAAATCAAGGTTGTGTTCTGACTGCCTTGATTGACCTTTCTATGTTTTTTACAAAAGATAATAACTTACTACTTGATGTGTTGGGCTTTCATGATGACACTTGTCTTTCATCTGTTGGTTGAGTCCCCCATCTGGTGGCTGAAGTTTTCTTGAATGTTGCTGCAGAGGAGATTCTAGGTCTCACATGAGCCACAGTAGATTTTCTAGACCTAAAGGCCTTCAGAATAAGTTCTCTTTTATTTGAAATTTCTTTTTAGAAATATTAAATGTTTTTCTTTCATTATGACCTAAGGAATAATTACTTCCTCAAGGATTGAAAGTTTTTACATCTTATATCATATTGCTGGGCTCTCTCCACAAATGTTTTTCAAACTGTGTTCTGGGACCAACTCATCAACTGAGTGGCTTATAAAATGCAGACTCTTGGACCTGATCCTGGACCTACTTACTCAAATCCTCTGAGATGAGACTCACGATCCTATATTTTAAATGAATATTTCACATGGGTTTTACATATTAAACACTAGAGAATCTTGGGAAAGGGTCTAAACTTGGCCTCTTTTTTAGCTATTAGTAATATTACTCTAAGACAGGGGAAACATTTTAAATGCTAATTAAATGAAAATTATTACAGTGGCAGCAGTGAAGTAAAGAGGTTCTGTCTTCTCCAAAGGATTCTGTGGACAAGAGTATTTGTACTTGTCTGTGGCCATCAAATCTGATAGAATTCCTTTGGTAGGCTCTTCAAACATTTTTGGAGGAAAGGTATAAAACATACACACACACACACACACACACACACACACATCTCTTTAATTTTGATATTAGTCACATTCCTCCATGCCCTTTTCTGAAAAAAAAAAAAAAAAGCTGCCAGAGTTTTTGTGGACCTGCAGCCTTGTAAAATAGAAAGTTTCTCTTCAAAGAATACTATCCTTTTTCTTTCTTTCTTTTTGTTTTTAAGCGAATATGACCTTTTTCTTTGAATCATTACTTTCTATTTACCAGGACTCTCATCAAGTACAATAGAGGATGAAATGACAGAGGCTGATACTAACTTAGTGAGCCCAGCACATAATTGAGGATGCAAATCCAAACATTTGAGAGGAGTCTGTGAATCAAAAAATCTTTTGAGTGTATGAACATATAGTCTTTCTCTCATTGAACAGGGGACCAGAGCTTACTTGTTTCAGTTGAATGTCTTTCTTTGTTTATCTTGTATGATTCAATTGTAAACAACAGATATTTTAAGGTGAAAACACGTTCACATCAATGTGAATTTTTTTTAAAAAGGCTTTTCTATTTCAGCCCACCTGTCTCATAAAATAATGCAAAAAAACACAAAGATGCTTTATCTTTAACAACAATAACAAAATAATAGAAAACCATCTGCATACAGAGTTATACATTCTGCTATTGTTTTCCAGTATAACTAACACATTCTTTTAAGGCTTTGGTGAATAATTTTCTAAGTCAATAATTTTCCCAGGCACTGCCTCTGCCTTGGAGGCAGCTGATTCTATCTGGTCCCTGAACTATAGGCATAATCACATCACTGTATTTCCCCCCAGCAGTGTTTACTTTTACTTCTCACAGATAGGAGGGGATACAACTGACTTCAGGAACATAGTATTTGAAATGAAAATTTCCAAAGACATGAATATTTAGAGGTTATATTATGGTCAAGGCATAGGAAATGAATAAACTACAGAGCAATTTTGTAATTAATGTTTCTTTAAATTAAAATTTAATGGTTAGATATTCTAAAAGAATAAAATAACATGCAAAAATAAAACTGGGTTATTGAAGATTTTTTAGACTATGAGCTTCTTGATAAATTATGTTATTTATCTTTGTTTACCCAAGCAGTAAAAGCACAAAATGTACAGACAGATTATAGAAGCAGACAAGATGAGTTTTTAAACTAGTTCTGCTGCTTACTACATGTGTTTGACTAAGTTACCTAAGTTTTGTCATGTACATAATGGGAATAATAATGGTACTTATGTCATTAGGGTCTGTAAGCATTACATGAACAAGTTCTTCTTGACATGTTCTAAACTTCAATATTAATTATTGCTAGTTATTAGTACAGAATGAAAGAGGTTAATATTTAAATCAAGGAGATTTTAAGACTGTTAAACTTACTCTAAATTTTTTGGGTCTGGATTTTCTGCAACTATACATATTCTTTTGCTCACCTTGATCTCTCTGATTGAAATGCCCTTTATAACTATTCACTGTACAGGAAAATACTTACTTATTGTTGAAACATGGAGGACAAGGATAAGAAAATTTAAAAAATATTGTTCTCAGAGATTTAAACTCTGAAATCAACACAACGCATGATAATAAAGAAAGCTATAAAGGCCTATCTTAAAGGTATAGACCAATTCAAAGGGCAGCAGTACTTGACCCTAATTAGTGATTCCCAAAAGGGAGCAATTTTGCTACCAAAGTGTCATTTAGGAATGTCTATAGACATTTTTGTTTCTCACAACTTGACAGAGTTATTCTCATAGGTAGAGGCCAGAGATGTTGGTACATGTCATAAAATGCACTTGGCAACCCCCATAGCAAATAAATATCCAGCCGAAAATTTCAATAGTGCAGAGATTGAAAAAATTTGTCCTAACCTGATAAAATACAAATATATCTAAAGAAAGAATATAATTACCAGAAGAGAGATTTATAAACCTTGGAAGTATAGAATAAAAGGCTTACAAACACAAATGTTTTGAAGGCTCAGCAAATTATCTTCCTGAGGGGAAGCTAGTTTCCTAGGCTGACTTAATTTTTTTCACCTTCCTGTCAGCTGTTGCACTCTTGAGGAAAAGAAGGCATCATTTGAATTCTTTTAAGTAACTTTTCTAATTTTATACTCACCAAGAAATCTATCAATATGGCTCCTTTTATAGTTTATTTTGGAAAAGGTGACTCAAGATTCTGCCTCAAAATAAGTTGTTTAATGTAGATTGGCATTCTCAACATTTGGACAGTGTGATCAGATTTATTTTTATTAATTTGTAAATCTTAAGTTCAGACCCCTGGACAACAGTCAATTTACCAAAGTAAATATTAAATTGTAGACTATATGGGAAGATGTTTAACTCCTAATTTAATTTCTTTAAGAGATATAGGACTATTCAGCCTATCTCTTTCTTCTCAAGTGCGCTTTAGTGTTTGTGTCTTTCAAGGATTAGATCATTTCATAAAAGATAAAATAAATTTGTTCAGAGTCTTTCCTTATTAAGACAACCCTCGGAATGGGAGAAAATATTTGCAAACAGAGCAACTGACAAGGGATTACTTTCCAAATACACAAATAGCTCATGCAGCTAAATATCAAAAACACAAACAACCCAATCAAAAAATGGGCAGTAGATCTAAATAGACATTGCTCCAAAGAAAACATACAGATGGTTAAAAAAGCACAAGAAAAGATGCTCAACATCACTAATTATTAGACAAATGCAAATGAAAACTATAATGAGGTGTCATCTCTCACCAGTCAGAATGACCATTATCAAAAAATCTACAGACAATAAATGCTGGAGAGGGTGTGGAGAAAAGGGAACCCTCTTACACTCTTGGTGGGAATGCAAACTGGTGCAGCCACTATTGAGAACAGTATGGAAGTTCCTTAAAGCACTAAAAATGGAGTTACCATAGGATCCAGCAATCCCACTCTTGGACATATATCCAGAGAAAACCATAATTCAAAAAGATATATGCACACCAATGTTCATTGCAGCACTATTTACAATAGCCAGGACATGGAAACAAACTAAATGTCCATCAACAGAGGAATGAACAAAGAAGATGTGGGGCTTACCCGGAGGCACAGTGGTTAAGAATCCATCTGCCAATGCAGGGAACATCGGTTTGAGTCCTGGTCCGGGAAGATCCTACATGCCGTGGAGCAACTAAGCCCATGCGCCACAACTACTGAGCCTGTGTGCCACAATTACTGCAGCCTGCGTACCTAGAGCCTGTGCTCCCCAACAAAAGAAGCCACTGCAGTGAGAAGCCCATGCACCACAATGAAGAGTGGTCCCCACTTGCCTCAACTAGAGAAAGCCCTTGTGCAGCAACGAAGACCAAATGCAGCCAAAAGATAAATATATAAATATTTTTTAAAAAAGAGGATGTGGTACATACATACAATGGAATATTACTCAGCCACAAAAAAGAACAAAATAATGCCATTTTCAGCAACATAGATGGACATGGAGATTGTCATATTGAGTGAAGCAAGTCAGACAGAGAAAGACAAATATCATATGATATTGTTTATATGTGGAATCTAAAAAAGGCTACAAACGAACTTATCTACAAAACAGAAATAGAGTTACAGATGTAGAAAATAAACTTATGGTTATTGAGGGGTAAAGGGGGGAGGGATAAATTGGAAGATTGGGATTGACACATACATACTACTATATATAAAATAGATAACTAATAAGAACCTACTGTATAGCCCAGGGAACTCTACTCAGTACTCTGTAATGACCTATATGGGAAAAGAATCTAAAGGAGAGTGGATATATGTATATGTATAAGGGATTCCCTTTTCTGTACACCTGAAACTAACACAAAATTGTGAATCAACTATACCCCAATAAAAATTTTTAAAAAGTTTCCTTATTCTTTTAATATCTGAAGAATATGTAGTATCATCACCTCTCACATTCCTTATATTGTAACATTTTTTTTTTTTTCCTTAACCAGTCTGGCTAGAATTTATCACCTTTGCTGATCTTCCAAAATAATCTACTTTTGGTTCCACCAATTTTCTCTATTATTTAACCTCTTTTTTTTTAAAACAATTATTTCATTAATTTCACAATGATCTTTGTTTCCTCTCTCCCACTTACTTTGATGTTAATTTGCTCTTCTTTCTCTAGTTTCTTAAGGTAAAACCTGAGATCATTGACTTAATACTATTCTTCTTTTCTAAGAATTTAGTGATATAAAATTTCTTTTAAGTACCACTTTAGCGGTGTCCTACAAATTTTGATATTCTGTTTTCATTTTCATTCTGACAAAAATAATTTTTAATATCATTTTCATTTTTTCTTTGAACATGATTATCTAAAATATGCTACTTAATTTGCAAATATTTGGAAATTTATCACAGGTCATTCTATTTTTGATTTCTAAATTATTCCTTTGTATCCACAGGACAAACTTTTAGTGACTTGAATACTTTTAAATGTATTAAGGTTTCCTTTATGGCCCAGGATATGGTCTATCGTGGTAAATTTTCTGTGTGCTCTAGAAAATTATTTATATTTTCTATTCTTGTGTAGGATGTTCTATAAAAGTTAATTGGGTAAGATAGTGAATAGTTTTTTCACTTGTCACTGGAAAATAGTGAACTTGTCAAGGTAAATATAAAATTGTAGACTTCACTTAGGAAACTATTTGACTTTGTCAGGCAACCTTTTCTTTCTCATTATGAAAATTTTAGTGATTTCTGGCCCAGTTTTCCCTTAGGATTCAATAACATGTTATCTACTTCAAGAAGCCTTCTTTGACTTATCATTAAAAAAACTTACAGTGTTGCTTATATTGATAGTATATTTAATTGTGTATATTTATTTTCACGTTTTGTTGTAGCTTGAGGAAAAAAGCTAGAGATAGTTCTTATTTATCTGCATTTTCCTAGTGGATGGTACAGAATTTGCAATATGGCAGGTTTCAAAAAATATTGTGGAGTAGAATTTTTATCTCTTAAAACTCTTGTGTTTATCATGTTAAATAGCATTTGCACAAACATTGATCTCCTTTTTGAGTACATAGATTCCTTTTAAAATATCAAAACCAGTGACCATCCATTATTACTTTGAACACTTCTAATCGTTTGCAGCTTGCTATTTCTGAAATTAACTTAATCCACGTTTGAATAGTTCTGTTAAAATTTTTTCTTATGTTATATTAAAATCGGCCATGTTGTTATTTGCATGCAGAAAAAAAGATGCACTTTCTTGTCTTGTTTCTTCTGTCTCACTTCTGTTAGCCATTCTTTTGTCATGCAAGAATTTTCCAGTCTATCCATTCCTTTACATGGAATGGTTTGGTGATCATCAAAATTGTAGTTATGTTATACCATGTAGAGATACATAGTCTAAGTTATCAATGTATGTAAGCAGTTTTCTATGCCTGGTATGTCATAAAGTTTCTTGTTCTGAACACTATGCTTCTGTATTATGATCATAGAGAGAGTGGAAGGCAGAAGAGATGAAGAACTTAGAGGCTGTCTACTTCTCTAACTCATTTCCAGGGTTACCATATGTTTCTTTTTTTTTTTTTAACATCTTTTATGGAGTATAATTGCTCTAAAATGGTGTGTAAGTTTCTGCTTTATAACAAAGTGAATCAGCCATAAATATACATATATCCCCATATCTCCTCCCTCTTGCATCTGCCTCCCACCAGCCTTATCCCACCCCTCTAGGTGGTCAAAAAGCACCGAGCTGATCTTCCTGTGCTATGCGGCTGCTTCCCACTAGCTATCTATTTTACATTTGGTAGTATATATAAGCCATGCCACTCTCTCACTTTGTCCCAGCTTACCCTTCCCCCTCCCTGTGTTCTCAAGTCCATTCTCTGTGTTTGCATCTTTATTCCTATCCTGCCCCTAGGTTCTTAAGAAACATATATATATATATATATATATATATATATATATATATATATATATATATGAATATAGACTATAGACTACCAAATATATATATATATATATATATATATATATATATATATATATATATATATAAACTCCATATATATGTGTTAGCATACAGTATTTGTTTTTCTTTCTGACTTACTTCACCCTTTATGACAGACTCTAGGTCCATCCACCTCACTACTCAGTGAGGTGCCAATCTTCTTTATCCTTTCATCTGTTGATGGACACATAGATTGCTTCCATGTCCTGGATATTGTAAATAGAGTTGCAATGAACATTGTAGTACATGACTCTTTTTCAGTTATGGTTTTCTCAGGGTATATGCCCAGTACTGGGATTGCTGGGTCGTATGGTAGTTCTATTTTTAGTTTTTTAAGGAATCTCCATACTGTTCTCCATACTGGCTATATCAATTTATATTCCCCCCAACAGTGTAAGAGGGTTCCCTTTTCTCCACACCCTCTCCAGCATTTATCGTTTGTAGATTTTATTTTATTATTATTATTTTTTTTGCAGTACATGGGCCTCTCACTGTTGTGGCCTCTCCCGTTGCGGAGCACAGGCTCCTGACGCACAGGCTCAGCAGCCATGGCTCACGGGCCTAGCCGCTCTGCAGCATGTGGGATCTTCCCGGACCAGGACACGAACCTGTGTCCCCTGCATCAGCAGGTGGACTCTCAACCACTGTGTCACCAGGGAAGCCCTGTTTGTAGATATTTTGATGATGGCTATTCTGACTGGTGTGAGGTGATACCTCATTGTAGTTTTGATTTGCAGTTCTCTAATGATTAGTGATGTTGAGTATCCTTTCATGTGTTTGTTAGTGATCTGTATATCTTTGGAGAAATGTCTATTTAGGTATTCAGCCCATTTTTGGATTGGCTTGTTTGTTTTTTTGATATTGAGCTTCATGAGCTGCTTGTAAATTTTGGAGATTAATACTTTGTCAGTTTCTTTGTTTGCAAATATTTTCTCCCATGCTGAGGGTTGTCTTTTCGTCTTGTTTATGGTTTCCTTTGCTGTGCAAAAGCTTTTAAGTTTCATTAGGTCCCATTTGTTTATTTCTGTTTTTATTTCCATTTTGCTAGAAGGTGGGTCAAAAAGGATCTTGGTGTGATGTATGTCTTAGAGTGTTCTGCCTATGTTTTCCTCTAAGAGTTTTATAGTGTCTGAACTTACTTTTAGGTCTTTAATCCATTTTGAGTTTATTTTTGTGTATGGTGTTAGGGAGTGTTCTAATTTCATTCTTTTACATGTAGCTGTCCAGTTTTCCCAGCACCACTTATTGAAGAGGCTGTCTTTTCTCCACTGTATATTCTTGCCTCCTTTATCAAAAATAAGGTGACCAAATGTGTGTGGGTTTATCTCTGGGCTTTCTATCCTGTTCCATTGATCAATATTTCTGTTTTAGTGCCAGTGCCATACTGTCTTGATTACTGTAGCTTTGATGTATAGTCTGAAGTCAGGGAGCCTGATTCCTCCAGCTCCATTTTTCTTTCACAAAATTGATTTGGCTATTTGGGGTCTTTTCTGTTTCAATACAAATTGTGAAATTTTTTGTTCTAGTTCTGTGAAAAATGCCAGTGGTAGTTGGATAAGGATTGCATTGAATCTGTAGATTGCTTTGGGTAGTATAGTCATTTTCATAATGTTAATTCATCCAATCCAAGAACATGGTATATCTCTCCATTTGTTTGTATCATCTTTAATTTCTTTCATCAGTGTTTTATAGTTTTCTGCATACAGGCCTTTTGTCTCCTTAGGTAGGTTTATTCCTAGGTATTTTATTCTTTTTGTTACAATGGTAAAAGGGAGTGTTTCATTAATTTCTCTTTCAGATTTTTCATCATTAGTGTATAGGAATGCAAGAGATTTCTGTGCATTAATTTTGTATGCTGCAACATTACCAAATTCATTGATTAGCTCTAGTAGTTTTCTGGTAGCATCATTAGGATTCTGTGTGTATAGTATCATGTCATCTGCAAACAGTGACAGTTTTACTTCTTTTCCAGTTTGGATTCCTTTTATTTCTTTTTCTTCTCTGATTGCCATGGCTAAAACTTCCAAAATTATGTTGAATAATAGTGGTGAGTAGGCAATCTTGTCTTTTCCTGATCTTAGGAGAAATGCTTTCAGTTTTTCACTATTGAGAATGATGGCAGTGGCGTTGTCATACATAGCTTTTATTATGTTAAGGTAGGTTCTCTCTCTGCCCACTTTCCGGAGGGTGTTTATCTTAAATCGGTGTTGAATTTTGTCAAAAGATTTTTCTGCATCTATTGAGATTATCATATGGTTTTATCCTTAAATTTTTTAATATAGTGTATCACATTGCTTGATTTGAATATAGTGAAGAATCCTTGCATTCCTGGGATAAACCCCACTTGATCATGGTGTATGATCCTTTTAATATGCTGTTGGATTCTGTTTGCTAGTATTTTGTTGAGGATTTTTGCATCTATGTTCATCAGTGATATCAGTCTGTAGTATTCTTTCTTTGTGACATATTTGTCTGGCTATGGTATCAGGGTGATGATGACCTCATAGAATGAGTTTGGGAGTGTTCCTCCCTCTGCTATATTTTGGAAGAGTTTGAGAAGGATAGTTGTTAGCTCTTCTTTAAATGTTTGATAGAATTCGCCTGTGAAGCCATGTGGTCCTGGGTTTTTTGCTTTTTTGTTGTTTTTTTGTTGTTTTGCGGTACGCAGGCCTCTCACTGTTGTGGCCTCTCCTGTGGTGGAGCACAGGCTCCAGACGCGCAGGGTTAGCGGCCATGGCTCACGGGCCTAGCTGCTCTGTGGCCTGTGGGATCTTCCCGGACTGGGGCACGAACCCATGTCCCCTATATTGGCAGGCGGACTCTCAACCACTGCACCACCAGGGAAGCCCCTGGGGTTTTGTTTGTTGGAAGATTTTAAATCACAGTCTTAACTTCAGTATTTGTGTTTGGTCTGTTTATATTTTCTATTTCTTCCTGGTTCAGTCTCACAATGTTGTGCTTTTCTAAGAATTTGTCCATTTCTTCCAGGATGTTCATTTTATTGGCATATAGTTGCTTGAAGTAATCTCTTGTGATCCTTTGTATTTCTGCAGTGTCGGTTTTTACTTCTCCGTTTTGATTTCTAATTCTATTGATTTGAGTCTTCTCTCTTTTTTTCTTGATGAGTCTGGCTAATGGTTTATGAATTTTGTTTATCTTTTCAGAGAACCAGCTTTTAGTTTTATTGATCTTTGCTGTTGTTTCTTTCATTTCTTATTCATTTATTTCTGATTTGATCTTTATGATTTGTTTCCTTCAGCTAACTTTGGGGATTTTTTGTTCTTCTTTCTCTAACTGCTTTAGGTGTAAGTTTAGGTTGTTCATTTGAGATGTTTCTTGTTTCTTGAGTTAGGATTGTTTTGCTATAACCTTCCCTCTTAGAACTGATTTTGCTGCATCTCATAAGTTTTGGGTTGTCCTGTTTTCATTGTCATTTGTTTCTTGGTATTTTTTGATTTCCTCTTCGATTTCTTCACTGATCTCTTGGTTATTTAGTAGCATATTTTTAGTCTCCATATGTTTGTATTTTTTTACAGATTTTTTTCCTTTAATTAATATCTAGTCTCACAGAGTTGTGGTCAGAAAAGATTCTTGGTAATGATTTCAGTTTTCTTAAATTTACCAAGGCTTGATTTGTAACCCAAGATATGATCTATCCTAGAGAATGTTCCATGAGCACTTGAGAACAAAGTGTATTCTGTTGCTTTTGGATGGAATGTCCTATAAATATCAGTTAAATTCATCTTGTTTAATTTATCTTTTAAATCTTTGTTTCCTTATTTATTTTCATTTTGGATGATCTTTCCATTGGTGAAAGTGCAGTGTTAAAGTCCCTTACCATGATTGTGTTACTGTCTATTTCCCCTTTTATGGCTGTTAGCATTTGCCTCATGTATTGAGGTGCTGTTTTGTTGGGTGCCTAAATATTTATAATTGTTATATCTTCTTCTTAGATTGATCTCTTGATCATTATGTATTGTCCTTCTTTGTCTCTTGTAATAGTCTTTATTTTAAAGTCTATTTTGCCTGATATGAGAATTGCTATGCCAGCTTTCTTTTGATTTCCATTTGCATGGAATAACTTTTTCCATCCCTTCACTTTCACTCTGTATGTGTCCCTAGGTCTGAAGTGGGTCTCTTGTAGACAACATTTATATGGGTCTTGTTTTTGTACACATTCAGCCAATCTATGCCTTTTGGTTGGAGAATTTACTCCATTTACATTTAAGGAAGTTATCAATATGTATGTTCCTATCACCATTTTCTTAATTGTTTTGGGTTTGTTATTGTAGGTCTTTTCCTTCTCTTGTGTTTCCTGCCTAGAGAAGTTCCTTTAGCACTTGCTGTAAAGCTGGTTTTATGGTGCTGAGTTTTCTTAGCTTTTGGTTGTCTGTAAAGGTTTTCATTCTGTTGAATCTGAATGAGATCCTTGCTGTGTAGAGTAATCTTGATTGTAGGTTTTCCCCTTTCATCACTTTAAATATGTCCTGCCACTCCCTTTTGGCTTGCAGAGTTTCTGCTGAAAGATCAGTTGTTAACCTTATGGGGATTCCATTGTATGTTATTTGTTGATTTTCCCTTGCTGCTTTTAATATTTTTTCTTTGTATTTAATTTTTCATAGTTTGATTAATATGTGTCTTGGCCTGTTTCTCCTTGCAATTATCCTGTATGGGAATGTCTGCGTTTCCTGGACTAGGTAAACTATTTCCTTTTCCATAGTAGGGACGTTTTCAACTATAATCTCTTCAAATATTTTATCCATCCCTTTCTTTTTCTCTTCTTCTTCTGGGAACCCTATAATTAAAAAGTTGGTGTGTTTAATGTTGTCCCAGAGGTCTCTGAGACTGTTCTCAATTCTTTTCATACTTTTTTCTTTATTCTGCTCTGTAGTAGTTATTTCCAGTATTTTATCTTCCAGGTCACTTATCCGTTCTTCTGCCTCTGTTATTCTGCTATTGATTCTGTCTAGAGAATTTTTAATTTCATTTATTGTGTTGTTCATCATAGTTTTTTTGGTTCTTTAGGTCTTCTAGTTCCTTTTAAACTTTTCTTGTATTTTCTCCAATCTATTTCCAAGACTTTTGATCACGTTTACTATCATTACACTGAATTCTTTTTCAGGTAGACTGCCTATTTCTTCTTCACTTGTTTGGTCTGGTGGGTTTTTATCTTGCTCCTTCATCTGCTGTGTTTCTCTCTGTCTTCTCATTTTCCTTAACTTATTGTTTTGGGGGTCTCCTTTTCACAGGCTGCAGGCTCATAGTTCATGTTGTTTTTGGAGTCTGTCCCCAGTGGCTAAGTTTGGTTCACTGGGTTGTGTAGGTTTCCTGGTGGAGGGGACTGGTACCTGTGTTCTGGTGGATGAGGCTGGATCTTGTCTTTTTAGTGGATAGGACCATGTCCGGTGGTGTGTTTTTGGGTTTCTGTGACCTTATTATGATTTTAGGCAGCCTCTCTACTAATGGATGTGGTTGTGATCCTGTCTTGCTAGTTTTTTGGCATAGGGTGTCCAGCATTGTAGTTTGCTGTTCGTTGAGTGGAGCTGGGTCTTAGTGTTGAGATGGAAATCTCTGGAAGAACTTTCACTGTTTGATATTATGTGGAGCCGGGAGGTCTCTGGTGGACCAATGTCCTGAACTTGGCTCTCCAACCTCAGAGTCACAAGCCTGACACCCAGCCAGAGGACCAAGACCCTGTGAGTCACAAGGCTCAGAAGAAAAGGGAGAAAAAAAGAAAGAAAGAAAATAAATAAATAAATAAAATAGAGTTATTAAAATAAAAAATAAAAAAATATTAAAAATAAAGAAATTAAAAAGTATTAAAAAAAGAAAGAAAGAAAGAAGAGACCAACCAAACCAAAAAACAAATCCACCAATTAAAACAAGCACTAAATCCTATAATAAAAAAAAGGATAGATAGAACCCTAGAACAAATGGTGAAAAACAAAGCTATATATTACACACTCACACAAAGAAGCATACACTTATGCACTCACAGAAAGAGAAAAAGAAAAAAATATATATATATATATAAAAGAAGAGAGCAACCACATCAATAAACAAATCTACAAATAATAGACTCTAAATACTAACCTAAGATAAACATAAAACCAGAAACAAATTAGATGCAGAAAGCAAACTGCAAGTCTACAGTTGCTCCCAAAGTCCACTGCCTCAATTTTGGGATGATTCATTGTCTTTGGGTATTCCAGAGATGCAGGGTACATCAAGTTAATTGTGGAGATTTAATCTGCTGCTCCTGAGGCTGCTGGGAGAAATTCCCTTTTCTCTTCTTTGTTTGCACAGCTCCTGGGGTTCAGATTTGGATTTGGCCCTGACTCTGCAGGTAGGTCACCAGAGGGCATCTGTTGTTTGCTCAGACAAGATAGGGTTAAAGTACCAGCTGATTAGGGGGCTCTGGCTCACTCAGGCTGGGGAGAGGGAGGGGTATGGAATGCAGGGTGAGCCTGTGGTGGTAGAGGCCGGTGTGACAGGTGTGACGTTGCAACAACCTGAGGCACGCCGTGTGTTCTCCCAGGGAGGTTGTCCCTGTATCACGGGACCCTGGCAGTGGCAGTTTGCACAGTCTCTTGGGAGAGGAGGTGTGGATAGTGACCTGTGCTTGCACACCGGCTTCTTGGTGGCTGCAGCAGCAGCCTTAGCGTCTCATGCCTGTCTCTGGTTCCACTCTGATAGTGGTGGCTCATGCCTGTCTCTGGAGCTCATTTAGGCGGTCCTCTGAATCCCCTCTCCTTGTGTGGCCCGAAACAATATTCTCTTGCCTCTTAGGCAGTTCCAGACTTTTTCCCGGACTCCCTCCCGGCTAGCTCTGGTGCACTAGCCCTCTTCAGGCTGTGTTCACGCAACCAATCCCAGTCCTCTCCCTGGGATCTGACCTCCAAAGCCTTATCCTCAACTACCAGCTCCCCGCCCCGCCCCCCCCCCCCCCCCCCCCCCGGTGAGCAGGCAAGACTCTCAGGCTGGTGAGTGCTGGTCGGCACTGATACTCTGTGCAGGAATCTCTCTGCTTTGCCCTCTGCACCCCTGTTGCTGAGCTCACCTCAGTGGCTCCAAAGCTTCCCCCCAGCCCACCCCCCATCTCCGTCAGTGAAGGGGCTTCCTAGTGTGTGGAAACATTTCCTCCTTCACAGCTCCTTTCCCGAGGGGCATGTCCTTTCCCTATTTTTTGTCTCTGTTTTTTCTTTTGCCCTACTCGGGTACGTGGGGAGTTTCTTGCCTTTTGGGAAGTCTGAGGTCTTCTGCCAGCATTCAGTAGGTATTCTGTAGGAGTTGTTCCACATGTAGATGTATTTCTATTGTATTTGTGGGGAGGAAGACGATCTCCACGTTTTATTGCTCTGCCATCTTGAAGGTCTCCTCCCACCATACATTTTTCTGTGGTTGTTAATTTCACAGGAGTATCCAGCTAAAGGGGAGAGTGAAGGATGAAATCAAATTTCCACTCTGTTGACCAAGTCTTTTAATCTGATCTAGGGTCTGTCAGCCTAGCATAAGACATAACTTCTTCTAATTTGAATCAAGATGGGTTCTTAAGATTTGCATCTATCCAGAGAGAAACATCTTTGTCTAATTATCATAATAGTGCTATATATTCTGATCACATCCCTCTTCTCATCCATCCCTCACATTACAGATGACAAGAAATGATGTCTAAAGTGGCAAGTCCATTTTACACTAAGCCATACAAGCAGTACATGTTTCCCATAAAAAGTACTATGGAAATCACATGCTGGGTGAAATCTCTTATTTTGGTTTTGCCTATGCTTTCTCCCTTATTTATATGTAACAAAATTTGCTTCATATGCTTATTCAAGCAAGGCTTTGTGGTCTTAGATTTTGTTTCTTATATCATGGGTCTAAAGCTGTAAAATAATTTCCTATCCTAATAACTTGAACATGAAATTGTCAAGTGGGAACGTGCAGAACATGGATATTATAGGAATAAAGTGTACACATGATGGATTGAGGCAGTTTGATTCATTGTTCTGGTTAAATCCATATTTCATTTCTGGACAGCTTCACCATTGTTAGGTTAGTGAAGATAGACCATATACTGTAATAATATTTTACCACAAGTTCTATAGAAATATCAGAATAAAAGTGGACATCACATCAGACTCAACCAAGAAGTTACAAAGTGAAATGTATTAAAAATTAATTTTCTGAATTCCATTGTATTTGCCTAATATGCTTTATGTATTATTTCATTTTCTTTCTGCTATAAAATTCATTAATTTTAATCCAGGATTAACACAACAAGAAGAGGAGAATTGGTTCTCTGTAGCATCTTCCTCACTCAAAGGATCCTAATGTGCTTTTATAAATAATGAATGAGATACTGTTAGCGACTCTGTAGGCAAACAGAGTAGCTATTGTACACACCGGTGATAACTCGTAAAAAAGATAAATTCAAAAATGAAAGCCCTTTTAGGCACTGTCTTTTGTTTCTCTAAGTTTTTGTTGAAACTTTTAAGTAAATTGTTATCTGGGACTAAATGTCATGCCTAAAGAGAGGGATACAGGAATGGCTCTTAGAAAATTCATTCATCAGCATTGTATTTGTAAGTCATAATAATTCATTAGCCTAAGTAAGACTCCTGGGTGTTTTCACTTCTAAAACTTATCCTTTTAAAAAAAATTTTTGGCTGAGTTCAGAACCCCCACCAAGCAATGCAAGGTAGTTTCTATATAGCTCCTAGAGACTTATGAAATCCAAGCATATTGTCTTTTACTACAGGCAATAATATACAAAGTAAACTAAGGTGACTTTAACACAAACAGATATTTTTTTTAGCTAAGAGCAGAACTCAAACCTAACCAAAATAAATGACCAAAATAAGTGGCTCTATGAATAACAGTTTCCCACTTATAAACCTCGACATATTTCTCTCTGATATAAAAACACAGTGATTTGTGGAAATATGGCAGTAGCTTGAACACCATGAAGAATGAGGGAGCCACACGTGAACTTGGAAAAAGACAGCTTCTTTTTAGCCAAAATTCCCTGACTACCTCTAAATTTACCCTTATTAGAGGAATTACAAGTTAAAGAGATTTAATCTACTATTTCTTCTTTGGAAAAGTAAATCAACTTCTTGAAGCCTGGCCGTTGTTTCAAAGAACAAAAATTCTGTATGTTGAGGGAAGGTTAAGCAAGACAATGTTTTTCTACATTTGTATATGTTAATTTAGAGACCTAATGCATTAACATTCAGTACACCTGTCAGAGGCCATATTTGTGAGAACAGGTGAACCCAAAAGAAATAAGCTTTGTAGGTCAAAGTTGAGGAGTAGAAGCCAGACTGGATCAGGCTTGGATGACATTCAAATGGGTGGAATTTCTCATGGTCTAATGGGTGTGCATTGCATTGCATTTGAAGCAAAGAGCCAGGTGGGTTGTAGAAGGGTCAGGAGTTTTCTCAGAGGACACATCCCAGGAACAGAAAAGAAGTCAGAGAAGATGAGGTAAGAGTTCCAAAGCTGAACTGATCAGAACTAGATCTTGAGACAGACTTGGAGGCACAAAACAAAACTAAAATCAGAGGACGTGGTCTGAGTGAGTCAAATGTGGTAGTGGTCTAGGATAAGCAAGCTTTCTATTAAGGGCCGAATTGTAAATATTTTATCTTTTGTGGGTTATGTGGTCTCTGTGGCGCCTACTTACTCTGCCACTATAGTATGAAAGAGATCATAGACAATGCATGAATGAACGGATGTAGCTACATTCCAAAGATACTTTACTTGCATAAAACATGGTGGTCTAGATTTGGCTCTTAGGCCATAGATTGCCAATCTCTGATATAAACAACAGTGCTGGATTAAAGTAATCTATAGTTGGATAGCAATCAGATTGTAAGGACAAGGGACACAGGGCCCATGTGTGGTCCACGGAGACCCTGTAGCCTGGGCACTCTTCAGAGAAGGCAGTGCTGTGGAAAGACTTATACTGGGAAATTGTCTTTGGTAAATAAGAGGCCTGGTGCAATTTTTCATACTGGAGACAAAGAATTGAGAAGGATACAGAATGCATAGTGAAGAATAGCAAAGGGAAAATTTGCTTAGTTCAAAACTATGTTCCTCACTTGATGGTCACCGGTCCAGATAGACACTGAGAAGTCTTGTTTAATCCTTGAGAATGTATATATATATATACATGTATATATATATATATATATATATCCCTTTTGGTTAGACTGCTTCATAGACAGGGCTAGTAACGTAGTTGTATATGTATATTGTTATTACTACAAACAGTATCTGATGAAATTGTGATATATACCAGTGACTATTTAAAGTAATATATTGCCTGACTAAAAATATAATCAATATGGAAGCATATGTGTGTTTATGGGTTCTGAAAATATGCAATAAAACTTCACCAGTCAAAGGAAGAAAATCAGTGCCCAGAGAACAAGGAGAAAACAAGGACCATTATAAGTAAACTCATCAGTCTGTGTTTAAGCCTTAAAACGAGTTCCAAATGACGGGATAGCTAAATATATTTTTTGAGGCCTAGAGGCAAAGTATTTTTATGTTGAGATCTTTTTGAAAATACCAACTTTGAGTTATTGTTAAACTATTTTTTATCTTTAAAGATCTTTTAGATATTTGTGTGTTTTGTTCATAAAACAGTGCATACATATGCTCTACTTTGTTTCTTATTCTTTCAGCTACAATCATTCTAAGTGACAGTTAGAATCACACAATCTACTTTTACAGAATTACAATATCAAGGAATTAGAAAGAAATGTAGGTCTTCTTAAGGTCTTTCTCACAAATTATGTATCTACCTTTCTAAGGAAAGATAATTTTCCTTAGCATGCTGACATTTGCATCTGTTTCACTGACATGACTTTAATTTGTATGAATCGACATTGCCATTATCATCATAATCATCACTTTCGTGCCAGACGTGGGTAAAGCACCTTGATATATTGTGCCTCTTAGTACTGACAACAATTCAGGGAAATAGATGAGGGTACTAGGTTCAGAGAGATTAAGTATCTTGCCCATGGTCACCAGTTGTTATGTGGCAAGAGCTAGGATTTGAAACCAAATCCAACTGGCTCTCCTAATCATTATACATAGTAATATATAAAGATATACATATACACTTGACCCTTGAACAACAGGAGGGGTTAGAGGTGCTCACCCTCTATGACACTGAAAATCTGCCTATAATTTATGGTTGGTCTCCATACACATGGTTTCTTCATATACCTAGCTCCTCCCATATCTGTGGTTTTACAGATGTGGATTCAATCAACCTGGGATGGTGTAGTACTGTAGTATTTACTGTTGAAAAAAATCTGTTCATAAGTTGACCTGTGCAGTTCAAACTTATGTTGTTCAAGGGTCAACTGTATATACATTGTGTAACTAATAATAAAAATGTGAATGATATTAATATTAAGTTCTAACACCTACTGAGTACTTACCCATTAATTGAGATAGAACATTGAGTCTGATGATTTTTCCATCACAATGCAATCATAAAGCATTAGCTCATAGTATGGAAGAGCTCTACACTCCTGCTTCTGATTTTCACAGCTGACTTCAGAAATGTTAGTGACCATTTCATTTTTTAGTATGTACAAAATACCTCTGACTTAATAATTAAGTCCTTTATGCCTCACCTTATTTTGCTTCCCAGGCAGCAAATAAGGATTTGTTTTTGGTGAACACAAACCACGTTTCTTGTGACATTTAGTATTCATTTACCATTTACATTTTATACAGGAAGATTATGTTGGTGATACTATCCCACCAACCCTATAAAAGGAAATCAGCCTGCTTCTTGAGATTATGAATCTATTCTCTTTATATCCATTCACTAATATTTCCTGAGCGTATATAATGTGCAAGGTGCTATTCTAGAGCCAAATTTGGCAGTGAACAAACAGGCAAATCCTAACTCTTATAAGGTTTTCATTTTAGTGCAAAAATAAATGAATAAATCCATATTATTTTGAGTGGTAACAAATACTGTGAAGGAACACAAGGAGGGCAAGAAATAGAAATTGACAAAGCAGGACGGAGATGTGATATATTAGCTATCTTGCTCGAATCTCCTCATTTACTTATATAAAATCTTGCGTGCATGAGCTTTAAATAAATTTGAATTGTCTTATCTGTGATACTCTAGGGCCTTTTAGATATGCAGATCTTTCGTTGTAAACTTAAGAATCCCATGTTCCCTCAGCAAATTGACTTTGAAATGTTGTGAATGATAAAATTTAAGGTGGTACTCCAAGTAGGACAGAAAATCTGCAATGTCCTGGAGCTGTCCAAAGAAACATACTTTTAATGGTTTTTCAAGATACATGAGACATAAGCAGTCAAGGTTTCAGGTTTCCCTGTCTAGAAGTTATGTGATGGAAATCCCATGTTACCACACAAGGAGAAACTGTAGCTAGAAATGTTCGTGTGTGTGTGTGTTGGTGTGTGTGTGCACATGTGTGGTGTGTATTATGTGCCTGTTTGACTCCAGTTGGAATGCAGATTTGTCCCTACATTCAGAAGGGAGCAATAAGATTGTTTTAAGGTTATTGATTTTAAAGATGGCAAGGGAGAAATTCTGGGCCATTATGTTCTTGAGTCCTAAAGTGAGAAACCTATCATAAGGAAAATGGATTTAATAGTATGTGAACATGTTTGGAGATTGATGGAGGAGTCCTAGAAAACCATGAACAGTGGCGCATGAAGGTGCCAACTAGACATGGCATGTGAATGGTGCCATTAGGGTGCAATAATCTATGAACAAAGGACCTAGAGCCAACATTGACCACAATGAGTCACAGAAGTGAAACTACTCATGCCCAGGTGCAAAATCAACATTCTTTACAAATCTGTGAGTAACTCCAGATGTTTGCACTCAGGTTTCCTTATAACTAATGTAAATTTTCCAGTTTTTAACCACCTCAGATCTCATATGGACCTGACTCTTTTAAAGCAACTTAGGTTTTCTTGTTTGTTCTGAAAAACATGGAATGACCATATCTATTTTAATTCAAATTTAACTAAGAAAGGCAAGCATGATTTGTTGAAATTTTTATTAACTTAAAACTTTTGGGCTTTGAAACTAAAACCATGGAGTTTAAATTAATTTGTATTTAGAAAAACATATATTTCATAGGATTTCATGGTAAAAATTTTTCATAGGAGAAAGATAGAAGGGAATTTATAAAGATACCAGACCTCCAAGGATGTTAAGTTGCCATAATATGAAAAATTAATAGTTAAGTAAAAAATATTATTTTAAAATACTAAGGATATTAATTTTTTTAAACTCTCTTTCTTGAAATATTTGGAGAAAAATATTCAATGCATAAAGTAAGTAGGGATACATTTGTTTCTATCTTGAATGTTCTCCAATGGAGATTTGGCCTATCTTTTTATACATACAAATATAAGCTGCAAGGAGTCCTTACACATTAAAGAGGATTCAAGAATTTCAACATGAAGGTGAGGCTTATAAACACAAGACATCAAAAGTCCTGAAAATACATCACTAGAGTCCAGTGTGGAAAAAATAATCGAATACCCTATAAACTTAGGATTTTTCATGAAAACTTGAACTGCAGAAAATTATTTACAAAGTAATGAGGCATTCAAAACTTGTTTTGAAAACCCTAAAAGAGAGACTAACAATCATTCAAACACACACACACTCACAAATACAAAACACACAAAACTCTATTATTGTCATATTCTGAAAAGTGTGGGAAAATAAAAGCCATTCAGAATATAAAATTTGGGCTTCCTGGGTGGTGCAGTGGTTGAGAGTCTTCCTGCCGATGCAGGGAACACAGGTTCATGCCCCGGTCCAGGAAGATCCCACATGCCGTGGAGCGGCTGGGCCCGTGAGCCATGGCCGCTGAGCCTGCGGACCGGAGCCTGTGCTCCGCAACAGGAGAGGCCACAACAGTGAGAGGCCCGTGTACAGCAAAAAAAAAAAAAAAAAAAAAAAAAAGAAAAGAAAATATAAAATTTGTGTCCTGTTTATTGAACTATAGTGGAAGAAATTTGAGTTTCACAAAGAGTTTTGTATTGAAGAAAGTTATATTTGAAAAAACGAAATCAAAAGATGTAATAAAAGACTATTGGAAAAGCTACTTTTACGTTTCTCTTCAGAAATTTGTTTTAACCAGTTTGTCATTGATTGACATGATGGGCAGGCAAGATTTTACTCTTCTGATTTTTATCTACATTCCTGTATTGAATATGGCATTTGTTTTTAAAGGATAGTTTTGCTAATTAGCCAACATTATGAAAATATTGAAATTGTAAAGGATGTATTTTACATTTAGAGTAAAGATATATTTGGAGTTTCAAAATGAAAAGAAAAAGAAGAGGAAAAAGAATGTCTAAAATTTAATGGAAATTACATTCGGTGCATATCATCCCCCTTTCTTGATATGACTCCTATTAAAAATCTATTTCTAACATTAAACTGTTTTTTAAATACAGTTCCAAGATGAAAAAAGGTACACCTCTGTACCCAGCAGATCTACAATCTTGAGTGAAAGAAGAGTACTAACAAATCATTTTTATTTTGTTGCTAAATACTAAAAGACTGATGATTAGGGTATTACAGGGACACAACATTTGGCATACTACCTGTGCCTTATAGATATCAAGGAAGATTTTATGTGAAGGAGGTGACGATGAGTTGAACTTGAAGTATGGCTAGGGAGTTGGCCAAATGAAAGAGGGGCAGACAGGAATTAAGAAGAAAGAATAGTAAAAAATCTAAGAACAGCAAAAATGTTTATTTTCTATCTTGCTGTGTTACCATATAATCACCTCCATTCAAAACTTGGGTAAAATAAAGTAATTATTCCAATATTTACTGAGCAACTAGTATTTACCCAGCACTGTTCTGGGTGTTGGGGAGATATAGAGGGTCTGTAAATCCTGCTTGTATTAACAAGGAGGTTACTCACTGAATAGAAAGAACAGAACAGTTCAAGAAAAAAAATGTTAGAATAATAAAAGAGATGTACAATTGAATCAAGGCAATGAAAGCTTTGTATCTTATTGTAGGGAAGCTTTACTGGATTACAGGAATATGTTTCTGTTTATGCTTTAATAGGTGGAAGCTGTTTGTTTCCCAAGTTTGATGTTTTGTTGTATACCCTGCTCATTTAGGATATGAGAAACATGCTCTGTGTTTAGAAAGCAACTTGTAGTCTGGGGCTGGGGGAGAGTGATTTTGTATCTTACTTGGTCCCTTTGCTGTTTACTTCCTCACTTGCTGCTGAATTCTTCACAATACCTTTATCAAATAGTCTTGTTTCCATGATGACTCTTGGAGCAGAGATGGACCACGTGATAGCACCTGAACTTTATTTGAGATTCACTATTAAAAAAACAAAAGTAAACTATAAATGTGATAATTGTACATGAAACAGTTCTGCCATATAGTTTGGAAAGAGAACCTATGATCTGGTTACTGGCTAAATCCAAATTTTAAAAAAATCTGTTGACTGCATTTATTTTGGTGACTAATAATAAGAAACAATTTCTCACGAGGGGCAAATTAGGGGTATGGGATTAGTAGATACAAACCACTATGTATAAAATAGATAAGTAACAAGTACACACTGTATAGCACAGGGAATTGTAACCATTATCTTGTAATAACCTATAATGGAGTATAATCTGCACAAACATGGAATCACTATGCTATACACCTGAAACTAACACAATATTGTGAATCAACTACACTTCAAAAAAATTCTCTTTATACTAAAAGTACGTTGGGACTTCCCTGGTGGCACAGTGGTTAAGAATCCACCTGCCGGGGCTTCCCTGGTGGCGCAGTGGTAGGGGGTCCTCCTGCCGATGAAGGGGACTCGGGTTTGTGCCCCGGTCCGGGAGGATTCCACATGCCGTGGAGCGGCTGGGCCCGTGAGCCATGGCCGCTGGGCCTGTGAGTCTGGAACCTGTGCTCCGCAGTGGGAGAGGCCACGTCAGTGAGAGGCCTGCATACCGCAAAAAAAAAAAAAAAAAAAAAAAAAAAGAAAAAGAATCCACCTGCCAATGCAGGGAACACGGCTCAATCCCTGGTCCGGGAAGATCCCACATGCCGTGAAGCAACTAAGCCCGCGGGCCACAACTACTGAGCCGGTGCACCACAACTACTGAAGCCCGTGCGCCTATAGCCCGTGCTCAGCAACAAGAGAAGCCACCACAATGAGAAGCCTGTGCACTGCAACGAAGAGTAGCCCCCTGCTCGCCGCGACTAGAGAAAGCCCGCGCGCAGCAACGAAGACCCAACACAGCCAAAAATAAATAAGTAAATAAATAATTAAAAATAAATAAATAAAATAAGGAATGCCTTTCTTAAAAATAATAAAAGTATATCAAACCTCGACATATTTTCAACATTTTCACTGGATAATGGGTCTATCTTATTATCACAAGTTTCTAGTTAGTTATGGACATAGTGAAAATGTGATTTGAATGTTATCTAAGACATTAAAAATTTATATTACCTCCCTTAGATAAAAGTATCAATCCATTTTGTAAACCAACTGCCATGGCAACTATTGTCTGAGAGGCCTAGAAAAGTTAACTTAGGAACATAAAAAGGCACAATTCACACCTCATATTATTTTATAATCCTTTGGGTTCTCGCAAGGTCGAGTGGTCACTGGTCCTGGCTGGTGGGTATCAATGACCCCATTGGAAATTGTTACCTGATGAACAAATAGGTAAAACTTATATCTTCTTCTGGATGTGATAATTGAGCTGAGGTGAATCCCTTGAACAAGAAGATTAGCTAGGTTAGAACTAATAGTGAAGAAAACTCTATTTTCCAATTTATTGCAACTTAACTCTAGGGACATAGAACTTCAATTTACTGGCTGAGCAAAGGTCATGAGGTGATGTGCAAGCAATGTTACAGTCAGATTTCAAGGTGTCTGGAGTGGATATCACTTAGAATCCAAAAGCTTAGGGTTAGAGTGGAATAATCAACAGCAAACTTGTACCTGTGCTCAAAATTCAGCTTGGAAAAGCTGTTTGTTTGGTAAGAAGTCTGTTAATTCAAGATATGCACTGGGAACTGACAGAGTATCATAACTGTGATAACTAAAGGTGATGTCTTTTTTTTTTGTCTTACTAAAGTTAATAGTTATTTTTAAAAACTTAATTGAAACTAATCACAATCACTCACACAGGTTTCTTTACAAATTTCTCTCACTTGTTCATAATTTATTCATTCTTTCTTTCATTAAATATATGCTTATTGAGTTTCAACTATGTAAACCAGAGCTGGAGATAACAGGAACAAAAAAGATGGACTCAGTCTCTGCCCTCCTGAAGCTCATATTCAAGCAGAGCACATAGAAAAAACAATTAATTACATAAATAGTTATTAAATTACAATTTAGTTATCAGGAAACAAGAAAGATAAAGTGTGCTGGGAGAGTAACTGGAGGAATATGATAAAGTTTGGGTTAGAAAATGTTTCCTTCAAACATTGAATTCAACTGATCCCTAAAGGACAGATAGACATGAATAAAAGAGAAGGTAGGGGGCTTCCCTGGTGGTGCAGTGGTTGAGAATCTGCCTGCCAATGCAGAGGACACGGGTTCAAGCCCTGGGGCGGGAAGATCCCACATGCCGCAGAGCAAATAAGCCTGTGCACCACAACTACTGAGCCTGCACTCTAGAGCCCGCGAGCCACAACTACTGAGCCTGCACACCACAACTACTGAAGCCTGCACACTAGAGCCCATGCTCCACAGCAAGAGAAGCCACCACAATGAGAAGCCCGCACACTGCAACAAAGAGTAGACCCTGCTCGCCGCAACTAGAGAAAGCCCGTGCACAGCAGCAAAGACCCAATGCAGCCAAAAATAAATAAACAAAGTAAATTTTAAAAAGAAAAAGAAAAAGAGAGGGTAGAAGTTAATGGAAATAATACTGTGTGTATAGAAAGCAGTATGTGCAAACGCCCTGAAGCAGATGACTTGAAGAAAGCCAGAGTCTCAGGAGGACAGAGATAATGGAGCATGACAGGCTGGGGAGGGAGTCCCCATTCTGTTGTACTTCCTATTAATATGCAAAGGTTATGACCTTTATTGTAAAAACAAGAAGAAGACATAAAAAAGTTTTAAACAAGGATGGATTTAGCCATATTTTCATTTCAAAAAGGTTGCTTGGATACTATGTGAAGGTTGTTCTGGATTGAAAATGAGAAGAGTGAGTAAAGAAGACTAACTGAGAAAAAATACATTTCTGTAATTCAGAAATTTGACTATAGAATCTTGGACTAGGGTGGTGGCAGTAAAAATGGAGAAAATAATAGAGATGAGAGACATTTAAGAGGTAAAATTGACAGGATTGAGTGATTAAATGAAAATAGAGATGGGCATGGATGGTTTGTAAGATAACTTTTATATTTAGAGTCTGTGTAATCAGGCACAGTGGTGCCATTTACTGATTAAAAAAAAAAAAACTAGAATTGCAGCTATCATATGATCCAGCAATTCCACTTCTGAGTACATATCTGAAGAAAACAAAAACACTAACTCAAAAAGATATATGCACCCCAATATTCATAGCAACATTATTTACAATAGCCAAGATATAGAAACAACATAGATGTTCACCAACAGACGGATGTATAAAGAAGCTGTTATGTGTGTGTATATTAATTACTCAGCCATAAAAAATGAAATTCTGCCATTTACAACAACATGGATGGACACGGAGGGTATTAGGCCTAGTAAAAATAAGTCAGACAAAGACAAATACTGTATGTTATCACCTATATGTGGAATCCAAAAAATAAAACAAGCAAATAAATACAACAAGACAAAAACAGACTCACAGACATAGAGAACAAACTAGTGGTTACCAGTGGGGAGAGGGAAGAAGGGAGGGGCAAGATAGGGGTAGGGGATTAAGAGGTACAAATCACTATGTATAAAATAAATAAGCTACAGAGATATATTGTACAGCACAGAAAATATAGCCATTTTTTGATGATAACTTTTAATGGAATATAATCTGTAAATATTGAATCACTATGTTGTATAACTGAAACATATAATATTGTATATCCACTGCACTTCAATTTAAAAAATCAGAAATTAAAAACAAAATAAAACAAAAAACACTGGAGAGGAAGCAATTTTGGAAACAATCATGAGTAAACTTGAGTAAGTTAATGATCCATAAACATGCTACATATCAACAAAGCAGATGAAACAAAATACCCATGTTTTGATAACATTTTTCTGTCACCTGAGCAGTGACCAATGTTTCCCCCTTTATGGATGAAGTAACCAATTACAGCATATTCTTTGAAGAAAAAAGTGTTTTTTTTCTTTAGAAAGAGTTACTCTCTTACTCTATCATTCATTCATTCATTCATTTATTCATTCATCAATCAATAATTCATCAAACACATATTGCACTACTTACATATTACTGACTTTGTACTAGATGCTGGAGACATGGCAATGAACAAGGAGGATTCAGACTTGCATCATTTTGCCTTTCCAAACTTTCCAGTGTAAAGGAATTTAAGATGTACTGGAAGGAAATTGTACAATTCTTTAGGCAATTTAGTCATATGTCACAAATATTTTAAAATGTTAACTTTTTGATATAATAATTTACTTTCTAGAACTTTTTTTTTCTGGTACGTGGGCCTCTCACTGTTGTGGTCTCTCCTGTTGTGGAGCACAGGCTCCGGACGTGCAGGCTCAGCGGCCAAGGCTCGCGGGCCTAGCCGCTCCGCGGCATGTGGAATCTTCCCAGACTGGGGCACGAACCCGTGTCCCCTGCATCGGCAAGAGGACTCTCAACCACTGCGTCACCAGGGAAGCCCTAGAAATGTATCTTAAAAGTATCTGAGATTGAGAAAAAACTATGCTCAAGAATGCTTTTCAACACATTTTATAATAGCAAAAGCTTAGATACATCTTAATGACCAATAATTAATATTTTGATAAAATATGATATATTCATATGGAATAGCATTCTCTAATCACTAAAGCCATATTATAGAAGAATATTAACAGATTTGGAAAATGTTCCTTCTGTATAGTCAAGTGCAAAAATTAGGTATATATGATTCTCATTTTGTAAAAAAAGTAAAATATAAATATTGATAGATGTATGGCTAAGACTAGAAATACATATTTCAAAGTATTGTGGGGCAATGATATTTTGATGATTTTTCTTTTTGCTGTTCTTTGCCATCTAAATTTTCTAAAATGAATATGTGTTCCTTTGTAACCAATAGAAAAATTCCAATCAGTTTAAATATTACCCATTTTTTTTTTGCTCTTAAAAACCTTTTACAATACATGTAATTATTGCAGAGTTGAAACAAAAGTGTGTGTGTGTGTGTGTAAAAAGTGTGGTTATGAAGCTATTTTGGTAACTTTGAGGAAGATTTCAATCGGAATAAAGTAAAAGTTTATTTTAAGTATTCATACCTTTTCATTCCCTATAGATATGGTCACTGAGGGTATCCATAAAAACTTTCTCTATCCTAGCTTATATTCAGGGGAATTAACTGATGAAAATGGATTTTTCTATCAGTGATGTTTTCATATGTAAGTTGATGAACATTTTAGCCACAATTGTTGGATCTTGGATAAGAAGAGATGAAAAGCCTTATTTTATAATAAACCTATTGTTAAATCCCTTCTACTAGCACAGTTCAGCAGACTATTTAGATCTCCTCATCATTAGTATAAAAGCATGAAGTTCTAGAATTCTAGGAACCCTAAGAGTTTCCTTGTCAAACCCCATTTGGTAACAGGAACCATGGCAACCAGTCAATGTGGTATAACAAAGAAGGAGTACATAAGCTAATGTCAAAAAAGCTGGGTTTGAGTGCTGCCATTTACTTGCTCTGAGACCTTGAGAACATGTCTGAGTCTGTTTCCTTGCTTATACATAAGAAATATTTTTTTCCACTTCACATCTATTTATTGAGCACCTACTATGTGTCAGGCATGAGGAAGCTAGGTCAGAGCAATGAATAAATTATGTGTGGTTGGAGCAACATTCTGGGCAAAGGGAAAAGCACTGAGTTAAGTCTCTGAAATGGCCAATAGTGAGGGAGAGAGAAGGGTGTTCAATTCCAATCAAGTAAGACAAGAATATGAAGTTACATGATAATTTGGATAACATGATGCATGAGTTTTTATAGTTATACTAATGTTTAACCACTAATTCATCAGTTCCTATGCTTTCTTATAAAAATAATGTGAAAAAATTGTATTGCTTTGCTCATCTGAATGTATGAAGTGTCTTTAATCTTGGATGATCTATAGATTGCTTCCAAGGTTACAAAAGAAGTCTCTTCTGTGAAGTGTTTTGTTTTCTTTATTTAAAGAAGAGGCATCAAGGTTGAATCTGAAGTATGGCAGCATGTTACCTCTTCTTAGGTTTTCATTTATGGGTGATCGAAAGGCCTCACTCTTCAGATACATTTTCTGGAATGGCAGGCTGTATGACTGAGAATTAAGTTCTAAGCTTCAAAATAGTCTTCATTAAATAAAAATATTCTACCCAAGAGGACTAATGCAAAAATTGGTAGTAGTTTAGGTATTAGCCATAGCTGGTGTCAAAATTGCCAAATCCTACTGTTTTAGACAGACATGGAGACAGGAAGAGTAGCTGGCATATAAAAGACTTGGAAATGGTATTGAATCATGGTCAAGAGACACTTGTTTGGAACTGGGCTGTGAACCAGGTGTAGAGATAAAAAATGAAAGTGAGCCCATGTTAGCCGTGTGCAAGTTTATAAGTGAATAGAAAAAGAAAAGCTGGGTGTCAAGGCTGAGAAGGAGTAGGCAATCTTTGGAAGCTAACTCACTGACCAGAAAAACCAAGGAGTGATAAAACCTAAGTGGAACCAATATGAACTTACTAAATAGGAATTATCTCAAAGAGAGGAGCTATTTCAGCATCCGATACTAAGCAATTCTAGTTTTAACGACATGGTCTCTTGCTCCATTTCATATTAAAGGAATTTTACTCCTCACCAAATACTAACAAATGTGTACAGAGGGATGGAGACTGATAAACAGGACTAAAGAAGTTTTATGGGAGCTATAAGGGAAGAAATGAAATAAGGATATTTACCGAGAATAATAAAAATACTCATATGTTGCATTTATATAGATTTGGCAACTTATAAAGCACTTTTACTTGTTACTCTACTTTTGAGATTAGGCTATGCATTTTATATATGTTATATGTATGTATGTGTATATATATAATAGTTATGTATGTATATGTGTATGTGTGTATACATATCTGCTCCTGGCACATGGTACTTATTCTACTTTGTACTTATTGAAAATGGCTTACACAAATGTTAATTTAATGCCTAAGTTCCAGGAGAACTGAGCTCATGGCTGTCTTTTCCTTCTGTATCTACGTTAATTGAGAGATGCCAAGGTCAAGCAAATGCTGTCAAAGTAGGACCCGTTTTAATTGTTTTGTAGCTAAGTTGAAATTCAGACAGGGAAAGTGGTCTGTCTAAGGCTTTAAATGTGAAAATGGTATACCCAGGTCTTTCCACTTCAAATCCCTTGCTGGTATATAAGGAAAGACAAAGCCGACTGAACTATATAAGAGAGGAGTTTGAGTAACCAGGAAATTCCTGAAAGGCAGTGGACTCAGGTAGGTAGGAGAATATACATAGAGGAAGACAAAACAACAAGAACAACCCCCCCCAAAACAAAAAACAGAATGGGCTGTGGAAAGTTCTTGAATTTATTTTACCTTTCTCCATCTTGTTGTCAATGGATGCGTTTATTCCTATCATTTTAATTAGGTGATTATACAGCTATCAAATAGATGAAGTTAGAGAAAACTACATTTATTTAGCACTACTATGTGCCAGACATTCTCTTTTATGAATTATGTACATTACTTCCCTTATTACTTACAACTATCCTGTGAGAAGTGATTAATTGCATTCCTGTTTTAAAGATGAAGAAACAGAGACTAATACAGCTCAAATAAGATTTGTAAGGTTTCACGGTAAATGACAGAGTTAATCCTCATAATTCCATGTCTCTCCAATGCTAAACCACAAGCTTATTGAATCATCAAATAACTATCAAGTGCCTACAGTGAGAACTTACTCTTCATTATGGGACGTAGCTTGTAAAGAGGCAATTGCAATTAGTGAAAAGTGTTAGGATGTTTCCAGATGCTAAGAGAACATTTGGAGAAGAAACACCTAATGCCTTCGGGGAGAGTCAGTAAAAGCTTTTTGGAGGAATTATTTTCAAATATGAGAACTGAAGAATGCCGAAAATCTTAAAGTATTTTCACTGTATCTAAAAATAATTTCAAAATTAAGGAAAGTGGATATCTTCAATGCAAATTATCTATATAATTATCTAAACTATCCACCTCGCCTAACTTTCCACTTCGTTGTCCACTCATGCAAGTGTGACTTCAGAAATGGGACTGTTACAAGATGAATGATCTTATCATATGGCAGAGAACTAAATGTGAATTGATTTTAGAGTGATAAATGTACAAGCAAGTAATACCCAGCTCTGTTGTGGAATCATCTACATGTATTGCTCTGTGATACTTCAAACAACAGCTCTCATAGTTTCTCTTTTTATTTACAATGTATGTGGCTTTTTCTATCTTCCTTTCTAAATATACTTTTATTTTCTATTTCACTTTTGTATGTAACAAGATTTCAGATTCCTCTTTATTATATCTGTGAATCACAAAGATGCAAAGTATATAAATTTGGCTTTGTAGTTTCAATTTTCCTAATATGGGATATGTGAATATCATTAATGAGCCATTTACATCTCTTCCACCCACACATTTATTTCGCAGACCATGTAATAAATGAGGAACAAAAAATTCCACTAAACATCTAACTACATTTCTGGTCTTGCTTAGCTATCTTCTGCTAACTTTTACTTTCCATGAATGTTAAATGACTTTCAGTTTTTAGAGTGAAGTATTATGGTACATTGACAGGTAAATGACAGTTAAAACACCCACAGACTTTTGGCAGGGAATAAATCAGTGAATGTTCATATGGGTGAACAGTGTCTTAACAAGGGAACCATATATCTTCCAATGAAAGGTTTTATGAAACCAGTCTGATAAAGGTATTTCCTTTAGCTATGTAAAGAAAAAAATATATCAAAAACTATCAAGAAAATAGTATTGTTCTTCATGCTTTTTACATGCCACTAGCAATTAGCCAAGCTCATTGAGGAGTTGTTTGTAACAACAGCTGTCTTCAGCTTAAGAAAAATATTTGACAGTCACATTGTCAGGAAAAATCCTCCTATGTCCTCTGCTTGAAGAAGTATTGTTTTCTTTTTTTTTCTCTTCAAGAACTATTTAGGCATATGTGAAAAAGAGAAAAATATAGGTTATAGTCAAAGACAAGACAAGAGTGTAGAAAAGACAAGACTGTTTCTGTTTAAAACTTGCTCCGTACAAACTATTATATATAGAATGGATAAACAACAAGGCTCTACTGTATAACACAGGGAACAAATTCAATATCCTGTGATAAACCATAATGGAAAAGAATGTTAAAAAATGTATATATGTATAACTGAATCACTTTGCTGTAAAGCAGAAATTAACACAACATTGTAAATCAACAACACTTCAGTAAAAATAGTTGCTCCATATGTTTTGATGTTGTATCAAATATGTATTTGTATGTGTGTGTGTATATATATATATATATATATACATACACATATGTATAGAGTAGAATAGGAGATATATATATATATATAGTGTATGTATATATATATATATATATATATATATATATATATATATATATATATATCTCCACACAAAACTTGCACATGTATAGCAATTGCCAAAAACTGAAAGTAAAAAAGATGTCGTTTAATAGATGAATGGAAGAACAAACTGTGGTATATCCATACAATAGAATATTATCCAGTGATAATAAAGAAATGAGTTGACAAACCATGAAGAAACATAATTGTATGTTGCTATGTGAAAGAAGCTAGTCTGAAAGGCTTCATACTTCATAATTGCCAGTATATGACATTTTTGAAAAGCAAAACTGTAGGGACAGTAAATATATCAGCGGTTGCCAGGAGTTTTGTTTTGGGGAATTTTGAATAGGTAAAGCGCAGGGGATATTTGAGGACAATAAACTATTCTACATGACACTGTAATCATAGATACATGTTGCCATGCATTTGTTAAAGTTCATAGAGCTTTAGAGCACAGAAAGTGACACTTTATGCATGCAAATTAAAAAAAAAATTATTTAGGAGGTCATGGTATCTGTGAATGGAATGCAAAATGTGACAAAACAATATAATTATATATGTAAGAAACAGTCTCACTGAAAAAGGTAGGGGAAAAAGTTACTGATGTAAACAATTCTGTAAACTTGTGGTGTCTGTGAGATGAAAGACAAACAAATGAACAAAAAATTGCAGATAAAAACTGTACTATAGTTAATGAAATTATTCCCCACAGGGTTACAAGCTAAGAATTCTGATACCATGATACTTGCAAACTGGAACTGAACAGCTCATCAGTTTGACAGCAGATGTTGGGAAATTAGATATCAGCAGGGAGAGGGGGTTAGAATGATTCATGTAGTAATGGATTGGAGTTGGAGACATCAGTATGAATGTAACATAGATAATACAGATACAAATGGTTACATAAAGAAATATTTTTAGATATGTGCATATGCAAGGGCTAGCATACACACAAAAATCTCCTCGATCTGTCAGCAGGGAAGGCCTAGAAGCAACAATACCCAAGTAACAATGAGCACATCTCTGCCCAGATCTTGATTTCTAATACCATTCTACAATCAAGAGAACCAGGGGTCCTTGGAGAAATGACTGACTCTAGGAATGGGGTAGGAAATATATAAGATAAGCCAAGCCTGGAGCATTTTGTAGTGACAGAAAGTAAGGAAGTAATAAAAAAATATCCTTAATACTGGGACAATGTCAAAAGATACAGGAGGTAACTAAATGTTCCCAGTGGCCAAAGTTGAAACAATAGGAGCTGGAAAATAAATAAAGTATGATTGGATTACAACTCAAAATATAACATTCATATCTATTAGCCCATACTGATATTAATAAATGGTTGAATGACTAAATAAGTGGAGAAAAGGAGACAAATCTCCATGCAGAAGAATTTCAAATAATTTATGTAGATAAATTTGCCTCAAAAGATGAAGCAAGGCTCTTCACTCCTGAGATGTGAGCTGCACATAGTGAATTCTTGTCAGAAAGTACAGTTTGGAAAATGGGGAAAAGACTAACTTTACCATAGAGAAACCTGACAAACACTACCTCAATTTAATGATCAAGGTCAATACTAACAGCAATGTCATGTTGATGGTACATACCCTTGATATGATATGATGAAATAGTACTTTTCCTCTGCAGTCTTCTTCCCCCAAACTTAGCCTAATCTAATCATGAGTAAAACATAAGACAAATACTTATTGAGGAACACTCTACAAAACACCTGACCAGTACTTCTCAAGCTTATCAAAACCAAGGAAAATTTGAGAAACTGTTGCAGACAAGAGAAGCCTAAGGAGATATGACTACTTAATATAATGTGGTATCTTGAATAAGATCCTGGAATAGAAATAGGACATTAGGTGTAAACTGAGGAAATCTGAAAAAAATACACAATAGTTAATAATAATTTATCAATATAGGTTCATTAATTGGAACAAATGTACCTTTCTAATGTAAAATATTAATAATAGGGGAAATTGGATGTGGGGTATATGGGAACTCTATTGCTAGTTTTGCATCTTTTCTGTAAGTCTAAAACTGCTCTAAAATAAAAAGTATGTTTTAAAAATAAACAATATTTGTCATCTGAAGGCTTGGACTTAAATATGAAATCTACAGAGATTGTTAAGTAAAGAAGGGTTTTCTCTTTTCTGAGATCTATCTGGAGAGAGAGCTCTGAAAAGAAGAAAAGTAATGATAATATCTGTATTCTTAATATATACATATATGTTCATGAGTGTATGCAAGTAAAAATAATCATGTGATAAATAATATCTAGATAGCTCAAGTCTTTAATTCCCTAACACAGTAAAAACATTCCTATTTCATTCCTTCATTTATCCATTCATTCTTTTCACTAAGCAACTATTTATTTAATGCCACCCAATTTATAGGAAAATACATGAATTGGTTAAACCTAGATCTTACTTTCAATCTCAGGTTCCACAAAGTCTGTGAAACATAAATTTTTAGCTTTCCACTCTTTCCATTGTGGAAAGCATATCAGAAGCAGGAAGGACTGATGGTTTCAAGGACAGAAAGTCGTTGTGTCAAATGTTGCTGAGTATTCAGAAAAAAAAAATGCAGTTTCAATTGGATTTGAAAATACAGATCATTAGCGCTATTGACAAATGCAGTTTCCATCAGAATCAAGGGACCAAAACCATATTCACTTGGTAAGGCTTGCAAAGGAATGTATTAAACTCTAAGCTCAAACAATTATGAGATTTGAATCAACTATTAGGTCTTGACACCCAACTCACTGCTTCTCATCAGACATTTAATGTGAGGACCATAGAGAGAGCAGTTCAAAAATTATGGAGTCAAATTGTCCTTAAAGTATGCATATCAGTGTTTCGTTAAGCTAAACAAATCCAGATATATAGTAAAAACAGAATGTTCTTTATTTCCACAGTTGACCAGATTGAGAGTAAACATGTAGACAAGCATCAAGTCTGGACACTAAAAACGAACTCTAAAGTAGATAAACAAACCATGTATTTAAGTCTTTTGGAACCAAGTGTAAGTTGTTTCAATCAAATGTGTAGAAAAGTTTCCACAAGGAAGACCATGAACTGATGGTTTGTGTATTAGGGCTTCCTTCCTCACCATGTGGATGGTGCATGATGCAGAAGTGAGCATGATTGTGGCAAAAGGAACCTCAGTTTTGGCAAAGAAAATATTTCACAGGACTCTACTTCCCAAAATTCATATTTTACCCAATTAGAAAGGAGTATTCCAAGATACAACATAACATGTTCTCTTCCGAGCCTCAAAGTTAATACACACACACATGTGTTCTGTGAACTCAATTTTTAAATTGACCTTTCCTTTTCACTACATATCATGAACTTTCCAGTCACTTCCCTAATTCTATCCTTCAATAAATAATTTGTCCCCCCAAAATTATTTTGACCGTGGAGTTCCTGCTTGGGAGCTAGCTGAGGATAACCTTCATATAAGAGCTTTCCTTGGTTTCCTAAAATTTCTATTACAAATGGCAAAAAGAACATCATATTTTCTACCTATTAGACAATGCAGACATTTTTTTCTTTTATTTCTTTCCTTCCTCCTTCCCTCCCTTCTTCCCTTTACTTTCTTTCTATTCTTCTACTGTTTCAGTTTTGAGGATGGACAGGTATATAACTGTCAAGAGTTAGCAAACCAAAATAATGAGATGACTACATTTTGAGTGATGAAATTGTTATGAATACTAGTGCAAGCTGTGTGAGTAGCAACAGCCCACTTTACTTCTCTTCTGTCATAGTTTTCCTCCCACTCCTCATCTGTTTTCATGAACTTTTTTCATAACCAATATCCAATGTTAGTTATTCACTCTAGAAGATCGTTGGGAAAATTAGAGATTTCCCATCCACTCCCCAATCCCCCACCTCCCTCCAATTTGCCCCATCTTCTCCTTCTCTTTCTGTGTCATCAAGACTCAACCTCCAGAGCAGCATATTTACACTTTCAATCATTCTGAGTCATGGCCTCTAATCCTCTCCCTCAGTTCCTTGGCAAGTTTGATTTTGAAGAGTCTTGCCCATGTAACTTTTCACCAGAGAAGGTGAACATGGGAATAAAACAGTGACTGCTTTCCTATGTTGAAAAGTTTACATGAGTCCATGAAAAAGAGGAAGGTGGATTGGCAGACAAACCTTCAAAACCCACTAAGCCAGTGGAAACCACCTGCATAACACTCCTTGAATAGTGTGGATTCTATTGGACATTGCTGGTACTATCATAGATAATTTTATATTTCATTAGTTCCAGTTGCAGTTTTGAATTTTCAATTTGGCTGCTGGTTTACTTGAGGTAAACATTCTTCTGCAAGGTAAATTTTGGGGTGTGTGTGTGTGTGTGTTTATGTCTCTGAATTTAGGATAAGCACTGTAAAGTGGATAAAGTCTTGAGGATGCTAATTGCCATCATTTGCAAACATGCATATATAACTGGTGAATGGAAAATAGCAGACAATTACATGCAAAAGAAGCATATGATATTATGTGGAATCTAGTATGTCAACAAAAGAAAAAATATTCAAACCCAAAACCCTAGATAACTCAATCCTCTCTCAATAAGAGCTGCCTCTCACTTCTGTGGTAAGCCTGGGCACATAAATCCTAACAGCATTCTGGGGCTGAGCAGAATAATATTGGGCAAAAGGCCCTGTAGCGGGCATCAGATATGCTGGGTTTAATGATATCTCTACCTCATTTTGGTCCTGCATGAACTTGGGCAAGATACTTGACTCTCTCTAGTCTTGATTTTTCTCATTTATTTAAAAAAAAAAAAATGGACCTGTTTAAGCAATGTAGGTGAAATCATCTTGTAAGATGTAAACCTATAATATTGTGACATTTCTCTGATTGTAATAAGACCAGATCATTGACTGACTAATGAATACAACTGTCTCCAACTTCTACACACCCCCTCCTCATTTGAAATCAGAGGGGAAACAAAATTAACTCAATCCCTAGGACAAGTGGCTTAAATTTCTGGGCTGATATTTATTATAGCTAAGGAAGCTAACTAGTGTTTTATTCAAAAGATACAACTGGCAGGCTGTGGGCTTACCTTGATCTTTGGATGTGCCCTGTTTTGCCTTCATTAAGGCCACAGAGCATTTTTGAGACAATGTGAGTAGGCAGGCTTCTACTAGGTCACAATACAAGCAATTCACACTTATATTCCTTTTATCAGGCTTACTCAGTCATGTTGATGGGACACCCCCTGCAGGTGGTTGAGCTCATGACCCTCTTTATTTATCAAACATTTATGGTCTCTAGAAAGAGCCCCAGACTTTTTGAGGGACTCAAGAACAGAAGCATCTGCCTTGATATACTTCTCCTTGGATCTTGCTAGTGCGCTGATGGGGAAGCAGAATTATGTAGACAACAGATTGCAACATAGGACAGTGTTTGATACATTCCATATGTGCTGTTAAGAGAATAGGGTTGTGGGAGCAGACATATCCAGCTGAGGTGATGAGGAACAATGAAATGGAGCAAGAGATAGCTTCTGCTTGAAGAGTGGGAGAAATGATAGAATGTAGAGAGGGAAGCACTAGGAAAAAGGAAGGTCACTGCAGACAGAGAACGCCAACATATTCTGGAGACTCTTTGGAGCAAATTTACTTTCTAAATTCCTGGATGTGTTTGTGGTACCAATAGACAACCTTTCTAATTTGTCATCACAAATCACACACAAAAAAAACACCCTGAGGGATCAAAGATATTAAATATAATTGCTCTAAATATAATACATACTAAAATATTGAGTCCTGTTATTACTATTCATGCTAGTAAGATTAAATATATATTTTAAATGATCATGATTTAATCAGATAAGATTAATCCAAGTGGAAACAGTCACTTAGATGACTCCATGGTATTAGGGTGAGCATTGTGATACTCTCACTAGTCAATGACCATGACAAGTCTATTAACAAGCTTTCAATGAAAATCTAGTCTCTGCAACATAAAGAGTCTGGAAGCATGCAGCACTCTTTTCTCCAGCCAGATTATGCCTGAACTGAGGATAACTCCTGGTCTGATTAAGATTGGTAGTAAGGAGTTGTAAAAACAGTTCTGGACAAGAAACTGGAAGATCTATGCTTTGTTCTCAACTCTGCTTGTATCTAACTAAGCAGTTTTGATTCATGATTCCTTGAGAAAAATCTTGACTCCTTAGTGACTAAGTGAACAGAAAATTAACACCAGCCTTGAAGAGCTGTTCACAGAAGGGTGGAATTGGAAATGGAGCCAGAAATTTCCGGAAAGTTTGAGACCATCTATAAACTAGAAATCTTTGTCTACGTTGTTTACACTGAATTTTCTTTGCTCTCTAGTGACACAAAATTAAGCATTGGATTTGTTTGCTGACCATGTGGATCTGGCTTATGGTGATGGAAAGGCAATAGAAAAAGCACAAAGTGCAGGGGGAGAGCCATGGACATGTCACAATCATATCGCATCCTAATTCTCTGGAAATTTGAAGCTGAAAGTGGCATAAAGAATTGCAGGCATGGAATACATCTATTTGACAATTGTACAGAGCAGGATTTGTCACATGCATGAGAGTGGCTCCTCTTCTCTATGAGAGGCACAACCTTGCTACACTGTAGTCACACTTACAAGATAGGGCCACACTGCTCCACGGAATCTTAAATGATATGGTGTAACAGCCAGGGTTCTTTATTGCAGATGGCAAAATGCATTACAGCTAGTTTAAGAAGAAATAGGTTTACTGAGGCATAGTTGATAGTTTATGGAACATGGAGAAAGTCAGAGAACAACATTTGTGTGTCACAGTCAGGGGAAAATGTCCAACCACACCATGAGACTCTTCTAGGGGAAACAGCCGTGAAGATGATACCCATTCTTAGGACGCTATGGCTGTCTTGGATGCCAATATTGCACCATGCTGTCCAGAACATCTGAATTCCTTCTGACTGGCTGCCACATTATGCAGGTGCCTTCATTGGAAGAAACTGATCACAGGCCTCCAGCCTCATTGGAAGGGGATCAAGAAAATTCATTTTTAGCTGTCCTGCCTCAATATGGTAAAGAAAAGGAAACTAGAAGACAATTGGAGCATACACTAAGTAAGTCAAGTGTCTGCTATAGATAATAACAAATAATAATAGCAGTAATAACAACAAGGGTTTTCATATATATATATATAGCACTCCTTGTGTACAAATCCTTGCTCTAAGCCCTTGTAGCTGTTTTAAGCTTTCAATTAATAAAAGCAACTTGCAGATATAAGTACTCATCCACATTTCACAGAAAATGAGATGCAAGAGGTATAGTTAGTTGTCCCAAATCACATAGCTGCTGAATGGCAGAACCAAGCAAAGGACCCTGGGAATCTGGCTCCAGAGGTCATGACCTTCACCATTACTCCACACTGCCTCTCACACACAGAGGGAGGGGACTCAGACAATGGGAGAAGAAAGGGAGTGTGACAAAAGTTCACTGATAAATAATCAAAATCAGTTAGACCAACTTTATTGGCTTTGGTAAACAGAGGGGCTCTGATCTAGAATTTGGCCCCAAGCTGGAATTTGACTCTGGGACACAGAGCAAAGCCTTGGTAGGTTCTTTCAGGACAAAGTAAAGGTTGTGCAGCTTGCCTGTGCTGTGCAGAAGAGGGAAAAGCATTCTGGCTATTTCTATTCCTTCCAACCCTGTCTTTTGCTTTACTGACTTAAGAAACATTGACAGGTGGCATAGCAGAGTAATGTGTTTAGGAAAGGTCAGGGGATATTGTGTTCTGCCTCTTGACATCATCAAGAAAAATTTTAGCCTCATTGTAATTACAGATCTTTATCAGTGCCCGGGAGAAGAGACAGTGAGAATGCAGTTTGAGTTCCAAATCCTAGGCTCATGGAACATAAAAATTGAGAAAAATCATCTCTGACTTGTAAACAGAAAATTTGAAATGAAAATCATTGAGAAAAAAAATATATTGTCTCAGTATAACCATATATAACTATACTTTAAAAATGCATCAGGCCAGATTTGCTAGAACAACAAAAGCTGCCCTTTCCTATACGATGTTTTATTGTCTGATATTGATGTGGAATTTTTGTTCTTTGATGTCTAGATCATCAGGACACATATGCCTGTTAATTACTTTGTTTAGAAATACCATTGTTCAGATGTTAACATGGCTCATGTTTGGACTTCCTGGAGACAATAAGGCTCTCCAGGGAGTACTTTGCCTGATGAAAATGTTGTTCCTGTATGATCATTCCTTTCTTGCATAAGTGTGCTAATAAATACCACTAATGAGCTTATTAAATATGTTTCTTCCTTCATTATGTGATAGGTCACCACTGAACATACCACATATTCATCTTACTTACAAAATGGAGCCATTTATTTACTCTTTTAAACAAGAGATTTTCTGTTAAAAGCCATTTTATTATTCTTATTTTTTCCTATGGGATGATCAAAGACATTAGAAAGATCTAAACGTGAAGAGGAAAGAAATTTAAAATATAGCATAGGAAAATGTATGAACATTTCAGTAAGGTCACAGATATTGTTTTTCTCTATACAATAGGTAGGGAAGAAGATTTTATTAATAGTGTGCCTATGTGACATTTTTATAATCATAATGCATTGCCTTCAATAAATACATTCGAGCCAACTTTCTGCATTTATTCAAAAAATAAATTAATTTCTTATGGCTTGTTTTTCCTAGAATTCCATGGATTTCCTACATCAATTAGGATTTTTTATGCACACATTATACTTCCCTGTAAGGGAGTACCTATAACTTAAGCAGCTTTTTGTTAGATAGGATGTAATACTTCTTAATGATTCTCAAGCTGTGTTCCGAGGGAGTATAATTTGAGAAGCGATTTTTGTTAGGAAACCCATACAGCACAGCAGAGTTACAGCAAATATTTTCATGCTGATAGATGTTAAAAGACAGACTGAGGCATATTAAAAATATTAAAGGTTTGTTTGAACCAAAATGGATTTCATTTGGCCAGTACCAAACCAGAAGTGGCTAGGGAAATCCACCGACAGGAGTGAGGGGAAGGACTTTTATAGAGGAAAGGCAGAAGCAAAGTAAGAAAATTATTTGGCTATAGCTCAAGTGATTGCCTTATTTGTTCGCTTGTGATTGGTTGTCCTTAGGTTTTGATTTCTTAACCTTGAGGCATTGATACTTACATTTTAGGTTGCTTATGTAGGCTGCTAAGGCATTAGAAGTACCTTAGTATAATGACCTCCTTGTTTATTTAATGTAACATAGAGTAGCTGTATTGCAGAACCCTGAAGAAGAAAGGATTGTCTTACTTTGAGCAAGTACATAAGAATACCCAACAGACAGGTCAGTTGTTTGGGAGGAGAGACAGTCCCATTGCTCTGTGCAATCTCATTTTCTATAATCATTTTACTCTAAAACCAGATGACATTAACTGTGTACACCAACTTTATAAAAAAGGTGATGTAGTCTTTCTGGTTGCTATGGTCTCTGTTCTATTATATAATGTGAGACCAATACAAATACAACTGAGAGTAATCAAGTTGCTTTGGCAAAATCTTTTTGCTGCATTTATGTCTTTTAATGCAAAGTGGGACATAATCTCTTCCTGTTTGGGCTCTGTAACTCACAACTAAATAAGATGTTCAGAAAGAATTCCACAATCTCTTACTTATTTCCACCCAATAGATCACACACATCAAAGGGACTTTGAGAGATTTGGTAAGGTATATCATTAGGAGAATTTAAGTCACATAGCAAGTTTAGACATGTGAATTATAAGGAGAAATGAGGAATAGTTTTTTCTGCTTCAATAAGCAGCTATCCAGAAAGGCTGAATGCTCCTGATTAGAAACTAAGACTGCATTTTACTAGCATGGTAAATATAAGAAGACAAGAGGAAAGAGTTCCTTGGAGTGTTTCATCATTTAAATGACAGTCCTTTGAATGGTAGCCAATAAAAGCAGGCTATCACTATTAGCACAACTCATTACATAACTAGAAAATATTGATTACTTGGTTTTCAAGAAAATTACATAATAAATTCAGGCTTGATCCACCATTTCCTTTCTCTATATTTGTTCTGATTTGCTGTTTAATCCATTTTTTACACATTCAAATCTGACTCTTTTCCCCATAGAGGAATGTGGGTTACACATAATGAACAGGATTGAATTTGTGTTCAGATTATTAATGGATTGGTAACAACTGTTACTGTGCCTCGCTTCTCTCCACAGCTGTTTATATTTTATTTAAAATCTGTAAAAACATTTCCATGTAGTCTCTTGATCTGTATAATAATTTCCTTTTGTTCCAAGCTGTTAAAGGTGTCTTTGAACCCACAAGGCACTATTCATCTATTCCTTCAAGACAGGTCCACTTTCATCATAAAAAATGAACATCATGAAAAATGAACTCTGAAATCAAAGTGAGAAAACAAAGGTGGGTGAACTCTACAAGGCAATAGAATAAAATTCCAGGCAGCTGCTGAAACCGAACCATCAGTCACTATTATTCTAAATCGCTCTTGATTTGTACCAGGAAGCTATCTTAGGGCACTACACCAAATCTTTTCCACAGTTACCTTTTGTGTTCCTTTTCTACTTACAGCCTCTCTAAAAATTCTGCTCACTGTTTGTCACAGTCAGGAACAAGTCTGTTAAGCTCCCCCTCGTTGATAAGCAGGGGTTGTTACTTATGGATATCCTGTTGTGCTCGCTCCCGTAGTCTTGAATTTTCTTATTGTTCAAGCCAGAGTGATCTCAGAAGAGCATTCTTTGTAAAAAAACAATGTCTACTTAAAATTTATCAATGTGCTTCCAAATATAACCTGGATAGGAGTCCAAATGACTGTCCTCTCCACATGCTTCATTGTGATTAAAGTAAAACCAGAAAAAATAATCTTCAAAATGGGAAAAGGAGGCAGAGCACCATCCTGCAAATTGCTGTATCACCTGTGAAATGCCATGAAAGGGCTTTCCTTTTTGAAGTAAAGGATGAATAAGGAAACGTGAGTCCATAATATGCAAGTGAAAAAAAAAAAAGACAAAAGCTTTTACAGCTTTGTCAATGAAAGGTATGGATAAACTGGGTTGGATGGGGTGGAGGTGGGGTGTAAGAAAGCAGAGAAAGGCTCTAAGACTAATAACTACCAGACTTCTGAGTGAACAGGGTGGTTTTAAGTTTGCAAATTTAGCTAATGACTTTTATCTAGTAAAATCTGAAAGTGTTCATTTTTAATCATTTTATACAGGAATCCCTGTTTTATGGGGCACTCTAGAATGAAAATGTGGAATTTGTTGAATCATATTTTGTATTGCTTCCCCATAATGATTTAGATGTGAATACTCAGGTTATTTATTAGAAATTAGAGCATGGGTTTGTATAACTTTTAACATCTTAATAAATACATTCTTTGTACACAAAGCAGTTCTTCCTTGCACTAGGAAAATTCCATCAGTGAAGGGAAGTGAGCAAGACTGGGTGGCTGAGGAAAGAAAGTCTTCAGGCTACAAAAGGAGATATATGACTCTATTATCTAAACAAAACACAGAAAACATAGCAAAATATTTTAGAAGAGGAATATATTTAATTGTGGCCCCAGGAGAGGCAAGTTATGTGCCAAAAAGTTATGTGGGTATTATGTGCCTATTAGTTTGCTATTCAATTAAAAAATGTGTACTTGCCATGGCAACACCTATCTCTCCTGATACACAGGCTAATTTTGAGTCATGCAGAGAACCTTCTCAAAACAACACACAAACAAGCCCTCAGATTTGAATAGATGCAAATTTCTTTAAAGCATATCATTGAAACAGATGTGCTCCAAATGCTGTTTTTATTTTAGAAATGCTTTTTGTGTTTCTTGGTAATGATAACTCTGAATTACAAAAGGGCTCTTTAAAAAGCAAGTTGCAAAATAGTAAGCATCAGAAACTAACAAGTGATCTTTAAAAGAGGATTATTTCCATTCATTAAAGAGTCAATTTCCTAAATTAATTGTTTTATTGGTTATTAGGTTATCTATATTTTTTCAAAATACTTGTTTCTATTTTCTTTGCAAAACTATAATTCAAATATATTAAGAAGAAATGTTAAAGTAATATTTGCTCCTTTTCATCTGTCTTTAATTTGAAGAACCATAACCTAGTAACAATGCTGGTTATTAAACTGGTTATTATACTGATAAATTGGATGAAATCTACCTAAGGATTTTCAGATGCATTTAGGTAAATTTAATTGATTTTCTATTTTAAATTATTCAGATTTTATATAAATATGTATATAATGCAAGTGCTTCTTGTTACCATTCCTATATTAAGAATAATCTATTGCTGAAATAATTAGGTAGTTTAGTGGCTAAAACCAGGGGTTCTGCATCCAAACTGTTTATGTTTGATTATAAATTTGATAGTTTAAAAGTGGAAGACTTTAAACAAATTAGTTAGTTTCTCTTTAAACCTCCTTTTGATTCGTTGTAAAAGTGGAGTAACTAGTTTCATAAGGCTGTTGTGGGGTTGACTTGAATTAGTATATATCTGTTAGGTAATACATTTGTGATAAATGTCAGCTCTTCTTTGTAGTAAAATTTAGGATCACCGTCTGATATTTTTAGCAGTTTGCAAAAAAACACTTACTTAAATAACTGGATTATAAAGCTCAACTTATATACTACACAAAGCAGTATGCATAAAAATCTTTGCTACAAAATAGCTTTGGTGACAAAGATGAGTTAATTTCATACTTCTGAAAAGGCATATGACACCCAGTCAATGAATAAAGGTTTTCTCAACTCCTATGACACAATTTAGCAATATCAGGTAACTTCTAAAATGGAGAATAAATCAATATGTCTAAATATTTTTAAAATATTGAATGGTTTTTAAAGAGAAAATTAAATCTAAAATAAACAGAAGAAAAAGTATGAAATTAGAGCAAAATCACTGAAATTGATAATAGGATGTTAATAGAGAAAATAAGTAAAACCAAAAGCTGATTCTTTAAAAAGGTCAATACAATTGATAAGCCTCTAGCCAGGCTAGCTAATTAAAAATGACAGACACAAATTAGTAATATGAAAAATAAAAGAGGGGTCATCACTACAGATTCTATGGACTTTAAAATTGTAATAAAATAATACTATGAACAGATCTGTGACCACAAATTGATAACCTAGAAGAAATGTACCAATGCATTGAAAGACACAATCTGCTAAAACTCACACAAGAAAAAATAGATAATTTGAATAGGTTAAATCTATTAAAACATTAAATCAACAATTATGAACTTCCAAAAAAAAAAAAAAAAAAAAAGCAACAGGCCCAGATAGGTTCACTGGTGAATTCTACCAAACATTTAAGGAAGAAATTATATCAATTCTCTACAATCTCTTTCAGAAAATAGAAGCAGAAGAAATATTTTCCATTTCATTCTATTAGGCCCACATTAGCTTAATATCAAAACAACAAAAATGTTTTTAAAGAAAACTACAGACCAATGTTTTTAATAAGCATAGATGCAAAAAGTCTCAATAAAATATTAGCAAATCAAATCCATCAGTGTATAAAAAGAATGATATGCCACAACCAAGTGGGATTTATTACATGTTGTGAGTCTGATCCAATATTCAGAGATCAATTAATGTAATATATTACATGTCAGGATAATGAAGAAAAAATCACATGGTCATAGAAATAAATACAGAAAGAACATTTGATAAAAAACAGCACCCTCTCAAAACTCCCAGAAAGCTAGAAATAGAAGGGGACTTCCTCAATTTGATAACAAACATCTACCACAAAAAAAAACCTACACAACATCATACTTAATGATGAGAAACTAAAAACGTTTCCACTAAGATGAGGAACAAGGCAAGGATAGCCCCTCCAAGCACTCCTTTTCCACTTTGTATTGGAAGTCCTATTAATGAAATAAGACAAGAAAAAGAAATAGTAGGTATACAGATTGGGAAGGAAGAAATTAAACTGTCTGTTTACAGATTAAATGATCATCTAGGTAAAAAATCTGAAAAAACTGACAAAAACCTCCTGAAACTAATAAGCACTTATAGCAAGGTTGCAGGATGCAAGATTAACATACAAAAGTCAATCTCTTGCCTATATCTCATCAATAAACAATTGGAATTTGAAATTAAAAACACAATACCATTTATATTAGACCCTACCCAAAATGAAATACTTAGGTATAAATTTAACAAAATATCTCCAAAATCTATATGATGAAAATTATAAGACCCTGATGAAAGACAACTAAATAAATGGAGGGCAATTCCATGTTTATGGATAGGAAGATTCAATATTGTCAAAATATCAGTTCTTCCCAACTTGATCTGTAGATTCAGTGTAATTCCAATCAAAATCCAAAGAAGTTATTTTATGGATATCAACAAATTGATTCTAAAGTTTATATAAAGAAGAAAAAGATCCAGAATAGCCAGCACAATATTGAAAGAGAAGAAAAATTTGTAGGACTGACACTATCAGACACTGACTTACTATAAAGCTATTGTAATCAAGACAGTATGGTATTGGCAAAAAAGTAATAAATAGATCAATGGAACAGAATAGAGAGACCAGGGATAGACCCACATAAATATAGTCAACTGATCTTTAACAAAGGGACGAAGGTAATATAATGGAGAAAAGATAGTCTTTCTACAAATGGTGTTAGAACAATTAGACATTCACATGCAAAAAACTGAATGTCCACACAGACTTTATACCCTTCCCCAAATTAACTCAAAATGGATCATAGACCTCAATGTAAAATGTAGATCTATAAAATTCCTAGAAGATAACATAGGAAAAAACCTAAATGACTTTGGGTTTGGTAATGACTTTTTAGATACAATACTATAAGGAATAATCCATGAAAAAATAATTGATAAACAGGAACTTATTAAAATTTAAAACCTCCCCTCTGCAAAAGATGATATCAAGAGAATGAAGAGACAAGTCACAGACTGGGAGAAAATATTTACAAAAGTCATATCTAATAAAAGACTTGACCTAAACTGTACAAAGAACTTTTAAAATTGAGGTCAAATAATACAGCGAAATTTTGTTGCCTAGCCTTTCAAACATCGAATTTGTGCTTATACAATTAATGTAATAATTTCACTATAGAAAATTGAGAAATAAAGATTATAAATTATATTAATATATATTATATTTAAAATATTCATTTCTTATCAGCTTTAAAATTTTGCCATATTCATTGACAGATTTTAAGTGCATCTTTATAGTCTCATGGGATTATTACATAATGATTTTTAAACATTCTGAACCAAAACTTCAGATATCCCAGTAAGAAGATATGGTGCTGGACACATGATAGAAAATATCCTCAACTGGATGGTTAATGAAATTTTCACAATTAAAAAACTCAATGGCTCAATTAATTTTTATGAGTTTTAATGATGCTGAAAGTCATTATTTATGTTCCTTGACAGGGAAAATGACAATTATGGATCTCAAATCTAATTTTTTAAAGGATTTGAGAAAATGCATAAAACGTGTTTGTAGGTAATTCCTTTCCCACTGTGTTCCAATCATGTAAATAGCTTAGTTATTGAAATGATTACTAAATTATGACAGTGTTTGTTATTGCCTAAATGGATATCAAAATTTGCAATAGAGTCTATTCAATTTATTATGTATAGTCAGTCTTGCTTGTAAGAGAATCACAAGCAAATATTATTAAATCAAACATACAAATACCATGAGAGAAGCATAAATCTGTACTTTAATATATTTGGGAATTTTCTAACCAATAGATTTTCAACATCATAAAAATCCCTTGAGAAGAATCTATGAGTATTTGAATTATAATAGTTCAAGATATTAAATATATTTTAAAAATATTAATATTGTTGTGGTGTTGTGCCTATAGAAATGAAATTTTAATATTAAATAAACATATGCAAAAGCAATGAAGAAAGGGAAGAGTTCCTAGATATGACAATAGAAACAGAAAAACTCATGCAGTGTCTTTTCAGACATTTTGCTTCTTTGTTTTTTACTAAGTGCAATAGGAAATGACTGAAGAATTTTTTTTTTTTTTTCGGTACGCAGGCCTCTCACTGTTGTGGCCTCTTCCGTTGCAGAGCACAGGCTCTGGACATGCAGGCTCAGCGACCATGGCTCACGGGCCCAGCCGCTCCGCGGCATGTGAGATCTTCCTGGACCAGGGCACAAACCCGTGTCCCCTGCATTGGCAGGTGGACTCTCAACCACTGCTCCACCAGGGAAGCCCTGAAGAAATTTTTAAAATAGTTTTTTTTTGATGTGGACCATTTTTAAAGTCTTTATTGAGTTTGTTATAATATTGTTTCTGTTTTTGTGTGTGTGTGTTTTTTGGCCCTGAGGCATGTGGGATCTTAGCTCCCCAACCAGGGATCGAACTCACACCCCCTTGATTAGAAGACAAAGTCCCAACCACTGGACCACCAGAGAAGTCCCTGATTGAAGAATTTTAATCAAGGGAATCACATGATTAGACTTGTGATTTGATTTTTAAAAGATTACTCTGCATGAAGAATACCCGATAGAATGCACAAAGACATGGTTTCTAATATGGGAGAGAAAGGAGAGTTTAGGCTATGTTGAGATTTAAAGCAAATTTGTTTGAGAGAAAAGCAAGAGGTGCAGAGAAACGGGTAAAAAATGTGCATGAGTGTGATAAAAAAATCATCTTAAACATTTTTCAAAAATTTCTAACAGGGACATGATCAGTAAACATGAAATGCTCCCTGATACAATGCAGAGATAATGGCCAAAAGTGAATTTGATTAAGGAAAAGATGAAAGCTATGGATGATAAAGAAATAAAATTTAACTTATGTGTTGTAAGTCTATCTCAGAAGGAAATAAGATAATTGAAAGTGAAGTGATAAATAAAGATATAAGCCATGAATAATTTCCTTAAGGAGAAGGGGAAATATAAATATACAAAGTAAAAGGCTATATGAACTGTAAAATTAGTCAATAGAGTTCCACACATTGATACAATCTCATAGAATAGTTTACTTTCCATGATAAAGGAAAAAAAGTCATATAGGTGCCTAAGAGAATAATAGATTACCCACAAAGACTAAAATAATTCCAACTCTAGTAGATGCTAGAAGAATACCCATAGAGATGTAAAATAAAGATATAGTAACCCAAGTATTTTATATATAGCTTAAATACATGAGAGTTAACAGAAAAATATTTTCAATATATCAAGAAAAATCATAATAAACCACACACCCCAAATTTTATTAAAAAGTACTTAAGAATTACTCTTGCTGACCAAAAGATGATAAATAAATGCATATATTCATGCATACAGGGAAAAAAAAGCAGGAAACAACAGAAAATTAGAACTGGGTATTTTTCCCTTGCATATTTTAGGCTTCAAATCAAGTAATTTAATATCTCTTAGATAGATTTAAAAACCTGTGAGTAAATCATTATCCTCTTCTTGGCATTTATTTCTCATGTATTTCCTGAGTGCTAAGAAATTTACTTATAAATTCCCAGCTTGGCTTCATAGTTCAGATAAACTCTACAGTAAATTTTTATATTCAGTAAGACTATAAGAATGTCTTAATCCAGTAATCATTTCAATGACTAAACTATTTACCTGATTGTAGCACTATGGGAGAAGAATTATCCACAAATACATTTTCTCCCTCATTTTCTCAAATTCTAAAAAAATAAAGTAGATTTGAGAACCATAATTGTAATTTTCCAGGAACATGAACAATGACTTTCTGCATCATTAAAACTCTTAAAAATGGATTGAGTCATTAATTTTTTAATTGTGAAAAGTCCATAAGCCACTTAGTTAATATATTTCTATCATGAGTCCAGCTTCATTTCTTCTATGATATGTGAAGTTTTGTTTCAGGATGTTTAAAAATCATTATGTCATAATCTCATGAGGCTATAAAAATGTATTTAAAATCTGTCAATTGATACGGCAAAATTTTAACAGTGGTAAGAATGAATGTTTTAAAATATGTATATTCTTTATTTCTCAATTTTTATAATAGAATTCTTACATTGATTTTATAGTCACAAATTTGATGTTTGAAAAGGCAGGTAACATAATTTCACTATATCATTTAATTCTAAAAATCAACAGAAAGAAAAGAATAGAAATAATACTTTCAAACAGTAAAATTTGGTAATTCTGGGAGATGTATTATGAGTAACAGTTTCCCATTTTCTACTTTTCTGTATTTTTCCTATTTTCACAATAAAGATGTAAGATATTATAATGAAAATTATCTTTACCAAAAATATAAAAGCATGGATATGCAAATGGCAAAATTTTGCCTAGATATTCTTAAAGAAGAACAAATCTGGATTACTTATAATATAGACATCATTGATTATTATGAGACTGATGATTATAACAGATTGGTATTGGTACAAGAATAGACAAACTCAACAATTAGATGAGACAGAAATTCCATGCATATGTAGTCACCTCATTTATAATAAAGACAATATTAAATTGTAATGAAAATGGAGTGATTCTTTCAATGGTGCTGGGTAAACTCTATATCTATATGTGATTAAAAAATTTTTTGATCTTTACATCATGCTATACCAAGTAATCAATTCCAGATGAATAATTAACATAAATGTGGATGATATAACATAAATTTAAGGAGAAAATATACAACATTTTTGTAACCTTGGAAGAGGCAAAGATTTTTCTTAAGAAGGACACAAAAAACACAAATTATTTTAAAACATTAATAAGTTGGACTGTAATGAAATCAAGAAATGCTGTTTATCAAAAGATATTATTAAGAGACTTCTGCATCTGCCTAAAGCAACCAGAAAACAATGAAATATATGAATCAATGGTTTTCAAGACATGAAATATTAGACAGCAAAGAACAGTGTCCCTGAGATACATGAAATAAATGATATGAGCCTTATAATTTTCCTAGGAGGGAAAGGTGATCCAGGCAGAGCTTAATAGACTTCCTGAATAGGAGAGACTTTGCTAAGAAACCAGAAAGACCGTGATGCCTGGAGTACTCAGGAGAGATTATTGGAGAAAAGGTAACTGTGTAGCAGGGGAACTCCAAAGATCTGCAGAGGAAGACCCTTGAGAGTTCAGTAGAGAACTGATTAGCATATGCATGTGTGGAAACTATCCAAGATGAGGGAAAGAACTGACTAAAAAATATTAGAGAGAAGAAAATCTGGCACTCACATAAGTCTTGAAAGTGTCTTTTCTCATCAACTATACTGGAGAAACTTGTAATTTGTTAGGTATTGGGTAGGTTTCCCTAAGGTATTGAATCAGCATTAGGGAATAATCATGCCTAAACTAAATATGTTACTGGTACCACATAACAAACTTTAAAAAAGAAGACCTGAAGGGATCCAACTATTTCCAAGTAACTTAACTGTATCCCAGAACAAAGCTCAGGAGTATTTATAGGAATTCAAAGATATCCAATTCACTACTAGGTAAAATTAATTGTGTCTGGCATTCAGTCAGAAGTTAATAGGCATGCAAAGAAACAGAAAAATACAATTTATGAGAAGAATAATCAATCAATTGAAACTGACTGAGAATAGATTCTGATATTACAATTAACAAAGGCATTAAAGTCATCACAGCTGTATTTCATATGTTCAGAAAGTAAGTAGAGAAGATATAAAAGAAATCCAAATCTAACTTGTAGAAATAAAAATGCAATGGTTAACACAAAAATAATACAAGATGGAATTAACAGCAGATTAGATGTTGCAGAAGAAAAGATTAGTGTACTTGAAGGTATAGCCATAGAAACAATCCCAACTGTTACAGAAAATAAAATGACTTAAAAAAATGCACTGAACATCAGTGAGCTCTGGAATAGCTTCAAGTAGCCTAGTATTTGTGTAAATAGAGTCCCTGAAATGAAAGAGGGGTGGGAAAAATTTGAAGAAATAATGTCCAAAAGAATTCCAAATTAGATGAGAATTATAAACCCAGGCATCCGATAAACTCAATGGACCTATGACAAAAATTATGAATAGAAATACACCACGGACATAAAAAATAAAATTTCTCATAACCAGTGATAAAGAGAAAAATCTAAAAAGGAGATGGAAAGACAGACATTATATACAGAAGAAAACACAATTTCTTATTGTAAACAAAGCAAGCAAAAACAATGGAACACTATTTTTAGTGTACTGACAAGGGTGAAAATGATCAACCTAACATTCTTTATCCAGAAAAAATATGCTTCAAAAATAAAGACAATGGGGGCTTCCCTGGTGGCGCAGTGGTTGAGAGTCCACCTGCTGATGCAGGGGACACGGGTTCGTGCCCCAGTCTGGGAAGATCCCACATGCCGCAGAGCGGCTGGGCCCATGAGCCATAGCCGCTGAGCCTGTGCGTCCGGAGCCTGTGCTCCGCAACGGAAGAGGCCACAACAGTAAGAGGCCTGCATACTGCAAAAAAATAAAATCAAATCAAATAAAGGAAATAATAAAATGTTTTCAGTTATACAAACACGGAGAGAATTTATTACTGGCAGAGCTATACTGCATGAGATGTTAAAGAAAGTCCTTCATAGAGAAAAATAATGATACCACATAGAAATATAGATCTACAAAAAGGAACAAAAATAACTGCAATGACAATTACATGGGAACATATACAAGGTAACTTTCCTTTTTATTTAAATCTCTGTAAACCATAATTGACTTTTTAAAACAAAAGTAAACACAATATAATGTAGGGATTACAAGATATGTAAAAGTCAAATAAATAAAAATAATGGCACTGAGATCAGTCAGGAAGAAATGGAAATAAAGTACTATAATGTTCTTATTCTCCAAATGAAGTGGTATAATATTGCTTGAAAGTATACTGTTATAAGTTAAAGATAGTCTACAAACTCTTGAGCAACCACTAATATATATTTTAAAAGTTATAGCTAAGAAAGTAACAAAAGGAATAAAATGAAATCATAAAAATTAATTAATCAAAGGAAGAAGAATACAGAAAAAGTGGGGAACAGGAAAAAGGGCATATGAGTAAAAAGAAAAAGAAGGAAAATAGATTTACTACTAACCATATAAATAATCAGTTAATCATAAGTGGTATAAAACATCCCAATCAAAAAGCAGAGATTGTCATATTGGATAAAAAAGCAAACATTAACTATATGTTATCTACCACAAACACACTTATATATAATGAGATACAAATAGGTTAACATTAAAAGGATAGAAAAGATAAGCTATGCATATCAAAGCAAAGAACCTTATTAGAGATAAAAAAGGTCATTTCAAATGATAAAGGGTCAATTCAATAGGAGTACATAACAATCTTAAATGTTTATGCACCTAAGAATATAGCTTCAAAATATACAAAACAAAACCAGTTATAACTTCAAGAAGAAATGGAAAAATCCACATTATGGGGAAATTGCAATACAATTGGTAGAATCAATAATTTTGCTTGATTGATCATTAATAATATGGAAGAGCTGAACAACCTAATAAACCATTTCACCAACCTGACATTTATGAAACATACCACCCAACACCAACAGAATACATATTACTTTTAGTACATATAAAATATTTACCAAATAGATCATATTCTGAACCATGAAAAAATTAATAAACTTAAATGGATTTAGGACATACTGTGTATATTCTCAAACCAAAATGGAATTAAATGAGAAATGAAAGATTCTCATTTAAATCTGAAATTTCCAGAAAGAGCTCTGGCAAATTCCCAAATTTGGGGAACTAAAAACATACTTCCAAATAATCCACGCTAACTGAATATAAAAATACAAATCATGTTTTGAATATGCAAATTATCAAATTTGGGGGGATAATATTAAGGTAGTAATTAGGGGTAGAATTATTGCACTAAGTGCTTATACTAAACAAAAAAAAATTCAAATTAAATCAATGAACTCAGTTTCCACTTAAGAAACTGGAAAATGAGGAGAAAAGAAACTCAGAGTCAGCTGCAGAAAGGAAATAATAAAGAACAAAGATTAAATTAATTAAATCAAAGACAAAAAAGTGATATAAAAAGTCAATGAAACCAAAAGCCAATTCTTTGAGAAAATTAATAAAATTGATAAACTGCTAGCCAGATTGATCAGGATAAAAAAGAAAGAAGACAAAAAATTACCAGTATTCAGAATAATAGGTGACATCATTATAGATTCAACATATATAAAGGATAATAAGGGAGTATTATGGACAACTTTACACAGATAAATTTAACAACTTATATGAAATGATGATATTCCTTGAAAAACACAAACTACCAAAACTCATTCAAGAAAATATAAATGATCTGAATAATCTTTTTTTTTTTTTTTTGTGGTACACGGGCCTCTCACTGCTGTGGCCTCTCCCATTGCAGAGCACAGGCTCCAGACGCTCAGGCTCAGTGGCCATGGCTCACGGGCCTAGCCGCTCCGTGGCATGTGGGATCTTCCTGGACCGGGGCACGAACCCATATCCCCTGCATCGGCAGGCAGACTCTCAACCACTGCGCCACCAGGGAGGCCCTGAATAATCTTAAATCCATTAAAGCATTTCAATTGGTAATTAAAAGACCCCCACAAAGAACACTCCAGGAACAAATAGCTTTGATGGTGAATTCTACAAAATATTTAAGTAAGGAATAACACCAGTTCTACACAAACTTCTTCAGAAAATTAAAAAGAAGGTAATATTTCCCAACTGATTCCATGAGGTCAATGTTTCTGGGTCAGTGGTCCCCAAGGCTGTCTTCAGTCTAGATAATTCACTAGAAGAACCCATAGGATTCAGAAGATATTATACTTACAGTTGCAGTTTATTGCAATGCAATGATACAGGTTAAAGTCAGTCAGAAGGGAAAAGTGCATGGGGGAAATTTCAGGAGGGCCAGAAACACACTTCCAGGCTTTTCCTCATAGTTGAGCCTCACAGGGAAATACTTAATTTTCCCAGCAAGAATGTGTGATAACACTTGCAAGGTGTCACCAATCAGGAAAGCTCATCTGAATCTTTGTGCCAGGTTTTTTATTAGAGGTCAGTCCACCCCTTCACCATCTCCCCACACACCACCAAGCAAAAGAGGTATTCACCATAAATCATATTGTTAGCATAAAGGATCTGGTCAAACTGATACAGAGAGGCCCATTGCCTAAAGCATACCAAAACGTTCTTCTCAGGCAGAGTATCAGGTTCAGAGCTATATATAGAAAGATATAGGTATTGATATATATCTAGATATATATTATATATATAAAATGATATAGGATAAATGTGAATGGTGGGTGTATCCTTACATATAACAGGACTACGGTAAATGATTTTTGGTGGTGGTTGTTATTTAATTTTATTTATATTTTTAACTTGGACTGATGTGAATATTGATGATTTGTTCTTGTAGCCCCTTTACTTGATCTTCCCTTCCTCTGATTCTCACTTGGTAAAACCTTCTCGTCTTTAAAAGACTTAAGAATCATCCATAAAGTTTTTACTATTCCAAATTTTGTAAGACTAACCTCTCACTGTTGTGTCCCTATTGCTTTTGGTATAAGAATATCTATGACAGCTTTTTACCCATTATTAACATAATGTCTATTTCTTCTTTGAGTTTTCTGAAAGTGATAGCTGTGTCTTCTGTATCTAGCATCTGATATATGCTCAGTAAATACATGGGGCTACCAAATTTTCATGCATGCATAAGCAGCATCTAAACACAGCATTTGCTTCACGCAGTGATTCATTCATTTCTTCATCCACTCAGAATGGCCATACACAGTGAGTTCAGGCTCTGAAGCCACTACTATGGCTGAAATCCCTGACTTTGCAACTTGTTCACTGAGTGACCTTGGGGAATTTATTTAATCTCCCTGTGTCTCAGTTTTCTCATCTAAAAAAAAAATGGATATTAATAGTACCTAAGTCATAGAGTCAAATTGAGGAGTTCATGAGTAATGTGTATAAGTTGCCTAACTGAGTGACACTGACACAGGAAACACTCAAACATGTTAGCTATGTTAACTTTTATTCAGAAAACCTGCTGTGGGTTTTTACTCTGTGCCAGACACTGGGCTATCATACAGAACATTATAAGCTTTCAAGGGACTCATGAGCTAATGTGGGAGATAATCAAACATGATAAATAATAAATAGTATGGGTAGAATCCTATGGGAGCACAGAGGGAGACCAGTCAACAGCCTGGTTAATTAGAAAAGGCATTATTTGAGCAGATGTTTGACAGATACATGAGTGTATGTCAGGCTCAGAATGAGGGGACATGGCAGTGTGAAAGGAGAGAGCAGCATGTGCAAAGACATGACAATGTGAGAAGGAAGATCTGGGATATTGGGGAAGGTTAAGAAATGGAGAGGCAGAAGAATGGAAATGAATCCAAGTCATAAGACAAAAGAGTTGTCATGTGCAATCTGGTTAGACATAGCTGTTGCTGACTTGAAGTTAGGTATGCCATTTTTGAGTCGCAGCCTTGTATATAACACTCAAAAGCACACACTCCTTTATCATAAACCCACATAACACTTCCTAGAACATACCCAAGCCTAGGCTGGTACCATGGGACCAAATAAACTCTTTTTGACAGTGCTGAATAAAGAAAGGGCAAAAATTGGATGTGCTAGATCAAAAATAAATCAGACTTTCATTAGAGCTGCTAATTTTCAAAAGATTCAGTTTAAAACTAATAAAGTAGCAGCAAAATGTGCTGATTTAAATTTCACCTTCTCTCACTTTTTTATCCAACCCCCATTAGAAGTGCTAATATCCATAGGACCGTAAAATGGCCTAAAGACCTATTGTTGGAGGAATAAAGTGAAGATAATAAGGGTAAATTGAATAAATTGCATCTGGAAAATCAGGGGTTATTTGAGAACTCAACAGAACTTTGCAGGTCTCCTATATTTGAACCACTCTTTATATTTAACCTATCATTTTATTGTACATTTTCTATGTAAAATTAATTAACTAGAAATTATTCCACGTTGGAATGAAGTACAAATGGTAAAGCAGATAGATTTAGCCACAATATGAAATCCATTTTCAGACATAGTTAAGTTCCAACACCCAAGTTTCCATGTAGTTATTGTTGTATAGGAAGAAAATATAAATATGATTTGCCATACACAGACTTTTGTAATGCCATGATAGTGTAGTAGAATTTTTATAGGCTCTTTCAAATTTTTTCTCTTTTGCTAGTTTAGTCAACTTATACCTGAGCAAATGCCATATTTTTCATTCTAAAGAACAAGATTGATGTGATAAAATTGGAATTTAAGGTAGTTGATATCCTTTTTCCTGTTGCTGAAGGCTATTACCCTCCCAGACATCAGAATATTTTTTTAACCAAATAGTGCCATATTACCTACCCCCCACAAGAAGTAGCTTCAGATTACAGAAACACAAAACACATATGGTTTATTGATTAAGAACATGAATGTGAGGCTCTTTCCCAGCTTTGCCACACACTAGCTGAGTATAGAGTCTTAGGCAATTTCCACAATCTGTCTGCTCTTCAGTTTTTGTATCTGTAAAATGGGGATAATAATACTACCTATCTCATAAGGTAGTTACCAATATTTGATATGATAACTGACAATGCACTTAGAACAGTGATTGACTAAAGTTTGTGCTCAATATATACTTCCTTTTAGCTACATTTTTGTGCACAGCTCTTCAGACAGCAAATTTAACAGCTGTCAAATGCAATATCTATGATATCCCTGCTGTTGTGTTAGCTAGAGTCATCTCTCCCAGGCTGTCCATGCCTACTCCAGATCCTATAGGTTTTTGAAGGTCCAAATTTGGCTTAGGACCATCTCTGTAATGAAGGGCCTCCTGGATTTCTTCTAACTCCATTGTACACAATGTATTTTACCTCCTAACTCCTTTCTCTGCATTTGTAATAACAATTACCCAATTCAGCATTGGAATCTGGATCATAGATATTTTTTCTCTCTCAACTGCCTTATAGAATCTTAATATATACATGGACTTATGTTAATAATAGTTAGCATGTATTGAGTCATTGATATCTTCCAGGAATGATGCTAAATATTTGATGTATATAATCTTGTCTTCCCACCAAGAACCTTTGATATAGATACTACTGCTGTACTCATTTTGTAGACAAAGAAACTAAGGTTCAAAAGTTAAATAAAGTATCTGGATTCCATGGTTTACAAAGGATGGAGCTATGATATGTGTTTATATCTTCTCTCAGGCTCAGATATCCAGAGCCTGAGATACATGTTCTCTGCTTCTGCTGATAATTTAAGCCATGTGAAATGGATAATATTCAGATGCTTTGGACCTAAAAATACTATAAATTTCAACTAAGATTATTCAGCTATGCACAAAGAAGTTGCTTAGCAAAGGCTTGATATATTTTTAATATGTACAAAAAACTTCACATTTCCTCTGACCCCACTTCTCCACCATTACTTGGTAATCTCCCCATTTTATTCCTTCTCTGTTGGATTGTTGAACCAAACTACTGTGATATGAACTCATCTAATCAAATATAATTTAGATCAACTGAAGTCTCAGTTCCTTTCCACCAAAAAGTATTCTGTTTTTAACTAGTAGAAACTTTTCATTGTCAATTTACAGAAATTTGTATAATCAATAGTGAAACTAGTTTGTTTGTACAAAAATCAGTAAAAACAAATACTCTTCCAAATCTTATTCTGGTTAAGCTTTATTTTTTTCTCCTCTGAGTCTTTCCTGGTAACACAGAGCCATTCACTGGTTTCCTTTGTCATTCTCCAATTTCTGAGAAATCACAACAAAGCATCATTTGATCCTTTATTACCTTTCAGTACTCATGTAAGAGACAGTAAGATGGCAAATATGTCAACTACAGACCCAAAGAATTATATATCTTTACAAAACTTTTCTTTAGCCACTTATGAACAATCTATGTAGAGGCAATGGAGAAAGTCAGAAGAACAAAGGTTGAAATCCACATTCTATCCTTAACTAATATGGAATTTGGTGCAAGAAATGTATCCTTTTTGAACTTGAGTTTGTTTATGTGTAAAATGGAAACCACTGTACGTAGCTCAAAAACAGTTTGTGTAGGATTGGATTGTGAATTGCTTTATAAACTGTCAAATTCTGTGAAATGTCATATTTTCCCCCAAATCTCAATTTATGTCGATTTATTTTAATTTTCTGATTTGTGCCAAACTTGTTGTTGATCTAACCGTAAGAGGAAGAAATTAGCACCATGTGGTTATGGAGACCTCTCTAAACTGGAGCTGACATCATTATAACTCCCAAGTCTATCACTTGAGCCTACCCTTGATGTTGTTATAGTGGATCTACCAAAGTTATGAAGAATTTAATGAAACCACTTTCACTTGATTTTTGAGCACACTTTCATCTCTCTGAAGAAGTTAGCTCATCTTTAGGCTAGTTAAAATAATAAAATGAAATAAAATGAATAAAGTTTAAAGAATATTTTTATAACAACTTAAATTTATTGTTATTAGAGACTAATATGTCATGTACTCTTTCAACCTACACTATTTATTTTCTTCTAAGTGAAGGAGAACATCCTCTTTGTAACAGGTGAGGAATAAATTATTTTATAATTACCAAAAGGCATGCTTTTTTTTTTTTTTGGCTGCGCCTCATGGCTTGTAGAATCTTAGTTCCCCAACCAGGGACCAGACATTGAACCCAGCCCCAGCTGTGAAAGCGCCGAGTCCTAACCACAGGACTGACAGGAAATTCCTTTAATAAACTATATTCCTGTATCAGTTTTGAAGCTACTGATATGTACTACAGATACAATGATTCCTCCTGTTCTACCCAAGGAAATAAGAGTTTTGAATCTCTTTGTCACATGATAGATGTGAGTGATTTTCCTGAGCAAGCACCACTTTTCTTTCTAGAAGAAGAACATAGTTAAGCATATCAACTTTGATACATATTATTTAACAATATCAAATTGGGCACTGCCACTTTAATAACCCACACCTGGTTAAAATCCCTGTTCCATTGAATTCACACTGCAATAATGAGCCCTGAACATCAGGCAGAGAAGGTAATGAGAACAATGCAATTAATCACAAAACCGTGCTCAATTTCAATAACATGAAAATTTCTCTTACACTTTTTTCTCTCTAGAAATAATATTTTATATAGTGGAAAAGGTAGGTAAGGTTTCAGTGATGAACAAAAAGAGTGTCCTCAGATTAAAAAAAAAAAAGCAAATAGTTAGCAGGCCACATGAAGGTGAGTGCATAAATCAAACACCCATACCATCTGTTATAGAAAATTAACAGGAATTAAGTGACACACACTTCTAAAAATAATACATTCTTTCACAGCATGCTGCAGCACATCTTAAGAATTAAATTTCTGAGAAAGAATATAAAAATTTATTATCAATTAAGAAATCCTATTTTATTTAATAAAACATAGGAAATCCTGTTTTTGTGGGAAAAAAAATCACAGCCAAACTTCCTGCCAGGTAAATCTATGTTTGTAGCTATTATTTAAAAAAAAAAAACAAAAAAAAAAACTGGGCTGGATGTCCAGAGTCAGGCACACTTGAGTCCCTAATTATTTGTGTAATGTAGGAAGAACCACTCAATTTCTCTAGGTCTGTCTCCTCACCTGTAAAAAATAAAGCAGTGGGACAGTAAGTAAAGCAGAATTTGAGATAGTTAAGTTCTAAGGCTCATGGATTCTAGGTAAAGGGTAGAAATTGCAATGGATATTAATTTATCCCATTCACCTGTTTCAAGAGGAATTTTTAGTGAGAGCAAGGGGAGAAAGATACATTTGTAAAGATTTATTTTTTTAGTGGGCTATATTTCCTTGCTGCCATTAAGCCCTGACACACTACTTGGGTATACTAAAGACAGTTGAAGGAGATCTGAACCTCGTACTTTAATATTTAAGTAGGACATGACCAGTTGTCTTGAAATTGACACAAGGCTTACATATTTATGACTACATGTATTTTTTAATAAGACGATTCATTAAGGACTGTCATTTGAAAAACAGGTGCAGTAATCCCACCTGCAAAATTAGTTTATATGCACATTTCTGGTAATAATAAAAACAAATTGGGCATTTAGGCACCAACTATGCATTTTTTTGGAGACATGCTCCTCTTTCATAATTAAAAAAAACATCCTCCATGCATAATTTAGCATCTATATGTGGTGTAAACCCTTTTTTTTCCTCTCACTTTGGAAACAGTTAGTATGAAGGGCTACTATCTTTTACAGAGTGAACACTTTTCTGAGATCAAAGATGACAATGTGTTTCACACTATTTGCAGACTAGTTGACATGGTTACATTCCTGATTTTAATTTAACAGTGTCGTGAACATATACTTTTTCAATTTCAACTAAGGTAACCGGGCAAGAAATCCAAATGAGTAAAAGTAGTGATTGATGCAAAGGACGACTTTTGACACATTTAAAATACAGCTTCAAGCTTGAGTTTGATGCTCTATACTAATTTCAGCCTACCTGGGATAGAATGTTTTATTTAGCTTAAGCAAATAATGTGTGAAGGTACTTTTTAAATGCAAGGACTGAAGAAAAACAACAGCATTTGTTTGAGCATTACATGTGATGTGCCATGTACTCTGCTAAATAGTGATACTACAATCCCTGTAAAATGGGGATACTACAGTTGTGTGAGCAGACATTATGGGATGATTCCATGCAGTAGTCATCACATCACGCCTGTGAGAAAGATTTTGTTATCTCCATTTTACAAATGAGAAAATTGAAATCAGAGAGGTGAAGTCATTTGCCTAAGGCTGAACAGCTAATAAAACTTTAGCATTGGGATTGAAACCTGGGCAAGTGGTTGATGTCATCATTTTTCAATCCAAGTTAAAGGACTTACAAATATTTTTTAATTTATATATATATATATATATATATATATATATATATAATTGCTTTTAAGCATTTTTTAAACTCAATTTGTGAACTTTTCCCTTTCTGAGTAAAATCAGGGATTGGATGAACAAGATTGTTACCGAACTCAGGTTCGTCTTCTCATTGCTCAAGAATCCCAAACTGAGAGACAAGTCTTGGGTAAAATGAAAGATAGCTTTATTGAGGATGCTGGAAATCCTTGGGAGAAGGTGAATTCATGTCCCAAAGAACCAGCTTCCCCTTGCCAATCAGGGGGCAAGAGCTTTTAAAAGGGAGTTTCAGGGGTGTATAGGCTGGGTGGGGTAGGGTCTATGTGCAGAACAGCTTAGTCAGCTCCAAAAATCATCTTGAAATTGGCCATGTGGTGGTCTGATCAACACCATCTTGATTGTTTTAAGTACAGTTAATATTTATTTCCAGGGTTGGTTTGTTCCCATTTCCTTGAGGTCCGTTCTTAGAATTCTTCAAGATGGACCAGCATATGCATGGCTATAGTCTGGTCATTATGTAGTTAACTTCTTCTTCCTGGTGAGAGTTTCAGTATCTGCAAAATAGCTCAAAATATCTGACTCAGGAGATTATCTAGAGCCCTTGAGGAGGAACTAAATGTCCTTAATTTTGTTTAATGGCTAAACTATTATTATTTTGTCTAGCTTAACTATTTTCCTATCTTTCTGTATTTTTCTCACTTCTCTGATTAAATTTAGTCTTTGGAACTTGGGGAAGGTCTATAGGAGGTTAAAGTTTTTCTACAAATAAGAGGCAGGTGGAGGACAGGGGTCGGGGTGTCCTGTCCCAGGAAGGCCCCATAGGGTCCTGCGCGGTTACAAGATGATCTCGTATTATTTGTGGGTCTTTCTTTCTATGTTTAGTGCATTGAGTGGGTAGAGGGCTTTACAGATAAACATCAAGGCTCCTTTCAGTTGAATAGCAGACCTACCTCCTGTTACAGATGTTGGAAAAATGTGTTGCAGAAGAATTGAATATTAGTTTTGGAAGTGTGATAGGTTGAAATCTGTCTGAATTATTAATATGTTTTACTTCCTTTCAATCACTAATACATTTAAAAAAGAAGAAATAAATTGGAAGACATAGATGTTTTCTCATAGGTGTAGTGACAATGTCATAGGAAAGACACCTCCAGTGGTCTAAGTCTAATTTTGAAATTAATCATACCTTCTGGAATAACAATTCTAATTACATTCACCTAAATTTTATTTCAAAAGAAAGAAAAAGCAATAATCTTAGTACTAAAATAACATCAATACTGTTCATTTCTTTTTCTCCAGAAATGACTCTAACATTATTGTGATGATATCTAGAACTTTGAAGAAATCCAGAAAATGTCCTGTTTTAAAAAGTAATTTTACCTGTACTAACCATGGTTTTGTTTTAATGCCCTTAATATGGTTCCATTTCTTTATTCTTATGCTTAGCCTCATGGGACAAGCCACAGGCAGATTATGATATAATATGGTGCAGCAAAAGTTATTAAAAGTGGTAAAATAAAATGCTGATGCGAACCACCGTCATGGGTGCTTTATGTGTTTTCACAGATGTAAGTCTTTTTCAGGAATTTCCTTAAGGTTAGCTAATTTTTTTTAATGAATTCTTAATAAATGTTTCAATATTCATTAAAATAGTAATAAGGACTATTTTAAAAGTCAGCTTTGTCACTTCCCTCCCCCAAGGAGAGCAAGCACCAGGAATATCATGTAACTGGGTCTCAGCCTAACCGAGAGGGGGTCAACTTTATAAACAGATCTTAAAGTGCTAAAATATTTCTTATAATATCTAGTATTTGTCTATCATTGCATTTCCAAGAAGCTTATAAACTTTATGGAAATGACCTCATTAACTAATTTACCATCTCTAAGACATAGGTATGGGGTAAAGTATTTCAACTACTGCTTGAGACCAACTTCTGGTATGTTTCCTTCTGAACTCTGATTTGAGCCCCGATTGACTTAAATAACACAATGTTGTGATGAGTAGCTGCCAGGCTTTGGGTGAAATGTGAAGTAAATGGCTTTACTTTTGAAACAGGTTCATTAGAACTTGTGAAGACTCTTGCAGATGGAAGCGTCTTGGAGAGGGAATTGGATATATTCCTCCATTACTTTGCATCACTACTCCTGAGCTACCCCAGAAACAGGATAACCTGTCTTAAAATAGAAATATGTTAAGGTACAGTTGACAATACACTGTAGATTGCAAAATGCATGAAGTGAAACGGTGTTGCTCCAGTTTACCATTGAATTCCACAGTAGGAGCTCTACAAATGTTTATTGAATACATGAATTAATGAATAGATAATAACAGTTGACATACTGACCATACACTGTGTTTCAAGCACCAGTCTGTAAAGAGTGTGCAAATATAATCATTTAATTATCAGGGTCTAATAATTGATTAATAATAATAAATTCAAGGGAAGAATACATAATCGATTTTCTTATAGTAATTCCAATAGTTTACACTTTTGTTAGGAAATATTTCCTTTTGCCTGAGCTAAACCTTCTATGTTATTTTCATTCTCTTGCTCTTTCAAGAGCAGAAATTGAGAAATATTAGGTAAAAATACTTTAAATATTTCATGAATGTAAGAAAAAAGGAAGATTGGCACTTTGAAAATAATATAAATATAATTTCTATAAAAACATGAAGAACATTTAAAGATAAAATAGTGTGAAAATTATTTATTTTACTTAAAAGTACCTTGTACATATTCTTATCATAGGCAACAACGTACATTTTAAGATGTATCCTCCTTCAATAGTTCCATTTGTAAAAGACTGACAGTTTTAGGGCAGGTAGGGGATACTATAAAATTATTGGGAAAATAAGATTTATATGCATAATAAAAAATGCAAATTCAGTAATTACATGAAAGGACCTACCATATAAATTATTGAGTAGAATAGCTGTAAATATTCTGATATTCTGCAGCTTATACAAGTATCAAAATCTTTTCTTTTTCTATTTAAATATGTTACTTTCAAAATCACAAAAAGATGTAGCATAAAATAGTTTAACCTCATGGTAACAGTATGACAGATGTTCTTTTCTCTTTAACATATAATGCATTTGGTGGCTTGCAAATTGTTAATTATGGAATTCTTTTTGTAAAAGTCAGTGTGTCAAAGCATGGTATCTCCTCAGTCTTTATTTGCTTGTGAAGGATAGCTAATAAATAGACAATTTAAAAGTGTACATGTGTGGTGGGAAGGCAGCAAACAATTTTTGGCTGGGAAAATAGTGAACATCCTTTTAAAAATCACTGGTTTCCTATAAAATGCTGTTTTACCCACTCATTCACTATTGACAACACTGTGATAACTTGATTCTCTCCCCTGACCCCACTCCCATCTCTGTTACTTCTATCTCTGAGGGCCGATTTAATGGTGACCTGAATTACAAGCAGAGGTACACTTCTTGCATGTTTCTTCTTACTGTGGATGAGTTTCATGAATGATTTTGGTAATTATTCAGAGACTATCATGGTCTCTTCAAGTTTAGTTGTTTGCATTTACCTTTTGGTATGGAATTTGTCTGACTGAAGTCATGTGGTTTTCTTAGAGCAAGAATGGTCTTAGATCTGGAAAGAGCTCTCTGATTACAATGGTAACAAATGTAGGAGTCCTAAAATTTAATTTTAATGATGGAAATAATGTATACATACAGCTGGCTATAAACACGTCAACACAAGCTTACATGATGTTTATTGTTAGGGAATGAAAACCAACATATTTATCAAAAACGACTACTTGTTGCTGAATTGGTTGTCAGTCTAGCCTAATGGGAACCTGGTATACATTGTTGACATAAACTCTTATTTTTCAAAGTCCTTCATCGTTAGTTGGATTTTTCTTTTGGCATCTTGCAGCAAGGGAACAACATTCTGTAAAACACTGCCTATGAGATCTGTAAAAAGACAAAGGCATCTGATATCAATGGTTCCAAACAATTTGAGCAAAACAAAGCTCATGTTAGAAACAATGTATGTGCCTTCCCTTCCTAATAAAACCAAAGGCCCTCAAGACACTGTCTTTGTCCCAAGAAATGTGCCATTTGAAAGATAAGAGGACAGATGGAGCAACGGCCTTAGCCTTTTCTTATTTGTACTAAGTTATCCACTGTAAGACAGGGCTAGCTAGCATCATCAGCCAGGGCAAAATGGGTGCTGTAACTCTGAAGTTAATTCATTTAAAAATAGACGTTTGCCAGAAAGCATATTAAAATCTCTCCCTCTCTCAGTTTGAAAATTTGCTGTTACTATGCTGCAAAAGAGATCATGCTCTTTTGAGACTCTATGGCATCCAGACATTCACAAGGCCTGTGGGTATGTACAATATTGTCCGATTCTATCTCAAGGAGTTGTTTTTTTAGGCCAAAAGTATTGAGATTATGCTGAGTAATTTACAAAATCTGTACCCTGCTGTAAACGTTCTGTTCAAAAATTACATTTCTATTAAACGTTCAAAACAGAGTTGCAGTAGACACATTTTTTTCAAAGTTTTAAAATAATGTTAAAATGTTCTCCTTTTCTTCCCATTACACTAGGAAAAAAAAAACCCATCATCTATAATTCAGTTGATGAAATAATCATTGGGATATTCATAAATACATCGGCTTAATTTCTAAGTGCCGAGATTAGGTTTTTAACAGGGCCTGTTTTGCAGTCACTGTCTATGCTATTGCTGGTGTAGTGATTGTTTTCTGAGTGTTATTACTAGCTCTTTCCAAGAGAGAGCAGTAGTGACTTGCATTCTTTGTGCTGGCTATATAGTTTTACTCAAAAGTACTGATTTTCGTTTTCAACTTTATAACCTTTCAACCTATTGACCATGAAAAATGCTCTGACACAACGTGACACATATAAATGTTTAAAGTCCAAAGGGTAATTATCTATATTCATAGTTAAAACTGTGCCTTGATTTCACAATAGAAACCATATGTTCACTCAAAACACTTTCAATAGGTTAAATAACACCCAGATTAACCCTGAGTTAGTTTACTGGTTAAAATAATAGCAGCACCTTCTTCCAATTCAGTAGTTCATTTATCATCTCTGATCAAGACACTGGACATGAACTTTCAAGATTTAAAACCTTAAGTTTAAAAAGAAAAAAGAAACAGGAAAAAAAACCTACAGATGTTTAAATATCCTCTTTCTTGACCTTATCATGGTCTTATCTGTTCAGGTACTTAATACAAGCTTTGAGAGTCATTACTGAAAACCACATTCCACTTTGTCTTACATTTAAGAAAATAAAAGTTTTCTCTCTCAAGTCATGAAGACTATAACTTGTTATTTTTTTCCATGGCACTGTAACCTTATGGAGAACAAGTTAGAACGATTACTGAATTAAAAACAAATGCAAATTGCCTTAGGCCTAGATCAAACCAGCAAGGTGGCCCGTATCTAGGAAAGTGGAACTCTGTCATGGCCAGACCAGAGCATCTTGCTTCATCGGTCTGTGGAGAGTTTTTTAGGAGACTGAATTATGTGATGTGAAACTTAACTTTCAAATAAGTCAGCTCAAATATATATATCTTCTTATCATCCTTGCAATAATTGATTATTCTGAAACTTTGAAATCACTGCAGCAGAAAATTACAAACTGAAAACAAAATTGTATACTGTGGAAGTAATTACAAGCCAAAAGAAAGAGACACTGAAAGAAGAAAAAAAAAAGACAAACAGACAAATGACTTTTCAGCATGTGCCAGCTCTGCAGACATTAAGCCGGCTGCAAGTTTCTCTTTGCCCTGCTTTGTAATGTCACAATTCCTTGGCAAGCTGCAGAGGAGATCACCTCCAGTGAACAGATGATCTACAGGGGGCTTTATCAGAAAGGGCCTTTCTGCTTCTGAAGAAGAAACATTTTTTCCCCTAAATATTCTATTCAACCCCCAGTGGAAACATCATAAAAGCATAGTACAGAAAGAAGTAGGGGGCCTGTGGATGCTTGGTTGATAAACTTGTTCTGGTCACAATGTTATTTTTATAATTACTTGGAATCATCATTCCTCTATACAAAAAACAGGCTGTGGGAACTGGTGAGGGGATTATTCCCTTTGGACATAAATGAGTTCAATTTTCATAGGCAAAAGCAGGAACTCTAGAGGGGGGCTGTGAACTGAGTGCCCCTTCCCTTGAAATGGAAAAAGGATATCTTCTGACATATAAAAACCAGAAATTCTGTTTGTTAGAGAACCAGTCTCTTTCTTTTCCTGGAAACAACATTCTAAAATGTTGCAGTTTTGCATCCATCACAGGAGGATATACTCTAAACAAACCAGCAGGATCATTCACCCTTAGAAAAGCTGGCTCTCCCCCGACTATGCTCTCTATGTGAGTTTTCATATGTTCTCCTTATACACCTTTACCATCGTTTATGCATCATTTACCATAAAGATAGGACTCATAAATCTCTTTTATAGAATGCTGAAAAGAAATCGTAGAGGTCTTTCATATTTAATATTTCAAAGACTCTGCAGCCTTCATTTTGTCATGGTGTAGTTTATTTTGGATAACGTTTGCTTGAGCCCTAGTGTTATTTATCAACACGCCTCTGTGAAGCAACGAGCGTGTGAATATCAAAGACATTTCTTAGCATTTGTAGCAGAGCAATGTGCCAGGCTCTCCTCAGTTCCAGTTATTGAAAGCTAACACCAAGGCAGCAAGGCTAAGAGCTACTCTCACTCATGAGAAGTTCACAGCAGTGGCTGCTAAAGCCCACGAATCAAAACGTTTATGTTGCATTATCGGCTCAAAGTGACAAAAGGTAGGTAGCAGTGCCAAGGTGAGTGTTTCATTAAGTTTTCCAGTCAGTGAATTAGCACTTAAAAAAAAAAGAAACGATACATGGTTAATGTTACTACAGAAAAGGTTATGCTCTGTAGATCAAATAGATCCCGGGTATAAACAGTGCCTAAACTGATGAGAAGAAGGGATGGAAACTTGGTGTCAGATAAATTGTGTCTATTCATTTGTAAGTTAAAAGCAATTGAAATACCTATGGAACATGGACCAGAGTTGCTGTTTGACTAGGTTTACTGCTTTAATCTCACTTTATGGAATAAAAAGGAATTAGTATTATGCTACCAAGAAGGGAGAAGTTGAGTGATAGGGCACATTTTTACTATCCTTTAGCAGGTTTGGTGTTCATTATGGAGATCCTCTATGGACAAAAAAAAAAAAAAAAAAAAATCAACTAATCAAAGGCAAAGAGTAACATTCTTGGACCTAATTCTGTGTTTTGTAGACAACATTCTCTAAGGATGTTACTCACTTAGTTTGCTTTTTTCTGGGCAATCAGAAGCTTAAATATGATACTTCTGTAACACCCTCTCTGTCCTGTTCTTATATCTCAGGGTCCAATAGCTCTGGACTTACTGCAACATTTAAAGAGTTTTTTAATGAGAATAGAAAATTTTATTTTTTTAAACATAAACATATGTAATAATTTCAAAATATATGCACTGAAGTTCTGATGTCGACTTTCATTTTCTCCTGCCTGAGCATCTAGTGATGACTGTTAATCAGTGCAGCTGAAGCATCTGATCTGACTTCTCCTGGGTTGTTCTGCAGATTGTTTTCTCTGCTTTTCCTGACCTCACTCCTATGTGCCATTTGGTTTGGGGGGCTTTGCAATGCAAATGTTCAAAGTGAACTTTAAATTCAGTCAGTAAGGAAGTCTTGCTCCTTTCAAAAATGCTCTGAAAAATGCTGGCTGACTGCTTTACTTGTTAACTGAGAAGCCGGTTGTTGTCTTTACGTTGGCCCCTCAGTCTTTCTCTCCAGCCTGCTCTATGTCTGTGTTCTTTCTCCCACACTGCAGAGAAAGGAAGAAGAGAGCTGATCTCCAGGGTGGAAGTAGCACTTCCTTGTTGGAGACAACGAAACACAGATCTCCCATTGAGGGGTGCCTTGTCATGTTCTATGTAACAACATTAAACATGCTTCTGAAGAAAGGGGCTTGTGATGTTAGTGCTTAACCACTTTATACCCCAAATCATCTGGGGCAGAGAGTCTGGGGCACAAGAGAGGAGAGAATGGTATTGAAGTAAAAAGAAGCTGTGTAGGAACATCAAAAACTACCTTCTTTTTAAAATTACTTAATATTTACTGAGCAACAATTTTCCGTATGTGCTATGACAGACACTTCAGGGGATTAGAGATGAATTAGACACAAAATTATCTTTAATGAACTGTCTAAAATAGGAGAAAAAATATCAGATGTACTAATAACTTTGGTGCTAAGTAGTCAGGATCATTGGTGACGGAACTGGTTAGTGGCAACAGGGTGTGTTGGGAGGGAGGGTGGAGCGGGAGGTGGCAATAAAAGAAGGTTTCCAGGAAGAGGCAAGCCTTTGATTTGGTCTCTAAAGGTGAGGAGCTGAGTGGACAGAGGGAAGATTTGAGGTTCAAAATGGTTTAGTGCTAAAATGGTCTTTCACAAACAATAATATGTAGTTCTCCTTGTTCAGTGTATTTTATATGGAAAGTGGGTAGTGGAAAATAGGTTTTAAAAGGTAAATTTGAGAAAGAGATTGCATAAAGGTCCCTATTTCCTCTCAGTGGTAGAAGCACATACAGTCATTTGTTAAAAGTCTCTTTCCTAGCATTCAAACTCGTGGAGAGATTCATCATGTGGATTTTTATTAAAATGGCAATATTATATACATTATATAATCATAATTATATTATATATTGAGCAATGCAGTAGACAATATATATATATTGAGCACTGTAATAGACAATGTTTCCAACAATGATTTGACCAAAGGTTAGTAAATAATTTTTGTGTGGTTATACTTTATGTTATCTTTTGATGAAAATCAAGGCAAAACTTTGAATCATAATACAATGAAGGCATCATTAAAGGAAGTCAAGCTAAGAGATTTCAAGAATATCGGCCTCTAATAACCTTGTCTAGAGGGCCTGAGACTGAATTCCATGCTCAGTGATCAAATTATAGATCTTTGTGTTATTGTTTGCAGAAAGATCTATCCCCACGAGATATTCAAACATCTGACAGCAACACTGCCCTTCCCTTGTGCACATTAGGCCTCATGAAAGGAGGGTCATCCTACCTCCGCATTGGAATCTATGATGCTTTCCCTAAGAAAGAGCTTTTAATACATGAGCTTGGATCACAATTCAATCAGCACAGAGTTCTGTGTATAAAATAATTTATTTGGATCGAAAATATTTTGAAAGCATACGTGCCTTCTCCATAAGAGAAATTCAGTGTTAGATCAGAATTGCTCCTGATTTTAAGTGGTGCTATAAGCTTATTGGCCTATCAGGCAGGTCACCGCAAAGCACTCGCCTAAGTAATAAGATAAATTGACTTGTGGGATGGAGTTATTTCATAGTGTCCATTTTAACACCTGAGAACTCCCTCCAAAGACAACAACTTTAGATTCAGTGGAGTTGACATTAAGCTGTTCTGTCTGACAGTAAGTAGCCCAAAGATTTTATTGCTTCTTGAGGTTGCTATTAACTCATGATATAAAACCATGTCATCACTATAGAAGAGGATACTTTTCTTCCTTTTGGTATGGAAGGTGGGCTTGCATCCAACTCATCTAAATCCAGAATCAAGCTGTTTAAATATAAGTTAAAGAGAAAAGGGGCCACAACATAAGCCCTTTTTCAAACTGTTTAGAATTAGAATTTTCTTTTCACCCTTCCTCTGACATAATATTATAGTACAGGAATCAAACGAGCATAGAGATTCAAGGTTTTACACTGAGATCAATATTTTGGTCTGAAGGCACTTCCTGCTTGTTTCCTGGCTGTTACAGAAGAAGCTGACAGGAAGATGAAAGCATGGCACACACCTTGTTACTCCAAGCATCTGTGATTAGAATCAGAGAGAAATTGTCTATGACTTTGACAAACATTTTGGAATCAAATGCTAATCAGAGACCACTGAGCCTCTTAGGGTTCTTGTATTATTGTAAGCTTAGTGAGATGAAGAATGCAGGATGATCAATAATGTGAAAACATTTCCTATAATGTTCTGGACCTAAGACATGAGGTTTAGAGACATGGCCAAGTTGAGGTAGCACTTTTAGAAGATTTGGAAAACTAGTGAGTCTATATTTGAGGATAAAGCAAGATTCCCATGTTCAAGGTAGGATAAGCTACACTATGAGTTTTTCCTAAAGGAAGTGGACAGAGAGTTATTTAGAATAAATAGTCTGGGAAAGACTAGAATCTTCTGATCAAAAAAATTCTAATGTATTTGGCAGTTAATATTCTTTTTTTATTTTTTATAAATTTATTTATTTTTGGCTGCATTGGGTCTTCATTGCTGTGTGTGGGCTTTCTCTAGTTGCGGTGAGATTGGACTACTCCTCGTGTGGTGTGGTGCACGGGCTTCTCATCCCAGTGGCCTCTCTTGTTGCAGAACATGGGCTCTAGACACGGGGGCCTCAGCAGTTGTAGCATGTGGGCTCAGTAGTTGTGGCTTGCGGGCTCTAGATCGCAGGCTCAAGTTGTGGTGCATGGGCTTAGTTGCTCCACGGTGTGTGGGATCTTCCCGGACCAGAGCTTGAACCCGTGTCCCCTGCATTGGCAGGCAGATTCTTAACCACTGCGCCACCAGGGAAGCCCCAATATTCTTCTCATGCTGGTTATTTAGCCTAAATTGACTGACTAAATGTTTATAGCAGGTAAAGTTCCTATATCCAAGAAGAAAATAAATCTGAATTCTATAAAATAAAGGTAAAAGTTAAATAGAAGAAAGAATTATTTTCTCACCTAGTTATCTCAATTAATTGGGATTTTCTAATTTCTCTCATAAAATCATATCAGGAATAGCCATGCCAAAATATACAATTATTGTTAGCCCTGATAGTCCCAAAGCTTCCCATTGAGATTAAAAAACACCTTTAAAAAGTAATTTCATTAAGCAGTTTGAATGTAATCAACATCTGTGTGACCTCTTCTGCATTGAAATTTTATTTCATTATGTTTATAATGTCATTTAACTTCTGGGAAAAATTTTTTGAGCCTAAAGATAGGCTAATCAATCAATCTATTGCCCATAGATTATCTGACTACTACCTTTTACTACTTTGTTGCTGTGTGATGAATGGAGAAAAATTTTCCAGCTAGAGTACAGTGGTATTTTTTAAAATTATATTGTTATTTATGGAATCCTAGAGACCCTTACTTCATTTTTATCTTTGAATGGAGATATCAATATTAAGGAGCTTAAGCTTAATATGGAAATGGTCACTTTTTATTCTGCCTAAACTGGAGGTAAAAAGACAGACAATGAATACCATTCATTAAATAAACCTGGTTTCTTAATAAGAGAGCTGTGGAAATGCTCACTCCTTATTTTCTAGCCTTCCATTTGCTAAAAGGCTTCCATGTAATAAAACAAGATTGTAATTATAAATGGATTTGGCTCGTTTTTTTTCTTTAATTAACTCTATAGACCTATAGAATAATCCGTACTGAGGTTATATTTCAACTGCAAGTGTTCTATCCGTAAGAATTTGGTAGAATTGCTGCCAACACTAGTATTTAAGCCACACAAAATTGGCAATAAAAGACACAATTTAGCAATCTATCAAGTTATCACTGAGCATTACTACATTCTAAGTAGATCTGACCTAGAAGAAAATAGTCATGATATTGGCCAGATCAAGAGTTAGATCGTCCAAATAGCCAATGACCCTATCATAAGATGTTCAAAAAATGCAAATCACACAGTACCATTTCCAAATCTATCCAAGGGTTAACAAATACAATATCTGCTAAACCCAGTGGTGAGGTTGTGAAGAAATGTAAACTTGAAAGAAGTTTAGTGGGTCAATTTATTTGAGTTAACTTATGCATCATTTTCCAGGTATTTGCAGAGAATTTAATTTTAGCCCTAGGGAGTTATGTCTCCCAATTTGCCTAAGAAGTAAAAATGGCGGTTGGTGGTAGCTTTTGTTCTTTGGATCTTGGCATTATTTATTTTTTTGATTGTGTGCTGTGTCCACCTAATGCTCCAATTAGCTGTAGTTTGAATAGGCTTCCTCCAGAAGTCACTCACTAAGATGTAAGCTATGAGAAAGAGTGCTGGTCTGTGGTTGGTCAAAGTAAGGTTGAAGGAGTAAAGAGTCAGTATGAAAGCCTACAACAACATAGAAAGCATGGTTGGGAGATATGAGGGTATGAAACGTTTCCTTCAAGGTAAATTTTGGCAAAGTTATATAGTCCTTTACGTTTCCTGCATTGTGCCAGATATTAAGCTATTATCTTTCAGCTTCAAATCCACCCTCCGTGTTCTGCTTTATGATGCTGAAATTCTTTTTTTTTTTTTTTTTTTTTTTTCAGTACACGGGTCTCTCACTGCTGTAGCCTCTCCCGTTGCAGAGTATAGGCTCCGGACACGCAGCCTCAGCGGCCATGGCTCATGGGCCCAGCCACTCTGCGGCATGTGGAATCCTCCTGGACCAGGGCATGAACCCTTGTCCCCTGCATCAGCAGGCGGACTCTCAACCACTTTGCCACCAGGGAAGCCCATATGATGCTGAAATTCTGAAAACCGTATTTCTGTTTGCCGGTAGGCTCTCTTATATTCTATCAAGAAGGGGTGCTGAGAGGGAGACAGCAAAGCTTGAGGAAGAACATGTTTTTTTCTGCCTGCTGCTTTGCCTGTTTCTAGTTCCTGTTCTTGTTAGTGTCACTCCAGCAACACTTCTGCACCCCAATAACAGCAGTTGGTTTTAGTTTGCAATTTTTTCCCACATGTGAAGAATCAGACCCCAGCAGCAGCTGGTGTTGCCCCCTCCTCAGAGGTCTGGGCCCTAGACACTTGAGCCCCCAGTTCTAACCTCAGATACATCAGTAGCAGTTGAACCCCCTCCCAGAGGCCCATGTTTTAGTGCTGTGGGTCCCCTCTTCTACACTGTATGTTTTAATAATGTCAGTGCCTTTGTTTGTTACCCCAGCCCCATAAATAATGTTTACTAACTGAAATTGCTAAATTATGGATACCTTAGTTTTCCTTTTTTGCATTTTCATTTTTAATACTGAATTTATTTTTTTATATTGAATTATCTCTATTAAAATAAGTGGTATTGTTTCCATTCTGTGTTTGGAACCTAAGAATGATACATGTACAGTCATCAAAATGACTTTCCTTTTAGAGGTGTTTCCTGTTCCTAATAAAAAGTAAACAATGAAGAATGTCAGCAAGATAGTAAATAATATGTAGAAAGAAAAATAAATAACATTGTAAAATTATTTTCTTTTTTAGAAAATCATATACATGCAGTAGACAAACACACAAAATGGGTAGATAGATTTTGATATCAATATAGCTATAGATTTATATAATATACATATGGATATATATGGACAGTGTTATAAGTTGAATTGTATTCCTCCAGAATTAATATGCTGAAGTCCTAACTTTCAGTACCCCAGAAGGGGACCTTATTTGGAAATAAGATCCCAGATATAATTAGTTAAGATGAGGTCATTTTAGAATAGGGTGAGCCCCTAGTCCAAATTGACGAGAAAAAAGGAGAAATTAGGACACAGTCATGAACACATGGAGAATCTCATGTGACCATGAAAGTAGAGATGGAAGTAAATTCATCTTTGAGCCAAAGAACACCATTTATTGTCAGAAAACTGGCAGACGCTAGGACGATGACCTGAAAAAGATTATCTGTTACAGCCAATAGACAAAAGGTACACTGACTATACGTTGATCTCAAATGTCAAGCCTCCAAAACTATGAGACAATAAATTTCTATTGTTAAGCCACCCAGTTTGTGTTACTTTTTTATGGCAGTCCTAGCAAACTAGAACAGATAGTTACATGTGCACACACGTACCCATGAACACACAGACACACTAATGGAAAAGTTATAGCATGTTTTGAAATAAAGGAAAAAATGCAGTAAGGCAGAACATCTGCAGTGATTTGAATTGGATTCTTAGCAGTGCATATTGATGAAACAGAACTAATTCTAATAGCTTTCTCCAACTGAGCATCCATGGTGCCATGCTACAGAGAAGTCAGAATCAGCTAGGATCCCAGCCAAATAAATCCTTGAGAAATAAGCAATTTCTTTTGAGTTGACTGTGCTCCCGGACCCAGATCCAGTGCTTTTTCATCTGTGAAAATTTGATTGCAGAGTCACTGCAGTGATGAGCTCACTAAGTCCCTCATCACACTGACACTTTGCTAGTCGTGCCACAAAGATCTTTAACTCTGCAAACCCAAAAGCTTTCCTGTCTCAGCTTGGGCTTCTAAACCTTACATGACACAAAGAGCCAGCCAGTTTGATTAGGTCAAGCCCAATTTCAGCCTCTTTGACCATAGTTACACCTGCACTTTTCCACTACACCTGTCTGTGTCATAGTACATATTCCCCCCAAACTCTTTCAAATCTTCTCTGATCTTATCCTTTTTGTCGCATTCCATCCACAAACACTTTGTCTCTTAAACTCCCATACTTCCTCTACTGTTCTTTTCCAGGATTGATGGATTGATGAATTGTTTGATTGTTTAATATTTAATTTCATCATCCTACGTTTCCTTCTTGGGTAAACAACTTACTTCCTGAGTTTTTGTCTTCTGGAAATTCTAGGTTCTCTTTTTGACCCTAATCTATCCTTTGCTCTAGTTCTCTCATAATCATTATCCCTCATATTCAGTATTTCCCTGTCTCCTATCAATAATATCCATCTCCTTTATCCTAGGGTGTCTTTATCTCTACCAAGTTCCTGGTTAAGGTGAGATAATAGGACTGGATCAGTTATGGAACTAGTCATAGACTATAATAAATAGATATTTCACAGCATTAAGGAAATTGAGGATAATTTAATTTATTCCCATGCCTTCATTTTATTGATAAAAGGATCACACAAGTAAGACATCTAGCAAAAGAGGGATTTTGTTTTTTAAAACCAGTCTTTGAAAAATCTCAAAATCATCACTGAGGCAAACCTATAAATTAATCTTTGTCAATTTACAAAAGGAGTAGAAATAATCCAAGAAGAACCACTAAGGAAATATATGTTTTAAATTTTGGACAAAATATTACTTATTTATTCAAGACATGTTATTAAAGAGATGTTTATTGGCTGGAACACATAAGGCATTATGCCCTGTGCTTTACATGTACTACCTCATTTAAATCTCACTGAAATTCCATGATGTATTATTATTATTCCCATTCTAAACATAGACTGATGCTTAGCTTAAGTAACTTGCTTATGATCACACAGCTTGTAGATTTATCAACAAGAATTTGAACTCCATTCTAACCAGGTTCATGGTTTATGCTCCTAACCATTACTACCAACAGTGTGTGCAAATATTCTCAATTATTTTCTCCTGATAATATGGTTAGATAACAAGTGAGTGTGTGTACACCTCTGTGAGTCATGTGCAGCCAATATGGGGAGGGGAGGGAAGTGGGCAATTTGTGGTGAAATGTGAAAATGGAGGGTGTATATTTTTTTCCCAGTAGGAAGAATGAATCCACTCTGATTTACCCTTAAGTGTATTTCAGAGATTTTTATTTTTTACATGACTTGAAAGTTTGGAATTAAGTCTTTGGTTGTGGAAAACTGTCCCATCCCAGATGGAAATGATACAATCATGATCTAGTTAGCATCTTCCCACCTGAGTTCACAATCTAAAAAGAGTGAGAAATATTGCTAAGAAGCAAGCATAGTTTGACTCAAGTTATAAAAAATGAAATATTCAGAGAATATAAAAGAATTTAGCGATATTATTAAATCTTCAACCATCAAGAGGAAGATTTTCTGAAAACAGAGAACCAGAAAAAAGTCACAATTGACTTCCTGCCAGTTTTCACAGGTTTACCACCACAAACATGGCAAATATCAATGTAACAATTGATATATGAACTTTAAAGTAAATAGGAAGAGGGTTATTTTAAAATTTCCAGGCCTTTCCTCTCCATCTTAAATGCTGTTGGAATGTCCCCAAATTTCCATATTAATGTTACTTATTTCAGGAAAAGGTAATAAATGTATACCCCACAGTCTCCTTTGTTGATCATACTCTGTTAAGAAATCTGAAAAGGCTAGCCTTCCCAGAATTTCCTTGTAACTCCAGGGGACTAAACAAACTCATTGGACAACTGGTTTTCACAAGAAGTATATTTGCTTAGGAACTTGCCACTAAATAGTTACATGGTTTTGGCAAGTTTGACAGTAATCTCCTTAAACCATAGTTTCTTCATCTGTAACATGAACAGGTGATATTAAACTAGTTTTAAGACCCTGTGAAGGTCTAAGACTACATAATAAATATCACACAACAGCAATAGAATTGAAACCTTAACTCATATAAGACTTAATGCCAGGTCCCTAGGTTTTCCGGGTTTCCTTTGTGGTGAACGTAGAAGAGGAGGTTAGCTTTGAGACACAGGTCACTTTTCTGAATGAAAAAACAGATTGGATTTCCAAAACTTCCATCTTCCCATTCACTGTTATCTCCAGGGAAAACGGCTGAAAGTGAGCACAAGGGACGTAACTGAGAATGGAAAATGTTGATGGTAACCATAGTGAAAATCCTGTAAAAATATTGAACATGTCTTAAATGATAATTTCCAATGTAAAAAGGATACTTGAAGATGATATTACTTCTGGGCTGAATCAGACTGATTAACAATGTGAACCTTTCATAATTTAAATCCTCAACCATATCTCTAAGTGCCCCCTTCTTTATAAAAGTGGTAAAATTGGTGCTTGTTCGACCCACCTGAACTCTACTCTTTACTCAAAACTTCCATGACTCTTCTCTATAGCCTCTTACTGACATGGACTGAGTTTTATTTTTTTAGTCTGGAATTCAGAAGTAATTGCCATGTAAATAAAAACAATTATTCACAAATTGTGAAAATAATGTGTCAGTCATCAGTGAACCAGAAGTACTGATACACACACAGATACACCATATATATCTTAGTTGTTCTATTTATATATGAATGCATGCATATGTTGTTGTGTACATGTGTGTATGTCTCTGTATGTGTATATACACATGCACTCAAAGGATTTTGTTGCAAGGATTTTACCTTTTACAATTGTGGGAGCTGGCTAAGTAGTTTCCATAAGACTGTTTTCTTTGCATCTGAAGCCTCTGAAGCTTAAAGTCTACAGGGCAAGCAGTAGGAAAGGGAAGATAAATGTAGACTTGGGGACCGCAAGAGCAAGTTAGAGACCACAAGCATGGGCTAGCTCGGGATGGATTAAAACCCATGTCAGTCTTATTGCCTTGAGAGTATGGGTGTCCTGCAGAAGTGGGGACCCTTCATTATGGATCTAAAAACTCTCACCTGGCCCAGAAATCAGAAAAGCTATAGGAAGATCTAGGAGAAGGTGGAGCAGATGGGAGCTTAGTCTCTGGCTCATGCTGAGGTGAACCAGAATATCAGCACAAATATGCACTTGCCGTAATATGGCTGCTACATCACTTCTACCTTCCAGATCTCCCACAAGAATCTCTCTTGCAGTGTGCCTTAACCAGAAACAGGAAAGGGATTTTTGGAAAATGAAGTAATGAAGTTCAGCCTAGCCATGTTAATATATTACAAAGCCACTACAATGCACTGCTACGATACTTTATTGATGATAACAATACACCCATAAAGCAGAATTAAGCCTTGCTGAACACTCACTGTATGTCAGGCTCTGTGCTGGCCAGTTGCTATACATTACTTTATTTAGTCCTCATTTCACCAAATGAGCTAGGTATTCTTACCTCTATTTTAAAGATGAGGAAATAGAGAACCAGAGGTAATAGGAACTATCTGAGGTCATACATAAAATGGTTTCATATCTTCTGTGAGATATATTCCTAAGTACTTGCTATAGCGACTCTAAATGGTATATCCATATATACACATAGAAAAATGTAATATATATTTTAAATGACATATTCTGATTATTGCAAATACATAGAAATTCAATTGACTTTTGTAATTTGATGGTTGTATTTTGTGAGCTTATTAACTTTTGTCATTGATGCTCATAATTTATCTACAGATACTTTTGGCTTTCTACATAGACAGTGGCATCATCTTCAACAAATAAAATTTTATTTCTCTCTTTTTTATCTTATATTTTTCACTTAGTTTTCTATGATGCTGAACTAATGTGTCTCTCTATCTCTATTTGGCTGACAGTTTTTTTCATAAGTGAATGTTAATTAGACACTATTTGTACAACTCGTGAGACAGTTTGACCATCATAATTTATTAGAATTATAAATTATATTTATCATTTTTTACTATAAAATTATCTTTGATTCTGAAATAAAAATCCAACTTGCTCACACTGTATATGTATGTTTTAATACTTTGTTAGATTTGGTTTTAAAAAATTTTTATTTCAGATTTGTTTTTTAAATATTTTGTTTTGTTTTTTAGCATCTTAGCATTTAGTTATCCATTCTATTTCTAGTTTCTAAGGATTTATTACAGCTGTTTTAATGTGCAAAATTTAAGGATGACATCTAGAGTTACTTAGAAAGTTTTTATTCTCACAATATAAAATATAATCAATTCCTCCAAATTGAACATTATTTTAGACATTATTTTTGTTAAAATTTTTTGTTAAATTTTAATACCAATAACAATTGTTTAGATTCATATTGCTTTATTTAAATATTTACCAATATCTTCTTCACTATTTCTTGTAAGATCTTTCATCTTCAATCATTCCCAGTCTATCTAAAATATATGCTTTGGGCTTCCCTGGTGGCGCAGTGGTTGAGAGTCAGCCTGCCGATGCAGGGGACACGGGTTCGTGCCCCAGTCTGGGAAGATCCCACATGCCGCGGAGTGGCTAGGCCCGTGAGCCATGGCCACTGAGCCTGCGCGTCCGGAGCCTGTGCTCCGCAACGGGAGAGGCCACAACAGTGAGAGGCCTGCGTACCGAAAAAAAATAATAATAAAAATAAAATAAAATAAAATATATGCTTTGTAATTTTCTTTGGTGTGGGGCTGTTGTTGGTAAGCTCTCTACTCCATTTGTAAATGTCATTAGTGCTCCATCACCCTTTAAAAGCACTGTCACCAGGCATAATAATCTAGGTTGACATTTATTTTTCATTAGCCAACACTGTCATTCTGTTATCAGTCTAATTGCTGTTCTAGCTTTTCTTTGTTTCCTTCAAAGATCTTCTTTTATTGTTTGTGTTATAGAGTGACACTGTGTGGCAAATGGGAAGGGAATTCTTTTCATTAATCAGGCTTGAGATTTTTCTGAGCTTTCTGAATCTGAGGATTGGTTTATTTCAACAATTCTGGTAAATGTTTTAGCCTCTTTCTTGTCTCACCTCTCTTTCATATTGTTACTAATTTTCTTCTCAGGGCTGTGTTCCTGATAATTTATTCAAATGTATTTTCTAGTTCACTTCAGCTCTGTTTATTTTGCCACTGATTCCATCCACTGAGTTTTCCACTTCAAGTCATACTGCTGATTTCTAGAAACTCTGTTTGGTTCTTTTTAGTAGTCTGTTTTCCTTGGTGTTTTAACTTATCTTTTATCTCTTAAAACCTATTAAACATATTTATTGTGTATTCTGTACTTGATACCTTCAAAGCTTCAGTCTTTGGGGGTTTGATTCTTTTCTCTGTTGTTGTTACATGTTGGTTCTCTGAAAACAGATGCTGAGATTGAATTTGAGGTGTGAAATATTCATTAAGGGTCACTCCCCGTGAAAAGCAGGGAGAAGCAATCAAACTGCAGTGCAGGCACCACACAAACATCAGCCCACATAATGAGAAGCTAGGGAACAGATACTGTCCATGGGAGTCGTCCTGGGAAGAAATGGCTGAGCCTTTACACCTTCACTAGACACAAGCTGCCTCAGGAATGGTGTGGCTTTGAACAAGGCTACTCTCTGAGGCTGAGACAGATCCTGGAAGAAGCTGTCTGCTTACCTCATAGCTTGAAGCTGGCTGGGCAGCACAACCTCCCTTCAAGGGAGTTCTAGTCATCTTCGTGTCTATCACAGTTATGTGCGGTAGTTTTCACTCGTGTTGTCTAGTTAATTTGTATTTTGTATTTTTTGACAATGAGTGCTCAATTTCCTCAGATCTTTAACTGAAGACATTATTTCAGGTTTGAATTTAAGGTGTTTTTTTCCATAGAGGATCTATACTTGCTTCCATTAGTTGTCTGGGTACACTATCAACTTGGTATTTTTAGACCATTTGGAGTTTCACAGGCCACAAAGTTTTCATGAATTTTAAATAGAAAACCATATTATGCCTGAATTTTGGTTATAAATTTCCAGAGCACGTTATTTTTTTCCCTCCAACAATGGACATTGATCTGATATTCCCTACTGAATGGTGGGTTTATTTCTCATTTGTTTTGAAAGAAAGTGTTTTCTTTTATGTTTCCAGCTTTATAAAGTGATCTCCTGTTAGACTTCCCAGCTTCAATGGCCCCTGTGTTTTAGGCTTTCTTTTCTATCTCAATGACCACAAAGCTATCAAAGTGAGCTCAAGTTACCTAGCCTTATTTGAAATCCTCGACTTCCCTGTTTTCACATCATTTTTGGCTTCTTTTTGTGCATTCTTGTCTGTCGTGCTCCTCTCATTCTCCATCAGGAGAGTCATTTAGGGTAGGTACCCTACCATAATGCTAGAAACAGTATGGTATACATATTCAATTCAGATAAGTATTGATATCTCTCAGATGTTGCAACTCAAAAGATCTGAGATGATGTAATTCCAAAGGGTCAAATACATATTTCCCACAATTTTAATTAAATTAGTGAAAACACAAATAGATTTTGATTATAGTAGCAATTTATTGGTTATATAAAACTTCTTTATTTACAAATAATAGCACATTTTCTACCAGGCCAACACTGGGTAACTAATATAATTCCTAGCTTTGATGTTTTTTCTATAATCTACCCTCCTTGAATATCATCATTTTCATATGTAACCATTGAGACTATTCTTTTAATTCATTGAAGAAGAGCGTCTCATTTTCTGTATGTTCTACATATTTATTCCTGTTGAAATCTTAACAGATAACTTTCTGGTGGCTTTTGGAAAGAATCCTTAAAATGTAAAAAAATTATGGTTTGTTTTTATAAGTTGCACCGTATGGCAAAAATCACACCACCACCTTGCAGGCTGATGCTACTTTAATTAAATAGGACTAATTGCACAAAGTTGTTCCCAAGATCTAGAGCATATATATATATATATATATATATATATATATATATATATATGTATATATATATATATATATATATATATATATATATAATTTTAGGTATAGTTGATTTACAATATTATATGTTTTAAGTGTACAACGGTGATTTACAATTTTTAATGGTTATACTCCATTTATAGTGATTACAAAATATTGGCTATATTCCCTGTGCTCTACAGTATATCCTTGTAGCTTATTTATTTTATAGATAGTAGTGTGTACCTTTTATTCCCTTACCCATATCTTGTTCCTCCCCCTTCCCTGTCCCCACTGGTAACAGCTAGTTTGTTCTCTAGATCTGTGAGTCTATTTATATTTTGTTTTATTCACTAGTATATTTTACTTTTTAGATTTCACATGAGTTATATTCTACAGTATTTGTCCTTCTCCTTCTGACTTATTTCACGAAGCATAATACCCTCCAAGCCCATCCACGTTGTTGGAAATGACAAAATTTAATTCTTTTTGATGGCTGAGTAGCATTCCATCGTGTGTGTGTGTGTGTGTGTGTATACTACATCTTCTTAATTCAGTCGTCTGTTGATGGACACTTAAGTTGCTTCCATATCTTGGCAATTGTTAAGTAGTGCTGCTATGAACACTGGGGTACATGGATCTTTCTGAATTAGTGTTTTTGTTTTCTTCAGATAAATACCCAGGAGTGGAATTGCTGGATCATATGGTAGTTCTATTTTTAGTTTTTTGAGGAACTTCCAGACTGTTTTTCATGGTGGCTGCACCAATTTACATTCCCACAAACAGTCCACAAGTGTTCTTTTTTCTCCACATCCTCGCCAATATTTTTTATTTGTGGTCTAGAGCTCATATTGTGCATTACGAGCTAAGTATTAGCCAAATTTGAGTATTGCTAACTCTATTGAACAGAATAACTCTTCTCAGACAGTAGTCAAAGAAAGAGGTAATAGTTAAATGAATTGCAAATATTGGGTACTCAGTGCCCATCCACAGAGTGACATCACCTGAGAAATTGTGTCAGTTTTGCCTGTCAATTGGCCTATAATCATATCTGTGGGGTCTGCAGATTGTGGATTGTCCTCATCCACATCCTTGCCTTCCTGTCCTAACTTTATTGACTATTATTCTCCTTTTCACTGAGTTGAAAAGACAGTAGCATCTGCCACAGAGAAAAAATATTCAGAATTTCTTTTGTACTTACAAATTGGAGATAGAATGAAGTCTCAGGTTTTACTTTATTATCTTGCTGACTGATATCTCATTAGGCTCTCCTCATTTTCAGAAAGTGACTGAATATAATTCAGTAGGTAGACTCTTGACTATTATCATGGCTGGTAGTAGAGTATTATATTAATGCCATGAACAGTTTCCTGATCCTAGATACGAAGGGAAACGAGAGATCACTTGTTGGTCTAAGGTTATGGCAGGAACACGAGGGACATGCTGCTAAATTTTATGCAGTGTATTTTTACTTTTGAGAAATCACTTAACCTCTGCTTTGTTTATTCTAGTTGTAAAGTGGGGTGTTGAAGAGGTTATTCAATTAATATTTCTAAAGTATTCTTAAAATGAAAAATGTTATGCAGGTGTTAATTATCTTGTCATGTTATTATTAATAGCCATTTAGGTAATATGTTTTAGAAAACAACATCATGCTATTTTTGCAGTCAGTGAGTTGTTTTCCAAAAACAGCGTGCATGTTAGTTTAATATAGATTTCAACATTTATAAATTATCTCCTTTACAATCTCTAGAAGTAGTCATATCTCAACAGATTGTAGGCTTATATTATGTTAAAAGAAAAAGAAATGCAAAGCCAATGAGAGATGCAGACCTATAAACCAAAACACATCAGCTGTGGGGGTACATGCACACATACCAAGAGAGAGAAGGGCTGAAGGGAGATTATCTTAATGAAGGAAACAGGTCAGCAATCCTCAGTTTATTTTGACAAACTCTGCTTTCTTCTGTCAATTCCCTTCCTTAGGGGCCTAACAGGAATAGAAGTTCAAATAGCTTTCCTGGTTTGTGTCAGCAATAAATACACCATACAGGAAGGTAATACCACAGGGTACTGACAGCTCATGGGTCAAGTAAAGAAACAACTCCTATGCAGAACTCTTGTATTAGGGTTCTCCAGAGAAACAGAATCAACATACAGAGAGGGAGGGGGAGAGAGAGACAGTGAGAAAGAGAGAGAGAGAGAGGGAGGTATTGATTTATTATAGGAATTGGCTCACATAATTATGGAGGCCAAGAAATCCAACAATGGATCCATCTGCCTTCTGCAAGCTGGAGTACTGGAAAGCCAGTGTGTAATTTGGTCCAAGTCCAAAGGCCTGAGAACCAGGAGTGCAGATGTCAGAGGGTGAAAGAAGATGCACTCCCAGTTTAAGCAAAAGAGCAAATTCCTTCTTCCTCTTCCCTTTTTTTCTATTTAGACCCTCAATGGATTGAATGATCCCCACTCGAATTGGTGAAGGTAATCTTTACTCAGTCTATCAATTCAAATACTAATCTCTTCCAGAGATTCCTCACAGACACGCCTGTAAATAACATTTCACTGCTCCCTATATGGGCATCCCTTAGTCCAGTCAAATTGACACATAAAATTAACTGACACACTCTGTTTTGGCCATCACAAAAGTTAAAAGCAGCCAATATTGGGGGGAGTCATGTATTTTCTATGTCACCTGAGAAGAAAAAATGCCCTTTCATTTAAGAAGAAATGCCTCTTCCTAGAATTCTTAAAGATATGTAGCAAGTAGGTTATGGGAGTGACATTGAAAATTTACTAGACATTTCTTATCAGAAGAGGGTAGATTCATGTAGATGAAGATTTGTATAGATTAACATCATTGTGTAAATACTTCCAGAATGCCACCAGAGCCAAATATAGAAACTAATACTCTTATTTAAGCTTCTGCCTCGCAAAAATTCTGTCCTTTCTGTCCTATTTAAAATTTATCTGAACCACTATTTTTCATTCCTGAGCTTCTATCCTGTGCTGCAAATCACAATGCTTAGCCTTATGGAAAAATAAAATATTGTATGATATGGACCCTGGCCACAAGAACCTATCTGTCTATAAGTGGAAATCAAGTACATGCATGAATAATTGTGTGATTCAAATGTGTGTTTTCAAAAACTACCACTATCATGTAGTTTTGTTGTCTAGTAAATCACACCAAAACTTAGTGGCTTAAAACAGCAACCATTTACTCACAATTTCAAAAATTGACAATTGTAAGCTGGGTTCAGCTGCTCTAGATCAAGGATAATTCATGTATCTGTAGTTTGCTTTAGCTGAGGACCTCAGTTCTCCTCCACAAGATGTTTTGTCTTCCAGTTGACTAGCTCAGCCTCTTTCACATGGTAGAGTGTTCCAAGAGCATAGAGAGAGAAAACACCGGTGTTAAGCCCTTCTCAAGCTTCTGCTGGTATCACATTTGCTAATGTGCTATTATTGGTCTACACAAGTTAAATGGCCAACCAGATTCATTTCTTTTTTTTGTGTGTGTGGTACACTGGCCTCTCACTGTTGTGGTCTCTCCCATTGCAGCGCACAGGCTCTGGACGTGCAGGCTCAGCGGCCATGGCTCACGGGCCTAGCTGCTCTGCGGCATGTGAGATCTTCCCGGACCGGGGCATGAACCCCTGTCCCCTGCATCGGCAGGCGGACTCTCAACCACTGCGCCACCAGGGAAGCACCAGGTTCATTTCTTAATGGAAAGAGTTGCAATATAACATTACAAGAGCATAAAAGTAGGTAGGGAAATAATTAGGGACTATTTTTACAATCTACCAACACTGAGGGACAAAAATAGACTCTCCTTGGAATGTCGGATGCCATTCCCAAGAATTTTGCCCATCAAGAATATACTTGCATAAATTAATGTAAAGTCCAGTTCCTCTTCCTTAGACCCCTTTTCCCTCAAGATTCCAAGAAATTTCCAGGGTGTTTAGTCATGGCACAAGGGTCATTTCTTCCTGTTATCTCCAACATATTTGCTGGATTTAGCACTAAGTTGTACCTCCTTGGGTCAGAGAGTCTCTACAATCCTTTAGAAAAGAGCTGCCCTCCAGTAACACCAAACACCTGTAGTCATAACAGTTTGAGTTTCTTTGCTTTCCATGGCTTGATAGCTGAATTAATTCATTGCAAGGTAGATGGGATTGAACGAACTACTCTCTCTGGTTGCTGCCTGTCTTTACAGCAAAACTTCTTCAAGTTGCAAGGTAAAAAGAAATCACTCTTTACGTTACCTTAGAAAAGGCTGTTTAGAACTAAATGTCCTAAAATGTACTTCCAAAAGTGTATCCTTTTATGTTTATGTACACATTCACATCACTAGAAAGCAAACCTACCCTCTCACAAATTCAGAACTACCATGACATTTTTACCAGTATAACTTCTAGGTAAAGTTCAGGAACTCATGATGGTTTTATCTTAAGGACCCTGTTGCTTTGACCTGTCTCTAGATCTAGATCAGGGTCATCCTTGGTCATCCCAATAGGTTTTAATAACTTTGAATACAGAGAAGATTAAGTGATCTTGATCATTTTTGCCAGAATTTCCCTGAGATTCCAATGCCTGCTTTCAGGTGCCCTTCCCAATAGTTTCACTTTCCAATCTCTCTCTATATATACGTCTTCCAGCCACAAAACCAATGCTACAAAAGTAGAATGGGTTAAGTTCAGAAAAACTCATGGTAGAGATCTTTGTTCAGGGTAGAGATAGAGTATTTGAGACTGGGGGAATTAGGAAAGATTTTATGAAAATTGTTATTTCATTTGTTTCGGCTTGGAGAATCTGTAATCTTTGTTATGAAGAAAAAGGGAAAAGAGCAATCCTTAGATGGATAAAAGTGGGGCAAATGTTCAATTATTGGAAGTTCAAGCTGTTTGGGTGGAAGAAAGGTCTGGAATACATTGGAATAGAGAATTCTTACAGGGAAAAAGAAAAAAAAGCTGATCACTACTGGAATATTGTATGGCAAAAGATCTTGCAGTACCTTGAATGATAGAATAGGAAGTTTAACTTTTTGAAATATGAACTTGAAAATAGCTTGAAGAATGCACTGGACAAAGGCTATGGGTGATATGAAATTGAGTTTTGGAAAAGCTATCAAGATAATCCAAGCAAAAATTTTTTACCTCCCTTATTTGTTTTATGGGAATAATAATGTCTCTTTACTTAACTTGGGTGTTGAATAAGATATTTCACTTATAGCACCAAACACTGTGCTTGGCACTTAAAAGAAGGGCTGTGATAATAGCAAATTTTTACTTCAGGCTTCAAATTATCCTAAATAGAATGTATATCTTGTTTCCAAAAAAAGTGATTATAAACTTCTTAAAGGGAAACTTTTTATGCCCTTAAAAAAACTTATTTTAATCCTTTATATCTGACACAATCTTAAATTCTTAGAAAATACTTGCTGAATGAAAATACACAGCACCATATCATGCAATTGTTTTTAAGCAGAAGTGTCTATAATTTGATACAGATTCAAGTTATGCAGATGATGAGCTCCATATACTTTAAATGTTTGAATCTTATTGCCTTTCTGTGCTACTGTACAGATTTTCTAAATTCTTCTGTATTGTTGAAATTGCCTCACAAATAGAGAAATAAAGTCAGAGGGAGCTTCTTAGCTGCCTCATTCTAGTGCCAAACCAAACTTCAGTTTCCAATTCAGTCAATTTCATTCCAGGCCTTCTGCATAGATTCAGCCTAACTGCCAGATATCTATAAGAGGTCAAAATGATACAGCACACATCTAGAGCTTGTCTATCCTGTTGTTTTATGCTTTCTCTTCCATCCTGACCTTTGATACCTACTTGGCTTTTAAATAACTTGCTTCTAGATCCTTGTTCATGCATGCTTTTGGGACTTTGTCCTTGTTGTCTCGTGTACCATTTGTTATTTGTTCTCTACTTATTCTTCCCACTTCCATCTGACACCAGAGATCTATATGACACTTACTTCCTTGGAACAGCCCTATTGACCTTCTAAAGCGGGTAGGGAAATCAGAGACTTTTAAAGAGTTGGTTGTGGGTTAGGGCAAGCAATGTGAGAAGTGCTAGAATTCAGAGTTGAGGCAATGGGCCACTGTCAGTGTGATGTAGTTTGTAGGTGGCAATGCACATGGAGAGAAATAAGCCTGGCAAGCAGCATCCAGCAAAGTGTGTTACTTATTGGTTTTGTATGCTCTGGGCTCTGGATTGTTGTTTGTGAACATAATTCAGAGCCTGTAACAGGGAAGAGAAAAATCTGACTCCATGTTTGATCTGTTTCTTTTACTTTACCCTTTGCTGTTCTGCCGCTTTTTTTGTTATAATCATACATAATAGCCTGCCTCAGGGAACCGTGCCCCTCTGCCTGAATGTTAAACTAAAGTGCCTTTGTTCAGCTCACAGGGATACAGTCTGACCCTGCCCACTGGTGAATGGCTGCAGAAAAGAAGAAATTAACACATCCCCTCCCTGATGGTGACCAAGCCAGGACATATTTTGTAAAACTAATGGCCTTTTTACTTTACTTCCTCACCTCCTCCCCCTCTCTGTTCTATAAAAGAAATTGGCATCCAGACCCCAATAATATAGTTTTTGGGACACTAGTCCACCATCTTCTTGGTCTGCTGGCTTTCTGAATAAATTTGCTATTCCTTGCCTCAACACCTCGCCTCCCAATTTATTGGCCTGCTGTGCAGAGATCAGAGTGAGCTTGGACTTGGTAACAAGCCTGCCCAGTCCAAATATGGCCATTTTAGGTTTGTGAATATAGTTCAAATATGTTTAGCAGGCTCATTTGCCTATAGAGGCCATGAAGTTATCATTAAATAAATAAAATGGTTACTGTGTTAGAGAGAAAAAAGCAAGTGGAGAGGACTAAGATGAACCAAGGGAACAATGCCAGGGAAAGCTGCCAGCCACTACTCAGCTCCAGCTAATTGTTCCATGAGGAAACACAAGGCTGAATATACCTAATTTTTGAATTTTTCAAAAGAAGATAGAAATTTGAAGTTTTATATGGCATAAGTATATTTAAGACAATGTAGGACAAGCTTTCTGTAACCTCTCATTTATAATAATAGTGAAAGGGAGTGGAATTTTACAAAAGTGGTACTCTATTAAATTGGGGATATGAAAATTTATATAGAGTTTACTCAACAGCATAAGCATGTATGTATTTACCAAAGTGACAAATATTATACTATGAAATTTGGTTTTTATTGCCAGTTCTTCTAACCCATAATGGGATAATGTTTGGAAAATATTAACTTGATTTATTTTGTTATTTCTTTTAAATAATTTTCCCCTGTAGTGTTCTCTTAAGGGCAAGGGCTTAACTCTGGGAAGGATGGATATATCAATTAGAGCAATCAAATCATTACTAGGTTTTGACTGTCATTAGTCACTAAAGTCACTAAGAATTTCTGAGTCTTTTGTGAGACAATATTCTGGAAAGCTAGGGATTACTGAGAGAGAATAGGATTTTCTAAATTCCTTAAACTACCATTAACATATCAAGAGCCAGCTCTGATAGTGTCAAGTTTGAATAGTCAGCTTTATTCTAAGTCACAAAGAGAGAACTCAGGATATGATATAAAAGAAATCCTACCTACCAAACTAGGATGTGGAATGATGTGTGACTTCAAAGTGAGAGAAATGCCTGGAGAGAATTTTAGTGAAAGAAAGGAGGTGCCAGCTTATCATTTTACTTTTTAAGAGAATCCTCAATGTGGTACAGGAGAGAAATATCTAGATTAAGATGGGGAACCTGGGAAAGGACAAAAACCTCCTTCAATAGTACTACATTGTTTTGGCACCATATCCCATGTAGGGACTTCCCTGGCTGTCCAGTAGTTGGGACTCCATGCTTCAACTGCAGGGGGAACTGGTTCAATCCGTGGTTGGGGAACTAAGATCCCTCATGCTGCTCGGCAGAAAAAAAAACAAAAAAACACAACAATACATATCCCACAGAGCAAAGAATTTGCAAAGGCTTATGTACCTTCAGGTAAGTGATCAAATGTAGCATTCCTGTCTCCTCATAACCTGAGCATGTAGGATTTTTATGTAGAGGATGTAGGAGGCTCAGAAAATTAGTATCATTTTGTGGTCCAGATGAATAAACTCATAGTGCATAAGCGGTAAATGGCCATGAGCTTGAAGTTCCACTGCAGAAGTCTGAATGACATCACTGTTTTTTGCTGCCTGGCACCTTAGATAGATTGGCATAGGATAGGAAAAAATCCTGAAGGACTGAACTTTTACCCATAAAAGGTAAAATCTACCCAAAGAGACTGATGTGAACCTGAAGAATCAGACCTATTCTTGCTTGGCAATTTTAAGTCCCTACTTCCTTCATCAGTACCCAGCATGTTAGGTGCTTAAGAATCAAATTATATCAGTTAGAGATAAAGTAGTTATTTTCTTGCTCACCTTAAAATGGTTTGTTAGTTATTGACCTTACCACATCTTTCAGGAATTAGGAAACTTAAATAAGGTTAACACAATTGCCTCTGGTGGGAAATTCAGTGTATTTCTTCTTTGTTTTAACTCTTGGTTGTCTTATGCTTTGCTTTTGTGTCCAGTACAACATATCTGTACCCAACAGATATGGCTTACATCATATCTGCTCTAAGAGGGATGTAGTAAACAAAGTTTTTCATTGACTGAGTCCTTGCATGAGAGTTCCCCCTTCTGTGCTCTACACTCTATTTTATCAAAGTTTCTGTTTATCAACTTTTTACATACTCCATGGCACAAAATTTCCACTGCTACATACAGTACATATCCTAGAGACAGGATTTATGATCAGGGAGACATACACAGCATTTTTTTAAATTGTTTCTATTAATAAGGAATTGGGTAAAAAAAAATGATAAAATTATACAATGGAAAATTAACGTTTAAAAAGCTCATCTCTATAGATAAATAGATTACTTTTCCCATACATACATCTATATATGTATTTGTGTATGTGTAATGTGATATATGTATATATATATATATATATATACATACATATATACAAATTTGACAGTGGTAATAATTTCCATTTTTTAATTATTGGAACATGGGTGTTAGTTATGTAATTTTATTTCATATCTATATTTTTAGAATTTTTAATGATTGATGAGTTCAGAAATTCTGTATGTTTTTCAGCCTTGGGAAAAAATGAATTTGGATTACATATTCAGTATCTTTCCATTCTTTCTAAGGAAAATTAAACTTATTTTTCAAGATAGGCCATAGTAACAAGAATTCTGCTCCTTTGCCCTGTTTCCCAAAGAAAGCTGTCGTTCATTCCTTAAAAAAAAACTTGCTGAAAATGAATAAAGTGGCTTTATCTCCATGTCTCATTGCAGGCTGGTGTAGCTGCTGGCACTCTTGTTGGTCGGAAATTAGCTAAGGCAGCTCCTGCAAAAATGAGGCGGTCATATCTAAGTGACTGTGGCCCTGGGTGGATGTGTCCTGGCCAATGGCCACTGAATAGCTTGCATAGAACACTTCTCACTATTGCTTTTTTTAAAAAAAGTATTTACTTCTACTTTCATGATCTCTGTAAACCCATGAAGAACTCAGAATGCAAAGAAGAATACATGTAAGTGACTTTTGAATAATACAGATTTTAAGAATTTTGATCATATGTCTATGCACTTCATTTATCTCTTTAAAATACTTTGGAAATGAATGGAAGCCGGTGGGTTACTGAGCTCAATGGGGTTGAGAACAATGTATGCCATCTAGTAAGCAGTTAATAAATTTTAGTGGAAAGAAGAGGGGAAAAGGTAGGAAAATTTTTTGTGAATAAATGGGGAGGCCAAAGTTAGATATAATTCAATTAGCTTCACATACGGGAAATTGAATTGCTTGATATTAAACAGTAGCACTTAGCTCAGATAACCATCTTGAAAATTTGTGTTACATTGCTCCCAAGGTATAGACCTGGGAAGACAGGTGGGAGAATGTTTGAGAGGGAAGTTGTTGGAAGAGATGGCAGGAGAGAAAAGATCATCCGGGGGCTCCCATAAGGCCAGTTAAGTTTCAGTTTTGTTATATTGTTTATTTATGGTAAGTGGCCATCGTTTTTTCTTTAACAGAAAAATAAATTTTGGTTGCACCCCCTAATGTGCATGCACACACACACACACACACACACACTGATATGGAGTTTTATGTACATGAAATACAGAAGGACTTATAGTCAAATGACATACTTCTCTAGGGACTAAACCGTGATTCTCCTTGTGTTATGATTCATTGACTTTTGAAAGAAATCTAGGAAAGACAAATGTGAAGCAGAAATTGTGGGTCCAGGGAAAACATTATTTTTGATTCTGTATAGAAATGTAACAGTCTAAGCAAAAGGACTTTTTGTGACTTACACAATATTGGACCCAGTTCACAAGGACTAGGGCTTCCACATAGAGATTTAAGGCTAAAAATGTAAATGAACCTCATTTGCTGTTCCTCTCCAAATATCTGTGGGATGATAAAACCCATAAATACATTTCTTTAAAAGTAAGATTATGCATTTTCCTGTTGCATTGCTGCAGGAACTTGGTGTGAGATCAACTGTCTCAAGAGACTGAAACATTTACAATGTCAAATTTCATAGCTCTGTTAATTTCTTCATTTTCACATTTTAATCAACATTATACATTATACATTATATTAGCAGAGAAAAAGTAAGGTTACTGTTATCTGTATGAATATCACTTCATTTTCTTTTATTATAATTTCTTAGTCCCTAACCTGTCATTAAAGTGAATTGAAATCATAGGTGGATATAAAATAATAGGAAATCCAGCTGTGAAAAATTGGATAAAATAACCTTTTTTTCCCTTTCTACACTTTATTTTATATTGATGTTTTCTTGTGGCCTTTTTTCTCTCTGCTTGTCTTTCCCCTTAGTAGGCAAACTATTGAACAATGGGATTTTTCCTTCTGAATGCAGGAATACCCCGAGATCTCCCGTCACTGAGGTTTGCCTGCTACACTATGAGTTTTAAAGAATAACTTACCTTGACGGTGCCTGTTCCATATTAAATTTTATGTATAACAAATTCCCCTCTGAGCCATCTGGTTTATTAGTTGTTTGAATTTAGATTTTTCAACCTGTGCTTCCAATTTACCCATAGTGAGACCAGATTTTCTCATTTAGTTTTTCATAAATGCTCTGCATGCAGCCAGTCCAGTAACCTCCTTGCTGATGTGGCTGTAATGTGACTCATACTTTTAAAGTTATATATCTGTACACTAGACCTCATAAGGAAGTATGCATATCTCTAGTTCTGTTCACACAGTTAGATTGGGACATGATGAGATTTTCAGAAAAATTACCTTCCTTGCTAGAAACTGGCTTGACTTTGCAGTGAATCCCTCCTTTTTTTTAAGTTATATTTATAGTCTGGTAAGAACTCTCTACTATATATGTTATAGAGGTCCTTCATTAAGTCTTTAAATTGAAAATAGTTACTTTCCTTCTATTTATTCATCCAAAACATCATTTTTAAATGGATGAGAAGAGAAAATATATCCACATTTTCTCCAAGCTTTTTTTTAGAAGATTCTTTAAGTCATCAGACTAAGGGAAAATATCAAATTCAAAACCCAAATTATTTACTAATAAAATTTATATAATTTCCTATTCTTCATACACTTCAGCTGCATAATAGAATGTGTAGCATGAACAATATATAAATTCAATAGAAAGGAAAGTTAGCTGGACCTTCATGTTAGCAAAACAACTGTTTAGGAGTTTAACATTTTGTTAAAAAGAATTTCAGGTTTTTGTTTTTTAATTTAAGCACCAACAAGAGAAAATCAATCCCATTTACATAATTTATAGTCTTCAAATGTGTTATATTTTAGTTAGTTTTTTTATCATTTAAAAAACATTTAGAAAATACAAAGAAAAATAATCACATACAGACTATCTAGAATTAACAATTATGAATTCTGTGTCATATTTTCTTTATGCTTTTAGTAAAACATTATATATATAATATAAATATAAATATTATATATAAATATATATATACCCCTTCAAGAGGGAATTGCTAAGCACTACAAATGCTGGGCACTGTGCTAGGTGTTTAAGCTACATTTGTGAATGATGTAGACAAAAGTCTTTTCCCTCTTGAAACTTATTTCTAGTGAGAGGGGACAAAATAAGCAAAAAGGGTAATATACACATACATTATTTAGTATCCTAGAAGGGTGTAAGTCCTATCAGATAGAAACAGAGGAAAGATTGAGAATGCAGGGTGGGAGTGGGCTTGCTGTTTTAAATGAGGGGAGTGAGTAGTGGTGGGCCCACGAGGTGAGAGAATGAGCCGTGTAAATAACTGGGAAGAATGTTCCAGGCAGAACAAAGAGCCAGTATTCTGAGACAAGGGAGGAGGATAGTGTGTCTAGAATAGAGTTGGTCAGTAGATAAAAACAGTGGAGAAGGACAGAGAGATAACTAGGGGCTCAGGTCATGTAAGATTTTAGAATCTTTCTTAAGAACTTTGATTTTACTCTTAATGAAATGGAGTGATATGATCTTACTTAGATTTTAACAGTAACTCTCATGCCCCAGCTCTAGTCCCTTCCTCTTTCTTGAGGCAGTCACAATCATGACTTGTTGAATATATTTCTCATCTCAATTTTTATTGTTTTATTATTTCTTTATCCCCAGACAGTATATAGAATTGTTTGTGTGTAGTCTTATATAAAGCACTTACATGCAAAAACAATTCATATTCTTAAGGTAGGCTTTTTACTTAAGATCTATCTGCCTTAGGATAATAATAGTTTCTACAATAAAGAAATACTGTAGTGTATAGAAATTACTTGCTCTAAGAGTCTTAAAATTGTACTGTATGCACAGTAATTGAGTTTGCATACATGTTAAATGCTTAACGAGCAGCAAGCAAAAAAGATTCAAAGAATACCAACTTTTATGTTTAACGGCATTATTTTATTGTCATTACTATTATACTAAAGAGTGCATTTTATAGGTCTTAGCTTATTCTCTGGGTAAGGTTATGCATTTGTCTCTGTTGCACATTGCCTGCTCATGTCCTTTGCCCATTTCCCATTTGAATGTTTGTTTTTTTCTTATTTATTTGTAAACCCCTGCATATCTTCTAGACATGAATCTTTCTTTAGCCACAAATTTTGTCAAAATCTTTCTCTGGTCTCTTGTCATTTAAATTAGTTGACATCATTTATTGTAATATCTTTATCTTTTTGTTACATTAATCTTTTATTATGCTGCTATAGTGAAGTTTAACAATTTTTCCCTTCAGTATATAATCTTTATATCTTATTCAAAATATTTGTCTTATTTTGAGCTAAAAAAGAAAATGAAAAGCAAACTTTGTGAGCATGTTCATAAAAGTTTTGAATTTTCTTTCTCACTTAGATCATCAATTAAGAAGAAAATGCATTTTCTTCCCCTTGTGGGAATCTTGTTTTTGTAACCAGTTGTTGAAGGATCATTTCCCCAGTGATTTGCAATGCCACCCTTCATTTACCCAGGTGGCTGTTTTGTGTATGACTGACCCTTTTGTTTATGAAGCTTTTGTGGGCAGACAATATTATTTATTTATCTTTGTTTCCATAGTAATTGCATGGACCAGCTAACAGTGAAATATTTAAAAAGATGTCATTTGAACCACAGCTTGACAGAAAATTTATAATTTACCAAGAGCATAGGTTTTCACTAAATTTGATTTAACAAATGCATCTGAAAGTAAATATAAAAAGTATGAACTATTTCCTTTTCCACTATGCCACTGTAAATTTCTTTAGAGCTTAATTCTGCAGTTTTGTGTTTGAATAACTATTAAGCCTGTGATCTGTAATATTGTATACCTCATGTTAAAAATGATTTTTATTTGTTCACTCATTTAATGGAAAACACTTATTCGATTCTAATCATGGGGTATAAAAACAGCCAGGTTGTATTCTCTACCCTCACAAATCTCATGGTTTATCACGAGGTGGATGCATGAAGAAACAGCTTTGATGTAATAGGACTATAGGAGACACACATATGAAGGACAATGAAATGTAGTGAAGGAAGTTTAGTCTTGTGATAGAGAGTCCAGTAAGTCTTCACAGAAGTGATCGTGTTTGAGTTGAATCTCAATAAGAAAATTTAAAGTTCACTAGGCAGGAAAAAAAATGCATTTCCTTACCAGTGGGAATGACAAGCACACAGGCACAGAGGAATAATGGAGCCTGGCGTGTTTGGGAAATAGCAGCTGACCTTTTATAACTAAAGCAAAAAAGTCAGGAGTCGGGAAAGGAGTTGAAGATTAATCTGGAAAAATAGATTGGGGTCAGATTTGAAGAGATTTGTATGAAGAGGTTGGACATAATTCTGAAGGCAAGGAGTAACCATTGAAATTTTGAAATAGGCCAGTCACATGATCAACATATAGTTCAGAAAGTAACTGATGTCAGGCTGACAGATGGACTGAAGGGCATTAAGACTTACTAAAGTGTATTTTTATAGATAAAACAAAAAATGGAATTCTAGACTTCTGTAATAAATTCTTAACTGGTTTTCCTGTTCATCTTTGCATCTTGTAATATAATCACAACACAGCAGCCAGAGTTATTCTTTTAAAAAACAAATCAGGTCACATCACTTCTCTGCTCAACTCTTGTTATTGATTCTCCAAATTATTCAGAGTAAAATCCTTGTAATCAGTAACATACACGTTTCTGTCACCTGCCTGAACTCTCTTACGAGTCTCTCTCTGGCTTTCTCCGTTCCAGTCCCACTGGCCTTGCTGATCCTCATACCTGCCAGATACGCTCCCACTTAGGACCTTCACTCCATAAATGCAGGGTTGATTCCACCATTGCTTTTAAATCTTGGCTCAAGTGTCATCCTCTTATTGAAGACTTTCTCAGTCACCCAATTTAAAATTTCAAACATCTGTTTCCACCTAGCACTCACAATCTCTTCTATCCTGCTCTTTTTTTATCCCCCAAAACATTTGTCACTCTCTAATGTACTATATAATTTACTTTTTAAATTATGCTTATTGTCCTCCTCCTTTGCTAGAATTTAAGGTGGGAATTGCTTATTTTGTTCAGTGGTATACTCCAAAGTGCCTAGAACATTGGTGCATAGAAGGCTCTCCAAAATTAATTTTTTTAAATGAATGAAATGACGAGATCCTTAAGAGAGTAAGATACGGACAGGGGAATTGTTGGAGTGAAGACATTTAAGATTAATTTCAGTGGAGTTTTGGCTGGGACTGGTTTAATCTGGCCATTAAGAGAGATAAAGAGGGCCTCCCTGGTGGCGCAAGTGGTTGAGAGTCCGCCTGCCGATGCAGGGGATACGGGTTCGTGCCCCGGTCTGGGAGGATCCCATATGCCGCGGAGCGGCTGGGCCCGTGAGCCATGGCCGCTGAGCCTGCGCGTCCGGAGCCTGCGCGTCCGGAGCCTGTGCTCCGCAACGGGGGAGGCCACAACAGTGAGAGGCCCGCATACCGAAAAAAAAAAAAAAAAAAAAAGAGAGATAAAGAAATAGGATCTGACTCTTAGTTCTCTAGCTTGTTTGAATCACTAGATTAGAGTGTTATTAACTGACATTCTCCTCTTATTTCTAGTATTAATTTTAAAACTATATAGAGACTGTGTAAAATAAATTATGCACAAGTTAAAAATTTTAAACCTTCTCTTATAACCCCTAGTTATACAAATATGCATTGTCATTTCTTTAATGTCTGATAAATATTTTATAGTTCTACCTTGGGAGAGAGAGAGAGAGAGAGAGGTTTTCAAATTTTCATCTGCCTCATTCCACTATTTTAAGTAAATGGGAAAATAGATAATTTTCTAATTTATATCTGGTTCAAACCATTGTTCTTGTTTTCTTTACCATAGGATTATTGTCCAGATGATTCTGGTTACTTTGAATCTCAACTCTTATATGAGTACAATTACTTGTTCTGGCAATAACCTGGTGTTCTATATGGACTCAGGATCATGACTTTTGTGCTCTGAACTGTGTGTCCCTATGGGGAGAAAAAGAAAAAAACTTCGCTCAGACATGGATTCTTTTTAAAAAAAATATATTAATTTAGTTGTTTGTTTGTTTGTTTATAGACCGTGCTGTGCAACTTGTGGGATCTTACTGCATTGGCCAAAAATTCATTTGGGGTTTTCCAGTAACACCTTATGGAAATCCCGAATGAACTTCTTGGCCAATCCAATAGTTCCCCAACCAGGGATCGAACCCAGGACCTTGGCAGTAAAAGCACAGAGTCCTAACCACTGGACCACCAGGGAATTCCCTCAGGTTTGGATTCAATAGAGTTGTTTTTAAATTCCAGCTTCGTTAATTTATGAGCAATGTCCCCTAAAACAAATTATTCAACCTCATCAAGAATCAATTCCTGTACTTGTCAAATGACACTGCCATACAACATTGTTATGAAGATGACATATTTCAATGTTTTTGAAAACTGTGAAGTGTAATAAAAATGTAAGATATACTCACCATTGTGAAGAGCATGGTGAGGTCGTAGACAAGGTATCAAGAAGAGAAACTTATGTTACTCAGTCTTCAGAAAACTAGTGGGGGAAAAAAAACTAGTTCTACAATTTTTTTTGTTGCTAGGTTCTAGAGGTATTTTACCTAATAAACAGTCACAGACTCTGTGGCACATTTTATATTTTTGTTCCACAACTTGCCTTGGAGTATGATTACTCAGGGACCCCTCTAAACTTCATGTTAACTCATACCAGGATATTTTCTGACTAGAAACACTGCCAAATTAGCATCTCTAAGGGAGTTAACTGTTTTAAAAATTAATCAGTGACTCATTTCACCTACAGAGTACTTGCCAGAGTCTGATAGTGTGTACCCACCCGCTAATATTGCTTCATGCTATTTCTTATTAAACTAAGATTTGAGTTTTCCATCTTGATTGCATGCTTGGAAATTTCCATAATTGGTAATCCTCTTATTTTTTTCCTACAATCTTCATTGCTAAAGTTCTTCTCACATTACATAAGCCAAAGTCAATAGTAACTTTTTCTTTTTATTTTTTTGTACTTAGAAAACTTAGTAATTGAAGCAATAAAACATTATAGACAAGAGAGGGTTATTTTGACCCTCAAAGAACACAGGTATTAATGCAAGACAGTTTAATGCACTAACTAGGTCACTGAACTAGGTTACCAAAAACTTGAATTTGGTCTTGAATCTGCTGTTAGCTAGATCCTAGGCTAATCATTTTGCTTTTCTATGCCTCAACTTCCTTATCCAAAAAATAAGAAAATAAATGACATCATTTACCAGTATCTTTTAAGCTACAAAATTCTATGGATATTATCTGAGGCCTTCCTGGGATTAGATGGCAATTAGTGGGAAAGGGATTTTTTTAAAAGTGGCTCATTAAAAATTAACCAAAGACACAGACATCATCCTGATAATTTCAGTCGGCGAAGAAGACACCTGATTGTAACAGAGGTCAAAATATCAGCTTAGAGGCAATTCAATTATGTTTACAGAATTTTATTTCTAGATAGTATAAAACCCAGTAGCCAGCAGCCTATCCAACAGCAGGCATTTTCACTTGATTCCCTGTGAAACTACTTTTGATGGGAGGGTCTGTCAGATGAGATTGGCTGTGCTTTATATATTTTGCTTCTAATTACTTTGTCCATTTCAGTACCTCTAAACGACTCTTGACAAAACTACAGTGAAAGTTTTGCAAAACTTTCAATATCTATTTGTCAAGACACTTTCTGTCTGTTAATTCCGAACTAAAGAAAAAATCTGATAGCCAAAAAGATAACAATGAATTTTGTATTAATTATTTATCTGAACATCAGAGAGTTTTGAATAAACAGGCATAAAAGCAATATGCTAGAGGTTAATGAAGAAAGTGACAGCAATTCCATTTTGAACTAATTCTTCCAATGTTATTCTTTCAGGAGATTCTCCTTTACCCAAGAATGCATACTAAGACATCTGGTATAGCCCAGATTGAGTTGAAGGTAGGTATGGTAAAATGTTCTATGTTTATTTTTCTCTGGGAAATCAAAACAGTCCCCACACTAATAGTTCTCAGTATGGCTTATGAATAAAAATCATACACAATAACCCAGAGTGATGGTGAGTGATTGTTGTATTTTCTTTGATAGGGTCACTTATTTATTCAGGAAGCATCTAGTGACAACTTGCTACTTACCAGGCATAGCACTCTAACTTGGATCTGTTCACACATTAGATCTGTCTGTTCTGTACTTTTAAACTGAAAAGAATTACTATTCCTCTCACATCTTCACTTCAGCATGTGTTATCTACTGCTGCTTTTTTCTTGATGGTCACTCCATGTAATGTTGCCCTATGTTGTGCATCTCAAATTCTTAAAATATTTATTGATTCTATCTTGTTTATTACTAACACATAAGCTTTCTGTATATTTTGCTCCCACATATTGTTTCTTCATTGCCCAGAGTTTTACCTTTGAGATGCAGTGAGCACAACTTCAAAGCTCGTCAACTGGCACACTCCAAAAGTTGATTGTAAATTACTCCATCTTGTCCTATGGTATTAATTAGAACTCGCAGTTGGCACTGAAGACATTGCTCAACAATGTATGTGCTCAATAATACTTCTCTGGAAAAAAGATTTAGAACTTAGAGGTGAGTTGACCTCACAATATACAATTGCATGGAAAAACTCTCTTTTCCCCCAACTTTCTGTTTTGAGAAATTTCAAGCCAACACCAAAGTTGAAAAACTGGTATAATGTAAACACTCATATTTCTCCAACTAGATCTACTAATCATTAACATTTTACCACTATAACTCTCTTTACACAACGTCCCCCCTACACACTCACATATTTTTGCTGAGCCATTTTTAAATGAGTTGCATAAACCATGACTTTAACTACTTCTGTATGTAGCTCTCAAAATTAGAATTAAAAAAAAAACATGAGGATATTTTCTCACATAATCACAAGAATTACATATCTATAACTCTCAAAGATTTTTAATGGATAAAACAGTCTTATATACAGTCCATTACCAAATGGCCTTAGTTGTCCCAATAATGTCCTTTAGAGCCATTTTGTTGTGTTGAACCAAGATTCAATCAAGGATCACATGTTGTAGTTAATTGTCATAACTCTTTATTCTCTTTTCATCTAAAATAGTGCCTTGTCATTTAAAAAAAAAAACCCTTACAATAATGAAATTTTTGAAGAATCCAAGTTAGCTGATTTTGTAATATAGTATTTATATTTGTCTAATTGTTGTCTTGTGACTTAATTCAAATTAAACATTCATGGTTAGAATGTTGGATCCTGCTTGGTGTATCTCATGAAGAGTCATGTAACGTCAGTTTGACTTATTATTGGTGATGTTTGTTTTCTCCATTGTAAAGTCTCCTTTTGTCCATTGTGATTTATTTTTAATCTCTATTTTAAATAAAGTTTAATCAAATCTACCTAGGTTTTTTTTTTTTTAATTTACTAATGGTTGGAGAAGAGAGGTGACTTCTTTGCCATCTTGCGAGTATAAATGCTAGAGATATCCATTACTCCTCTTTCTCTGGGTAAGACAGTTACAATAGTGTTCTTATTCTCCTGTGATTCTATCTGGCCCCGATGAATTCTTGGGCATGCAACTGTGGAATCATTTCTAACTTTCTATCAAATGTAATATCTATTGAGTTTTCATACAATGATGACTTCAAGTTGGTAGAATAAATCCCAGGATTAATTATTCATAATTTAGCAACATTGAATAGGAAAGAAGTGTATACAATATTACAAATTCTAAATACACCTGCTACATGATAAAACATTTTAGCATATTTCCCAGTTCTTTTCTGGGGGCTAAATCTTAGTAACTAGCAAACCCAGGACTATCATTTTTCCAAAAGCTTTAATAGAGGTGGTAATTAGGAAATATGATTATATGCTATTTTCTTTTTTTTTTTTTTTTGCAGTATGCGGGCCTCTCACTGTTGTGGCCTCCCCCGTTGCGGAGCACAGGCTCCGGACGCGCAGGCTCCGGATGCGCAGGCTCAGCGGCCATGGCTCACGGGCCCAGCCGCTCCGCGGCATATGGGATCCTCCCAGACCGGGGCACGAACCCGTATCCCCTGCATTGGCAGGCGGACTCTCAACCACTTGCGCCACCAGGGAGGCCCTATATGCTATTTTCTAAAGTAATCTTTCTGACCTGTTATTGCTGTACTCAAATATCTTTTTAGGAACTGATAATATCTTTATTCAGTAGATTCTACACATTTCTTTTCTTGTTTCTTAAGTTATTAGGGACTACAGGGAATTTAAGTTACTTTATTTTTATTTTTTTTGGATTTTTTCTGTTTGCTTATTTTTTTCTGATTTTCTAAGTGGGGAGTTCATGGGGTTGTTACCCATTCTTTTTCTAGGTCTGTTTTAAAAGCCAGGTGAAGATATCAATATGCCCAAGACCTTACCACACTTTATTCTCTGACCAAAAGAACACTTAGAAATAACATACAATATTACAAATAAAATAATACAAATACAACATTATTTTTTCTGTGAACATTTTACACCTTGCCAAGAACTTCATCAGTGCTAGGAGAAAATGTAATGAGAAGATTGCTGGAAATCTGTATCCCTTGGGGGGATTCTCTTCTTGCCCATGAAGATGATGAACTATTTTCATTTTCTAATTTGGGAAGGCACCCAAATGCCCTACTGAGTTTGCTCTTCTCTGTTCCAGAGAATTATTTGAACTCAAGAGGCCAGATTGACCATATACATGTCTTCATTTGATTAGAGGATTATAATGGTTGATTATATAACTTATTTCTTCAGCTTTAAGATTGGAAATCTATTTTGTTTCAATAAGAGTAGAAACACCCTCCATACTACTTAGATCTAACCATGCTGTACAGTGGAACAATTTTCCTAGAAGAGAGGGAATATTAATGAGAAATAATACAATGACTATAAATCAGTGTGAGGTCTGTTCTTTAATTTCTTACCATTTGACATTTGTTGTTTGTAAATTATTACTTATCAAGAATGATTAATTAGACCAAGTTTCTAATACTTTCCAAGTAATCAAGTCACAACCAAAGTTTAATTTCTATACTAATTCACCTGACTACTTCTGTCTTGAAACAGAGTGAAAAGTAAGATTTATTTCAAATGTACTTGAGTGATATCTAGAGTTGACAGACCAGGAGACTTATTTCTATTTTGTGCTTCTGCTGTATCAGTAATTTATAAGCTTGACCAGATGATCTTCAAGTCTTGGTTAAGACCCTCAGTATATGAAACATAAAAAATTTCATACACTTTGTTTTCTGGGGTTTAATTAAACAACAGGCCAATTTGTTTGGGGTTCAACATCTATCTCCAATATTAATATGAATAATAATAATAAAAAAATCAGCTCTATATGTCTGTTGCTCCTGCAGGGCATGAAGGTCTGAATAGAATACTAGCATGGTGATGGAACAGATTCTTCCAGAGTCTGTATGGCCCGTGCTCCAGGAGAAATAAAACTCATCTGTACCAGCAGAAGTGTTGACCTCTACAGGTATACATTGTAAAAGCAATTCACAGCTAAGTACAGGTAAATGTTATTACTCAAGTCCTCTTCTGGTAAAATTAGACAACGACATAGACATGCTGTGAGAGTTTTCTCTTTCATCCAAGTACTTTTCTTTGGGAACACTTTGGAACCCTTTTCTCCCTTTTCTATGTTAGATTCTTCAATTTTTTTTTTTTTTCGGTACATGGGCCTATCACTGCTGTGGCCTCTCCCGTTGTGGAACACAGGCTCCGGACATGCAGGCTCAGCGGCCATGGCTCACGGGCCTAGCCATTACGTGGCATGTGGGATCTTCCTGGACTGGGGCACGAGCCTGTGTCCCCTGCATCAGCAGGCGGACTCTCAACCACTGTGCCACCAGGGAAACATGATTCTTCACTTCTTTATGGAAACACTTTTAGTAGATCACATAATGAAAATAATTTGTAGGAAGGGGCATTATGCAAATGGGAAATCCCTCTGTAAAATTTTAAAAGTTAAAAATTTAAGATCCTCTATCCTATATTTATATCCCTCAACTAAACAGTTAATATTATTACTATTTCCTGATGGTGCTATTAATGGACTTTCTACCTGAAATTTTCTTTCCTGCTCTCTTTTCTTTATTTATAAATACATTACAGTGTCTCTAGCTAAAGGAGGAATGAGTAAATCACAAATCTGAAATATATTCCTCGGCCAAGAACTTTATAGGAAACCAGTGTTCACTACAGAGGCTGAAGATTTTATATTTTAGGAGCACTTTAAATCAATGATATTTGAGTGGTTCTGAATAATTTGAGCTAGATTCTCCCCAATTGTTTAATGCCCCATAAATGAACTATTGCTAAAAATAATGCAATGTTCACTTCTAATTTTCAAGTAATTTTTACATGGATGTTGCTTTTAATTTAAATAACATTATATACATTAACAATCTGAGCTCTAAAACACTTTTTGCCCCTTTTATAACATCTCTATTACAGACATTAAAATAATTTTATAATACATTTTTTTTAGAACAGCCTTACATAGCAATAGCAGAGTGTCATTTTATTTCTCTTTAAAAAGGCACACTGGGCTTCCCTGGTGGCGCAGTGGTTGAGAGTCTGCCTGCTGATTCAGGGGACACGGGTTCGTGCCCCGGTCCACGAAGATCCCACATGCCGTGGAGCTGCTGGGCCCGTGACCCATGGCCGCTGAGCCTGCGTGTCCGGAGCCTGTGCTCCACAACGGGAGAGGCCACAGCAGTGAGAGGCCCACGTACCACAAAAAAAAAAAAAGAAAAAAGAAAGCACAATGATGGATTTACAATGTAGTTTGCAACTATGGCCCAAACACTAGGGTATTTATTCTTTTCAAAGGAAATGATAGCAACTCTGCTCTGCTCCACAAGTCTTGTAAGTTATTCAACATAGGGCCAAGGACATTTTCTTAAGAAAATAAAAAGTATGCTCTCAGTTTATCAATTGCTCTGTCATTAGGAATCCAACGTGTTGGTACACTTTTCTAGGATCATTAGGCAACCTTGTAATAGGGAGACAAAAATGTAAATGTCTGAAACAATTTGTTCATAGCTGTAAGTCTACAACCGGGGTATTAAAAGCTCCCTAGCGGCCAGGGTATTTTCAGAATTCCCATGTGATATATAGCACTGTAGACAAGGTACTATGAAAATTTCCACAGATGGCTGCTTAACGTGTAAATTAATCTGATTCAGTAAAGATCATGCCAGTCACTGGCAGCTATAATTATAGATCAGAATAAAATCTTGCTTTACAAATTTGTTCAACTAGAGAACTGTAAAATATACACAAGTTTATTTAAATACTTTAATTATTTACTGTCAGAATTTGTGACACATGTGTGCTTCAACTTGCAAACACTAATAGGAATGATATAGCACCATGTTACTAGCATAAAACAAGCAAGGTAATTAAAAAAACGCCGGAAAGAAACACCACAAAGTAACATAACCAAACATCCATCTCCAAATACAACGGATTTTCAAAGCAAATGGATCAAATAACAGACCTGTCGGCATGGGCATTTTGAAGAACCCAGTTAAATATGAAGCTGATACTTCTTTACATTCTTGTAACCTTAAAATTAAAATTAAAATCTGTTACCCCAATCAAGCCCTTATTAACTAGTTGAACTCCGAGGTCTATTCCAACTTCAAGGTAACAGCTGAAAGCTTGTTTAAGCATATTTACATTTAATGAGATTCATATGAATTTTCAGCTTTTATTTGAAGAGTTTAGGAAAGCACTAACCTTGAAAAGCACATCTGTTCCTGTTTCTAGTCCTAGAAAACAATTCCCTTCCTCCTATTAACTACAAGAAACAGAATTCTCTAGGAAAAAATGGAGGACAATTGACAAATAATCTATTTTTTCTTTGCAGGGTAAGCTTTAATCCTGTCCTTACTCAATTAAAGCAAATCCTATTTAAAATAAACTAACCTGAAGTTCTCATTCATTTACAATAAAGGAAGAAGCAGTAGAGTAAGATGAGATCTCCTATTATAGTTTCAAAGCCACCAGTATTTCCTTTGACAGCAAAACTTTTTAAAAGATTACATGAACCAAACTCTCTGCCCAATATTGAGGAATGCAGGCTTCTCTCTTTACATGATGCCAGTCTGTCAATGGAGGGATGATTAAATTATGTGCATCTTTCTTCACATTCATTAAGAAGCTGTGTAACATTATGTAAGGGACACAAGGCTGGAAGTCAGGACCTTGGTTTCTGCAAGAATAAGTGATTGTCAGCAAAGCACTTAACCTCTGTGAACCTCAGTTGACTCATCTATAAAATAAGAGGCTTGGCCAGAAGGTATCTAAGGTGTCTCTTTCACTTCTAATAGTTCTATCATTCTAGAAAGCAGTGTATATACAAAGAAGGGAACTGATAACTTAAAAATTATCCTTTCTCTAGATAATTCTGGCCATTTAAACACAGTTTTATCAATGATATAAATGTTTCAAGCAAAATATTTTGCCTCGCTTTTCCATTTCACTTGAAAGACACAAAAAGCCCTACTTCTAGATAGAAGAGGTATGTGCCTTCATAGTATGCTTTGAGACACCCAGGAAACTGCTATAACTCATTAAATGCTCAAAAATTTTCAGCTTTAGAGTCACTCTTTCGTGTTTAGATGGGAGCATTTTTCTGTAGGCTTTGAACTTGAAGCTGGTCTGCTGTTGGTTTTGTCAAAATGGAAATTTGAATGTTTATTATGAAGGTCATTACTAAAATGCAAATACATTTTTTAAGTCACATAACTGGGAACGCTGTCTGGAGTCCAGTAAAGAAGGATTTAGATGAAGAGATAAGACTCATTAGGGGCATTAAAGTGGGGACGAATAGATAGTAGTAAAACTCATAAAAGCAGTTTTAGGAACTCCATGTCTCAAGGTGCTGGAGGTATACACAAAGTGTTGATATTGCATTGGGACATGTGTTTTCAGTGAATGTACTCTGAGGAAAACTTTTAGTTTTTCTCTTCCAATGGAATCATAAGCTTCCAGCAGAGTTTGATTATACTATGTTCTTTAGTCTTCTAATTAAAGCAGGGATCGAAAACTGAAATGTAACCAATGTAAATGGTTTAGCAGTCAGGGTTTTTTGTTTTTGTTGTTGTTGTTGTTTTTCTGTCTTTTTTTTTTCCTTTTAGAAAAGTAATTAAACAAAGGAAAAAGTGGTTTGATGATTGCTACCTGACACTTGGGTTTGGTATCTAAAAAGGGGCTCTTCAGGTCCTCAGTTTCGAGTAATGTTCCCATTTGACTGTTGGCTCAGTGTTGCCATGTCTTTTGAGTTTTCACAAAAAGTCTTAAATCCAGACTTTTATAAGCAATTCTCCCTCCACCCCAACACTTGTCTTTTTGGCAGCTACTGAAAAAGTAGTTTAAAATACTGTGTAGGTCAAACAAACCACATTTGAAGGCTGGATTTGGCCCAAAGGCTGCCAGTTTTCAACTTTTGTACTAGAGCTCCATCAAACTTATGTGTCTGTCCCTAATAAGCAAAGAATCCTCATTTAATATAAAAGAAATCTAATGCCCAAGTCAGAAACTTGCCTGAAGGCACGCAGTACACACTAGGCTATCATGGCCTGATTTCCTGGATGTTAGGCTGGTGTAATACTTATCCACTATGATGGGCTTTCACTAGCTAAGTTTTTTTTTTTTCAAGTAATACAGATGTGAGAGTATACACAACCTATAGAATCAAAGTTCACTCATTAATATAGGTAAAATAAGAGACATATTAACAGAGACAATGTCATACACTTAAAATTTAAATGTAGGTGTTTGAATATTTTGAAAAGTATCATGCCAGGTGCCTTGTCCATGTGTTCTTCCTATGTGTTAAATTCTTAGATATTTGGAGGTCAATAAGTGGTTTCTTTCTAAGCTAGACAATAGTGAATTTTTAAATTTTGGCTCATTTTTTTTCCCATTAGCCATAACTGAGAGGTAGCCAATGTGTTTTTTTTTTTTTCTTTTACAGATGGCAGTGAGACAGATAACATTGAATCTGATTATGTTTCTCTAAAATCAAACCATGAGAAGAAAGAAAAATAATTTATTTAACTCACAACCCATAAATGGCATCAATAAAATGAAAAAGAACAATTCAACACTCTTAAAGACCCCCCTAAACTGTCTGTTGATTGACTTAGGGATATTACTCCTCAGTTTTGATTTTCTTTCATCCGTTTCATAGAAGCTATGTATAGTTAAGCAAATACTATAGGACATGTGATGCCCAAATAGTTCCCCATAATTTTAAAAAATGCACAATTTAAAAAATTATATGAAATTCCATATCTATATGTATATTTATTCCACAATTATATACATAGCACCTAGCACAGATCAGAGGACCAGGATACAGTGCTAAGGAAGATAGATGTACTCTCTTCTATCATGGATTTTATAATCTGGTGGTTGATATAAGTATTAAACATGTAATTATTAAAATAGTTATTTAATTGTAGAAAGTGCTAATTAGGAAAGATAAAGAGAGGGTGTAACACATGTTCTTTTGAAGGTCAGGGCTGGGAGCTGGGGTAATGGGAAGCTTCACTGAGAAAGGGGCTTTTAAGTCAAGACTGGAAGAGAGGACTGCTAGCCAGACAGGGATCATGGCATAGCATCCCTAAGAGCAATAAACCAGAGATAGTGTTCCGAACACTCGTTCCCTAGTGTGGCCCTACTCAGTGTCCACTCAGGCCTATCAATGGTACCTCATTCCATTATTACTCTGGGAAATGACAGAACAAATGGCAAGACCGTCAGTCACATAGACTGGGTTCAATTTTATTCATTGCGGAAACACACAAATTGTGTGAACTCTCTGAATCCTAGTTTTCTTATTTGTCAAAAGCTGTAAAACCTTATTCCTTAGCCAGACTGTTTTAGGATTAAATTAAGTAAAATATATTCAGTGGCTCAAATTTTATACACAGCAGTTGTTAGTGTCTCATATTTTCTTTCCACCTAAAGATAAAAAACTCTGAAAAGGAAGATACATGTTAAAATATTGCTGGTAGAGCAAGTTAGTGAAGCAGAGTTAGAAATTTTCAATAGGTGAGGATTTTATACTTTAAGGCATTTTCCTATAATCTTTTCCTTTCTTATTTTTATCTTTAAGAAGCAAATGATCCTGCTTCTAGAAAAACAAAAACTGCCATTTATTTAGTGCAAGATTTGCTGGGCAACTTAAGATGTTTCATTTAGTTTTTACAACCCTAGATATTAGGTATTCTCACTTCCATTTTACAGATGCAGAAACTGAGATTACCCTTGTTAAAAATTTTGCTCCAAGTTAAATCCTTACCAAGTAGCAGACTGAAACTTAAATTTAGTTTGCTTAAACCAAAAGCCATGTTAAAACTCTGGGCTCTAATTCATGGAGTAAATATTTTAATTATGTGCACATGTGGGTGGACATAACTTGAGAAAGCTGATTAAGTATTACACTTGAATTTTATATTTGAAATATGAGAAATGTTTATTTTTATTATATAAACATCTGATAGTACATTCAAAAAATATTTTCTCAACTCGGTGTCATTGTTTCCTCAAGGGAAGGATGGGGGAGCTGAGTTTCAACTTTTTTGTTTGTTTGTTGTTTTAAAGAGGAAATGGATTTCAAAATGAAATGACCGTGAGAAACACTGGCATGGAGGCTTTCCTCCAAAACACAGTAGGAATTAAGACAACAGTATTTATTTATTTATTTATTTTTGTAGTGTTCCTGCCGATTGAACTGGTGAATTCTTTGAAATATAATAGTGCTTGCAACTAAATAAATTGAAGTGAAACTGACCTTGATGAAAGAAATGAAAATTACTTTTCTAAGTCTATTTGGAAATATATATCAAGAAATCCAATACAATTTAAAATATTTGCTTTAAGAGTTTTTTTTTTTTTTTTTTTTTTGCTGGTCATCTCTCAAAAGGAAATGATAGAAAATGTAAAGAGAGTTATATATATGGAGATGTTTATTTCAAAATCATTTATAAAATTGAGCAATTGGAATTAACATACATATCCAATAATAAATAAATGATTGATTAAAATATAATTAATCCATTGACATGAATATCAATTATTTAGTCATTTAAAATGAGATTGCTAAATATACTGGCAAAGGAGGTGGTAATAAATTAAAATTTTCTGGGGAAAAGCAGGATTTAAAACTACATGTAATAAGATTTTAACTGTGCAAAAATAGAAATATAGTAAACAGTGAACAAAATGACAATAGTTACACTGTTGGGCTAATATATGGTCATTTAAATAAATTTATTTTTTATAATGTGGTCAAATTTCTTTTAAAAATTTAAAGTTATTTAAATAAAAAGCACCCAATGAGTCTTTGGTATACAAAGCAAAATCTCCAAAATTGCCTATCATTTGATTTTTGCTTCATTAAGTCACCCTTTCTCCTTTTATATGCACCTAGACAATGATTATCACATTTGCATACATTTGTTTATGTGTCTAGTTCATTTGCCAACCTAATGGCTAATTAAGAGCTGAGATTGCATCTTGGCCATCTTTGTATACTCAGTACTTAGAACAGTGCCCTGTATTTAATAAGATTTCAATGCATTTTGTTTCATAAATGAATGAATCATCATATCTTAACAATATATGATCTCAAGTATGTATACAAGGGCTTGGAGATAAAAATTAAGTTTCACATATAGTGGAAAGTTAATTTTACCAAATATTTTGCCTGTAAAAAAAATGAATTCAGGCAATGATCATCAGTAGCTACAAACACAAGAAAAGGCAAAAAAAAAAAAAAAAATAGACCTATTTGCCTCCTGGTGGAAATATACAACACCTTCAATGAAACATTCTTGCCTAACATTGAATCTGAAACAGATCAAGCCTTAAGGTTCAATTACCAAAAATGTAAAGAATGGAAGAACATTAAACATCATGGGGATTCAAGCACCAAAGTCCAGAACATAAGAACTCTACAGGAGAAGTGACCAGTTTCACTAACAAATAAGTTGCAATATGAAGAAAAGAAGGAGGGAGAACTTAAAGATGAAAAAAGACCTAAGAGACAAATAAATCAAATGCAGACTGAGGAGTTTGTTTGGATCCTTATTCAAGCAAACAAACAACTAGACAAACAAAATTAAAAAGGGAAATTTGAAATTGTTTTTTTGATGATATTAAAGAATTAATGTTAATTTTAACTACGATAATTGTATCATGGTCTTTTTGTTTGGTTGTTTGTTTATTCTTGTGTTTATTCTTGTGTTTTGGAGATGCATATAGACATATTTATGGATGATATGATGTCTGAGTTGGTGAAAGAAGGAGGAGTTGGTATACTTGAGACAAGATTGATTATGAATTCATAATTGTTGAATCTGGGTGATAGGTATATGGAGATTTATTATACTAATCTTTACTTTGATATGTGTTTGAAATTTTTCTAACAAGAAGTTTAAAAAAATAAAATTTCAAAATAATTTAAAGTAACCCCTTTCCCCAAAATCCTAGAAAACTGGCTTAGTAAGGAGTCACTGATTGATCTATCCAATCTGCTTTGTGATAAACTGGCTGATAAAACACTTTGCTTGCTTTGTCCATGATGGGTCAATACATTTCCATCTAATGATTATTTCTTTCAATGATTTAGTGCACCTAGGAAGACCATAGAGTATATACATGAATGTATGCAAATAAATGGATAACTGCTTTGGAATCATGGACCTTAATATCACAAATTTCTCTTTTTAGGAAAAAACTAATTCTTTGATCTCTTTGGTATTCAATTATTTGTTGCTCGTCTGCCTCTCTTAGACACTCAAAGTTTATTCAAAGGATTTCCCAAGTGCTTTCTGTAGGAAAGCCATGTCTGAAGTATATTATAGAGCTAATTAGGTGAGTGAAATAAAACACAGATATTAGCATAAAGTACAGTTAACCATGTTTACCATATGGCTAATTGTGTTTTCTTACCACATATGAAGAAATTGTTATATAGTAAATTCATGTTTCAATTTTACTTTAATTTACAAAAGAGCCACCACACAAATGGTGTTAACCTTTGCAATGTTTTGTTTTCTGTGTCAGCTTGGCTGGGCCACAGTACCCAGATATGTGGTCCAACATTACTCTGAATGTTTCTGTAAGAATATTTTTAGATGAGATTTACATTAAATTGGTGGACCTTGAGTAAAAAAGATTGCACTCCATGACATAGGTGGGCCTCATGCAATCAGTTGAAGGCCTGAATAGGACAAAAGAATGACTTCCTCCAAGCAAGAGGGAATTCTGAAGCAGACAGCCTTTGGACTTGAACAAAACATCAGCTCTTTCCTGGGACTTCAACCAGCCAGCCCACCCTGCAGATGTTGGACTTGTCAGCCTCCATAGTCACATTAGCCAATTTCTTAAAATCAATCTCTTTATTTATATATTTAGAAATATATATATTATATATATTTAAATATGTATATATGTTTATATTATCCAAACCTGTTGGTTCCATTCCTCTGGAGAACCTTGATTAAAACATCCTCAGACAAAATTTTAAGACATAATGAAATTTACAGTTCAAGATTAAGCATTTAAAATCTTTTCACAATAAGAATCAGTAAGATAATAATGGTAGACTGTAGCAGCTACAAATTAGGGAGTTCCTACCTTACTTTTAAATAATCTTACTTCTCCAACTTGTCTGAAATATTATAGTGCCCTATGATTATTATTTAGTGTACAGGTTCTTATTTTTGTTAAGTTGATTTTTTTGATCATTCTTTTTAAAGCATACCACATTTTGTCTCACAGTGAATTGTTCAAAATACTTAAATTTTGATTTGTTCTTAAGATATGTAATACTAAAGACTGAAGCAGGTGCAGCACAAAAATAGCTCACAAATGTATAATTTTAAAGGTTTACATTTTTTGAGTCAATCTAAGCAATTTATTTAAAGAATAGAATTGGTTTAAATGCCTGATATATATAAGGGCTGTCTTAGTTCAGACTGCTCTAACAAAATACCATAGACTAAGTGGTTTAAAGAACAAACATCTCTTTCTCACCCTTCTGGAGGCTGGGAATTCCAAGATCCAGAGGCTGACAGATTGGGTGTCTATGAGGATCCAGTTCCTCATTTGCAGATGACTTTCTTATTATGTGCTCACATGACTCCCTTTGTGTGGGGAGCAGAGAGAGAGAGAGATTTATAAGGTCATAAATCTCATCAAAGACTCCACCTTTAAATAGCATGACACTGGAGATTAGGGCTTCAACCTATGAATTTGGGGGAAACATACATTCAGTCCATAGCAAAGGCAAATAAAAATTCTAAACAACAAAGATAGATCAGTAATCTAAATTTCAAATATACATCAATTATACTAATTTCTTACCTCATAAAATACTAATGATTATAAGGTGGTATTATATAGATAACAATAAACACACACACACACACACACACACACACACACACACGGAAGAGAGCCTTTACCCAACCATGCTGGCACCCTGATCTCAGACTTCCAGCCTCCAGAACTGTGATAGATAAATCTCTGTTGTTTATAAGCTACTCATTCTGTGTACAACAGCGCAAATGGACTTACACTTACCACTTCCTTTCTCTTATGAGAAAAATTTCTACCCTAATATTTTGTTACCTGGGCTCCTGCCACTACCTCACTCCCTTAGGGTCTCTTAGCTTATTTTTCCCCAAACGTGAGTTGCTTTCATAAGTGAGATTCTGGTGATAGCTGTTAAGATAGTAATTAGATTTCACCTCATTACTCATAGTGCTAATACTACTTATCTCATAGGATTTTTGTGAGTATTTTTTGATGAGGTGATGCTTATAAGGAAATTAGCACCATGCTTGTGATAGGGTGAGTTTTTAGTACATGTTAGTTATTTTTTCTGTTAATGTTATCACTATAAAAATAAATATGACTACATAGTCAGAATAGGAGCCTTTATGGTGAAAGTTAGAGGGGAAAGAGGAGAGAGAGCTGAGAGAATGCAAAACTATGTCTTATGTAATATCTGGTTTTAACTATTTAAGTCAATGTAGGTTGTGTGTAACTCAGCTCTTTGTCTTCAAAACAGAAATATCATTCATTCTTATTCCTTAGTACAATTGAGAGAATAATGTTTTCAATATGTACTAAAATTACTAAAGGGGATTGATGTTGTGTATGACAGAATAAACTTATTTCCAAGGTATTCGTTACAGGATTTTGGGAAATTTATGGGTATACTGATAAAAGCCTCAGCTTAAATCCATCAATAAACTCATTTTATTAGGTGTAATATTTTCAAATAATTTTATTCAAATAACAAATAAACAATAGCACTTCTCTCTTTCCCACACTGCTTCTCATCCTTCCTTCCTCTCTTCATTCCTTTCTCTTCTACCTCAGCCACACTTTTGCTAGGAGACGTGTGAGTTCTATATGTTAAGCAATAATAAGCACAAGTGACCAGCTCTTTCTCTATCCTCAAAGAGCTCACAATCTAGAGGTGAATATATGCAAGGAGAAATAATCTATCCAGGGATGTGAATTACCATAGAACTATGCACACAGTGCTGAAGTAACACATGGCAAAGCACCTGAATTAGCAGAAGTTACAAACACATTCCTTCTAGGAGATGGTGTTGAGCTGAGTCACAATGTAAAAATTAACAAGGTTGGGTGGAATAAGAAGCAAGAAGCGTTTTCCAAGCAGAGGGGCTCCCTGAGCAGTGGCTCTTGTTGACCGAAAAACTGCACAATATAAGAGTTGTGTTAAATTTTACTTGGGGCAAAGTGAGGACTATAGCCGGGGAGACAGCCTCTCAGATAGCTCCAAGGAACTGCTCTGAAGAGGTGGCTGGGGAGAGGTCAGACCATATGTGGTTTTGATGAAGGGGGTACATGAAATCAGGCACACATTTTGGCAGAAGGTTGCTGCTAGTCATGAAGAGCAGATGTCTTCATTAATGATTTTAGTGCTTTTCTAGATATGAGGAGATGCAAGAAATTCGACTCATAAAATCTTCTCATGAAAATATCTAGCAATCTGAATACTTATTCTGCCAGTTTTTCTTAGAGCACAGAGTGCCTCATTCCTGATCTCCACCCTAAAGAAGGTCAGCAACAGCAGCAACTAGTGATTTAATCCTTGTAGGGGCAGTTGGCAAGTGGCAGTTTTTATTTGGCACCCTAAGTCAGGAGAATACACTTTGCAACATGGAAGGTATAAAAAAAGGGCATAATTCTATAGGTTGATTTAATGACTATGAGAGAAAGGGAAGATTTGAAGCTAGAAAACTGAAAAAGGGCCAGTTCTTGAAAGATCTTACATATTGCATACATGAGTTTAGAATTTATCTTGTAAGTAATGAGAATTAAAAGAAATATTTAAAAGTGTGTCATACTTTGATTTGTTTTCCTGAAAGATTATTTTGTTTGTACAATAAAGTATTAGAAGAGAACAAAATGAGAAACCTGCAAATGCAGTAATCAAGATAAGAAATGATGAGAGATTACATCTATTTTATCTTTGGCTGCATTGGGTCTTCGTTGCTGTGTGCGGGCCACTGCAGGCTCCTCATTGTGATGGCTTCTCTTGTTGTGAAGCCTTGGTTCTAGGCGCGCGGGCTTCAGTAGTTGTGGCTCACGGGCTCTAGAGTGCAGGCTCAGTAGTTGTGGCGCACGGGCTTAGTTGCTCTGCAGCATATGGGATCTTTCTGAACCAGGACTCGAACCTGTGTCCCCTGCATTGGCAGGGGATTCATAACCACTGCGCCACCAGGGAAGCCCGAGAGATTACATCTAAATAGGGGAGATTTAACCAGTGGGAAGATTGAAAAGGAGGATGAAACCTCCAGTTTCCAAGTTGGACAGCATTTTCACTGGGAGTTTACAATTCTATTCACTGACAGAAGAGAAGAAAAGAGAGGAAATAAGCTTGAAGGGAAAAATAATGATGTATCTTTTGGACATTTTGAATTTAAGAAATAAACACAATGGCTTGGGGTCCAGTTAAATATCTGAACCTGAAAAGGATTTCGAGTCTTTGGCCTCACCCAAGGCATGCTATTTGTGTTTCCCTCTTCTTGTGATCAATCACAAATACCTACTGAGTGACTACTAGGTATGAGGTACGTTGCTCTGGGTCATGTCCAATGGAAGTGAATGTAGTGACCTGATATTAGCATCATGACCCAAACATTAGAGGATTAAAGTAGACTAATCATGCCCCACAGAAGACAACATAAATAAGTACATCATAAAATATATTGGTAAGTTAAATACTGATTGAAGGCAGTAAGATATATTTATTCATTTATTCCATTTCCAAATGTATTTTTGAAAATATATTTTTCATTTCTAACACCATATTCATGCTTCCCAAGCCTATATAACCTGATGGCCTATGATATGATACAATAAAATATTAATTAGTTGAGGTTGGTATTTAGTCAATTTTTATCAATTTTGTTGTGTGCCTCTGAGAAAATGTGTTTTAATATATTCTTCAGTGCAAAATTCTGTATATACATCTGCTAAATTATGTTAATTGTGCTGTTTAAATCTTTATTTTTTATTAAATTTGACTATTTCATCTAATAATTACCAAAATATGTTTTAAATGTGCCCACTTTACTGATGTACTTGTCAAATTAGCTCTGTTTCTGTCTTTTTATCTATGATATATTTGGAGTCATTGTGCAATGATGTTGCTTTTTTTTTAGGCTTTTTTTTTTTTTTTTGCCTTCAAGTCTAATATATCTGATATTGACAGAGCTATATCATCTTTCTTTTGTTTAGTATTGTCCTGATATCATTTTTCCATATACTTGGTGTTTCAATATTTCTGTGTGCTATATACATATGTCTCTTGTAAAGATCATATAATAAGATTTAACAAACTTATTCTGACTAGTTTTTTACAAGTATGTTTAGTCTACTTATATTTTATTGTGATTACTAATATACTTGGATTTGTTTCTACCATCTAATTTGGTTTTTCAATTTGTTTCACAATTTCTATGCTTTTATTTTTCTCCTTTCATACCTTTGTTAATTCTGTTTCCCCTGATGCTTTGGAATTTATGTACTTAATATTTTTCAATTCTTTAATTGGCTTCTTTTAGTATTTTGATGAACATATTTAACTTTATACATCTAAATTAATGAATATCTCTACTCTAAGTGGCCTTGGGAATTCTGACCACTCTTTTTGTCTTGAGTACTGTTATGGTCCAGCATTTTAATTTTAATGTTTTTTAAAAAAATATTTTCCAAACTAGGTATCCTTATTATTGTTTATAAAATGAACTTAGTTAAGCTTTATCAACCTTCTTATCTACTCTTTTACTCATACTTTTTGCATTTCAAATTTTCCTTCTGGAATCTATCCCTTCTTTCCGATGTACATCATTTAGATATTTCCTAATTGAGATCTGGAGTGGTAAACATTTCAATCTGATGAACTTTTAAATCCTATGCTTTTTGGTGTTTTTTATTCTTTTTTATTTTGTAAGTGATTTGATAAAGCTTACTGTATATCATTTAACTGACATTTCAGTACCTAAAGTTTTTTGTTGTTATAATGTTGCTTTTTATTTTCTTCTGTTGAGTCCCAGGCTTTTTTCTTGTTTTGTTTTTATAAATTTAGATGAAAAATTCTAACTATGAAATTGCTTTTATTACTGTCACATTCCAGTATAACTTTAAGCTATATTCTTTTGGTTGAGTTTTCCATACCTCCTGGTTTTCTAATGGGGGGGAGGGATTTTCCTTAATTTATGGTTATTACCTATATGTTTAAAATGTTACTTTCTTATATTGTACCCAGCATTTGAAAATGTTTGGTTGAAAGTTGTTTTTTATGATATCTAGTATGTTATTTTATTTATGTTTTATTCTTTCAATGAAACTATATTAAGCACTAATTATGTACCAGGCATTCAGGTTTAGGGAGATAAGATCAAAAAAACCCAAAAAAACTCAATTATTACTGAAGCATATGAAGTATGCTATAAGGAAATCTGAATAAGAATTTAGGATGCAAAGAATAAGGACAGTATTAGTCACTTCTAGAAACATGAAATGAGAATGATATAGCATCTACTTTGGAAGGTGATAGAACAGGTATTAGTCACTTCTAGAAACATGAAATGAGAATGATATAGCATCTACTTTGGAAGGTGATAGAACAGGTATCCTTTTTGATATGTCATCACGATGAATTTTGGCAAGTTGTGATGATTCAGTTGACTAAATGATAGAAACAATGGTAATGTAATTTTTAAATTGCTGGGGTGAATTGTAAATCCTTAATGTTCAAATTGGCTGGCAAATAAGATATGTAAAAGAAAGGAGTGGGAAATAATACTGAAAAAGCAGGTTCATGAGGAGAAAACTAACATTAGACTAAGGAGTTTGACTTTTATTTTATAAGAGGCAGTAAGTGAAGTGGGCGGGTAGCAGTATTAGGCATTATTTGAGAAGAAAATTACATGATCAATGTTCTTGTGAATGTGGATAGGATTTATAAAATATAGGTTGGTAGAGAGATGGGGTGGAGAAAATAGTTAACTAGTCATATAATTCTAGAAGTATCTAATAACTGAAAGATTATTTTTACTTGGAAACAATTGATTAAGTTGGGGTTTTGTCAGGAAAACAGAAATCTTCCTAGGTGTTTCATGCTGGGAGGAATTAAATACAAGGGAATAGAAGCTAATAAAACTGTTGGAATGATTGGAAGGGCAGACTGTGGAGAACACTTTTAAAGCTCAGAAAATCAGATAATACAATAATTGCAAAGAACCTTCACCAATAATCTCAGCAACCTGCAGAACTGAAGTGGATGAAATGAATCAGAAAATTTCTTGTGAAACTACATACAGAAAGGCTTCTGCCACAACCTTTCTGCCTGCCTGCTATTGTCAGCACAAACATGGCTTTTCTTTCTCTTCTGCCTTCTTAATATCACTCATTGACTCTCATTGATGAATAGAACCAGATGGCAAAGGAGCCTGGGAAACACTGGTCTCTAGCCTCCAAGAAAGATGGGGGAACATAGGAGGGAGGAAAGAAGACATTGAGAAGCCAACAGAAAATTCAGCATACTGTTTAAAATTTACTACATGGCTCTCAATATTTAGTTCGGTATACAAAGTATTGAAAAACATATTGTGGAATTGGAGTGTTTATTGACTAGTTTCATCATCTGGGTGTAGAAACAACTAAGCAAAGTTTTAGAAAATCATTCATCTCTGAAAGCACTTCCTTCTTAAAAATTCAAGAAGTACCAATGAAGAGCATTAACAATGGGAAACAACTGTTTGATATGTCCATGTTTTGTTCATTTGTGAGCACTCATTACAGCTTAGACACAACATTACAAGTTATTAAAATAAACCACTCTGGAGATGAAGTTTTGTTAGATCACTCTAAGTAATACTTCAATTCCATCAGGGTGGAACATACCCTCACATGTTAAGTAAAATATATAGGAAACACGAGATTTCACAAATCTGCTAGGGAATGTTTATTCACTAACACACCAAAAAGCACACAGCTCAATCCTTACCTAACTGGTATGCAAATAGGAAAGCCACCTAGATAACAATCTAAGTGCTCCTCAAAAAGCAAAATTGTTAAATATTTGATTTTCATAGCCAAGTTCACAGTGGTCTTTAAATCCATCTGCTGCCAGTTTTCATTGTCTACCTGTTATAGGGAGTCTCCTTTAAGGTTATTTACTAAGAATCATTAATACAGGAAATCTTGAGACAAAATGTAGTTTACTTGGTCAGTTTAAGAGTTTGACCAAACATGATATATAGCAGATGCTAAAAAAAATATATATTTCAATTAAGTTTTTAAGTTACATACAGAACTAACCTAATTTCTATGTTAAATAATGTGTAATGACTTTCATTTTATACCACTATTTATTACATCTTTTTTTTTTAACTTTTTAAACAGGATGAATTAACTAACAGTTACAGTTGAAAAATAATTTGAGTATTAACTGGACATCCATGAAAGTTGAAATCAGAAAATATCTTTTCTGTTTTAGCATATTTTCCAAATATCTTTTTAAATTTGATTGCTACAGAGCTGGATGATAAAATCAAGTGGATATCCTTATCTAAATTGTAACCCTTTTGGCTCATGTCTTAATATTTATGTATTTTATGTAGAGAAAGTTGGATGGAAAATAATTAAGGACAAGAAAACAGAAACATAAATAATAAATCAATAGTAAGAAGCCTAAGTATCAGAGTCCATATTTCTATAGCATCACTTGGTTTCTCTTTCTCTTTCTCTCCTCTCTTTATTTCCAATAATTCTTACAATCTCAAGTAATTGCAAAATGATAATATTCATTTCATTATCTGTCTGAGTACGTGACCTCAATTTATAACAGCATCCAAATTTGCAATACATACAACTTTTCTTTTAAGATACGCAAGCAGAACATTTCTCTTTATAGGTTAATGCAAGTAGTTTATACAAAGGGTGATTTACAAGTCCTCAAAGAAACCCATTAAAGAATTTCAGGTATATTACACTTCAGCTTCCTTCAATCACTGAATTTCCATTGGCACTATTACTCTGACGATAGTTTTTTAAATGTCTTACGCAGCCCCAGAGACCTTCCAAGATACTTAATAAATGAGTTAAATAATCGTTAGAATGTTTTAACTAAATAAATACCTGAGAGGTACTCTTTACCCATTGTCAGGAATCTGCAACTCTACTACCTGAGTTCAAAATAAAGCTAAATCTCCCATCAGCCTCAACACTACCTTGTTTTTTTCAGAGTTATCATTAAAGTGAACGCTCTTAAAGTTTAAACCTTGAAGCTTTCACCCCTCAGGTTTGCAGAAATGATTTTATGAATGGGAGATCAAGGAAGTTTATACAATATGAGTCATGCTGTCACAAGGGCTTTTGAAGTTTGTTATATTTTTATACTCCTGTTTCTGTTCTTAAAAATACTAAGTTCTGGGACTTCCCTGGTGGCGCAGTGGTTGAGAGTCTACCTGCCGATGCAGGGACGCGGGTTCGTGCTCTGGTCCGGGAAGATCCCACATGCCGCGGAGCTGCTGGGCCCGTGAGCCATGGCCGCCGATCCTGCGCGTCCGGAGCCTGTGCTCCGCAACGGGAGAGGCCACAGCAGTGAGAGGCCCGCGTATCGCAAAAAATAAAAAAAAATACTAAGTTCCAATAGCATGTAGAGAATATTGCATACTATATTTCTTAGAGCTACACAAATTATTTTCTTTCACAAAAGATAATGCCCTTATTATATCTGCTTTCTGTCATGAGGGGATACTGACATTATATATTTTAGAGGCACACTGCATTGACAAATGAGAGAAAATAGAGATTATTCTAGATACCTACAGTTTTCAGTGTTTCAGTTTTTCATCTTTCAAAGTTGGTACAGTGATACTCAGAAAAAGGCATTCCTTATATTAGCGTATGTGTATAAAAGAAAAACAAATTATATATAAAATATATAAATAAACATATAAAATAAAGATTATCTTCAGAAGGAACTTATCTAGTATTTATCAACACATCTTAGGGAAATAAAAGAAATAAATAATTATTTTCATTTAACTCCTGGGCAGAAATTCCTCTGCCTGGTATCTCTAGTTGGTTAAAACTCTTCTTTCACATGCTGAACCTGTCAAAGGCAGTCAGAAGTCAGAATTGATGGTAACTGTGAGTTAAACATCTTAGTTACCATCCTGGGAGATTCTAGTTTCCTTTATAGAAGTATGATTCCCTGGTATTATCTTGACTGGCTCTTGTATAAATGACAGATGTGTTGCCAAGTTGTTATCAGTACCTGCAAGGTCCTCTAGAGGCATAGGCAAAAGATAACATCTATTGAAAATCAATCCAGTTAACTTTTCTGAATACATGGAAGAAATAGGCTCATTGCTTGCCTAGGTTCAGAAGGCTATAAACAGTGGTTAGAAGCCAGAGGCAAAAGTTCCAAGCCTTCTCCTCAGAATATTTTCAAAGGCTTCACATTTCATTTTCTTGAAGGTAGAAAGCAGCTCCAAAAAAACAGTTATTCTTTTTAAATACCAATTTTAATTGGTGTCTCCTTTCATCCAAAGGATCCAAGGAAAGAGAAAGCAATTTCAAAATCTCTTACTTTTACTTCGCATATCTTACCAGTGCCAGGGAACATTTGATAAGATTTGTGAGTAGATGATATAACAGCAATTTGAAATAAAGATGAAACAAATATTTTTGATTCAGATATTGAAAGCAACTTTTAAAACAAACAAAAATTCAGGTTTTAAAAGCTTCTTGGAAAAGTATCCAAATATATCAAAAAGAGGTGGCAATGTCCTTAAAGCTGACATAGAACTATGGTCACATCATACAGACATATTTCAATTTAATATAATTATTTCACATTGGATATCTCAATATGCAACAGTAAAGCAACACATTTTAGATCAATATATAGCAGCTTCATGTTTTCTGTACTGTTTTTGCCTTATATGTCAACAATGTTGGCAATTCCAAGTGTTTACTGTTTGAGTCTCAGAGACTTCAATTTCTAAAAGTCTTTCTTTGTGACATGAAACTCACACTATGTGAGCAGCTAATATTTTGGATTATTGGCTCTCAACTCAAATGCTTACAGGAGTTAGAGGAGGAAATATGATCATTCTATGCCAGTTACCAGTTTACTGCCTCTCAGCTCTAAATCCATCCTTCTTTGCCCTAAGAACACTGGGGCTGGTTCCCTTTACCATGTCCTTTGCCAACTGGCACGATGTTAAACTTTATCAGAGGGGGCACTGAAAAGACACTGCAGGAGGAAAAGGCATCTCTTTCAGGTTCTAGTGTAGTATTTTTCTTCTTGCTTCTGCAATGTGAGACAGTCAGCAGTATGCAGGAACTCAATGGAACTTAGTCTCCAGCTAGTTTTTCTTCTGGCACCCCAGTGGGTGGCTTCCTAGTGAGTCTTGCTGGCAGTCCAGCAGATGTTTTTTTGTTTGTTTGTTTCCAGTCCCTTTCTTGGCACTTTAGCAAACTTCTTTGGCACACAGTATGCCATGATCACACCTCCCCAATGAAAAATCAAGGGGTGGAAATAAGGGCTTGCTTGTCAAGATTTGTTTCTTCCTTGGGTACTCTGCCTTAGCCTTAGGATAATGACTGCCTCATTTGAATGCTTTTCTTTTTTATTTTATTTTATTGGAGTTAGTTGATTTACAATGTTGTTAGTTTCAGGTATGATCAGCATAGTGATTCAGTTATACATATACATATATTTATTGTTTTTCAGATCCTTTTCCCATATAGGTTATTACAGAATATTTAGTAGAGTTCCCTATGCTATACAGTATGCCCTTGTTGGTTATTGATTTTATATACAGTAATGTGTGTATGTTAATCCCAAACTCCTAATTTATCCCCCCTCTGTTTCCCCTTTGGTAACCATAAATCTGTTTTCGAAGTCTGTGAGTCTGTTTCTGTTTTGTAAATAAGTTCATTTGTATCATTATTTTTTTGGACCTAATTAAACTTAAACACTTTTGTATGCTACTCTTCTATCCTTTAGGTTTCTCTTTGTCCTTTAGTAATTTATCCCTTGTCTACCTAATAATTTTTATATTAAATTTTCCTGTGTAAAGAACTGGTGTGTTTCCTCTCTCCCGACTCACCCCTGAATGATACACATCCCATCAGCTCCAGCTGACTATTGCTTGGTAGAATACATGTTATTAAATATTCAGATTTTCATAGGAGCTGGAATGTTTTCTGTGAAATCTTTTAATGGTATATAATGGAAACATTTAAAAATCACCATGTGCACAAAACATGCTGTCAATTTGACAGTTTTCTAATCTTACAGATGAATGTAGAGTCACAGGACAGGTAAGTCTTTGGTAGAAGAGAAGGGAAAATTCAGAGAATATAAATGACATCCCATAAGGATGGTCCATTAAAGAAGAGAGATTGAGAGAGTATGGCTTTTTAAGATGATTTTAGGGACAAGTTAGAGAGAAGAAAGATTTCTCTCTCTCTCTCTCACACACACACACACACACACACACAAATTACTGCCACTTAAAATATTGTTAGGAAGGAGTTCACAAAATGTGTATATGCACACACACATTAAAACATACAGAGTTGAAGTTGTCATTTGAGGCTTGAACTACCTGTGAAAATGGAAATGAGTTCTCATTTTACTTTAACATGAGAAGAATCTCACGGCTGCCTAGTTTTTAAAGGGCAAATTGGCACTTTTTTTTTTTTTTTGCAGCTAAGAGTTTTAAAGATTGGGAAGGTCTAAAAGGGAAAAAAAGTACAAGCAATTTAAAAAATATATCTATTATTTTTGAACCACTTCAAATAAATGTGATATGATTTTGTCACTTTACAGTGATCTAATTGTATATTCAGGAATGCAAGCCAGTTGCAAGGATTTGTTCTATTTTTAGATTTCTCTTCCTTCACATTAAAAACTGAGAACAAAAGGGACAGCTAGGTGAATAGTGTCTGCTAATCCAGATACTGGCCACTCAACCTTGGCATAATGGTTAACCAACAGAGACTGAATATTTGAACAGTTTAGCATACAAAAGCATAGGGTCAGTGCATCTTTATTTTTCATCTAGGCAGCTGGGCAGAAAATTAGCCAATTTAACTCCATCTGTCTCTATATTTTCTCATTAGGTTTTTGAGGAAACATAACATTTTTGCAACATAAATATGCTCCTTTGGCTTTTTAAACGTATAAGGATTATCCTAATGCAAAGGTATGATAAAAAATATTCTATGTCATGTCAGGAGGTTGGGTATTTTCTCCTAAGGCTTGATTTGTATTGATCCCTTCCAAAGATAACATAGATATGCTTCTAAGAAAATACTATTTTCATGATACAATATGAACAGCATCAATAGTAATTTGCAAAACAATTTTAAAAGGTTTAATAATAAATATGTAACTGAGACTTATTATGGAAAAGGCAATATGAAGCATATAATCATTAAAGAGATAAGACCCCTGCATATAAAGAGCTCTCTGCTTACTGGAGTTAACTAACTCATGTCTGACAAATTTTAACTCTTATTTAGATTGTGGTAAGAATTATAAGAGAGGAAAAAGCAAACTGTTAGGCATCTGGGTGGCAAAAATAATTAATCCTTCCTAAGGACACAAAGGAGATGAATTGTGATGTAAAAATGATTAGGTGTTCCCAATGAGTAGGAGATAACAATGGTTACTCATTCAAAGGAAATTGTCTAAGAATTATATAGAATATATGGAGATGATCAATGGTGTAATTGGGCTAGAACATAAGGTGTTGGGGAAAAATGACCCATGGGGCAAGAAAAAAATGAAGGGATTGGTGACTTGCTAAGGAATTTAGATTCCATTGTCTATAAAATGCTATTGCCAAAAATGTTTTCCAGCATCCAAGTGGTTATATCTTCATACTTGTGTTTTAAAAGAAAAATGCTAGCAATGTATAGAGGGTATTTTGCAGATGGAATGCACGAGTTCCTGTGAGCTTCATACACATAGGCCCTTGGAATAAGTTAGGGCATTTGACAATTAGGGCCTGAATCATAGAAAGAATGGTCAGGATGAAGCATAGAGGACAAATTCCAAAGACATTTCAAAGATAAATATGAGAGGGCTTGGTTTATTAGATTTAAAGGGTTAGGAGAGGTTGGAGCCAAAGATGATGGAAGTTTGCTTGCCTGTGTGCCTGGGAGGAGAGTGGCCCCATTACTGGAGCAAGCGAACACGGAGGAGCTGCAGCTTTAGGGCGGGGTGGAGAGATAATGAGTCCAATTTGGAACATCTTGGGTTCTGAGTGTCTGTGGGCCAGGCATACATTATATTTTCTAAAAATAAAAGGGCTTTGGGGGCAATCATCTAAAATAATTGTAATATTAAAATATAATTTATAAATGTCACTCTGATGTAAAAATATTTAGCAATGCACATCATTAACTCACAAACCATGCTATTTCCCAGAGGCCTATGAATACACATTAGGTCTAAGGTGTAAAAGTCTATCCATTAGAGAATGAGGCCCAGACAGTTACATTTGATTTGACCTACCTCCTTGTACATTTTAAAGACATGGATTAAAGAAAGAAAATATTTTTCTTCTTATTTTACTAACAAATATTTTAGATATCTCTTATCTATAGATTATTGGATTTTTTAAAAGTACGATTCAGACAGTAAGTTACTGAATAGAGAATCCAGTGGTTTACCTAATGGAAAGAGAATGAACTATATGTTAATTTTATTAATATAATTTCTTTAAAAATATCTAAGTTCAGACAAGAGTGCTCAGTAATTCTTTTCATTAAATTATTATATTAAAATTTCTAATTATGACTGGTAAATATTTGGATTGGATTGTAGGACAAAACAAACAATAGGATTAATACTAAATTCCAAATCCATTTTATATAGTACTATTGAGTTTGATTAAATCAAGTGTACTTTAGAAATTAGTGGAAGGACATATAAGATGTTACTAGGCAAACAGTCTGTTAGGCATCCTAGCAGATGCCTTAAAACTCTGGGAGCTAGAGTTGATATTAGCTGTTAGTATTCTAAAGTCTGTTTTCTCACATGTTCTCAACCTCAACCAAGTACAAAACTCTCTAGATTCTTCAGCCAATTTTATAGAAATATTTATCAGCTCAATATCCCAACTGATCAGTACTTTCGACTCCTTTTATTAAAACTTTTTGGATTCACATAGAATGCATTGGGGCAACATGCACCAGCATTGCTGTTACATGCACTCTGTTCTGACATTTATAATGCCCCAGTTTTACTCAATACTGACTTCTAGGACTGAACGCTCAGCATTTAGAATAATCAACTTATCCCTAGTGATTATTTTGCTCACCTCAGTGCACAAGATTTATAGGAATCTAAAACTTGAGCCTAAATTGGTTATGTGTCGCAATTCCACCCTCCTTTACAAATCCAGGATTTCATTCCTAATATTCCATCACAGTTTTTACACATATTTTGGATGACAAATAGCAATGCATATTTTTTATGTAACATCATAGTTCAGAAAGATTTTCACATATTGTTCTCTTTTGATAGCTTCAATGGCTCCAAAGGGTTATCTGACAAGATGTTATTTGACCACATTTACAGAAGAGAAAATATCAATGATTTGCTTAAGTTCACATTGCTAACAAATGATAGAAGTAACACTGGAATTCAGAACCTCAAATTCTTCTTTTTTTTTTTTTTAACTAAAATATAACCCAGGGACTTAGAGAATTCTCAGAGTCCTTGAGTGAGGAAATAGACAGAGACTAGAGAAAGCTTTGTCACTGGAGGTTTGTTGTTTGTCTTTGATATTGTATGTTGAATTTTCTCCAGTAAACTTAAGGCAGAAGGATTCCTAGTCCAACAGCTAAAAGATGCTTCGTTCCTGGAGCACACTAACAAAATGTAATTTATAATATTCTTCTTGAATAAGTAAGCACAGCTCATCTGTGTAGAGTAAGTCTTGTTTACATTCAATGTTTAAACTCATTACCAGAGTCACGAACTCTTAAAAAGCCATTTCTGTCAGCAGAGGAAGTCTGTGAATGTGTCTGCAAGTTGAAGCAGAGGGGAATAATTATACCAGATGTGTGCTAGAGCATCCACAGGAGCGCCAAAGGGCAAAGAGCAGATCCTTGAAAGATGCAAAGGAACAGGCTCAGATGCACAACCCAAGTCACCTCCACTCCTGAAAATTTAAGTGGGCAGAAGACAACATCTCTTTATTTACTTCTTTGTGTTCTGTTTGCCTGTGTGCTTTCACTTTCATTGAGAAACTAGTAGGGAAAAGAAAAAGAAGAAACATTCTGCCTCAACAACAGTGTTCAGTGTAAATAGTCAAAGCATACTAATTATAATATTGCAGCTTAATTAAAAGCCTTTCATTGCACTCTAAAATTCTCGATGGGAAGCAGTGGGCAAAGCCAACTCTCTCAGAAAGCTTTTAGCAGTAAGGAGATATGCTTCTCTAAAGTGAATAAAGTGGTTGTCATTGTTTTTCCTTTGTTGACAGATTGGGGTGTCAGCTAGATAAAAATGTACAAGACACTGGGTGTGCCACCTCTGTGGCAATTATTACCAAATTCCAGAGCTATTTCTTTATCTGTTTTTCTGTTTTGTTTTTGTTTGTTACCAAAACATATGTAAAAACATATGTGAAATCATGCAGCCTGTATTTCTGATCTGAATTCAAATTTCAATTCCTTTTCTTATATCTCCTTTTCTTTCTAGTTGTAAAATCTGGGGTACTTGTTTAACCTCCAAGCTTCAGTTTATTCCTCTCTAAAATGGCACAATAAGTGTGTCTACTTCACAGAGCTGTGTTGAGTATTACATGAGATAGTGAATGTAACATATTTATCATGATTAGATATTGTTGTTAGTGTTAATATTATGATTTATTTTATTAATACCAATTTCATTGTTATTCTGTGATTTTGGGGGAATCCAGCATATAGGTCAATGATGATTCTTCACTTAGAGTGCAGCTAAGGACCATTGCCATGACACTGTGGGCTGGCACGTATCCCTGTAGTTGTACCCCAGGTCCCAGAGATGCAAACTATGACACAAATTCCCGAGACTAACAAAAGTTACTTTTTAAAACTTTTCTATTTATTTGTTATTTATTTATTTTTAATTATTTAATTTTTAATTGACATATAGCTGAGTTACAATGTGCTAGTTTTGGGTGTACAGCAAAGTGATTCAGATATATATATATATTCTTTTTCAGATTCTTTTCCATTATAGGTTATTACAAGATATCGAATATAGTTCCCTGTGCTAAATGCAGTAGGTCATTGTTGCTTATCTATTTCATATATAGTAGTGTGTATCTGCTAATCGTGAAGTCCTCATTATCCTTCCCTGTCCCTTTCCACTTTGGTAACCTTAAATTTGTGTTCTATGTCTGTGAGTCTATTTCTGTTTCATAGATATGATCATTTGTGTCATATTTTAGACTCCACATATAAGTGATATCATATGGTATTTGTCTTTGTCTGCCGTATTTCACTTAGAATGATAATCTCTAGGTTCATCTATGTTGCTACAAATGGCATTATTTCATTCTTTTTTATGACTGAGTAGTATTCCCTTGTATATATGTACCACATCTTCTTTATTAATTCATCTGTCTATGGACACTTAGGTTGCTTCCACTACCAAAAGTTCTTTACCTTTTAAGTTCACTGTTACAAACTGCTCCAGGCAAAGGGCCAGGCACTTGCATTGTGATCCATTCTCTCTGAATTCAGTTAAACAATTCTAGGTGAGTGCAAATACTGAAAAGAAAAAATCCTGAAATTTATTTATACTTATTTTTAAATTTCTATTCCTTCCCACCCCTCACCCCCAACCCCCAAACCATTAAGTGAAGGCAGAAAGGTAAACGGTCTGCAAATCAATATGACAGATAGAGGTGTTGATTTACTAGTTCTTGCTCTGTCCTGGGAGAACACATTCCCTGCTCTTTCAAGCCAGTCCTGCCAAGGGAGAAGCAGAGAAAATGCTGCAGTTGGCATGAAATGGCACAGGGGGCTATTTCTAAATCCTGACAAGTTTAATCACTGCCAAGAAAATAACACTTACTGAATTTATAGAACTCATAATTCATTGCAAGCCTAAATTGGCAGCACATGCAAGCATATCTCAATTCTTCCCTGATACCCATCAGACCAGCTATAGTTGAGGTTGATACATTACCCAAGTTGAGTAACCTGTCCCTCAGGTTGGTACATTACCCAAGAGGTAAATATCCTAAGACACAATATCAGCCAAAAAACCCCCAGATTTTTGTAATAGGTAGCAATACAACACCTTTCTGAACTGATTTGTAAAAATAACTATACACACATATTTCTTTCTTCCTTTTAAGTATAGGAAGGAGAAGCTAAAAGCCATTACATGAGATCCAGGTGGAAAATCGAATTCAGGTCCTAGGTTCATGACTGGCTGGGCACAGGGCTCGATTTCACCTTCACCTCTCACTCTGGCTAGCAGTTTCTGAGCAAGACTGAACTTACACAATTGTATGTGCATGTTGGGCTGCACCATACAGGTCAGCTTAAAGACTGAAGAAAGAGCCCAGAATCAGTGAGAGACATCAGTGGTTTAATGGATAGGGAAATCTTACATTTGAAGCAAGGTCCTGGAGTGACACCCCACCATGTGCAGGGCAGCACATTGTAGCAGTCTTCACTCCTGGAGTGGAAGGCGAGATTGCCAGTTATAGGGGGAATTGACAACAAGTTGCCTCACTGGCTACCAGGGAAACCAGTAGAGGGGCACACCCTTCACCACCCATTTGATAAACATAGTGGAGAGTTTTGATCTAAAGTTAGAATAATCACTAGCTGGGGCCTGGGTCAAGTATGTAGGAAGGTCAGTCATATGAGTAGGGTGTAGGTGAGGCAGGCACTGGCAGAGCAGGGTGATGTACAGAGAGCAAGAGAACAGCCATCTTGAGTTGCCTGACCATACAATTAGGCATGTACTTCTCTGAAGAGAGGGTTGAAGATCTAAACCTGAAGTTGTTAGAGAGTAGCAGAATTAAATGACTAACAAAACTAGAGAAATGTTAAAGACTAACTAGACTTTCCCCTGTGTGATTTTACCAGATGATCTTTTTGTCACTTTAGTCAAAAGCAAGAGCAAGAATAAGCAATAAACAGAGTTTCTGGTAGGTCTCCGAGGTGGGAAGGATTAAATTGGGAAAGGGGCTATGCACTCCCAGGAAGCTATGCAATGGAGACTGGGAAGTTTAGTGTCTGTTAGTCAAGAATCCAATAATATGAGCTCATGTTTTCTCCTAAATCTTTGTTATGGACACTAAGTAAAACATGCCAATCTTTTCTAAAAACGCATGCTGTTGGCAGCAAGGGGAAATGAGAGCACAGCTGATTTATCAAGAATCTTTCACAACTATTATATAATTCAATTAAACAAGTATAGGCTAGCATAGATAATTTTTTAAAAATATAAATTCTAATCCCTGATCTCCATGATCATGCACTTTAAAGAACCCAGAATGTATATCCTCTTGTGGTATTTCAGTTCTGTATATCAGACATTTATAATGTAATACAATCAGCTCATGGTTAAATGGTTAAGTCTGCTTTTATAACTCATAAACCAAATTAGAACTGGTCATGGGTCAATCAATGAACTGATTTATACCTATTAATGTGTTTTGTTCACTGTTGTTTGCCTAGAACCTAGGACAGTTCCTGACACATATAGTAGACACTATAAATATTTCTTAATGAATGAATGAGTGAAATTCCATTAAACACTTTTATGTACATTAGCCCATTTGATCCTGTAAAATGTGTATCATAATACCTAAAACATAATGTGTTTTACACATATGGAAACATAGGCTTAGAGAGGTTCTTTTATTGTTCAAGAAATTCCATCAAGTAAAAGTTGGAAATATGAAGACAAGACTTCTAGATTCTAAATCTGTGAACTTTCTAACATATACTAACTTGTTAGTAATACTAGGCTGTTCGTTTTTTACTTTATAATCATGTCCAAACTGTCTTCCTAAGTCACAGATTCCCATATGTTAAATAACAATGGTTTTCAATGCTCATATATTACAGATGAAATGACAGAGAATTTAAATGTTTGAGTACTGTAGACCAGGTTGTTAGCTCCAGAGTTTGGGTCTTTTTCACTAAATCATATTACCTTGTGAGTAATATGAAGCCTGTGGTTTGATGAGTATAAGTCAAAAGTAAATTCAATTTTTTGGAACATGTTCAGACCTGGCTTTGTTAATGGTGGTGGATGAATTGATTATTTGAACACCTCACACTTTCCAAAGCTCATGCTCTTTCCATTACTCCAAACTGCCACCCTTGGGGAGTAACCTTCCCTCATGTATAGTCACAGGATGGTTGCAGCATAACTATTACATGAATGTCCCAAGAATGTCCAGTGAGTATGAGATTATACCTTATTCTGTGCCTCTCTTAAAGAATAAAGAAACTTTTCCCTAAAGACCCCCAGAGGACTTTTAATAAATTATTGTCAAAATTATGCCATATAATGCAATCAATGGAAAGGAGAATGGGCTTCTCAGATATGACTAACACCATCAGTAGTTATTCCCACTGGGCACTAACTGAGACAATATAGGCAGCTTGCTTAGCACTGTCCCCTAGCACAAAATGTCAGCATGCAGGAACTATAAAGGATGACCCTTATTGGTCAAGAAACAAGCATAGGAGCATATTGTGTAGAATTTTGAAGGTGACCACCAGAAGAAATAAAACTGAACCTAATAAAATATGGTTTCCTCTGTGAATTGCAAATGGGGAAGAAGAGGAAGTGGGAGAATGACAGTTGCCTTTCAATTTTTGTTCAACTGTGCTGTTGAAATTTTCTTACTAAGCCCAGTTATTAGTTTTATCATATTTAACCCATTATCTTTTTACATTTAAGTACTACTGGAAATATCAGAGCCATTAATTTTAAACTTGGATGTATTGTTTTATTGCTGAATTCCCTATGTTTGCCATATTCAAAGATGTTTTTCTCATTTATTCAGTCAAAATATTTATTAAGCACCTCTGGTGTACTAAGCAAAAGTTGAGACTCATACCTTCTCAAATGGGCCTCTTGTTGTACTGTGGTGTCCATAAAGGGTGGTTGTTCAATAAACAATTACAATTTTTGGTGGAAAAAATAGAAAGATTAGTTTCATTATACCATTGTAACACTATTTTTTAAAAGATTGACTACAAACGTTATGAAATAATCTATAAGAATAAGTGATGTGGAAGATTCATATTTATCTACATATGTCAATTTGGTCTTTTTGTGGCAAAAATAAAAAAAAAATATGAGACTCGGTACAATAATAAAAGAATTAACCTCCACAAATGTCTTCCTTATAATAGAAATTTTCTTAAAAATACACATAACTTTATACATGGATAAACTGTCTCAGATTCATCTAAGCATTTTAGTTCAGCACAATATTAAACAGCACCAGCTCCAAAGTCAGATAGAACTGTGTTCTCATTCCCATACTCTTGGCTTTTCCACTGTGTTTGCATGGTTTTGAGTATGGGGTTAAATTCTCTAAACCTCTTCTCCTCATCTTTATAAAGGGAATCCTAATAATCCCTTCCAAGTTAGAGTTATTGTGGGGATGAGATGGGATAATAAATAATTTAGTACTGAGTCTGACGCTGCTGAGTTGTCACTAAATATTAAGTGTTATTATTAGTGTAGGCATTTCCTAGGGAGTAAATGATATCTAGAGTGTTGTTATTTCACGTGTATTTTAGAATTCATGTTCTCATAGGAATAAAGTTCCACCAGTAGTTAATTTGTTGGGGTAATCCTTAATACCTGTTGCTCTAAAAAATTCACTAAAAGATCATATTGGACCATATGCCTTAGTTCTTGATCCTGAAAGCTGCCTTGTTTAGGGAAAAGAAGAAGGAGGAAGAGGGTGAGTAGGAAGGGGAGAAGATTGGGGAAAAGGAGAAGAGTTTTCAATTCCTTCTTGGGTGCATTATTAATTTGGGAGAACAGTTTGAAAGAGGTGAAACTTACTTTGCTATCTTTATACACCTGCTTTTCATGAAGGCTCACAAGACAAACTTTTTAGGTCTGCAGCATGTACATTCTCTAAAAGAATTAAGATTTTCCACAGTAATTCCATAACAGTAGTAGAAACATCAGGGAGTGATAAAATAGGGAAATAAAAAGGTCTGTTATTTTATTCTTTGCTGTATTTCTCTCTCACTTGAGGGTTGCTTTCATGTGGGATGTTTTTACATTGGAGACTTTCTGTACCCAAATTTATAAAGCTGTTTGCATGCTGTGTATTTGTGTGTGTTCTCATATTTCAAAAGAATTTCAAGGCCCTTGTAAGAAAGGTACACTGAAGTCATTTCTATCACTGTAAGTTAAAATAAAACTATCTCAAATATGCCTAAAATATATTCGCTTAGGTAGATAGTCAATTATTTTTATAAAAAATTTCATGTGGAGTTTTTCCTCTATTAATCTACTGGCACACAAAGGAAGAAAGCCTGTAACTTACAAATTGAATGCAGAGAAGAATTCATGCAAATGAGAATCGAAATTGCAGACCTGCATAGTAGCCCTCCACATTTGGAAAAATGCTGTGCTGGAATGTCCAGAAAGTGCATTTCTCCATATTGAACCCTTTGGTTTTCATTCTACTTTCTGGGTTGAGTGCATATTTTGCAGGGATGGAAAAAGAGCCATAAAGAAAACTGATTACTGCTAAATTCATCATGTCAATTAATTGATCATTACCCCATCTACTTCCTAATGTCCTTCCTCTTCTTCCCCAGATGGAGACCTTGGGAGTAATGTCCTTCAAGGAGACTGCAAACTATTCCCAGGGAAGCTTTGATAAGACCTTTCAGCTTAATTAGGATGGAGATTATTTCTTGTCCTGGCTCTGTCTTCTACTTTCTGACCCTTGGTCCCCTTCTGCTGTCTTTCCAGAGATCAAGAGAGACTTTTGTCTTTCTCCTAGAGGGTACCCATCTTTACTCCATATATTGTCAGGAGAAGGGCAGGATATAATACTCAACTAGCTGAAATTTACCAAGGAACTGCTCATTTAGAAACAGAAAGAGGAACAAGGCATATTCTGCAAGTGGGCATTGAAGCTGAGTCTTTCTCTTCCCTCTGAATACCATCCATTTGACCGTAGGAAATGTTCCACAAATGCAGGGTTGGTGTAATGCATGCCTGAAACTACACTCTTGATTTATAAATACCATAACACAAAACTCTGTACATAAGGTCATGAAGCAAAAATCCTACGTGGACACATAAAATACTCTGACTTTATTTATTTAAAGAATTAACCTTTCTCTCATAGACAGCTGGAATTTCTATCAGTTCTACTTAACTAAGGTATTTGGTATGTACTTACCACATTGCCCCACTCAAATAAGAGACACTATCAATTCACTCCATAGCCTCCAGTTGTTTCTGTCACAAAAATAGGACCCGTGGCTGCTTCTGCTTCCTTTTAACAAGTATTTGTTAATTTTTATAATTTGCAGAGTTTAAAGAACAGCAGTTTTGTTTGTGTAAATCACAAGATTTAATTAGAGAAGAGGAATCCAAATGGTGCAAATAAAAGTCTGTGCATAATAAAATATTAATTGCCTTTAAAAATACAATAGCGCTCCAGGATTCTATTACACTCTGGCAGAAATTGCTGCAAGCTACAGAGCCCAGTGTGACAGCTCGGCTGCACTCATGGCAGCCTTGGAAATCTGTTTGTGACCCTGAAAGACTGGAGGAACGACTGCCTTTGTTACATCACTGTTGAGGGTGCCTGAAGTCTTGTTGTAGTTGGGATGTGGGGCATGTACTATGTACTCATGGAACAACCTTCTCATCTTTCTACTTTGTATCTTTGCCTACAAACTTCTGAAATCTGGAATACTGTGAAGAATTTAAACTCTTAGGTTTTTTTACTAGGTAAGAATTTATTGGGGGTAAAGAACATGAAAGAGAAAGAGACGCAGAATCAGAGTCATTGCTTTGGTCCTGCCATTAAAAGGCTGTATCACTAGCAGTCCCTGTGACCTTGGGTACATAGGGCCTCATGGGGCCTCTGATTCTTCCTCTGTAGGCTGAAGAAAGGGAAGGGCTCAAGGTCCATTTGATTTCTAATCATTTTAGTATTCTACTTAGTATCTTTTTTCAAATCCATTCTTTTTTTTTTTTTTTTTGGAGAAGGTCAGTGCAGAACAAAACTAAATGTATTATTTGTAATAAAATGTATTTTCTTAATATAGTATACAACTAATATGTGTAAACACTAAAGTAGTACCTTGTAATTTTGCATAGTGTTTTATACTTTCAAAGATCTATTTTATGTATATTATTTATTTGATTATAATGATTGTTCTGAGAATCCCATAGGATCAAGTAATATCCTGTGTGAAAAGAATTTGTAAAGTTTAATGCTGAACAAGTATTTTAAGTGTTGCTATTAGAATAAACAGATTTAATTTTCATAAAATATGTAAGTACAGAGGATCTTAGGTTAAAACTTGAAATCCATGCTAACATTCCTATGTTACATCATAAGTTTATTTTAACATACCCTCTGAGGAAGTGCTGCATTTATAGGGTGACCAATGGGGCCTTGCAATAAATGTCTCTCATTTTGGCATGGTGTGTGTGTGTGTGTTTGTGTGTGTGTGTGTGGTGGGGGACTCGGGGTCCATTTGACCCTACACTGCTTTGCTTGCCCTCCTCAAAGTGAAGCCAGTCAATACATCCACAGTCTCCACTGCATCCTCCCACTTTAAACATCCAGGCAGAATGTTCCACTCTGGGAAGAGACCTACCAGAAGTCAAGGCAAAGGAAACTGACACCAGCTATATGTCCTTCTGTTTTCAAGATAAACTGAAAACAAAAGGTTACCAGCATATGAGGAGAACAAGAAACATGGAAGAGGAATACTGAATAAATAAACAGAAATATTTATTCCATAGGAAAAATATCATTCATAGCCCCAAATAGTTTTTAGAGGTTTCTTACTTATGTTCACAGAGACATTTAAGAAGTTACCAGTCTATAAAAAAGGATCAAAGAACATGAAAGAGCTCTTAAGAGATTAAAAATATGAAAGCTGAAATTAAAATAAGCCAATAGAACTAGAAAATATTAATAGGAACTAATCTATAACACTTGCCATATGGAGGCCCTGTTTTATGTTCTTTACATGTATTAACTTACATAATCCTCACAGCAACATGAAGACAGAGGTATTATTATCCCCTTTTATAGATGAGAAACTTGAGGTGGACAATGGTGAAGTAACTGACACATGTTTCCTAGCCAGTAAGTGGCGGAACTGAGATACAAGCCCAAGTAATCTGACTCCAAAGACCTGGAAGTTATGCATTTAACTCTATTTCTTCCCAACAGACAGAAAAAATAAAGATGAATTTAATAAGATTCCAGAGGAAGAGAGAAACAAAGTCATCTACAGTTTAGTGAAATAGAGATGCACCAGACTTCTTTTCAACTACACTATAGAAAGCAATAAGACACATATTCTGAGACCAAATGATTTCCAATGCAGATTTTACATCAGACCAAGCAATTAACCACATGTGAGGACAGAACAAAGTCTATTTTATGACATTCAAGGACTGGAAGGATTGTTCTCTCCAAAACCTCTATCAGAAAGTATCTGGAGGTATGCACCATCAAAGTGAAGAAGTAAAACCAAAAAGAAGTGAGGCATAGGATCAAGGAAACATCTGACAACTTAGGAAAAGAAAGAGAAAGAAAGAAAGAAAGAAAGAAAGAAAGAAAGAAAGAAAGAAAGAAAGAAAGAAAGAAAGAAAGAAAGGAAGGAAGGAAGGAAGGAAGGAAGGAAGGAAGGAAGGAAGGAAGGAAGGAAGGAAGGAAGAAAGAAAGAAAGAAAAAAGAAAGAAAGAAAGAGAGAGAGAAAGAAAGAAAGAAAGAAAGGAATTCCCAGGATGCTACCATGCAGCAGCCTATGAAATAAATTAGTTCCAATACGAGGAGGAAGTAAGAGTCTCTGGATAATGATGTGCAGGAAAAATTCTAAAAATTGAGAGAATAAGAAGATGGAGTCATTCTGGAAAAAGTGAAAATATGATGAAGGTATAAAAATCTATAAAGTCAAATCATTTTAGCAGCCATCAGAAGAGCAGAAATGGGTTCAACGTGTTTGAAATACAGAGTAAACTGAAAAGAAGCATAATTCTGAGAAATCAAAGGAGTATAAGAAAAGATAATCCATTCGCTATTGATGTTCAGAACAGTCCCTTTAGAATAGCCCTCAGGAGTGATGCAATTAGGTCCACTAATCCTAGCACCACTGCTTGGGCCAGCACTAGATGATACATATGCAGTTACAGCCATGTGTACACTGATTCTGAAATTTAGAGTCAATCTGTATTCACAGAAGACTTCAATGTGGTTACAGTTTAGATTGTAAATCTGACCTGCATTGATAGCATAAATGTTATCATGTAGCTCAGAGAAGGTGGAAAAAAAAAGAGGATTAGGAAAAGTTGAGGAAAATGAGGAAGTTCTTATACACTTATCTGACAAAGTGGAGAATCAAGGGACATTTTTTCAGAGTTATTGAAACTAGAAGCTGGGGTTTAAAAGGTAACAAATAGGAGAATTTAAAATAAAACTAATAATTAACAATCATGAAGGAAAGAGGAAGAGAAGAATACAGGTAAGTTTTCATGTATTATAAGAGCAAGTAAATATATACTTTCCAGCATGGAGTTTACAGAGGTAAGCACTATAAGAGCCCCAAATTGTCCTTTAAAAAAGCAGAGGGAGTCAAACTAGAAGTGGCAAGGGAGATAGTTGGTACCATTAGTTTTCACCATAAGCTTCTGTACTCTTTGTTACCCTGTCCATTTTGATAAAAGTAAAACTTTAAAGTATTATAATATTTTTGAGATGATAAGATATGCTTATTCTAATTTTCTAGTTTTCTAAATCTAAGGACATTTCACTGTGTCAATTTGTTATCAAGGTTAAAGAAGGGGCAGTGTGTTTGCATCAATACAACCCAGAGGATCCTATCCCTTTGAGAATTGGTTTCTGGATCTCATGTATCAATTTTTAAGATGATACGTGATGATGGGGCAAATGTTTCTCTATGGTTTGGGTCAGTATGTAATCAGTATTGTAATTTCTGAATAATCATGATACATATGGCCCATGCATAGTAAAATAAATAAAAAGGCAAGTTTTTATCTTCCAAACAATCACCAGATATTTTTTAAAAAGGATAAAAGTTACAGTAGAAGGCATGTACTTCTTTTAGTTTTGAATGTGTGTTAACATGAGATGCAAATATGGTGAAGTAAAAGGACTCTAGAAAGAGTTGGAAGATATGACTAATTACACTCTGATGTTAGCCAAGGCACTCTACCATTTTTGTCATTCAGTTTTCTCATCCACATAAAAAAGGAAGAGGAGAAGAAAAGAAAGAGGGTAGAAAAGAAGGAGGGAGGGAAGGAGGAAGGGTAGAAAGAAGGAAGGAAGGAAGAAGAAGGAGGAACTTAATTAGATTCACTCTAAAGTTCTATTATTCTGAGTGAGAAAGATGATTTATTTTGAGCTGAGATGACAGTGTAGTTGTAGAGATAGGTGGGGAGATTTGAGACTGAGAGGAGAGATGTATGTTTTAGTCATGAAGCTTCAGGGAATAGGGAGTCCCTGAAGACTAAAGAAGTAGGTGGTAGGATTAAATGTTACTAATTACAGACGAGAGAAACAAAGAGGAAAATGCTTGAATGCACTGGGAATTTATTAATGCATCAAAACGATATTAGGCTATATTCAAAGTACTTTGCTGGAAGCTTTCATGGTTCTAAAAAACATAAAATACACACCCAAATTTAAAGACATTTACACCTAGACAAGGAGGTAAGGCACACTGGCTGCACGTTTAAACATACAAGAAATCAAATACATCTGCCAAATATGGTGCAGACGATATGTGGTTTTGGATTTCAGGAGAAAGACCACTTTCATATGCTGTAACGAGAAACAGTTTTATAGGGCATCAGGAGCTAGAGATGGGGTTGAAGGTAAGCTGAGAAAAATAAGTTCTGTGATGTGGTAAAAGAAAAATTAGTGGGGCTTCCCTGGTGGCGCAGTGGTTGAGAGTCCGCCTGCCGATGCAGGGGACACGGGTTCGTGCCCCGGTCCGGGAAGATCCCACATGCCGCAGAGCGTCTGGGCCCATGAGCCATGGCCGCTGAGCCTGCGCGTCCGGAGCCTGTGCTCCGCAACGGGAGAGGCCACAACAGTGAGAGGCCCGCGTACCGCAAAAAAGAAAAGAAAAGAAAAGAAAAATTAGTGGAGTAGAGTTAATGAAGATCCATCCCAACTTGGATTTCCCATGAGGCTTACTGAGACTCTATTGAGGCTTCATTGTAACTCAACCTCTAACTCAAAGAGGCTGCCCGAAACACTAGACTTGAGTGGGAGGGTAACGGCCTTAATATGATCTTTCAGGGAAAGTTGAGTCCCTTTGTTTAACTGAGAAGTAGTATTAGATTTTGTCACTGAAGACTTTTTTCAGACTTATAACTTATTGTATGGGGTCCAGAGTAGTTGTGTTTTCTCAATCTATAAGGCTCTTGATCTCTGGCCCTCCATTGCTATTCTTAACTCATTCTTAAATGGCTTGTTACAACTTGGCAAGAACTGCCAAGGCTCTGGCTCTTTTCCATGCTTCTCCTAGAGCTGCTGGCACAACAGGTAATGTCTGCTTTCAAGTTATCATAGACAGCAATTTTACCAGGTATTTTTATTGTACAACCAGGATCTGTAGTTTTCCAGTCTCAGAGATCAGTTTTAGGACCACCTGCTGCCTGGCTGCTTTTTTGTTTTGGCAGCTCTACCTTCTGGTAATGGTGACACTCACTATAGTGAGTTTGGCCACCTTGGGAATAACTCCATTCCAAGCAGCAGGAAGGAACATCTGGATGTTTTTCATTCTAAACATACCATACACCCTTTCTACTACATTCTGATGGTTAGAACTGTCACATGGTCATTCCTAACTATGAGGACTTAGGGAAGTAAAGTCTAGTTGTGTGCACAGAAAGGAGGGAAAATCCATTTAATGATCCAGCTAGTGCTATCTGGCACAAATGGAGACAGTGCTGTGATAGACTGACAATACTTGCCATGGATGAAGCGTTGGTGCAGAACTATTTGTGTCGTGTATTTTCTACCTTTGTCATCATCAGTGCAATTAGAGACAATGGTTAGCCAATATTCTTAACTCTTTATAAATGGTCTTAAAAAATTATATATATATATATATATATATATATATATATATATATATATATATATATATATATATATATTCCTCTCAATAGTTTAGTGTCCCCACCTTTTCTTAATAATCCTCCTTAATAAAACTTTCTAAATAAATTTTGGCTCAAAATGACAGTTTAAAAGTTAAAACAGGCACTAGAGAATCTTTTAGAAGGAGCCCAACTTTAGAATATTCCTCACTTTAAAAATCTGCTGTCTGGGGCTTCCCTGGTGGCGCAGTGATTGAGAGTCCTCCTGCCGATGCAGGGGACACAGGTTCGTGCCCCGGTCCGGGAAGATCCCACATGCCACAGAGCGTCTGGGCCCATGAGCCATGGCCGCTGAGCCTGCGTGTCCGGAGCCTGTGCTCCGCAACGGGAGAAGCCACGGCAGTGAGAGGACCGCGTACCGGAAAAAAAAAAAAAAAAAAAAATCTGCTGTCTGTTCTCTAATTCCACAGTTCCCCAATATTTCAGAAGCAATATAATCTTCAGTTTATTTCAAATTCCTAGGCTTTCCCTAGGGCACTTGTCTCTCTACAGGGCATGAGTAACTAGGAACTTTGGTCTGATGCTATCCACTTGGTTAAAGCTCACGGAGAGGAGAAACTGCGGTGCCAATCCTTGTCGTTGAACGTAAAATAACTCGGGCCTCCAGGGTTAATGGTAACATGAGAATCACTTGAGGCTCAGGTAAGAAAATTGTAATTAAAAAGGAAATAGAGTTTGAGATATCGCTGAACTTTATTATATAAAAGTACAGTGCAGCATTTCCTTCTTAACCTTGGAGCCAAGTCTCTGAAGGTGCTGGGGTTTTTGATACCTAGAAAATACCTTGATGAGGGAAGAAGGGGTGGAGGGGGTTTAAGTAGACCACTTCCAGAGTTCTGCCCTGAATTTTATCACATAATTAAAGCCTGCTTGCCACCTATTTCAAGTTTCTCTCCTTTTGTTTCATCTGAGCTCAATGTTCCTCTCATCAGCTCCTAAACAAGGAGTTTTGGCCTCAGTTCCTTCACCATGGAGCCGTCATGCTTCCCTTAACCCCTCCTGAATTCTCCCCAATCCCCTAATTTAGGAGTTTAGCCAAGTAGGCAGTGTCTTTCGTTTTTGTTTTGGTCCTGTTTTATTTTTATAACCCAAATTGCACAGCCTAGCAGTGTTTTCTCATTCCTTCTCGGTGACAGACTGAAATAAACATACCACCATCTGAAAAAGGCCAGCTTTGAAACACGACTGCCTGTTGTGCTTGCGGATCAGGCCACAGTGCACCCCAAACCTTTCCTGACTACTAAGAAAATTTAAAATCCAATTAAAACCCTTCGTCTCCTCTTTAAATCCTGAAGGGCTCAGGGTCCCAGCCTCCTCAGAAAGAGCCAACTGAAGTCATCTTCCCCTTCCTCCTTTCAATCACCACTTGCTCTCAGCAGTTGTTTATTTCTAGGATTAAATTGAAAAGACCTCAACGAAGTCATTTTGGAAGTGAAAACCCAAGAGCGCAGACCTCTCACTTCCCACTTATCCCCCTGTCTTGCTATAATCATTCACAACGTGACACACAAAACATCCTGCCTCAGCAAGCTCACCAGCTTGGAATCCTAAGTCTGCCAGTGCCTGGTTTTCTCCCACTTGCATTCACACGGTTTAAATGGAGTCGAGCCCAGGAGAAATTGATTTCCCCTGGTTGCTTTATACTTACATGTTTCTCTGATCACATAGCAACGCCGAGTGCCTAGCAATAGGACAGTTTGAATCAACACCGCAGAGCTCTGTCCGGGATGTGTGCAATCGGGGAAGGTAGGGACCTTCACTGCATATGCTCATTAGTCCCTTTGACAATAGAGACCCAGGGCGCTTGGTAGCATGCACCTGCCACAGGGGCTCAGGTACGCAGGAGTGGTGTGGCCTCACCAGAGGACTAAATTGTGGCAGTGGTTTGCATCTCTCTTTGTCAAACTTCTGTTCCTCTTGATACCTCAGCTATGCCATGGACTCACTGGGCCAGAACCACTTGTCTTTTTGTTTGTGCACATGGGGTTAAGGGACTAAAAAACAGGGAGGAGTATTTACCCTTTAGGAAGTCAAGTCTTAGAAGGCTGAACAGCATATGACTGCTAATGGGGGGTTTCCTTTCACTCAGGTGATCTGGGAGCTAGAACATCACACATGTGGTTCACATCCTCAACCCTGGATCCATGATGGCATCTGTACTTTCCATGCTATTGTTTGATGGCTAAGCTACAGAGCAATCCCTTTGCAGACAGTTTACATGGAGGGAAATTTTGCAAAGCACTGAAAGGAGTTTCAAGTCCTCTCAAAGTCCACAGGGTTCAGTGAAAATAGAATCTAATCAACCTGTAAAAATTGAAATCCCACATCTATCGCATGACTTGATTTGATTTGAGGTAGCTTCTTTTTGATCCCCAAGCAATAAAATGAATTGACTGTCTCTTCAGGAACGTTATCTGCATCTGCATCTGCTTTTCTCAGCCTCCTCCTCTTCATTCTTGGCCTTCTTCTTTCAGACTTCTGGTTCTGAAAACTTCCTAACTGCTCCTTGGCCCTGGTAAAATTGATCTTTCCTGTGGTGACCGTGGATTTTCCACTAACTAAAAACAAAAGGAAAGGTGTCCCTATCGCTTGTCTCCTATCTATGTTTGGTATTTCTCTACCCATCCTTTTCCATATTCTCCTTTCCTTGAGTTTCATGATTTCCCCCCTGATTCCCAGGGTTTTATAAGGAGTTGATGAAGAGACATTTCTTAATCAATCAAATTTGAATCAGAGCAATTTCAGAATTTTGTATGGTGTTTGGGCAAAAGTCCCCAGAGCTCAGAACATGTAGGGAAGTTTATGTTTAAGTAAATCTTCTTCCATCAAGATAGGGATACCTGTAATGTGGAAAATCAACAGTGGTTGGTTGATTAAGGGGAATAATCACAGCCACATGGATTTTATCTCAGAAGAGTGTTTTGAAGAAGGAAGTTACATTATATAGTAAGAGTACAGAAGTCACTTAAGGTGGAGGGGTGACATATATCATGATTCAGATGTGGAAGTAACTATTAAAGATGCTTTGGGAGGAATATATGGGCTTTTTTCTTTATGATACTCACTTCATTTTTTGAAGCAAAAAATTAATTTTAATGCCTGTGTACATTACACTAACCCAGCTTGGTGATAATTTGTAAAACTTGTTGATTCCTATTAATTACATAAGCTTCTATATCATTAGACATGTTCTCCCCAAAACCTTGTCCTACACCAGTACCCAAAGCATATATATAGTGTAATGTACTACATGTTCCTTTATGTATTTTTTAAAATTTATTTATTTATTTATTGGCTGCATTGGGTCTTCATTGCTGTGCATGGGCTTTCTCTCGTGTTGAGCGGGGGCTACTCTTTGTTGTGGTGTGCGGGCTTCTCAATGCGGTGGCTTCTCTTCCTGCGGAGCATGGACTCTAGGCATGCTGGCTTCAGTATTTGTGGCACGAGGGCTCAGTAGCTGTGGCTTGCAGGCTCTAGAGCTCAGGCTCAGTAGTTGTGGCACACGGGCTAGTTGACCCACATCATGTGAGATCTTACCAGACCAGGGCTCGAACCCATGTCCCCTGCATTGGCAGGCAGATTCTTAACCACTGCACCATCAGGGAAGTACCTCCTTTATGTATTAATACAAATAGCCCCTTATTCGGAGAACCTCTAAGGCCATACATAATGCACTAGTTCATTGTAGAGATAAAAAGAGAACATTTTTTTTTAATCAGTCAAGAATGGAGGAATACAACATAGAACTCATCAGAATTTTACTAGAGTCCAGACTCCTTTACTCTAAAAAACTGCATGGGGATGTTAGGGAATATAATTTAAAGTCACTTTCCAGAGACAATACCTGCAGCAAGAGTGCCTTCTAGCATCAGACCAGCACGCACGTTCAATTATGAATGAGGAGAATATCAGTGAACTGGCCCAGCTTCTCCTCTGTCTGCGTCCTGCCGTCCTCTCCTATCTGTACCCTGACAATGTTCCCCATGCTTTCTGCTGCTCAACTTCTGAGCACTAATGAGATCACAGCCTAAGGTGTGAGAGCTGTGTTTCAGTTTGATCCACTCACTCAGCAACAGAGGAAGGATAGGCATGGGGTGCTTTGCTCAATTCCAAAGCATTTCTGGAGGAGAAAGTTGTTGAAGCCAGCAGACGTGACTTGTTTGACCTTCAGCTTCTATCTGCCTTGAAACTAAGCCTTGCTTTTATTCTTTCTTCCTTTTCTCTTTTTCTTTGTCGTTGTTGTTGTTTTTCATAACCAGCAGTGGTAAGTATAAAGGTAATAGTTAAAGCTGGTCTGTGTTTGTATGTGGAAGTTGAGTGTCTTGGGTTTGGGGTGTGTATGTGCCTGGTATTACATTAATAAAGAGTTCCCATTTTAGGATTCTAAAATCTAAAGATTACTCCTTTGAACATTTTTCAATTATTTTTCTGATTTCATGCTCACATGTCCTAACATACTTCATCTCTCCTGTAATATGAAGAGAGATAATAAGAGGCAATTTCCACGTTGCTTATCTCTGCTTTAATTATAACATATTGCATGGGAGACATTATTTTCAAATGATTTCATTTTTTCTCGGTCCTGTTTCTAATCGCACAGCAAATATTTGTTTAAATGGTGTAAGCCATCTGTAGTTTGTAAAACACCTTTAAGCTACTGTTTTAAAGTTTATACCTTTTATTGCTTTCCTATTTATTTCCTGCTGATATCAACATATACCCTGCCAAAACCAATCTTTGGTGGATACTAACATATTCATATTGAATATTTGATCCAGGAAGTTTGAAGATAATAAGCAGAGTAAACATCTGTGAGGGCTAGATAATTTTTAATATTTATGGAGAGTTCATTTCTGTGTTGTAATCCTTATGATTAGCCTGGTTATTCAAGACACGTACAGTACAAGTCCTTGCAGTGGATTCCATTGTGGGAGATGTTTGAGGATTGAGTACTAAACTGTTTATTAATTGGGTTTTCAATTATGTAAGAGAATATTACTTGTAAGAATTTCAACACTGTGCAAGGTTATCTATGGAAAGGAGTTGTTCTCTTACATTTTACAATTGTCACATGCTAAACGTACTCCAAAAAGAAGTTTTCCACCTTAGAGAGAAATGTCCAAAAATAAAACAAGTTATTCCTAGTAGTAAGGCAATTCATGTTTTTACTATGAACAAGATGTCAATGCTTGGCCTACCCTTTGGAAAAAAGAAAAAATATAACTGTGGAACTAAAACAATATCCCATTAGTGTATTTCATTTTTTTGTAAAGTGTTTCATTTTTTTGTAAAGTTGTACCTAGAAACAATTACTTACAGGTTCAAGATTAATACCAACTGTATGACCAGAAAATTTGTCTGAGGTTTTTTTTTAAAGAAAGTATTTTCATATATTTACGATCCCTCTCCCAGACAGTTCTCCTTAAAGTCAGATAAGGTGAAATGGTTGGCACAAGAATATGATAAAATAATACATTCTGTTATTGTGAACTGGTAAATAAATTAACCATAAGATTTAGATTCAGAGATCTGAAAACTATTTTAGAGCTCATGTAGTTTCACTCTTTATTAAACTAAGCCCTGAATAAATTTGAAAAAACAAACAAACAAAACTCACCTTTTGACATAACCTAGTTTGTGGCAGATTCAGGACTAAAATCCAGCTCTCATATAATGCCTGGAGAAGGGTGGATCTAGAAAGTAATCTTGAAAAATGGCTCAAATGAATGAAAGCATTACTCTGCAGTGACTATTCCTGCTTATGAACTACCGCTAAGGAGGCTCCATTTTTCTCTCCAATCCTCTCAAGTGCATTATTACTTTAGAGAGAGCCACTATCCCCGAGTTTTTTTAAATTGGTAGGCAAAATCACTCCTTGCCCAAGAAAGGTAGTTGTAGGAAAAGGGGCTGCAGGCTTTTTATTCTGTTACTCTGTTCTCCTTTTCTTTTTCTGCTTCACAAATTCCATTTAGATCCTGAAATCAATACTGAAGATAATTTATCATAGAGAAGAAGAAGCAGTCTTCTCCTCTTACCTAGTAGCAGTTGGAAGATAATTGAAGAAGGAATTGGAAGTTGGTCATAGCACCGTTATCTTGTTCTGTGTTGTTGTAAGCTTCCTAAATATATAAAGTTGATCAATTATTATTTCATCAGAATGATGCAATGGATTTCCATGCATATTTCACTTTGTACCATGTAGAAATATAGTTTTATTTCTTATTGAATTTGGAGGTAATGATCCTGCAGAAAATATTAATGAACCATAGATAACAAAATTCCTCAGCACAGAAGTGCTGTGTCATCCAGAAAATTCTCTAGAACAGTGAATCTGATAAACAAATAAATGTCTTACCTCATGGGACTGTATGGTTTCCCCAACACCAGAATGAAAAATAACTTAAGAGTTTATCATGCACAGGCTTGACATAAACAAGAAGATGAAAAGAATAGATTTTTAAAATAAAGAAATCATTTGGACAAATAAAAATCCTTAATATTACAGACTTTAAACTGACCAGCTAGCCCAAGGCTGTCTGTAGATCTTTAGATCCAGGAAGCAGGGACCAATGTCTCTGCATTGCCAGCAGTCACCCAATGCCTGCCCCAGGCTCACTGTTTAATAAACTGTTGTTGAAGTAATTCATTGATTAGCTAGTCAGTTATTCAATAAAAGAAGTGTTTTTAAAATGTTTCTGAATGATCCATATATATCAAATGAAATAATTGAAAAATGTGCAATTAAATGATTTGGTGTTAATACCCCTGGTAATTCAAACAAATCAGCAAAATCTAGAGAATATAATAATGGGTTCTTGACAAACTAAGAAAAATTGAGTATGGAGGTCAATATTTTGTGTGTATGATACTTCCCCAAATCCTGCATATAAACGAATAGAAGTCTTTTAAATGACTTGTGTAGATAAGAACCTTGTTTCCTACTTGACGCTGCGAAGCCAGTGCAATGATAATTTTGCACACTGCTTTCTCTCTATTCAGAACGACATAGGACAGGCCATTAGTTTCACTTACAATGAAAAATTTCAAAGGTAAAATGCTAAACGTAATTGGGCGAGGTTCTTGAGCTTAATGCTTCTCTCAAACAAAATGCCAGCATCCCTCAAGGCTTGCTGTGAGATATCATCTATAGGGACACTTTATTGTGAACCTTGTTAACCTGGTCCATTAAGCCATGAAAGAGTTTACATAAAAACTTTCAGGAGTAGTGGGAGTATTTCCCCTCCACTTTGAGCCTTTACAATTCTAACTCAAGATCTTTGAAAAATGCATTCTTCATTTCTTTGTTTGTTTAACTTATTTGTTTGTTTGTTTGTTTGTTTATTATTTATTTTTTGGGTGGGTGGGGTACGCAGGCCTCTCACTGTTGTGGCCTCTCCCATTGCGGAGCACAGGCTCCGGACGCGCAGGCTCAGACGCCGTGGCTCACGGGCCCAGCCACTCCGCGGCATGTGGGATCTTCCCAGACCAGGGCACGAACCCGTGTCCCCTGCATAAGCAGGCGGACTCTCAACCACTGCACCACCAGGGAAGCCCTGTTTGCTTAACTTTAATCCAGCGAACATAATTGAGACTTTCTTGGTGGCACATTATGGGGGTACATATTATTTTAGCAAAACTTTGATATGGGCCTGGGGGCAGATGACATCAGATTGTCATCATTTATCATCCAGCTCTTTATTTACAGGCCTTACCCCTCCTAATACAGCTGAATTATCCTGATAAGCACGTCTTCATGGCCAAGGGTTGCAGGACGTGAGACTTTTTGAGGTGTAGATGAATGTTTACACAGGCACATAAATACATACATACTCAAGAACACATGCTCGATGGAGATGGGTTTCAAATGTTACAATATGGAAAGGGATGTGATTACATTTCTTTCCCCACCTCTCATTCTTTGTGGAGCTACTCTAGTCCATTCTGTCCCTTGGTCTTTATATTTGGAAAAAAATAATTTAATTCAATAAAGTTTTGGTAAATGCCTTCTATGGGCCAAGTACTAGAGGAAGTGTTGAGGATGGATAATAAATGTTCCTGCCCTGGATGAATTTGGAATCTACTATATTTTTAAAAACATTGAATTAGCAGCTGTTTTATTTTAGTTTTCCTAACATTGGGGCCTTATGCCAATGACTCCTTACCAGCACCCTTGTGCTTATTACACAGCTTTAGCAGGCAGGACACAAAGAATAAATGAGAGAGGTGGTTTCTTTGCAGAAGAAATAATATTCTGTGGATTTATAAACAAGTGTTTCAGGATCACAGCCTAAATCACCTTACTTTCCATCTTCACATATGTTAGTTACATGCCCCGTAGTCATGGGAGTTTGTGATTATATTTCTGTTGTTTACTTGTTACTTTAACTTCTGCCAACAATTCTGCCATGAAGTGTTTATAATTTTTGGTATCTTCACTTTTTTTCCCTTACTTTTCCTCTTTCTTGTATCTTCTGGTTTTTCTTTTAACTTTCTTGGTTTTATTTTGAAAGGGCTGAATTTTCAAAGATGCCATTAAACAATTACAAATGCTTCTTTTCTTGGTAGACAAACTAATGAGAGCATATTTACTATAATCCCTTTGATTTCTGTAACTGTCATTTGTTCACACACTTTTGGTCAAGTGATTAGATGAATTATTAGGCTAAAGATTATTTTTAAAATTCCTTTTGTCTTATTTGTTTGAATTCTTCAAGAAATGATCATATCATGAGGTGATAAGGTCACATTTTATCTTCCACCCAATGATATAGTTATAACTATTCTGTATATGAAAATGAATGTCTTTATGAAATAGCTTACATTTTGCTTTTCATCTGTCTTTTATTTTTGTCCCAGTGTGTTTCAATTCTGACTCTTCAATAGCTCCTTTCTAAATTTCCATATCATAAAGATCACAAAACAGCTGTTGTATGGAATCTTTATGAATGCAATCTGACCCCAACAAACAGAAGAAAATAGAAAGGACTGCTTATAGACACATTCAGAACATCTACTTAATCAGTGACAAGGAAACACACAATTAACTTTAAAGGGAAGCAGGGACATAGTGCACTTTGGAGGACAAAGGCCTCATGACATCTTCTGTCCTCGGCTGAATGCAATATTAAACAGCCACACTTACACAAAAATAGCTGTCTATAAAATGCCATCTGTGATGCTGAATGTTTTGGGCACAGGGGAGGTGGAGAAAAATAATGTAAGGTTTGGGCTCAGGGGAGGTGGAGAGAAATAATGTAAGGTAAGCCAACATGGGGTAGACATCAGAAAAGCTGAGGCAGTCAGGAACGCCAGACTTATCCATAAGTCCTTGGGTATAAACAGCAATAACACTAACAATTACCCAAACAAAGAAAACATAAAGGAATCTTTCCATAGATATGGAAACAAAAATGTGTTCACCCATATATATTTCTGTCGTGTCTGGAAAACCAAGTCTGTTTAGCAGTGCTGTAATCATCACAAGTACTATCTTCCTGGGAGGGAGAAGGTTGTCTTTGTTTTCTTAGGTTAGTGTAAAGCGCACATTAGTGAGTAAAGACAGTCCCCTTAGGTAAACACCAATCTCATCTTGTATGTGTAAACACAGATTTAGACATTTAAAAAGTTCATTCGTTATCCAGTTACGTAGGGCAGGGTGTTTGCTGTTTCTGTTAGTGAAGAGTGAAGAGAATAGGCATTCAGTATCAGGGAGGCTCTGGATAAATAGAATGGGCTGTATGGAAATGCTCATTTTGTAGGATCTATTTAGTATGAGCTTCTGAAAAATAGCCCCAGTTTGCATCAGACTATAAGACTCTCTTTAGTCTTATAAAGACACTGAATTTGATCTCTGGCTTCAAGACTTTCATTTCTTACACATGTAAAAAGACAAGCATTGGTATTGCATGAGCAGTGGGGCTCACCCTTGAAGAGGTATAATGCTTAGGAGCAATTTATCTAACTTAATTTATGTTTAAAGGTAATGAACTACAGAGGTGCATTACTATGATCTTGAATCAAAAGGTCATGACCTGGATGGTAAAGGGTAGTTCCTGTGAGAACAGGATCAAGAAGGCTCTTTATGCCAGAAAATGGAATATGAACCCAAAAGGAAAAATGAAGAAAGAGTGAGAAATTGCAAGTGTTTTTTCACGTTTAAAAATGTTCTCAAAGATTTTAGCAATGAGACTAGGGGCATACAAGAACTAAAATGTGGTGTTAAAGTTGTGAAAGACAAACTTTTGGATGAAAGAAATCTGGAGTTGAAAATAAAAATAAAATTCTCACTTTCTTTCCTTTGCATGCCTTTGAAATTCAGAGCACTACTCTGGTGGACAAGAATATTAACAACTGAGTTGGTATAATAAGAAATATCAAAACTCTCATTTTAGTAATCAGAGTCTGAGTCACAGAAGACAGCCCTGCTTGAAGCCCATTAACACATCATAATAACAACCACCTGATGTAATGAAAATAAATGAATTCCAAAGAAATAGAAAATGTAAGATTGGGTCATTATCGCACAAGCTAATGAGGAACAGACTTTACCTGTTGTCTTGGGTTCCAAGGAAATGTTTCAGTCCACTGAGGGCATTTTACATCAGGAAATATTTCATTCTGTTTTGGAATTTCTCCTTGGAACATGTTACAGAACTATTTTCTTGCCTTCAGCTTTCTTGTTTTAGTTTAGCTCTGCTGAAATCTCTGTCTGTTGCTCATTACTTTATTTGTCATTTTACAGAAAACAAGGATGTGAGGGAGCTGGGAAGAGAAGGGGAGAACTCTGAAATTTAGAACATTAAAATTTTAGTGTTCTAACTCAAAATGTTCAAGTGATCTGGAGAAAGGACTCTTTTATTCTTATTTGTCACATTCTTTTCTTTATTTTAGAGTTTAGTCCTTGCTTCTGATAACCAGTCCTGGACCAGTGTATTGGAACAGAATGAGCACAAGCTTTGGAATTTATGTGGTTTTGGGTAACTCAGGATTCTAATTCATAATATGTGGTAAATAGCAGTAGTGCATGCTTTAATTCCATGTGTGTTATGAGAATAAATTTGTGTGTCTTCTGAAACATTTCTGCTCAGCTCCCAACATCATCAGTAGCTTAGATCAGTTCACACATGGACCACTTCAAAAGTCCCTTCCTTTCTCTCCTTGCTTTCTTCTTTTTCAATACGGTTCATTCTCCCCTGTACAATGGAGATATCCTCCTTACATTGCAATTTAGAGCTTATCTTTCTTTCCTCCTCTAATCTATTAACCAACCATTTCTTGGCTGAGGGAAAATTCCCACATATATACATATCCCCATTTTTTTTAGACTGAAATGTGGGCAAATTAGGCTACAAGTAATGCACATTTCTTCTCACCTAGTTAATTCCACTCGTTTCTTTTATAGAATTAATTCTGTTTTGGCATCCGCAATGCCTAGATTAATGCCTATAAACTATTAGGTGCTTAAAAGTCTGGGTAACATATAGATAATAAATAGATAAAAGTCATACAGAAACTCTAAAATACTATATGTTAGCTCTCTTCTTAAAATGTCAGATCCTCTTTTGGTTCATTAGTGTTTCTATCCAATGCTCACAGCCTAGAATGTAGCAAGCACATGCTTTGGACAGATATGGATTCAAATTCTAATTCTCCCACTTATTAAGTTTATGACCTTGGACAAGTTATGGAACATCTCTCAAATTTAGTTTGCTTATCTACAAAATGGAGACAATAAAATCTACCTGACAAGGTGAAAATGCCCATCTCATAGGGATGCTGTCTGATACTGAGTAATGTATACTACCTAGTGTAACACCTGGATCACAGTAGGGACTCAATTCACCTTCTTTGCCTGACCATATTAGCCTGTGAATAAATCTGGGAGACTGTGAAATATTTTCACATGGCTTGCTAAATATATGTTATGCATTTTGTTGTATGCTTGTATTCTGGACTTACCTTACCTGTAACCAAATCCTACATGAAGGCGAATGCACAATGAGATTTTTTTTTTTTTTTTTTTGCTGTACGCGGGCCTCTCACTGCTGTGGCCTCTCCCGTTGCGGAGCACAGGCTCCGGACACACAGGCTCCGCAGCCATGGCTCGCGGGCCCAGCCGCTCCGCGGCATGTGGGATCCTCCGGGATCAGGGCACGAACCCGTGTCCCCTGCATCGGCAGGCGGACTCTCAACCACTGCGCCACCAGGGAGGCCCCACAATGAGATTTTAAGCTGCAAAACAAAGATGCTAACCCACTCAAAACAATGTCTTACTACAATGTCAAAAAAATTCCCCAAATTGACTGTTCAAAAATTATTTGTTTTTCAAATATACCTAGGAATGGAAATTATTAAATGCAATTGATATTTTAATGTCAAGAAATAGTGTAAAAATAATCTCAGAGTTGGAAGATATCCTAAATATAGGAAGACAACATATTCTACTTTGCTTGGGATAGTTCTAGTTTTTGCCTATTTTTCTGGCATACAGGAAAATATTTAACAATTGTTCATAGCATTTCTCTTTACACTGGTCCCGTTTGGGATGATAAGTTATATTGTCACTCTACCTAAAGATATTTGTCTAATCTCTATCTCATGCTTGAGCTCCTTCTGCAATAACCATATCACATGGTTATCAGTTGGCTTGAATTATTTTTCTGACAGGGAACTTCCTACCTCCTGAGGCAGCCAAATACGTTGTGGCTTGGTTCTGATAGATCTTCCTTAAAATAAGCCAAATTGGGTCTGATTTTTGCTTCCACCCACTGTTTCTCACTATACCCTAGGGTTATACAGAACAAGTCTAACGCTTCTCCCACATGACAGCCCTTCAAATATTTGAAGACACAATCATGTCCTGCCTGAGGGTGCTTATTTCCTGGCTATGCATCCCCATTTCTTAGTTCAATTGTTGCTTGTATAACTTGGCATTAGAATTTTCTCACCATTCAGGTTGTGCTTCTCTGAATGAATTACAGTTTATCTTTATCTCTAAGTGAATAGCCCAGAACACAGCAACATAATACAACTGTGGTTTGACTAATACTATGATAAACAAGACTGGAATTGCTGTCCAGGGGTACTATACTTCTAGTAACAAAACCAAATATTCAGTAGTTGTTCTGCTCACTAAATAAAACTAACTTTTTTCAGAGTTTATTTTCTAAAAGTGAAGCCAAGTTTCCCCCATTCCAGGATTTGCTCCATTGCATTTTGGTAATCGAAGTGCAGTGTGAAGAGAGATGGTCAAGGGAATAGTGCGTTGATCAGACAGGATTATTTAGGAGAGAATTGTTGCCAGTTTATGTTCTTGTTCTGGAAGGGAAGTTCTGTATATTTTCTTCAAGGTGAGATTGTAGTAGAAGAACCAAAGTCTATATAGGACAGAAAAGCTTGGTATGGAGGACATTATTAATGTAAACCAATACATCAAATTCTCTTCCCTTTCCTGGGCTAATAGAAGGTTCAATTTTGCAGCTTCCTATGACATTGAGCAGGGTCATTTCACTAGTAATGGTCAATTGGGCTTTGACCAATGGTGATGCATATAATTTATAAGTTGATGCACCAAAGAGGAGGTATATAATTTTCCGTGTTTCCTTCCACTGCCAGGGAGAATTCTGAATCTTTATGTTGAAATGGAAGTGTCATACTATTAACACAGACTGAAATACCAAGCTATTATATGGGGACAGCTGCCATGGAGTGTCATCAACTTTTACACTTGCTAAGACCTGCTGACTGTGTACTTGTTAACAAAGGAAAGCCTGAGTCTATAAACATGGAAGAACTAGTTAACAAATGATTTGTGGCTTCCATTTAATAATCACTTACTATGTGATAACTACTGTGCTGTTCTTGTTCCATCTTTCCAATGATCCCATGAGTTAGTATTGGCTCTAAAATACAGATGGAGAATAAAGTTACTTCTCAAGGTGTTAGCTGGTTCATTTTTAAACATAGGTCTTTGTGGTTCCAAGCTCTGGGTTCTTGCTACTTTATTATGATTCTCTTACTACATACTTAGGTATATAATCTTGGTGTCTTTGTGGTCAAGTGAAATGTGCTTAAGTTTAAAATAACATCATTAATAATTCATTCAACCATTGAAACTTTCTTTCAATAAGCTTTTATTAAGCAATGATTTTAAACAAAGTACAGGTATTAGATATTGGGAAGATTAAGACAGGGCCCCTGCCCTCCCACTTCTTTCTTTACTCATTTCCTCTTTCTTTTTACTGGGGAATAATTCTTCTCCATGCTTAATATTTCCCTTCCAGTGAAATGAGCTCAATTAGTGTAACTTTGGGTCTCTAACTTTTTATTTGCTATGTTTCCGGGGTGGGGAGGAAATGATGCAACTGATTGGTTAATCTGGGAAAAATAACTAAATTTTTTTTTTTTTTTTTTTGCGGTACGCGGGTCTCTCACTGTTGTGGCCTCTCCCGTTGTGGAGTGCAGGCTCAGCGGCCATGGCTCACAGGCCCAGCCTCTCCGCAGCATGTGGGATCCTCACGGACCGGGGCACGAAACCGTGTCCCCTGCATCGGCTGGTGGACTCTCAACCACTGTGCCACCAGGGAAGCCCAATAACTAAAATTTTTAGACGAATTCTACCTTTCTTCTTTTAGGAGGGATCCTGGTTTCTGTGAGCTCAGTTTCTCCTCTGCTCTTTTTTACTGAATTTTTTTTGTGTAAATTCCCTCCACCTGAAAAGGTCTATTTCTGCTCACTGTTGCCTGTGACTGGGTTAGCAAATGACTCTAATTTTGGACATCAATGACCAAGTTCATTTGGTTCTCAACTTTGTCAAACTTCTCCAACTAACTTCTGTCAACAAGAAATATGGTGTTTTTGCCTCTATATTAGTTTTCTATTGATATATAACAAATTACCACAAACTTAAGTGTGTAAAGCAACACACATTTATTTTCTCATAGTTTCTGTAAGTGAAAAACCTGGGCATCGGTGTGGTGGGATTTTCTGCGTAGGACCTCACTAGGCTGAAATCCAGTTGCCGGCCTGGGTTGCAGTGCTCATCTGTGTTCCAAGTCCTCAGCCACGTTAGCTGGTTGTAGGGAGAAATCACTTCCTGCTGCTGTAGGACTGAGTTCCCTTTCCTTGCTGGTTTATAGCTGGTGTTCCTCTCAGCAGCTAGAGTTGACCCACATTCCTTACCACAGGATCTCCTCCATTCTCATTTCAGCAACTACAGATTGAATGCTTCTTATACTTAGAATCTCTGACTTCTGTGGCCAGCCAGAGAAAATTCTGTGCTTTTACAGGGCTCGTTTGATTATGTCAGGCCCACCTAGATAAGTTTCCTAATAATTTCTCCTGAGCCATATAATAAAACCTAATCACAGGAGTAAAATCCATCATATTCCATCCCAGAAATTATGTAATTCATGCACTCTGGGGGAGGGAAGGGTGAGAAATCTTGAAGGCTATCTTAGAATTCTGCCTACCGCAGCCTCCATCTTTATATTTTACCCTGTTTCTCAAATTGTTAAAAAGTGGTGTAAGAGAGAAGGGTTTTGTTTATTGGAAACCCTTCAGCATCTCCAATATTTTCTTCCTTGTCTTTTCTCCATTATGTGTGCCTGTGCTTAACACGTTCCTTACCACAAAGTTTACTGTGACTCTCTCTCTTTACTCAGACTCTGCTTTCCTGCCTTCAAGAAATTATTCAAAGAGTTTTCGAGAATTACATTTCTGGAATTTAAGGAACTTGGAAATGAGGTTTTTCATATTATCTCCATATTTATTATATTCCAAGACCCCAAATAAAAAAATACACTAGGCTATGTACAAGCTTATAATTTTAGGCATGGCAGGTTAGTTAAGGAAAGGCCATGGTTTATTTTACCAAGTCCTATAGTAGACAACTAGAGCTACTTAGGAATAATTCTCCTCGAGTCTCTAGGATCTTTGTAGTACAGTTTCATTTTGCATATAGAAAAATTGCCAAAACAAACAAACAAACAAACAAAACACCTTGTGGCTAGTCAGAGTAAGAAAAGACAATGGTGACTAGAAACACATTTTGCTTTATAATGACTTTCCTGTTCACTGGAAGAAAGCAGCATTTTAATAACTGAATTGAATATGTTGTTGTATAAGATGCTTGTAAGTTGTATAAGATGCTTATACAACAGCATCTAAGTTGTTGCATAAGATGCTTGCTATGAAGAGTTTAAATAAGAACAGAATCATCTTTGTTTATGAGATGCAAGCTATCCATTCATTTAAACTTTTACAGCCAATGCAGTGCTAACTAAAAATATTTGCATCTGTTCAAGGTAGGTATTACTGGTTGGTGAGAGATTTGGTAGCCAACATGACTGTTCTCTATGATTTAAGCCCATAGTATAATATGTGACAATATCAAATGGTCAAAATATATGATTTTCCTGTAAATACACGCACATAAGAAAAATTGAATGATACTGGGAAATCAACTGGAAATATACCAACGGAGTTCACAGTAATTTCAGAAATCTCCTGCTTCGGGGCTGGTGAAGCAGCATCCATGATTACTAAATTGCATACACTTGCCAAATGGTGAGTTTGCAAATCACCTTCTAGGCCGAGTGGCATATTTGATAACTGGAGAGCACACAGACATAAAATTGAAGCAAACACGGAAGCCCTTTTTTTTTTTTTTTTTTTCCAGACTTGTTGAAAAGAAATGGAGACTTGCTCTCTTTTTCATGTACTCTGGGTTGATGTTTTAAGAATTACAATGGGGCCTCCCTGGTGGCGCAGTGGTTGAGAGTCCGCCTGCCGATGCAGGGGACACGGGTTCGTGCCCCGATCCCGGAGGATCCCACATGCCGCGGAGCGGCTGGGCCCGCGAGCCATGGCCGCGGGGCCTGTGTGTCCGGAGCCTGTGCTCCGCAACGGGAGAGGCCACAGCAGTGAGAGGCCCGCGTACAGCAAAAAAAAAAAAAAAAAAAAAAAAAAAAGAATTACAATGATTTCAGCCAACAGAATGCTGTCAGAATTCCTGGACTGACTCTTCATGGCTGTGACTCTCCATGCTGTGTAATGCTGGTTATACTGCAGCGCAGAGCGTGACGTGCTTCCCACTGACAATGCGGTATTAGAGCACTGGCTTCACTCCAGTATTAACAATCATTTCTGGTACCGCAGGGAAATTGTGCTACCTCTTTATGCTGGATGAAGTGTCTTAAATAAGCATTTAATTTATTCATTGTAACAGTTGCTTTTGTTGAGTAAATACCAACTGCTTATTAAAAACCTATTTATTGAAGATGAGCAGCTATATCATAAACACATATCAAATTTATGGTTACTAAATCTCACTTAATATGCTTTGCATATTCTATTAGTTTTTAACATACTGTACCAAGATGACTGTATTTATTCCAACCCTTCAAATAAAAATAGCTGCTATTGAATAAATATGGATTTTTCCCCCTCTCTGGCTTATTTACACAGTGTTACAAACTATATAATAGTTACCTACACTATAGTATTCTTAGCAGTAAAATTTTTCAATAAATGTGTTTTTAATATTCAATTGATTTATAATCAACAGAGATTAAGTATCTTATTAAAATCAAATTAAAAGTGTGAGATATTTATGACATTCCTTGTAATATGTTACCCAAAATTCCTCTTAATCTTCTAGTAGCCCTCCTGGGAAGAAGCTGAAACTCTGTTACAAAAAAAAAAAAAAAAAAAGATTATTTAATTTGCTCCAGAGCAAAGTCATGTAAAAGAACTAAACTATCTGGGCAGTGATCCAATTTACAAATTAGTAGCTAGATTCTCACCCAAGAAGCAATGTATAGGAAAGTTTTGTCTTTTTCAAATGTGCCATGCTCTCTCATTCAAGAAGCTGATAACAATTCTTCATGCCTCCAATATACTAATGAATAACTGAATTGAATTTTTTCTAAGATGCAACACTAGTGTTTTATAATTGTTATTATTTTGTGTTGTTGGTTATGAGATGAGGATAGCCTCTCTCTACTAAGGTTATGGGGCCTTTCATATGACAACTGACATTTCTAGCCCTTACATCATGAGAAGAGGCTACCTAAGATGTGGCTTTCTTATACCTACCTGTGGTCTATGCATTAAGACATCTGTAATTTGAATTGTTTTTCACTGATTTCTTACATTCACTGATTGAAAAAAAAATGTTAGAGATGTGTTTCTGGGTTTGTTTGTTTTTTTTTTGTTTTTTGTTTTTTTTTGGCTATCTTGCTGGCTTCCTTGTTAGAACAGAGTTGTAAGAACAATCTACACAATTTATAAACATAGAATGTATAGATTCCAGCTGTTGGAAACTATGTTATCTGTTTTGAGAGTGTTTTAAGATCTCAAGAAACTAACTTTCTGTACAAGATTGGCATTTAAAGTGGAAATTGGAATTGAATTACTAACATAAAACAAGATATTTAGGGTAAGAATAATCAAGTTAGTATACAGTCCTATCTAGCTGCCATAATAACTCCAGTGAGGGTAACTACCTCCCTCTGGGCATTGGAATATTTTCATGAGGTCATTCAACAATAAAGACACTATTATATGTATAGCTCTAACTCCTTTCAGTACAATTTATTTTATTACTGAGAGATTTGATTGGAATCCTCTTTGGTAAAAGTCATGAAAAGCTCATTATGATTTTTTTCTGTATTCTTCTGACTTTCTTGATTATTATCTTCTCTAGACAGCAGCCAGACATATAGTAAGCATTGTCTGGAGGGTTGAGTTTTTCCTGGCAAACCAATTTACAGAGGTCAATAGAACAAGGGATTATCCCCAACTGGTTAGGTAGAAGCTAACCTAGGCGCTTCAAAAGAGCCGTCCACTTCTTTTGCTCTTTGAGAATTCACTTATAATCAATGGGGTGTAAAGATTACAATCCTGCTTCTAGTCACATGTCCCTTTTTCTTTGCATTAGTATTGATTTAGTCTATGTATGAGTCTATGTAACCATTAAAGGCATTATTATATTCCCAAATCCTGCATTCAAAGAAATCTAGAGTGTCCTTTTAAGAGCTAACAGATGGGTCTACCTCTCTTAAATTATATTGCATTGGATTCCTGTTGGGAAAACCACCATTGGGTAGATATTTATACATATGAGGGAATTGTCTGACAGTGATTTTGAATAAGCAGAATGGATGTTTCAATTTTGGAATAAAAATTGCAACAGAAATAATAATATAGTTATTAATTCTATGAGCCAGGTTTTATAGTGAGCACTTCATGTACATTATGTCATTTAGTCCTCAGACCAAAGCAGCTGTATCCTATTTATTGGTAAGGACATTTGACACTTAGGCCAAATAAGTAACTTATGCAAAGTCACACCACTATTAAGGGTTGACCTTGATATTAGGAACCAAATCTGTGTGAAGCCAGAGCCTTTTACCCATTTTGTTTATGCTACTACCAATACTTTAAAATGCTTTTTCAAAGTTCAGAAAATCTAGTTGATTTCACATGATAATAAATGTTGTTGGAGACTACTTTTCTGGTTTGGTACTCAGTGTCTTGTGGTAATTTGGTGTTTGTCCAGCTACCTTGAAGCACTGACCAGCCAGAATAAACTACTTGAATTGTTTTCAACACCAATAATTTTTAGCACAGCATAAATTCATTTGTAACAACATTTTTTACATTGGGTAAAATCGCAGGTACTTGTTTCTCTTTCTGCTACTATGTCTTTTTTGTTTGTTTGTTTCCCTAGTGCCTAAATTTGTACCTGAAATAACACAGAATTTGCTCAAATGTTTACAGAAAAAGGAAGGAATGAAAGAAAGGGAGGGAGGGAGGGAGGGAGAAAAGTAAGAAAGGATTGGAAGAGGAAGAAAGGGAAGAGGAAAAAAAAAGAGAAGAATTTGGGGGACAGAGTTGCACCTTAGAGTGTTCTTTAGCTCTTGAGTGTTATTCTTTGAATATATGACTTGATTGATTATGTGTACTTGGCTTTATAAATGTGTGTAAAAAGATAGTGGAAACTGATTTTTAAATAAAAATGTTACTGCCTCATGCCAAATATATCTTTGATATTGCCAGAGAAACACATTTAGAGCTAATTTCTTTTAATTGAATATTTATGTCCTACTTAGCACAAATCCATCTACTAATAGGTCCAATAATTACACAAATGCATGTGTTAAATTTACATGAATAGCTCCATTGCTGGAAAAAAAAAAATGACCAGGTACCCACAAAACTCTGCCTCATTTAATACTTTATGATAATTTGGAAGAGATATCATAAGAGACCCTGAAACAATGAAATACCTGTATATTAACAATAAAGTTTTGTATCAAATGCATTTAAAATTCTGAGTAAATGAAGGGTGTAAACAAGACAAGAAGTCCTTCTTATGTTTTGGGCAAAATGGAAGTTCCAAAACAAAGAGATGGAAAATATAAAGGGTGTGAATTTACTTGGGAAGTGCACCTATATCTCAAAGTATAACAAGTCGTGTAATAGAATTGATCATATTTTCTCTTTTTATCTGAACCAGATGGCCCCTCCTTAATTAATATGAACACATGGTTCCAGAGAGTTCATTGCAGTCTCCCCATGGCCCAGCTGCGCCACAAATGATTCTCACTTCTGGGAGAATATATTGTCTTCCTGATATAACCAGAACCTTCCGAATAACCTTCACTGAAACTCTGTCTCCTTCTTTTTTCTTAGACTAATTATCTTTCCAAAATAATCAGAGTTGTAATTTAAATATTACAGTACATAATTAACCACACTGGTTGACAGAGAATGAGAACTGTGGCTCTAGGCAAGCATCAAAATTAATACGTACAATCGGGAATACATCTTGTAGCCTAGGAGTATCATCTGGCTAATATGCGGCTCGGAGCTGAGCTGAGCGGCCAGGCCTCCTCTGACCATGGGCTGCCTTGGGTAAGGTTTCTGAAATTCCAGGCAGTCAGCCTGCACTTGCTTATTTCTGATGTGTTGTTTTTCTGCTTCTCTAGGTTAAATTTAACTGCAGCTCCCCAATGACCATCTCTTTCATCCTCTTAGAAGTCTCTGGCTCCTTTTAAGTGTCAGCGTTTGTAGCTATTTATTGCTCTTATTGTTTCTGTCTTGGTTTCTCCCGCAAGTCGTGAAGGGTTCTCAGTCTGGCTGTCTCCAAGCAGTCTAGAAAAGTGGCTTGGCTGTGAACCCTGAGCCTTTACGCACTGGAGAGAAGAGTGGGGTGGGGGGAATGGCAAACAAGCTGTAATTAGGTCCTCGTAGGCTGCACAACCAAGAGTCATCTTCAAGCTGCTGAATTGTGAGATGACGTTAAACCTTGTTGACTCTGAGAGAAGGGAATAGGTGCTCCAAGCACAGCAGGGAGGTTCTCTCTGGTTTTCACCCAAACCTGGACTTACCAAGATTTCTGTGATAATGTTGGTTTTCAGTACTTTTTAGCTGAAAGGAATTTACCAGAGCTATGCGAAAATGATGGCTCTCGATCAGTCATCACCAGGACTTGTGCCCTGAAATTAATGCTAAAGGAAGATAGATCATTTCTTTTTCATCTCTTAGGTGAGCAAAAGGCAACACAAGACTGCAGCCTGGTTTTCCATAAGAAGCAAAAGGAATCAACTGAAATGTAAGTGGAAGAAGAGAGGAAAATGAAACAAGGAAAGAAATAGAAAATTAGTGATAATTTGACAATCAACTAAAACCTTTTGGTTGGCTTCATTGTTACCATTGTGAACTTGATAATAACCTTTGGCTCATGTTTGCAGCTTCCCTGCTGATACAGCATGCTCACTCTTCTGCTCTCATCCTTTTTGGTTGTTGTTATTCTGTTATTCCCTTGGGTTCCATTGCTGTTGTTTTTGTCTCATGAAAGGGCATAATGTAATGGATCCATTTACAGAATTTTTTAATTGGGTCCATTGCTTCTGCCATGAGAGGAGAGCTGAATGCCGGCATTTTTCATCAGAATCCTTACACCTTTATTGAAAGTGAAAGAGAGACAATGGCTCTGGCAGCTATGTTCTAATAAGGTCTTCCCCTTAACGACCTTAGAAAGTAAATTAGAAAACATGGCTACAGTTGGTGTTTCTTGATTGGATCCATTTTTCTTGCCCAGAGGATGTAAATGCTAGCATTGTTCAATTAGATGCCACCTTCTTCCTTAGAAATTGAATACTTTTATGTAGATTTCACCTTAAACTGCATAGGAATGTGGACGGTTGCCTCTGAGGGTACCCAAGTCTGATAATAAGCTGAGCTGATAATGGAAACAACAATTTGTTACATTTGCCTTTGAGTGTAAGTGGTACTAAAAATCTCTTTTCTTCCAATATTTTCTGAAAATTAAGATTTATTTGTTTAGTACTCAGGAAACACTCATTAATCTTTGCTTTTTTTAAACATTAACAATTATAATAGATGACTATTTTTTCCAGTATTTAGCAGCCAATTTTACAGACAATTAAATTATGCTAACAAGATTAATCAACTTTTAATGTGAAACTGTGCTGTTGATTTCATTGTATATGTATTTTATGCTACTATCAAATATGCCAACTAGCAGTTTATGTATATTAAAATACCTATACCCACTTGCACCCATGGCTATTAAACAATTAACCCACTTTTCATGGGTAATCAACCCACAATAATTTGGTTTGGGTGTTCATTACCCAGTTTAATTCAAATAAAAAAGACACAGTGAGGCAGAAATTGGATAAGTGGATACTATCTAATCCCAACAGTCTTAATTTTCCATAGGGATGTCTGAATTGGATTTTGACAAAATATCTCTTTCATCAAGACCCCCCTGATCAAACACAATGTGATTTTTCTCTATTTCTTAAAATAAATTATTCTTCCATGAATTGTGTGGCGTTTGTAGTCTTTGAAATTCTCAAGGATTAAGGTTATAAATATCTTCAATCTCCTCCAAAAAAACCCTACACAATTAAATTTATTTTTATTTACGTATATATTTCTGTACACAATGTACAAAGCAATAAACATAAAGAATATATTAGAAACTTCTTAAAGTTATAATTAATTGACTTTAGATTCTTAGCAAAATTATGAATTCCAGCAGTGATGCTTAGTTCTTCCCACTGTCTTTATAGACCCTAGCTACTATCAGTTAATCAATGGCCAAAAAAGCTAAAAGAAAAATACATGTCATCTCAGGGTATCAGGTCCATTTTATAACTTAATTCCTCTCAAAAGGCCAACACATCTGCCCCTTCTAATATTAATCAATATCTAGGAAGATTGAGTTTTAATATAAATTTGGATTTATCCATATGTAAACAAACATATAGTTGAAAGCAAACTAAATATCCAACTCTATAAGAATGTTAAATAAGTTTCTGTATGCCTGTGTCATGTAAGCACCCATTTAAAATAATTTTTATGAAAACTATTTAATAACATGGATGATGCTTATACATTATACCAGTGGTTCTCAAACCTGGCTGCACATTATAATGAATGAGGGAGCTCTTGAAAAAATAAATATGTCTAACCTCAGCTTCCACAGATTCTGCTTTAATTGGTCTTGAGTGGGATATGAACACGAGTGTACTTTAAAATGTCAGCAGATTGCTATTTTCCACAATAACCAGGATGCCGAGTTGTAGATAAAATACAATTAAACTATGTTAAAAATCCCCCAAATCTTGGGAATGTGAGGGAGATATAGAAAAAAATGATTTCAAAGACTACGTTGTTGGGTTTATGTGGTATAAGTTTGGATGATATCTATTTTTCATCTAGTTATATTTAAATACTTTATATATTTTTGATGAGCTTATAATTATTTAAAATGAAATTAAAGACAAATAATATTCAAAATATATATTTTAGAAAGCAAAATCTTAGAGATATACATGTAGGACAAATTATGGACAATATACTGACATAAAGATGTATTTGATGGTATAATCTTCTTTCCACACATTCACAAAACTTAACACAGTCTCTTGTATTTAGATCATGGATTCACAGATGGAAATATGATGTCATGCTTTGAAGGACTGAGCTGTACTCCTTTACACATCTTCCGGTCAGAATGTAGGAACCCACATGGAAGCGAACATGATATGGATAAGTACAGAAACTCTGGGGGGTCAGCAAATAAATGATTTTCAATCTCAAGCTGCTTTACCTGGACACAGGAAACTAAGACACAGGAAACAACCCCAGAAAAAAGTTTCTGAGAAATATTAGGAGAGTCTCAGGATAGCACTCAATCTAAGTCTTTTCTCTCCCATCTTAAATTAAAGATGTTTATAAAGCCTTTTCCATAACAGTAGTGTGATTCAGATACATAACTATCTGGTACATGGCACCAACATTACCTCCTGTAACCACAATGGCCTCTTCTGGATTTTGCTTAAGAATTAAAAAAAAAAATGAACACTTTATGTTATTACGATGGTTGTTTTTATGTGTCAACTTGACTGCTCCAATAATGTTTGGCCAAATTTGCCCAGAAATTTGGCCAAAGATTATCCTGGGTGTGTCTGTGAGTGTGTTTCTGAATGAGATTAACATTTGATTGGTAGACTGAGTAAAGCAGATTGTCATCACTAATGTAAGTGTGTCTTATCCAATACATTAAAGGTCTGAATAGAACAAAAAGGCTGCTTAAGAGGGAATTCTTTTTGCTCAAATGCTCTAAGCTGTGACATTGGTCTTTTCTGGTCCTGGGACTCAAACTCAAACATCTACTCTTCTTGGGTGTGAGTCTGTCAACTTTTTTGGACTTCCACCATCAACTCTCCTGGTTTTCAGGTCTTCAGACTCTGACTGAAACTGTAGATCGGCTCTTTTGGTTCTTTAGCCTGCTGACTGAAGATCTGAGGACTCCTCACCCTTCATAATTGTGTGAGCTAATTCCTTATAATAAATCTATTTATTGGTTCTCCTGTTGGTTCTGTTTCTCTGGAGAACTACGTACTAATGACTAATATAGTTTTATGGCCATGTAAGTTATTTACCACCAACTAAAAAATGTGATCAGATTTCATTTTAGTCTCTCTAGTTTGAATATTAATAAACTTAAGTACCTTAAAAGAGACTGTTTCAAATATTCAAACCCTATGAATCTTTTACTCCTACTCAATGAATTGCTTCATCCCATACAACGTTTTAGTTTGTTTCATATATGAACCATGATTGTTTAATAAAGCTTTTTATTTTTACTGGGATTTCTAATGGCTTTCACTCTTTTTCAGTGTTCATCCAAGAAACACACATCTTCCCCATGGCCTCAAGATTATCCAGCCTCTAAATGATAATCTATTTGCTTCCTGAAGATATTCTGTGTAGAACCCCCTGACTGTTCTAGTAAAAATAGCTCATTTCCAGGTCTGGTGCTTAGCTGCTATTCTTATGAATTTGTTTCATAGAATTCATGAACTAGAGCCACTGATCCTAAATCCAGTATCTCCAAGATTTACATACCCTTATTAGTTTTAATGTAATACATTCTCCCAGAACTTCTTCCAAAAGACTCTTCAGGGTGATATTATGGTTATAACACCTCATGTTTTGTTTGCTAGTCTTAACAGAAAAAAAGTATTTTCTATATCCTCATTTTTTAAATATAAATTTTTTGAGTACACAGTTCTGGTTCACCTTTTTTTTCCCTCTTGCCACTGTAAAGACATTACCCTAATGCCTTTTGGCTACCTAAATTAACTGCTTTTGGAATTCTGCTGTGTAATTGCTTTTCTTATATTTTGTTCTCAGGGGGCTTTTAGATATTTGGAGGTAGAGGTCAGAGGCTAGTCCGCAATTTTACTACAATGAGCACAGGTCTGAATTTGTTCTTTATTTATCCTACTTAATAATCATTGGCATTCTCAAAATTGAGAATTTATTTCTTAATTAATTCCCAATAATTCTCACCTATTAACTTTTTGAGAATTGCCTTTCCTCCATTTTCTCTCCTTTCATTCTGTGATTACAAGGGTAGTATGCCTTTGGACTCTCTTCTTCCTGCTACTTCTTGTAATCTCTTTCTCATGTTTTTCATCAACTTGATGCAGTCTACTGCATTGGTAATGATTTCTTCAGCTCCATTCCCTGGTCACCAATTTCCTAATCAGCTGTGTCTTTTAATGTCAATGATTATATATTTCATTTCCAGTAGTTTTATTTGGTTCTTTGTCAAATCTGCTTGAATATTTTCAGCAGTCTCTGATCGCTTGCTCATGTTTTGGAGCCCATTATTTATTTCTTTGAAAATTTTTGTACGCACTTTATATTTTGTATTTGATGATTCTAACATCTGGAGCGCTTTTAAAATAGATCTAGTACTTATTGTTTCTGTTCTTAGTATTTTTCTCACTCACGGTGGCTCATTTCCTTCTGTATTTGACAGTGTTCTTTCTATTGTGAAACTATGTTTACCAGGATTTAAACTGTACATGTCCCAAGAAGCTTAAATTGAGAGACTTCTTTCCTGAGTGGAATAGTGTGTTTTTCAGTTGGGCATAGGCAGCCTATTTTTAATTCAGTTTCTTGTCTTAGAGTTTCTCAGACTGCAGTCTTCCTCTGGTTGCCATAATAAATAGACACACCTGAAGTTAGGTCTACAACTATAATTCTCAGAGTAGACTATTACTGCTATTGCTATGGTTACTTTCCCACCTGTTCCCTTCTCCTTGCTACAGACAGGAGGCTATTTTTAGTGCCTACACCTTTACTGAGAAGGAGACTCTGGTGAGGTATCCAAATTTATGTCCAGGCAGGGAAGCCTGCTCCTCACTTTGACCTCCTCTCCACACTTTTCAAAGATCAAAGGCTCACCTCTAAGTACATTTCAGTTGGCTCTATCTATGTTCCAAGGACTTAAAAAAACACAACAGGTAGGTGGTGGGAAGCACAGAGCAGAACATCAGACTCACCTCCCTCAAACTCTTTCATTAATATACTTTAAAAGTAATTTTGCCTTTTTAGTGCAGAAATATAACACTTCTCTTGAGCTTGCTGTCTCTTAAATCCATGTCTTTTTTAGATTTTTGCTAAGCTGTAGTTCCCAGTCTCTCACTTGTAGAGTTGTTTTTACTCATCTGAACACCAGAAATTGATGTTTGTCTTTATTCATTTTTGTCTTATTAGGTTAAACTCATTGTCTCAGACTGAGTTCTCTTATGAGTCTGATATCTAACTTACTTGTGATCTCTCCCAGCTTTGAAGCATTTACACTTAGTCAATATTTTATATTCCCCACAAGTTTTCCTAAGTTAATTTTCATAAATATATAGCAACATTTAATTCTTGTGTTGCAAATTTCAAGTTCCCATTACCAAATGTAATTCTAAAGCCTGTGTATGTTTTGTCCTAGCTATAGAATATTAAAGATAAAATTGTTAAGCTAAGGTGAATATTTTTTTTAAGTTTTTATTTTATTTTTGGTTGTGTTGGGTCTTCTTTGTTGTGTGCATGCTTTCTCTAGTTGCAGTGAGAAGTGTCTTCTCTTGTTGCAGAGCATGGGCTCTAGGTTCACGGACTTCAGAAGTTGTGGCTCGCGGGCTTAGTAGTTGTGGCTCGCGGGCTCTAGAGCGCAGGCTCAGTAGCTGTGGCTCACGGGCTTAGTTGCTCCACAGCATGTAGGATCTTCCTGGACCAGGGCTCGAACCCGTGTCCCCTGCCTTGGCAGGTGGGTTCATAACCACTACGCCACTAGGAAAGCCCCAAACTGAAAGTTTAAGTGTGAGGATACACATGTATAAGAAATAAAATATGCATGTACATGAAAACACTGCAGGCTGGATTAAAATGCAAATTCACTTTAAATTTTATAACTACATACAAACATGTGCTGGGTTGGCTGGTTAAAGTTTATTTAATTACTTCTAAAATACATTTAAAAAGTCTTTGAAAAAAATGACATAACATTGAGGATAAAAGTTGCAGGGAATTCACTTCATCTCTAACAACCTTTGTCAAAACATTCTTTTCTCTCATTACCTTAATTTGTTCACTAACTGTAGCACACAAAACTATAGAAGAAAATTTAAAGCAAAACACAATTCGTTTTAATTGTATACATTAAAATAACTTAAAAAAAAAGAGAATCTTATTCATTCCCTAATTCCACCAATATTTATTATCTACTATATTTGCGATACTATTCCAAATGCTGGAGATAAAGCACTTGCCCTCAAAAATCCTTGCCCTCGTGGGAGGCAGATATAAACAAACAATCACACTTGAATAAGTAATAAAATATATAATATATCAGATTAGGGGAAATACTATGAGAAGAAAACAATGAATAGGTAATTCTCTGAGGAGATGAGTACTGTAATTGCAAATTGGTTGGTCAGAAAAGATTTCGCTAAAAGAAATTTGACATATGAGCAGAGACATGATGTATGCTTACATGTGGGGAAGAGCAAAATACAAAAACCTCGAGTCATGAGAGTATATGGGAGTATGACTGCAATACAATAAATTCTTTTTTTGCATAATCTTTGTTTCTGTGGATAATAATATCCTAGTCCATTGATACATTTTTTTGGTTCTTTATTAAGTATAGTAAAAACATTATTCCAAATTTATTGTGTTTCTATATTGGGATGGGCAAGTCTCCATTCTTATATTTGTTAATCTTCCCTTCATAAATTGTGTTAAGAATTTTAATATTATAATTAATATTACAAATTTATTATTTTTCTGGATAAACTTTAAAAACACTTTATGTTCACCTGAAAAAAAGATCACATCAGCTGCAATTGACAACATATTTAATTTGAGAAATATTAATGTCTTTAGAATTTTCAGAACTTCCTTTCATAGCCACATTTTTCTTAGTAAATATTTTTGTTTTCTTTAAGTCTCAGATTTCACTGCTATTTTATAACTTATTTATTCAACAAATGCTTATATTGAATATCTACTATATGCCAGACACTCTGTTTCATGCTAAGGATATACAGGATTGTAATCAAAGCAAAACTGTACCTACCTTGGTAAAGTAAATATATAGTATGAGAGAGTGATAATTAAGCAAAAAGACAGGGTAGAAGGTAGCTCAGGAAGAACTCCTAAACCAAAGTAGAGTTATTGTTGAAGTCTTCCTTGAAAAAAGTCACCTATGAGATGTGAAAAAAAACGTGAGTAGGAGTTATTCAGAGGAAGGTAGTGGAATGGTTACAAGGAAATTTTCCAGTCAAAGGAAAATTATATTTAAAAGTCTAAATTGATAATAGGCATCCATAAGTAAAGCTGTTGTAGAGGGAGCAGGGTCCTAATCTCTAATGGATATCATTGCTATTTTGAATGCAATAGTTTTTTCAATTGTTTTCTAATTGATTATTATTGACAGAAAAATGTTTTGGGTTTTCTTTGTTTTGTATCTACTAATTTTACTCAATGAGCTATTTTTTTAAATTTTTTTAGACAATATTTTTGTAACTTTTTCATTAGTAAGGAGTGTGTTTGTGTGTGTGTGTGTGTGTGTGTGTGTGTGTGTGTAAGATAGCTGTTGCAAATAACAAAGGTTAAGCACTCTGGCTTTCCATTAAAAAAATATTTTATCTTTTTGTTTTATTTTTGCTTTTGTTTCAGCCTATAAAGTTACAGGTTGGAGAGGTGAAGCTCTGTCATTGGTGGCCTCCAAGGTCACATTGGCAGGGGAAGAGAACACTTGAGAATTATGAGAGATGTTTTTATAGGCCAAGCCTGGATGAGGTTTCAACACTCTCATCTATAGAAGTCAGTCACATGACCTAAGCCTACTTGAAGGGAGGCTAAAGATGCAGTCATTTTGTAGATAAAGAACTTGGCATCATAAATCCAACATATTTTTCTGCCACAATGTATGTTAAAACCATTCAGGCACACAGATATATTTTTCTAACATGCATAGCTTATATATTATGCATGTTTTTTTTTCCTGTACTCTCAGAGGCAGTTTTGTTTCCTATTAACCCCTTATCTATGAATAATCTACACTATAACCACAGCAAACTACTTACTTTTCTCAACATAAAGTTCTGTCACCCACTTTACATGGTCTTTTCCCATTTAAATTCCCTTTCTCTCATCTTCATTTGCAAACCCTGACTTATCATGGTTTGACTTATGACTTTTCAACTTTCTGGTGATGTGAAAGTGATATGAATTCAGTAGAAACTATACTTCAAATTTTGCATTTTGAACTTTTCCTGGGCTAGCAATATGCAATAACAATACTCTCTCATAATATATTGGTAGGTAGGTAGTAGATAGATAGACACACACACACACACACACACATACATGTGTGTATGAATACCAAATATATCTTTAGTGGATCCTGAGTTTGATGTGGTCTGAGGACTTTTTAAAAATTACTTTTCAAAGTAATTCATAAATAAGACTTAAAAATAATTTTTCAAAATATTTAGAGTAAAAAGCAAGGGCCCTCTGACCTATACCTTGAAACTAAGAATTTAGCTTCCTGTGTCAGTTTTAAGACAGTCTTAATAAGAGAGTATAAGTCCTTGGTCAATTCAGTAATTTGTTCAATTTTGATGTAAATTAAAGATACTAAATCAATTATCTCTAACCAATTGAATTGCATTCAACAAGTTCATCTTGAGCCTTTAAAATATTCTGTTCTGTATTTCAAGGAAGAAATTAGTTTATTTTCTTAATGAATTTCTTTGTGGTGTATGCATACTCATCTTTGAGGAACTTTTCTAGTTTTGACTTCAAGTAGCTACAGCAAATAGCTTGGGACTAAATTCTATGATATAGTCCATTATAGCCTTAATGGACTTGTGAAAGGCTAATGATTGTACTATTACTAATGTGCACATGGTACCATTTACATTATGGCATATGTCACCATCTAGATAGACATTAATAAATTATTTTTGAGCAAATTTCTAGATTAGTGGTTGTAATTTGACATATAGGTATCACTTTAAAAAATAGCCCACTCGTCAGTAATTTTGTGTAAATGTCCCAAACTATGAAGTATTTCAGAATGTTAGCTAAGTCAAATATATAAATTTTATTTAAAATATTAAGGTAACATCATATATATATATATATATGTGTGTATATATATACATATATATATAAAACAATATAAAAACATCTTTTGGTTTTCCTTTTAAAAATATAATGTAAATATATATATAATTTTATATAAAATGAAATGTTTTCTAAAAATTTATTTCAAATAAGGTTGAAAGCACTTTTTAAAAAGGAAAATAAGTTTTGAATTCCATCACTTTGACCAGGTATTAGAATTTAGGATATCACATTTAACTGTTGAAAATATTTTAATGGATAGATGTAAGATAGCATAAGCATTTTTGAAGATAAGCATAATAAATACTATTTTAATAACTATTGTGAGATAGCAAAATGCCATCTGATTCATAGATTCAGCATTTATGTAATGGCCAAAGGCTAGAGTACATGTAATGAAAATAAGATTTGGGAAAGAGTAAAATGCTGATTAATTTTTTTCTAAAGACTTTATTTTTTTAGAGCAGTTTTAGGTTTGCAACAGAATTGAGAGGAAGGTAAAGAGATTTCCCATATACTTCCTGCCCACACACAAGCATAGTCTCACCTGTTATAAGCATCAATCACCAGAATGGTACATTTTTAACCTATATTGACATATCATAATCACCCAAAGTCCATAGTTTAACTTAGGGTTCACTCTTGGTGTTTTACATTTTAAGAGTTTGGACAAATGTATAATAACATACATCCACCATTATAATATCAGAAAGAATATTTTCACTCACTAAGATCCTCTGTACTCTGCCTATTCATATTCCTCAAACCCTTGTTCCCTGTGGCAACGACTGATCTTTTTATTGTCTCCATAGTTTGCCTTTTCCAGAATGTCATATAGTTGGAATTATACCTTATGTAGCCTTTTCAGATTGGCTTCTTTCACTTAGTAATAGGCATTTAAGTTTCATTCATGTCTTTTCATGGTTTGTTATCTTATTTATTTTTAGCATTGAATAATATTCCATTGTCTGTATGTACCAAAATTTATCCATTTGCTTACTGAATAGCATCTTGGTTGCTTCCAAGTTTTGACAATTATGAATAAAGCTTCTATAAACATCCATGGGCAGGTTTTTGTGTAGACCTAAGTTTCAGCTCCTTTGGGTAAATATCAAGGAGTGCAATTCCTGGGTCTTATCGTAAGATTATGTTTGGTTCATAAGAAATTACCAAACTGTCTTCCATAGTGAGTGCCATTTTGCATTCGCACCAGCAGTGTATGAGTATTCCTATTGCTCCACATCCTCAGCAGCGTCTGATAATGTCAGTGTTCTGGAATTTGGTCATTTTAAGAGGTGTGCAGTGGTATCTCATTGTTGTTTCAATTTGCATTTCCCAAGTGACAAATTATGTAAGCATCTTTTCATAAAGTTAGTTGACATCTGTATATTTTCTTTGATGAGGTGTCTTTTAAGGTCTTTGGCCCATTTTTTAATCAGGTTGTTTGTTTTCTTATTGTTGAGTTTTAAGAGTGCTTTTATATGTCATTTATATACATTGTTGCTATTATTTTGCACAAGCTGTTGATATTATTTTGCACATGCCATTATCTGTTAGATCAAGTAAGAACAAGAAAGAAAGTTTTAATTTTACTTTCACTTATTCCATTTTCAGTGATCATTTCCTTATGTAGATCCTAGATGAGATTTTAACCTATACTATTTTTCTTCTCTCTAAAGAACTTTAACATTTCTTGCAAGGCTGGTGTCCTGGCAACAAATTTCTTCAATTTTTATTTGTTTAGGAAAGTCTTTATTGCTCCTTCAGCTTTGAAGAATAATTTTGCATGGTGCAGAATTCTAGGTTGGTGTTTTTTTCTCTCAATTTTTAAAATATTTCACTCCACTCTCTTCTTGCTTGCATGGTTTCTGAGGAGAAGTCAGATGTAATTCTTATCTTTGTTCTTCTATAGAAAAAAGTTTTTTTTTTCTCTCATTTCTTTCTGTTTTTTTTTCTTTATTTTTGATTTTCTGTAATTTGAAATTATATACCTAGGTTTTTGTTTATTTGTTTAGGCATTCATCCTGCTTGATGTTCTCTGACTGTTTTGGATCTTTGGTTTGATGTCTGAAAGTAATTTGGGGAAATTCTCAGTCATTGTTTCAAATATTTCTTCTGTTTTTTTCTCTAACTTTTCTTCTGGTATTCCAGTGATACCTTTTGTAGTTGTCCTGCAGTCCTTGGATATTCTGTTGTTTTTTTATCTTTGTTCTCTTTACTTTTGGTTTCTGAAGATTTTATTGAATATATCCTCTACTGAGAGATTCTTTCCTCAGCCATTTCCAGTCTACAATTAAACCCATCAAAAGCATTCTCTCTTTTTTTTTTTTAATGAAGTGATATAATCAACAATAGGTAATCACTTAGACACTTGGAGTTTGAAGAATTATAAAGCCCTGGAAGCCAAATCAGTTCATTCAGAGCATTAGATAAGACTGCTCTCATTTGCATACTGATGTAAGATATGCTTCTTTCCTTTATAATTTTAGTTTACAAAACCATGCATTAAATAAACAGATTGTATCAAAGTTAAATTTCTTGCATTAAATAATTATATTGTGGTAATAAGAGAGAATGGCCCAATTCTTAGGAGACATTTACCAAAGTACAAATGTGTGTGTGTGTGTGTGCATGCACACCTGTGAGTGTATGGGGGAGGGGAGAGAGAAAGACTGACTGCTGTATCAAAAAGCGTTAAATATGTGGCATTGACTTTGGGAATGAGCCACTGAAGTTGGAAGAGCCTTGAGGAGACTGTTAGTAAGGGTTTGAAAATATTAGTGTGGGTTGGAGAGAAAGGAATCCTGCTGTAGAGTAAAGGAAGGTTTGGTAATACTGGTACTGGCAATTAAAAAGAAAATAGAATGTGTACCTAGGGAGTTTCTCAATTTGGCTGCGAAGGTTTCCAGGAAGAATTGAAAAAGGGGCAACTGGCTGTTTCTAGCTGTCTACTATAGGTTGAATGGCATCCCACTCACCCCCAAAAGAATTTAAAATACTAACCCCAAGTTAGTGAATTTGACCTTACCTGGAGATAAGGTATTTGCAAATGTAATCAAGTTAAGTGAGTTATTAGGGTGGGCCCTAGGAAAGCTTTCTTCATTTCTGTGTTTTTATACCTAGCATCTCTGTTTGGTTCTTTCTTAGGTTTTTTATCTCTCTGTTTACACTGCCCATTTTTTCTTGCATGCTGTCCAGTTTATCATTAGCACCCTTAGCATATTGATTATAGTTGTTTTAAATTCTTGTCTGATAATTCCAATATCCCTGTCTGTCTGGTTCTTATGTTTTCTCTGCCTCTTCAAATTGTGTCTTTTTGCCTTTTGGTATGTCTTGTAATTTTCTTTTTTTATTTTTTTTAAATTAATTTATTTTATTTATTTACTTTTGGCTGCATTGGGTCTTTGTTGCTGCGCTTGGGCTTTCTCTAGTTGCGGCGAGCTGGGGCTACTCTTTTTTGCGGTGCACGGGCTTCTCATTGCTGTGGCTTCTCTTGTTGTGGAGTACAGGCTCTAGGCACACGGACTTCAGTAGTTGTGACATGCAGGCTCAGTAGTTGTGGTGCACAGGTCTAGTTGCTCGGTGGCATGTGGGATCTTCCGGGACCAGGTCTTGACCCCATGTCCCCTGCATTGGCAGGTGGATTCTTTACCACTGCACCACCAGGAAAGCCCATAATTTTTTTTCTTTTTTTGATAACCATACATGATGTGCTGGATAAAAGGAACTGCTATAAATAGGCCTTTAGTAATGTGGTGGTGAGGGTGGAAGGCTCAGGCTTGCTCCGGATTGTGAGCTTTACAACTATTTCTCAGTGTTTCCCCATTTAGATGGGACAGGATTGCTAGAGCCAGCTGGAGTGGGTATTTTACTCCCTCAGTTCAGTTAGGCTCTGGTAATACCCAGCAGGGTAGGCTCTTGTTAACTAGTTTCTCTGGAGGGCAGGTCTTGTTAAAAAAAAAAATCAGATTGCTCTGGTGTTTTTCAAAATTGTTCCTTTACCTCTTGCTCTGCCAAAAGCTTCAGGGGATTTTTCTCCTATATTTACTGTGGGAACATGGTCAAGCTGCTGGAGACAAATCTTACAGTATTGTGGGGGGCTCCCATAAGTGAGTTGTCTGAAGATTTTACTTCTCAGAGTTTTTTGCTCTGAACCTCCAACAATTTGTCAATTACAGTTCAGGTTTTCCTACTGAGGCACTGGTTCCCATGGAGGCACGTATTCTTGAGTTTCTGCTCAGGTAAGCTGCAACTCCCTCTACTTGTCTATTTCTCAAACTTTGGGAGCAGCAGTGTGCCTTGTGCCCTCCCTCCCCTCTCTTACAAATCCAAAAATAGTTGTTGATTTTTCAGCTTTTTTCTTGTTGTTAGGACCTTCATAGAGGTGACTTCCAAGCACCTCAATGTGGAACTGGAAACTGGCTTTTTATAATTATATTCTAAGAGATGTTAAATGTCTTATACTCATTACACTTGCTTGCCACAAAGGTGCAATCTTCTGTGATTATATACTAGTTTAGTAGTGTTTGTAAAAACCTGAAATATTAACTTTATTAAAATTACTGTTCTTTTTTCTTTGGTAATGCATTTGTTAACTCATTTATTTACCAGAGTATGTAATAAGTATACATAATCAGTGAAAAACAGTGATTTGCATTCTGAACAGAGGTATACATAGTTCAGAGTATTAACAAGTAAATAAAATAATTTTAAGTAGTGGTAAAATGGGGACAAAAGACATTTATAGATATTTTTCTATTCTAGGATATATGGTTCCTGAGAAACTTTAATCCATTTTTGTTGGGGAAATCATAATGGTGCTTTGAATTTATACTGATATCTTTTTTATGCTGTTATTCAATAGAGGCAGAGGTCCACCACCGGGTGACGTTGGTGTCTATGTATGTTTCTTATCTGGTAATATGTCTATAACCCTAGTTGAAGATTAAAAAAAAAAAGAAACAAAACCCAAAAGTCTTTGTTCAATATAAAATTTAGTAAACTTATGAAAAGCTGAGATGAAATTTTTAAAAAGAAGATTAAAGTAAACATTTTGACAGAGAAAAAGATGCAATCATAAAGCTATAATTATCAACTAGTGTAATTTTCTATACCTCTTTTACTAGGTGATGGCCCCATAATATTTTTGGTCACTTTTCAAAATATCCAACTTCAATCAAAGAGTCTATTTAAAAAAAGTTGAGAACAATTAAATTTAATATGCCATTGCTGTTAAAATTCTTTGCTTTTGTTTTCTTTCAGTCTTCTTTTTTTACTCCTTTAGTCCTGAGTGGGCAAAGAACTCCATCATAGGTTGTTAGAACAAAATTTTCCCTTATATGTAATTTTCTTTTTTTACTTTGGTGGATGAGATGTGAGGAACAACCTTTTCTTTGCCTATATAATCACTGACTACTCTTTAGAATTAGGCAAACTGAGCAACATACAACAAATTTACATTAAATACACATTTGCTGAATGTCAATAAGTGCCAGAAGTAAAAGTAGTATGTTAAGAGGTATGATCAATAAAAGAGGGAGCCACTCCTTTCAGGTTAATCATAACGCAACTTGAAACAGTAACAAATGACTAATTCAAATTATTAAAATAGCCAGTGAAATAAGTCAGTTTTGTAAAGTAATATTATTGAAGCAATACAATAAAAAGTGTTACCATAGACTTTCTGTCCTTTTGTGCCTGTATAAAGTTATTCTATTATGGAAAATCTCTAGAAGATACAATGTAAAATACTTTAAACAAAAGATAAAGTTCCTTTCTCTTTTTCAATGTAAAACTATCAAGGTCAAGATTGATATATACTTGTTTTCTAAGTGGTTAGAACAGATTTATAGTTGTACGTGAATATACACATGCACAGTAACTATATGGTTTGATCAATTACAAATTGTTTTCTTCATTTTAAAATATGGGACTGATTAGGGGAGTTGGAAATGCTTAAGGAAGAAAACAAAGATAAATAACGAGATGATACAAGTAGTGAAAAATAAGCATGCTCATCATTTGGTATACAGATATGACACAAATAAAAGATTTTGTAAATCCAGGGCCACCATGAGTGTAAAACGAAATAGGAAGGGAAAGGGGGGATGTTACAGTGGTTGAGAAGTGGGTATTAGAAGAATAAATGAAAAAAATATTTTCACAAAATGAATCAGAGATTATCCCTTTCTTGAAGAGTCTGAGATGAGATCAACATGTATACTAATAGTTTGAGGAAAAAATATTTTGTATCTTAGATTGGATTTCCTAGAAGCTGAGCCTGCCTGAAAGGGGGTTTTGGGTTCCTGGATTTATTGAATTCATTTTACTGAATTTTTGAATTAAAAAAATTTGAATTTATTGAATTTAAGAAAAACCTGTAGGGGAATGAGGAAAGAAAAATGAGAAAAAGGGGCTTCCCTGGTGGCACAGTGGTTGAGAGTCAGCCTGCCAATGCAGGGGACGCGGGTTCGTGCCCCGGTCCAGGAGGCATCCCACATGCCGCGGAGCGGCTGGGCCCGTGAGCCATGGCCACTGGGCCTGCGCGTCCGGAGCCTGTGCTCCGCAACGGGAGAGGCCATAACGGTGAGAGGCCCGCGTACTGCAAAAAAAAAAAATGAGAAAGAGGAAAAAGCTGACAAGAATGTGGTCTCGGGTAAATTTTGTTTTGGGCCTGATTCAAGGAGTATTCTCGAGTTTAAGTTGCGTTGTAGAGGTATCCACCTTGAGACTAGGGGAAGTAGCTTCTGTACCCTACATTGTTAGGTGTCCTTAGCTTCCTGGGGGGTCAAGATGTAGCCTCCCAGCAGGAGGAGCTGGAAGGGAGTTGGTTCTGTCAGTGACGGGCAAGGCTTCAGAGAAGGTTGTGTGTATAAGCCTTTCTTTCCAGCACCCACTGGGCGTTGAGAGCACCAGTCAGTAAAGGGGACTTGGGTGGGGCACACACAGTGTCTGCTCCATTATGCTAAGTAAAAGTACAAAATAATGCGTGTAGAAGAGTGTAGTTTCTGCTGGGAGATTTGTCAAAGACTTTATGAGATGTAGCCTTGGTTTCCCTACATAACTAGAGCTTGTAATTTATGTCCACCTATTTCTGTTACTCTGCAGAATTACTTGTGAGAAATACTGGAATTCCTTTGGCCATGATTTTAAAGCTGTATCCAGTGAAATCAACTCAAGTAACTTACTTCCGGTTTTTATAGGCATATTTCTACTGAAGGTTGCAGGGTATCTCAAAGAAACATGAAACATGAAACAAGGCTATTTTATGGTCCAAACTTTTATAGTTTCTGTCATTTTTTACTACTGCACTTTTATGCAACTTTAAGTTTGTATGTGGTTTGTTGTTGTGGGGAGATGTATTTTTGTATTTTGTATTTCTGGAACTAGTGTTTTAAAGATCTTATTTAGGAAAGTTTAGGTTTTTCTTTTGTTTACATTGTGGTCTTGTGATTTAATGACAGCAGAGGGAGCTGTATTGTGTTGGGAGTTTGTAAAGTTCCTACGGTTAAGAGAATCATGTATGTGGGCACTCTGGGAGTCACAATCCATTTAACAATTATACCCAGGGACTAAAGTAGATGTGGAAGTTGAATCAACCTGAGTCTGTAATGTGTTCATAGTCTGTCTGATTGCAGAGTATGAATCTTTTGATCATAATACAATTTACTTTCAATCTTATGTTCCTCTGTTTGCTTTAAATTTAGGCTTCTTGAATGTCCATATTCATTCTCACGGCATGCATGAAAAAGTACAAAATGAGGATCTAATGTGTAATAGGGTGACTATAGATGATAACACTGTACTGTATAATTGAAATTTCTTACCAAAAAAAGGTAAATATGTGAGGTGTTGGATGTGTTCATTAATTAACTCAATGGGGGAAATACTTTTAAAGAGGAAAAAGAAGTATAAAATTATCATAGGCAAAAATCTGTACTTCTAGTGTTCTGAGAGAAAAGTAAACCACCCACCTATTTGGGAATTTATTAAATGTTACCTAAGCATGGAATGTTCCCAGAATAGCTTATTGTTAACTATATTATCTGTATTAGGAAGGATTCTAATTTGTTTTTTTCAAACAGGAACCATGAAATGTTTGGAATGTTCTTTGGAAATTGCCTAAGATATTTTTTCCTGAAGGAGGGAAATAAATTCCTAGAGACAGAAATTAGGTTTTTATATACAGGGACCTTTGCTATGATGGTCAGAATTGAGATTCTTAGTGGCAGTGATCTCCCATTATCATACTGCTTCCTGATTCTTCTCACTGTTTTACAGCTTTCCCAGCACTCTTCCTCGGAGTTTACTGAGAAAGAGCTGTTAGACACTAAAGCAGAGACCTAATTCTATTTGCAAATCAATCTGAAGTAGGTGGCCTTCATGTGAGGAATACAATTCCACTGAGTGGGCAGCATAAGTGTTGAATGGAGAAGAAGTGAACTAGCGGTCAGCCAAACATTTCACTAAAGCTCAGGACTTAGAAGAGGTCACTTGTGAAAATCATTGAAATGGAATTTGGATCTGGGGACTGAGACTGTCCCACCTCGCCTGCTCAGAATTTCAGATTTAAGCCCCAGCTCAAGTGGCACATCCTTGAAGAAGTCTTTCCTGAGAACTTCTGTGCTCCCTCCCGTAGATTTCACCTTGCTTTCCTTTGTGCCCCCCAGAGACTCCTATAAAGGTCTAATACAGCTCATAGAACATCACCACACCCAGCTGGAAGGGCAGCATGTTTTTTTTTTTTTTTTTTTTTTTTTTTTTTTTTTTTTTTTTGCGGTATGCGGGCCTCTCACTGCTGTGGCCTCTCCCGTTGTGGAGCACAGGCTCTGGACACGCAGGCTCAGTGGCCATGGTTCACGGGCCCAGCCACCCCGCAGCATGTGGGATCTTCCCGGACCGGGGCACGAACCCGTGTCCCCTGTATCGGCAGGCAGACTCTCAACCACTGTGCCACCAGGGAAGCCCGCAGCATGGTTTTAATACAAGGACTGGGAGTCAAAATTGGAGTAGAGCCTCACCTTGTGTCTTCAAAGTTGCAGGTAGCTTATTCGTCTGCTTTGAATCATTTCCTTCTTCTGTAAAATTATCATAGTACCTTATAATTGCAGCTCTTTCAAAAAAGACCAGACACACCATTTAGCATGGAGGCAAAATAATTTGCTTTGGAACATGACAGATTTCAAATCCTAGTTCATCACTTAGTAGCTATGTTAACTTGGGCAAGTTGCTTAATTTTTCTACACCTAAGTTACTAGTTAGTAATCAATTTGCATCAAATTTGGGATGGGAAATGTCACTGAGCTTGATGTTTGTGTATTAATTGGTGTAATGTTTATTTATATATTGAACATAATTATAATGATATTTTGTATATGATATAATGATCTTCTCTGATATCCCAAAACATTTTCTCAATAACCCAGTTTTTACTGAGAGACAATGGTATTTGTAATATCTTGTTTCCTTATATATACAAATTTTATTTCTGGATGTTCTTTTATACAGACAAATTTTTATTCCTTTGACAATACCATACCCTTTTTATTGTAGTGAGTTTATAAGTTTTACTATTGGGTAAGGCAAATATATCTGTTTCTTTCTTATAATGCTCTTATATTTTCCTCAGACTTTTTCTTTCAAAGTAACTTTAAAATTAATTAAAATGAATGTATGAAGGTTCCAAAATATCCCCCATTTGGGTAATAATTGGAAAGTATATTAATATGACTGGACATTTTCCTCTAAACAGCAGACTTATGCATAACCACTTATATTTCCATTTGGAAATTTAAAATAGGCATCTCACACTTAAAGGTCTAATATCAAGGTTCTGCTGCAGCCTTTCCCATCTCAATTAATGGTAACATCTTATGTGAACTCAAGTCACAAAGCTTGATATCAATCTTCACTCTTTCCCTCACACCAAACATCCAGTACCAGGGCTTTAGCTTTCAAATCTGTCCAGGATACAATCACATCTCACAAGTTCTGTGCCTACAGCTCACCAATTTTCTTTCTCACCTGGACAGTTATAATAGCCTCAAAACTGCAGTTCCTGCTCCTACCCTTACAACCTTTCATATTGTCAATAGAAAAATGAGAGCTATCCTGTGTTACAAATAAGACAACAGGCCCAAAATGGAGTCACTTATGCTAAGCCCCATGTCATTAATTAATTATAATTTCAACTCTCTCAGAAATGGAACCTTAAACCAGTCAATCAGGAATCACCTGATCAGTACTAGTTAGGTCATCTGCCTGATAGACCCCTGCCATCCCTTGCAATAACCTACCAACTTTTTTCCTTCCTTGTTCACGTTCCCTTCTGCCTATAAAAGTCTTTCATTTTGTATAGCTCCTTGGAGCTTCTTTCTGTATGCTAGACTGGATGCTGCCTGACTCAAAATGAATTTTGCTTAAACTCTTAAAATGTTTAATGTGGCTCAGTATATCTTTTAACACTTGTTAAAGAGTCAGATCATGTCCCCTCTCTGCTTAAAGCTCTCCAGTGGCTTACCATCTAATTTGGAGTGAAAAACAAAATGCTTCCAATAATATAATCAGGTCCTCCCTCCCTTGCCTCATCTACCTCTACCCTCTGCTCACTCCACTTCAGCTCTATTAGTCTTCTTACACACTCTCCACCCAGAGACACTGTGCCTTTCCCCTCTGCCTGGAAGATTCTTTACTCAGATGCCACACGGATTGCTCTCTTACCTCCTTCAAGTCTGCATTCAAATGTCACCTTCTCACTGAAGCCTTTTTCAACCACCCAATGAGAATGTGCTATGTCTGTAACAGTTTCTATTTATTTGATTTTCCTGCCTTATTTTTCTCCATAGCATTTTATCACTGTTCAACATATAATATGTTTGTCTGTTTATTTAGTTTATTGTCTGTATTCTCCCTCTATCATTACTTCATTCTCAACACACAGACCAATAAAAAGTAATATTTCTTGAATAAAAGAATGATGAAACACATACAAGAACAGACTTTTTTTTTATGCGATTAAGTCTTGTCATGCAGCGACACAACATGTTTTTTCATTTAGTCAGGGTCTGTTTTATACCCTTTGATGCACTTTACAGTTCTTTTTATTTATTTGTCTATTTATTTTTTTTATTTTTATTTTTACTTATCTGTATCAACTGAGACGTTAACCTTTTATTTTTATTTATTTATTTATTGGCCACACCACGTGGCACCTGGGATTTTATTTCCCTGACCAGGGATCTAACTCATGCCCCCCTGCAGAGGAAGCACAGAGTCCTAACCACCGGACCACAAGGAATTTCCTCCAGTTATTTTTAAATGAGCTCTGCCTCTTTCTTGAATAGTTTGCTCCAGTGTTATTTTATAGCTTCATCATGATTGTAAATGGGTTATTTTCCATTTTAACTATTTAGAGCCATTCTAATAAAAACCCTATTACTATTGGATATTGATCTTATATCTAGCTATTTTACTAAATTATGTTACTAATTCTACTAGGTTGTGACCAGACTATAAACAAGATTATGGAATTATAGCATTTTGCTCAATAGTCTTATAGCTGTTATTTCATGCCCCCCCCCCAATATTTCAGATAAAAATTCCAGTGCTAACCTGATTTCCACATCCTTCCTTCCCCACTCCTATTTCTGTCTTCAACCTGGTTATATTTTCTCTTTTTAATGTAAATTTGTATTAATCCTTCATGGAAGTTTTCCATATGTAGAATCTTTTCCATATGTAGAATCAAACCTTTCAGCTCAGGAAATTTTTCTTTTATTATTGTCTAGTTACTAGTTTTACACCTGTTCTTTTTTCTCCTTCTGGCACTCCTATTTTCTACATTTTAGATTTCCAGTTATCTGTCTCTTATCTTTTAACTCTTCCCTCAAGATTTCCATTCCTTTTTGTTCTTGCTCTGTGTTATGGAATTTCATTTTCTTTTTTATCTTTAAGGTAAATAGATCTGTTCTTGGCAGTGATACTTCTAATTTCCTGTTCCTCTATTGACATTTTACATTTAAAAATGATATAATATGTGTTCCAGAATACATTCTGTGCTTTAATTGCTTGTCCTTGTGTATTACCAATTTAAAAAATTATTTTTCCTGACTTTCCATCAATTTTGTTTTAATTGCTGCCAACTATTCCAAATCAATATTTGATCTTCCTTCGGTCATTTAAAGTGATCCATCACTTTGCTTTTTTTCTTTATATGTTCCATCAGCATTCATATTAATCTATAAAGTAGCAGCTAAATATTGGAAGGAAGGTACAGAACTTTCTGCACTTGTGGCTCCGTTGAGAACAAACTGGAGAGCATTTCCTTCTGCTGAGGAATGGGGTAGAAGCCTGATGTTGCCTGATTTCCTGTGAGTAAATCACATCCCTTTCCCAACCAGTGGGACTAAGGTTGATATTAATGTAGTCTAGCCTGAAAATTATCCTGACAGTCAAGTTTGGTCCTCCCAGAATCACAAGCAGCCCTCTCTCCAGGGATCTTATTGGTTTTTGCTGTTTGGATTTGCCCAGAGATCTGCTAATCCCATGTTTGATTTTGGCCTAGAGAAGGGCAAGTCCTCTCCTCAGCTCCTCCTTGATGACTCTCACTGACACAAGAAGAATGAGGTCCCTTACCTGTCTTCTCCAGATCCTAGAAGAAGCAGTGCTGCTGGTGTGTTCTCAAAGCTCATTAACTCACTTCCCCTGATGGTTATGTGACTCTAGAAGGGGAGATGGAAAGAAGTCTGGAGATCGTCCTCTCAACTGGTTATATTCTCAGGTGCTCAGACTCTCTGAGGCCACCAGGTTTGAATCAAATGACAATTCACAGATATTTTCATGTAAAAAGCCAGTAGTGACCACTATACCATTTATTCACATTTGTCACATTTAGTGTGAGAGGACAAGAATCATTTCCAAAGTCTCTTGGAAAAAAAGGCAGCTTCACACTCTTTCTGCCAGCTGTAAAAACTTTGTGGGAAGACACTACTTCTTTTTTGTTGTTTTCTTGTTTCTTCAAATCTTTGGCTTTGATGAGTATGGAGTGAAAAATCACACAGGGCAAAGAGCTGAATATAGAGCTTACGGTAATAGAGAATGTAGAGGCAAGGGGAATAAAAATGTTATGATAATTTCTTGAGAAATGACTTAAAGAGAGGAGGATGTCTTGTCTTTGTGTCATATAACCTCTCACACGGCTATTGAATGTTGCTAACCATGGCTAGAAACACAGTTTCCAACAGGTAAACTATAATCTAACCAATGCTGCGGGAGTCGTGCATGTCGATTGAGGGTCACATATGTCTTTACTTGTCAAAAGTTACAAAATAAATGTACATTGTTACTTTACTGACGTGCATGTAATTTAAGTTTCATGTTCTATTCTTTACTGTGGCATTATCAACACTTAAACCCACACCATTTCCCTTCTGAGTCATTTTCAATACTTAAGAAAATGCTTTCAAGCTGTAACTGCATCAATACCTGTGGTTGTACATTCTATTGAGAATAAAAATGCCTTTTTCTTTCCCTTCAGAGCTGTCAAAACTCCTGATGCTGAAGAGTTTACCTTGGAAAATGCAGGTTCCGTCTTGCCACTGGTAGAAAGTTCTTCATTTCACAATCAATATCATCTTAACAATGACAGTGTTTCTTATAATTGTGCAGAAAACAAACTTAATTGACTTTCATCTTTGTGTATTTGGAAGGCAAAATGAATCATCCATCTGATATATGACATGACAAGTTAGATGTCATATTCTGTTAAAGTAAGTTATATTTGTGCATCAAAACTTCAGAAATCAATGGTGGTCTTTTCTTCAGATTGAATGGCATTAAATTCTTCCTAGTTTTTCAAGAAATTTGACATTTTGTATGAAGACTTAGCTTGAATCCATAATTTTATTGTCCATTATTATATGTCTGTAACTGACAAGTAAGAAAGTAAACACTTGTTTGGTCTGAACTACTCAGCTTAATTCCATTGTGGTTCCATACATGGGCTCTAATTTTATACTCTCTTTCGGGCCAGAAATACCTTTCCTCTATCCATTTTGTAAGCAACATTTTAAAACAAACTTCTTTGGTAAACCTTCTGCATTTCTTAGTCAGATGCTGTGATCAGATGCACAAATTCAGTTTCTCACACTACACGTGTAATGTGTTTATTATTGTAATTTACCCTATATATATTTGGTTGTTGTCAGATGTCAGCTAATCCTTGTTAGTAGATTGGTGCTTTTTCTATATTGAATGAATTTGCAACAATGCTTCTGCTAGGAAAATATAGTCAATGCATTTATTTTATTAACAACAACAAAAATATCATCTAGTTATTTTAAATTACCTGGTAACTAATAAATATTAGCATAATTAAATAAATCTAATTTTTTATCATGATTTTCCCCCTGTAGTAAATGTGAATTCTAGAATTTGGTGACCAGACCTTTATTAAGTTTTGGGCCAATTTTCCACAGCACTTCTAATGGTATCAGTTTAGTCTTGTTGAAAACTACATATAATTTTATTTAACAAAGAAACAAATACAGTTAATCCTCATAATTCACAGATTCCATATTTGTGAAGTTGCCTACTCACTCGATTTTGTTTATAACCCCAAAGTCAATACTTGAAGGCTCTTCAGATCATTTGCAAACGTGTGCTGAGTGGTCAAAATTTTGAGTCATTTGACTGCGCCTGTTCTCAACTGAGATTGAACAAGGCGAGGCTCTTCCTTCTTGTTTTAGGTCTTACACTGTAAACGAGTTTTCATTTTGCAATCTACTTAGTGCCACTTTTTTTTTGCACTTTTGTACTTTTTTGTGGGGAGAGGATTTCATTGTTTAAAATGGCCTCTAAGCATATACTGAAGTGCTATCTACAGTTTCTAAATACAAAAAGCTGTCATGCACCTTAAGGGGGAAAATACATGTGTTAGCTAAGCATCATTCAGGCATGAGTTATAGTGCTGTTGGCTGTGAGTTCAATGTTAATGAATCAGCAATATGATATATCCCAAAAAAGGAAGAGAAAATTCACTATTCTATATATCAGGCTGCTCCAGAAAGTGCTAAAGTTACACCTATGGTGTGTGATGAAGCTATGGAAAAGAAAGAAAAATGACTAAGTTTGTGGGTGTGACTGATTAAAAACAAGATAAAACAAACAAAAAATCCCAAAAAAACAACAACAAAAACATAGTGGACAGCGTTGTTTTTGGGGTACGTGGGCCTCTCACTACTGTGGACTCTCCTGTGGCGGGGCACAGGCTCCGGACATGCAGGCTCAGCGGCTATGACTCATGAACCCAACCGCTCCATGGTATGTGGGATCTTCCCATACGGGGGCATGAACCCGTGTCCCCTGCATCGACAGGTGGACTCTCAACCACTGCGCCACCAGGGAAGCCTGACAGCGTTGTTTTAAGACTGAAAGTCAAAGTAATTTATGGTAATGTTAGCCAGGGTCAGGAGAGTAGTAAGCCCTCCTGACTGTGTGCTGGCTGGCTCACATGTTTCTTAAGGTGATATTGGTATGAAAAATGTAAAACTTGTAAATGGGGCAGGTTCTGAAGATCAGGAGGCTGTGGAAAAATTTGGAACATACCTGTTATGTGTAATATAAGAAAAAGTTATGTGGAAGAGATGGTTTTCAATGCTGGTGAGACTGATTTGTTTTACAAACATGTTGGCAAATGACCCACAAGCCAAATGGTGTTTTGGTTGATGAAATGTGACCAGAGGCTTACAGACACCTAACCCAGTATTTCCCCTTAGAGCCATAGTTCAGTATTCACTACTTCAGTTTTTATGGTACTCTAGATAACATAACTACCACAAATAATGAGAATCTATTGTACATGAGTAAATATCTTCCACTGTGTTCAAATGTTCTATGGAAATTTAGAACACAAAGCTACTATTTCTCATTATTATAAATAACCATGTAACTAAAGTTAAAATCTCTTCTTTAATCACTGTTCTCTGTATCATTCAGTTTATCTGGGAGAAGCCAAATTATGTAGACTCTATTGGTATCTGAGTAATAAGATCAAGGAAGCTACAAAAAATTTTCCAATCAGAGAGGAAGCATCACCATGATATATACTTCCTGTATTAGTCAGGTTCTCCTGGATTAGATGCAGTAACAAACAACCTATATGTCTAAGTGACTTACCTTAATATTGCCACCTTGGCAAAGGAGAATGAAACATGATATGCCACATGGTATGCCACATGCCAATTTTTAAAACTATGTCACATGTCTAGAAGCACATGTTATTTCTTCTCTCTCTCTTTTTTTTTTTTTTTTTGCCAAAGAAAATCACATGTGAACAACAGAGCAGGATATTTGGTGAGCAGTAAAATAGTGTATCATGTTTCCTTAACAATCATGAATTTAAAAAAATAGCAATGTGAAAAGAATGGTAGTATGAATACAGCATGCCACCAGTTGTGTTGACTCAAATTCCTTTATTTAATACCAATATCATTTACTATGCAAATCTAGTTATTATAACTTTCCTACTTAAGCCCATTCTCCATCATCACCAGGATAATCCCAAATTCACTAGCCTGCTATCTATGTCACCCCATAATGTGCACTTTATTTCCTATGTCTCTATATATCTTGCCATTTTCTGCTTTCATGTTATATGCATCTGCAATATTGATAAAAACCAAAATGTTTCATGCCTTGATGCTTTTGGTCATGCTGCTTCTTTTGCATAGAATGCATTTTCTATCATTCCCTCTTGGCTTGGTTAATACCTTCTTTTGAAACTTCCCTTCCTCCTGCCTGTATCCCATTCCAGGTGGAATTGTTTATCTCCTCTTCTTTGTTCTCCTAATAAACCATCCTTATCATGGATTGTAACACATAGTATTATTATATATATCCAGCAGACTGTGAGCTTATTTATTGCATAGGAACTTTGTCTTAATTACATTTGTACCCCAGTGTCTCATGGAGTACTTGGAAAATTTCTATTAATAAATAATTGTTTGTTGAATAAATAAGTATATGAATCAGCATTTGCTATCATATCAGATAGCATTATACATGTATAACTTAATACATCACAAAATCGTAGGGAGTTTGATAATATTCAATAAGTCCAATAATATTTGAGACACCTATGTGCTCATAGAATTTATGTATCTGGAGAACTTCATAAATTATATTTTCAACTGGATGGTGAATGCTTGTGATTTTGTTCCTGTAGAAATTATAAAAGAAATCACAGAAATAACTTCCCAGTCTTTAAAATTAGCATATAGCTGGCTTCTTGATAAACTTGAAGAAGTCTTTAAATTGCTCATGCATTATGTCCAGAAAGTGTTACTGAAAGCCAATTTTTTTATGAGAAATAAAGACCAGAATGCATGTGCTATTAAGATAATTACACAACATTCTGTCTTGATTTCCTGATTGATGAGAAAGTAAGAAAATAATGTAAATAAGCAACTTGTCCCTTGAAAAATGAAGCAAGAAGATCCAAACCAGAAGATATATCAGTCCTTTCTTTTAGCAATGGCACTTCACAAAGACCTCCACACACATCACTCCCATATGTTGTATTAAAATTAAAAAAAAATTAAAACCCTAAGATTGATTTAAACTTTTAGTATATTTCTAGTCTCATATCCTATCATTAAACATTTCATTTTTCCAAGACTGAGTCTTAACTTTCTTCTTTCTATTATCATGTGTTTTCATCCATGCCCACTTCTTCCATTACCACTTGTAAGAAGGTGATTCTCAAATTTATGTGTAATCTATATCTCTCATTTGTTACTAGGACTTTATATTCAACCTCTAATGGAGCCTTTTTGGATTTATCAAAGTGTCTCACACTTACAATTTCCAAACCTACAATCATATTCTTTCTTTCCAAGCTGGTTTTCTTCTGGTGAACACTACTCAGTGAATACCACCACCGTGTATTTAGACGTGTAAATCAGAAATTCAAGAGTCTTTGCTTTATTCCTTTTCATGACTCCAATATCCAACACCACCATGCTCTGTATATTTTACTTCTTAATTGGATTTTCAATCTACCTCTTTCAATTTCCAACACCACTAAAGCAAGCTACTATGAACTCACATCTGGGATACTAGAATTGCCAATATCTCTTTTAGAGAGAGAAAGAGATAAGAAAGAGAGAGAGCCAGAGATCAGAGAGATATTTATTTTAAGGGATTGGTTCATGAGATTACAGAGGTTGGCAAGTCCAATATCTTCTTTGTGGACTGGAGACCCAAAGAGGAGCTGATGCTGCAGTTCAATTCAGAAAGCCTATCTGCTGACAGAATTTCTTCCTGCCTGGGTGAAGCCAGTCTTTTCATGTTATTTAGGCCATCACCTGATTGGATGAGGCTCTCTCACATATGGAGGACAATCTGCTTTACTCAAAGTCCACTGATTTAAATGTTAATCTCATCGAAAAATACCCCCACAGAAACATCCAGAATGTTTGCCAAATATCTAGGCACTACAGCCCAGCTGACACAGAAAATTAATCATCACAATATTGCAGCCAGATTTATGCTTTTGTATCCCAAATCCAGTCATGTCACCCCTTTCCTTAACAAGGCTCCTAATGTCCTAGCAGCTGCTTACTTCCCAGCTTCATCTCACAGCACTCCTCTACATTTCATGTCATCTCAACTGAACCTTCTCAGATCTGCCTGAATAAGTCAAATCTCCCTAGTACATTACATGTCTTTAGAGCACTATGTATATTTCATTTGCAACACTGACCATACTTGAAAATTTATATTATTTTGGTAGTGATTTGATGTCATATTCAAAGCTCTAGAGGACAGAATCCATATCTATTTTTGCTTATATTTGTATTTTACTCATCATAGTATTCTGTGCACAGAGCACATGGAAAGTAACAAATATTGTTGAACAAATGGATGAGAATCAGAAGAATGACAAAATGCCCAAGTCCATTTCTATGGTGAACTTCAATGTGCCAGCCACAAGCAAGGAGGACACACACCATGAAAAGTACATAAAAACAAAATAATAATTTCAATAACACTCAGCTAAATTCTATTTGTCACCTAAATTCTTCTCTAAATTCTCTTTGGTAATAGCCCCCAAGATATTGAATATACTGGTTCTTTTCTCTGAATATCTTTCAGACCAGTACATTGATCAGGAGCTGATCGCTATTCAAAGCTGGGAAATTACAGTCATCCAGGTTTTCCCAACATCCCAGCTCTCCTCTCTTATCTACAGATGACCGACAAATGGGGTTTTAATGCTTGCGGTTTACTGAGTATTCAGAGTACACAAAGTCACAGGCTGGAGGACTCTAGTAAGAAACTTTCTTAGTAAATTCAAGAAAGGAAAATCTTCTGTAGACACTAAGGCTAAAGGAATCTGAGCAGTAGGAAGCATTAGCACTGAATTCTAGTAAAGGAAAATGTGAGCCAAGGAAACAACAAGAAGAGGAAGTTAAACAGCAGGAGACTTTAAAGAGGAAACACAAATACTATGGTCTACAGCCCAAAATAAGGTAGGGAAACAAAAGTCAGAGAAGAGAAGGGTAATCTAAACAACAAAGATAAAGAAAAGCAAAGAATGTGAAAGGAGACTAACAAGAAGTTAAGTACTTGTCTTCTTGGGAGTCCTGAGAGAGAAGGAGGCAATCACAAAGCAAAGGCTAAAAAAAGGAAATTAAGGAATAAGTATTGACACATTTCATAAAGGAAAACAATATCCCTACTTTGGATTAGAAGAAAGATAGAGAGTTAGGCTTTCTCTGTATAAAATCACAAATAAGAAGAGAAGCCAGGTGGGAAGCAAGAAGCTGTAATGATACTATTATTAGAAGATTCTCTTTTAATAAGTTCTGATAAAGATTCTCTCCTTGACTGAGCTCTGTCAGGCTCCTTTGAACTCTCTTCTCAACTAGGCCTTGATTTTTGGACTTCCATGTTCATTTCTACATTGTTCAAGTTAGCAAGGATCTTGCTAAGCTCGTTTAGCTGGAATCAGAATCCCCTCTTATTCCCAATGTTTCCTTTTAGTAATTTTTTCTTCACTGATCCCCACCCTGTTCCTTGGTTATAAAGTCTACTTGTCCTTGTTGTATTCTGAGTTGAGCCAGATCTCTCTTCCCTACCACAAAACCCCTCCCACTGTAGTAGCTCCCCTCTATACCTATAGCAGTGGTTCCCCTTCAATAAAATCTATCTTACTTATTATTACATTATTACTTAGAGATAGCAAGAGATAAGTATAACCAGCATGCAAATATAGGGCTGGGATTACCAAGAATAGAAAAGAACACACCCAAACGCATAAATGTATTGTGTTCAAGGAATTACTTTGTAAAGCATTTCTTGGAATAAAGAATATATATTTTTAATGCAAACTACTCTAGTAAATGGTAGTTAAGTTCACAGATGAAACTCCCAGCATATACTTGTCCTTAAACGCAACTGAAACAATTAGTTTTGTCCTGACAACTTTAGACTCTGAGTTATCATTATTTGATTATTAGTAGTATTTTTATTAACTCATCTGGATCACTGGTGTTTGAAGACATAAGGATGAGTTTGAAGAAAGTGAGGAAATAGATGAAAAAATCTTGGTAAATCTAAGTGGAGTTTGAGTTTGAAGAATTTTGAGGGACTTTAGAATTTGGAAGCACTGAAGCTTCATTTCATTTAACTTTAGAAGTTATTAATAAAAAAAATATTTATTAAACAACATCTATGTACCTGCACTGATGCTAGTTGTGAGAAATCCCAAGATGAGAATACTCTATCCCTGCGCTTAAAGAACTCAAATCTAATTATAACTCTGTTTTCTCCATAAAGATATGTTATGAATTCTACTCTTTAGCTGTGGCTCAAGTTGTTTCATGGTATGTAACTGTCTGAGGAGAGGACAAGGGAGAAGGACTGGGAGAGGCAGAAAAAGTTTTTTTGTGTGTATTAAATAGGTGAGAATTAGGCTAGACAAGAAAAGAAGGAAGAGGATGGTATCAGTTTCCCGGGGCTGCTGTAATAAATTACCACAAGCTTGGTGGTGACTTGAAACAACAGAAATGTATTCCCCCAGGGTTCTGGAGGCCACAAGTCTGGGTGGACAACACTCCCCCAAATAGATCTAGGCAAGAGTCCTTCATTGCTTCTTCCAGCTTCTGGTGTCTCCAGGTGTTCCTTGGCATGTGACCACACCACTCCAATTTGCATCTTTATCATTGCATGACCTTCCTTCTGTCTCTGCGTCTCCTCTTTTGTTTCTCATAAAGTCACTTTTCTTTGGATTTAGGGTCAATTCACATACTCCAGGAGGACCTTATCTCAATTTCCTCAACTTAATTGCATCGCAAAGACCCTTTTTCCAACTTAGGTAACATTCACAGATTCTGGGAGTTGGGATATAGATCTATCTTTTAGAAGAGCCACTACCCAAAGAACTACGGGAGTTAAAATAGGAATCCTTTGTATATGACAATAAACATACAAAGGATACTCCTTTGTAGTGGAGTGATAAACCAAGTATAGGAAGAAAAAAATACCAAGGGAAAAAGTAAAACAAGGAAGGGCTTCTGGAAAATAAGTGGGCTATGAGAGAAGAATGAAGCAGACTCTTCTCTATAGCTTTTACTTGGTGTTACAACTGGTCAAGAATACTGGTTGGGTTCAGAGAAACCAAAATGAGGTTTTAAAGGATGTGTAGTGCTTTGGGGGTTGGATGTAAAAATGTAATCATGTGTCTAGTAGGCTCTTCCTCTATATTGGAGTATATATTTATAAATCAGAGGTTTGCTCTTCATGGAGTATCCTTGAAGTAAAACAAAGGATTTCCAAACTAGCTGATTATCAATCAGAATCATCTGGAAAAGAAAGAATCCTGGGATACTCCCCCACTCTAACAGTTCAGTTGATTTGGGAGTTACTATCCTGCTGTACAGCAGGAAAATCAGAGACAAATAATGAAATGTAGACAAAATTGTCCTTTGAAAAGCTTTAGCCCTGCTTATTGCTTAAGAGTAAATGAAAATATAGCTGCATTTCTATAACAGTGTTTGAAGCTTTCCAGTCTTGCATTTCATAGTAATAAGCAAGTGCCAGGTAGTTTTATATGTATAGACACACTAACTCAATCAAGTGTTTGGAACAAAGGCAGCTGAATGACATTCCTCTACCAAAGCAGCAGGGGTAGTTTCAGAGAAAGTGACCACTTTTGCAGAGAAGCATTATATTATAAAGAAACTTGGAAATCTGCATCAGCTTTTGGAGGCATGCTGAATTAAAGTTCCCTTAGGAAAAATAGAATGTAAGCTAAAGAAATACATATCTTTGTTCTTTGTCTTTTCTTTCCTTTCAAGTTGACAGTAGCAGCCTTATACACAGCAGAAGCATTGTGACTCCCAGCAGAGACCATCCTCAGTTTACATTATACTTGATGCAGTAATAAACCCACGTGTTTTCAAATGTTTTTTCCCCATATAATGGCTATCAGCTTTCAAATCTGTCCAGCCTGCAGGCAAATAATACATGGTTGATTTTAAATGAAACAAATTATATATTAGTTCCATAAAAATAAACATGTGCGGGCCTCCCTGGTGGCGCAAGTGGTTGAGAGTCCGCCTGCCGATGCAGGGGATACGGGTTCGTGCCCCGGTCTGGGAGGATCCCATATGCCGCGGAGCGGCTGGGCCCGTGAGCCATGGCCGCTGAGCCTGCGCGTCCGGAGCCTGCGTGTCCGGAGCCTGTGCTCCGCAACGGGGGAGGCCACAACAGTGAGAGGCCCTCATACCGCAAAAAAAAAAAAAAAAAAAAAAAAAAAAAAAAAAAAAATAAACATGTGCACAAAATATCATATTAACATTTGCCTCAATTTGTACAATGAGATGTGAAGCTCTTTCTTCTTTTGAATTTGACAAAGCACCCAGGGCTACAGTGTGAAACTTCAAGGTAGTGTTAACTCTCTATAGACACTAGACCTCAGCAGGAGAACTACCTTCAAAAGGAAGGATTGGAAAGGACACGGATGAATAGGTTACTGAAAGTAGGTGGGGATGGAATTCTTCTTGTTGGAATACTTCTGTGACCTCTTTAAAAAGACTGGATTCTGTTTCTCTAACTAATACCCACTATGTTTAGTTGAATCTATGATGTATGAATCCCCCAAAAGCTCTACTCTGAATTATGAATCATATTTCTTTTTCTTGCTTCAAATTCTCCAGGGCAGACTGAGGTAGATGCATCTCTGTAACACCCTTGCCACTTGCCTGCCTTATAGATATTTGTTTCAATAATAGCTGACCTACAGTTGGGAGAAGAAATTTGAGAGAAAGTCTGAGGATCAGAGACAGGAAAAGGATGGCAGCCACACTTTATCATGGGCACCGGAATGGGATTTCCTCCATTGAAGTACGTTTTGAGGACATTGAAACTGAACATTTTTGCACCCTAATGCTCCTAGGGTTGGCGTCTATGGAATATCACATACAAAGGAAGTAATACAACCTGTTAAGTTATCACTGCTTTAGCAGAACATTAAAAAGCATTGCATTACATATGTGTGGTCGTGCATGCATATATACATGTGCATTTTTAATTATTTAATAAGAAGGTAATGAAAGTATAATTGGGAAAAAAACAACAGGTGGAAAAAAAAGATAGAAGATGGGGCTTAAGCCCCCCAAAAAGAAAAGAAAAATCTGAATATTTGCCTAAATCTTTCCTCTTGCCACAAAAATTGAACCTAAATTTCAGTGTCTGATGTCCTCTTGATAACTGAATCCTGGAAGATATACTTTGAAAGACTTGGATGTTAATCTGAAACTAATTGAAGTCTTTTGAGTTCAAAAATTGGATCAGAAATCTTTTAAAAGCAGGCTTTCTCATGAGATTTCCATTACTTCTATCCTTACTGATAAGCCACAGGTATCAGAGAAACATCCATTTGTGTGCTATCTTTGGATCCTTCACTACAAGAAAAGAGGTACAGGAAAAAATGGGGTTTGTTTTGATTCAAGTTTCAGTGGAAAGTTTCAATCAATTGGAATTTTGTGAAGCCACTCTAGTATAACAGCTTAAAGTCTTTATTAGGCACTCGTATGATGTTACCTTCAGTGTAATATGCCAACTTCAAGTGAGGGAGTTGATCTGTTCTAGTGGAGAGGGTCGAACTCTGGTCGAGTTCCTGACCTATGGAATTTACTTTATTCCTCAGCTTCCTTACCTCCATAGTGAAGCTAGTTATTTAAAGAGGAAAACTCTGTAACATGATTTGAGTTACTTGGTCAAAGTTGACATTTATATATGTGATCTTGTTATTAATAATTAAAAAACATTTTATATATGCTGGCTGTGAGATCACTTTGTCTTTTCAGGTGGAGCAGCTTTGCCGGAGAACTAGCTCCTGATAAGGGAATATGCATAGATGTTTGTTTCTGCATGTCCTGAAGAACACATGTATAAGCCTCTTTCAAAGAACACTTGTATACTTTTCTCATGAAGTGCTTAAGAAATGCATATTCTTCTTCCTTTTTTCACCTTGAGCATGGCTCTGCCAGGAATACTAATTTCCTATCAGCAGAGGAGCTTTATTTGGCTGCTGATGTGATCTAAACACTTTAACGCTGAATTATGTCAATGGTCTATTTTTTCTCACTCTGTGCCCCAGTGCCACACCTGCCCAGTAAAATTACAGTTACAAGGGAATAGTGTTTATCTTTTGTCTGCTGACAGAAAAATAGTCAGTGATACAAGAAAAAAAGGATGGACAGTAAGCTTTTGTTTTATCACTCTTGAGTCCTCTTGGAGACCCTAATTAACAGGATTAACCCCCCTTCCTGAGAATTATCAGTATATTTAAAATATAAATTTACACTGCGACATCAACCCTAAAGGCAGAAATGGAAAATAACTGTTAAAGTTTCTAAGTCTGAAATAAGAAGGAATATTTCCCTCAATCAATTTCTATATTACAGTTGGTAAATAAAAATATCACTAGGGAAATGTCTTCCTTAGAATGGTGTACACCCTGTGGCATGGTATAATGAGACTGGATATGCCACAGACACTGAATAACTAACAAGCTGATTAGGAATTCAGGTTTATTAACCATGGTAGCAGGGATTATTTTAAGTACATTTTACAAAAATAATGCACAGTTACGTAAATTACTTTTTTTTGCATGTTTTCTTTGTGAAAGATAAATCTTAGAGTGCAGTCAACTTTTATATATAGTGTCTGATTTATTTCATAGACCATTTTGCTCCTCTAACCTGGTGCTCTACAGAAGTAAATAAAAATAGAGTACGTAGCTTTATGTTTTTCTAAAGGTCACAATCTAAGACATTGACATTCTACTACTATGCTTAAGAGGTGGTACATTCTTTTGTAAAATCTATGGCCTATTTGTGGTTATACACTAGTAGGAAGGAGTTATAGTTATATCCTAAGAGCAGGGAGTATATATGGGAAGTGAGAGAGGCATTGAGATTCCTTCACTATATCGTCCACCATGTCCAATAAGTAATATGTTGAAATAAAATGAAAAACAATGCCATCTGTCCTTAAGTGTTGTCATTCTGTATTTTCTATTGTTTACATTGTTTTTTGACTTAACATCACAGCTAATTTCGTTTATCATTTCCATGGCAGAGATAAGCAGATATGAAATGTAAAGTGTTTGTTCTGGTTATATAAATACTATTGATTACATATGGAAATTACCATGTAGTCTTAACCATCTATCATGCAATTGTCAGTTAAATAGAAATATGCTACTATGGTGTGCACACAAGTACACACACACACACACACACATTTACTGTTAGAGTACATTGTGTTGGGCCAGAAGATTCATGGATACCATCATGGAAGAATCAAAATCACTGATCAGAGAGAAATAAAAAGTCTAAACTCATTTTTTTCATTTACTATTTCTAGCAAATATTCACTGAGCACCTAATATGTGCCTGGCATGTTCCAGGTACTGTAGTTAGGGCAGTGAAATGAAAATTTGAGAATTCTTGGTCAAAAAGTATTAAGAATTACAAGGTAAGAACAGAACCCTACAACAAGCTCAGAGCCCTTGTGGGACCCATGGGGCCCTGTGCAGCTACACAGATATCAAGTCCATGAGGCCAGTCCTTCTTTGGCCTCTAATATTAGGGTGTCCTTAAGGTTCTGAGGCTGAAACCTAGAACATTTTCTCTTTTCTTTCCACATCCACTCTCCAGGTGATCTCACCCTATCTCTTGGGTTTACTCCCATTTTATGTTGATTATTTCTGAATTTTTAATCTCCATACTGTACCTCCAAACTGAATTTCCACTTGTATGATCAATAAGAACTTCAAACTCAACATGTCCCAAAATAAGTTCCTGATTCTCCTTTCAAAATCGGCTCTATCCACAACTTTCTCCAAGTCACTTAATGACAGCACTGTTCCTTCAGTTGTTCAGGCCCCATACTGTGCTGTCATTCTTGATATTTCTCATTCTCTAACTTCTCAGCCAATTATGTTAGTCCTACCTCCAAAATCCATCCAGATTATGACCACTTCCCTTTATACCCACTACCATCATTCCTGTCTAGGCTACCATAATTTCTCACCTCGCTTATTACAATACCCTTCTGATAAGTCTCATGCTTTTCCTGTTGACTTTTATCAGACTTTTCTTAACATACCATTCAGAGTGATCCTGTTAAACATAATGTAGATAGTGTCATTCTTTCTTCAAAACTAATGGGTCCATGTATCATTCAGCATGAAAGGCAAAGTTCTTATTATGTGATCTACAACCACATCCTAGAGGTTCTCTGCTCCGCCTTACAACATTCTCACCTGTCTGTGCTCACTATTCTTCCCTATGGGTTTCTTCCTGTTCCTTGAACATATAAGGAACATTCCTGTTTAATACCTTCGTTTATTCTGTACTCTTCCTAGAAATTTCTTCCTCTAAATATATTGCATGGCTGGGTCTCTCTTTTTCTTAGATATTCACCCAAATTTTATCTTCTATGGTAGGTTGAACTATGCCTCCTCATCAAGATGTCGATGTCCCAATTTCTAGAACCTGTGAATACTTTGCCTTATGTGGCAATAACAACTTCACAGATGTATTGAGTTAAGGATCTTGAGATGGAGAGATTATTCTGGATTATCCAGGTAGATCCAATGTAATCACAAGGCTCTTTATAAGAGGGAGTCATGAGGACTAGGGTAAGTAGTACGACATAAGACAATGGGGTAGAATAATGTGAAGAAGGGGAGTACCACCCAATAACTGTAGGCACTTCTAGAAGCTGGAAAATATAAAGAAACAGATTATCCCCCTAGAGGTCTAGTGACCTCTAGAACTGCAAGAATAAAATAAATTTAAATATTATCTACAAGGTCGTGTGTTTTCTCCTTCCAGTTTCAGCTGGCTATACCAGTACAGGCACAAAATAGTAGAGTCAGATCTAACAAGTATTGTTATTTTGCCAAGGGAGTGTATGAAAATGAGAGAAAGACAAGGGAGCTGAGAGTAAAAGCAAGATACAATGATGATGATGCATTATGGAATGTAACATATAAAAATAAAACAATAATGATGATGCATTATGGAATGTGACATATAAAAAGAAAAGAGGACATGAAGAGGATGAAGAACAGTGAAAACATGGCAATATCAATGGATTCAAGGTACAAATGTGAGTGAAGGATTTTTGGAGGTAAGATAGAGGGAATGGACAAGAAAGATACTAGGAGGTGAACACAAGGTGGGATGTTTGAAACTGAAATTGTGGCTAGGTTACAGCTGTTGAGAGTAATAGGGATGATAGGATGACTGTGGGACGGTGAAGCTGAAATTAGGTAGAGACCAAGTTCATTGTAGGAAGAGAGGTTGAGGACTCAAGGGGATAGGACGTTGAAAGGATAATCTGTGTGAATATTGTGGTAATGAGCACCAATAAGAACAGTGTTGGAAAGAGTTACCAATGAGCCAGGTGCTAATGTATTTATGGAGTGAGTGCTATTAGTACCTGGAGGACTGGCAGATAGCTACAATCTGGAGGGCAGTGGGTGTTTTGGTCTGTAATGAGCTGGAAAGGCAAAAAAAACAAAAAACAAAAAAAAAACTGATAAGTGAGGCAAAATGGTTTGGAAGTAGCAATGTGGAGAAAGGAGGAAACATATCCCATCTCCAAAAGTCATACTCTGAGAGAGAAAACAGCCACAATTTGAGAGAGCTTCATAAAGAGCTATACCATTGGAGAATAAGTATCAGTTACAGAAAGAAGGTGAAAAGAAAACTCACAGACAAAATTGAGATTAATGATGATCTTGATAATGATGAAGCCCTTTAAAATACCCTTTTGTTGAAGTGTGGCATACTTTAATTCATTTAAAAATATTAAAATCATATAGGATATACTCTGTAACCACAAAGGAATTAAATTTGAAATAAATTACCAAAAGACATATCTGGAAAATCCCTAAATAATTAGAATTGAAACAACACATTTATAAATAGTTACATGGGAATTAGAAAGCATTTTTACCTGAATGAAATAAAAGCACATACTATCAGAATTTGTGTGATGAAGATAAGCTTGGATTAGAGGGAAATTTGTAACTTTAATGCTCATATTAAAATGAAGAAATATTTTTATATCAATGATCTCTTTCTAATACAGGAATCTAGGGTAAAATCAAATTTAGTCAAGGTAAGTAAAAAGAAGATATTAATAGAGATCAGAAATCATTGAAAAAGAAAATAGATAAAAAAGAGGGAAAAGTAACAAAAAATATGAATAAAGTAAACTTCATCAAAATTAAACATTTTGGTTCTTCAACAAAAATCATTAAGAAACTGATAGAAGGTTGATTTCTTAGAATTTTTCAGTACATATATCTGTAGTTTTGTTTCCAGATATAGAAAGAACTTTGGAAGTACAAAAATAAGAAGAAAAAATATATAATAAACAATGAATCAGATTAAAAACATATTTCACAAAATAAGCTATATGAATGATAAATAAACACATGTATTATTCTCAACATATTTAGTAATTAAAACTACAATGAGATACCACTTACATACCCACAAGAATGGCTAAAATTAAAAACATGAACAATATCAAGTGTTGGCATGGATAGGGAATTATTGGAACTCACGCACTGCTGGGGAAGTGTAAAATTGTACAAACACTTTGGTGAACTGTTTGATTGTAGCTTATAAAGTTAAACCTACAATTACCATATGACCAAGGAATTACACCTAGGTATTTACCCAAGAGAATAGAATCATATATCTGTAAAAAGGCTTGTATACAAATTTTCATAGGTATTAAAAAAAAAAGTCAATCAACAAGTGAATGGATAAACAAACTACAGTAGATTCACACAATGTAACATTACTTAGGTGTGAAAAGATATCAATACTAATACAGGAACACTATGGAAGAATCACAAAAACATTCTGTGTGAAAGTAGCCAGACACATAAGAGTACCTTCTGTAAATTCCATTATATGAATTACAAAACAAACAAAATTAATTTATAATGATGGTAATCAGATCAGCAATTGCGTGGAAAGGGAAATGGGAGTCATTGGATTGAAAATGTATAAGGGGACATTGTGGGAGGACAGAAATCCTCCCAAAGTATATTGATCAGGACAGTGGTTACACAACAGATACATTTGTACAACTCATCAATTATTTATATCAACTATACTTTAATAAAGTAAAAACAATGAATTGCTTGATATTTGCTATTTTACTGTATAACAAGGAAACCAGCAAGACAAAATAAATATTTTTGTTTTAAGAACACAAAACATCACTTTTATTTTTTGTCTTTTATAATTCTTGTGTTTGGTAATTTTAAATGAGAGCTAGCTTTGTTTAATATCTTATGGCATTTTCATAACCAATACAACATAATTATTAAGAACATTTCTATTAACTTGATAATGCAGATCAACTTTTAATTGAAAATATGTTCTTTGGTTCTAAAACATGTCTAAAGGAAATTTTACATTTTTGGAGATTTATTCTCGCTTGGTGGCTAATGAGCTTTAACTAAGTTTAATTACAAAATTTATCATAATGATAAAAAAAATACTTATCTTCATCTTCATGCCAACCACCACCCCCAGGAAAAATTAAAATTGATTTGTTTTAAGAAGTAGATAGTGGAGGTAAATATGATGATTGAACAAAGCATCATGTTCTATGTACATTTCTCAGTATATGGAATATTTAAATTAAGCTATAATAGAGCACCTTCAATGCTCTTGGCCCAGTGACTCTGTATAACCCTGAATGATGTTTTTCATCCAAAATCATTTCTGCTTTTTAAGAATTATTTGCTGCTCTAGTAGCCTGCTTTTGATTTTGATTCTTCAACTTTCAATTTGTTGGTTGCACAACATTGTCTTCATCTCTCTCCTCTCATCACCAACCAAACCCACATGGGTGATGGGTGTGGTCTTGGAAAAATACCACTTGATCTTTCTGGATCCCCTGGGTGATAAGATGCTTTGTTTCCTTTGCTTGTATCTTGAAAACAATTTCCCTAATCTTATTTATTGTGACTAATCTGTCCTTAAATGGATGATATCATATTTTATGTTAAGAAAAGCCCTATCTGTCTTGTTTTTTTTTCTTTCTTTCTTTCTCCTTCTAAATCATTTCCTTTAGTCTCTAAATATAGCTCACTCTGCAAAAATATTTTCTTAATGTCTTGTAAAATACACCAAATAAGAAGAGATATATTTATCTTTTTACTTTTAAGATGTAAATCTCTTAGGATTAGTGAGAATATACTCTGCATATTGTACTGTATCTAATTCTGTGTAATTGTGCAATAAATATTAATGGGATTAAGAAAAATGAATATTGGGAATATTCTCAATAAGGGAACAATCACTCTATCTAAAATGAAATGAATTTCAATTTATGGAGATAATAGAGTCTGGAAAAAATGATATTCTCAAAGAGTATCATGAAAATGACTTCAAAACGGGAAGCAAAATCATGAATAAATCTAGCAAGATTTGAAATAGGATGACCGAAGGATGGAGAGATTGTATTTCCACCATAACACAACTAAGAATTTTGTAAAATGTATAAATAGCATTTTTGTTTATGATTGTGTCATTTACTAGTCTGAAGAACTAACAAAATTATCTGCTATTTACTACAGAGCTGAAGCAAAGGAAGCTATGGATTTCATCCCTCAGTGAACCTGATTTCAGTATGACTTCAAAACCTGAATAACATTTTATTAAAAAGAAAAAGAAAAGGGGAGAAGAACCTAACAACAAAACAGGTTACTTTGTTCCTTTATATTTAAACCACAAAAAAAACACAACTATATTTGAAAGGTTACTTTTTTCCCTTCCCCTTTATTTTCATAGTACTATAAAAGTCTTCTTGTCAGATAAAAGCCCATTTTGTAGATTGGCAGAAAATCTGGACCAACCGATTTCAATAGCTCTGGTCATTGGGGTACTAATTATATCAAGCTAAAAATAGGCATATATATCTTTTTTTTCTGCTGGATGTTACAGTTGGATTGTGCCTCTGGCAGCTCTTAGCTCTCTTGTAAGAAAATGATGTTCAGTATCATTTACAGCAATCAGAATAGAAACTCTATGGTAGAATGGATGATCTGAATTTATGCTTGAATTACACAATGGCCACGGTTATGTGTGTCCCAATTATTGTTCTTTGTCCATGTCCTGTTAAGGTGACTGAAAGAAGATTTTCTGTGCCAGTTGGGAGAGAGGAATGTCATTGGGAACATCTGACTTCTGGCTGACTTTCACATCCTCTCTGTGGAACACTGACAAGTTTCCAGGGACATCCACACCCTTCCTTTGCATGCAACCAGCCAACCTACAAATTTCCATCTGTAAGAAATATGCAAGGAAACCACAGAGTATAAGATACAGTTATTACTCAATTAAGACAAGGCTAAGACATGGTGTAGTCCACTACCTACCTCACGTCCTGAAACTGGCACACAGCAGCCATAAACATTGGAAACCTTGTGAAAATTTTTCAGCATAAGGGTCTTTCTTGTTATATATATATTTAATACTAGTAATACTTGTAATTTTTGCTATATTAACGAACATTGAGTTTTCACTATGTGCCAAGCACTGTACTAAGCACTTTGCATGAATTATTTTAAGTAATACTGGCAAGAGTCCTGTCTCAGCATTTCATAAAACCTGAAATCATCATTTCTCTTTGTCTATGCCTGACTTCATCCTCCTTGAGGAAAATTTCCAGTCAAAGTGAGGTCCAAGTTGAATATTTGTCCATTCCTGGATCACATTTACAGTGACAACTGCCATGGCTAAACTCTCATGTGGAACTTCAAACAGTGCTCACTCATGCCTCTCATTCTAAGAGATGGAAAAGTAAATTCTGGAGTCAAGAGAACTGAGTTTACCACCAAATAGTGGGTGACTTAGGCCTCTTTCTTAACATTTCCAAGCTTCTGTTTCCTCATCTACAAAAGGAGATACTCTCTAAATCCTATACATATACAGTTTAATGTGTTAGGATTTGAGAAATGCAGGTTCTGGACTTCTGTCCAAAACGTCTTTTCTGTTACCTAAAATTAGATTATAATAAATGTAAGATTTTTGCTTATAAATATTTTCAGTTTCAAAAAAATTTCTTAAAATGCATATTTCACCCAAAATAATTATGACATTAGTTGACAGCTGTCCATGGGCACAGAGTTTCCTGGTGGTGATCGTATTTCTGAGGCAGTTAGAAGAATCAAGAAAGAGGCAAGTAGTACTGAAGGTGGAGAAACCATATAAACATTTTATCTATGTAGGGAAAAAAATTGTGCATGTCTATAGTACGCCCTTCTGGATTATCTGATCTTAATTATATGGTAGCTGCCTTACAACTCTGAAGGTGGTAGATAACCAATAGCAGTGCAAAATAATTCTTGGCCATAAAGGGCAAATTAATCCCAGCTGATAGAGGACGAACTCCTTCGCCCCAGGAGATAACAGTTTTGCCTTCATTTGTACACTCATTTTAACATTCCTATCTATAAAGGTGTCTGTCCTTGGATTCCCCTTTGAATTGGTTGTAACACCTCACCAGTTTCCTCATTAATGAGCTATATAAAATCTTCAATATGTGATCATTTTTATATCTGCATGAGTCATGACTTTATCTTTTTTTTTTGAAAATTATCTTTTAACATCCAAGTCAGTTTTTCTCTCATCTATTCTTTGATGTGTTCATCACACACATATTTAATGAGCAGAGCTTCTACGTGGAGCACTATGGCAAGTGCTATGGCAGAAAGCGAGGAATAGTAAACCCAGCATCTGACCTGGAGAAGAGAGACTGCCTGGTTCAGAGATATCATTATCTTTCTCTATAATCTTGTCATCCTCTTTTTTCTTTCTTCTGCTTTATTTCTTTCTCCCCTGTAAAGTAAAATAAATGAGATGATTATTTCATTATGATGAATGATACAGGCATAGGTAGATTGCCTCTCATTTATAAAAAAATTGCTAAAGTATTGGAACTAAAAAGATTATTTTTCAATGCTATAAAGATTAAATACCTCTCCTTATCAAAAGGGGAGAAATGTGACATACCACTTTGTTCTGATCAAGAGTTTTACTCTAAAAATCTCAAAAAGAATGCCACAGAGACAGAATGGAGAGTGATTTGGTGACTTGTTCTATGCAGACAGGAAGGGAGTAAGAGTCTGAAAGTAACTATGGGATAAGATCGCCAATAATGGGTTCAGTCACCATTGCCTGGGCTGACAGGTGAATTAAATTGAAAGATATGCCTGCCAGGTTCTGAATTTTATGTTGTGTTGTGATAAAATGAGGAATCACATAGTCAAAAGCTAGCCTTTAGCTCAACAATTTAAACCATCTTCTATCCATTGTAACACTCTATGTATTTTCTAACTATAAAGAGGGATAAAGACCATCACCGAGAATGGACGCATTCAATAATTTCTATTAAAAGTGGACATGACCCATTACTTTGACTGTGACATTTATTTTTCTTCATCCTTAGATTAATTTTAGGAGAATTGTAAAATGACTATTATGCCATTACATTTATAAAGCCAGAAGTACCAAAGTTGTTTCTGTACAAAATGAAGAGCTGATAAGATTGAATTTTTTTTACCCCTTTATTTTCTCTTTCATACTCTATAACTGATCAAATTCAATAAGTACTTTTTGAAAGCTCTGGCACTGGGATATAGCAGTGAATATAAAAAAGACATAGTCTTCATCCTGATGGATCTTAAATTGCAATTGAGAATTTAAATTCAAATTTAAATATAAATTTAACAATAATTTTTTAATAAACAAAATTCTTACATATGTAAATATACACAAAAATGTAAAATTCTGACAATGGTCAGTGCTATGTAGATAATTAAGATAATGTTATAAAGAGTAAATGGGGGCTTCCCTGGTGGCACAGTGGTTGAGATTCCGCCTGCCGATGCAGGGGACACAGGTTTGTGCCCTGGTCCGGGAAGATCCCACATGCCATTGAGCGGCTAGGCCCGTGAGCCATGGCCGATGAGCCTGCACGTCCGGAGCCTGTGCTCCACAACGAGAGAGGCCACAACAGTGAGAGGCCCGGGTACCGCAAAAATAAATAAATAAGTAATAAAGAGTGAATGGGTAACTGCTTATAATTAGATGGAAGAAAATTTCTCAGGAAGGTGTTTCATTCAAGTTTTGATGGAAATGGCAAAAGGATACAGTCATGCAAAGATGGTAGAAGTTGAACTTATATGAAAATAAAGGGTAATAACATAACACTATGACCTAGAAATTCCACCGCTGGGCATATACCCAAATAAACTGAAAGAAGGATCTCAAAGAGATATTGAACACCCATGTTCATAGCATCTTTATTTGTAAGAGTTAAAATGTAGAAGCAACACGAGTGTCCATATACAGATGAATAGGAACACAAAATGTGTTATATACATACAATGTAATTTTATTCAGCTTAAGAGGGAAGGGAATTTTGATGCATGTTACAACATGAATGAACCTTAAAGGTATTTATGCCTAGTGAAATAAGCCAGTCACAAAAGGATCCTGAGTCCACTAATATGAACTACCTAGAGTAGTGAAATTCATAGAGATAGAAGGTAGTTGCCAGGGGTTATGGTAAGGGGGGATGGGGAGGTTTTGTTCAATGGATATAGAGTTTCAGTTTTGCAAAGTGAAAAGATTTGTGGAGATGGGTCACACAAAAATGTGAATGCATTTACCACTGCTGAACTGTACACTTAAAAATGGTTAAGATGGCAAATTTTATGTTATATGTATTTTACCTCAATTAAAAAGAAAAAAGATGTATAAAAGAAAAAAAATAAAACACCTATTTTTAACAGAGGACCATACCATGTACCATGTGACTTTTTTGTAATTCAGAGAGAGCAGCTAGCACAGGAATCATAAGCAATGGAAAGGTAGTCATTCCTGGAAACTATGTTATGGTGAGATGGAGAAGGAGACAACATTGAGTCCCTGAATCCTTTCTCCTTCCCAAGAATATCAGCTCCTAGACAGTGGAGCTTTGGTCTGTGTAATTCACTGCCATATCCCCAGCACCTAACACAGAGTTTGGCATATGATAGACATTCAATACATATTTGTTTACTTAAGTTGTTAATAAAAATAGGCTACTGAGATAGGCTAAAATAATAATTTAATCATGCTCTTTTCATTTTGAGCAATATAGCACAGGGTTATACATAAAATATACGTTGATCAAAGGGATGGAGACTTCTTTTTTCTTTGCTTTTCTTAACCTTATCTTTCTATAAGAAGAAAGGAAAAAGTGATTATATGGAGGGCCAGATGGAAGATATTATAAGTTAAATCAAAGTGTCAGGGTTTCTCAAAAAAGTAGGAAACTACAATACTAATCACATAAATGAGGATAATGTCTAATGGAAAGGCATGAAGAATAATATTGGTACTTTGCAGCTGAGGGGATTCAAGACTTTAAGGGAAGCATTTCTCAACTCAGAGTTGCCTACATGCACTGTTGTCAGAGCTGGTGGCAAGGGCTTAGAACTGGAATCTTAGAGTCTCAACACCAATGTGAGCAGAAGGTTGGAAAAGAAAATGGTGGAGAGTTAAGCCTGAGAATTTTTTGAAAGCTGGAATATTCTGGTAGTAGGAAATATTCAGTTAGAGATTTCCGAGTCATATCAGATTTATAGAAACTGGTCCCACAAAAACATGAATGTACTTATTAAGGATATTGAACTGTACACTTAAAATGATTAAGGTGGTAAATAAAAATATTTTCTATATTTTTTTCAATATAATAGTGGTCCTCAAAGTTTACAAAGACAGACATCTAGGCAACATGTACAAAATGCAGATCTCAGGCCCCTTCTCCAGACAATCTTACCTGAATCATTTTTTCCCCTCAGTTTGTAGACCATTAGGCTTTATTACTGTTTTAACTTTATCATTTTCCCAGGTTTATGGAGATGTAATTGACATACAGTGCTCTCTAAATTTAAGATGTATAGTATACTGTTTTGACTTACATCCGTCATGAAAAGATAATCAGAGTAATTTTAGTAAACATCCATCATCGCATTTAGATACCAAAAAAAAAAAAAAAAAAAAAAAGAAGAAGAACAAAATACTTTTTCCCCCCTCAGGATGAGAACTCTTAAGATTTACTCTTAACAACTTTCAACTATATCATACTATAGTGTTGACTGTAGTCATCATGATGTAATTACCTCTCTAGTACTTATTTACCTTATAACTAAAAATTTGTACCTTTTCACTACCTTCATTCAATTCCCCTTTTCCCCATCCTCACCTCTGGTAACCACAAATCACAAATCTGATATATTTTTCAAAGAGGTATTTTTTTTCAAGTTTCTTTTTTTTTTTTTAAGATTTAAGATTATATATGGATATAAATAAGTACATACAGTGTTTGTCTTTCTCTGTCTGACATTCACTTAGCATAATGTCCTCTAGGTCCATTGTCATAAATGGCAGGATTTCCTTCTTTTTACAGAAACAAGATTGTTTCCTTGTCTTGGCTATTGTAAATAATGCTTCTGTGAACACGGTGTGCAGATATCTCTTTGGTATTGTGTTTTTATTTCCCAGAAGTGGGATTGCTGTGTCATGTGGTAGTTCTATTTTTAATTTTTGAGGACCCTCCATAGTGTTTTCAAGGGTGGCGGCACCAATTTACCATCTCACCAACAGTGCACAGGGTTCCTTTTCCTCCACATACCTGCCAGCATTTCTTATCTCTTGTCTCTCTGATGATGGCCATTCTAACAGGTGTGAGGTGATATCTCATTGTGGTTTTGATTTGCATTTCTCTTATGATTAGTGATGTGAGGACTCTTTCATATACCTGTTGGACATTCATATATGTTCTTTTGAAAAATTTTTACTCAGGCCCTTTGCCCATTTTTAATTGAATTGTTTTTTGCTGTTGAGTTGTATGAGTTATATATATATTTTGGATATTAACACCTTATCAGATATATGGTTTGCAAATATTTTTTCCATTCCATAGGTTGTCTTTTCATTTTGTTGAATGTTTCTTTTATTGTGCAGAAGCTTTTTAGTTCGATGTTATCCCACTTATTTATTTTTTATTTTGTTGCTTGTGCTTTAAGCGTCATATCCACTGAATCAACTTTTAAAAGAGCCTAAACAATCGAAAGCAGATAGTTCAATGATTTGAAAAACACTGCTAACAAATAGAATTTGTTAGTTAGAAGTTTTGACAGATAGATGCTAGAACTATCAATAGATAAGATAGATGGATGGATAGATAGGTAATACTGAATTTTTAATAACCTATTTTGTTTTGACAGAAGCAAAGTTACATGTGTCATAGCTGTTACTGAAATGAATACAACTAGTTGCTTTTGGAGAAAATTGGTTTCCTAGCTATGTAACTAGGCAGCAGTTAACTTGACTTGGAGTTAACTGCTCCAAAATGTTTCACTGTATACAGGATAAAATGTCAGAGGCCTTAAAAATGATTTAAAAATAACAATATTTTTTAGAGATAATCATTTCTATAGTCCTATTTTATGTATCTTTATTCTAATGTCAAAGACTTCAGAAGAACGTAGAATGTGAGGGTCCTCTCTGCATAGCTTCCTCACCTCCATCTTATTGTCTTTTCCAGAATTTATTACCCTAGCTTTTGGTGTGAGACTTTTGAGAACTTTTCCTCTACATTTTCAAACCTGTCATTTTATTTTTTTTCTAAAAAATTATATTTGAATAGAGTAATATATAAATGACATCACCTTTCACATTTATATTTTTCTCTGACTTGTTGTTTTCATTTAATATGTCCCCTAATCTCTGCATGTCAGTACATATAGATGCATAGTATGCAGTAAAGTAGCATGACCTAAATGCTTTAATTCCTGCTAGTGGACAATTAGTTTATTTCTAAATTTTGCTATAGCATAAAATGCTAGATTTAAAAGTATGTATAATATTACTTATGGTATACAAAATATACAGCATATATTATAAATATTGTTAGATATCATTACATAAAATCATATTTGTGATTATATTTTTGTATGACTGTATATTATTACATATAGACATATGCATGTATAGTGTGTATATACAGATATATTTATCTATATCTCTACCTTTCTATCTCTTTCTCCAACAGATTTTTAAAAATTAATTTTTACTGGAGTATTGATTTACACTTTTGTGTTAGTTTCTGCTGTACAGCAAAGTGAATCAATTATACATATGCATATATCCACTCTTCTTTAGATTCTTTTCCTATATTGGTCATTACACAGTACTGAAGAGCATTCCCTGGGCTATATAATAGGTCCTTATTAGTTATCTGTTTTATATATAGTAGTGTGTATATGTCAATCCCAATCTCCCAATTTATCTCCACCAGATTTTTATTGAGAGCATACTGCGTGCTTTGGAAACAGGAATGAATTGACAAACTGACACACACATTGTTGACATTTTGCTGGATTAAAGATGCAATAAACAAATCAATATTTAAATCATATGCCTGGTGATGATAAGTGTTACAAAGAAAAAAAATGTGCAGTAAGGAAAAGGGAAAATTGAGGGGTGTGCTATTTTTAGATGAAGTGATCACATTAAAGGGTACATGTAATTTACATTTTGATAAAAGCTGTCAAATTTTTCTTAAAAAGGCTCTACTTGAATGCTTTCTTATTGTCTTTATTCAATATTAATGTGAGGTGTTCAGATGAAAATTAATCTTTCTTTCTTTCTTTCTTTCTCATAATAGTCCCTCTTTTTCATTATAACTACTTCTACCTTTTGGAAAATCAACAAGATATACTAGATATAAATTCAGGTTGCAAATCCGTACTCATCAGGCTTATTTTGTGGACATCTGGTGAAGCCTGAGAAGAGAGATGCTTTGTTTCTACCATAGGCCCCTGGGCACTACCTACCAGGGACTGCTTTATGGTAATTTCTTAGCATAAGCTAGCATGTGTACTTTTGTATGTGTGCTTTCTGTAAAATTCAAATTACAAACACATGTGAGGACAGACTTGATATTATAGATTTAAAAAGGAAACATGTATTTCCCACTCAGACCAAGAGCCAAAACAGGTGAGTTTCCCTGTTGTCTCCTTTTGCTGGGATGTTTCATTTTTCTGAATGTTTTTCAATGATGGTGGAGTCCTTAGGGTTAATGAAATCCATGCTGTGTTTGTTCCAACTCACAAAATTTAAGGAGCCCAAAACTTATCTTTTTTCCTCATGCTTAGTACAATCCTAACTTCTTGTTTGCCAAGATCAGTCCAGCTGTAGCATCAATGATGACATCAGTTTGTTTTGAACTCCCTCTTTTTTCCCCAGCCCTTTATTTTCATATGAGCTCAGCTGAATACTTAAGAAGACATTGTATTCTGTATCAAGAGGGTTTTCTGGATATCTAGTCTGACAACACTCACCGGAATTGAAGTGCTGGACACTTTTCTGTATATTATACATTTTCAAAAATAAACATAAGGAGTTTGAAGCTAATCCCATTCCCTTTACCTATAAAATACAGGGCTGTGGAATCTAATTTATACTGACAAGGTGTCAATACTGTTTATTTTACTGAGGGAAGAAAGCACAAAACTGCTAATACTATGGTGTAAAACTCTGACAACTGAGGAGCTCTTGGCCTATTTGCTGTTCTTATCTATTTCTCCTCAGTTTTATGGTACAAAAGCCAATGAGTTCCTCACATTACTCCTACATATTCAGATACACATGAAATTCCAAAAATAGCTTTACTAGTGTCTTATCGAGAAAAGTCAAAGTAAACATGAAATCCTGATTCTGCAATCAAGGGTCTGTCTCTATAGGGAAAATAGGAGATTTCTGGATGACAATGACTGCACAAATATTTCAGCGGGGACCATTGTGCCAGGAAAGGACACAGAGAAATGCAACCTCTCTCTATGTGACTATTTCCGGGACATCAGTCATAACCAAATTAAACATTTTTAATTGTGATTATGATCCTATTAACCACATGTTTAAAATCATTCAATGTGTTCTCATTGTGATTAGAATAAATCCCAAATTCCTCAGATGGTTTGGCCCCTTCTTTTCTCTTTAAGCTTACTTAACATTCTGTCCTTTTTTATTAGTCTTCAGCTACACTGAAAACACATCAGAGATTTTGCCTCTGTGCTCTGTCTTCCTTTAATGGTCTTTCTTCAGATCTTCATATGGCTACGTCCCTCTCAACACTAAGTTTCAATTCACTTGTCTCCTTTTCAAAAACTCCCTCTAAGGTCATGTTATTTAAAATATCCACCCTGCCTTCCCAGCTCCACTGGTGGATTTGGGTGGGGTTATCTTATTTGTTCATGTGCCTACAAGCTTTATATATGACTCTCTTTAAAGGTTATAAGTTTAGACAAGAATTTTTTCCTTTTTTTTTCAGTTCTGTATTCTCAATTCCTAGAATGTTATATATCACATAGTATAGCAGATGACCAATAAATATTTGTTAGATAAATAAGCTAGTGGATGGCCTGGAGACACTACCCAGGTGGTCCTAACATCCTCTCAGTGTGAAACCTACTGAGGCCAGGAAGGATGACTATGTCCCGTGAACGGCTCTACTTCTACACTTTGTAGTTACCAGAAACCTTATCTTTTAATGCATATGTTCTGTTGCCTCAGCCAGAGAATTTCAGGAGGTGTTCTACCTAAAGAAATTAATCTAAGATCTTTGTAGCCATCTTGACTGAGCCGAAGGTAAATACAATTGTTTGATGAGAGCAACATGCAAATGTTCCTTCACAAAATTATACAACTGTACCTGTCAGAGACCTTGAGCCTTTAGTAACAACCTTGGAGGGTATGGAGTGGAGATTCAGTGAACATTGTTACAACAGCTGCTTGTCTATGTGCCTGTGGGTCTCTATAGAGGTGATGATTAAATGGAATTTTTCCCAGCTTGATTATGAACAAGGTGGAAAATTTGAAGCAGAGGAGCATATAAAGCTGAGGGGAAAAGTAGGGAGTCAAAGTATAAGAAGTCTCTAGGGAAGGTCTAGGAACTCATTGTTTTGAAGGGCCTAGAAACTTGTCCAGAGAGAAGGCAGCCAGCACGAACAGAAGGATGTATGGTCTGTGACTGCAGTGCTGATGACTTCCTGACTTTGAGTGAGCCCAGGAAGGGACCTTCAATTTTGTGGCATAATGAATTAAAGAAAGAAATGCCAGAAAGAGATCCCAATGGCATCTCTTATGGCTACTGTTAGTTGACATTAGGTTTATCCTATAGGCCAGTGGTTCTCAACAAGGGGCAATTTTTGTCCCCTTCGGGGTTGGTAGGGGGTCTGACAATGTCTGAAGAACTTTGGTTGTCACAACTCCGGGTGCTTGTGGCACATGGAAGGTAGAGGCCAGGGGTGCTGCTAAACATCCCACAATACACAGAACAGCTCCTATGACAATGATCCAGTCCAAAGTGTCAAGAGTGCTAAGGCTGAGAAACCCTTCTGTAAGCCATGGTCGCTTATTGAAGGTTTTAAGAACAAGGTGATATATGGAAAGTATAATTTTAGTCAAAGTTCCTTGAATGTCTTTAACAACCACACCCTAAGCAAAAAGGGTGGCTTTATTACTAGAATAGAAGAAGATCTCACGGGCCTCAAGGGCAGGAATTCAAACAAGCCTTAAGAAGAAACTGAAACCACGAAAACAGAAAGCTATCAATTAAGTTTCCTTTTATTTTTCTCTCTGTCAAGCAGTCTTCATTTTTGTCACTCTCTATAGGCTGTCTTTTATAAAAGCTGCTCCATGCAGATGTCAGAATATGACTGTCTCACACCTCTCAGGATTAAATGTTACCTTATTGCCCACTGATATATGTTATCTAATAATAACATAATTATTATTATCATCACTACTACCTCCCCTACTACTATACCCTGAGCTTAGTGTTATTAAGAGTCAAGGGCTTCCCTGGTGGCACAGTGGTTCAGAGTCCACCTGCTGATGCAGGGGACACGGGTTCGTGCCCCGGTCCGGGAAGATCCCACATGCCGCAGAGTGGCTGGGCCCGTGAGCCATGGCCGCTGAGCCTGTGCGTCCGGAGCCTGTGCTCCGCAACGGGAGAGGACACAACAGTGAGAGGCCTGAGTACCGAAAAAAAAAAAAAAGAATCAAGATTTTTAAAGACAGTCTGGGGCTAGACCACAAGTCCAGCTCCCCAGGCCCTTTCTCTCATTATGCAGACAGGAGTAGAGAGCTCAGACTTTCTCTTCCTATCAGGGTAAGGTAACTGGAAATGAATCCTGCAAAACAGTCTATCAATATGCAAATGTCCCAATCAAAACCTTTTTGCGTACATCATGTTTACTCATTTGTGTGAATTTGACCAACACTTTCTGCTATAAGCTACTAGAAGCCCAGTTTAAAACGAGAGGAATATCCTCTTTTCCTAACCTAAATTGACCAGACTGTCTTCGGTAACTGTACTAATAGGGAGAGTTAAATTACTTTGATAGATTTTTATAAAAGTTTATAAAATACAGACTCTCAATTTTTTAATTAATCTCAATGTGGATCGGTAAAATATTTCAAAAGAGACACCAATCTGTGGACCATACTTTGAGAAGCACTGATTTAGCTACTCTAGCATTTTCTTCAAAAGTGTAATTTGTGGACTATAGGTATTGGTATTGTCTTTGAAAAAATTGTATCTTATGGTTAAAAATGTATTATGGGTTGAGTCGTGTTCCCCAAAAGTTATATTGAAGTCTTAATCTCCAGCAGCTGTGAATGTGACTTGAAAACAGGGTGTTTGCACATGTAATCAAGTTAAGATGAGGTCATTAGGGTATTCCCTGATCAAATATGACTGGAGTCTTTATAAGAGATGAAAATTTAGACAAAGAGAAACAGAGAGGAGAGCACCATGTGAAGATACACAGCTGGAGGGAAGATGGCCATGTGAAAATGGAAGCAGGGATGCGAGCTATGCTGTCACAGCCACAGAATGCCTGGGGCTACCAGAAACTAGAAGAGGCAAAGAAGGATCTTCTCCAATAGGCTTTGCAGGCAACATGGCCCGACTCTCACTTTGATTTTGGACTTCTAATCTCCAGGACTGTGAGAGAATAAATTTTTTGTTGTTTCAAGCACCCAGTTTGTGGTACTTTGAAACAGCAGGCCTAAGAAGCTAATATACTATGTTTGGAAAATCCTACATGTTATTATATCCTGATCTCAGAGATTCCTCATTCGTTCATAAATGAACAACAATTTGGGGATATTGAGGTGATACTGGTGGTTCAACCTCTCTTAGTTAGAACCTTATCTAGGATTGGATCCTATGTTTTTTGCTATAGCATTGCAATTGGAGGGATTCTAAAAAGAACAAACAGACAAACAACAGTAACAAAACCTCATTTACTTTAGAAAAATTATTAAAGTTGTGCTATATCCTTCATAAGACTATATCTCACATATATTTAGAGTAAGAACTTAGATACACATCCATTGATTAAAATCTTTTAATTCTTATTATTTCTAAACACCACTATAATAATTAAGAAACAATATAGTATAAAATAAAATTAAGAGATGGAATAATTCCCAGTTATTCTAATTTATATATTACTATAGGAATACAATATACAACTATAGAATTACTTACAATCTCATGAAGTAGTCATTTATTCAATACTCTATGTAGTGTCTCAAACAGTTAATTCTTTGACTTATTTTATAAATTTGAAGAATCTGGATAAATAAATACTAAATAATTATTAAATCCCCATAGTGTTATGCCTTCTTTTAAAAGCTAAAATACCATCTAGCACAGAACAAGAGCACTATTTCATTGCTTCGCTAAATATGGAACAATTTAAGATAATATTAATAATCAGAAAATTAATGGTAATTCAGTGCACTAGGGTAGATGATTGTTAAGTACATAGTGAAATTAAAATCTGAAAGCACTATAATTTTGCTTTACAAAATGACATTATTTAAAACAATATCATTATAGTCAGGGGAAAACAACACTGTGAAATATTCTGTTCTATTGATCTTATTCCAAATGATCAATGTCTCGAATGATCAAAGGGTTTATGTTAATACTGTGCTTCACATTTTCTTCTTCAGTTTTTATTCTTCAGCCAAAAGGCTTCCAACTTCCTTTTCAAAAAGTGATATTCCTTAGGGTAAATTTATACAGCCTTTGTTGGCAATCCAACATAGGAAAACTACAGAGCCAATGACACTTGTACTGAAAACCACAAAGCAATTTGAATTCAAATAAAAATAGAGTGAACCTGAGTCCTTTCTCAAGATAAGCACAACTGAGATTTGAAGTTGGCAAAGCAGTTGTGAGCTACTTGTGTACTTATGATTAATTGGGAGAAAGTGTGTCTCTCTAATAGATGTCTCATGTTCTCCATTTAAGAGTCTAAGGGCTCATGATGAGTTCTAATACGCTTCTCCTGGAGCTACATTAAACTGAAAGTTTTGTTTCCTTTCTGGTTGATGAAGAAATAATTATTGACCTACCAATTCTCTTTTCTACAATATTTAGCCTCTGCGTTTGGGATGCAAATAGAGATGCTAGCATTATTTGAAAGTAGATAGTATACAAGAAGCACTCAATATGTATTGGTTGAATGAACAATTTGTTGAATGAAGTATTGATTTCATGTTACAGGTTAAGAATCTGAGATGTAGAAAATTGTATGTAAAATGTTCAAAGTTCCTTTAGTCTCCTTACTTCCACTCCATCATTTTTCCCACTATGCAATACTCCTTGAGATTAGATTATACTCACTGAATAACCTTTAGATTAAAGTTTCCAAACCTTCTGGATCCAGAATTGTGGAATGATAAGTTTGTATCAGCTTCAAAATGGAAAAAAAAAATGCACAACCTTTAATATCAATCTCTATTTAATTCTTTAGTAATTGAATCTCAGTTTTTATTGGGGCACAGTTCCACCCATCAAGAAGATTACATTTCTTAGTTTCTCTTACAACTGGATGTGGCCATGTGGCTAAATTCTAGCCAATGATGTGATAATGGTAGTGTTATGTGAGACCTCTAAGAAATCTCCTTTGGGGGAGAGAGGGCACTCTTCTAGTTTTTCTGTAGTGTGAAATGCAAATGTATGTGATGTTTGGTGCTCAAGTAGCCATTTTTTGCAGTCTGAGGTAATACTCTACTGAGAGCAGAAATGTAAAAAAAAAACTGGGTAAGTGATGAATGTGGGTTCTCCACACCAAATCCAGACTATCACCAGACATCTTTCACACACAACAAAAATGCATGCATTCCCTACATGTTAAACAATTACTTTGTGCTTGTGTGTGTCAGAGTGATTTGTGCCTTATATATGTAGCTGAATCTATTACCTCATTCAGCCATGTGAGTTTCTTCTAATATTCTATGTATTCAATTCAAAGGCTCAGTCTCTGTTATGAGGTATCTTCTTTATTTTTCCTACATTTTGGATGTTAAAGTTTCTTTTTCTTTTATGAAATTATTTTGAATCTTAGGCATTAGCTTTTTGTTTACATTATTGAAAAATAAAATGTCAAACCTATGAAATTCTGCAAATCTATATTTTTATATTTTACAAAAGTAAACAAATCTGCTGACAACCAATTCAGGTTACTTTCATTTGTCAGCCTCACCAAAATAAAGAGAAACTTGGAATGCGTAACTGAATTCACTGAGATTGTAAGGAGAAAAGTTGAAGTCATTTGAAACAATGGCTTTATGTTTATGCATTTTTGCATATCTTTGTTATTGTTGTGATCTCCTCAATAATGCAGGAAAAATAATACATTTTATTTTAAGGAAGATCTAAATGCCTGAATTTTTATTATTATTTATGTTGATGATATTGATTATGTTTAAAAATCATACATGAATTGTAAGTCAATGGCTTATAAGTAGTGGCAATTTAGAATGTAACAGTAAATAAAACAATAGTGACAATGGTCTAGATAATTTGTTATTAGACAATAAAATCCTTCCAATGTTATTAGACAAAACAATTCAATTTGCTTTTGGAGCCAACTTAACTACCTATGTAAAAATATAAGCCCTGACAAGATTTAAATCAAAGAGTAACGAGTTTTATTTCCTACTCCTAACCCTAACATTCTAGAACCTGTTTTTTTACTCTGCCCACAGACCATTAAGTATCTTCTACATATTTATTTTATTTGCTGAAGGAAGAAAGTATATATTATATAAATGTAACTTTAAAAAAGTAATTTTCATGGCCAAATTGCTTTAAATTCATTTATTACACAATATTGGCTTCCAGAGAAACACTTATAACTGCAGATTTAAAACATGACATTAACAAGCCTGTGCCTGAATCTACTTAGATAATGAATCATTTAATTAAATTTGTGTTTAGATTTCTTCTTATGGAAAATGAAGAAACTAAAATGAATTAAAAATTCTTGAGATTTTGACCTCTTTCACACAGGATCTTCTAATAACAACTTATTTTTTCCTTTATTTCAATTTATGAAAACCTCAAAATATTCTATAAACATTGGCTTAGTTGTGTAAATATATGATCATACTTTTTTTAATCCTCAGGATTGGGAGTACTTTAATGGAAAATTATGACAATATTACACATAACAGATTATACTTCCTGCTTAAAATTCATTCATTTATTTATTATCTGCTTATATTCATTCATTATATACTTGAAATATTTACCAAACTTAACTTCCTATTGGATTACTCTCACTGAATTAGTATGTACATTATATAATTCATGCCAAATGCAAGTTTTGAAATTGAACACTGTACCTTGGGGGTCTTGTAACTCAAAATTTAAGTATATGCATGATTATAATATTTTGTGAACTTTACGCTATTTCAACACCCCCATGATATTTAATTTTATTCTTTTTAATCTGGTACAATTTCTTATTTAGCTACTGACATTTAATATAAAGAGTGTCTTCTCATGTGGCTATAAATGTCTTTTATATATTTAATGCAAAGCTGGCTAAGCTTTAGCAATATGTATTTTAGCATCTTCATGTTTACACCTGTAAAATCTATTCTTACAGCTGTAATTATGTAGGAGTATCTTGTAACTCTTATATTAGTAAGAGTGCCATACTATACTTAGTAGATACCGTAATGACTTAAATATAATTTTTCTATTATTCTTATGCTCAGTTCAACTCACTTTTCAGACACCTGCTTAGTGTTTTTCAATCTTCAAATGACCATTGTACTTTTCTGGGGCCAAGGGAGCAGAGTATTTCTAAACGACTACAATTTCCATTATACCAAAAGAATATCTTCTCAGGGGATTATAAAAGCTGTAATTTCATCTCAGGGTTCCTATGACTAAACCGTTTGAGTTTGCTCCTACAATTTATGACATTATATGCACCCTCAAAGGAATTATACTTATAATATCCCTTGAGATATATTATTATTCTTCATGTTATCTGTGTTTATGTCTAAAAAAAGGCTCTGCAACTGGCACTTGATGGAAGAGCAGATTTGTAGTTATCTCTTCAATGATTTTTAGCAATTTAAAAGACAACTGTATCTTAACAAAAGTGCCTTTCTGCAGTAGTTCTCAGATCAAAGTCTACAATGTTTGCAAAGTTCTAACTTTCAATATACATTGTGGAATTCTTGACTCTGTCCTACAAATTAATATTTCTTAACTGAACATAATCACTGGTAAATAAGTTTAACAAAAAGTATACACTCTGCCGTGAAATGTGTTTCTTTTTCAAACTATGCTTATAAACGTGTGTGTATGTATACATAGAAACATAGATGCACAATTTTTAGATTTTTTTCTTCTCTGAATATCCTGTCAGCATTTCTTCCTAATGAATTCTAAATCCATGTAAGACTGATGTTAGTTACTTTTACTCTTATTTTCACAGAAAAGTTAAGTAGTCATTTCAGAGTTTTAAAGTAGAATAATGCAATAAACAAGGGTTTCTTAACCTCAGCACTATTGATATTCTGAACCAGATAATTCTTTGTTGTAAGAGTCTGTCTTATACATTGTAGGGTGTTTGGCAGCTTCCCTGGCCTCTGCCTACTAGATTACAGTAATATACCCCAATTGTGACCACCAAATATGCCTCCAGATGGTCCCAAATATAGCCTGGAGGACAAGATGACCTCCACTTGAGAACCACTGTAATAAGCCATTCATTTGATTGAATACATTGACATCAATCATTTATTTTGACCCTGTAAACAATTTTTTTTAGGGATTCTTCCTATTTAATCCATGTCAAATTTGGTGGTGATAATAGCTTAAGACAATAAGAATCTACTTACAACAATCAAAAAATATGTCTCAAATATCAGTCATTGATACATTGAGCATCATATGTGGCCATAGGTGTGGGACAGATGCTACTCAGAAAGATGCAGAGAAATATGCAAGGACTATTTAAGACTATCTAAATTACAGTAAATATCTAAGTAAAAAGTGGATGGTTCTAGTTCTTTTTTATAGACAAGTTAACATTTCAGTGTAGTTGGATCTTTGATATAGTTCAGTCAAAAGAGTAAATTTTTTTGACTTTTCTTTTCATGTAAATATTTAAAAGTGTACTTGTATGTACATTTATAAATCAGAAATTATAGAGCTTTAAATGTGTTTATATATACATTTGTTTTTATATGGGTATTATGTCATAGGCACAGGTACAAGTAGTTAAAATAATAATTATTTTGGATAGTGATTTCCAATCCTTTGATTACAAACCTCACATATTACACTACATTGTAAAGATCTGAGAATTCCTATCGTCTCCAATCATTAATTAATATTCCTTTCACACACACATACACTTCAAATTTATAAATTAGAGTTTATAAACTTGTGTAATACTTGTATAAACTTGTGTAATACTTGTCCTTGCTCGTGTAAGGACATAGTTTTTATAATCCACACCTATGTACATATATATGTGTACATACATACATACATACACACACATTAATGAACATAACTTTGACACAAGAATAATTAAGAAAGACTTATAAATTCTGCTCTGATTATTAGGTATACATATTCTCTCAAAAAGTGTTAATAAAAAGTTACTTTTTATTTTGTATATTATCAAAGATGTCAAGAATGCATCTCATCATATGAATAGGTATGATTTATATTTTTTACAATGCAAAGGGTTTCTCATATTCTAAAATTTGGGAATTACCATCTTTGAATGTATAAACTTGGATTTTCACTTCAACATTGCTACTTAAATATGTCATATTGAGAAAACTGCTTAATATTTCTGAAACTCAATGTCTTTACATGTAAACTGAAAAGAAACAAATATATGCAGAGTTTATGGTCTATATATTAGGTACTTTATTCATTTAATTCTAACAAAAAACTTTTATTTCATTCAATTTTAATTGAACATGTATTATGTGCCAATCTCTGAATTATGTTGTAAAATTGAACAAGACAGAAATAGTCTTTGGAAAAACTTTTTAAAGTAATTAAGGAAAATGAAAATTTATTGATGTCATTGTATTTAGCATTTCTTGCTTCCTTTTTTTTTTTTTTTTTTTGTTGCAGTACAAGGGCCTCTCACTGTTGTGGCCTCTCCCATTGCAGAGCACAGGCTCTGGACGTGCAGGCTCAGCGGCCATGGCTCACGGGCCCAGCCGCTCCGCAGCACGTGGGATCTTCCCGGACTGGGGCACGAACCTGTGTCCCCTGCATCGGCAGGCGGACTCTCAACCACTTCGCCACCAGGGAAGCCCCTCTTGCTTCTTTTGTACTCCTAAGAACACCTAGATTTTCCTTTGGGAAACATTACCTCCAGCATTATGCAGAAGATTTATAATTTGGGATTGACTGCCCCCCTCCTTGGTCCAATAAAACTTGAGATTTTTCATCGATAGTTAACGGAAAGGTGTGCTTTCTCACCAACCTCTCTCTTCATCTGGATTAGGAATCACGTGATTAGTCTGAAAACCATTAATGATCATTTTTTGATACATGAAAGACAAAATGAAGAGATATAACTAAACCGTTCTCTGTAACATTGTTGGATTATTGGATCAGCCAAACTCTAAAGTTGGCCCTACTTCTGAAATCTCCTAGTACATAAATCAATACATTCCCTTATTTTTAAGCCAGGTGAAGTTGATTTTCTAATAAATCCTATATTTAAGAGACTAAATTGACAAAATAGTTTTATCCAGAATGCTTAGGTGTAAATGAAAAAAGAAAATAAATCTTAACTGTAACATAGTAAATGACTGAGCTGAGATTTGAACCTAGGTCTGTTTGACTCCAAAATTTGAGAATTAAGCATGTAATTCCCATAAAAGTTCAGAGCAATGTAAAATTTGAAATGTTAAAATAACCTCAAGTATTTAGTTAATTTCTACCCTGATTTCAAGAATTGACTACAAGATTTTTTCATGCTACCTGATATAGAAGTGATTAGTAAGTGCTACAGTAATGAGTTCTATGGAAAAGGGATTGTCCTTTGAACTGGTGTTTTGTAAATATATATATATATATATATATATATTTGTTGTTGTTGTTTTGTTTGTTTTTGTTTGTTTGTTTGTTTGGGTTTTTTTTTTTTTTTTTTTTTTTTTTTGCACTACACAGGCCTCTCACTGTTGTGGCCTCTCCTGTTGCAAAGCACAGGCTCTGGACGCACAGGCTCAGCGGCTATGGCTCACGGGCCTAGCCACTCCGTGGTATGTGGGATCTTCCCGGACTGGGGCATGAACTCGTGTCCCCTGCATCGGCAGGCAGACTCTCAACCACTCTGCCACCAGGGAAGCCCTGTAAAGATATTTTTATAGAGGTTGATACTTAAGTACAGTGAGTGCTTAATAAATCCACTTTGTGCCGAAGTTAGAATTCTATTGTTATAACCTGCTTAAGGTATGCCCATGAGAGACTACTACTAGCATAAAAAGTAAGTTTTTTAAAATTTTGTAACAATAAAATATGGTTAAGCAAAAAAAGATTGCAAATTAAAATATATAATGAATTTCGTAACAATTTCCCTCTCTTGTCTTCTTCCAACAACCTTGCTTCTCCCCTCATAGACATACAAACAACAGCACACACCCCCCTAAAGAATGTGATGAACTTGGTTGTGAAAGATGTGGCATGATCACCCAACAGTAGTTCAGAGGCCTGTAGGTCTTTGAGATTTCCTTGAGATTTCTCTGAAATTTAATCTTTGGGCTGTTGTTTCCCCCATTTAACAGCTTAATTAAAATTTTTTTAAAGTATGGATTCTACTCCCTTTTGGAAGCCCATTTTAGTACCACTTGCAGGTCTGTCATTACTTAAATTGGATTCTTTTGAACACTAAAACTTCCCTTTTTCTCAGTCTCCTGACTTTCCACTATTCCACATGCTCATGAGGATTATTTTGCCTTCTCTTCAATTTTACTGAGACCTTCATTATATCATCCCTTTTCTGAGTCGGTTTCTTAAGAGTTCTATAACAACTGCCTAATCTCCAATTTCTCCAGTCTTCTGAGACTCTGCCCTTTTGTTATGTCACCATAATGGCTCATAAAATTTCAATTTTGGAAGGGTCTACATGTCTGCTAAAGGAAAATACCCCTCTGTTTCTCTTCTACTCACAAACCCGACTAACACCCAGTAATTCTGACTGACATTAAGTACCTGGAGTTAGGACAGGCCCTACAGGGTAAGGGATCAGTCCCATAAGACTGCCTCCCACCAATTCAGATACCAATTGCACGTTCCAGGTTGTCACCTGTATTTGTGACCAACCAGCTATAAATCAGGAGTTCCCATGACCCCCTCCTTGGGTTAGGTAATTTGCTAGAATGATGCACTGAACTCAGAAAAACTGTTAACTTGCTAGATTAGTAGTTTATTATAAAAGGATACAACTCAGAAGAGCCAAATGGAAAAGATGCATAGTCAAGTTATGGGGGGAGAGGCACAGAGCTTCCATGCCCCCTCTAGGCATGTGGCCGTCTCAGTAACTTCACATGGTCAGCAACACAGAAGCTCTCTGGACCCTTTCGGTTAGAGTTGTCTTTGTGGAAGCTTCCATTACATAAGCCTTAGTGATTAAATCATTGACCATTCATGACAAGCACACCCTCTGTATTGTTCTACAGAATCCTATCTGAGCTAAAATCTGGTAAACTTATAATCATCCCTAGCCTGCATGCCTGCCCCCTAAAATTGCCCTTCTTCAATATCAGGGTTGGAATACACTTTTCTATAACTATTGAAAAATGGAGATTTGAGCTCCGGCCTAAAATCACACCCTATGTTCCCACTTTCTTATTCAGAACACCAAGTGTGATTTATGTGTGGAGTTATCCTATGTATGACAAACACGGTTGAATCCTTTTTTCGTTTTTTTTTTTTCAACAGAAAGATTTTGAAAACTCCAAGTGACCACTAAATCACTATTTACAAGATTACATTCATGTCCAAAATGCTTTCAATACTATCATACTGAAAGTTACAGAGAAAAGCAAAGCACAGAAGAGTTATCAGTGTGCTCTTCTAATGCATTAATTTTTGTATTAACATTCTATAATTATATACTTTAGCAGGTAAATGATCCAAGTGTCCACAGGTTAAATTGTTACTCACTTATCTACCTCTTTTTAATTTACATTTGATGAAAGTTTGATACCATGGATGGCTCATATATTTTTTTCATCCATTTAACAAAAATTGTATATGTACTTCAGATAGGAAACATAATGAAAGTTTACATTTTTCCAAAAATATCTCCAAAAATCTTTGACTCTAGCAATAATATCTTGATTTTTCTGAAACCATTTTCTGGCTGTATAATATATCCCTGACACTGCTCTGTAGATTTTTGAAAATGGTATTCTTGATTTAAACACTTTCAAAACAACTGAGCAGTAAGTTTAGATTCAAAGCTGCAAAGCAACTATTTTTGTGTCCATCTGCACTTGTCATTTCACATCAGTGAATATATTCTATTTTGTTTCCATTATTGTCACATATAATGATTGCCCAAAAGCTTTCCCCAAAGTCATTTTATTTTTTGACCATCCCTGTTTTCTTCAGTAAGATAACATATTGGAGACCCTGCAGTGTTTGCAACAACTTTTATTTTTAACAACTTTTTTTAACCAGACTTAAACATGAAGGCTAAGAATTTAAAAATCTGTTTAAAAATTCCCTCTTGAGCCATAATCTCCTATGCTGTTTTCTTACTTCCATTGACCCTGCTCGGTATCTCCTCTTTTTTTATCCCTCTCGACTCATATGGCATACAGTTTTCTATCTCACTTCCCATACCTCCTTATCAATCCCAAATGCCATAGCCAGTCTTCCTAATCATAGTTTTCCTAGCAGCAGAAAGTCCCTCATCCTAAGCAATCCTAAGTAACCTTAATAAGACATGTATTTGTGAAACTCTACTAACTACTGTTTCTCCTATACCTGCTGTGTTTGTGGGTGGACGTCATGAAACTGCCTGTGAATTTCTAAACAGAAACTATGCTATTTATTATGCATCTTTGGTACCTAAGTTAATATCATGAATTGTATGTGTTCAATAAATTGTTAGTGAATAAAACTAGCTCATTTTATTCTATTACACAGTCATAATATTTGACCCCAACTTCATTTGCTATTGCTCATCAATTCTTTTATTAATCCTTAGTTGATTACTTAGCATAATCTAAAGAACAATGGTTATTAACTAACTGCTTCTATTCTATTTTATTTATTTATCTTCCAGTATTATTGAGATATAATTGACATACAGCGCTGTATAAGATTAAGGTATATAGAATAATGATTTGACTTACATACATCATGAAACGTTTACCACAATAAGTTTAGTGAACACCATCATCTCATAGAGATAAAAAAGAGAAGAAAATTTTCCCTTATGATGACAATTCATAGGACTTAAGTTCATAAGTTTTATATATAACATGCACTAGTGTTAATTTTATTTATCATGTTGTACATTACATCCATAGACCTTATTTATCTTATAAGTGGAGGTTTGTACTTTTTGACCACCTTCAGCCAATTGCCCCTCCCACCATTTCCCTCCTCTGGTAACCACAAATCTGATCTTTTCTTTATGAGTTTGTTTGTCTGTTTTTGAAGTATATTTGATCTACAACAATGTGTTAGGTCTTGGTACACAAAATAGTGATTTTATATTTCTATTCATTTCAAAATCATCACCACAATAAGTCTAGTTACCATCTGTCATCATACAAAGATATTACATAGTAATTGATTATATTTCCCACACTGTACGTTTAATACCTGTGACTCAGTTATGTTGTAACTGATTCTCTATGTCTTAATCTCCCTCACCTATCTCTCTCATCTGCAAACATCCCTCCTCTCTGGCAACTGCCTGTTTGTTCTCTGTATCTATTACTCTGCTTCTGTTTTATTATGTTTGTTCATTTGTTTGGTTTTTAGATTCAACATATAAGTAAAATCATATCATATTTGTCCTTCTCAGTCTGAATTATTTCCCTTAGTAAAATACTCTCTAGATCTACCCATGTTGCTTCTACTGTCTTTGAATACTCCACCTTTGCCCTGCCCTCCCATTTTCGACATATAATCAAGTTTTTTTCCTTTGTATTAAGAATGGTCAGGCAATTCAATTCACAGAATTCTCACACTAGGCTAGGTCTGTGTGAGGTATTGGACATACAGAGATGAATTGGTTACAGTCTTTGCCCTGAGGTTTAATTTATTGGTAAATTACAATATAATGCAATAAGTTCATCAATACAATTTTAAAACTGTATATAGTTAAATATAAAATGACTGCGTACTTATATCTGGGTGGAGATGAGGAGTGTGGGGTTGTGAAAATCTTCTCAGTTTAGGTTTTAAAGGGTATGTAGGAGTTCTCCATATGACTGGAATAAGGGAGAATTACCCTCTAGATGAGAGAATTGTATTTCTGTGCTCTGTACCTCATGTTTATTCACCTTTGCCCACTTTCTTCCCTTGGACCTGGATCTTACATCATCCCAATTCTGCCTTGACTTTCATGCTCCTCCGTCTTACATCATAAACTCATCCTTGTACTTGGGATTTAGTCATTCATTCATTCATTGAACAAATGTTTACCTAGATTACTGGTTCTGTGTTAGCTGTCTATATAAAACAGACATGGTCCTTGCCCTGATAAAACTTACAAGCTCACAACTTTTAGTGAGGCTAGGCAATTAAAGAAAAAAAAAAGTGGTGATCATTATAAGAGAAATGAAGAAATACACAACATTTTGAGACACATAAAGGTAAAAGTCATAACTGAGTTCATGAATCAGGAAATTACTCTCAGAAGGATGATAGAGTTACTAAGATCTAAAGAATCTAAAAGATTAGCAATGTCCCATCAGCTATGTTAATGTCTTTGGACTTAATCCTTACATAAAGGTGATAAGATGAATGACATTATAAGATTTGAAGATAATTACTGGCTACATTTTAGAGAATTTATTGGGAAGAAGGAAGAATGGATGCAGGGAGATCAATCAAGAAGTTTTTATAGCTGTTCAGGCAAGAAATGATGGTGTTTGCCAATGGGATTATCAGAGTTCCTGCAACTTTACACACAAGCCTGATGAATTCTTCACAATCCTACTAGAACATTTCCTTTACTCTGCTAGTCTCTTAAACTAGAATATTCCTTTCCCCTTCATTATCAGATTTCTTTAAAAAAACTAATTAATATTCATTTACTACCTCCTTTGTCTCACCTCCTGTAGTCTTGATTTTTCTCCCCAAATTAATTTCATTATCACAGAGTCAAGTGCCACAAGGAGGACTATGTCTAGGTTGCATAAGAAGAACATTGTAGTGTATAATTATTTTTGCTCCTCTATCATGCTTTCCCTGACATCATTTTAAATATTCAACTCAAAGTCTTTTCTTCCCACAACTTCACTGAAGCGAGTGTTGTTGAGGTCAACTAATAACTTCTAGATTGCCGTATTTAATATTTCTTCTCCCTCAGCTCCATCTCAGATTATTCTCTTTTCTTCTTCTAGTAAACATCTAAATATTTGGTTTTATGCAAGGTTTTTGTCATAGAGCACCTTCTTTTCTCTATTTGTACTACTGACTTTGTAAATATTGGCTAAATATTCAAATCCTCTTGTTATGAATGCATTTATAAACATATCTATCAAATTTATGTCTCTAGTCACTACTGGTCCTTTGACCCCCCAGCCTTATATCTCCAATTACTAACTTGACATCACTACTTAGATTTCTGAGATAAATTAAAATTATCCAAACACCAAAATAATTGTCAAGTATCCCTCAAATCTGTCCTATCACCAGTGTCCCCCATTTTAATAACCATTATCCACCCAGTTTGTTTAACCAAAACTCCTTGAATCTTCCCTCACCATTATTCTTCAAATTCAACCTCAAATACATTTCTCCACATTGTCCACTTCTTTCCATCCCTGTTACCTCCACTCAAGCCCAAACAACATTATTATGTCTTGCTTGGACAGCTGCAATTTCCTTCTAAACGATCTCCATGCTTTTACTCTTTCCCTCTAAAGTTGGCTCTCTGTACAGCCTCCAGAGCAACCACTTAAGAACATAATCATGTTACTTGGTTACTTAAACCTTCCAATGACCTTCATTTATACTTAGGAAAATAATCCAAACCTTCTAGCAAAGCCTGTGAGGTCTTACAAGAGCTGGATCACTTCTCTGATCTTATATCAAAGCCCTCTATGCCTTCACTCATGATTCTAAACTAATTGGACAATTTCCTTCAAACATATCCAACGTAGTCTACCTCTAGGCCTTTGCACTGGATGTGCTCTCTTCCTACATACTTTTTCCATTGATTCTAGTTATGGCATGTTCTGTTTTATTACTTAGGTCTTTGCTTCTCCATCTAAATGCCTTTACAAATCATCTCTCATAAACTAGAATGCCTACTCTACTCAGGCACTCTGAATTTATATTATTATATGAATATCCATTACTAAATGAAATCATTTTAAAAATTTATTTTACTTAAGAAAAATCTCTATACCAGCCTGTAACACCAATAAAACATAAAGTTTATTGAGTCAAGAATCTTATCTTTCCCACTTTCAGATCTAAGCCTAGCACTTAGAAGAATAATATCTGGCTCACAGTAGGAAATCAATATACATTCTTTTTGTCAAGAAATGAAAGAGTCACTGTAATATTTTCATACTTATTCATCTTCTTCACCAGACAAAAGCTACTTGAGAATGAGTACTATATTTACAATGGTACGTGATATACAATAAATATAGACTAAAATTTTTAAAAATTAAGTATATAGTCAAAAAAGACTTCCTGGGCTTCCCTGGTGGCACAGTGGTTGAGAGTCCGTCTGGCGATGCAGGGGACGCAGGTTCGTGCCCCAGACCGGGAAGATCCCACATGCAGATCCCACATGCCATGGAGTGGCTGGACCCGTGAGCCATGGGTGCTGGGCCTGCCCATCCGGAGACTGTGCTCCGTGATGGGGGAGGCCACGGCAGTGAGAGGCCCGCATACCGCAAAAAAAAAAAAAGACTTCCAAAAGAGAGAAATATCAAGATTGTCTCTAAGAGGCTGAATAAGATTTCACCAGAAGAGGAATTGGAAAAAGACATTCCAGGAAGAGGAAATGGAAAATAAAAAGTGTGAAGATATGAAAGAACACAGCTTTGGGGGGGATAATTAAGGCATTTAGAGTGCTTAGGGATTGTAATAAATGTCTGCTATTTCTTTGAACCACCCCTCCATGTTAATTCCAAGGCTCAAGTATATGAAATCTTTAGTGTCTACCCTAACTGCCAAATACCTCTTTAAAAATTTTCCCAGCCTCTAGTCTCTTTCTGTTCTAATCTATATAACTTGATAGCACCAGAAAAACAATTCTAAAGTGAAATTCTGATAATGTACTTTCCCATCCCCAAATGAAAAACCTTCAATGATTCCCAAATGCTAATTGAAAACATTTCCAATTCCTTTAATACATTGAAGGCTCTCCAACAGCTCTTGCCAAGCAGTTTTTCCAGGCTTACTTCCCACTCTTCCTTTTCTTGTATTCTTATACTGCAGCCAAAACTAAGTATTTGTATATCTCTGTGCATTTCTAGCTATTTCCAAACTCATTGTCTCTGCTATCCTTTTCCCTCTGAACAATGCCATTTCTACCATCTATATAATCTACAACTTCCAAGTTTCACATGCCAACATCAAGATGCCAAATTTCAACTGTCCAGACAGAAATATCTCTCTTTTCACATAATTCTTCTAAATGGGTGAGTGATTATTTCTAACTCATAATATGAGTAAACAATTTTTAAGTTTTCTATTTTATATGGTTCATTATCCTATTGAATATAACTATTCTTCCTTATAATATGTTTTTTGTTTTCCTTATAAGCACTCCATGGATATTTTATAATAAAGAATAAGTTGTATAGCGATATGGAAGTATATGAATACCACTATATTGTTAAATGTAAAACAAAGTAATAACACTATACACGAATGCAAAATCACAGACTTTGGTCAAAGACACTGTGGGAGAGAAGGAATAATAAGGAAAAGAAAGGGAAGAATTGAAAACTTTCTTCTGAGGCTCTTGCTATGTGCTATCCACCATGATCTATGCTTTTCCTGTAGTTCTCAGAAAAACCTACTCAATCAAGTAGGTGCTTTTATGATCCCCATTTTCCAAAAGAGGAAAATAAGACTCCAAGTGGCTAAGAAATGTACAACAGGTAATTGTCATAGCCAAGAATTAAAATAATTTCCATCTAACTTCAAAATTTTGAACAACTAAAACACTGAGAAACTTTCCTTCCCAGGTTCCCCAGATACCCCAAACCCGAGAGCCAGATAATTTCATATCATAATGTTATCAGTGGTAGAATCTGGACTTGAAGCTGAGTCTCCATTTCAGTACACTATAGTGTACTGACTGCATTTTATTTTTCTCGCTGTTTTTTAAACTACAGTTAAACGAAAGTATTATTATTCATGATTCAATGTAATATCCATTGACTAGCTTGTAATTTTTTAAACAGTGGTATAGAAAGCATATTTTTCCAATACTAGATTTTTTTTGGAGTAGATATTAAGTGTCCTGCACCAATCCATGACATACCTGAGTATTACTGAACAAAGATCTGTTATGCTTTTGGCTTGAGTAATGACAGTTGATATTGAAAATATGTCAACTTGCTTAACATTATCATGGGCAGAATTCTTAATTAAACTGCTGATGTTGTCAATAACATAGAATGATTATTCTTTGGGAATGAGAGTTATATAATGAACTCTGGTTATTTCACTGTTGTTAAAACTCTGGAGAGCCAATATGTCACTGAGGTGAGGACAGTACTCTTAGGAAAGAGGTCATCAGAATGGACTCCCTTGTGACAAATACAGTGATGGGGCAAACAACACAACTTGTAGCTATTCTGGTTTCACTGTTTCTATTTCAGGCACTTAAGTATCAGAGAAGCTGTAACCTATGCTTTCCCCTGAATCTCTCAGGTGCTCTGTTCTGCCCCTAAGAGTTCTCTAAAATAAAACGAATCTCAGTACTGATTATAAAAAAGCCTGATATTGAAGTTCAACAGAGACACCTAGATGGCTTCTTATTCAACATTTTCAATAAACAGTACAAATACAGAGTAAAAGATAAAAATAAAAAAATCCCACTATATTAAGGTATAAAATGACACATAAAAGTCTCTACCTTCCAACTCTCAGTCTCTTGGATAGTTTATTGTTTACCTGTACTGAGGATTTGATGTTGAGTGTGTATTCTACTTGCCATGTTTAATAATGTGCTTTATTGGCATGTTTTTAACTTATTTATTCTCAGGTGTGCTAAAAAAAAAATAAGTAGCCAATTAGTAACAGTGTCAATTAGATTCCTGCAGATGTTTTACCCAATAGTATTTTAAAATTTATTTTGTGTTCATTATTTCATTTAATTCCCATAAAACACCAAGAGATTATTATCTCCATTTCTTGATATAAAGAGATTGAAACTCAAAAAGGTAGGTGACTTGTCCAAGATCACACAAGTAAGACTGTGTTGGATGAGGCAGAACTCAAATCTAGGCCTCTCTCCAAAGCCTAAAGATGCTCAGAAATACTGCACTATATGATATTGCCTTTACACAGCCTCACAAATTAAACTTATAATTATTCTTCTTCAGACTATACTACAAAGCTACAGTAATCAAGACAAAATGGAAATGGGAATAGGAACATACATATCCATAATTACCTTAAATGTAAATGGACTAAATGCTCCCACCAAAAGACACAGATTGGCTGAATGGATACAAAAACAAGACCCATATATACGCTGTCTACAAGAGATCCACTTCAGACCTAGAGACACATACAGATTGAAAGTAAGGGGATGGAAAAAGATATTCCATGCAAATGGAAATCAAAAGAAAGCTGGAGAAGCAATTCTTATATCAGACAAAATAGACTTTAAAATAAAGACTATTAGGAGAGACAAAGAAGGACACTACATAATGATCAAGGGATCGATCCAAGAAGAAGATATAAGAATTGTAAATATTTATGCACCCAACATAGGAGCACCTCAATACATAAGGCAAATACTAACTGCCATAAAAGGGGAAATCGACAGTAACAAACTCATAGTAGGGGACTTTAACACCCCACTTTCACCAATGGACAGATCATCCAAAATGAAAACAAATAAGGAAACACAAGCTTTAAATGATACATTAAACAAGATGGACTTAATTGATATTTATAGGACATTCCATCCAAAAACAACAGATTACATATTTTTCTCAAGTGCTCATGGAACATTCTCCAGGATAGATCATATCCTGGGTCACAAATCAAGCCTTGGTAAATTTAAGAAAATTGAAATTGTATCAAGTATCTTTTCCAACCACAATGTTATGAGATTAGACATCAATTACAGGAAAATATCTGCAAAAAATACAAACACATGGAGGCTAAACAATACACTACTTAATAACGAAGTGATCACTGAAGAAATCAAAGAGGAAATTAAAAAATACCTAGAAACAAATGACAATGGAGACACGATGACCCAAAACCTATGGGACGTAGCAAAAGCAGCTCTAAGGGGGAAGTTTATAGCAATACAAGCCCACCTAAAGAAACAGGAAGCATCTCGAGTAAACAAGCTGACCCTGCACCTAAAGCAATTATAGAAAGAAGAACAAAAAACCCCCAAAGTTAGCAGAAGGAAAGAAATCATAAAGATCAGATCAGAAATAAATGAAAAAGAAATGAAGGAAACGATAGCAAAGATCAATAAAACTAAAAGCTGGATCTTTGAGAAGATAAACAAAATTGATAAACCATTAACCAGACTCATCAATAAAAAAAGGGAGAAGACTCAAATCAATAGAATTAGAAATGAAAAAAGAGAAGTAACAACTGACACTGCAGAAATGCAAAAAATCATGAGAGATTACTACAAGCAACTCTATGCCAATAAAATGGACAACCTGGAAGAAATGGACAAATTCTTAGAAATGCACAACCTGCCAAACTGACTCAGGAAGAAATAGAAAATATGAATAGACCAATCACAAGCACTGAAATTGAAACTGTGATTAAAAATCTTCCAACAAACAAAGGCCCAGGACCAGATGGCTTCACAGGCGAATTCTATCAAACATTTAGAGAAGAGCTAACACCTATCCTTCTCAAACTCTTCCAAAATATAGCAGAGGGAGGAGCACTCCCAAACTCATTCTACGAGGTCACCATCACCTTGATACCAAAACCAGGCAAGGATGTCACAAAGAAAGAAAACAACAGGCCAATATCACTGATGAACATAGATGCAAAAATCCTCAACAAAATACTAGCAAACAGAATCCAACAGCACATTAAAAGGATCATACACCATGATCAAGTGGGGTTTATTCCAGGAATGCAAGGATTCTTCAATATACGCAAATCAATCAATGTGATACACCATATTAACAAATTGAAGGAGAAAAACCATATGATCATCTCAACAGATGCAGAGAAAGCTTTCAACAAAATTCAACACCCATTTATGATAAAAACCCTCCAGAAAGTAGGCATAGAGGGAACTTTCCTCAACATAATAAAGGCCATATATGAAAAACCCAGAGCCAACATCGTCCTCAATGGTGAAAAACTGAAACCATTTCCACTAAGACCAGGAACAACAAAAGGCTGCCCACTCTCACCACTCTTATTCAACTTAGTTTTGGAAGTTTTAGCCATAGCAATCAGAGAAGACAAGGAAATAAAAGGAATCCAAATTGGAAAAGAAGTAAAGCTGTCACTGTTTGCAGATGACATGATACTATACATAGAGAATCCTAAAGATGCTACCAGAAACTACTAGAGCTAATCAATGAATTCGTTGAAGTAGCAGGATACAAAATTAATGCACAGAAATCTCTGGCATTCCTGTACACTAATGATGAAAAATCTGAAAGTGAAATCAAGAAAACACTCCCATTTACCATTGTAACAAAAAGAATAAAATATCTAGGAATAAACCTACCTAAGGAGACAAAAGACCTGTATGCAGAAAATTATAAGACACTGATGAAAGAAGTTAAAGATGATACAAATAGATGGAGAGATATACCATGTTCCTGGATTGGAAGAATCAATATTGTGAAAATGACTCTACTATCCAAAACAATCTGGAGCTGGAGGAATCAGGCTCCCTGACTTCAGACTATACTACAAAGCTACAGTAATCAAGACAGTGTGGTACTGGCACAAAAACAGAAAGACACTATCAAACTCTTAGAGGAAAGCATAGGCAGAACACTCTATGACATAAATCGCAGCAGGATCCTTTTGCACTCACCTCCTAGAGAAATGGAAATAAAAACAAAGATAAACAAATGGGACCTAATGAAGCTTCAAAGCTTTTGCACAGCAAAGGAAACCATAAACAAGACCAAAAGACAACCCTCAGAATGGGAGAAAATATTTGCAAATGAAGCAACTGACAAAGGATTAATCTCCAAAATTTATAAGCAGCTCATGCAGCTCAACAGCAAAAAAAAACCAAACAATCCAATCCAAAAATGGGCAGAAGACTTAAATAGGCATTTCTCCAAAGAAGATATACAGACTGCCAACAAACACATGAAAGAATGCTCAACATCATTCATCATTAGAGAAATGCGAATCAAAACTACAATGAGATATCATCTCACACCAGTCAGAATGGCCATCATCAAAAAATCTAGAAACAATAAACGCTGGAGAGGGTGTGTAGAAAAGGGAACACTCTTGCACTGCTGGTGGGAATGTGAATTGGTACAGCCACTATGGAGAACAGTATGGAGGTTCCTTAAAAAACTAAAAATAGAACTACCATATGACCCAGCAATCCCACTACTAGGCATATACCCTGAGAAAACCATAATTCAGAAAGGGACATGTACCAAAATGTTCATTGCAGCTCTATTCACTATAGCCCGGAGCTGGAAACAACCTAAGTGTCCATCATCAGATGAATGTATAAAGAAGATGTGGCACATATATACAATGGAATATTACTCAGCCATAAAAAGAAACGAAACTGAGGTATTTGTAATGAGGTGAATAGACCTAGAGTCTCTCATTCAGAGTGAAGTAAGTCAGAAAGAGAAAGACAAATACCGTATGCTAACACATATATATGGAATTTAAGAAAAAAAAATGTCATGAAGAACCTAGGAGTGGGATGGGAATAAAGACACAGACCTGCTTGAGAGTGGACTTGAGGATATGGGGAGGGGGTTGGGTAAGCTGTGACGAGGCGAGAGAGAGGCATGGACATATATACAGTACCAAATGTAAGGTAGATAGATAGTGGGAAGCGGCCGCATAGCACAGGGAGATCAGCTCGGTGCTTGGTGACTGCCTGGAGGAGTGGGATGGGGAGGGTGGGAGGGAGGGAGATGCAAGAGGGAAGGGATGTGGGAACAGATGTATATGTATGACTGATTCACTTTGTTATAAAGCAGAATCTAATAAAAAAAAAGACAATATGATACTGGCACAAAAACAGAAATACAGATCAATGGAACAGGATAGAAAGCCCAGAGATAAACCCACGAACCTATGGTCATGTAATCTATAACAAAGGAGACAAGGGTATACAATGGAGAAAAGACAGTCCCTTCAATAAGCGGTGCTGGGAAAACTGGATAGCTACATGTAAAAGAATGAAATTAGAACACTCCGTAACACCATACACAAAAAAACTCAAAATATATTAGAGACCTAAATGTAAGACCGGACACTATAACATTCTTAGAGGGAAACATAGGAAGGGCACACTTTGACATAAATCACAGTAAGATCTTTTTTGATCCACCTCCTAGAGTAATGGGCATAAAAAATAAACAAATGGGACCTAATGAAACTTAAAAGCTTTTGCCCAACAAAGGAAACCATAAACAAGATGAAAGGACATCCCTCAGAATGGGAGAAAATATCTGCAAACGGACAAAGGATTAATCTCCAAAATATATAAACAGGTCATGCAGCTCAATATTAAAAAGCAAACAACCCAATCCAAAAATGGGCAGAAGACCTAAATAGACATTTCTCCAAAGAAGACATACAGATGGCCAAGAGGCACATGAAAAGCTACTCAACACCACTACTTATTAGGAAATGCAAATCAAAACTACAATGAGGTATCACCTCACACCAGTCAGAATGGGCATCATCAGAAAATCTACAAACAACAAATGTTGGAAAGGGTGTGGAGAAAAGGGGACCATCTTACACTGTTGGTGGGAATGTAAATTGATACAGCCACTATGGAGAAAACTTTGGAGGTTCCTTAAAAAACTAAAATTAGAATTACCATATGACCAAACAATCCCACTACTGGGCATATACCCAGAGAAAACCATAATTCAAAAATACACATGAGCCCCAATGTTCACTGCAGCACTATTTACAATAGCCAGGTCATGGAAACAACCTAAATTCCCATTGACAGACGAATGGATAAAGAAGATGTGGTACATATATACAATGGAATACTACTGAGTCATAAAAAGGAATGAAACGGGGTCTTTTGTAGAGACTTGGATAGATCTAGAGACTGTCATAAAGAGTGAAGTAAGTCAGAGAGAGAAAAACAAATATCATATATTAACGCATATATGTAGAACCTGGAAAAATGGTACAGATGAACTAGTTTGCAGGGCAGAAATAGAGACACAGATGTAGAGAACAAACATATGGACACAAATGGGGGAAAGCGGAGGGGGAAGTGGTGGTGGTGGGATGAACTGGGAGATTGGGATTGATATAAAACACTAATATGTATAAAATAGATAACTAATAAGAACCTGCTGTATAAAAAAATAATATAACATTCAAACAAACAAATAAATAAATTATAATGATTCTTGGATTTCCACCAGAAACCCAACTTCATATCCATCAACTGAGTTGTTAATCTACACATTTCCATACAGATATGCTTTTAGCCCATTCTCCATTCCAGATTTAACAGTTAAATTTTATTTGAAAATAAACAATGAATGTTTTTAAAATATTCATTGTTACAAATGGTAATAGTGGACACTCATAGGGTAGTTACAAGCAATATTTGGGATATGCTTATACTAAAAAGTTATCCATTATGTATCTGAAATTAAAATTTAACTGGATGCCCTGTATTTTGTCGGGTAACCCTACACATTCCAGCTCTTCTTTTGCATCACAGTGTTTATTATTTAACACAGAAGCAAACAATTCCCTTTCTCCCTAACTTACTTTAACCCTTGTGCTTTGCGTTCTTCAAATTCACCTTCTTTTTTTCCTGGGCTGCATTACTGTCTATTTCAGAAAATTCTGGCTTTGGAAGGCTTATGTTGTGTGACAAGTTTAAAAGATGTGCAGTGTCAGGGGTGTCATTCAGTGAAAGATGGCTGATTGTAACTGATGTCATCACGGTATTCTAGTGCTTATTCCCCAATTTGTCCAAGTCCAGATCTTGACTCCATTTGGTGTGCAGGCAACTGATCACAAAACACCGAAAAATTCATAAAAATAGAATGTAAATGTATTAATTTGTATCAAGAACTATCTGGCTTCTCAATCTCACTAGGAGGCACATTTCTCTACGTGAAAGTGTATGGGGAATAAAGGAGTGTAATAAAATGAACAAAGTGTCATTTTTGAGCTTCTACTTCTAATCTGCAAAATGGATTTAGTGAGTACCTACCACATGGGGTGGCTAAAAGGACTTGAGATAATGCATAGATGAGATTATTGATGTCTATATTAATATTAGTTAAAGAAAACAATAACAATAATTTAGAAGATTAATTGGTGAACACAGAATCAGAGTGCCAAGAATTGAATAATCTAATTTTGCTAAAATTGGAAATGTGTAACTCCCTTAAAAGATTATATTTGCTTGATAAATGTAATATTCTTGTTTCTGAATTAGAGTTCCTTCTTACATATTGGACACTTGAAAAAGGCTTGCCAATCTATTTTGCTTTCTCTTAACCTCTTTTCTATGCTTCTGTTACTTGCCAACATCTCTTTGGATAAAAAATAAACATTTCTTTACAGTCATGAATACATTAAATCACCTCTGGAGCTATTGATTTTATTAACAAATGGAATTAGACTGGAAGTCCTTCTTTCCGTTCAAGTTCACTCTCTATATATTTTCATTGATTTATTAACTGTTGGTTCCATGACAATTCAGTTTCATATTTCTATAATCTTCGAGTAGGTCTTGTCAATGCCCCCCATACCACCTAGAGTTTCCTGTTTTGAATTTGCTGCTTACTTGTTGTTCAGTCTTTGACAAAGCACTTAACCTTCTCACTACCTCAGTTCTTTCATCTGTAAAATGGGAATAGTAAAAATTCATAAGGCTATTATGATGATATATTCATAGGCAAAACTAATTTCAAACATGGGTGGATGCTGGTGCCATTATCCATATGAGGAGGAAGAAGTGAGATGGGCATGTGGGGTGTGGGGAGAGTGTCATATGGTAGTCGCTAAGCTGGGCTTTGGAGCCTCAAGATATGGTCTAGGTCCTAAAGTATTGAATCATCTAATATCATGGGAAATTCCAAGTCTGAAATATTGCAAGGGGAGAGTCTTTAAAAATTATCTGCTGCAACCATTTCTTTTGCAGATATAAAGAGAAATTGGGACTTGCTCAGAGTTGCATTTCTGATGAGTGAAAGAACTAAGAATAGAAGTCAAGCTACCCTGCCCCTCCCATCCCCCAGTCTTGGTGGCAATGTCCCCAACAATTCCCTCTACAACAGACACAGGTAGTGCCTGGTCAGTAGCGTTCTAACCTTGACCTCTAACTGCCAGTATTTGTTCTTCTAAGACTGGTACTTTTTTCTGCATTGATGAAGCCTACATCCACCCTGGGCACTATTCAACTAATGACTGTAGGATGTAATTAACTCATCTACCTCACCCCTCCCGTGGGATAAGTAATGTGGGACCATTGTTTGCAGTGTTGCTCAGAGTTTCCCTGTGGGACTAAGCTCCAGTAGCTACTGAGGTAAATGGTTTAATAACTCACCCCTTTAGTAGTAGCCTTCTCTTTTCTGTAATACTGTTTTTCTGCCCTGTCCATGTTCCCCATCCTTCCCAAAGAAAATACTAACCCTAGAACCGTTACTTCAGGCATTGACCCTGGGAAAACCAAATTGAGACACTCTCTTTACCTATGGCTGCTTTTAGAAGCTTAGTAGCAGAGTTGACTGTTAAAAACTTGGCATCTGAACCACTGCGGGATCTTGAAAAATAACGCTATCAGAATTTACTTTAATGGCTACCCTTATAAAATACTCTGTTATGGTTTCTACTTATTCTGCCTGTGCCTCTCTTCTCTTCTTCTCAAAAGATGTTAGGAAATAAAAAGTAAATATCTTCTTACACTGTTAATAAGTACAGCACTTTCAGAAGCCAGGACCATGAATGAGCTAATATAATGCTTTGTAAGGTGCTACTTCCAGAAGGAAGAAGTGACAATTTTCTCAGCAGATTCAGAAACATCTCAGTTATGTAAAATGCCAGGTCTGCCTATGGACATGCTTACATCATCTCTATATTTTATGTTCTCTTGAGCATGGATTTGATATTTTCTTAAACTGTTCTTGCTAGTTATCTTTTATAAAATATGAACTTTTACAGAGATGAACTCTTTCTTAAATGTTTAAAAATCTTATTTCTTCCATGTCTCAAATTTAAATGGAATGAAACTATTATCGTTGGGCTGTGTGTGCCAATTCTTTACCTCTCATCACTGACACATGCTATAATTCAATCTCTGTGTCCTGCTGCTGTTCATAAACCAACAAGCTCTGGCGGTTTACGTCATCAGCAGAAAACCTGAAAGTGAATTATAGCCTTGCATTCAATCTCTATGTTCTGTGTGGAAATAGCCAGTTTTTCACAATGTGCAATTTAGAGACTTGGGAGCAAGAGATTTATAAAGTGTATTTCTTGTAGCCTGTGTCAAAATCAAAGCTATGAGCATTCAAAATAAAAGATTGATATAAAATCGGTTAAGATACACCTATAGTTTTATGAGCAACAGAATGTTTTCATTAATATTTGGGAAACTTGAGGGAGGGGTATATTCCACTTGCTTCCAAACTTCTAGAGAGTTATTAAAAAAAAATTAACCTAAGTTTGGATTTCATCAACACTGAATTGGGAGGATAATAACTTGGACATAGTGACTCATAGACAGTAGAGGGTCCTTTTACTTTATGTGTTAGTATTTATCCACGTGAAATGGTCAAGTAAACATCTACAAAATAGCTACACAGAGCGCTAACCAGAACACACACAAAGTCCATCTTTAATGGTTGCAGAAAAGTTAGATATTTTGCAAAGAAAATTTATTTAGGGAATTATTTTAAATAAACTATTATTATTTGTCTTAATCACACCTATAATACTGAATACTTTTCAACACACAAGCAAAGTTGACTTGTTTTAGGGTGTGATCAAGAACCCATTTGCAAGAAAACTCTTGGTTTGAAAGATAATTTTTGCATCAGATTTTAGACTTTTATTTGGAAAAAGTAATTTATAAGGAAAGGGGTAGCACTTTTAGATAAATGTCCTTATTTAAAGTAAAAATGTGCATCAATACTCATATTTTGAAAAACTGTACAGCACCTTTCTTGACCACCATTCAATACTAAATATGTCATTAATATATACCACACATGATTCTAGGTGTTATCAATGCTAAAATATCCAAGCAGTAAACAAAATAGATATCTGTGTCTTCAGTAAGCTTCTATTATAATGGGGGAAGATAGATAATAAATAAATAATAGTTATGTAATATGTCAGGTCAAGTCTAGTGTTATGAAGAAAAACAAGTGGTGTCAGGGAATTAAAGGAAGAATAAGAGTTGGCGTTTTATATAGGACAGTCAAGGAAGACTCTAAGTCAGATAAGGTGACTGACATGTGAAAGCATATAAATAAGTTGATGGAATGAACTACCTGAATACCTGAGAGAAGAGTGTTCCAGTAGAGGAGAGACCATATGTAAAGATTTTGAGATGGGAATGTTAGGTGTGCTTGAGAAACAGTAAGGAGTTTACCATGGCTAGAACAAAATCATAGAGGAAAAGAGTGATGAAAGATGGGCCAGAAAAATAGCAGGATAAAATGACAGGATAATACAGGGCTTGTAGGCCATGGAGAAATGTTCAGCTTTGACTCTTGGTGAAGAACGAAATCAACAAAGGTAGATCAGAAGTGATTTGAGGATTGCTGACAATCTATTTTGTTGAGAATAGACTATAAGGTAGATGGAGGTAACAGGATGGAAGTTAGCTAGAAAGTTATTGGAAAATTTCCAGTCAAGAGACCATGACTTATGCCAAGGCATATAGGCAAAAGCAGCAACCAATTTCTGAATAGATTTTAAAAGTACCATCAAAAGAATTTCTGATCATTTGGATGTCAGTTGTAAAGCAAAGGAATCAATGATTATTCCAAGGTATAGAATCTACTCATCCAACCCTCTTTTGTTAGCGAATAAGTGAGTGAAGATATACACTAGCCTGGGTGACAAAGGCAATGCTTTAGAGAATATGACACACAGACCACATAGGATGGAGGGAGCTGCCACATCAAACAATTTATGGTTTGTCGAGAAGGAAGCTTTAGGACAATTCCTGGAAATCCTAATTTATTAATAAAATTACATGATTCTGGCACTTATTCCTTCAGCAAATAACACTAGAGGTTAAGAAGTTTTGGTGAGTAGAATTCTATTTAGGTTGCCCTTGTTGTAGTCACAGATGCAGGGATCATGTCTGTGATTGTTTTATAAAAAAGTCTCAGAAAAGTAACAGTTTCATGGCCCTTATTTATAATATTCAATAGTACCTGTGACTTCGTTTTTCAGCCTCACACACCTGATGTGCCATTTCCTTTTTGCAGGGCTTTGGGTCTTGAAGGAAGGCTGCAGTAGCTTTCCATAATTCCACTTTTGATTCAATGGGACTTATCATCTATCATAATGTAAGAGGCACATCATGGGTACTCATTAGATTTGGGCTAAATTGAAATAACTGTCTTGCTCTTCTAAGAATTATGGCATCAGAAAAAAATATTAAAATTTAGTAGAAAAAATATCCTTGAATAAGCAGTTTTATTAAATTTTTCTTCACATAGTCTTTTTCTTTTGACAATCTTCACTGCACAGTTTCTTCATTGATTTTTAATGTAAAATCATTTTCTAGTTCATTATTATAGTAGTCTAGTTATATGATTGCCCAATTTAGAGAGATGTTTTTTGGAGAAAACACAGAATGTTGGAAACCTTGTTCTGCCATAATAAGAACATGGGCAAGGAACTATACTGGAATTAGCATATATTTCTCCACAAATATAAAATGGATAGTAAGACTTATTTTAAAGGTGTTCTGGTATAGGAATAAAGCCATAGAAGCATCTAACACATAGGAGGGAAAAGCAAATGATCGTTTTCTTCTTAAGGTAAATTTATGTATTAATTTCATAGCTCTGTAGTCATATTGAGTCGTATTAATTTTAGAGCATCCCATGGTGAGAAGTTGAAGGTCAAGAAAAAGAGAGGATGTCAGCATCCTTCTCCCTTCACCATTTTATGAGTTGTCTGCAAGTATGTGGTGCTGCATATCAGGGCACATTCCAAAGGAAGCTGTAATATCAGACTATAGAACATTCCCCTGTATACAGAATGTCTAAAGATTGTTATTCTAGGCATTTCTTTTGGGGAGATAAAGGGCTGTAGGTTCAGCTGAGGTATTGACTTTATTAAGAGGAAGAGAAATATCCCTCTTCAAGGAAACCTTACTTTTATTATAAACGTCTTCATCATTATAGATCTGTTTTTAGTTATATGATTAGAAACAGAACATTAAAAAGTAGAGAAGTTCGGGAGGAAAAAAAAATGATTTGATCCTGACATCATGACAAGATGTGCAAACAAGCAACATGTGCACTTTTAGCACAAGTGTTTAAGGCATGTGTCCATGGGACCTTACATATCCCAGCATAGTCTGCTTAGGTTCTATGCCAGAATACCCTTGAAATACAACCTTGACAGATATTGCTAAGCAGTTGTCACCCTGAGCCAAGCAACAACAGAGATCAAAGATGGAAATGCCCATATTATCTGCATAAAAATGGAAAAAATAAAAAACAACTCATGACCAATATGCTACTTCATTAAAATTTTATTTTATTTGCTCAGACAAGATTTCCTGACACTTCTGAAAGACTAGAAGTGCAGCTCACGTTGAAAAGAAGAGCCACTGGGTATAAAGTTAGAGTTAAAAACTGAGATCAGTGACTGGTAGAAAACCTGTAGCAAACTTATCTAAGTTCAAGGTACACTCAGCATTTTACTACTTACTAGCTGGCCTAAGAATAAGTTTTGAGTATGCAGAAATGCAAAGCTAAAACTCAGTGTCTTAGTCTGTGTCTTAGTCTGCTCAGGCTGCTGTAACAACATACCATGAACTGTGTGGCTTAAACAACAGACATTCATTTCTCACAGTTCTGGAGGCTGGACTATCCAAGATTAAGGTTTTGGTTGGTTGACTTCATTCCTGGTGAGAGATCTCTTCCTATATGGTAGATTGTGATTCCCTTCTTGTTGTAGCCTCACTTGATGGAGAGAAACAGAGAGCAAGCTCTCTGTTCTTTTCTTATAAGGGTACAACTCCCACCCTGAGGAACCCATACCCATGATCTCATCTAAAACTACTTCCCAAAGGCCCCACCTCCTACTAATACCATCATATGAGGGAGTGGGTAGAACTTCAACATATGAATTGGGGTAGATGCAAACATCTAGTCCATAATACTTGGTAATTACCATACAAATTAATTATTAGGAAATAACAGTTCATAATATGGGCTTGAGATTGAATTTTGATACCCCACAAACACAAAAAACAAATAGTATGTAACACTGCTCTTTGAAATTCTATTGCACACTCATATAACAATAACAACAAAATAAAAAGCATATTACTCTTACTGACAAAAATACATTACATAAATTTGTATACAGCAACTGGGAAAGCATATAAGGTAAATCTATACCATAACTTTACAAATAATAAATATAATTTAAATTTTAAAAGTATATTAATGAGAACTGTTCTTCTGAGTTTTTCAACTAACTTAAGCAGCTGAAATATTATTTCAAACTATGCATCTATGAAGCTGGAAGAGTTTGAATGTAAGCCATGGTTAGGATTTTACCCTGGACACAAGCTCCTGTGAGACACCAGATCTACAAATATGCTTTCCAGAGAGTTACAAACAACAAAACATGGAGGAATGCTCTAACTCATTCCTACTAGGGAAAAGACAGGGCCAGTAATATTCAAAGGGCAGTGACATATTCCTGCCTGTAATAACCTTTCCATGTTTTATTTATTGCCTTATTTACCTTTTTTTAAACATTTTTCATCTGGTGGTCCTGTGCTTTCTTCATAATTCAGCTCAAATATCAAGTCCTATGAAATCTCCCCCTAATGTCTGAGTCAGAGAAACTCATGGACTGGTCAGTTCTTACAGGGCATATGCATTAAGGCACTTACCTTTGTATAATGAACACTTTCTCTTACTCACTAGACCACAAGTCCTCTTAAAGCAGGAGACATACCTTAGTTTTGTGCACAGTGTCAGCACTATTTGTAGTGTAGAGTAGATCCCAAATGAGTCATTGTTGAACAATTAAGGGGATGAATAAATGTATAAACACAACGCATATTGACTCAAAGAAACTTTGCCATTTTTGCTACCAATAACTTAGTTTTTAAAGTATAAAAAATAAATCATATGACAACTATCATTTTCATAAATAAGCGTGGAGATTATTAAAGATAAATGTTTAAAAGTCATCTGGAAAACAACCAATGCTAAATTCATTTTGAGATGAATTTAACTATAGGCAAATTGTAACTTAACTGAAATATGAATTGTGAACTTCATCCTATGTGATAAACTTTACTAGTTTTATGTTGACGTTGCTGAATAGAAAACTAACACTAAACCTCTGAAAAATTCCATATATAAAAAAAGTGTAAAATAATAACCCCTCCAAAAGTCAAAACACACTTAATAAAGTGTTTGCCAAAGCAAAACAAAGGAATATAAAGTTTACAATGAGGAGTTCTCTGGTGAAGTCAGCATGAGCTTAAAGGACAGAAAGTAATGAACAGTTGATAAAGGTTTGATAAAGATTCAAAGCTTATGTTGATTATGAGAATGAAAGCTTAGTGTTCCCATTATTGAACATTTTTCTGCAGCTTTCTTCAGCAATATTAAGCTTGTACAGAGCAAATGCTTTCAGGAATCAAGTCTTTAAGAGAAGCAATAATAGCATTTGGAAAATTTATTAAAATACAAAAGGATCAAAAGTCTTTAAATAACTAATCTATGTGGTGATCTTGCATTCTCTTTGTACAACTAAATTGAGTCCAAAGTTTTAAACTAAAACTGTGGAACTGTAATTGCACAACTAACTAGCCACCTGGAGTTCAGATAGTGTCAAGTGAATTGGGTCAGATTGGAAAGAAGTCAAATACTTAATGACGAACAGAACCCTTCCTTGGCACTGTGATTGGGCTGTTAGGGTGACTATGAACTAGCTGACACTTTGAATAGCAAAATCTTCAGTGGTACACACACTTCTTCTTGTGTTATCATTTAAATGTCATTAAAAACATACATGATGAGAGTGCTTAATTTGACAGAAAAACACTCAAGATATCAAAGTCAAATGGATAATTCCTATTTTTCTTATATATTGAACATAACAACAGTTACAAACACTGTATCACAGTATAATTTCTAAAATACTTTCTCATACAGTATCTCATTTGTTCTGTCCAACAATAGCTGAGGAAATTCAGACTCTAGCAACTTGATTTTTCCAAGACCCTTAGCTTATAAATGCTATAACCAGGACAAAATTCAATTTTCTGAATTCAAATTCCTAGGTTCTTAAAGAATATTGTTACTAACTGTATGCTTATTGTTATATATCTACATAGGGACCACCAAAATCTAGCAATACTTCCTAGGAATTAGAATTATAAGCCATTGGCTATGGTATTAGGAGTGAAAGATAAGAAATGACCGGAAATATGTTTTCACAGTACAGGCTTAATAAGCATTTCAGATATTTTCTTCTTAGTAAGTATATCAGAAAGTATAGATTGAAAATTTAAAAAAAAAGAAATATTTGTATAATATGGTAATTTCTTAAAGTAAGAGAGTAAAGAGGACATTAACAAATCACAGTATACCAGTCAACACTTCTGGAAATTGAGGATTCACTGCCTAAAACTCTACATATTTTGACCTATTGTGCAGACATAACTTTCAGGGTTCCAGACTTACACTGACAGCCATAGTAATGTACAGTTTGCTAGTTCTTCTATATATGTAAATTATACCTTTTCAATAGGTGTCAGTTTGGGGGCAGACAAAATATAGTCTTCTGATCAAATCCAATAATGTAATTAAATGAAATTTCTTGCTGACAGCATGAATCCCTAGAGCACAGTATCTTGTGACAATAACCGAACGCAGAGATTATAGGACATCTCATGTGCTCAGCTAGACTTCTTAGCTCTTTATACAGCAGACCAAGTGAGAGATTATTTACAGTTTAACTCTGATATGAAAGAAGTTTTATTTGGTGTCAAGTAGTGTGTATGACACCAGAAATGAGTTTATCACAAAGCAGCTTGGGAAATTTCCTTATTTATGACTGAGGATTGTAGCTCACTGCTCCTTGTAATGCACAGGATTCTTTTAGTCAATGAACAGAACTCACCCACACTTGAAGTTTTCTGTACTTTGTGGGAGTTCATGTTTATAGAAAACATTTATCCAATCTCGCTGTTGCAACTGGATTAGACTCTACCTTGGGAGAAACAAATCTTAGTTTTTGCTGTTGCTCTAGTATTTTTTTAACTTAAAAATTAATTTTTAATATGTTGCAACATATTTAAGGTCATACAATATGTGTTTCAGACATATGAACGAATTTTACACACAAAGAATTTTAATAAGGTTTGAGAGAATCTCAGTGAATGCACACTTATAGAGGTTGAGGGAGAGGGCATTTGATTCCATGGGTGTAAATGGCTGAACATAAATAAGAGACCCACCAGGAATATGAGAGCCCACCAAAGACCACAGTTATGTTTCTTGGTTGTAAATATTTTCACTTATTGAAAAATAGCAATTTAACAAACATGAACAGTGAATATTGTCTCAGATTGTCCTAAACTCAGAAGACTACTTTGAATAATAAGCAAATGCAAAACACTTTTACACAAGACAAGGCAAATGAATGTGCCTGGAGAAGTACTTGATCTCTGTAGGAGATGTCAAATTAATTACAGGGAACATTATGCAGTAGAACAAGAAATATTAGTGTGGGGTTTTATGAGCTAGAATCTAGGTAAATGAACCTGATAAATAGATCGATGTAATAAAAAGAGGATGTAGAGAAAAAGAAGAAAGAGGAAAGACCTGGAGAGGCTGAGACACAGGAAGTAAAATTTGGCAATATGCCAGAGCAGTTTTAGGACGTAAGAGTTGAAAAGTACAGAAAGGGACTTCTGAGGTTTTAATAGGTATGTAATAAAGAATGGAGATTGATTAATTTATTTATAGCTATTATTATTTTTTCCATTCAAATAGTGGGCTTTTGGGGCCTTGTTGATGTAGTCAGATTAAAAAAAAAAAAAAAACTATAGAAACTTGTGTTCCATAGTTTGGTGTCAAAGAGTTTTATGACTCAGGGAGGTAACCTAATGTTGACACAGTTTCCTTATTTCTAAAGTAATAATTATAGCACTATTAGTAATGAATGGTATCTATACCTATCAATCAATCTATATATCTATATCTAGGTCTATATAAATTTAGACTTAGATTTAGATATACCATGTGCCAAGGACAATATTAGACCTTTTGTACTTTACTCTTATTGTTACACTAACCCTGTGAGACAGAAACCCCATTACTATTATCACTCAACACATGAGGAAAAAGACTTCAAACAGTTACCCAGCTTAGCCCAAATCACAAAACGGAATCCCAGATCTTAACCAGTAACCCAACAAAATGTTTTCTGAATACCTTCTTAGGAAGAGAACTTGGTTGACTTGCATCTTAATATTCCACTATACTCTTGGTCTGTTGTATTAGAATGACATCCTAGAGACTCAGAAACACACTGGGATACCAACTTCATTTACTTCCTCAGCCTCCCTAATATTACTTTATGTCCTACCTCTCTACCTGTTTCTCCCTCTTTTTGTTCCATCTTCATTTAGTCAGCAAAACTGTTAAGCATCTACTATGTGCTAGATACTGTACTAGGTACCAGGACTTTAAAAAAGCGATTTTGTATCCTCTGTCATCAAAGTATTTAAAAGCTAGTCAGGTTGGACAAAAGATGAATATAAAACAAAAGTATGAATTTACATTCCCACCAACAGTGTAAGAGGGTTCCCTTTTCTCTACACCCTCTCCAGCATTTATTGTTTGTAGATTTTTTGATTATGGCCGTTCTGACCAGTGTGAGATGATATCTCATTGTAGTTTTGATTTGCATTTCTCTAATGATTAATGATGTTGAGCATTCTTTCATGTGTTTGTTGGCAATCTGTATATCTTCTTTGGAGAAATGTCTATTTAGGTCTTCTGCCCATTTATGGATTAGGTTGTTTGTTTTTTTGATATTGAGCTGCATGAGCTGCTTGTAAATTTTGGAGGTTAATCCTTTGTCAGTTGCTTCATTTGCAAATACTTCCTCCCATTCTGAGGGTTGTCTTTTACACTACCAAACATAAAATAGGTAGCTAGTGGGAAGCAGCCGCATAGCACAGGGAGATGAGCTCCGTGCTTTGTGACCACCTAGAGAGGTGGGATAGGGAGGGTGGGAGGGAGGGAGACACAAGAGGGAAGAGATATAGTGACATATGTATATGTATAACTAATTCACTTTGTTATAAAGAAGAAACTAACACACCATTGTAAAGCAATTATACTCCAATAAAGATGTTAAAAATTTTAAAAATAATAAATAAATTAAATTAAATTAAAAAAACAAACAAAAAAGTAATTTAAAATAATGACATGGTAAAATATTTTTTTAGACAATTTACTTCTGTGCATATGTCAAAATTTTATTACAATCTGGCTGCAGGGGAAAAGACTTTCAACGGGTCAGTTTAAAAATAAGATTTACTTTTGAGGGGAAATACTATAGGAAAAGGGGATGATTAGATAACCACTGTTATTCTATACAGAAAAGAAAAGACTCTAGTTAAGAAATATTACACAGTGCTTCAAGACTGGCCATTAGGCCTTTCCCAAGATTAACCGTCCACTGAAGGAGTGGATAACTGAGTTCTCAGAAGTTGTCTTATTCTCATTAACATTTATTTGAACATTAATTAAGCTTTTTATCAAGGATAATCATTTCTTCCAAAAAAAGATTTGCAAATTACAATTTGAACAAAGTTTTAGTCCTCATCCAGACTTGGGTCAATTTTTCTCTTTTTACGTAAGTTTGTGACAAGTAGAATTGAAGGTCTGAATAAGGGATTACTAATTGCCTATTTTAAGGGAAGAGAAGAGGGATCAATAAATCTCAGTCAAAAATTACTGCTGTGATAAAAGGATTTAATCAGCGGTGGAAAAGGAATATCTGACATAATTTGAATCCTTGATAAACTGAAACAAATGAATAGGCCAGTTACTGATTGAATCAATCTGAAAGTTCTGGATTGACTGAATTCTATGGAATGAGATGCTGAAAATTGAAAATGGGTCCTATAAAAATCCAACTTTGATGTGGGGTACCATAAAGATTGAGCCCGTTCAAACATAGATGAGCTCTTCCTCTTCCAGCATGGTTAAGCATTTGCACAGAAAAGCAAGATCTCTCTGAGTGTATAAAAAGAATAAGTGTTAAAAATATACATTTTTTAAGCTCTAAAATGAGAACTGTATACACGAGAAATTATTCTTCCTTCTTTCCTTCCTTCCTTCCTTCCTTCCTTCCTTCTTTCTTGAAATAAAATTCATATTTTATGGCAAGAAAAGACAAATTTAAACATAAAAATTCTCTGTGCTTTGACCTCCTCTCTCCCCCGACTGTGCATTTTGTATCTGCATTATTCATCGAACAAACCTCCCTCAAAGGCAGGAATAGCTGGTTAACCATAAAGAGTAACATTCTCCCAACATCAACAAGACAACTCCTTAAAAGATAACAACACTTCTTGATCTTGTAATGGGTCACATGACCCACCACCATGGCGCTTAGATCTGGATTATGTAAACTGTCAGTATTTGTCATTTGATGTGCAGCCCTCTCTCTCAAAAAACTTACATACACTGTGTCTTGACTTCTAACAAGCAGAACAGTTCTCAGAGCTTTCTGAGATATTCTTCCTGGGCTATAATCCTTAAATTTGGCTCAAATAAAATTCTCCAGTTCTTTCTTGGGTTGAATGATTAATATTTCATCAACACTTTGGAGCCATTGGCTACTGAGATGGAGGTCACATCCTTAAAAATGAAAATTGCACAGTTGAGTTAAGTGATCATGTGAGAGGTCTGGGACCAGGAAGGGAGATTTCTTAAAATATGGAGTTTAAGTGCCACTCAATGGAAGGATGAAAGTTAGGAAATTAGAAGAAAATTGGGGTGGAGAGCTGTAAATGGAAATGATTAGTGAATTCTATCTCCTGCTTAAAAAATGTTGAAAGCAGACACTAACATGTTTCTAGTTACAAGGCTAAAGACTTTAAGAACTTCATAAAATGCTTGACCTCTGTAACTTCTTCATGTTTGTTATTATCTCTTTGATTTTTTTTGATATTGACTAGAAGTAAAATTTTGGCAGACAGCATTAACTAAAGATAATAATATTGAAAGTTAGAATACTATTGAATAGTTGCCTTTCAGGCAGTATCTAATTTAATCCTGAAAACGACCACATTAGGTACATACTATTTCTAGAAGAAATCCGTGTGGAAATCCATATGAAAAGTTAAGTAACCTCCTTAAAGTCACAGAGAGTGGCTGACCTTGATGCGAATAGAGGTTTTTTTAAATTTAACTCCAAAGTCTAAGCTGTTAGCACTATACCTTCTGTGGAAACTTTGGATCCTGAATTTGAATCCTTCCCCTGCCACTTTTTAGTTTAGTAATTATATATAGATTACTTACCTTCTATGAGCTATACTTCCTTTTATGAAATGTACCCAATTTGGGACCTTATTTATTCAAAACACCTGAATCTGTCCTGGGCATTTGGTAGCATTTGTTTCCTTTTCTTTCTAAAAATCTTATCACTGGGAGGAGCAAAGAATAGAAGAGCAAGAGAGATGGCATTTCTGTTACTTTGAAGCCAGGCTGAAGGGTGAAATCCCTGAGGGATACAGAGTGTGTTGACTCACTAGGAGAAGAGAAGTTCAGCTGATAAAGAGCATGGGATTGAAAAGTGGCTCTGAGACTAAACAGTGGAAAAGCAGTTGGGGTCCCTCTAAATGCAAATGATCTCATGACTGTCCTCGGTCTTCTTTTGCTTTGTGCTATTTCTTGGAGGAATCTATGCTTCAGAATCTTGTTGAGAGGACTATTGTGAAGCTTCATTAGAAACTAATAGGAGGTAGTTATGATTTTTATATTGTCCTTTGGTACTCAGACTAGAAACTCCTTATGAAAAAGAGAGTTATAATTCTGGAAGTGTTTCTATGGTAATGATGGATACATTATTATGAGAGGATACAAAAGAAAAGCCCAGTGCATTATCAGGGAGGAAAATTGAAGAGACCTCAATCAAGCCACTGCAGTTAACTTTCTCCTCTTTATTTCAGAGAATATGTGGTAGGTTCTCATTAAATATTTATTAAATTGAGTTGAAAATAATGTTGTGACTGTTGTTTTTTCAATGATCCATGTGAGATAATTGAACAGATGACAGGAATCATGAGAAAGCTCTTTTGCATATAATGAAGTGTTGTATAAGTGGGAGTGGCAATTAATAAATTATTTAAACCATTATTTTTAGACTACTAAGCATATCTAAGTACTGAGAGTATAAAGATTAGTTCTAAAATAAGTAAACCTTATGGAGAAGAAAGTGCCAGAAAAAAAATTGTCTTAAATTTTTTCAAGAAAACATGGGCAAACAGTTATAAAAAGTAAATTGACTTGGAAATGGCAAATTAAATTCCTCACTGTCCTTTCAAGTGATTTGGTGAATGTTGTTTACTGGACCCTATGGGGATTATCTGATTCTATAAGGCTGTGCACCTTAGATTATCTTTTATACTAACTGGGCTCTTTTACAACTGTATAGGGATGGAGGTTATGTTGTAGAAAACTGTTAACAATGTAAATGTTTCTCGTACATGGAAATGCAAATAAATTTTGTCTAGTCATGAATAAAAATCTCTATAACACATTTTCATTTGAACCACTTTCACCGTCTTTCATATTTCCTCATTAATTAATGAGCTAAAGAAACTATTTGATGTGTTCATTTTATGTTTGAGGAGAGCCATGATTTTACCATCTTGAAAATTTTACCTTCAACAGAAGGTACTTAGTGCTTCTTAGGTGCCTGGTATTAAGCTGGGAAATGTTATTTATGCTAGCTCATTGAATATTCAAAACAGCTCTACAAGGTCTTTCTTATAGAGTCCTTGCACACTGATGTTAAAGAGAAACAATTATTTAATGACATTTGTTAAAAAACAGTAAGGCAGACTTTACTTAGGACCATCACAGTGTAGGGACAATTTCGATGGGGTTTTGCAATGGGAAGAGAGATTAGGCTCAACTCCAAATACAACAAAGAAAAGTGGGAATTTATAACCAAGGAGCAGGGTGAGGATCAGTGGATAGAAAATAACTAAGAAGAAACATCAGGGTAAGGGGAGATTCTGGCTAAACTGACCTAACTTAATTCTTGGTGAAGGTAGGCCAGGGTGATCAGACATCACCTGGGGGATGATGAAGGATGAGGAAACCCATGACCAGATATTATGAGCAATCAGATATTGAGGATGGCTAAACTTAGTAGGATTCTTGCTAAAATTGGACAATGAAGAAATAGACATGGAAACCCAAAATCAGGAACTAGTTGAGAAGAGAGTTCAGAAGAGCCCGACTAGAGTCTCTTAAGAAGAAACTCTGTCATTGATAAGAGCTCTGAAGTTTCAGGAGGAAAAGGTAAATTAATAAATATTTGTGAAACAATCTGATAGGTTTCTACAAAGGTTTAAGGGCAGCCCAAGTATCAAGTACCTTGGTAGTGGTACTGCAATTTTTGACTTACTAAACATATAAAATAATTAAATATCTATATTTTAATATTAGTTTATAATATCTCATCATAACCTATATTACAAATATATATATATATATATTGTATTATACCTATATTTGAGAAATAAATTTATTTTGTAATAATCTGGTACTATATCTTTCAGAAAATTAAAAATGAAAACATTTTATAACATGCTACTACATTAAATTTGCTCTGATTCTCTTTATTGTGTGTAATACTTGAAATGCTTCTTACTGCTAATCTCTATGAAGTAAAATAATTATATTTTGTAAAATATACTTTTTTTATTTACACAGCCAATTAATAGCAAAGACAAATAACAACAACAAAATATCACTTGTTTTCAAAAGCAGCAATACAAGTAAAACACAATGAAAGATTAGTAATAGCTAAAAACAGAATATCTTAGAACCTTAATACATTTGTGTAAATAAATAATCTCATTCTTTCATCTATAGTAAGCAATCACAAACTATTATCTTGCCCATTTTTGTGTCTTTTCCTGTCTCATTTACCCCATCACACTCTTTTCACATCATCATCATGATAGCTATAAGCCAACAACTATTTTCCCCACCATTTAAAAATGGACACCAGGTTACTAAAGGAAGGGCAAGGACATAGAGTCAGCAAGAACTATGAGCTTGTATTCCCATCCTATCCTTGAGAGCAAAGATTAGTGGAAGGCAAGGGCAAAGATATCCTACACTGGACAACCCCAGATTTGGTGTTTCTTCATAATTTAGCAAAGATCAATTATAACTAGTTTCTTCCACTACAAGTGGCCCTTAGATTCTCCATCATTATGGAGACTAGAGAGAGTCTTGTGGGACAGTAAATGAATTTTAAAGTCAGATATACCTGAGATTGAATTCTGTCTGGCTCTCTTAGTAGCTGTCTTAATTTGGACAAGTTTTCAAACCTACTAGAGACCGTTTCCTTAGCTGCAAAATTAGTATGATAATTTGTCCCTCATAAGGATGTTGTGAAAATTAGATTAAAAGGTCTGTGTTGCATTTCACAGAGAGTTGGTTCTTAATCATGATAGTTAGTATAAACACAATATAAAAATCAGGTACAATTCCTGCCAGAAAGAGTTTCACTGAATTTTAGTGATCAAATACTTGTTGTCTGGTGTGATATTTGGACCTCAGTAATTACAACATCTAGCAAGTGGGAAAAAATAAAATGGCATAACTGAAACACAGGGTTTGAAGTGGTGGAAGAGGGAATAACCAAAGATGTTGTTGAAGCCATACATGAAGTTAAACATGAACCAATATGAAGGTACATTCTAAGAAGCTGGAATTTTATCTGGAGGGAAATAAGAAGCCAGTGAAGGATTCTAAACTAGAGGATGTTCATATGTCCTTGAATATCAATCTGGACACCAAGTAGGAAATGGAATCATCAGCTGACTTTATGTTAAAAAGACCATCTGTTCTAGAAACCCCTTCTAAAAGTAAGAAGGGTATTCTGAGGTACGTAAGTTGCAGAAACAAATGTCATTTGGGGAAGTTATTAAATCACACAGCTATGATCACCTCTTGAAGCATGAAGTTATAACTTACTACCGGTTGCTGAGGGCTACACAGGTTCAGTCAAGTTTTGCCAGATTTTTTACCATACTTCCAAAGGTGGAATTTTGAATTATGATATTAATCATTATACTTGCCCACCGTTAGTCCTTAGGTAGCAGATTCACATTGTCGTGTTTGCTACCGCCAGAGGGTGCCCTCTATTCCCAGATTCAATCCATTGGGATCTTAGGTTGGTGCCTTCATTGACCAGAGATGGCAGACCAGGTAGAAAAAGATAATTGGGAACATTTAGTTTCTCTCTCAAGAATTTGAAATGGACATATGAGTGAATTTTTCACTTACCAGTAGACAGATGTATCATGAGACAAAAAGAAATCAAAGAGACAAATAAGCAAAATGAAAATAAATTATTAATAAGCAGAGCACTCACAATGAGTACTCACATAGAACTCACATAGAACCAGACTTATGTCCTGGTTCTATCAAGTGTCTTGTTCCCACTAGAGCTCATCTGGGTGCCAGTTCTTGCTGACACCAAGGAGGTGGTGTTCAGATTCCTCTGTGTACATCTGTGCTTATATCCTTTAAATAAAACTTCTGTTAAACAAGGTAACTGAATAAGCTTCAGTGTGAGATGATTCAAACCCAGGCTTATCTAACTTCAAAGCTTCTATGCTTTCTTCTACATCATCTTTCTTTCATCTGTAGACCAGATTCATGTTTCTATATAATGTCTCCAGTTTGATTATTTGTTGGTTTCATTTTCAGAATAGTTGAACTCTTGAACAACCACACTACAAATGGTTTATCTGCTTAGTCCTTGTACTGGATAAAGAAACTGAAATATATGGTAACTAGGAGGATTAAATTACCCTACCAGAAGCTCACAGGGTCAGATTTAGTCATTATCATTCCTAGATACATATGCTGTCATGCTTTTGAGCTCTTCTCTTACTGAAGGGTTCTTACAAAAGTCAGAGGTATTTTAAGTTACTCAGTACCGATAGAAATAAAACTTCTACACATGAAAAGCTAAAGCAGTTATGAAATTAAGGAGATTAGTATGACCATGTACTTGGACAGAACTGGTATTTTAGCTATTTATTCCATCACCTTAGCCTTTCAACATTTCTGTTTTGTAAGAATACCTCAAACACAATATTTCTATCCTTAATGTAGTAATCCCTTAGGAATCAGCTTCACGGAGCACAGAAGCAAAATGAAGTCCCTCTGCAGTGCATCAGAACAAATTGTTTCATGCACAATTGGATGCTAAAAAGAATACCATTTCTTATAGGAAGTAGTGTGGAAATAGTGGACCATATTCAAAATACTGAAGGAACTATTTTACATTGATAATTGTCACTGTAATTAATACTTCAATAGGTGCCGTTTTATAGTTCTATCTCACCGGACTGTGGTAGAATTCCGGGCCAGAAAGACATATGCCAGAACGGAAGAACTTAACTGTGATTGTTAATATTGTTTGTGCCACCTTTGCAGTAGGTAGATAAATATCAGTCTCAATTTTTTCCCTCCTGTTCTGCTTAAGAATGACCTCTATAACCTGAAAGAAAATTAGTAGTGTGCAGGAAAAATATTTTTTAATGATCTTGAAAGAAGGTTAATTACCTTAACAACTAGAAACTGCCCATTTCTTCCCAAAACCCTTTTTAAATTCCCTTTGCTACTGTATCTATTTGTCAGATATTCACATCTTAAATGATTCCTTTTTTTCTCTGAAAAACTGACTCTTTCTTAGTTCAGATTTTAACAGAGCATTCATTTATTTTATTATATAAAATAAGATACTTGCAAAGTATGGTGGTACTCCTTTCATATTTATATTAAATATGAAGATACATTTAAATTTATCAGTAAAAAGGTATTTCCCTTTATGCTTCACTTGATAGATAAGATATTCAATTGATATAACAATTTATTATTTTTAAGGAGGAATTTTATCTTATTTTCTATATCCAAAAGTTTGTTTGTACCTAATGTGCTTTAAAAGATAAAGATCTTGCTGTAAATTATGTCAAAGAGTGTTCTTCCTATGTTTTCCTCTAAGAGTTTTATAGTGTCCAGCCTTACATTTAGGTCTTTAATCCATTTTGAGTTTATTTTTGTATACGGTGTTAGGGAGTGTTCTAATTTCATTCTTTTACATGTAGCTGTCCAGTTTTCTCAGCACCACTTATTGAAGAGACTGTCTTTTCTCCATTGTATATCCTTACCTCCTTTGTCATAGATTAGTTGACCATAGGTGTGTGGGCTTATCTCTGTGCTTTCTATCTTGTTCCATTGATCTATATTTCTGTTTCTGTGCCAATACCATACTGTCTTGATTACTGTAGCTTTGTAATATGGTCTGAAGTCAGGGAGTCTGATTCCTCCAGCTCTATTTTTTTTCCCCTCAAGATTGCTTTGGCTATTCGGAGTCTTTTGTGTCTCCATACAAATTTTAAGATTTTTTGTTGTTTCTGTGAAAAATGCCAGTGGTAGTTCGATAGGGATTGCATTGAATCTGTAGATTGCTTTGGGCAGTATAGTCATTTTCACAATATTGATTCTTCCAATCCAAGAACATGGTATATCTCTCCATCTGTTTGTGTCATCTTTGATTTCTTTCATTAGTGTCTTATAGTTTACTGAGTACAGGTCTTTTACCTCCTTAGGTAGGTTTATTCCTAGGTATTTTATTTTTTTGTTGCAATGGTGAATGGTATTATTTCCTTAATTTCTCTTTTTGATCTTTCACTGTTAGCATATAGGAATGCAAGAGATTTCTGTGCATTAATTTTGTATGCTGCAACATTACCAAATTCATTGATTAGCTCTAGTAGTTTTCTGGTGGCATCTTTAGGATTCTCTATGTATAGTATCATATCATCTGCAAACAGTTTTACTTCTTCTTTTCCAATTTGCATTATTTTTATTTCTTTTTCTTCTCTGATTGTCATGGTTAGGACTTCAAATCTATGTTGAATAAGAGTGGCAAGAGTGGACCTCCTTGTCTTGTTCCTGATCTTATAGGAAATGCTTTCAGTTTTCACCACTGAAAATGATGTTTGCTGTGGGTTTGTCATATATGGCCTTTATTATGTTGAGGTAGGTTTCCTCTATGACCACTTTCTGGAGAGCTTTTATCATAAATCGGTGTTGATTTTTTTCAAAAGCCTTATCTGCATCTATTGAGATGATTACATGGATTTTATCCTTCAGTTTGTTAATATGGTGTATCACATTGATTGATTTGCATATATTGAAGAATCCTTGCATTCTTGGGGTAAATCCCACTTGATCTTGGTGTATTATCCCTTTAATGTGTTGTTGGATTCTGTTTGCTAGTATTTTGTTGAGGATTTTTGCATCTATGTTAATCAGTGATACTGGTCTCTAATATTCCTTTTTTGTAGTATCTCTGTCTAGTTTTGGTATCAAGGTTATGGTGGCCTCATAGAATGAGTTTGGGAGTGCTCCTTCCTCTGCAATTTTTTGGGGAAGAGTTTGAGAAGGATGGGTGTTAGCTCTTCTCTAAATGTTTGATAGAATTCACCTGTGAAGTCACCTGGTCCTGGACTTCTGTTTGTTGGAAGATTTTTAATCACAATTTCAATTTCATTACTTGTGATTTGTCTGTTCATATTTTCTGTTTCTTCCTGGTTCACTTTTGGAAGGTTATACTTTTCTAAGGATTTGTCCATTTCTTCCAGGTTGTTCATTTTACTGGCATAGAGTTGCTTGTAGTAGTCTCTTATAATGCTTTGTATTTCTGTGGTGTCTGTTGTAACTTCTCCTGTTTCATTTTTAATTTTATGATTTGAGTCCTCTCCCTCTTTTTCTTGATGAGTCTGGCTAAAGGTTTATCAAATTTGTTTATCTTCTCAAAGAACCAGCTTTTAGTTTTTTTGATCTTTGCTATTGTTTTCTTTGTTTCTATTTCATTTATTTCTGATCTGGTCTTTATGATTTCTTTCCTTCTACTAACTTTGGGTTTAGTTTGTGCTTCTTCCTCTAGTTCCTTTAGGTGTAAGTTTAGATTGTTTATTTGAGATTTTTCTTATTTCTTGAGTTAGGATTTTATTGCTATAAACTTCCCTCTTAGAACTGCTTTTGCTGCGTCCCATAGGTTTTGGATTGTCGTATTTTCATTGTCATTTGTCTCTAGGTGTTTTTTGATTTCCTCTTTGATTTCTTCAGTGATCTCTTGGTTATTTAATAACGTATTGTTTAACCTCCATGTGTTTGTGTTTTTTACATTTTTTCCCCTGTAATTGATTTCTAATCTCATAGTGCTGTGGTCAGAAAAGATGCTTGATATGATTTCAATTTTCTTAAATTTACCACGGCTTGACTTGTGACTTAACTTATGATCTATCCTGAAGAATGTTCTGTGTACACTTGAGAAGAAAGTGTAATCTGCTGTTTTTGGATGGCATGTCCTATAAATATCAATTAAAATTATTGGGTCTATTGTATCATTTAAAGTTTGTGTTTACTTATTAATATTCTGTCTGGATGATCTGTCCATTGGTGTAAGTGAGGTGTTAAAGTCCCCCGCTATTATTGTGTTACTGTCAATTTCCTCTTTTATAGCTGTTAGCAGTTGCCTTATGTATTGAGGTGCTCCTAGGTTGACTGCATGTATATATGTAATTGTTATATCTTCTTCTTGGATCAGTCCCTTGATTGTTATGTAGTGTCCTTCCTTGTCTCTTGTAATATTCTTTATTTTAAAGTCTATTTTATCTGACATGAGTATTTCTACTCCAGCTTTGTTTTGATTTCCAATCGCATGGAATCTCCTTTTCCATCCCCTCACTTTCAGTCTGTATGTGTCCCTAGGTTTGAAGTGGCAAGCCTGTATCTAAAGACACAGAGAGCCTGTGTCTTTTGGTTGGAGCATTTAATCTATTCACATTTAAGGTACTTATCAATATGTATGTTCATATTACCATTTTCTTTATTGTTTTGGGTTTGTTTCTTTAGGTCATTTTCCTCTTAGAGAAGTTCCTTTAGCATTTGTTGTAGAGCTGGTTTGGTGGTGCTGAATTCTCTTAGCTTTAGCTTGTCTGTAAAGCTTTTGATTTCTTCATCGAATCTGAATGAGACCCTTGCAGGGTAGAGTAATTTTGGTTGTAGGTTTTTCCCTTTCATCACTTTAAATATATTGTGCCACTCCCTTCTGGCTTGTAGACTTTCTGCTGAGAAAACCATTGTTCACCTTATGGGAGTTCCCTTGTATGTTATTTGTCATTTTTCCCTTGCTTCTTTTAGTATTTTTTCTTTGTATTTAATTTTTGATAGTTTGATTAATATGTGTCTTGGCATGTTCCTCCTTGGATTTATCCTGTATGGGACTTTCTGCACTTCCTGGAGTTGATTGACTATTTCCTTTCCCATGTTTAGGAAGTTTTTGACTATAATCTCTTCAAATATTTTCTTGGGTCCTTTCTCTCTCTCTTTTTCTGGGACCCCTATAATGCAAAAGTTGGTGTGTTTAATGTTGTCTCAGAGGTCTCTTAGGCTGCCTTTTTTTCTTTTCATTATTTTTTCTTTATTCTGTTCTGCAGCAGTGAATTCCACCATTCTGTCTTCCAGGTCACTTATCCGTTCTTCTGCCTCAGTTATTCTGCTATTGATTCCTTCTAGTGTATTTTTCATTTCAGTTATTGTATTGTTCATTTCTGTCTGTTTGTTCTTTAATTTTTCTAGGTCTTTGTTAAACATTTCTTGCATCTTCTCAATATTTACCTCCATTCTTTTTCCAAGGCCCTGGATCATCTTCACTAGCATTACTCTGAATTATTTTTCTGGAAGGTTGCCTATCTCCACTTCATTTAGTTGTTTTTCTGGGTTTTTATCTTTTTCTTTCATCTAGTACATAGTCCTCTGCCTTTTCATTTTGTCTATCTTTCTGTGAATGTGGTTTTTGTTCCACAGACTGAAGGATAGTAGTTCTTCTTGATTCTGCTGTCTGCTCTCTGGTGGATGAGGCTATCTAAGAGGCTTTTGATCTGTTTTGGCTGTTGATCTGGTGGGCAGAGCTCAGTAAAACTTTAATCTGCTTGTCTGATGATGAGTGGGGCTGAGTTCCCTCCCTATTGGTTGTTTCACCTGAGACAACACAGCACTGAAGGTTACAGGCTCTTTGGTGGGGCTAATGGTTGATTCTGGGAGGGCTTATGCCAAGGGGTACTTCCCAGAACTTCTGCTGCCAGTGTCCTTGTCCCCGCAATGAGCCACAACCACCCGCTGCCTCTGCAGGAGACTCTCTAACACTAGCAGATAGGTCTGGTTCAATCTCTTATGGGGTCACTGCTCCTTCCCCTGGGTCCTGATGCACACACTACTTTGTGTGTGTCCTCCAAGAGTGCAGTCTCTGTTTCCCCTAGTCCTGTCAAAGTCCTGCAGTCAAATCTTACTACACTTCAATGTTTGATTTACTGGGAATTCTTCCTCCCATTGCTGGACCCCCAGGTTGGGGAGCCTGACACGGGGTTTAGAACCTTCACTCCACTGGGTGGACTTCTGTGGTATAATTGTTCTCCATTTTGTGATTCATCCACCCATTGTTTATCAGATTTGACTTTTTTGTGATTGCGCCCCTCCTACTGTCTAACTTCAGCTTCCCCTTTGTCTTTGGATGTGAGGTATCTTTTCTGGTGAATTCCAGTGTCTTCCTGTTGATGATTGTTCAGTCATTAGTTGTGATTCTGGTGCTCTCGAAAGAGGGAGTGAGCACATGTCCCTCTACTCTGCCATCTTGAACCAATCTCTCCCCTAATAGCACTATTTTAAAGACAATGAAACTTTAAAGCTACATATGTGTACTAACAAAATGTACTCCAGGCAGTTTTACCAGTGAAGTACTTTGAGCATTAAGTCTCTGTTTCCACAGTACAAACCAAGCTTTCTAGCTATTGGATGCCAAAAAGTGAACATGATTTTTGGCTTAGAATTCATTGTAACTCCATTTCTTCCTTTGTTTTAAATTTCTATTTCTTCTCTTCTCAAGGGCATTTTCTACACAAAATTATTCTAACTAAATGTGCATATGCTTTACCAGGTCAGGTTCTTAGACAAAATATTTCTACATCATATCAAAAAAAAAAAAAAAAGAAAAAAAAACACAGAATTAAAGACAAACTCTGTGGGTTGTATAATTCTGTGTTCTACATAATGCCAACCATCTAAAATTCTTTGGACTTGTAAAGATCCTGATGGTTGGCATTGTGAAGGCAAAAGCTCTGGAAAATCGACTGCATCTTTCCATTTTAACAGCATTTCCATCGTTAAACAGTTAATCATTCAGTCATCATCATTATCAATAACATTTCTTAAGTATATCCTGAGCACAAATTAGGTTATGACACTATTAGGCAGTAAGGATATATATTCATATAAGAATGATTTCTTTTTTCCTGGAGCTTGGGGTTGATTTGGGGACACTGGATATATCAACGAAAACATAAATAAATTTAAGGTTATGTATTATACAAACAGAAAATGCATTCTATGAGAGTTCAAAGGTAGGAAAGTTTGAGGAGACAATTCTCCATGAGTCTGTTGCATTTCTGTGCAAGCAGGGGCACTGATTCTCTTTGTTACAGATTACCTTTCTATGAATGTTTGTATAGCAAGCGACCTTAGAAGGTAGAAATAATGCATCCTTTAGAGCAAAGAGCAGGTTTGTATGCTGCCCAGTATAATAATGAAAATGTTCCCCTCTAGGCAAAGATTAGGCAGATTTGCTTACAGTCCATTATAGAAGGCTGGGGTCTCCTAAATTTGGGGTTCCTCGGCTGTGATGCAAACTCACTGAATGCAAAGCATCAACCTGGGCCACTCATGTCACTCTGTAGGATTTGAACAATGAAGGAACTGATACAAATATTCCTGCTCATGGATAACTTTTTATTACCTGAAATTTAGGACTCTAACAAGCCCCACATAACAAATGATGGGAGGTTGTGTAGGTAAAGGTGTAATTAGCTAATTTCTTTTTGTGAGGTTGAACTTAACAGGACACACATATGTAAAAGAAAGGGCGATTGGAAACGATGGGTCACTTCAAAAAATGCTTAATTTTCTATTTAGTTTGGGTTATGAGTATAACCCATGATGAAGAATGTCTTATTTCTTGGCTCAAAACTTTGTATACATGGTAAATTTTCATTGGACTTCTTATTGAAAATTAGATTATTTTTCCATACATTTATTCTCCCATTAGATTTTTGGCTAGCTGTGTTCGATTTCATCTTGTTTTGGTATGGAAATGTGTATAGCATAGCTTTGAAATTATGGCAACCAGTACTGAAGAGAGCTGCCTATTAAGAGGTTTAATCATTGGAATGCTTATGTTCAATAAAAGTTATCAAAAGACATTATCATAATGAAGAACATCAGTGCTCAAGTACAGCACCTTATGAATTATATGGAGCTATTTTTGAACTACAGTATAACACTAAATTAGGTTCTTTTGTAAAAAAATATAAATAAAGTATAATCAGTTACTATTCTCTGCTCATTTCTAATTTCTACAATGCAGCCTTGATTTTGTAAACCCACAGAAATCATGTCGTTTCTATACTCTCTTTTCCTGTTTTAATGTCACCTTATATCAGTTTCACTTTTTTTGCAGTGCTTGCTTATGAAACCCACTGACACTGATAGTGATCCTTCACAGTGGAACCCAGCAAATGTTATTGTCATTTCTCTTAAGCCAGACTAGTCTTGCAAATATGCTGCCTCCACTTAGTGAAAATAAAAGGGGTAGAACAGAAAGAGGATATCATGCATATCTTAAAATAACAACAGCCTTGTGACAGTTTCAGGCCTGTGTTTGGAGAATTTGCATATACCCCATTAAGTCTGCCTGAGCTCCACTTTCAAATTTTGATGTTGCCAGTCAATTTGCAGAGGTCAATAATATATTTTTCTAAGTGCAAGTTTTCTTATAATTGTACCTCAATAACTGACAGCTGGCCCTGACAAAAAGACAAGAAGGACAAGTGTTTGTTGCAGGACAACATCAATATATGGCATTTTGTAGACAGGACTACTCTGGAAAGACTCTGTTATTTTTGGACGGTAAGCATCAAGTCAAGGTTTCAAATTATGCATTCAATTAGACTGGAGTTGACTAAGTGATCTGAAATAGTGTGCATTAGGAGCAATGTACAAGCATGGAGCTCATTAAATGGCAGTATCAATGTGATCACCTTTTAGTAACACAAAATCAATTTGCTGGTATTTGAATGGTAGTGGTGGTCAGACTAAATTAAATTTAATGTGGATTGACTAAGTGATTTACAGTATCTAGATTTACAGTATCTCAGAATAAAGAAGGATGACTTTCAACTATTCCTGAAGCAAAGAGAGGAATACATGTACAATGGGCCAAGACAGTGTGAACACTTGTCTTTTGTTTGCTTCAAAGTTTTACAATCGTTCTTTTTCTGAAGTCTGCAAAAAATGTTAGACTAATTGGAATCCTGTGAACTCCACAGATACTACAGGCTTGAGTGCTGCATTGGCAAATTGGTATTCCATTTACATTCCCATCAAAGACTTTAAGGTTTATATTGCTGAATTTATACCGACAGGTGCTATGCAAGCAGTGCTATTATATGCTGGAAATAGTCTTTGTAGCTTAATGAGGAAACCGTGAAGATTCAAAGATAAGACAAGCAAAACAGTTTAAATTTATTACAAGCACATCAGAATTCTTCCTTTTTCAACTCTTTCCTTAATATGTGATACATGAATAAAAGAATAATGGTAAGGATCTTATCTGAATGGTGGCCACATGTGTCATATTCAGATATATTTTTCAATAATGTACTTTTTTTTCTCCAGAGAGCTGTTGCCTCCTAACATAGGATTTGCCAATAGCCATCACAGCCATGTCCTATATTTCATATTTGCACTCGAAGTGTCTGGCTCTTTGATGATTTGGGAGGGTGGGGGGAATTTAGAGGACCAGTGGAAATCTGTTTGATATATTTATGCTGTATGTGATCTTTAGTATAAATCAGCTTCCTGTATTTCACCAGCAGTTGGTACAATTCAGAATCAGAACAGATTATATACAAGAAATTGTAAATAATAAAAAACAAAACAATTGCTACCAAATAAAATGAAATACCTCTTTTAATGGAGAATACTTTTAAAAAGCTTCTGGGTTTTACAGACATTATTTTAAAGTTTCCTTTAAACTTCAATCCATGCCAGAAGTGACTGCTATTCTATTAGGCTGGGCTAGGGGGTGCTATAACCTTACAGCTGACTGAAATCTGGCCCTCAGAACTGAAAATGATGTTTTATCAGCCTCTTGTCAGAAAAGGTAAGATGTGTGTGTGTGTGTTTGGGTGCACACGGACATAGGTTTCTCTCCACTTTGGTAAGGTTCGCTCCAAAAAGAAATTTTAGTAAGAGTATTCTCAACTCTTGTTTTTTAAATAGAGCATGTTGATGCTTCAAACCATTCTAAATTTTAAAACATGTAAATGCCATACTTTAGGAAAACTAGTGAGGTTATTATTTTTTTTTTAATAAATATATTTTTCTGCAAATTTTAAGCCAGGGGGTTCTAATTAATACTTGAGTTCAGGAGAAGTAAGTATACCAATTACGAATTTTGTATGTGTGCAAAATATCTCTCTATATAGATATATTTATACATACACACACGTATGTGATATATGTATACACATGTATATATATATATACACATATATATATATATATATATATATATAATTAAACTAATTTTGTTTTAGGTCAACCTAAGAATATTGTATTTTTTAGAGCACAGAAGCCAATTCCATTATTTAATTTTTAATTTTCTAACATTCTCACAAGTTAGGAAATTAAAATGTTTTTGTAAAGATCATGGTTAAGTTCGAAAGCACTGCAATTAATATTGAGTCACTATCATTGCTGTTTTTACTTCTCCGGAAGTACTGATAACATCTAGAAATTTTGATAGTTTCATTGGAACACTTGTTTAAATGGTCATTTCCCTAGTCAAGTAACAAATTAAAGGAAAAAAATCAAGAAAAGTCTATATAACAAAATCTCTTTATATATAATGTACTATTTTAAGACTCAGATTTTATTGAGAATCTTGGTCATGATGATTTCTTTATGGGTATATTTGAAGTTTCTTAATAGGCTATTTTTAAAGGAATTTTGAAGAATGAAATCATCCTCTCTTGAAATCCTCTTCATCTTCCAAATTTTAAAGACAATCTTTTGAATTAAAACATTAGTAAGGAATAAAGGATTTTTGAATTTGGTTGTGTTAATTTTAGAAAAGTGTGTTGAACCCCTGCAATGCCCAGCATTGTGACCATGAACAGGGAATGAATGAAAGGTATGTTCATCTGACCCTCTTACTGAAGATGGAATGTGGACCCAAAATAGGTTTAATTTCATAAAGCTGGAGAAAAGCATCCCCCTAGTTACTTTATTTGGTTAAAAATAAGTGATATAGTCCTACACCAATTTCAAATGTAGAAAAGATGTGGATTGACTATTGTTTGAAAAATACATTTAGTACTTCTGAGAGGAATGTTGTTTTGTACATTATCAATAGTTTTCACATATGGGAAAAGTTCCCTTGGCCCTAAGATTTTGGGGACGGGGCAAGTTTTCTAACCAATTAGTTCAGCAAATAGTTAGAACCTATAATATGCCAGTCACCAGATATCAACTATAGAGATAGGTTGGTCCCTGCTACAGTGGAGCCCACATTTTAGATGGGGAAATGAAGAATTATAGAGAAAATTTGTAATATATTTTCATAAATAAAATGGGGTAAGTAGATGGTGTTAAGGAACTTCAGAGGATGATTGCCTAACCTATATTCCTTAACATGAAGGCTGAATCATAAGGAAAAGAGATAAGAAGTGTGGCTAAGCAGTACAGTTGGGACCACCTCAAGTTAACACTAAATTTCCAATTTAGTTCAGAAGCATCATCAGGTTATAGGATCCTCAGGAACGCTTAATGCTAAAGAGATAGGTTTTGACTGACCAGCTATAGGTAGGGGCCTTTATCTAAACAGTTTTTGCACCTCTCATGATTCCAAAAATTGTTACAACATATAGAAAGGCATCAATAAATATTTCAACTGATTATTTGTAACTGAAATAATGGTATGAAATGGTGTTTTCCTGTGATAAAATTAAAATAAACTTTGAAAGGAAATCTCAAATATATAAAATCCTTTGACATCCCAGTCTGCTTAAAGTTTGCTTTTCCAAATCACAAATGCCCTTTTTGAAACGTATACTTATTTGTGTATGCTGTTTGTGAATGGGTGTGTGTATTTACTGAACTATGTGCATGTAAGTGATTTAGGAGGTCAGCAAAGGCGCCCTATTCCCATTCACTTTTTACAGCTATTCAGGCCTTGTCAGTCAGAATTTGATGGATGATTTCAGGAACTGAACTCTGACCCTCTCTGAGAGAACATGCTCCTTGTCAAAAGCATCTCAAAGGATTCCCATTATCCTTTAATTTAAAAGACTCTTGGAAATTACTTATAATTTTTGCCTTAGGTAATGAAAACTTAATTTTCAGTTTATAATCAGTTAATAGCAAAACGATGTGTATGCCAAATAGCCACTCATGGCATAAATTTACTATCTGATTTAGGTAATATTAATTATAGCCATAAAATACTAATTGCCATACAATTATTATAAAATACAATTATTATAAAAATAATTGACCATATTTACCAAATGGATATAATTTATTTATGGCACCGAAAAACTCTTGGAGAAGACATAGCAAATTGTGATAGAAAAGAAACAGTTCTTGTTATTTTTCATACTGAATTGCTTTAAAGAACATACACAAATGCTATATGTAATACATAAACCCCTTGAAGAAAATCTAAAGTACACAAGCACAAACTCAGTCAGCATTAACATGTAATTAACTGATTCCTTAAAAATAGCTGGATGTTTTATTATTTCAGTCTCATATCAGTGCTGCCATTTGCTTCATTTTATTATATTGCAATCAAATAAGCCTGGCAAATGAAATCCAAACCCCCAAGTATAACTTAGAGCCCCCGAAGATTCATCTAAGATTGTTGCCAGGACATCAGATATGCCTAATTCAACTAGACATGTTTAATCAATGGGAAAATCATTAAACTTCAGAGAAAACTATGTTAAAAAATAATGTAAAACAATGCATATGCTGCATCTACCTCAGTTCATATTATTCTTTGACTAAGATGTGTAGATCAGCTAACACTAAAGTTGACATCTCTATATAAGCCCATTATGTGACATGATGAATTTTAAGAACAAAATCAGCATTGTTCCTTATTTCACAGACTTTATCAGATATTAGAATGCTTTTAGTTCTATGTCTGGGTGACCTGATTATGAAATATTTATTTTCCTTATAAATTGCTTTTAAAGATAAATATAAACCATTTGGGAAGAGATTTATTCTTCTCAAAAACAAAACAAAACAAAACTCTAGCTACAAGGAAAAGCTTGCAGTTGAAACAAAAGCCGTATTTAAATATTCAGCACTCAACAAAAGGCAGGACTAACTTAAGTCTCTATATAATTAGAAAACAAGGAATTCTACAAAAAAAATTATTCATGAAGAAAGGGAAGGTCAAGAGAGGAGAAATATGTAAATCTCACAAATAAAACCTCAGGAACAGAATTCAAGAAGGGACTGAAGCAATATGGTACCTGTTTCCACATATATTGTATTAAGTGCATATCATAATTTAAAAAAATGTCTTAAGGGGCTTCCCTGGTGGTGCAGTGGTTGAGATTCCACCTGTCGATGCAGGGGACACGGGTTCATACCCCGGTCTGGGAAGATCCCACATGCCGCGGAGAGACTGGGCCCGTGAGCCATGGCCGCTGAGCCTGCGCGTCCAGAGCCTGTGCTCCGCAACGGGAGAGGCCACAACGGTGAGAGGCCCGCGTACCGCAAAAAAAAAAAAAAAAAGTCTTAAGGGGGTTAATTCAATATTTCATTCCAAATAGTGGCCAAAATGAAAAACACTATTTTATTGTCCTGATGTCTCTTGGTACTTCATAAGTTCATCAAAGTCAACCATGTAAACTAAGAATTCAGCCTGCCATATCAGTAAACAAAGGATGTTGCAGCCATCAAGCCACCACGTTATAGCCACCCCAACAGTAAGCCCTGAGGGAACTCAGGATGAACACAAGATGCCTGCCATCTAGCAGTCAACTGCTGCAGCCAACCCCGACGGAGCACTCTGAGGAGACTCAGGATGAGAAAAAACAGGATACTGGCCCCAGATAGCTGAAGTGCACATCAAAGGAATGATTTCAGTGAGCCCAGACTTTGAATCTTCTCATATGTAGAAAAGCACTAGTTTAACTTGAGATGTCTGGTTTCCTTTAATTAACGATAATCTCTTGATGTTCAGACTACCTGGCCTGTGTTGCAAAAACACCTATATATCCTGCCCCCCATCCCTCCACCTTTTCGGAACAATTTCTCAGCATTATCTGAGATGTTGCGTCACGGGCTTGAAGTCCTCAGAATGTCCACTGAATAAAAGGTAATTCTCAACTTTTAGGTTGTACATTTTTTTCAGTTGACACTCTTTTCACCCAACATTCTCTTTTTCACCGCTTTCTTTTAGCATGTAGTCATAACTTCCACTAGCTTATTTTTTGAAAAATACTAATAGAGTGTTATTCAATTTCAACAGTGTAATATCAGTATACTGAGCCAGGGACATTAGAAAGTCAGAGAACGGTGTTCCTTGGGGGCGTGCATGCAAATTATTCATGGTCATAAGGGGCATCTCTGTTGGATTCTATAGATGGTGATGCTTAGCTCCTAGTAGTGGCTAGATACAGACTGAGCTAAGAATGTGACTTCTCAAGAGGAATCTAGTTTGTCCTACCCTGAATTCCTCCTGTATATTGCACTAACATCTTAAGTTTTGGATTTTTAATAAAGTTATTAACTCCATACATATTTATTGACTAGCTTCTATGTGAGAGGTCTTGTTCTAGGTGCTAATATGGTTGAGAGATCACCCTTGCATTTTCTCCTGCTCAATAGTTTATCCTGAAGATTACTTAGTTTCAATCCTGCCAATTCTACTTGGAAAATGGTGAGATAGTGAAATTGGAGGCAGGACAAACTATGGATGAGATATAGGAAAAAAATGTTTGCTGTCATTTCCTTTCATCTTTTCTCCCCACCCCCACTCTCAATATAGGAAATATACTCCAGATGTGAGATACCCTCTGAAATAATCATGTGATAGTTTTGTCCTTTTAATTAAAAAAAAGACAAACTATGATTAGTTTTTGATTTTATTTTTTAATTTAATTTTTTATCTTACAGTGGAGCATGGTTGATTTACAATGTTATGTGAGTTTCAAGTGTACAGCAAAGTGATTCATTTATACATGTACATATATCCATTCTTTTTCAGATTCTTTTCCCATATAGTTTTTATTTGATTTTAGGTAGGGACTCAAAGTTCTGTATAATTTTTTTCCCAGAAATAGGCTACACTAAAAAGGATAAAGTATAACATCATATGTTCTGTTGTTCAAGTTTTCTCCCTTTGAAGATTGTCCAGAAATCACAGTTCTTTGTTTTTTTTTTCTCTCAGGAAATAGAATTTTCCTTCAGTGCCCTGAATGAGGTAAAAAAAAAAAAAAGTTATAACTGAATATCAAAATTAAATGTCTCAAATGAAAAAAGAAATTTGCTTGTATGTCATCAACACCCACAATTTCTAGCCAAGAATGAATAATATGCATGGTCAAAAACTTCCCACTTGGAAGAGTTCACAGAATAAGCACTCAGACTTTGGCTGTGAGTAGGGCAGGCTTCATAGGTATACGAACTATGCAGTCACAGGACTCTGAGTTTGGTTTAATATTCTCCTGTAAACATTTTGAAATTCTTAATAATTAATGAACAAGGAGCCTTTCATTTTCATTTTGTACTGGGCCCTGCAATATATGTAGGCAGTTGTCCCTGGGTTGAAACTTATTTGCATCAGCTAGGGTTCTTAAATGTTTGGAAACAGAGAAAATTCCACCATCAGCAAAGGACTAGGGTTAGAAAAAGTGTCCTCAGTAACTGGATATTAATGATATTGTTTTATAAAGAGAATAAAAACACAAGAAGAACTTCTGGCTATTCTCTGTCTCTTGTTTTCCTGAATTATATTCTCATTCAGATTCACAAAATCAAAATGAAGTCTGGTTTTTCATTCAGGCTGATCCTAAAACAACCTTTCCCTTACTGTTCAACTTTTCTGTTTGGGTGCTGTCTTCTGCTTTCTTTGAAAATAGGCGAATTTCAAAAGAGAGATCCACCTAACTCCTTCTTAACCTTGCATCCAGGAATAAATACTTTTTTAGGAGCATGGGCCCTGGAAGCAGAGTGCTTTTGTTGAAATACCCTTTGGGGTACTTAGAAACATTTTTAACAGTGTGACCTTGGGCAAGTTTCTTACATAATCTCTCCCTGAGTTTTCTCATTATTAAAATAGGAAAAATAGTAGTTTATGGTATACATCTCATTTCTTGGTTATGAAGATTGAATGAGACAATGCATATCAAATGTTTAACATGTTTTGGGAACTTATTAAGTTATCAACACATTTAACAATTTTTTTTTTCTACCATTAAGGTCAGCTTCAGTGTGAGTCATTTATATATGCCCATATTAGATTATCAGAAATAGCTGTATACCAAAAAATCTTGAAGTGTTGCATTGATAATTATTTTATTAATCATAATTTTTATTTCTCTTTTACTACTAGTATTATATGTGTTACACTCTATTTCCTTTTTCTCCTTTATTTGAACTCTTTTTAAAAATTAAATTTCATAATATTTTTTAGGGACAAATCTTTTCCTAGTAGTTTCCCTTCTTTCAAGGTTCTACATTTTTCTTTCTCTTTTTCAAATTAAACATGCAAAATGAAGCTAAAATATGAGAAAGTGTGCTTAATATTTTTGATATTCATAGCTTTAAACTAAACATAGCACTAGCTTCCATATATTAAACCAATCTCCTGGTTATTTCTATGACTCATAAAAATACCATTTCATGAATTTTACTTTAGATCACAAAGATCTGATAATATTTTCCCTGCAAAATGAGATTTACATCCACTTTTCTGAGCAAACGAATATGGAAAATAGTGCAAGAGAGTATGATTGGCAGAGATTCATGGAAAGAAGCTGTGCATTTTTTCTCAGGGCCCCAAAAGGGGAAATGTTAACAAGGAGCTATAAGGTAGCAGAGAAATCCTAATGAAGTTCATTTCCTACCAGTCCAAGAGATGAACATTTTAGGAGGCACGGCAATTGATCAGTAGGCTTATTAAATATTAACACCTTTCTCACTTTTTTCATTAGTGTTTTTTCAAAGTAACTAAAAACGTGACTGTGACTAAGACTCAAACTCTTTCAAGGACCAAGACAGGCATAAGCAGTCATGGTTGACACTTTATTATAATGGGTGATGCTTTATCTCAGAAGTACCAGCAATGTTGCTGGCACAGTGTTCCAAAGAGTAACCACATAAAAACCCAGTCTCCCCGACTCGAGGCTCCCTGCACTCATGTGTATACACACACACTCACAGACACACACACCCCTTCATCAAAGCAGTAGTCACTATTAAGAATAAACACTTGTCACATCAGAAGCGAATTGTTGACTAAAGTCCCAAGACAGTCTTTGTGATAATTGTTTCCAAGCTTCTTCTTGGACATTTGGCAACACCACCCTTCTGAGTGAGGTTGCAAAATTTACCCTGACTTACCTGCCAGATATTTTAAGCAACTAAAACTCTCAGTCTGGACCACAGCTTTCTGATGTTTTGAAAACAGTATCTTGCTTGACTTTCTAAGGTTTTGGGAAGCCTCATCAGTTGTGATCATTTTATATGCAGAGTATAAATTTTAACCAAACAAATTTCTTAAAATAAAGCAACTGATTTCTATGGGAGGCTGGAATACCTCCTTAAATACTTATGTAAAATATTCTACCCTTGTGTCCTTAATTCTCTTAGCTGAATGATAAATTGGTACTAATGAATAATTCAGCATCATTGCATCATCAGATGATTGAGAGAAGTATAGCTGGAGACTGAGTTTTAATAATACAGTTATAAAAATATTATTGGCTATAAATATATAATTATTGAGAAAAAAATGTTTGCTGATGATAATTGAGCTTTCAAAATGTCACTCTGGGAATTACGTTCATGTGGAAATATGTTTCATCACTTCCCATTTCTCAAAGATCAAGTCCAAACTTCTTCTGGAGAGGGTTTCACAATGTGGCCCCTTTTTCCTTCTTTTTTTCTCCTTTATATTGATCTTCCATGTCAATCAAACTAGCATACTTGATAGACAATATATTTGTCTTTCACCTCTTGTTTATCTTACTTTCTTTCTTGGATTTCCCTTTCTTTTTTATGAAAGCTCCACCCATCCTCCAGCAGCATTACTGAGAGCCTACTATCTGCAAGGCACTATGCTTGGTGATTTTTTATGTGGATCTACCAAATGAATCTCTGAAACAATGTTTTATTTTAAAGATTAAGAAACTAAATATTGGACATACTAAGTTTATATCTTAAGGCACTGAGCTATGAAATGACAGAGAATAGATTTAAAACCCCAGTTCAGATTTTTTAATTTAAGTTCACAGTTGCTTTCAAGCCAGCTGAAATTCCATCTCCTCTATAAACCCTTCCCTACTAAACCTCAAGTAACTTCCAAACTCCTAAACAAAATTGCTTGTATAATTGCTGTAATCATGTAACATTTTCTCGTCCGTTCTATGACCGCCTCTTCTCTACATGTATGCATCTTGAATTCAACGGTTCTGACATTTTTAACTCCCATAGTACTTTGCAAAGCTTATTATTATTATTATTATTATTTTGGTTTATCTAAATAAGGATAAAACAGTAAAAGGCATTGTTTCATGTTATGAAAATTTTGCCACTTATCTAAGCCCTCTTCTGATAAAACCCACCATACAGGGAGAATTTTGCTCTTATGTGAGGATACAGATACTCATAAATATATGCCTCTATCTAAAGGACAAAGAGGGGCTTTCTTGATATTGAACCTCTGAGAATATGTAACCATTAAATTCAGCTGGCAGCATCCATTTGCTTGTGTTGAGTCACCACCAGCGTGTACAGGGGAACCTCCTGAAGGACTTGTCTAGTGTTTGAAAGTAGGCTGGAGGAGTAGATAGTACTTGGGAGAATGATAATGGATCCTCAAGATCCTTTTGGTCTGGGAAGTAGTACATATATCCTGCAAACTGCTAGCCCAGCAAGAGCAAAGAATGAATTGCTGCTCCTCTGTTAAAGTTATTTTTTTCTTAGTTGAAAACTAGGCCTCAGCCCAGCACTCAGGGCAACAGAGAAAGTTAGAGAAATCCTGGTGAGTCTATTAGAGCAAAGAGTATATTCAGACTCCAGCACTGGATTTATCTCAGTATCTTTTACCCTGCCCATGTTTACTTCACACAAAGAGAAATATGAAAAATAGATAAATGATATACAAAATTAAGCCAACCTCAGAAATATAATGTCTTCAGGGGATTATACCTTCATAAAGTTTCCTCTTTATCCTTCTGAAAAACAAACATGCTTAAAATTCCACGTTATAATATTTCTTGTTTGTTTTTGTAATGGACCCTTAATAGAAACAAATAAAATATCCAATAACAAATTTCTCAAGGATGATTTTGACAGTTGGAAAACTTAAATCTTTTCAGAATGAATGAATGATTGAATGCAATTAGCTTAGATATTAGTAGTTGAAATTCTATATTTAATCCCTTGGAGGTCATGATAACTTTTAGAGATCATTTAAATTGGATTTAATTCAATTTACAAATTGGTACCTTCTTGTTTGGGGCTATAGTAATGAGAGATTTTATAAGTGGGCTGTTTTTGTCAGAGGAACCCCCATCAACTCTAAGAATATTCAGGTGATCTAAGTGAAAATTATGTAGCTAATAAAAGGAATGGTTTCAAAAATGAGCTACAGAACACGGGCACATGTGACAAGAGATCTAGTATTAATAGTCAAATAGCAGTACTTGAGGAATAATAATTTAAGGACATTAGCATTGACATTTGTATAATTATGGCTTGGCATTACATCTCAGGTCTAGAACTATATCTTGGTTAGGGTAAATGCCAAGTAAACTATTTCAACTTATTTTAGAGATGCATTTAAAATATTTAAGTCTGAATTCCATCTGCAACTGGTATTAAACACAGTTAATGCTGTCTGAGATCCATATGGTGAAAGCAAATCATTGGTTAAAAAGAAGTAACTGGGAAAATCATAGGTTTTGAGAAATTATGAAATCGTAACTGTGGCAGCTGTGATGTTGGGGAAAGTAAACAAGCTGTGAAGAGGAAGACCTGGGAGAAAATTCCAGATCCCACTGCTGCTCACTGGGAGTCTTTGGAAAATTTTAACCTTTCTGCATTTCAGCTTACTTATTAAACTGGGATAAAAATGATAGCATTTAACACACTTTTTTTCGATGTGAGGAACTAACAGTCAGATAATATCTTGATAGTTCTTTGTAGTGGTTAAAGTGCCATGAAAGTATTAGTTATATATTTCACATTCTTTATCATAAAAGACTGACTCTGAGGTAGATTAATAGATATCTTCTTCCCTTGTACGCGGCCTGTTTCTGTTTATTAGATGACAAAAGGAAAATGATTCTACAGGCTGGCAAGATTTAAAGAAGCAGTCTCTTCCAAAAGTGCCATTAGTTTGTTAATTTATTATGTTTTATGTCAAATAAACCCTTCTTTTTTTTTTTCCACCTGTGAAAGTTAAGACTCAATTACATATATCTCTAGTTGAAGGATATGTTATATCATTGGCATATGAAGCTAGAAGTTACTGATGGGAGATTCATTTCTAAGATCCAGTCTGATAGTAATGGGTTAAATGGTAAAACAAAACAAAACAGAACTTCAATATCTAAGGTGTACAGTGCCTTGGAAGAGAAGCAGAATAAAAAAAGGGGATGCATGAAAGCGCTGCAAAAATATGAAGCCACTTTAAGTAGAGTTCACCCCGTGGTCAAACATTGTTACAAATTATCTGACAGGTCAAAGAGAGGAATTTAAAGTGTTGAGGAAAGAAAAATGGAATCTCAACACACTTTAGTCAAGGCAGGAAATAAGTAAACTAAATGAGAAATTCTTCCTGAGTTAGAAAGTTTAAATAAGCCACTTGCCACTTTTGAGTCTAGATGAACAAAGGACAACATAGAAACTGAAGAGTAAACAGGCCATGGTTAAGAGGGAAACTTTACCACTGATTCTGGTGTCAAGAGTATGTTTAAGATTTCCTTAGCGATCAAGGGTAGAAATCCTGTCTGAGCTAGTGGAGTGAGGAGAAAATCTCGGTGTGTGAGGGAAGAGATCAAAGTTAAACCTCAAAGCTTCCCAGTAAACCACAGACAAACTAGCAGTGGTGTGTTTCCAAGGCACCCTGATGGCACACTTCCAGAGGCAAGGCAGAAAGTTGAGGGCATTATGTGTATATTCATCAGGAAATAGCTACACTCCTGAATGATTATACTGTTTTCCCAAATAAGGAGAAAACAAAGCAGTGGAATAAAAATGCATTATCTACTTAGGTAGCTTCACCATGTACTATACATAGTTGTATTTTCTACATTCTGATTCAATTTGTACATAAAATATCTTCAACTTGTGATAAAATTTAAGCAAATCGGATTTTAGAGTTAAGATGCAAAGAATTATTTTGAATATGTTTCTACTCAATATGTAGCAGTGAATATACATATGAATATAGAGATCACATGTTCAAACATTTAATACTAAATGCAGAGAAATATGAGGTTTCTTTTATGCTGTGGAATCCATACTCTGACTTATTTTTTTCACAAATGAGAACAATTCTAAGCTGTTTTATGAGGAATTCTTTTTTTTTTTAAATCTCATCTCTGCCACAGTGGAAATGATTTTGTACAGAAAACTCAAATGCTAATGTTTGAGTCTTTCACCAAAATAGGATTTCATGGAAGTGGTTAGCATTACGGCTAACATTTTATCCCTATTTTGTTTACATTTCAGGACTGCTAAATATTCCAATATTAATGTTAAAAATGGCACCAGTAAATTGATAATTAATGGCTAGTAATTATATTTTTCCAAGAAACTGAAAAAAAATGGTGCATAAAATTGAGGTAGATTATATTGATTTATTACCTCATCAATATGAGAACTCTGACTTATATAAAGACAATAAAAATGTTTATAAAAAATTGACACAGTGCTTAGTATTCTAGAGCAAACAGACTTCTCTGATTCCTGAGATCACGTTTAATATGACTCGTAATGTATAAAAATCATTAGGGCTGATTTCAAATAAAATGACACATTTCTAATATAGTGCATTTTTTATCTGTCTCTAGCATTATTTTGGGGATATATTTCTCCCACACAATCTCTTGGGCACCTTCAACTGACTTGATCTCTACACTACTTGCTCTGTTGACCATTGTCTCCTACTGGAAACATGTCTCCTTTTTGGCCTCTTGCCTACAATTAACTCCTAACTGGCTTTCCGCTTCCTGTACCTGTCCTTTAAATGTTGGTATTCCTTAGATTTTATTCCCTCAAATTTTTTGTCTTATGCATTCTTTCTCAGAGATCTTAGCCTTCTGCCATAGCCTCAGTTACCATTTTTAAAGCTGCTGACTTCTGAAACTTTATACGCAACCCTGACCATATTTTACGTTCCAAAATTATATTTTCAACTCTATCTGGTGACCAGATTCAATAGTCAAAACTTATATCAATAATTTGGACACAAATTTGATAATTTTTTGAATGTTTATAACATTTTTCTTAAGAACCATCACCATTCACTCTGTATTCCAAGCTGGAAACACAAACCAAACCAAACCAAAACAAAACACCAATGTAATTCTAGACTTCCTTTTCTCTTACCCCTTAACCCAAACTTCTAAGAGATTATCAAAGCTTGTTGATTCCAGCCCACAGATATTTCTGGAATTTGGCTACTATTGTCCCATCACACAGGGCCTGTCTTAGGCAAGTCCCTCACATGCCTCACATGTCTTGCCTAGGCTATCAGAAATGGCCTCCCACCTAATTTTACAAGTGTTGCTAAGGTTATCTTCCTAAACTTACACATTGAACTGTATAATTTCTCTACTAAAAGACCTTTCATATGACTTGGTGTGCCCATAAGATAGAGTCCAAAGTCTAATGTATGTCAGGCAAAATCCTCTAGAATCCAGGTTTTCCCAGGTTTCTGAGTCCATATCCTTCACTAACCCATAAACAGTGCCCTCCACACCCACTGACCTTCTCACACTCCTTTTCTTATCATGCTTATTTACTGCTTTATGCTGTTACATGTATAGGCAGACCTCATTTTATTGTGCTTCCCTTTATTGTGCTTCCCAATAAATGTTGCATTTTTTACAAATTGAAGGTTTATGGCCACGCTGGGTTGAGCAATTTTATTGGCACTATTTTGCAACAGTATTTGTGCACTTCTTTTCTCTGTGCCCCACTTTGGTAATACAATGCTTCAATTTTTTTGTTATTCTTATATTTGTTATGGTGATCTGTGATCAGTGATCTTTGATATTACTATTGTAGTTGTTTTGATGCACCAAGAGCTTTGTTCATATAAGACAGCAAGCTTAATCCATAAATGTTGTGTGTGTTTTGACTGCTCCACTAATCCACTGGTTCCCTGTCTCTCTCCCTCTCCTCAGGCTTCCCTATTCCCTGAGATACAATGATATTGAAATAAGGCCAATTAATAAATCCTCTGATGGCCTCTAAGTATGTTTTTAATTTTTTTAAATTGAAGTACAGTTGATTTACAATGTTGTGTTAATTTCTGCTGTACAGCAAATTGATTCAGTTATACATATATATGTGTATGTATATATATATATATATATATATATATATATATATATATATATATATATATACACATTCTTTTTTTAGTATTTTTTCCATTATGGTTTATCATAGGATTTGAATATAGTTCTCTGTGCTATACAGTAGGACTTGTTGTACCTAAGTGTTTAAGTGAAAGAAAAAAATTGCTTGTCTTTCACTTTAAATCAAAGCTAGAAATGATTAAGATTAGTGAGGAAGGCAAGGTGACAGCCAAGATAAGCTGAAAGCTAGGCCTCTTGCACCAAACAGTTGTCAGTGGAAAGGAAAAGTTCTTGAAGGATATTAAAGTGCTACTCCTGTGAACAGAAGAATGATGAAAAAGAGAAACAGTCTTATTGCTGATATGGAGAAAGATTTACTGGTCTGGATACAAGATCAAACCAGCCCCAACAGTCAAAGTTTGATGCTGATCAAACCCCCTTAAGCCAAAGCCTAATCCAGAGAAAGACGAAACCTCTTCAATTTCTGTGAAGGCTGAGAGAGATGAGGAATATGCAGAAGAAAAGTTTGAAGCTGTTAGAGGTTGGTTCTTTAAGAAAAGAAGCCATCTTTATAACATAAAAGTGCCACCGTGAAGCAGCACATGCTGCAGGAAGTTATCCAGAAGATTTAGCTCAGATAATGAAGGAAGGCAGCTACACTAAAGGACAAATTTTCAATGTAGATGAAATAACCTTATGTTGGAAAAAGATGGCCTCTAGGACTTTCACAGTTAGAGAGGAGAAGTCAATGCCTGGCTTCAAAGCTTCAAAGGAAAAGCTGACTTTTATTAGGAGCTAATGCACCTGGTGATTTTAAGTTGAAGCCAATGTTCATTTATCATTCAGAAAATCCTAGGCCCTTAAGAATTATGCTAAATCTACTCTGTTTGTGCTCTATAAGTGGGACAACAAAGCGTGGATGACAGCACATGTATTTATCACATTGGTTTACTAAACATTTTAGGCCCACTGTTGAGACCTACAGCTCAGGAAAAAAGATACCTTTCAAAACATTATTGCTCATTGACAATGCACCTGGTCACTCAAGAGCTCCAGCGGAGATGTGCAATGATATTAGTGTTATTTTTATGCCTATTAACACAGCTTCCATTCTGCAGCCCATGGACCAATAAGTAATTTCAACTTTCAAGTCTTATGTAAGAAGTATATTTCATAAGATTATGGCTTTCATAGGTAGTGATTCCTCTGATGGATCTGGGCAAAATCAATTGAAAATCTTCTGGAAAGGATTCACCATTCTAGATGCCACTAAGAACACTCATGATTTATGGGAAGAGGTAAAAATATCAACACTTACAAGAGTTAGGAAGAAGTTGATTCCAACCCTCATTCATGACTTTGAGGTGTTCAAGACTTCAGTGGAAGAAGTAATTGCTGATGTGGTGGAAATAGCAAGAGAATGAGAATTAGAAGTGGAGGCTGAAGATGTGACTGAATTGCTGCAATTTCATGAGGAGTTGCTTCTTATGGATAGCAAAAAAAAAAAAAAAGTGGTTTCTTCAGATGGAAGCCACTCCTGGTGTAGAGGCTGTGTAGATTTTTGAAATGACAACAAAAGATTTGGAATATTATATAAACTTAGGTGATAAAGCAGTGGCAGGGTTTGAGAAGATTGACTCCAATTTTGAAAGAAGTTCTACTGTGTGTAGAATGCTATCAAATATCTTTGTATGCTACAGAGAAATCATTTATGAAGGAAAAGTCAGGGGATGCCATAAACTTCATTGTTGTCTTATTTTAAGAAATGGTCACAGCCATCCCAGTCTTTAGCAACTATCTCCCTGCAGTCAGCAACCATCAACATCAAGGCAAGACCCTCCACCAGTGAAAAGATTATGACTCCTCGCTGAAAGTTCAGATGATGGTTAGTAATTTTAGCAATAAAATATTATTTAATTAAGGTACGTACATTTTTTTTCAGACATAATGCTATTTTACACTAAATAGACTACAGTATAGTCTTACATGCACTGGGAAACCAAATAAATTGTGTTACATGCTTTATTGAGATGCTCTGGAACCAAGCCCACAATATCTTCAAGGTATGCCTGTAGTTCTATTGGACCTGAATGACTTTTCTGTTTCTCACCACTGCTTACCCTTTAAAGTTTTACTTTGTGAAGTCATATCAAACTCTCAAAGAGCGTTTGTTGTTTTCTCCTCCATATTTCTAAGTTACTATTCTTATCCATCTTGAAGCATTGTTCTCACATAAGTACGACAATTTATTTACAATTGTCTCTACCTATTTGAAAGGTGTATTGTAGTCATCTTTGCACCCTTCATTGCTGAGTATTGAATGATTTCTCTTTAGAGAAACTCTTTAGCTGCACAGTTAGTAAGTGTCTAGGCTGAGATTTAAACCCTGGTCTTCTAATCCTATATACAGACCCATTCCCATTAAAATGGGTTGCCATCCAGTTCAAGATTCCCTCTTTCATTTTGGCTGTACTCTTAGTTGCCAAGTATTTTTTTACTCTCTGACTGTTCTTGCTCTTTCAACCAATCAAACTTGACTTCTAATTCATCAGGATTATGTTCAGTGAGTTAATTGCAATGATGATATTTGGGAAAAGGCAAGGATGTCACAAAATTTTAAGTCTTTCTTCTTATGTAGGTACCAAGATATAACTCCCACCTTCTATTTCTGGTTACAGTGTAGACATATAGATATTATGCATTTTATTTATCAGAGTAATGGGCCATTTTTGACCAGCTGCTGAGGCACAGACACTGCTTGTGGCCACTTCCTTTTCCTACATATGTATTTTCTTCCATAATATGTGACTGAATGCTTTGGTCTAGGCATTGGGTAATGTTGGGATTGTTAGCTGTTGGAGAAGGGGGGACTAAGGGATGAATGGAAGGAATGGAGATGAAGGAGAGAATGGCATTATGTTTATGCTTTTTGTGGCCTCTTTTAATATTTTTTAACATCTTTATTGGAGTATAATAGCTTGACAATTGTGTGTTAGTTTCTGCTTTAAAACAAAGTGAATCAGTTATACATTTACATATGTCCCCATATCTCTTCCCTCTTGCATCTCCCTCCCTCCCACCCTCCCTATCCCACTGCTCTAGGTGGTCACAGAGCACTGAACTGATCTCCCTGTGCTATGTGGCTGCTTCCCACTAGCTATCTATTTTACAGTTGGTAGTGTATATATGTACATGTCACTCTCTCACTTTGTCCCAGCTTACCCTTCCCCCTCTGCATATCCTCAAGTCCATTCTCTAGTAGTTCTGCATCTTTATTCCTGTCTTTTCCCTAGGTTCTTCAGAACTTTTTTTTTCTTTTTTAGATTCCATATATATGTGTCAGCATGCGGTATTTGTTTATCTCTTTCTGACTTACTTCACCCTGTATGACAGTCTCTAAGTCCATCCACCTCACTACAAATAACTCAGTTTTGTTTCTTTTTATGGCTGAGTAATAATCCATTGTATATATGTGCCACATCTTCTTTATCCATTCATCTGTTGATGGACACTTAGGTTGCTTCCATGTGCTGGCAATTGTAAATAGAGCTTCAGTGAACATTTTGGTACATGACTCTTTTTGAATTATGGTTTTCTCAGGGTATATGCCCAGTACTGGGATTGCTGGGTCGTGTGATAGTTCTATTTTTAGATTTTAAGGAACCTCCATACTGTTCTCCATAGTGGCTGTATCAATTTACATTCCCACCAACAGTGTAAGAGGGTTCCCTTTTCCCCACACCCTCTCTAACATTTACAGTTTGTAGATTTCCGGATGATGGCCATTCTGACCAGTGTGAGATGATATCTCATTGTAATTTTGATTTGAATTTCTCTAATGATTAATGATGTTGAGCGTTCTTTCATGTGTTTGTTGGCAATCTGTATATCTTCTTTGGAGAAATGTCTATTTAGGTCTTCTGCCTATTTTTGGATTGGGTTGTTTGTTTTTTTGATATTGAGCTACATGAGTTTCTTGTATGATTTTCAGATTAATCCTTTGTCAGTTGCTTCATTTACAAATACTTTCTCCCATTCTGAGAGTTGTCCTTTCGTCTTGCTTATGTTTTCCTTTGTTGTACAAAAGTTTTTAAGTTTCATTAGGTCCCATTTGTTTATTTTTGTTTTTATTTCCATTTCTCTAGGAGGTGGGTCAAAAAGGATCTTGCTGTGATTTATGTCATAGAGTGTTCTGCCTATGTTTTCCTCTAAGAGTTTGATGGTGTCTGGCCTTACATTTAAGTCTATAATCCATTTTGAGTTTATTTTTGTGTATGTTGTTAGAGAGTGTTCTAATTTCATTCCTTTACATGTAGCTGTCCAGTTTTCCCAGGAACACATATTGAAGAGGCTATCTTTCCTCCACTGTATATTCTTCCCTCCTTTATCAAAGATAAAGTGACCATATGTGCCTGGGTTTACCTCTGGGCTTTCTATCTTGTTCCATTAATCTATATTTCTGTTTTTCTGCAAGTACCAAACTGTCTTGATTACTGTAGCTTTGTAGTATAGTCTGAAGTCAGGGAGCCTGATTCCTCCAACTCCATTTTTCTTTCTCAAGATTGCTTTGGCTATTTGGGGACTTTTGTGTTTCTATAAAAATTGTGAAATTTTTTGTTCTAGTTCTGTCAAAAATGCCACTGGTAGTTTGATAGGGATTGCATTGAATCTGTAGATTGCTTTGGGTAGTAGAATCATTTTCACAATGTTGATTCAACCAATCCAAGAATATGATATATCTCTCCATCTATTTGTATCATCTTTAATTTCTTTCATCAGTGTCTTATAATTTTCTACATACAGGTCTTTTGTCTCCTTAGGTAAGTTTATTCCTAGACATTTTATTCTTTTTGTTTCAATGGTAAATGGGAGTGTTTTCTTAATTTCACTTTCAGATTTTTCATCATTATTGTACAGGAATACAAGAGATTTCTGTGCATTAATTTTGTATCCTGCTACTTTACCAAATTCATTGATTAGCTCTAGTAGTTTTCTGGTAGCATCTTTAGGATTCTCTATGTATAGTATCATGTCATCTGCAAACAGTGACAGCTTTTCCTCTTCTTTTCCAATTTGGATTCCTTTTATTTCCTTTTGTCCTCTGATTGCTGTGGCTAAAACTTCCAAAACTCTGTTGAATAATAACGGTGAGAGTGGGCAACCTTGTCTTGTTCCTGATCTAATGGTTTCAGTTTTTCTCCTTTGAGGACAAGGTTGGCTGTGGGTTTGTCATATATGGCTTTTATTATCTTGAGGAAAGTTCCTTCTATCCATACTTTCTGGAGGGTTTTTTATCATAAATGGGTGTTGAATTTTGTTGAAAGCTTTCTCTGCATCTATTGAGATGATCATATGATTTTTCTCCTTCAATTTGTTAATATGGTGTATCACATTGATTGATTTGCATATATTGAAGAATCCTTGCATTGCTGGGATAAACCCCACTTGATCATGGTGTATGATTCTTTTAATGTGCTGTTGGATTCTGTTTCCTAGTATTTTGTTGAGGAGTTTTGTATCTGTGTTCTTCAGCCATATTGGCCTGTTGTTTTCTTTCCTTGTGACATCTTTGTCTGGTTTTGGTATCAGAGTGTTGGTGGCCTCATAGAATGAGTCTGGGAGTGTTCCTCCCTCTGCTATATTTTGGAAGAGTTTGAGCAGGATAAGTATTAGCTTTTCCCTAAATGTTTGATAGAATTTGCCTGTGAAGCCATCTGGTCCTGGGCTTTTGTTTGTTGGAAGATGTTTAATTACAGTTTCAATTTCAGTGCTTGTGATTTGTCTGTTCACATTTTCTATTTCTTCCTGATTCAGTCTTGGAAGGTTGTGCATTTCTAAGAATTTGTCCATTTCTTCCAGGTTGTCCATTTTTTTGGCATACAGTTGCTTGTAGTAATCTCTCGTTATCCTTTGCATTTCTGCAGTGTTGGTTGTTTCTTCTCCTTTTTCATTTCTAATTCTATTGATTTGAGTCTTCTCCCTTTTTTTCTTGATGAGTCTGGCTAATGGTTTATCAATTTTGTTTATCTTCTCAAAGAACCAGCTTTTAGTTTTATTGATCTTTGCTATTGTTTCATTCATTTCTTTTTCATTTATTTCTGATCTGATTTTTATGATTTCTTTCCTTCTGCTAACTTTGGGGTGTTTTTGTTCTTCTTTCTCTAGTGCCTTTAGGTGTAAGGTTAGGTGGTTTATTTGAGATGTTTCTTGTTTCTTAAGGTAGGATTGTATTTCTATAAACTTCACTCTTAGAACTGCTTTTGCTGCAACCCATAGGTTTTGGGTCGTCGTTTTTTTCATTTGCTTCTAGGTATTTTTAAATTTCCTCTTTGATTTTTTTCAGTGATCTCTTGGTTATTAACTAGTGTGTTGCTTAGCCTCCATGTGCTTGTATTTCTTGCAGGTTTTTTCCTGCAACTGATATCTCGTCTCATAGAATTTTGGTTGGAAAAGATACTTTGTATGATTTCAATTTTCTTAAATTTACCAAGGGTTGATTTGTGACCCAAGGTATGATCTCTCCTGGAGAATGTTCCATGAGCACTTGAGAAGAGAGTGTATTCTGTTTTTTCTAGATGGAATGTCCTATAAATATCAATTAAGTTCATCTTGTTTAATGTATCATTTAAAGCTTGTGTTTTCTTATTTATTTTCATTTTGGATGATCTCTCCATTGGTGAAAGTGGGGTATTAAAGTCCCCTACAATGATTGTGTTACTGTCAATTTCCCATTTTATGGCTGCTAGTATTTGCCTTATGTATTGAGGTGTTGCTATGTTGGGTGCATAAATATTTACAATTGTTACATATTCTTCTTGGATTGGTCCCTTGATCATTATGTAGTGTCCTTCTTTGTCTCTTGTTACAGTCTTTTTTTTAAGATCTATTTTGTCTGCTATAAGAATTGCTACTCAAGCTTTCTTTTGATTTCCATTTGCATGGAATATCTTTTTCCATCCCCTCTCTTTCAGTCTGTATGTGTCCCTAGGTCTGAAGTGGGTCTCTTGTAGACAGAATGTATACGGGTCTTGTTTTTGTATCCATTCAACCAGTCTATGTCTTTTGGTTGGAGCATTTAAAACATTTACATTTAAAGTAATTATTGATATGTATGTTCCTATTACCATTTTCTTAATTGTTTTGGCTTTATTATTGTAGGTCCTTTCCTTCTCTTGTGTTTCCTGCCTAGAGAAGTTCCTTTAGCATTTGTTGTAAAGCTGGTTTGGTGATGCTGAATTCTCTTAGCTTTTGCTTGTCTGTAAAGCTTTTAATTTCTCCATAAAATCTGAACGAGGTCCTTGCTGGGTAGAGTAATCTTGGTTGTAGTTTTTTCTCCTTCATCATTTTAAATGTGTCCTGCCACTGCCTTCTGGTTTGCAGAGTTTCTGCTGAAAGATCAGCTGTTAACCTTATGGGGATTCCCTTATGTTTTATTTGTTATTTTTCCCTTACTGCTTTTATTATTTATTCTTTGTATTTAATTTTTGATAGTTTGATTAATATGTGCCTTGGTGTGTTTCTCCTTGGATTTATCCTGTATGGGACTCTTTGTGCTTCCTGGACTTGATTAACTATTTCCTTTCCCATAATAGGGAAGTTTTTAACTATAATCTCTTCAAATATTTTCTCAGTCCCTTTCTTTTACTCTTCTTCTTCTGAGACCCCTGTAATTCGAATGTTGGTCCATTTAATGTTGTCCCAGAGGTCTCTGAGAGTTCCTCAATTCTTTTCATTCTTTTTTCTTTATTCTGCTCTGGAGTAGTTATTCCCACTATTTTATCTTCCTGATCACTTATCCGTTATTCTGCCTCAGTCATTCTGCTATTGATCCCTTCTAGAGAATTTTTAATTTCATTTATTGTGTTGTTCATCACTATTTACTTGCTCTTTAGTTCTTCAAGGTCCCTGTTAAACGTTTCTTGTATTTTCTTCATTCTATTTTCAAGATTTTGGATCATCTATACTATCATTATTCTGAATTCTTTTTCAGGTAGACTCTCTATTTCCTCTTCATTTGTTAGGTCTGGTGGGTTTTTGCCCTGTTCCTTCATCTGCTGTGTGTTTGTCTGTCTTCTCATTTTGCTTACCTTACTGTGTTTTGGGTCTCCTTTTCACAGGCTGCAGGTTCATATTTTCCATTGTTTGGTGTCTCTCCCCAGGTGTTACGGTTGGTTCAGTGTGTTGTGTAGGTTTCCTGGTGGAGGGGACTAGTGCCTGTGTTCTGGTGGATAAGGCTGGATCTTGTCTTTCTGGTGGGCAGGTCCACGTCTGGTGCTGTGTTTTGGGATGTCTGTGGCCTTATTATGATTTTAGGCAGCCTCTGTGTTAATGGATGGGGTTGTCTTCCTTTCTTGCTAGTTGTTTGGCATAAGGTGTCCTGCAGTGTAGCTTGCTTGTCGTTTAGTGGAGCTGGGTCTTTGTGTTGAGATGGAGATCTCTGGGAGATTTTCACCATTTGATATTACATGGAGCTGGGAGGTGTCTGGTGGACCAATGTCCTGAACTTGGCTCTCTCACCTCAGAGGCACAGCCCAGGTGCCTGGTTGGAGCACCAAGAGCCTGTCTTCCACACGGCTCAGAATAAAAGGGAGAAAAAAAGAAAGAAAGAAAGAAAGAAGATAAAATAAAATAATGTTATTAATATAAAAATAAAAAATAATTATTAAGAAAAATAATTTTAATAAAAAAACAAAATAAAACTACAACAACAACAAAAAAACGGACAGACAGAACCCAAGATAAATGGTAAAAGTAAAGCTATACAGACAAAATCACACACAAAAGCATACATGTACACACTCACAGAAATAGAAAAAGGGAAAAATATATATATACTGTTGCTCCCAAAGTCCACCTCCTCAATTTGGGATGATTCATTGTCCATTCAGGTATTCCACAGATGCAGGGTAAACCAAGTTGATTGTGGAAATTTAATCCATTGCTTCTGAGGCTGCTGGGAGAGATTTCCCTTTCTCTTCTTTGTTCGCACAGCTCCCGGGGTTCAGCTTTGGATTTGGACCTGCCTCTGCATGTAGGTCGCCTGAGGGTGTCTGTTACCCACACAGACAGGACGGGGTTAAAGAAGCAGCTGATTCTGGGGCTCTGGCTCACTCAGGCCATGGGGGAGGGAGGGGTACAGAGTGTGGACCGAGCCTGTGGCGGCAGAGGACAGCATGACATTGCACCAGCCTGAGGCGAGCCATGTGTTCTCCCGGGAAAGTTTTCCCTGGATCATGGGACCCTGGCAGTGGCGGGCTGCACAGGCTCCCAAGAGGGAAGGTGTGGATAGTGAGCTGTGCTTGTGCACAGGCAGTGGCGGGCTGCACAGGCTCCCGGGAGGGGAGGTGTGGATAGTGACCTTTGCTCGCACACAGGCTTCTTGATGGTTGCAGCAGCGGCCTTAGCGTCCCATGCCCGTCTCTGGGGTCCGTGCTTTTAGCCGCAGCTCACGCCCATCTCTGGAGCTCCTTTAAGCAGTGCTCTTAATCCCCTCTCCTCGCGCACCAGGAAACAAAGAGGTAAGAAAAAGTCTCTTGCCTCTTTGGCAGGTCCAGACTTTTCCCCGGACTCCCTCCTGGCTAGCTGTGGTACACTAACCCCTTCAGGCTGTGTTCACGCCGCCAACCCCAGTCCTCTCCCTGGGGTCCGACCAAAGCCCGAGCCTCAGCTCTCAGCCCCGCCCACCCCGGTGGGTGAGCAGACAAGCCTCTCAGTCTGGTGAGTGCTGGTCCATCGGCACCAATCCTCTGTGCAGGAATCTCTCCGCTTTGCCCTCCGCACCCCTGTTGCTGCGCTCTCCTCTGCTACTCCGAAGCTTTCTCCCTCCTCCACCCACAGTCTCTGCCTGTGAAGGGGCTCCTAGTGTGTGGAAACCTTTCCTCCTTCACAGCTCCCTCCCACTGGTGCAGGTCCCGTCCCTATTCTTTTGTCTCTGTTTTTTCTTTTTTCTTTTGCCCTACCCTGGTACGTGGGGAGTTTCTTGCCTTTTGGGAGGTCTGAGGTCTTTTGCCAGCGTTCAGTAGGTGCTTTGTGGGAGTTGTTCTACATGTAGATGTATTTCTGATGTATTTTTGGGGAGGAAGGTGATCTCCGCGTCTTAGTCTTCCACCATCTTGAAGCTTCTCCTTAATTTTGTTTAAGACATATTGGATAGAGGCTAGAATGAGGTGGGTTTTTGTTTGGTTTTTTGTTTGTTTATTTTTTAAGTGCGGATTTATTTATATTCCTGGAATATGATACAAACCTAAAGATCTGGAAATATTTGAGTGAAATTTAAGTATATTATATCCTATTGTTACTAAGAATATTTAAGTTGAAATAGATTTTAGCCATATATGCCTTTATACCTACAAAGAATATATATTTATCTTATATAAATTATGTAATGTACAACATATAATATAATATTGTATACTATATGTATTCCTTTGAAATTTATAAATATGTATGTATATTTAAAATTTTAATCAAATAAAATTTAGAAATACGTACATTATATCCAGATAGGTATGTGTAGGTATAGTAAATCAATTGTCATCTTTTACTAACACAATGCATTTTTTTTCCCTAGAAGATGGTCTTTGCATCAAGTATATATGCAATGACAGTGATTTCTTTTAATTCTCAGATTTCCATATTATTCATCTCTAAAATGAGAGAATGGAAACATTCTCTCTGGATTTGAACATCTCCTACTCTATGAGAAAAATATCAACAAGTACTAAGACAATGGGAGAGAAATAAGAAACACACCATTGTCTTTTACAAACCTTTGTGGCTTTTTAAGAATCCAAAGAGGATTGTGTGCCTTGCTAAACTTGAGATTGCAAATGCTTTTAGATTTGTTTTGGCATGACATACATTTCTTTTTAGCAACTTTGACTACCCACTGAAGTCTAGATTCAAATTCTTCAACATTTATATTCACTGCCTGAGGAAAAAATGCATGAGTAGAAAAGGGAATGAGAATATGGCATTTAATTATTAAATCAATACATGTGCATGACTTGCAGAAGCTAGGTACAATTTAAATCTGGTTAAAGGAAACCAGTCATCCATTCTCTAAATCTCTGAAAATGTGCAAACATGCCTTTTGCATTTGAAGGCTTTTGAAGACAACAGTTTAGTGTATAACTAATTAACTAACTAAAAATGAAAACATTTCATTTTTGTTGTGCACATTATTTGCCCTTTTTCTTTTGAACTTTTCAAACAGTACTGCATTATGACAGACATTTTCTTTTCATGGAGTCACATAGTGGTTATAGATCTTACACAAACTCATGAAGGATGGGAGAAAAATGTTAGTGGTTTTTCTTACCCTTCAATGTGTAAAGCTGCTGTGTTTGATTCTTCTTGGTCTCACCTTAAAACACTTATAATTTCCTATGAGCTTTTTTAGCCACCAATAACAGCTATAATTAAAGATATCACTTTACTGTGAACCTAAAATTATGTTAGTCATTATGCTGTGTATTATTCATCCGTTGTCTCATTTCATATTCAAAGGAACCCTAAGAAGTTTGTATTATTAGGGTACCTCTTTTGCAGATGTGAAGAAATTGTCAAAGTAATTTTCTAAGGTTGCATGTCCTGCAAATATTGTTGCCAGACAACAAAAAAGTGGACATGAGGGCTTCCATGGTGGCACAGGGGTTGGGTGTCCGCCTGCCAATGCAGGGGACACGGGTTCCTGCCCCGGTCTGGGAAGATCCCATATGCCATGGAGTGGCTGGACCTGTGAGCCATGGCCGTTGAGCCTGCACATCCAGAGCCTGTGCTCTGTGACGGGAGAGGCCACAACAGTGAGAAGACCATGTACCGGAAAAAAAAAAAAAAGTGGACATGAATGTTCATTGCACCATTATTCATAATAGCTAAAACTTTACTGGCCTCAAAGCTCATTCTCATAATTACCAAGCATAGGGCCTTAGAGTGCTTACCATGCATAAATCCATACATCCATATTTTGGTCTCTTCTAAGGTATGGTTAAATGCAAAGGAATCTAATTTTCAATTGTATCTGCAGAAAATGGAAGAAGTGTTCTTAATACTACATTAAAGTCAATTCAAGAAAAATATTCTTAGGTAATTTTCCAGCAGAGTTTTTTTTTTTTTTCTTTAAATGCCATAATCACCTTTTCACGTGTCTAGTGGAATTTTCCTACTTTTTTCCTTCCATGTCCATGGTTTCAAGAGTGTGAGTAATGTAAGAAAGCTTCAGTTGTGCTCAAAACTCTCTTTCTATGTGTATGGTTCTTTGGAACCTCCATGAAAGAAGAATGAATGCAGAACGAGAATGCATTTCTGTTTGATTTTGACAAGAGTCCACTCTACTTGATCAATATACTTGAAAAACCCAGTTGACTTCTCAGGTAGCATTAGCATTTTTGATAATGTTCATCTAGTTTCTATCTCCCATTGGGTTGAATGGAAACTTTTCTGTAATATGGGCAAATATTATTTCAAAGCACATATTTGCTCAGGAATGATGAATAAATATACCATTAAGGGAGTATCTTTCTCTTTAAGCCAAATGAATGTAGAGTTGACTTAATGCAATGAAAACAATAAATTACACTTGTGTTCTGAATGATTTTCTCAGAGAATCCCCAGGAGCTTTACAAAAATTAAAAATTCTTAACTGCAATGTCAAACATCAGTTCTTTGGTTTAGATTTTAAAACAGAAATTGATTTAGCATTTTAGATCTCCAGTGGAGATTGCTTCTGCATTCTTGAAAGCTGCTGTTAGAGGCAGATATGCTACACAACCAACAGCTGCTGATTAGGCAAAGATTTTTATATTTTCCAGGTAATCACATAGATGCTTCCATAAAAACTGCAAGGCATTGACCAAACCAATATGCAAGAGCTGAAGATGGGAATTTAAATACATGGTTATTAGTGCAGAGAGCAGTTTGTATCAGTGTTCTGGGACTGTCCTTATCCATCCTACTTATTTTTCTTGCTACTACTTCTATAAAGCCACAAGTGCCCAGAATACTTTGAAGATGGTGTGAAAAACAATAAAAGAATATAACAATTGCAAATTCAACCTTGTATTTGTAATGTCAACTCTCTCACCTGTCCTAATCAGCTCAAAGTTAGATATGGAGCCAGATACAATAAAATATTGTAGAGGTCAGTTTCAGTATTCCTAATCTCACAGAAATAATTGCACCTGACTGTTTGAGTAGCTTTTGTGAATGCTAAAGATTTTGGGGGGTAGTTCATGAAAAATAGAAAATGTTCTCTGTCTATTCCTCAGTACAAAAATATCTTAACCAGAAATAGAAAATAAGGCACTTAAGACACCAGAATAGGAAGAGAAAAGATAGAATAAAAGAACAAATAAACACCAAAGAGCTTGTTATTCACATTCAAATGAAGCCAATCTTTCAAATTATTAGGAAGAGAAAAGCAAAATGGTATGAATGTGGAAAATTTTTGGTGATGGAGTTGAATTTATTGATGTAGAATTAATATGATATATATGTACACATTATCATCTATTTCTAAATTTATTATATATATATATATATATATATATATATATATATATATAAAACGATGTCTTCAATTTCAACACACACACAAACTCACAGGAGAGAGAAAGCGAGGAAGATAGAAAAAAAGAGAGCAGAAACTTATAATGTGTGGTGTAGAAAGTGTTATTTTATTTAGGCCTAATCATTCATATAGGAACAAATTGGGTTATAATTGCCCAAGAGAGGGACTCTAATGATTCCTAGTGTATATTCCAAAGCAAAACAAATGAAGTAAGTGATTAGTTAATGCTTGTTAAGTAAAATGGGGATAAAAATTGCTGCTTAAATTCCTGCAAATCTAGTTATTTTTACATGAAGATAAAAATGTTGGAAATGAATAGTATTTTCAATAAGTGGTGCTGGGACAACTGTATATCCACATGCAAAAGAATTAAGTTGTATACCTATCTTATGTTATATACAAAAATTTACTTAAAATACATTAAAAAACTAAATGTGAGAGTTAAAAGTATCAAATTCTTAAAAGAAAACATAGGTATAATTCTTCATGACCTTGGATTAGACAAGGAATTCTTAGATATGACACCAAAAACACAAGTAACACAGTAAAAATATAAATTGGACATCATCAAATTAAAATTAAATTTTAATTTAAATCAAAATTAAAATCTTGTGGTTCAAAAGACACCTTCAAGTAAGTGAAAAGGCAATACACAGAATGGGAGAAAATTTTTGAAAATAGAACATCTGATAAGGTATCTAGAATATACAAAGGATTGCAACTCAATAATAGAAAGGCAAATATCACAATGTTTAAAAATGGAAAGCATCTGAATAGACATTTCTCCGAAGCAGGTATACAGATGGCCAATAAGAAAAAAGGAAAAGGTGACAAACATTATTAGCCATCAGGGAAATGCAAATTAAAACCACAGTAAGATATCCCTTCACATACAGGATGGATAAAATAAAGACAGATGACAAGAAATGTTGTCAAAGATGTGGATAGATTCTAGCCCTCATACACTGCTGGTGGAAATGCAAAATGCTGCAGCTGCTTTGCAAATCTATCTAGAAGTTTCTGAGGTTAAACATAGAGTTACCATATAACCCAGCAACCCCACTTCTAGGTACATACAAAAGAGAATGAGATGGTATATCCACATAGAAATTTGGACACGAATGTAGCACAAACATTCACAATAACCAAAAAGGTGGTCAAAACCTAAATGTCTATCAACTGATGAATGAGTATATATAATATGCTATATCCACACAATGGAATATTATTTGGCAATAAAAATGAATGAAATATTGATACGTTGCAACATGAATGAATCTTAAAATTTTAATGTCAGGTGAGAAAACCCATTACAAAAGACTGCATGTTGTATGATTCTTTTTATAAGACATTTTCAGATTAAGCAAATCTATAGAAACAAAAAGTAAATGAACATTTTTCTGATACTGGGGAGAAGTGGGGAGCGGCTGTTAGAGGATGCAGGGTTTCTTTCTGGAGTGATTAAAAGGTTCTAAGTTTATTACAGTGTGTGATTGCACAACTCTGGGAATATACTAAAAACACTGATTTGGGCACTTTAAATGTATGGTATATGAATTATATCTCAATTAAGCTGTTTAAAAATAAAACAATATAAATAAGTGTTGCAGACATTCCATCAACAGTTTGAATGGTCTCTTTTGTATGAGGAAAGCAAAATCAGATGCATAGTATGGAAAGATTATCAAAAAGTATTATTCTAGGAATAGAAATGTCATTACGACAGAATTGTTCTGAGAGAAGTGTGCATATTTATCAAAAAGAAACACATTCTAAAATGTTAATCCACCCCTTCTTATTAAACAGGTTTATAATAAAAACAAAACAAATACAAGAAAAAAAAGAAAACATTTTTGCACTGACACTAATCAGCCTTAGCTAGTATTTCACAAACTTCTCATTCACCATCAGTGGGGCTGGTCACATTATTCAGAAGACTTAAAAAAATCTGTTTCCACATGTAGAAAAAAGAGTGCAAATATCATGGTTCAAATGACTGGATCATAGGAGTTATCTTAAGATGCAATATACAGCATACTGAGAAACCTGATGGAATTCAGGGGTCAAAGAGCAAAACCAGTTAGAAGAACACAGCAATAAAACAGATGACATGGTAAAAATTGTATAAAGTTGTAGGAAGCACAAAAACAGCAATTATAAAAGTAAGTTGTAGAGCACCACTCCCTTGACAGACCAAAAGACAGACAGACAGACACACACACACACACACACAGAGACAAAGTGTAGCTGCTACTGGCAAGCTATAAAATACAATGAAGAAACATATTTTCCAGCACACTTATATGCATGAAAGACAATAATACTATCCCATCTGTGGTATGTTATGTCATATTGTGGTGTTGTAGTTATTCTGGATTTGGAGAGGACTCCCTCTGCAGTTGCCTCCACAACCTGCCCCATAACACATTCTCCTGAGACAGAAGAAGTACAGGAGAACTCAGATAACATTCTCCTTCGTATACAGCGATATAGTGAAAAAGAAACAACACATTGAGAAAAGTAGAAACGGACCTGTTAGTAGATAATAAAGGACCACAAGAATCAGAAGGTAAGTTTATATAAGCATCAAGTATAATATAATGTAATGGGCTATGATATATTGTAATATATTGATTGCATCTGACAACTGTGGACCCTTTTATAGTTTTCAAAGCATTTCCACCTTCTCATTAGATTCAGTCTCAAGCTAGAGAGCAAAGCTGAGCATTTACAAACAGAGCAAGGAAGGCTGAGACAGGTTAAATTATGGGAGTAAGAGTGCACACTCATGAGGGAGGATGCCAGCGTGAAGCTAAAGCCATAGGAGGAAAAGAGAGAGATGAAGTATTTTCCTAGAGCTTTTTTGCATCAGTACAAATTGGGCATCAAAACAAATAGGAATACAAATAGAATCTTGCTCCAGTTCAAAGCGTGTGTGTGTGTGTGTGTGTGTGTGTGTGTTTACTACATCATGATACATAATTCATGATTAGTAAAAAACAAAATATATAGACCTCCCAATTCCACCTATGCATTTTTCCAGCTCCATCAGTGGTTCCCCAGCACAAGACACCAGCCATCATCCCTTATAATCAAAGCCTCCTTTGAACTCTTTCCTTCACTCATGCTGCCCCCCATTTCAGTCTCTTTCCCAAACAGCAGAGTATTTCCTTCAGTTTGTGAGTCAATTAGCATCTCTGTTTAAAATCACCCACCACCTTCCCATCTAACTTGAAGTCAAATCCAAAGTTCTTAAAGTGACCTAAAGTTTTAACGATCAGAGTCCCTGATAATGTTTTGACCTCAGTTCCTCTCACTGGCCAGATATGGTCTCCTCCAGTCAACTAGTACTGTCCTCTGCCGTGTGCCTCTAATACATCCAGACTACTCGACCTCAGGACCTTTATAATAATCACTCCCTGTACCAAGAATTCTCTCCTTCCTTATATCCATCTAGGTTTCTCTCTCACTTCATCCCAAATGCTTTCCTGAGTGCCATACCTAAACACTAGACAAACAAAAACATCTCTCCTCTTTTTCTCTACTCTGTTGTTAATTATATTATTTATAATCATCTGAAATAATATATCATTAATTGATCTAGTATCAGCCTCCTCCACTAGAATGTGAGCTCCCTGAAAGCAGGGCCTTGGTCTGTTTTGTTCACTACCTTAACCTCAACAACTATTAAGTTTTGAACAAAGTACAAATTAAATGAATATTTTTATTGACATATAATCGACCTATAACACTATATTATTTTCTGGTGTACAACATAAGACACGTGAAATGATCATCACCGTAAGTTTAGTTAACATCCATCATTACACATAATTACAGATTTCTTTCTTGTGATGAGAAATTTTAAGATCTCTCTTAGCAACTTTCAAATATGTAATAGAATATTATTAACTATAGTCACTATGCTATACCTTACATCCCTATGATTTATTTATTGTATAACAGGACATTTGTATGTTTTGATCACCTTCACTCATTTCCTCTGCCCCTCACTCCCCACATTGGCCACTCCCGATCTGTTCTCTGTATCTATGAGCCTGGTTTTTGTTTTGTTTTATCTAGATTCCACATAAAAGTGAGATTTTATGGTATTTGCCTTTCAACTTATTTCACTTAGTGTAATGACCTCAAGGCCCATCCATGTTGTTGAAAATGGCAAGATTTCCTTCCTTTTTATGGCCAATAATACTCTCTTGTGTATGTATATAAATGAATATTTCTTGAATGAATGAATTATAAGTATAGCAGTGATATTATGCCTGTTATTCTACCCCTCATGATAACACTTACTGATAGATACATTCAGTCTCATTTTACAAGTAGACAAATGGAAGCTCAGAAAAGTTAAGTTGCATGACCAACAACCTATAGTTAACAAACTGTATAGCTCCGTTTTTGCTCAGATTTGATTCCTATATCCTTGCTACTTGTTTTAAGGTTGTTTAAGCCCTGAGGTTCCCTGGTGGTTCCCCATAGGCTGCCCTTATCATTAAGGGAAGGCCTGCTAGGGTTCCAGGTCCCATGACCCCCATTTCAATCACATGTCTAATGCATGTTTGTTTTATATATTGTGGTTTCATGTAAGATTTCATTTGACATACTTTTTAAAGATGCTTATTCAAAGAACTGCTTAAAAAGACTGTTGTAAATCACATTATATAATGTGTGGTATATAAACATATAGGAATGAATGATTTAGTAGATAATTGTCATATTTATTTAGTACCTATGATGAGATAAAGGATAATTCTGTTGTATTTTTTCCCCCAGGGAATATTTGTTTTGCAAAACACTACTCTTGGTGCTACAGGATGTGCAAAATTGAATAAAACATGCTTCCTTTCTTGAGTTCTTATATATGAAATACAAATGTAAAAGGAAGCACTAGATATAGCATTTACATTTTGTGATACATCTCAGAACAATTTAATTTGAAATCAGGATGTGGAACTCTTAATGTCCTAGAGCACAGTCCTTTGAGGATTTGCAAAGGTGAAATACCTCTGTATAATCAGTAAATGAAGGCTAATATTGATATTCAGAGATCCACATTCTGCCACTTAGAACCTGCTGATTCATACTTCACAGATACTTGTAACAAGCTTATCTTTTTTTCTTCCCTCTCTCTTCTTTCTTTCTTTTTTTAAACATCTTTATTGAATTTGTTACAATACTGCTTTTGTTTTATGTGTTGGTTTTTTGGCTGCAAGGCATATGGGATCTTAGCTCCCAACCAGGGATCGAACCCACACCCACTGCTGTGGAAGGTGAAGTCTTAATCACTGGACTGCCATGAAATTCCCCTTTCCTCCTTCCTTCCTCCTTCCCTCCCTCCCTCCCTTCCTTCCTTCTTTCCTTCCTTCCTTCTTTTTTTCATAGCGTTCGGTATATTAGAAGGATTAAATTGAAAGTGGAGAGAAGACAGATAAATTACATGCATATGAGAGCTGATAACCTGATAGTGAGAAAACTGAAAAAAAAAAACCTTGACAACCTAGCAAAAGTACCATAAAACATAGTTTCTTGTAATCATATTGTGTAACAAAATTCATATACATTTCTACTTGCAGATAGGGAGTCAACAGTTAAATGAATATGGTTTACTAAGTGTTGAAACTTAAACAGGAAATCTCAAGACAACTATTTTTCTTACAAATACGGGTGTGATGTGCCGTCATTTTGTGGGCATGTGTGAATGTGTATATTCTACTAATAAACCTTTCAAAGTAAATATTTCAAATCAATCAAATAGTTTATTTGATAAATTAAGTAGTTTATTATAAAGAGATAAACTGTATAGCACTTCTATATAATTCTTTAATGTTTTATTGTGTTGCTTTTATTTTCATGTTTTCTGGGTAATGCGTTAAAATAATGGCCTAGTTAAGGTAATTAATGTTGAATTACAGTGGAAATCTAATTGAATTACTTGTGACATTCACATTAATACTAAATGAGTGCACTGTGATTAATGCTGTTAAATAGTTACCAGAGGAATTAATATTGATTAGGCAATTATTTTAAAGTGTTACTGTTTATTACAATTTATACCAACTTCTTTTTTCTTGAGTAAGCCTTTCTTTATTGGCAGCTGTGTAATCACCCAGGAAGCCAGAATTGGAAGCACAGAGTTGTGTTTTGTTTTCTTACATTTAAAATGGCAAAATGAGAAACCTTCTCTTACTCTACCCTCTTTGGTAGTGGTTCCCAACAGCCATGGTTTATAACAAGTTCTAAACCATTGCTTAGAACTTGCCCCAGAAGCTCTATGCCCCTGAATCTTCTGTGTGGTTGCTTAAGTCTTACTTGTTCTTTAGGGCCTGTCTCAAGTCCCGTCACCTACATGATGCTTTCTCTAGCTCCTCAGCTAAACTTAACATCATCCAGCACTTTACAGGTGCCAGAGCACTTGCATATCATTTGAGATTTGGAATAGAATATCCTAATAGCTGTTCACATTTTCATATGCACTTATATAAATACATCACACATAAATATTTTCACCAATAGGAGTTTTTACAGAGATGGTATACTAATATACCAATTGTAAAACTATCTGTAATTACACTACATCAGCATGTTCAGATCAGTCCTCTTAGATTGTGGAAAATAATAATAATGACTTTTGCTCTTATCAAGACCTGAGTGGAGCTGTACCATGAGAGTTTGGAGAGTGACAATCGATGTAGGCTCCACGCTCTGGATCTCTGAACAGAAAACTGGAGGCCCAAGAGCATATCTTTGAACCCTAAAAGGTTTTGTGAAAATGTATAATAAATAAGGTTCTCAGGTAGTTACAGGGGTATTTTTCAGATATTTTGGAAAATAAAATAAAACAAATAAATTACTGGGAATGCAACTGTAAAACATGGGATATTTTCATTCAGAAACATCTGGTTATCATATGTTAGCAGACATTCCTCTTTTTAATAAAACCTGTGAGTGAAACTTCTTTATCAATGGTGATATCAGGGAAATGTTTCCTCAACAAGAGAAGAACATTCAGGAAAGGATTACTTGCTGTATTTGTCAAGGTTCTCCAGAAAAACAAACACAAACAAACAAACAAGTAAATTATATGTGTGTGTGTGTGTGTGTGTGTGTGTATAAATACAGAAAGAGAGAGAGGAAGAGAGAGAGAGAGAGATTATTTTAAGGAATTGGTTCATGTGATTGTAGGGAATAACAAAGTCGAAAAAACTTTGGCTCATGCCTGCAGGCAGGAGTTTATGCTGCAGTCTCCAGCAGAAATTCTTTTTCTCCAGGAAATTTCAGTGTTTAGTCTAAAGGCCTTCAACTGATTGAGTGACGCCCATTCACGTTATCAAGGATAATCACATTTACTTAAAGTCAATTGATTGTAGATCCTAACCACATCTACATTGTGTCTTCACAGCAACATCTAGAACAGTGTTTAATTGAATAACTAAATACTGTAGCCTAGCCAAGTTGACACATAAAACTAACCATCAAGTATGCAATAGGAATATATGTTTCGTGTAGAAGACTCTTTCTTCCTTTTGCTTTATTTTCCTTAATATAATTAATGAGTTTTAGATTATTTTCCAGTGCTTTCTTTTCTTTTTTTAACATCTTTATTGGAGAATAATTGCTTTACAATGGTATGTTAGTTTCTGCTTTATAGCATTGTGAATCAGCTATATATACACATATATCCCCACGTCTCTTCCCTCTTGCATCTCCCTCTCTCCCACTTTCCCTATCCCATCTCTCTAGGTGGTCAAAAAGCACAGAGCTGAATACAATATTGAATAATAGTGGTGAGAGTGGGCAATCTTGTCTTGTTCCTGTTCTTAGTGGAAATGGTTTCAGTTTTCACCATTGAGGACTAGGTTTGCTGTGAGTTTGTCATATACGGTCTTTATTATGTTGAGGTATGTTCCCTCTATGCCTACTTTCAGGAGGATTTTTATCATAAATGGGTGTTGAATTTTGTCAAAAGCTTTTTCTGCATCTATTGAGATGATCATATGTTTTTTCTCTTTCAATTTGTTAATATGGTTTATCACATTGATTGATTTGTGGATATTGAAGAACCCTTGCATCCCTGGGATAAACCCCACTTGATCATGGTGTATGATCCTTTTAATGTGCCGTTGGATTCTGTATGGTACTATTTTGTTGAGGATTTTTGCATCTATGTTCATCAGTGATATTGGTCTGTAGTTTTCTTTCTCTGTGACTTCTTTGTCTGTTTTTGGTACCAGGGTGATGGTGGCATTGTGGAATGAGTTTGAGACTGTTCCTCTCTCTGCTATATTTTGGAAAAGTTTGAGAAGGATAGGTGTTAGCTCTTTCCTCAGTGTTTGACAGAATTTGCCTGTGAAGCCATCTCGTCCTGGGGTTTTGTTTGTTGGAAGATTTTTAATCACAGTCTCAATTTCAGTGCTTGTGATTTGTCTGTTTATATTTTCTATTTCTTGCTGGTTCAGTGTTGGGACATTATGCTTTTCTAAGAATTTGTCCATTTCTTCCAGGTAGTCCATTTTATTGGCATATAGTTGCTTGTAGTATTATCTCATGATGCTTTGTATTTTTGCAGTGTCAGTTCTTACTTCCCCTTTTTCACTGCTGGTTCTATTGATTTGAGTCTTCTCCCTTTTTTCCTTTATGAGTGTGGCTAATGGTTTATCCATTTTGTTTATCTTCTCAAAGAACCAGCTTTTAGTTTTATTGATCTTTGCTATCATTTCCTTCATTTCTTTTTCATTTATTTCTGTTGTGGTCTTTATGTTTTCTTTCCTTCTGCTAACTTTGGGGTTTTTTTGTTCTTCTTTCTGTAATTGCTTTAGGTGTAAGTTTATGTTGTTTACTTGAGATGTTTCCTGTTCATTAAGGTAGGATTGTATAGCTATAAACTTCCCTCTTAGAACTGCTTTTGCTGCATCCCATAGGTTTTGGGTCATCGTGTTTTAATTGTCATTTGTTTCTAGGTATTTTTTTATTTCCTCTTTGATTTTTTTCAGTGATCTCTTGGTTATTAAGTATTGTATTGTTTAGCCTCCATGTGTTTGTATTTTTTCATATTTTTTTCCTATAGTTGATATCTAGTATAGTTTTGTTGTCAGAAAAGATACTTGATATGATTTCAATTTTCTTAAATTTATCAAGGCTTGATTTGTAACACAAGATATGATCTATCCTGGAGAATGTTCCATGAACAGTTGAGAAGAAAGTGTATTCTGTTGGTTTTGGATGGAATGTCCTTTAAATATCAACTAAGTCCATCTTGTTTAATGTATCATTTAAAGCTTGTGTTTCCTTATTTATTTTACTTATGGATGATATTTCCATTGGTGAAAATGGGGTGTTAAAGTCTCCTACTATGATTGTGTTACTGTCGATTTCCCCTTTTATGGCTGTTAGCATTTGCCTTGTGTATTGAGGTATTGCAATGTTGGGTGCATAAATATTTACAATTGTTATATCTTCTTCTTGGATCAATCCCTTGATCATTATGTAGTGTCCTTCTTTGTCTCTTGTAATAGTCTTTACTTTAAATTCTATTTTGTCTGATATGAGAATTGCTACTCCAGCTTTCTTTTGATTTCCATTTGCATGGAATATCTTTTTCCATCCCCTTACTTTCAATCTGTATGTGTCTCTAGGTCTGAAGTGGATCTCTTGTAGACAGCATATATACGGTCTTGTTTTTGTGTCCCTTCAGCCAGTCTATGTCTTTTGGTTGGAGCATTTAATCCATTTACATTTAAGGTACTTAACCATATGTATGTTCCTATTACTATTTTCTTAATTGTTTTGTGGTTGTTATTGCACGTCTTTTCCTTCTCTTGTGTTTTTTTGCCTAGAGAAGTTCCTTTAGCATTTGTTGTAAAGCTGGATTGGTGGTGATGAATTCTCTTAGCTTTTGCTTGTCTGTAAAGCTTTTAATTTCTCCATTGACTCTGAATGAGATCCTTGTTGGGTAGAGTAATCTTGGTTGTAGGTTTTTCCCTTTCGTCACTTTAATTACGTCCTGCCACTCCCTTCTGGCTTGCAGAATTTCTGCTGAAAGATCAACTGTTAACCTGATGGGGATACCCTTGTATGCTATTTGTTGTTTTTCCCTTGCTGCTTTTAATATTTTTTCTTTGTATTGAATTTTTGATAGTTTGATTAATACGTGTCTTGGTGTGTTTTTTCTTGGATTTATCCTGTATTGGACTCTTTGCCTTTCCTGGACCTAATTAACTATTTTCTTTCCCATATTAAGGAAGTTTTCAACTATAATCTCTTCAAATATTTTCTCAGTCCCTTTCTTTTTCTCCTCTTCTTCTGGGACCCCTATAATTCAAATGTGTTTAATATTGTCCTAGAGGTCTCTGAGACTGTCTTCAATTCTTTTCATTCTTTTTTCTTTATTCTGCTCTGTAGTAGTTATTTCCACTATTTTATCTTCCAGGTCACTTATCTGTTCTTCTGCCTCAGTTATTCTGCTATTGATTCCTTCTAGAGCATTTTTAATTGCATTTATTGTATTGTTCATCATTGTTTGTTTGCTCTTTAGTTCTTCTCTGTCCTTGTTAGACGTTTCTTGTATTTTCTCCATTCCATATCCAAGATTTTGGATCATTACTATCATTTCTCTGAATTCTTTTTTCAGGTAGACTGCCTATTTCCTCTTCATTTGTTTGTTCTTGTGGGTTTTTTACCTTACTCCCTCATCTGCTGTGTATTTCTGTCTTCTCATTTTGCTTAACTTACTGTGTTTGGGTTCTCATCTTTGCAGGCTACAGGTTCGTAGTTCCCATTGTTTTTGGTGTCTGCCCCAGTGGCTAAAGTTGGTTCAGTGTGTTGTGTAGGCTTCCTGGTAGGGGGGACTAATGCCTGTGTTCTGGAGGATGAGGCTTGATCTTGTCTTTCTTGTCAGCAAACCATGTCTCATGGTGTGTTTTGTGGTGTCTGTGACCTTATTATTAATTTAGGCAGCCCCTCTGCTAATGGGTGGGGTTGTGTTCCTGTCTTGCTAGTTGTTTGGCCTATGGTGTCCAGCAGTGTAGCTTGCTGGTCCTTGAGTGGAGCTGTGTCTTGGCATTTAGATGGAGATCTCTGGGTGATTTTTACTGTTTGATATTACATGCAGCTGGGAGGTCTCTGGTGGACCAGTGTCCTGAACTCGGCTCTCCAACCTCAGAGGCCCAGGCCTGACACCCAGCCAGAGTACCAAGACCGTATCATCCACATGGCTCAGAATAAAAGTGTGAAAAATAAAGCAAGAAAAAAGTATATATATTTATAATAAAATAAAAAGTTATTGAAATGAAAAATAAAAAAATAAATATTGAAAATTAAAAACAAAAAATTAAACAGTAATAAAAAGAAAGAAAGAAGAGAGCAACCAAAGCAAAAAACAAATCCACCAATGGTAACAAGCACTAAAATCTATACTAAAAAAAAATAAAGAAAAATAGCATAAAGACAGAACCCTAGGACAAATGGTAAAGGAAAGCTATACAGACAAAATCAAACACAGAAGCATACATATACACACTCAGAAAAAGAGAAAAGAAAAAAAAATTATATATATATATATATATATATATATCATTGCTCCCACAGTCCACCACCTCAGTTTGGGATGATTCATTTCCTATTCGGGTATTCCAGAGATGCTGGGTACATCAAACTGATTGTGGAGATTTATTCTGCTGCTCCAGAGGCTGCTGGGAGAGATTTCTCTTTCTCTTCTTTGTTCCCACAGCTTCCGAGGTTAAGCTTTGGATTTGGCCCCGCCTCTGCGTGTAGGTCGCCTGAGGGCGTCTGTTCCCGCTCAGACAGGACGGGGTTAAAGGAGCAGGTGATTCGGGGGCTCTGGCTCCCTCAGGCCAGGGGGAGGGAGGGGCACGGATGTGGGGCAAGCCTCTAGGCCACAGAGGCCAGTGTGATATTGCACCAGCCTGAGGCGTGCCTTGTGTTCTCCTGGGGAAGTTGTCCCTGGATCACAGGACCCTGGCAGTGGCGGGCTGCACAGGCTCCCAGGAGAGTAGGTGAGGAGAGTGACCTGTGCTTGCACACAGGCTTCTTGGTGGTGGCAGCAGAAGCCTTAGCATCTCATGCCTGTCTCTGGGGTCCGTGCTGATAGCCACGGCTCATGCCCATCTCTGGAGCTTGTTTAAGTGGAGCTCTTAATCCCCTCTCTTCATGCACCCCGAAACAATGGTCTCTTGCCTCTTAGGCAGTTCCAGACGTTTTCCCAGACCCTCTCCCAGGTAGCCATGGTGCACTAGCCCCCTTCAGGCTGTGTTCACGCAGTCAACCCCAGTCCTCTCCCTGGGATCCAACCGAAGCCCAAGCCTCAGCTCCCAGCCCCCGCCTGCCCTGGCGGGTGAGCAGACACGCCTCTCGGGCTGGTGAGTGCTGGTCGACACTAATCCTCTGTGTGGGAATCTCTCCACTGTGCCCTCTGCACCCCTGTTGCTGTGTTTTCCTCTGTGACTCCGAAGCTTCCCTCCTCCGCCACCTGCAGTATCTGCCTGAGAAGGGACTTCCTAGTGTGTGGAAGCCTTTCCTCCTTCACAGCTCCCTCCCACTGGTGCAGGTCCCATCCCTATTCTTTTGTCTCTGTTTTTTCTTATTTCTTTTGCTTTACCCAGGTGCGTGGGTAGTTTCTTGCCTTTTGGGAGGTCTGAGATCTTCTGCCAGCGTTCAGTAGGTGTTCTGTAGGAGATCTTCCACATGTACATGTATTTGTGGGGAGGAAGGTGATCTCCACTTATTACTCTTCTGCCATCTCGAACACCCAAAGTCGCTTTCTTTTTTTTAATTAGATCTTGATTGTGACAACTTTGCTTTTGCCAACTGGGATGCTTTTTATTAGCCACAGATATCCCTATCTATCTATCTAAACTTCCAAAAGAGTTCTTTTCTTTCTTAACACCCTCCTTTCTCCCTATGTTCAGAAATGCCTTGATATTTCTGCTGTCAGTAGTGATCTCATTTGTTACAACAATTGTAAAGTAAAGAGAAATCACAGTTTAACTTCTTTACATTACTAACATCGTGAGAAGTACTGCTGATAATGGATGATAGATATAATGATCAAATAATGAATAATTTGTATCAGAAATAAATGATATTCTGATGTTATGAACATAAAAATAGTTTTCAATGCCTAAGGTAATTAATACCGACCATTAATTGCTCCCTTTTAAAATCATATTTGGGGCTTCAGATATTTTCTTACAAAAGCTTGAAGGCAGAGCACTTTGCTTGTTAAAATATATTTTCAGGTCATGTTTCATATGTAGATTGATTTGCACTTTTTATTGATTCTCTTTTTCTCCAGGCTTTAAAAGATTTACTGAAATTAAGTATGTTTCCCAACTTCAGGAATTTGGTCTGAAAAATATTTATATACTCTTATCATTCTCAAAGGAAAATATTCAGTCACTCACACAAATGATCTGTTTGTATCCATGTAAAATTCTTCAATTTACCTTCAAAAAATGCTTAGTGCATTTCCATAGGTACCATGGTTTATTGCATTTTTCTAACCATATTTAAACTGAGAGTAGTTTGTCTTGGTGTCACAATAAAAAACTATTTCCCTCATCTTTGCATGATCATGATGCAGTGAAGAAAAAGATTAGAAAAAAAAAGGGGAACTATAAGTGGCAAGTCCCCAAAAGGAATGCCTCCTAGCCTTACACAATAGTAAAAATACCCACAGGAAGAGACCATTCAAAGACTATGCTCAATTTCCAGCTAATCAAAGTAAGCAGCAATGGAAAGTGGAGATATCTTTAAGATTTGGATTATGTCATAAGTACTGGTTATAAAATATATAAAATCAGTATCAGTCTAGTTCACAAGAGAAAAATATTTACAACTTTTTTAAAAAGAATAAATCGAAGAACATTGAAGCAAGCCTTCTCCCTTTGAAAGTAGGATTCTTATCTCCAAAGCATAACTGCTTTTGCTACAAATCTTATAATATCTTCCATGGCACATGTACAATAACTGATCTTAAAAGATACATAGCATTACGTGGCTGTATCTCTGGGGAAAAAAAAAACAGCTCTTTAGTTAAAATGTAGTTTGAGGCTTATTAGGTGATATTTATGGCATATCTTGTTGGGGGAAATTATCATTGTTTCCATTAGTCATTAGTGTACCAGAAACTAAACCTTTTATGCCTTAAGGAGTTCATTCAATTACCATTAGCTTATTATTATTTCATCCTTTTCTTTTAGTATTATCAGTAAACTGACTGCTTTCATGTCATCAAATTAATGCATTGGCTGCTATTGCTAAATTTTCCCCTGTTATTGCTTAGATTAGAATTTCTCCTAAAATACTTTGATGAGTATGTCAAAAAGAAAGTTTCTATTCATTTTCTTACTATTCTTTTCTTCAAAAATAGGTGAATGGGAATTTATACCTTCTGTTTATTTCTTGGCTACGTAGGCAAATCCATGTTTTGCCAAAATATCATTTAAATTATGCAATGTATACAATATTGCTATGCCGCTATTACACCATCACCACATTCAATTTTGGGAGAAGGGACAAATCATTATGCCACTTTTACATACAAGGTAGTCTCTGCCATTATGTCCTTCAAGAGTTCTTTTATATATATGGTGAGATTGTATTCTTTATACAAAATTTACTTTCAATTTTGGAAATACTTTGTTCTGGAGTATTTGATTTTATTGTTAATGGTTGTTAGCTTTTCAAATTTTTATTATTAGAACTAAATAGCAGGTCTGTATCCAAAAGGATCATTAATATCACCCTCAAAAAATCCATTAAATGAAATTTGTGATGTTAAGTCAGCTTGTATGATGATATCATGATTGATATTTCCAGTTCATTCTTTCTTTGAATAGATGGGAAAACATATTTTATATACTTAGTTGTGCTTCTTATATAGTTTATGTAGAGATATTTTAAAAATATTATCCATTTTCCAAAAATGTACAGTTGTTGACATGTACTACACACATTATTATGTTTCAAGTAAAATCCATTCTTGTGAACATAGCTTAAGAAGCCTGTTTTTAACTAGTCCCTGCTTCTACCTTTGGTCTTATGTTCACTCCATACCCCTCATTTGGCTTTTTGTTGTCCAGCTGCATGGAATCACTTGCAGAAGTCCCAGGTTCTCCCTGCTTCCTGGTGTCTGTGTATATCATTCTTTCTGCTGTTAAATTAATTAAACAAGGAGGGCATTAGACTGAGGGGGTCCTAATGTCTCAACAGCCCGCATAAGCAAACTAAATCATAAGCTTGTAAATGTCTCAAGGTTAGGAAATCAAAACCTAGGGACAGCTAATCACAAACAGCCAACTAGGCTTTCCCAAACAAGGCAACCGCCTAAGCTAGAGCCAGTCAAATCATTTCCTTGCTTTGCTTGTGTCTGCTCTATGAAAGCCTTTCCCCTAGCTCCAGTTCTGGAGTGCTCCAACTACTTCCAATTTGTCACTACCTGATTCAAAGCAACATTTGCTCAAACTCTTAAAATGTTTAATATGCTTCAGTTTACCTTTTAATACTGCCTATAACATTTTTTCCCTCTTTCTCTGCCAAGTTAATTCCTTTTTATTCTGAGGTGTAAAGGATAGAAGTAACTTCCTCAGAAGAACATCCTTTGTCCTCACAAGATGAAGTTAATTATATCACCTTAGACTTCCTGGAGCATTTTGGACTCATTTATGTTATGGCACTTATCACATGGTAATAGAGCTCCCTGTTGTTGAGTGTCATTATTGCTCACTGCTTTATACTTAGCATCTAGCCTAGGACCACTGGCATTAGGGACAGGAAGTCATTGTTGACTGGATTCAAGAATGAATGAATGATCTTTGCTTTGTAGAGATGTACAAGCTCTACTTATGAGCAGATAATGGTTTTTTGCTCTTTAAAACAAAAAGGAATGTCCTTCTAACTTCCATCCCACCCCTATATTGTGGTGTTTTATCTAAAAGTGTTTTGAAGCCATGACTATGGGAGGTCTAACCCTAGTCTATGTTGATCACTGATTAAAGAATGTACTTAATGAAATGTATTCACAAACACAGAGTAATATTTTTGGAAATTTTTTTCTCCTCTGCTTTCATCCAATTAATGAAGCATATGTATCCATGGGTACCCCTGCTGTTAAGTGGTTAGCTTTCTCCTTTAGCTTTAATTAAGTATCTTCAGTTAAAAGGAGACTTTCTTAAAATTTGTTTTTAATCACAAGCAAGTGAAAAATATCCACATTCCCTTGAGGTATTTCCCTAAGTTTTCCAAGTATATTTAAACAAAACAAGTAGTGGAAGCCTCACCTCATGTTCTCACACCCACAGATTTGACTTCCTGGAATGCTTGCGGGGGTATTTGGTCATGATTGATCAGGAACAACCTGACTGAACAAGTAAAGAATTTCACATGAAAACATTTACTACATAAAGTAAAACTTCTATACACATTGAATTTAGCTAAAATACTGTAAGCAGAAGTGAATCTTCAGAAGATGCACTTCAGATTAGAGACTGAAAGCCATCTACAAAGAATTTCATGAACTCTTTTTGAAAGTTGCCTTTTATTGCTTGCTTAGTTTCATATGTTTTTTGTTCTTTATAAACATGGAGATCCTATAGTTCTTTCTTCAAAAAAAAATCAAAATACTGTGGCATTACGCTATTGTTTGCAAACTTGGAACTTTGATCTTCTGTGAAAGTAAAGCTATTTTTTTAAACATCTTTATTGGAGTATAATTGCTTTACAATGGTTTGTTAGTTTCTGCTTTATAACAAAATGAATCAGTTATACATATACATATGTTCCCCTCCCTCTTGCGTCTCCCTCTCACCCTCCCTATCCCACCCCTCCAGGTGGTCACAAAGCACCGAGCTGATCTCCCTGTGCTATGTGGCTGCTTCCCACTAGCTATCTACCTTAAGTTTGGTAGTGTATATATGTCCATGCCTCTCTTTCACTTTGTCACAGCTTACCCTTCCCCCTCCCCATATACTCAAGTCCATTCTCTAGTAGGTCTGTGTCTTTATTCCTGTCTTACCCCTAGGTTCTTCATGATATTTTTTTTCTTAAATTCCATATATATGTGTTAGCATATGGTATTTGTCTTTCTCTTTCTGACTTATTTCACTCTGTATGACAGACTCTAGGTCTACCCACCTCATTACAAATAGATCAATTTCATTTCTTTTTATGGCTGAGTAATATTCCATTGTATATATGTGCCACATCTTCTTTATCCATTCATCTATTTTTGATGATGAATAGTGTCAAGTATTAAAGTGAACAACAATCTGTTTATGCTGTATCTTAACCCTACTCAGGTAGAATTAAAAGTTTGAATATTATGGGGCTTCCCTGGTGGTGCAGTGGTTGAGAGTCCGCCTGCTGATGCAGGGGGACATGTGTTTGTGTCCCGGTCTGGGGGGATCCCACGTGCCGTGGAGTGGCTGGGCCCATGAGCTGTGGCCACTGAGCCTCTGTGTCCAGAGCCTGTGCTATGCAGCAGGAGAGGCCACAACGGTAAGAGGCCTGTGTACTGCAAAAAAAAAAAAAAAAAGTTTGTATGTTACATTTTAAGATCACTAACAATTGTGTATGGTATTAATATAATGAATTAGTTTCTAGGTTTTTAAAAAAGAAATATAGTTTGAAATGAAACCATAATCAAATTTTAATTATACATTTCCCTTGTATGTACCCAATACATATTTAAATCATATAAAATTATACAACAAAATGTCTAAGATGAATTTGGCTATAACTTTAAATGAAAATAAATGAAAACTACCCAGGTGTGGCTTCTAAATAGTCCATGTGTTCTCTGCACTAGCAGTGCCAATATCATTCAGGAATTTATAATAGCATATTCCTTAAATGAAATACTCCATGTTGTAAATCACTAACCTAAAATTCATTATTCTACACTCAGATGCATTTTTGGATCATTTATAACTGATTTCTTCTGAGAAGCTCTTATACATGTTGATGATCTCTGTACCTCAGATATCATTTTTGTAATGTTCTCTTCCTTTCTCTGCTAATTGTCTTGAAATATTAGTATAAGCCTGCTTTCTCAATTTCCTTACAATGCTCTTCTCATTTTGGGGTCCAATTTTGGGTTTTTGTTTTTCATCATCTTTAACCTTTTAAAATATTTGGCCCTGTGGTTCACCCATCTCCCTGAACTCCTTTGATTCAATAACACGACTCTCATGATTTTCTTATTCTGCTTCACTGGTGCCTCTGTTCCTATTATCCTGACAATCACTGGGATTGTCAGAAGTTTTACTCTACTGTTTTCTGCACATTTCCTCTCCTCTCATGGCTTCAGTTCCTTTCTACAACTGGTTTATCTTCTATTGATAACATTTTCTCAGTATTTTTCTTGTTCGTTTTACAGATGAATTGCAAATGCTTGCTTGCAATCTCCACATAAGACCAGTATGTTCTTATTATGCCTCTTTCCCCCTTTTCCATATCAAAAGACTCCTGTCCTCTTCAGCAGGATAAGTATAGCACTATCTTCCCAGCCACCCAGCTTTGAAACTTCAAAGTTGTTTTTTTTTCCAACCTCAAGACTAAAGATAGTCTTTCACATTGTTATCCCCTTATTCATTCCCTTTTACTCTTCGGTATTTCCATCTTTTCTCTACTAAACAATTGCAGGAGCCTCCTAAATATTCTATATGATGCACGTTCGTCCATCCCTCAGATCATCCTCCATTCTGTCACCAGCTATCTTTCTAAAATATTGGTTTGGTCAAATAATCCAACAGTCACCCAAAAAGCATTCCCTAGTGCCATATTGCCCCCAAATATGCAAACTTCTAGCAAGGGCTGAAGAAACCTGGCTTCAAACTCCTGTTTCCTAGTTATCTTCCTATTATGTTAGCTATATCAAACTTCCCAAATTCCCTATGCTTGTTATTCTTTTGTTCACTGCATTCCCTCAATCTGGAATTCAGTTACCTTCTTCATTGTCTAGCAAGGCCTTCTTGTCCTAACCTCTTGTACTAACTCCTATGTTTCCTTTATCAAGATTTCTTCAAACCTTATTCTCTCCTTTCCAGTAAATTTCTAAAGTCAGAATTAAACTTTCCTTCCTCAGGACTCATGTAGGAGGTTGCTTAAACTTCTTTTGTCATCATGAGTTACACTACAGTTAACTGATAAAACCATTTGTTTATTCTAAAAGAGGCCTCTAGAGAGGTGAGATTTTCATGAGTCCTCAGTGAGACTGAGAACCATGTGATTGCAAAGTCAATTGTATGAAAAAGTTGTGGATTCTGCTGATTTATTCCATTTGGATTAGCCCACCATCTAGTCAAGCAAATGTAGGAAATCATGTCAGCTCACAGAAAGAGGGACTGAAAAGTGTAAGATAGGCTGTCTGGACCCCAGCTGCATTCCTGGATTCAGGATAGAACTGAAGTCTCAGAAGAACATTAGAATGCTTATCATAAACTAATTCAGAGACTGGACCACAAAGACCTGGTTGAAGCAATGAGGTTCAGAGGGAAGCTGAGGACACCCTCTGTGATTGACAACAAGCTGAGAGCAATAACACTAATCTCAAAGCCCATGCTAACACTTATGAGTTGTGAGGATGTCAAAAGACTTAGCCCTCTTCTCTAAACATGCTCCATCTTGTCTATAACCCTCAAAGGATGCTTCAATTACCTATTACCATGCAATAAACTGTAAATAGGTAATTGAACATCAATTAACTGTCACTCAAAAATTAGCGACAAAACAAAGCAACCATTTTCTATCTCTCATGATTCTGTGGTTTGACATGAACTAGCTGGATGGTTATTCTGCTCCATGTGGTATTAGCTTGGATGACAGCCATCAGGAGGCTCGACTGGCCTGAAGTATCCAACAGGGATCACTCTTGTGACTGGTAGTCCTTGCTGGAACACTGTTTGGAGCTCAACTGAGTCTATCAACAAGAGTGCCTCAGTCTCCTCTACATGGCTTTTTCATGGAGTGAGGCTTTCTCCCAGCAGGATAGCTGGTCCCCAAGATGAAGTGTTTTAAGAAAGCCAAAGCAGAATTTGTAGATCTAAGCTCAGCTTCAAAGATACATGATGTCATTTCTGCTTCTTTCTCCTGAGCAAAGCAATTTAGAGCAAGGTTAGCCCAGGTCCAAAAGGAAAAGGAATAGACTTTATCTCTTAATGTAAGAAATGACCAAAAATGTACACCCATCACTAATCCACCATGTGTATATAGTAGAGAACTCTATACTATAGGTACAATTTGACAAAAAAAAAAAAAAAAAAAAGAAAAAGGTAATAAAAGAAAGTTCGGGACTACCATCTAAGCATTATATACCCATATTTTCACTGTGCATTAAAATTAGATAATATAAACATTTTGGGGGAACCACATGACACTGCTGAATCATTGAACAGATTGTCAACTAAAATTGTCTTGCTTTTTTTTTATATACATCTGTTGTCATAAGCATACTATACTTATTTTTATCTTTGAATGTATGTTGAATCAATAACTTGTGCTTCTTTCTAAAAATCATTTGATATAACATTTTGGCATAACTAATTATCATTGAGTTGATGTTGATGTCTAGTAAGAGACATGAATATATTCTCACTAACTGTAATATTTAATATACATCAAATTTATTAGTTATAATTATAGAATGAACTTTCTTTTGTAATAGATATAAATCTCAGACAACTATTAAATTCTTACTTACTGAAATATAAGTTTTTAAAATATAAGGATAACCCAAAACAAAAGTAAAATTTACATCTAAAAGTTTCTAGATGATATCATCTTTTTTATTATTGCCTTATTATTACTTTAAAAAAATCTTATGTCTAACCTAATGATTTGTTCTAGCAGTCATTTTAGAGGTTAAAGGACATACCAATCTGAAAACATTTGTAAAACATATTTCTATGGAATGGAGAAATTTCTTAAAAGATAATAAAGAGCTTCATATTTCAACCAATCAACCACTGGAAATTTCTTCAAAACACACATTTTGATATACATTTAATTTCTCTTTCTCATTTATGAATCTTTGAATTAATATGGAAACTGAAATCATGAGTACAGTTGTCAAGCTGTGAAAAGACTTCTTTAAATTATTTCCCTACAGGATATGTCTAAGGAGATATATTCTTACCATGAAGTTGTCTGACAAGGAGAAGCAGCTTTCTCCCCTTTCCTTTCTATGTGCTTTCATCACAAGCCATACCTAAATGATTCTTGTAACTGTAGATTTAAATGAGCATTGGAGATGTGCTCATTTCTGCACCACCATTGGTTATTTAACTGAGAGAGATGTCATTTTCTCAGTGGCTCAAATTCTTTACTGCTATTTTGGACTTAGATATTGTTAATGTAGTAGAGCATGTGGACTGGTAATAAAGATCTATTTCCTGAAATAAATAAAAATAAAACTGGAGTTTGGAAGTAAATATTCTTGGAAAATTTTAGCTTGTATGCATATATGCATTGTTCTTTAGGTAAAAAGTAACCTTAGTAAACTCAAATGAATGAAAGAATCCTTATAAAATAATGTGGAATTAATTGCAGTTTTGGACTATTTCCTTATTTAAAACCACCCAAGTGACAAGAAATAATGATAGTCCCAAAATAAACTATGCTCTTACATGCCTTTATGATTTAAAAAAAATCAATTCACTTTTTCTTTATGTGTGTGCATAAATATGTGTGTGTCTATAGGTATAAGGATTACTAAATAAATAGCTAATAGATGATAAATAGATGATAGATGATAGGTAGACACTTTCCCCTTAAATTGTCTTATCTTTTTGTATCCTCAGTGGACTTTAGTAACCTAGCTTAATATTTAATAGCACTTCCATCACTGTGATTTATTTTAAATCATTCATGTGGAATCCCAAATGTTAAACTACCAGGGCTATTTGGCACAAAAGATTGGCATTATCCAAAACAAGGAAAAGTTAGATTTTATTATAACTATTATGACTAGCCATGAGCAATAAAAAAATAAATTTGATTAGTATTACAAAAATACAATCCCCGTGGTTTATTTTGGCTTGTCTTTATGGCAAAACATCTCAGGCAATTTATTTGAGTTTCACAGATACAAGTTTGCCACACTATGAAAGAATTCTTTGCCCTATTCACAATAATCTAGTAGATGCTGCTTCAATTCTAAGAATAAAGTATTTATTAAATATGCTCAAATGAAACTTAAAATACTTTGAAGTCTATAAGTATGACCACTCTTTTCCCTTACAAAAAAGATTCTGCTTGCCATATTCTCTACTTTTCTGAAATCAACAAAATTCCTGCAATACCCACCTCCCCATCTTCTGCTTTCATGTAAAGATTCTGTACCTACCTTATTTTCCATTCACAGAAACTGAATTTTCAACCTGTATTATTTTGGAATATAAGCATTTCATTTGTCAATTCTGAACCCTTTTTGTTGGCCAACCTGTAACATTTTAATAAATGCTTGAAGATACCAAAAGGTTATTTGGTTAGTGCTAGTATGTGTTAGATTATTAGGTGAACCAAAATGATTAGTTAATTCTAACGTAATATTTAGTCAAATATATGGAAAGAAAATATTCACGTTAGTAATTTTGGAAAACTTGTTTTAAAAAAATAACTGGTGAAAATCCTTGTTATGCAAAATTGTGATGACTAACTGAATCATTATGTGTCTAGGGAAGATGGAACTGATTGACTTATTCTAATTGTTGTCCAATATTGAGACACTTTTAGTCATGCGTGCACACACACACACACACACACACTAGCACACAATACAGCTCTCAAGGTTTCGTCTTTCGTCTGATAGGTAGATAAGTGTCTTGTAAAAAAGTGGTAAAGAGTATATAAATATACAACTACCTCCAAGTACTCTAAATTTGTCATCTTGTAGAAAAAAATTCTTCAATATTTGTCATTTTAATGTTTTCTCAGATATGTACTTTAGGTCAATATATCCAGAGTTATCACTACTCATTCCTCATCACTAGAAGTGCATTATAACTTCAAGGAATATGTTACTAGAACTTTGACTCACCAACATCTTCATCACTTTACATGGCAGAACAGACAGATAACAAAAAATCATCTCTACACATGTTTCCACTGAATAAACAATTTTGCAGCTGCTTCTAGATTTATATGCAATTCACTAGTCCCAAGTAGGACATTAAAAGCATATGAGATAATTTTAACTTGATTTTTTAAATCTGTTCCATGATCATTTTTTACTGTCTTTATTATATAGTCCTAACTAGCAGTTTGTATTTGTATAAGACTTAGGGAACATACCATTTTGTATTAAATTAACTAAATTGGATTAAATTAACTAAATAGGGAAATTAAGAACATTTAATTTCAATGTTAAAATGTTACATAAGCACATCTTTTTAATCATTATGCAATTACAAAGACTTCTGTTTCCCAAATCTAATTCTGAGCTGGTCTTTGGATTCCAGTTAATCTTGCTTAATTCGAGTTGAATCAAACTGGACTTGTTTGGATGGGCAGTTGTCCTAGGTCAGTCTAAGAGTGACAGAGGCGAGGTCAAATGGAAAGTTCAGCAAGATAGTGTGTGCCTAGCAAGCAGTATCCTGAGGATTGGAGTCCAGAATTCATAAGGGTTCACTAAAGACAAGAAGCAATGCTATATTTTGAATTTTAAATGCTCTGTGCCCTGTGACAACAAGTGTATGATACACTATGATGGAATTCTGAGAAAGAACACTGAGATCAGGATTAGGAAAAGCAGAAGAACATTCGGGGAAAAATCCAATTGAATTGGCTATTTTAGGGAAGAAAAAGTTATTCTCTACCCTGTAAGAGGCTCTGACTGGGTCTAAAAATTGAAATGATTAAACAGATTAACAGGAGTAAAGGATACACACTTGATTAAATTATTACACGGGAGCCTTCTCAAGAGGTTGAAGACACAAAGAACTGACCAGAGCACAAAGCATTTATAACTTTTAGACAAAGAAACAAGACAAAGAGGTTTGGAGAAGGGGCAGTCAATTGTAGAGAAATAACTAGGAAGTGAGAGTTAGTTTAACAAGATTGGTTTGTACAGATTTCTCAGCCTTAATTTCCTGTCTCTGGTAATAAGAAAGTCTTCCTTCCTCCTGGTATAGGGAGGGCATCTTTACATGGATTTTTATCTCCTGCTTTTAGGTAGAAAAAGGAAGGTCAGAGTGCCCTTCTGGCACCTGCTCTTTCTCAATTGCCTTTAACTCAAAATAATCAATATGCCAAAGTGGCATATTTTGGGGTTGAACTCCTTTACTATTCAAGTTCCATTTTCAGGGTTCTCAGACTAACTGAATGTCAAAAGCAAGAAATGTATAGCTTGCAAGTGTTTAGTATTTAAGTAGACTTAACACAAGAAAATAGAATATGAGACAGCCAGCTGAAGTGGAAACTGCTGGATCCCGACCCAATTAGATACCCTTGAAAAATGCACTCCCAACTTCTGCATGCTCCCCTCCTAAGGACTGCAATCTGCAGTCATTTTCAAAGACTGTCCTTTTGGTACTGGAGCCACTTGTCTCAGGAAGTGCCTGGTAGTTTTTGTTCCCACAGAGCATGCAGTAGCCAATGAGGTACTGGTGCCATAGTTCAAAGGCCCGGCTGTGTTACCAGGATATGCAATAAAATACAATGTAATTTACACTCCAAAACTTTCTGAATGCATGACTTCACCTTGCTAGGTTTCTTGGCCTGAAGCTATCCTGATCTTCCCATTCCTGTTCTGGTTTCTCTTGAGAAATCTTGTACACAAATTCTACTCTCAATATTCTCATCTGGGGAAACCAGACTAAACCACCTGTTAAACAATCAGGACTATACCTGAAATTCATTTATAATTATAGCCATAATCCAAGGAAAAATGTTAACTGCTCACTATACAGATGATGTTCTCCCTGTAGTTATGGCTTCCGTTAAGTGTGGGTAGGTGTTTCTCAAAATGTAGTCTGAGAATCATCTATGAAAGAATTATTTTGGATGACAATCAACATGCAGATTTTTAGGCCCTACCATGTAATTGTTGAATAAGAGTTACTGAAGCTGGGACAGGTAAGTTGGCACCTTTAAGGAAATCTTCAAGGTGATGCTTATGCACATAGAAGTTTAAGAAACTCTGATTTAAGTCATGTATGAAAAACAGGTTTACTTCCTAGCTCCCAGATGGTTGGAGCTGCTATTTGTGGCATAGTCTAGGCTGGCTATAGAAGAGAAACCAGACAGATCTGACGTTATCTGAAAGAATACACACTGTCTGCCAGGAATGAGTCAATATCTTAGAGATAATAAACTTACATAAGACTCTTTTTAAGGATGAGGAATCCAAGATCTAGACAAGTTAAGTGATTTGCCAAATAGCATGAAAAGGCTATCTCTAGATGGAAAAAAAAAATGTCTCAGGTGTCCTAATTCCCAAACCCTGTGCTCCTCTTATCCATGCTACTTCCTGCGACTGTTCATGTTACCACTCTTAGAGCAAAATAATTATAATAAAATAACAACAACAGTAATGTTTGTAGCCAGGTAAAATTTTGCCTACGAATATCTGTGTGTACGAACCATGCACCCACTGGCACATCTGCTTCAATGAGAAAACATGATTAATTTCATGCATATTGCTAGACTTTTCCCTTTCATTATGCCATATCTATCATATAAGACTTGTTCTGATGGCTGCAGAAGCTAGACACAGAAAAGCTGCGTATGGGAATATTTTCATATAAATATGGCTTTGTCTAGAATGTATTAAAAAGTCTAGTGGCTTAAATTAATTAAGCAATAGAATTGCTAACATATAAAAACAAAATATCAAACACTTGGCATCATGTAAGCAAAGCAATCATAGGCTACCTAAATTGTTTACTGTTTAACCAGTTGATTTATTATCACGTGAACAGAGCCTGTGTGTTTATCCAATTGTATACATGACCACATTCTAATGAAAAACATGAATGTCTGGGGGACTATGTCTTATTTTCGAATACCAATGCTTTGATTTCTCATTAACATGCATAGTCAAGTGTTGAGCATAAAGTTTTAAATTTGTACATTTATTTATTTCAATTTTTTAATCTAAGAAAGAAATAGAAAATCAAAACAAAATAAAAGTGGATTTTTTTATACTGGTTTTGTAAAACGTTCACTAGACTTACTGGGGAAAAGCGAATTATCTGGTAGTTTTGATTTGTTGTTGTATTATAGTTATAATTTTATTTAACATGAAGTTAGCATTTACAATGTTTAATTATTACAGTTTTAGATGACATTTTTTCAGTTAAAGCTATGTTCCCTTTCACATAGAGAAAAATGGTTTTTTGTGTGTGTATGCATTACTCTTTTGAGGTTGGGCTGTAGAAGACGCTGAGCTGCTTCTATTGAAATGGCCACATTTAAAATAAATAATTCACGAGTTTCTGTTTTCCTTAGTTCTTAAAGTACCTCGTTGGATAAGGGATGGTTGGTGGGCTTATGGTGTTTTTTCCTCTTTTTAATGGCAAGAACACCAAACCACATACTAACTGCAAAACACAGTTGTTGGATTTCATATTTTGATTCCCAAGATATAATCCAGAAGCTTTAGAATATGTCAAGAAATTGTATATCTATCTCTGATAAATCACGGCTTGGTCTGATATAAATTTATTAAGGTGTCAACTATATGAAGTCTCATCATGAAGTAAGTAGCTCTATAAAGTGGCCTTGAAGCCTTAAGGTAGATCTGGCCAATCTATACAAATCCTCTCTCCATTCCATAAGCTGCAGTCTTATACTGTTAGCCCAGGGGATAGGAATTTATCTCTGTTTATACTCCGCAAACTGTTCATTGTCTGACATCAATTTTGCTTTAGGTCTTAAGGCTTGTGGCCCAAACATGAAGAAGAAAATAAATAGGGCTCATTATATGCTTCCTGCTCTCCCTCCTTTCTTCCTAGTTATTATTCACCTTCATTTTGTATGTATATACACTTTGGATATTTATTTATTTACTTTTAAAATGCATATTCTTTTAACACTATTATGTGAAAAGCTACAATTGGCTTTGTTTCCCTCTTTTCTTTTACTGGGTGACTTTAATTCCAATGCTATATCCAGAGAGTTTTCTCATTATTCCTTTTGGGGATAACTTGACAGTTTGGTACAGTGGAAAGATCCAACACTGATGCCAGATGGTCTGTTTTGGATTGAAGCTCTATGTGGACTATGGGAAAGCACCTTGCATTCTTCCCTCAGGTGCTTCACCTATAAAATAAGGATCGTTATAAAGGTACTCCGTATGGCAGATTGGATAATGACCCTCAAATTGCCGATGTCGTAATCCCTGGAGCCTGTAATTATGTTACTTTACATGGCAAAAGGGACTTTGTAGATGGAATTAAGACTTAAAATAGGACCTTAAAATAGAGACATTATTCTGGATTTTCTGGGAGGGCCCAATGGCGTGGGTTCCCAAAGCTGAAGAGGAAGGCAGAATGGTCAAAGTTCTGCTAAAAGAAGAGGCAGCAGGGAGTCAAAGTATGAGAGAGAAGTGGCTTTGGAGACAGAGGGAGGGAACTTAAAGTGGAGGAATGCAGTCAGCCCCTAGATGCTGGTAACAGAGCTCAGCTGACAGCCAGCAAGGGAATAGGGAACTCAGTCACAGAACGAAAAGGAACTGAATTAACCCAGCAATTGAATGAGCAAGAGCCTCAGAAAGGAATACAGCCTGCCCATACCTTACAGAACTATAGTACATTTGTGGTGCTTTAAGCCACTGAATTTGTATTTGTTTGTTACAACAGCAATAGAACTAATGTTATATGGTTAGAACAAACATTAACGGTATGTGAAATTTTTTTTCAAACTTCAAAGTATGGATTCAATTGAACAAACATTTGTTAAGAGCTACTGAACACTCTGACATGTGATGGAGATACAAAGAAAAGCAAGATATCATCTCTGGTCTCAAAGAACTAATATTTTGGCAGAAGATACAAGAATATAAACAAATAAATCAAGGTCACTCTGTGTCAAATGAGTTATGTTTGAGGTGTAGCATAAGGAACAGTGAGGGCATAAAGGAGGAAGCTTGGTTTCTATAGTTATGTATTATTTTGCATTTTTCATTCTCGGTGTAAAGTGTCTTTAGATTTTTCAACAAAGCAGAAAACTGCTTTCTACATTTTTCCCTCTAAAATTGTATAAAACTATATTTATGTATGAAATTCCTTTATGAAACACCTGTGAGTCCTGGATAATGGCCCCAATTTAATTGGTTATGAAATGGTTTTGCTATTTTCAATTCAAAAACTGTAAACAGTTTTAAACTCTTGAGGTCAAGGGATGGAAGAAATTGTGCTCCATCTAGTTGGGTCTTCAAGGATAAAGTTTTATTTGTCATTGTCATTTGTTGAAAATTAAATTATTACTAGATATTAGACTTGCTTTCTGCACCCTAAATACTATTAGATCATTTATTCTTATGATAGTTAATTGTATGTGTTAGTTTTGCTAGGCTATTGTGCCCAGGTATTTGGGCAAACACCATTATAGATAGTGCTGTGAAGGTGTTTTTAAGATGTGATTAACATTTAAGTCAGTAGGTTTTGAGTAAAACAGATTTACTGCCACAGTGTGGATAAGCCTCACCTGGTCAGTGGAAAGCCTTAAGAGAAAAAGACTGAGGGTCCCCTGAAGAAGAAAAAATTCTGACTCTGGACTGCCCTTGCCGTTTGCCAGACTGCTATGCAGATTTTGGACTTGCTCACCCCCACTATCACATAAGACATTTCTCCCAAATAAATCTCTCTTTATATGTGTACACACACATCTTATTTGTTCTGTTTCTCTGCAGAGCCCTAACTAATACAGTTCTCATAATTGATTGCAAATTATTCTGTAAAGCGGTCACTCTTCTTTTATCTTCATAAAAGGACACAATCTTTTGGGACTGATACATCTATATATTTATAGATTTGTATACATCAATGATATATATTTGCATATATTATATATATTTATTTGTATAAAGTCTGTATAAGTAAATCAGGAAAAAGCCTTTTCTAATCAATAATAAACATAAATCAATAGTAAAGTTTTATCAGTTGTAATAGATTACTATTAAACAATTTAGAAGATGGCATATTAATGCTTTCTTCTATGAAGTAAAAATTATTGAAATGTAGGTGGGGAACTAGAATCTCCTAAAAGATACATATGATGGAGCTGAGAGGGGAGCCCTGGGAGCGTGAGCTGCAGCCAGCGCTGCTGCAGAGCTGATCAAACACCCAGCCCAGGCAGTAGCCACGTGGCTGACAGAGTCTTGGTGTTCCAACTGGGTGTCAGACCTGAGCCTCTGAGGTGGAAGAGCTGAGTTCTGGACATTGGCCCACCAGAGACTTCCCGGCCCTGTGTCATATCAAACAGCGAAAGCTTTCCCAGAGATCTCCATTTAAACACTAAGACCAAGCTCCACTCAACAACCAGGAAGCTACAGTGCTGGACACCCTATGCCAAACAACTAGCAAGATAACAACACAACCCTGACCATTAGCAAAGAGGATGTCTAAAATCATAAGTTCACAGACACCCCAAAATACACCACCGGACATGGTCCTGCCCACAAGAAACACAAGATCCAGGCACATCAAACAGAACACAGGCACCAGTCCCTTCCACCAGAAAGCCTACACAACCCACTGAACCAACTTTAGCTACATGGGGTAGACACCAAAAACAATGGGAACTACAAACCTTCAGCCTGTGTAAAGGAGAACACAAACACAGTAAGCTAAGCAAAATGAGAAGACAGAGAAATACACAACAGATGAAGGAGCAAGGTAAAAACCCACGAGACCAAACAAATGAAGAGGAAATCGTCAGTCTACCTGAAAAATAATTCAGAGAAATGATAGTAAAGGTGATCCAAAATCTTGGAAATAGAATGGAGAAAATACAAGAAACGTTTAACAAGGATCTAGAAGAACTAAAGAGCAAACAAACAGTGATGAACAACACACTAAATGAAAATAAAGATTCTCTAGAAGGAATCAATAGCAGAATAACTGAGGCAGAAGTATGGATAAGTGACCTGGAAGGTAAAATAGTGGAAATAACTACTGCAGAGTACAATAAAGAAAAAAGAATGAAAAGAATTGAGGGGAGTCTCAGAGACATCAGGGACAACATTAAACACACCAACTTTCGAATTATAGGGGTCCCAGAAGAAGAAGAGAAATAGAAAGGTTCTGAGAAAATATTTGAAGAGATAATACTCAAAAACTTCCATAATATGGGAAAGGAAATAGTCAAGCAAGTCGAGGAAGTGCAGAAAGTCCCATACAGGATATATCCAAGGAGAAACATGACAAGACACATATTAATCAAACTATCAAAAATTAAATACAAAACAAAATATTAAAAGCACCTAGGAAAAGCAAAAAATAACATATGAGGGAATCCCCATACATTAACAACCGATCTTTCAGCAGAAACTCTGCAACCCAGAAGGGAGTGGCAGGATATATTTAAAGTGACAAAAGGGAAAAACCTACAACCAAGATTACTCTACCCAACAAGGATCTCATTTAGATTCATCTTAGAATTTAAAACCTTTACAGACAAGCAAAAGCAAAGAGAATTCAGCACCACCAAACCAGCTTTACAACAAATCCTTAAGGAACTTCTCTAGGCAGGAAACACAAGAGAAGGAAAAGACCTACAATAAGAAACCCAAAACAATTAGGAATATGGTAATAGGAACATACATATCGATAACTACCTTAAATGTAAATGGATTAAATGCTCCCACCAAAAGAAAGAGTGGTTGAATGGATACAAAAACAAGACCTGTATATATGCTGGCTACAAGAGACCCATTTCAGACGTAGGGACACATACAGACTAAAAGTGAGGGGATGGAAAAGGATATTCCATGCAAATGGAAATCAGAAGAAAGCTGAAGTAGCAATTCTCATATCAGACAAAATAGATTTAGAATAAAGCCTATTACAAGAGACAAAGAAGGACACTACATAATGATCAAGGGATCAATCCAAGAGGATATAACAATTGCAAATATTTATGCACTCAACATAGGAGCACCTCAATACTTAAGAGAAATGCTAACAGCCATAAAAGGGGAAATCAACAGCAACACAATCAGAGTAGGGGACTTTAACACCCTATTTTCAACAATGGACAGATCATCCAAATTGAAAATATATAAGGAAACACAAGCTTTAAATGATACATTAAACAAGATGGACTTAATTGATATTTAAAGGACATTCCATCCAAAAACAACAGAATACACTTTCTTCTCAACTGCTCATGGAACATTCTTCAGGATAGACCATGTCTTGGGTCACAAGCCTTGGTAAATCAAGCCTTGGTAAATTTAAGAAAATTGAAATCATCTCAAGTAACTTTTCTGACCACAACACTAGGAGCCTGGATAACGATTACAAGAAAAAATCTGTAAAAAATACAAACACATGGCAGCTAAACAATACACAACTAAATAAACAAGAGATCACTGAAGAAATCAAAGAGGAAATAAAAAAATACCTAGAAACAAATGACACTGAAAACACAATGAACCAAAAGCTATGGGATGCCACAAAAGTAGTTGTAAGATGAAAGTTTATGTCAATGCAGTCCTACCTCAAGAAACAAGAAACATCTCAAATAAACAACCTAACTTTACACCTAAACAAATTAGAGAAAGAAGAACAAAAAACCCAAAGATGGGCTTCCCTGGTGGCGCAGTGGTTGAGGGTCCGCCTGCCAATGCAGGGGATGCGGGTTCGTGCCCCGGTCCGGGAAGATCCCACATGCCGCGGAGCAGCTGGGCCTGTGAGCCATGGCTGCTGAGCCTGCGTGTCCAGAGCCTGTGCTCTGCAACGGGAGAGGCCACAACAGTGAGAGGCCCACGTACCGCAAAAAAAAACAAAAAACAAAACAAAAAAAAAACCCCCAAAGTTAGCAGAAGGAAGGAAATCATAAAGATCATATCAGAAATAAATGAAAGGAAATGAAGGAAACTATAACAAAGATCAAAAAAATGAAAAGCTGGTTATTTGAGAAAAACAAAATTGATAAAGCACTATCCAGTCTCACCAAGAAAAAAAGGGAGAAGCCTCTAATCAATAGAATTAACAATGAAAAAGGAGAAGAAACAACTGACACTACAGAAATACAAAGGATTGTGAAAGATTATTACAAGCAACTCTATACCAATAAAATGGAAAACGTGGAAGAAAGACAAATTCTTAGAAAGGCACAGCCTCCTGAGAATGAGCCAGGAAGAAACAGAGAATATAAACAAACCAATCACAAGAACTGAAATTGAGACTGTGGTTAAAAATCTTCCAACAGGGCTTCCCTGGTGGCGCAGTGGTTGAGAGTCTGCCTGCTGATGTAGGGGACGCAGGTTCGTGCCCCAGTGTGGGAAGATCCCACATGCCATGGAGCAGCTGGGCCCGTGAGCCATGGCCACTGAGCCTGTGCGTCTGGAGCCTGTGCTCCACAATGGGAGAGGCCACAACAGTGAGAGACCCGTGTACCGCAAAAAAAAATAAAATAAAAAATAAAATAAAATAAAATAATATAAAATAAAATCTTTCAACAAACCAAAGCCCAGGATCAGATGGATTCACAGGCAAATTCTATCAAACATTTAGAGAAGACCTAACATCTATACTTCTCAATTCTTCCACAATATAGCAGAGGGAGGAACCCTCCCCAACTCATTCTACAAAGCCACCATCACCCTTATACCAAAACCAGACAAAGATGTCACAAAAAAAGAAAACTACAGACCAATATCACTCATGAACTTAGATGAAAAAATCCTCAACAAAATACTACCAAACAGAATCCAACAGCACATTAAAAGGATCATACAGCATGATCAAGTGGGAATTATCCCAGGGATGCAAGGATTCTTCAGTATATGCAAATCAATCAACATGATAAACCATATTAACAAATTGAAGGAGAAAAACCATATGATCATCTCAATAGATGCAGAAAAAGCTTTTGACAAAATTCAACACCGATTTATGATAAAATCCCTCCAGAAAGTAGGCATAGAGGGAACTTACCTCAACATAATAAGGTAATATATGACAAACCCACAGCCAACATCATTCCCAATGGTGAGAAATTGGAACCGTTTCCTCTAAGATCAGGGACAAGACAAGGATGCCCACTCTCATCATTATTATTCAATATAGTTTTGGAGTTTCAGCCACAGCAACCAGAGAAGAAAAAGAAATAAATGGAATCCAAATAGGAAAAAAGAAGTAAAACTGTCACTGTTTGCAGATGATATGATACTATACATAGAGAATCCCAAACATGCTACTAGAAAACTAGTAGAGCTAATCAATGAATTTGGTAAAGTAGCAGGATATAAAATTAATGCACAGAAATCTCTTGCATTCCTATACACTAACAATGAAAAATCTGAAAGAAAAATTAAGGAAACACTCTCATTTACCATTGCAACAAAAGGAGTAAAATACCTAGGAATAAACCTACCTAAGGAGATGAAAGACCTGCATGCAGAAAAGTATAAGACAGTGATGAAAGAAATTAAAGATGATATAAATAGATGGAGATACATACCATGTTCTTGGATTGGAAGAACCAACATTGTGAAAATGACTCTACTACCCAAAGCAATCTACAGATTCAATGCAATCCCTATCAAACTACCAGTGATATTTTTCACAGAATTAGATCAAAAAATTTCACAATTTGTATGGAAACACAAAAGACCCCGAATAGCCAAAGCAGCCCTGAGAAAGAAAAACAAGCTGGAGGAATCAGTCTCCCAGACTTCAGACTATACTACAAAGCTACAGTAATCAAGACAGTATGGTACTGGCACAAAAACAGAAATATACATCAATGGAACAGGATAGAAAGCCCAGAGATAAACCCACACACATATGGTCACCTTATCTTTGATAAAGGAGGCAAGAATATACAATGGAGAAAAGACAGCCTCTTCAATAAGTAGTGCTGGGTAAACTGGACAGCTACATGTAAAAGAATGAAATTAGAACACTCCCTAACACCATACACAAAATAAACTCAAAATGGATTAAAGACCTAAATATAAGGCCAGACACTATCAAACTCTTAGAGAAAAACATAGGCAGAACACTCTATGGCATATATCCAGCAAGATCCTTTTTGAACCATCTCTTAGAGAAATGGAAATAAAAAAAAAATAAACAAATGGGACCTAATGAAACTTAAAAACTTTTGTTCAGCAAAGTAAACCATAAACAAGATGAAAAGTCAACCCTCAGAATGGGAGAAAATATTTGCAAACAAAGCTACTGAAAAAGGATTAATCTCCAAAATATACAGGTGCTCACACAGCTCAATATCCAAAAAACAAATAACCCAATACAAAAAATGGGTAGAAGACCTAATGACACATTTCTCCAAAGAAGATATACAGATTGCCAACAAACAGTTGAAAGGATGCTCAACATCACTAATCATTAGAGAAATTCAAATCAATAATATAATGAGATATCACCTCACACCGGTCCGAATGGCCAACATCAAAAAATCTACAAACAATAAATGTTGAAGAGGGTTTGGAGAAAAGGGAAGCCTCTTGCACTGTTTGTGGGAATGTAAATTGATACAGCCACTATGGAGAGCAATATGGAAGTTCCTTAAGAAACTAAAAATAGAGCTACCATACAACCGAGCAATCCCAGTACTGGGAATATACCCTGAGAAACCATAATTCAAAAAGAGTCATATACAACAATGTTCATTGCAGCTCTATTTCCAAGCCAGGGCATGGAAGCAACTGAAGTGTCCATCAACAGATGAATGGATAAAGAAGATGTGGCACATAAATACAATGGAATATTGCTCAGCCATAAAAAGAAACAAAACTGAGTTATGTGTAGTGAGGTGGGTGGACCTAGAGTCTGTCATACAGAGTGAAGTAAGTCAGAAACAGATAAACAAATACCATATGTTAACACATGTATAATGGAATCTAATAAATAAAGAAATAAATAAAAATGTTCTGAGGAACTTAGGGGCAGGACAGGAATAAATATGCAGATGTAGAGAATGGACTTGAGGACATGGGCAGGGGGAAGGGTAAGCTGGGACGAAGTGCTGGGACAAACTGGGAGAGTGGCATGGACATATATACATTACCGAATGTGAAATAGATGGCTAGTGAGAAGCAGCTGCATAGCACAGGGAAATCAGCTCAGTGCTTTGTTTCCACCTGGAGGGGTGGGATGGGGAGGGTAGGGGGGAGATGCAGGAGGGAGTAGATGTGGGGATGTATGTTATGTATGTCTGATTTGCTTTGTTGTACAACAGAGGGTGTTGCACCATTGTAAAGCAATTGTACTCCAATAAGGATGTTAAAAAAATAATTTAAAACAACAACAAAAAGATACATATGATGGATGGCAAGTAATTTGAAAAAAAAAGAAACCTTATGTGTCTTATTAAACATATATTCCACTTCTGAATTTCCTATTACTACCAAGTTAGTCTCATGCAATTAATGTCATTTAGTTAGCATTCATTATTACTAGTGTTATGCTTACAGCCTGATCTATTACAAGCATACTTCATTTTATTGCACTTCACAAATATTACATTTTTTACATATTGAAAGTTTGTGGCAACCCTGCATCATGCAAGTCTATCACCAACCATTTTTCCAAATGATGGAAGAACTCACATCGTGTCTGTGTTACATTTTGGTAATTGTAGAAATATTTCAAACTCTTCATCAAGAAAATGATTATGACTTGCTGAAGACTCAGATGATGGTCAGCATTTTTTAGCAGTCAAGTTTTTAATTATGGTATGTACATTGGTGTTTTAGACATAAGGCTATTGCACCCTTAATAGACTACAGTATAGTGTAAAGATAACTTTTATATACACTGGAAAACCAAAAAAAATGTGTGACTTCCTTTATTGTAATATTCACCTTGTTGTGGTGATCTGGAATCAAACAGACCCATATCTCTGAAGTATGCTTGTATTTTATTTTACTTAACCTATAACATATAATTATAAGCTTTTTTTTTCTTATTTCTGAATTGGAAAGCTAATTCATAAAGTACATGGTCATATAGTTCATTGAGAGGGAGAGCCAAAACCCATCATATGTATGTCAGATTTAAATGTTCTGTTTTTAACTAATGTTTTTTTCAGGATAATTTACACTTTAGAGGTGAAAGAATCCACTCATCTAAGTTATCCGGTTAGCTTGGCATATAGTTACACTCAATCAATTATCATTGACTGAATGTCATGTGCTCAATAGACAGATATATCACAATTCTCTGGCAGAAAATGCCATAAACTTTAAATGGTAGATTTTGATATTACCAAAAGAAAAAAAAAAAAAAAGGAGTCCTGAACTGGTATTCTGCATATCTTTCTTTGTTTGTAACCAGTTGTTCCATGTAAACAAAATTGACAGTATGAGTATGTAGTACTTCACTTCGAGTTCTCTATCAGTCAGGATAGGCTAGATCACACTGCAGTAACAACCTTCACACCCCAGTGGGTTGAAAGATGAAAGTTTAGTTTCTGCTTCTGTCTTATGTCCATCACTGGTCTTCAGGAAGGCTCTGCTCATCACGGTCACTCAGGGACTCAGGTCAACAGAGCATTCGTCATCTCTAATGTTGACAGCTAACATGGTAGGAGAAAAAAATTTTACATGGTATCACACTGATAATTTAATTCTTCAAATTGGAATTAAAAGCTATCACTTTCACTCATAATTCATTGCACAGAACTTTTCACTTGACCACACACCACCACAAGGAGACCAGCTAGCGCAATCCTACCATGTTTCAGGAAAGTCAAGAGAGGGAAATATTCCGTGAACAGCATAATGTGTAGCACAGGTTTTATTTTCAGTTCTAGACAGATGGTTTGCAGAAGACAATTTCATCACAGAAGAAACAATTTAAGCAGTGTTTCCCAAACTGTGTTCTCAGGAATATCTATAAGGAATATTTCTAAGATGTTTAAAATTTTTCTTTTTAAAAAATGCTTGTGAGTTCAAATTTATTGGGGAAATTTTACATGCTAGGTGTAATGTATTAAGAATTCTGAGATATCCTTTGATACAAAATCTCTTTAATATTTTTAAATCCCAATATAGCTCACAGTTATCTGTTTCCTTTTCATGAAGTATATATTAGCATTTTGTGAAACACTAGTGTTCCTCAGGACAGTTTTATGAATTTTAGTTAAGAGTAAGGGAACATTGGGTGATTTACTGTAAGTCTGTTATTGACACTTTTTACATGGATCACTGTCTAATCATATTCAATGTTCTTCATGAAAGCACATTCTCTGGGAATAGAGTATAGGAATTTATTAGGACTAGGTCTTTCTTATTTTCTTAATTCTCCTTCCTTTTTTTGATTGGGGTAGTGTCTGATTTTATATTGAAATTTTTAACTTTTAACAAAGCCATGGGAAATCTGGGAAAATTTAGCAGCATCTCTGTGAATAGTATATAAACTTTCGTGAATGGTATACACTCTTTTATTTGGAATGATTATTTGAATAAGGTTGTTAAACTTTTATAAGAATACTATTAAAAATTCTAGAAACATTTTGTTAATTGATTTAATTTATCTATACTAATTATTAAAGTGGGCATAAATATTCAACATTCAAAATGAGTGTGTAAATGAAAATAAAGGCTAGCTTGCTTAAAAAAACCCAGGAGATCCTGAAAGTAAAGATTTTTTGCATGAAGTGAGTAAAGGTCACATATATACGTTTTCCCCCCCATAAATCCTTTATTTTCACTTATCAGCACTATCAAGAATATGGCTTTAGCTAATTCTCCATTAAAGTTATTTTTCTTTTTCTCTTCACTTGGTTTAGTCCTTACAGAACTTCAGCTTTTAACTGAAGTCAATTTGTGATAGATAACTTTGCCATCATTCCAAACTAGATTATGTCCTATTCACATATACTATCCATCTATCCTTTATAATACTTCTCACATTTTAAAATTGCTGTTTATTTGTAGTATGATTTTTATAACTGGAGGTCTCTCCCAGCCCCACAACCTCTCAAGATTGTAAAAATCCAAGGCAGGACCATAACAGTTTTGACTCTGTTATATCTCCCTCGCTTGTCACAGAGACAAGTTCACAGGAAGCCTTCAATAAACATTTGATGAATGAAAGAATGAAAGCCTTGATATATGATAATTATGTGCTTGCATGTGTACCTTAGACTTAAAGCTCCTAGATGCAAGCCCTATGATGCAGACTCCACCTTTTTTTTTTTTTCCTTCAGAATGAAAGAATTTAGCATATGGACATGCATAAATGTTTTGAAGGGATTTTAAAAGAAAAGGAAAAAAGAATTAATGGATGGATAAATGACAACTCCTATCCATTTATTCCACTTGGGTTCATCATTAGCAGAGCAGATTTGCAAATAATATTTGTGTTTTATATTGACAAGAGTTAATTGCAATTTACAAATAGATGTGAACTTTATGAGTGGAAGAGTTCTGTTTTTTCCTGGATTTATCAAGGGTATAATGTTCATTACTTAAAGATAACTGAGCAAACACTGAATATAATAAAGGCAGTTAAAACATTTGAAGGACTTGTGCATTCATTTGCTTTTAGATCCATTCACAAAGAATTATCAGAATGAATGTGAATGAGTTATAGTTTGTTTTTTATTTTTATTTTTATTTTTTTTTGGAAAACCTCTGATGGATAAAAATTACTGTTTTGAAGTCAATGACCAATAGTTAAATAGCTGCTGTTATTTGTTAGGTCATAGCAAATTAGACCAAATCAAACATATATTTACTACAGATTCTAAAACTGTCTAGTTGAGTTTCATGGGGATAGAGAGGCTTGAAAACAGAGAATGTAAAGAGAAAATAAAACAAGCTTGAGAAATAGGACATTAGTGCATATCATTTACAATGTTGAGGGGGAAAAAGTTGGTATACTGAGTTTAGTACGTGAAAAATGTTTCAGGAGAAACAATTTGGGGAGGGTAAAAGAGATTTTGTAAAATAGCCAACTCGTTGACAATGATTGTGTCAATTAACTCTAAATTGCAATAAAGCCTGATATTAGTCAGGTTTATTGTTAAGCTGAGCCGTTTTTCACTTAAATGGGTAATTTAGCTATGAATCTGTTTTTCCTTTTGTGTAGAGATGTTTATTTTCAAATTTAATATAGCAATAATGAATCAAAAGAAAAGTATAACTTTAAGAGGCATCTTTTAATCTAGATTTACAGAAGAATATATATGATTCTTGATATCCTTTAATATTGTAGGACAAAATCTTTGTACGAGCACTGTACAACAGACATTAGCTTGATTTTGAAATCCTTAATTTCCAAGCATTTTGGTAATTCTATTGTGCATAACCTCTTATAGTTCAGGTCAGTTTTGTAGATGCCAATTCAAGACAATTTAATATCTAAAGTAAGCAGTAGAAGAATATAGCTGTATATTTTCCTTAGCTAAGAAGTTATTAACAATGAAATGTCTTTTCTTATAAAATTTCTCATTAATTTCTTAAAGTAGATGTTTTGGTTTATGATGCTAAACTTGATTTTCTTTTTTATTAAAAATAATCTATATATTCAAGTTATAAATTCTAGAATTTTAAATTAGATTAAGTTTGCTGACTAAAGGAAAGTTTATATGGTGGTGTTTTCTGTAACTTCAAAAACATCACATCTTCAGTCTGAAGAGAAAGAGCACAGAAAGTTTCTCCAAGCCTCCTAGTTAAGCATGATAAAGAATGACATCATTTTTCCTATAATGAGCTATGTATAATGTAATTCAAGAATGCATTTCTATATTCATGATAAAGAAGTGAAATACTGAATTTTTCAGATGTATCAAAGTATACCAAAATAACTTCCCTTCACTTGCCTCTTATTGAGACATATTTTGCCAGTGATACATCGTAAGCATTAAGGTACAAAAGATTCAACCTTAAGCCTCCAAAGAGGATTAATTCTGAAAAGGTCAAGGAATAATATAATGCTTAGGAACTTACATTTTAGACATTGAATTAGTAGATAGAATTTGATGAGGAATAAAAATTTTGCAAATGAACAAAAATGGAGGCAAGCACCACATTTATGGCCTCTCTCCTAATGCTTGCAGTTGGTTGCTTATGTCCATGCTTCACTCACTTCCTCAAAATGTGTATGGAATCCCATACCTGAAAAAGAATTTCTATTCAGGAGGTGGCTCTGGTCCTTGGGAAGTTAAATGCTGTTCACAGCACGAGTTAGAAGAAGGAGGAAAACAAACAAAAACAAGCAAACTGGTTAGTTTACCAGGTGAGTTACAGGGTGATGTTACATAAGAGAAAATATATTATAATGTGGCATTCATAACTTTCTTGCCATTCTGCTACCAAAAGGGCATTTGGATTTCACCCAGTCAGCTCTCTCCCCTTTCCAGACTGCTCATTCCCCAACCTCCAAACCCTCCCCACCATCTTTCCCTGAAGCACATGTGAAAGATACAAAATCTCAGATGTGACTTCTGGGTGGATGATAAATGCAGTGTTGCTCTGGGCCATCTCACATGGCCACAGACACAAATGCGATTCAGAAACCAGAGTCATCAGGCTTTCTTACAGTCCAACCCAGACCATAAGGTTTGGAGATTATGTGCAGTTTTGGACCAAAGTCACAGATAGAAAAGGGAAAGTTTGTCTGAAGTTGTATCTGGTCTTTCTATACTCCCTAGAAATCTGGTATAATCTCTCAATAATTTAGGAATTTTAGGTTCTAATAATTTTTATTTATATTGAAGTATGATTAATTTATTTTATAAATATCTTTGTTTTCTTCTTTAAAACAAGATTAAATTAGATATGCACATTAAGCTGGGAGAGAGGTGTATTTTCATATTAAACTCTACACAGGGTAAAACTCTCTTTGGATTGATTGTGATATTAGGAGAAGTCAAACAAAGATTATTACATTTATTCCAATTTAAGCTTTTTATTCATTTTCCAATAATTGCACTTCAGAAGCCTCAAAGATGTGCTCTCAAATTTTAAGAACCTTGGGGAAATTAGCCAGTTTTATACTAATAAATTAATGGTACTGTTGAAATAACCTTTTTCCAAGGTAACATAAAATGTTGTAGTAATGTTCTACTTTCTTAGGTACAATGTAAGTTTTTAGTTGACCTGGAATAAAATCTGTTCATTTTCCTTTCAGAAAGAGCAATGTTATTTATATCTGTGAATGACATTCTATTTGGTAACCACAGTAGCAAAGGTCTTGGTGTGTTGTTCACATTCTTTTTTTAAAAAAACAGTTAAGTTACCATTTATTGACTGATTATTATTTGCCACATGTTATTCATTTGTTTAAAAAAATTTAATGACAGACACTGTATTGAGATTATGCTAGTTAAAAAAGATGTTTCTGCCTTCAAACTCCAGTGAAATTATTATTATTTTGTTTGTTTTTCTTCGAGTTTTACTGAGATATACTTGACACTGTATAAGTTTAAAGTGAACAGTATAATGATGACTTAAATACATTATAAAATGATTACCACAATAAGTTTAGTGAACATCTATCATCTCATATAGATACAGAATAAAAGGAAAAAAAATCTAGTGGAAATATTTTTAATTCTAATCATATTTCAAGCTACATATTATTATTGCCATGTTTATAAGTATTGAGTTTGTATCCAAATAAAATCTATAAATGTTTTACACCTGAACTTCTGAGAAACTAGATCTCTCCCTCCTGAATTTTGTTATAGGCACAGGGCTTCCTTTAATTGATTTAATTGTTTTAACTTCTGAAAAACTCTCGAATTTACAGAATAGTAGCAAGAATCACTTCTCAAATAGCATTGTGAATCTACCCTAATGATCAAGGTATTGTTAAATTTCTCTTTTGGCAACTGACATATATTAAGGGAGGGGCGTGGGGGGGCGGTAATGATGTGTGTGATATTAAATCCAATGATTTAAATTCTGCTACAGAAAACTATGGTATGAACTTCTATTCCCTATAACATAAAAGTTTTGTTTTAGGTTACAACTTAATTTTCTTCCTTACTTCTCTATTATTTCATGTGTGCTTTATTGCAACACATTATAATTTATAACACCTTCAAGTGATGCTCATGAAATAGCCAAGAAGTCTGTCTTCAAGAGTTTCTATTTTATTTCTATTTCATTTGCTGATAGAATATGATTAATATAACTTACATAAAATAAGTAAAAGGACACAATAATTTGGAAGAAATTCTTTTTAATTCAAAAAATTATAATAAATGTGAAAGTGATCAGAAATTCTAAGGTATAATTTTTTTCAAATTTATTTTTAATATCCATTGTATTGTGTTTAGCACATAATTGGAAATCACTAAATGTTGATGAAATGAACAAATGAAGATGCGCAGCAAGAAGAAACCTAATCTAAACTTAGAGGGAGCAATTATTCCGTCACTGAACTTTTATTATAGGAGTGAAATATCAGGGGGATATAAAATATGCCCCCAAAATATATGAAATATGGCACTACTTTTCAGGAAGTTTACAATGTAGTTAAAGTAATAAAACTTGCCAGTCACTGTTTGGTCCCTAGCCTCCTTTTCTCCATAAGCTAGAATCATATTTTCAAATTCAATAGCAGATGAAGAATATGTGCTATGTATTGTGGGTTGGCCAAAAGATTCGTTCATTTTTTTCCCATAAGATGGCTCTAGTAGCACTTAGTTGTCTTTAACTTCATTTGAAACAATTTTGTTAGATTGTATTGTGACAGCTGTCACATCAGAGTGCATTAAAAAAAACTTATCAAAATTGGTGAATTTTTGTGTAGCCATTTTAATATTGAAGACGGAAGAAAAAAAGCAACATTTTCAGCATATTTTGCTTTATTATTTCAAGAAAGGTAAAAACGCAACTGAAACACAAAAAAAGCTTTGTGCAGTGTATGGAGAAGGTGCTGTGACTGATCGAACATGTCAGAAGTAGTTTGCGAAGTTTTGTGATGGAGATTTCTCGCTGGATGATGCTTCACGGCCCGGTAGACAAGTTGAAGTTCATAGCGAGCACATTGCGACATTAACTGAGAACAATCAACGTTATACCACGCGGGAGATAGCTGACATACTCAAAACATCCAAATCAAGCGTTGAAAATCATTTGCACCAGCTTGGTTATGTTAATCGCTTTGATGTTTGGGTTCCACCTAAATTAAGCGAATAAAACCTTCTTGACCGTATTTCCGCATGTGATTCTCTACTTAACCGTAATGAAAATGTTCTGTTTTTAAAACAAATTTTGACGGGCGATGAAAAGTGGATACTGTACAATAATGTAGAATGGAAGAGATGGTGGGGCAAGTGAAATGAACCACCACCAACCACATCAAAGGCCAATCTTCATCCAAAGAAGGTGATGTTGTGTATATAGTGGGATTGGAAGGGAGTCCTCTAGTATGAGCTCCTTCCGGAAAACCAAACGATTAATTCCACAAGTATTGCTCCCAATTAGACCAAATGAAAGCAGCACTTGATGAAAAACTTCCAGAGTGAGTCAACAGAAAACCCATAATTTTCCGTCAGGATAATGCAATACCTCACATTTCTTTGATGACCAGGCAAAAACTGTTACAGTTTGGCCGGGAAGTTCTGATTCATCTCCCCATATTCATCAGACATTGCACCTTCGGATTTCCATTTATTTTGGTATTTACAAAATTCTTTTAATGGAAAAAGTTTCCATTCCCTAGAAAACTAAAAGGCACCTGGAACAGTTCTTTGCTTAAAAAGATAAAAAAGTTTTGGGAAGATGGAATTATGAAATTGCCTGAAAAATGGCAGAAGGTAGTGGAACAAAATGGTCAATATATTTTTCAATAAATTTCTTGGTGAAAATGAAAAATGTATTTTTTTTTTTAATTTAAAAACCAAAGTCACTTTTTGGCCAACCCAATAATTAACCTAAAGCAAAGAAAGAACAGAACTTGGTGATTTTTCTTGTTTTCTTTCATTAATAATTTATTAATTATCTAGTGGGACATAATCTTTGGCATCATATAGGAGATCAAATATAGTTAATGACTTCATGTGATGTGGAATACTAAAAGCTTAGAAATAGGCTATACATATCACAAATATTTTGGTCTGTTTGGATTGAGTATGACATCATTTCAGATTCATCTGGCTATATGGTAAAAAATAATCTATGGGGGTGTTGTGAGTTAAATTGCATCCCACTCCCCCACCCCCCAAATACGTTCAAGTCCTAACCTCCAGTACCTGTGAATATGACATTATTTGGAGAAAGGGTGTTTGCAGATGTAATTAAGATGAAGTCACACTGGATTAGGGTGGGTCCTAAATCTAATGACTGTTGTTCTTACAAAAATATGGAAATGTGGGTGCAGAGACATGCCTAGAGGAAAGGGGGCCATATGAAGATGGAGGTGGAGACTGAAACCATGCTGCCACTAGCCAGGTAACACTAAGGATTGCCAGCAACTATTAGAGTCTAGAACGAGGCAAGGAAAGATCATCCTCTAGAGTCTTCAGAGATGGCACAGCCCTATCTAAAGCTTGATTTCAGATTAATAGCCCCTAGAACTGTTAGAGAATACATTTCTGTTGTTTTAAGTCACCCAGTTTGTGATATTTTATTACAGCAGCCCTAGTAATTTAATACAAAGATTTAAGACAAGAAAAAGGAAGACATACAGGAAGGAAAGAAACATATACAAAAGGTAAGATAATTGGAAGCATGCCAGATATTTAAGCAAATTGTTCATTAGAGAGAAATGGATTTGTAAATAAATTAATCTGTGCTAACATAAGACTGTGAGAAGGAATATGTCATTTAAAGCCTCAGCAAAACTCAGGGAATTTTCCAATTTCAGACCTCCTTTCGGTTCCATCCTCTTCTCTCATTTTGAAATTTAACTCATACCAGTGAAAGGTCACAGAGGAGTTTCTTATAATGTAGACTTAAATTCATTTCTTGATTTATATCCATCCTCCACCATTTACTAGCTGGATGAACTTGGGAAAGTCACGATATTAATTTGCTACAATAGCCATAACAATGTACCACAGACTGATGGCATAAACAACAGAAATTTAGTTCCTCACATTTGTGGAGGCTAGAGGTCCTAGATCAAGGTATGGCAGGGTTAATTTCTTCTAAGGCTTCTCTTCTTGACTTGTAGATGCCCATATTCTTCCAGTGTTTTCATACAATTTTCCTTGTGTCCTAATCTCCCCTTCTTATAAGGACTCTAGTCATAATGGATTAAGGCCCACTCATCTGACCGCATTTAATTTTAATTACCGTAATTTCCTATCTCCAAATATAAGCACACTCTGAGGTGCTAGAGGGTAGAACTTCAAAGTATGAATTTGGAGGGGGGGCACAATTCAACCAATAATAGCTACTTTATGCCTCAGTTTTCTCATCTATACAAAAGTGAGTCCTAAGAATATTAATCTCCTAGATATGTTATGAGGATTAAGTGAAATATACAAACAAACACATAGAACAAGGCCTGGCAAATTTTAAGCACTAGATATATGTTAAGTATTGTTAGTGTTATTAATGTAAGTTAATCTATTTCAATCAAGATTTACATTCAATTAAAGCCATTTCCTGTTCCACAGTTCAAATTCCCTCTGCATCTTAGACAAAGATGAATTTAGAATAAGATATATAAATTAAAATTAAAGAGACTGATTTAAGGGATACTCTATTTGGTTTCTAGCTTTGTGTGTCAAACATTGTGGGATTTCAGCCATAATAATTAGAAAAAGAAGTAGAGGGAATTAGGATCTTTTGAGAACTGAGGGCAGTAGTTTCTGGGGTCAAAAAGTATTCTGATTTACAGCAGGTAGTCAAATATGTAGTTCTCAGACATATGTGTAGAACACGTGCATTTTAATGATGGGAAAATGGAGGTTTCTTTAAGTCTCATAACTAGTAGAGTTGTGTGATTATTATGGATTTTTATTAATTTAAATTTACTTATTACTCCCCACTTTTATATTATTTAATCCAGGTGGACAGAATTGATCATAATCCTTGGTTATAGACACACAGTGTTTATTGGTGTATGTGCTGTTCTCTTTTATTTCATTTACTTATTTACATTGATACTATGATAAATACTCATAAACTATTGCTCAACTCTACAATTAAATATTCAATCATACTCTACATAGTTTACTATGACTTGCATTTCTCACTCAACATTAAGTTACTAAGATTTATACAGGTTGACACATGGCAGTTCTAGCTAATTTTTATGGTCATAGAATACACCTTTGTGTGAATATATAATAATCTATTTGTCCTTTTCCTCCTGATGGGCACTTGGTTTGTTCTGCTATTAAGAACATTGTATAAATGTACTTATGCATGTCTCCTGCCAAAGACATCACTGCTAAATCATTGGGAAAATGATGCTCAACTTTATAAGATTTGCCAATTATTTTTTGATGTGATTGTAACAATTTGTGTTATAATGAAATGTGTGGCTGTATATATATATATATATATATATATATATATATACACACATATATATATACATATATATATACACACATACATACACACACATATATGTGCCTTATGTGTATTTTTCTCTCCAATATCAGATTAGACTTATTTATTTTGACCAATTAACTATGTGTTACATGGTCCTTCTTTGTGGCCTTTACTCACATTTCTCAATGCAAGGTCACTTCTGAACTTAGTTTTTTTTTTTTTTTTGGCCTTTTTTATTTTCCCTATGATGATACGCTCAAATTTTGTTTCTGGGTTGTATGTCTTTTGCCTATTGATTATATGAATTCTTTATACAGTATTCACACTAATCTTTTGACACTTATTTTTGTTAAATTACACTCTTCTTTGGGACTTGTCTTTCCCTTTACTTCTGGAGTCTTAATAAACACAGGATCTTAATTTTAAAATAGTTGAACTTATCAATCCTTTTTTTATTGGTTAACATTTTTTCTAAATTGTTTAATAAATTTCTCTTTATCTCATGGTTTTAAACATATCTATCTCTGTATTTTTTAAAGTTTTGAAATTGTTCTTTAGTCATTCATGTTTGTAATCCATTTATAGATTTCTTTGTCTATGGTGTTAGGTATAGATACTATATTTTATTGCTTCTGTCAATAACAAATTTATATGTATGCATATATATGTACATATATATGTATATATGTCTGCTTCAAAGAATACTCTTCTGTCCCATTAATCAAATTGTTGAGCCTTGCAATAATGTCACATTATTTAATATACATTTACAAAAAATCTTTAACATTTAGTTTGGATGTTCAGTTCTCTTCCTACTATCTTAGAAACAATGTGATATTTGTATAATTCTAAGTATCTGTGTTATAATTAGGGTAATACAACTCTAAAGCTTTATGATTCAAGAGATCTGGATTCTATTCCAACTTAATCGCCTGGTTCCTAATTTTTAAAATCTATAAGACAACTTTATAATATTTCTTCTATCTAAATGTTCTCTTGCATTTAATATGATTTGGTAATTTTCAAAGTACTCTTCCATATAATGCATGACAACAGTATAGTAAAATATCTATAGTAAGCTTTATTAAAAATATTTTCTTTTATAGTAAATGAAGAAATTAAGTGACAATACATTTGAGTTGTTCAAGGCCATGCTAGTGGTAGTCATGAATCGAGAATTCAGGCATGCTTTCTCTCAATTCTTCATTCTTTCCAGAAAAACATACATATTCCAAGTAAATGATCCCCATTATTATTGAGAAGATAAAAATAGTTGGGAAGTGATATAAATATACAACAAATGTACTATAAAAATATATGAGATTGTATATTTTTACTTACATATTCATCTCAGTAAGAAGTAAAGAATAGTAATGTACTGCTCATTTGTAAATAAACCAAATTTCCCATCCTAAAAGATTCCACAGGAAGTTCTTAGTTTATATATGGTACCCTGTTGCTAATTCATAGGTCAAATATTGAAGATAATGATGATGATAATGATGATGACATGAGCAAGGCAAAGGCTTAAAGGGAACAAATGTTGGCATCAGGAAAGGAAGATAGATAATAGAAGAAATAATTTTGTCATTAATAGAAAATAGCTTTGGACATGTAAGTAGATCTAAACAGCAGACATGAAATTGATATTCAGAGGATTGGTCTTAAGGCAGGATCTAAATATAATTTTCTTATAAATGCTAGAGAAAGTCACTGAGGATGTTACTTAAAATTACGTTAGAGAAGGTAGCTCAAGAAAATATATAATAACTTAAAAAAAGAGTCATGTGGGTAGAAGAGGAGCTTATTTAACTAGACAAGAGGGATTAATGCAGACTTTAGACTACATCATCATTCTAGATTGCCTGACTTTAGGCTCATATCCAAGATATCTTAATTTTTTTACATATAGCAAAATATCAATTAGTTTAATATTTTAAAACATTGTTTTTAATTCTAACTTACTTAGAAATTGTGAGAGCTTTGTAATTGATGCCGTTATAATCTATAATAGAGGGACAGCCTATTGGTAATATATGTTAATTTAACTTTACAAATGACTTGTTCCTGAGCTTATTAATAGAAATACAACTTGGCTCTAATTTTCTTTATGCTGTGAAAGAGGTTTAAAATCCTGTAGCAAATGAAACTAATTAATTAACTAGTTAATATACATATGAATCCAATGAAATGTCACAAGTGAGTTAAATATATAGATTTTAATTTATCCATGTATTCATTCATTTTCATCTGCTTCCATTCATTCATCGAACAAATATTTTGTTGTGTACTTACCATGTGTTAGTATTGGGATATAGTAGAACAAAACACAAAGATCCCTGACCTTGTGGAGCTGAATTTTTTATACAAAGCAGATAATAAACTGCATAAAAAATAAAATTTATAATACTTTGCTTGGCAATAAATACCATATATAGAAAAATAATGATCTGGAAGGCTTTAGTAAAATAGAAATATTTGAGTATAACCATAAAATCAGTAATGGAGAGAAGCATGAAGATATATGGGTGTAGGAACATTTGGGATGGAGAAGTTCAGTAGAAAACAACAAGAGCAAAATATGTGAAAATGATGTGCTTGAAATGTTCAAAGAGATTGACATCTTACTAGAATGGTCTCACATACCCAATGAATATGTGTTGAATCAATAAAAGATAAGGTCAAATTGGTCCATGAATTCTCAGGAGCTTTTGGAATATTTATGTGTTGAAGGTAGCAATTAAATTGAAATGAACTTGGAAAAGAACAGAAGGAAGTATATACACACATATATATATATACACACACACACAAACACACACACACATGCACACTTAGGTATATATGACTTTCCCATGGCTGCTGGATTAAGCAATGGAAATTTGTTCTTCTGCAGTTCTATAGGCCGGAAGTCCAAAATAAGTGTTACTGGGATAAAATCAAGGTGTCAGTAGGGTGTCACTCCCTTCAGAGAATTGTTTTATGTATCAGCTTGACTGGGCCATGGGACGCACAGATTAAACATTATTTCTGAATGTGTCTCATAGGGTATTTCTGAATGAGATTAGCATTTGAATCTGTGGACTCAGTAAAGTAGATTGCTCTCCCCAATGTGGGTAGGTATCAACCTAGCCACTGAGGACCTGATTAGAAATAAAAGTGGAAGCCGGAAGATTTGTCCTCTTTCTGCCTGCCTGTTGAGCTAAGAAATCAATTTTCTTCTGCTCTTGGATTGAGATTTACAATATTCCTTCCTCTGTTTCTCAGGCCTATGGAGTTGGGCTGGAAATACACCACCAGCTTTGCTGGTTTCCAGCCTGCAAACAGCAGTCTGTGGAACTTCTCAGTCTCCATAAGCATGTGAACCAATTCTCCATAATAAATCTCCTTTTATACTATGAATGAATTAATTAAGGAATACTGTTGGTTCTGTTTTTCTGGAAAACCCTGACTAAATAAAGCTGTCATATTCAAATCTTTCCGTCCATCCTCATATCATCTTAACCAATGTAAGTGGTCAGATCTCTCTCTGTCTCCCTATTATGAGGATACGTATAACTGTAATTAGAACACTCCTTACTAATCCAAGGTAATTCCTCATTTTAAGATACTTAATCATATCTGTAAAGATCCTGTTTTCATATAAGGTAACATTAACAGGTTCCAGGGAGTATGGTCTTGACATTCTCGGGAGAACAATTGTCAGCCTACCACGGATATACATATATCATATATGTACACATATATAATCTCTAAGATCCCAGGAAACCAAACCAAACCAAACAAAAAAAGCCAGCCATTTGCCCTTATTTGTACCTCCTTACCTGTGCTAAAGACATTGATGAATCAGTTGATTAAGAAGTTGTTGAGTCATTCTGTTCAGTTTTTCTTCTGTTAGAATTTTATAAGCTTCTTGTTTATATTATAGCCCTTCTTTTTGTTCCTTTTCCTTAAAAAAAAAAAACCTGTAAAGTAGAATGAGAAGAAAAAAATTTTTCAAAAATCCTCAGGATCAAATTTTGTGATTGTATACCATTTTGAGTTTATTGTTGGTCAACTACTATTGTGGAAAAAATGGCTTGCACATAGTAGATTGTCAACATGTATGTTTCCATGGTGAAAGCTGATCTGGAGCTAGAAACATGCAAAGTAATTTGTAACTTAAACATGTATAAACACACACACACATGTGAAACATTATTAGGAACTAGCAAATAGTTACATTGAAAAGGGAATAGATTGTGAATTAATGTAAATAGCAAAGTTAGTGCATTCGTGAAATTAATCCAAAAAAACTATTATATATTTTTGAATCAAATTATGCTTTATATAGTTTAAATAATAATTCTAGGAAAAAAATAGATATTAAATTATATTATAAACTTAATCTAGTGGGGTTATTTTGTATACATGCATTTATAACATTAAACAAAATGAAGTTTTAACAACTATTTCACTGTTAGTTATTTAATTCCATTTATCTTTTTTCCATGAAAAAGTCTCACTTGTAAATTTTTTAGACTTTGTGAGGTTAACTTAAAATCAGAATACCTATTTTGTCTCCTCAACGATTCACCTCACAAATAGGAAAAAACTACAAAATCATGCACTACAGTGCAACTTCTGTGAAAAATCATCTTAGACAGGTACTATAATTATATGGGGAACATGAACAAAAGAGGAGAATGTTAAAGAAAACTGAGGTACTCAAAACAAGTGTTGTTCTCACTAATCAACTTTCAAAATAACATACTTTACAAGGATGCTCTAAAAAGACAGTGCCCTTTAGTTTTGAATTTATGGAGGCTAAAAATTTGAACAAAAGCTTGTTGACATGATTTTTATAATCTTCCAACTGTTCGTATTAGTCGAAGACAAAAGATTTTTGAGAATTGTTCAAGCTATGAATCCAAGGTATAAAATTTCTTTTCAAAAGAATATTACAGGAATAACATTTCTTTTTCTGAGTTAAAATATTTGGCTTTGCCCAAAAGGTGAGTGCTGTTCTTGAATGTACCATCTGAAAATGAGAGTATTTTTAGTACTGCAATGAGTGGTTTAGTGACCTCAGAGGAAATTAGCCACTGACAGTGCTTAGAAATAATTGTTCTACAATGTATTTTCAAACCTAAGCTTGTCTGATATAATGCTTAAATGAAATAAGATTAATACATAACTTTAAACATAATTTATTTTTTAATTTGTGAATCATAGATGGTCATCAAACAGGGAAGATATTAGGCTTCAATCTCAGTTTTAGCCCAATATCGACTAAACACTCAACCTTTCAACATTCAGCCAAATTATATATTCAAGATACTTCTATCCTTCAGTCATATTGTAAATGAGTGTGTATGTGTGTGTTTGTGTGTGTGTGTGCTGAACAAACTGCTAAAAAAATTCATCAAAATTTCTTCTCCTCATGATTCCATTCTATCAGCATACAAACATGTTTTTATATCACTGTGAATGGGAAGGAGGACTGGGTTGGACATTTTGTTTGTGTTCAAGTACTGGTACATTTTTCAGCTTATCTCAAATAACCTCTTCACTATCTCCAACTTGTCTAGTATTCATTAGTCTTCTCACATTCATCTCTCTTCTTTGCTCCCTTCAAAAAAAAAAAAAAAAGAAAGAAAATGTTCCTACCAGTTTACCAAAATGGCACTTGCCAAGTCACTGAAACTTCTGTCTTATCAAATACAAAGGTCAATTTTCTGTCTTACGTTCCTTGAATTGTCAGCACCCTATCTATGACAAGTCAAGTATTCCAGTTCTCTTGAATCGTTTTGTTCAAACTTCCTTTCAGTCCTTGTTCTTGCTTAGCTTTCTTTCAACTCTGTTTGTTTTTACAATCTTTTTTTTTGTTGTTAGCTTTATGTTAATATTTGGCCATACTTCTAAAATTTTGTGCACCAGAGCTCTGTCCTGAAAAGCCTCCTCTAGTTATTTATTCTTTCTAGTTGATCTCATCCAGTTCCACGAAATTAAATACTAGCCAGGCATTGATGGCTTCTAGAACAACATCTCCTACCCTCATCTCTCCTCTGCCCCAACCAACACCAGGAAACTCAAATATCTATCTACTCGACTTCACTGTTTAAATGCTTAAAAGTCTACTCGCAATTAACATTTCCCAAATAGAATATTGATTCATTCTGCTGACTGTCTAACCCCAAAATCTCTCATTTCAATACATGGCGTCACCATCAGCACAGTTGCTCAAGCCAAAGATTTAGGAGTGTTCCTTGAATATTCTCTTCTACCACATACATAGACACTATACCAGCAATTTCTGTCAACCCTACCCTCAAAGTATATTCTTAATATATCCACTTTCCTTCATCTCACTTTTTAATTTAAGCCATTATCATCTTTCACTTGAACCACTGAAACAGTCCATTGTTTGTGTCCTTGCTTTCATTCCATTCTTCACACAAGAGCCAAAGTGATCATTTTAGTAAGTAAATTAAAGTTGTTTTAGTTCAGGTCCTACCAGAAGTAGATGCTAGACAAAGATTCATGTGTGAGAATCTTATTTTGGAAGTAAAACAATATTTGGGATGGGAGTGTAGAAGCGAAAAGAGGAAGCAAGACAGCTAATAAAAGACGTTATTAAGCCAGATACCTCTCTAGCTTCTTAAAGCTTAATTTCCCCCAAGACACTCTGGCATTTGGAGTTATCCTACCAGAAGGGTGAAGGAGCAGAGTAGTTATACACAGCAGTCATTGTCTGAGGGTGACTTTTCTGTACTTTTGCCTTCTTGTGTGAGAGCAGACCAGCCTTCCAAAGCTTCAGAGAAAGCCCCAGGCAAAGACATACAGATATAGGCAGTAGAAAGTCAGCTGAAGAATAGCTAAATGGTCAGGCCCAATGTATATGGGCAGGGTACATAAGCCAAAATTTCCCTTCATAAAATCCTGCAAAACCTTCTTACATTATTTAGGAAAACAAATCCAGCTCTCGTGGTCTCATGGCTGACTTGCTTTCCCTTCTGTCAGCCAAGATCACCCACAGCAGAGCTTTCCTAAAGCAGTTTTTTACTGGTTCTCCTTCCAAACCTTCACCTGGAGTCTTCCTCATTCAGGATTCAGCTCCCTTAACATTGTATCCATGAAGTATAGCCTACCCACCCTAGTGAACTAGAGTAACCACCAATTCCACACTGGCACACCTTCGTTTTATTCTATTTATTTTATTTTTTCTTAGTTTTTAATCACTATCTCAATATATATTTATATTATTTAACATTTATTCTTTCCCTGAGGAAAATGTAGGCTCCATGAGCAAAAGGAACTAAGTCTAATTCAACATTATATCCTTAGTAATTTGAACAATGTCTGACACAGAGAAGGTGCTATAAAATTTATGGAATAATTATTTTGGTTATTTAACTTAAAGTTAAATTCATTTCCCAAATGATTTTTTTAAAAAATATATTGTTTCCCAAGGACACATTATGTATTTGGAATTTGGGAACACAGCATCTGTGTTCAAATAACAGCTCCAAGATTTATGAACTCTGGACCTTGGACAAGTTACTTGGCCTGTCTCTCATAGGACTTACTTAACTGTGTTGTTATATTACATGATATAGATTATATATCATTAAAATTATTAGAATAGTGCCTGGAAGTTAGTAAGTACTTTTGCTTTTCAATAAACAGTTGAGTCATATCCAAATATAACTTTTAGATTAAGAACTGAATAAAAAACTTGTTTTATGTTTTGAAGTAGGATGAGTACATTATTAACTTTGGAACCAAAATAAAGGTTGTTCTATTTTGTAGCCTTATGACTGAATTATTTCCCTTCTTAGAACTTCTTTCCTCATCTCTAATGGGGATAATGCCTATAAATGCCTATCATTTAGAGTTGTCATGAAAATTAAATAAGGTGTATGTCAAATAGTTGGCATATAGAAGTTTTGTCTTTCAGTATTAATATCCTTTGCTCTACTCTCACTACCATTAGTTATTTGTGTGATTTTAGAAAATCACTTACTCACCTCAGGCTCATGTGAAATAATCAGTGTTTTCCAAATATATCATGGGGGGTAGGTTCTTCAAAAATTTAATATGTCTTTCTAATAAAAAACAACAGAGGCCTAACAAGTGTGAAAACATTTCTTGTGATCCATATTTGAAAAGTCCTAATACACATTTATGTATAATAATCTCTTACAGTAAAGAAAGCTGATTAATTTTGTTGAGGATAACTTTATCAAACATTATTTCATAATAAAACATCTTTTTTTTCTCATAGAAGACCTATTAAGATCTTCAGAGGCACTGGAACTTTCTGCAAAATATCATCTAAAACCTTCCTGTTTTAATTTCTGAAATTCTGTGACTTTCTTTTTTCTATTATGGCTACAACTTTTACATCACTTTCAATAGCTTCATCCCAACATTTTCTACATTTTGGACATGATTCATTTTAGCTATGTTTTTTCCTAATTGCTGCCACAGACCTTGTTTATTGCATTGTAACCTTAACCTACTTTCCATACCCTATTATACTGTAGTCATCTGTATCTCTGTTTTCAAACAATATCACTTCTCATTTTAAATATTATACAAGTCAAAATATGCAGGGAATATAAGCAGTTCTGTAACTGACATCCAAAGGATGGGAGGAAGGGAAGCAACAATTTCTTAATCATCCCATAGTGGCATAAAAGAGTTCTAAAGAAAAAAAAAGGATTCAAAATTTCAGAGATGAAAATGTCAAATGAGATAGAACTTTTTTTTCAGTTTTTCTCAGAAATTATTTTCTCCTTGTTACCAGTATTCTAGGGGCATGCAACTCCTCCTACAGTATGTTATATTAAGATCTACTCAATCTGGTAATTAAATTATGCCAAATTTTGCAGTGGTCCATTTTATATTAAAATATCATCATTAAATATCTCTCACAGTATACATAGAAGAATTTTTCTTGCCAGAATGTTGCAGAAAATTAGAAGATTTTTATACAGGAGGATATATACATATAATTTAGAAATAAAACATAATTAAATAGGATTCTAATCCAGAAAATTAGTCTTAAAATCAAGTATAAATCTAATCTTACAAAATCTGAGTAAGGCTTATCTGCTTTATGAATATCTTCATGGCTTTAATCCTTCGTGGTCTTTATAACCCTTGATTTCCTTACTGATAAGAATTTTCTTAACAGTTGAGGAGAGGCAAAATACCAATACATTGAAATAAAGAATGATCAGATGCTCCTAGTGGTCACTCTAATGTCTTGTGACCTAGTTTGAAAGAGGGGTAGATTGGCAGTTTGGGATTGACATATAAACAATGTTATATTTAAAACAGATAACCAACAAGAACCTACTCTATAGTACAGGGAACTGTGCTCAATATTTTTTAATAACCTAAACAGGAAAATAATTTGAAAAAGAATAGATTTATGTATATGTATAACTGAGTCACTTTGCTGTACAACTGAAACTAACACAACATTGTTAATCAACTATCCTCCAATATAAAAGAAAAAAAAAGAAAAAGAACTCATGCTAATTTTTATGGAACTAAATCTTTCTAATCTTCTTAAGTCTTTCTCCATCAATCACTTCCTCTCTTCTACTTACAATCTTTTCTTTTTTACTAAAATCTACTTTTATTCTCTACTTAAATCATTCTCATGAGCCCCTATTTTTTTATTGGAGTATAGCTGCTTTACACTGCTGTGTCAGTTTCTGCTGTACAGCAAAGTGAGTCAGCCATATTTGTACATATATCCCCTATTTTTTTGGATTTCCTTCCCATTTAGGTCACCACAGAACACTGAGTAGAGTTCCCTATGCTATACAGTAGGTTCTCATTAGTTATCTATTTTATACATAGTAGTGTATATATGTCAGTCCCAATCTCCCAAATCATCCCACCATCCCCCTTTTCCCCTTAGTATCCATACATTTGTTTTGTACATGTGTGTCTCTATTTCTGCTTTGCAAATAAGATCATCTTTACCATTTTTCTAGATTCCACATATATGCATTAATATATGATATTTGTTTTTCTCTTTCTGACTTACTTCACTTTATATGACAGTCCCTAGGTCCATCCATATATCTGTAAAAGACACAATTTTGCTCCTTTTATGGCTGAGTAATATTCCATTGTATATATGTACCACATATTCTTTATCCATTTCTCTGTTGGTGGACATTTATATTGCTGCCATGTCCTGGTATTGTAAATAGTGGTGCAATGAACACTGGGGTGTCTGTATCTTTTTGAATTATAGTGTCTCTGGGTATATATGCCCAGTAGTGGCATTGCTGGGTCATATGGTAGTTCTATTTTTAGTTTTTTCAGGAACCTCCATACTGTTCTCCATAGTGGCTGTATCAATTTACATTCCCACCAACAGTGTAAGAGTGTTCCCTTTTCTCCACACCCTCTCCAGTATTTATTGTTTGTAGATTGTTTGATGATGCCCATTCTGCCCAGTGTGAGATGATACCTCATTGTAATTTTGATTTGCATTTCTCTAATAATTAGTGATGTTGTGCATCTTTTCATGGGTTTGTTGGCCAACTGTATGTCTTCTTTGGAGAAATGTCTATTTAGGTCTTCTGCCCATTTTTTGATTGGGTTGACATAAATCACAGCAAGATCTTTTTGGGCCCACCTCCTAGAGTAATGAAAATAAAAACAAAAATAAACAAATGGGACCTAATTAAACTTAAAAGTTTGTGTACAGCAAAGGAAACCATAAACAAAATGAAAAGACAACCCTCAGAATGGGAGAAAATATTTGCAACTGACAAAGGACTAATCTCCAAAATATACAAACAGCTCATTCAGCTCAATATCAAAAAAGGAACCCCCATTTTATACTGCATTTCTTTCTCTTCAGCTGTGGAAATAATCTAATGGTCAGATATACTTATATTCATTTTGTAAGAATTTTATTTGCAGTTTTTAGCTTAATTCTTAGAAGTAGATATAATAATTAACCACCTTATGAAATAAAATTTTGGGGGCTCAGGCAGGATGAGAATATGAATAAACAAGGTTTGCTTCATAGATATCCAACCTGGGCAGTCACACAAATTCATGTGCTCAAGAAGGGCTTTGTGCTTAGTTTTATGGTCTGCTGTCACTGCCCTGGAATTCTTAATAATTTTATCTTTGAACTTGTGTTTTGTGAATGAAGTCTGATGGGACAAAAGAGCATTCATTTGAGCAGAGAAGATACACACACTAGGTATGCACACTATCCTGTTTGTCTCCCCATTTGCATATAATGGTTCCAATGTCCCACCAAGATCTCAGAATTCTGGTGGATCCATGATGCATGGGGGTTCAGTAAGACTCAAAACAAGTACAAATTAAGAGTATTAAGTACATGACAGTGTATGTGGGGAAACACAGCCACCGAAAAGTCACACTTTGCATCTGAACAAAAATTTGTTTCAAATGCAGGAAGAAAACAGTACCATTCTAATATACATGACCAATAAACTGTATCATATTCTTTCTTACTCATGTTACTTCTCTGTTAGCCAAATACTTATGCTGATATTGATGACAGAGAAGGAAAGAGAAAAAACAATATTTCCTTTTCCTTTTAGTCCTTTCTTATTCAATAGTAAGTCACTGGCAGAGAATTTGATTGAATATGCATTATGCACATATCAACAAGTTGAGTTCATTTTGTGCAGGTTTCCACTATTTTACTAAGAATGAAATACACATGCATGTCTAAGCAACAAAATACAAAGTGTGTAATTTTGGTGATTGAACATATAAGTTAAGTACTTTTATAAGTGCATTTAAAATTGACATTGCACGTATAAAGATAAATGTTAAAACTCATGCTATAAATTAAAAATTTTTGTTTTCCTTTACTTAGATCAATATTAAGTAACAAGCTAAAAGTTGGACCTAATGTTAATGATATAAATTTATATTTATATCATTTACATTGATTTATACAAATGATATTCAATTTATTTTTATAATACTGATATTATTGCTAATAATAGAATCAATAAAATAGCTTAATTTATATATATATAATTAAATTACTATATTTAGAAGTAATTGAAATAGTTCATCTCTATTTATGCCACCAACTCAATATATAGTAAATAGTTTAAATGTGTTTTATTTTATTGATTTCAATTTGTAAGATTTATTTTTAATTTATTCTACTTGAGATATGGTTATAAATTGAAATCTATAAAGCAAGATATATTTAAAGAAGCCTAGGATATATACATGAAAGAGGTGTATATATACATATGTATATATATATATATATATATATATACATACATCTAAATGATGTATAAATAATACATGATAGCATACTATATGCTTTTTCACTATTTTTTAAACTTAATAATTTCATAATAGTAGATGAAATTATTTATAATTATTTTTTATAGCTTCACAGTATTCCCTTCTGTAGAGGACATTTGTTCAACCAGATGGATGTTTGAATTATTTCCAAAATTTGTTACACGAATAGTTTGTAAAAAAACAGATTGTGGTCAATTTTTTAATAGTTTTACTAGTTTATCTTCAGGATAGACTTCTAGAAATGGGATTGCTCAGTTAAAGGGTAGAAATACATGTAATTTTGCTAAACATTATCAAACACTGCCCCTCACCCCCCAATAGAGGCTGGGTCATTTTGCATTCCCACTAGCAATGTATGATATTGCTTGCTAATAAAATATGCCATCAAATGACTAATTAATGCCTTGCCCAAGAAAATTAGGCAAAAGACATGAACAGGTAAGTTATAGAAAAAGAAGACTAAAAGGAGAAATGAATATTTAAAGAGCTAATCAATAACAAACAGAAATTTAGGTTATTACTACAAATTAGTATTTTTATAAATTTATCATATCAGCAAAAATGTAAAATCCTCATCATAACAATTATGGCAAACTTTTGAAGCTACTAACATATGTGTAGACATGTTTGATTTACTTGGAGAACTATTGGCTTTATATAGTCAAGTGACTATGTCTCCAGCTTTAGACCCAATAATTTCATTTCTAGGCATATATTTCAGATAAACTTTCTTATATGTATACAAGGAGACATGTATAATAACATTTAATGCATCATTGTCTGTAATAGCAATAATTTGTTAATAATTAAAATGTGTATCTACTGGAAAATAAGTGACATGATTAAATATCATGATTAAATATCACCTAGCAATATAATCAATGGACTAGAAGTTTAAAAATCAATGGATATTATAAAATCTTAATTGTGTGCAAAAATAAAAAATATATAAGTTATAGAACAATACTTATAATTCATGTGAAGTTTAATAACATGGAGATAACATATAATATACATATTCTATATATAAAGTACACAGGTTATATGTGGTACAAGTATATATGTATATAAGAACTTATAGAAAGTTTATAATTATACTTCTGAAATCATATAACTCTAACAAGTATATAAAATACAAAATGCATATAGTAAATGCTAAAAGTAGAAAAGTACTTACAGTAAATATATAAATATAAAAACACAGTGATTAACAATAAATTTAGGATAGACAGCTTTAGGGAGGAAAGGTGATATTTTCTGTAAAAACCCTAACGTGGTAAAACATAAAATTTTATGCTAGGAGATGGGTATATTAGTGTTTATTATACGTTTCTCTATACTTTTCTAAGTATGAAATATTCCATTGTGGCAAAAATAAATCTACTTGCATGCACACATATATAATTATATAATCAGTAGGTAGATATCAGATGTTCAATATCAGACGTATAAGGCTTTATTTCTTGGGAAATTTAATTACTTTAATTACTAGAAAATTAGAAGGAACTTTTAAAATTCAACTTTGAAAAAAACTTTATTTTTTTCAACAGAGCAAGACCTTGAATCAACAGAATTCAACTAAACTGAATCCTCAACTAGCCAAAAATTATTTGGTTTATCTTGAACTTTCAAAGGATCTCATAAAATATAAGAAAATGTGTGTATGTGTGTGTGGTGTAGTGTGTTTCATGAAAATTTTAGCTTTCTGGCTCAATCCTGGAGTCACTCAGTCAAATTTTATTAATCTTTACATCTGTGTCTCCAAGACAATACAATGTTACAATGAGAATTTAGTTTCAGAATGAGACCCCTCCAGGCACTACCACATTCTCAATTATCACAGAGATTCAATTATCTTAACCTATGTTTTACTTATTAAAGTAGTAAACGAACTAATGCATTTCAGAAAGAAAAGAATTTTGACAACATTTTAAAGGAGGAGAATTCACTTGTTAAATGTAATTATTAGAAAATGCAATTAACCAGAACAAATTCAGGTTAATCAGGGTGTTACTATAATAGCGTTAAATTCCATTATGTCTACATTCATTATAATAAAATGTACGGTACAAAATGTAGACCATGGGTTCCCGGCTAAAATTTCTTAGAATAAAATAAAAGTAAAGAACGGTCAGCATATGGCTTCCCTGGTGGCGCAGTGGTTGAGAGTCCGCCTGCCGATGCAGGGGCCACAGGTTCGTGCCCCGGTCCGGGAAGATCCCACATGCCACGGAGCAGCTGGACCCGTGGACCATGGCCGCTGAGCCTGCGCATCCAGAGCCTGTGTTCCGCAATGGGAGAGGCCACAACGGTGAGAGGCCCGCATACCAAAAAAAAAAAAAAAAAAAAAAAAAAAAATGGTCAACATAAATTCAAGGTGTTTAATTGTATAATGCAGCAAGACATTCAGAGAAATAAATAGATCTGTGAGAATTAGAACAACTCTGGGAAAATGTGTAAGGGGATCTTAGATTCTCAGGATTAGAAAGGTCCTTAAAATTTTAGTCAATTTGTTTTGAAATCTTGCTGTGCATAAGAACGATCATAAGTGGGTTTTTGTTCATGTATATGAAATACATATTTCTAGTGTCTTCACTCCTCTGAAGATTCTGATTCTGTTTCATTAGGTCAAATTCTATCATCCTTCAATTCAGTGTCCACCTCCTCCAGAGTTCTCACTGTGACTCCTGACACTGACACTGGCTCCCTGGGCATTCCAGATTCCAAAAGCTCAGCCCCTCATTAACCATTCTCAGACTTACCCTCCATCTTATCCTCCTCTCTCCTATCATAATCTGACAAAGTTTAGAATGTTAGCATCCCAAGATTTTAGATAGGGTGTTACATTCATTACCGCTGACTCATTTTTGTGTGCCAGGTATGTATTGAAAACCTACTATGTGATAAGTACTGTTCATGCTATATTCACTAAGTGCTATGAATATGTAAAGATAAATCAGATAAATGATTTAAAGATAAACCAGAAAAGATAAAGCAGAAAAGTCAAGTATATGAGCTATTTTATATTAGAATCATTTATAGTCATATACAGTTCTTAGGTAAAACTATATTTTTTCACTTTATTTTTCTTCAGGTGTGATCTTTTTGTTTACTTTTAAACAAAGGATAGATATTCATCCATCCATTCATTACATATTTGCTGAGCAACTACTATTTGCCAGGAACCACAGATGCTATGTTATTTTCTTAACACTGAGGAAAATAACTTAGGCTAAAAGTTAGGATTCTTTCAGAACAAATTGCAAACTTTTAAGTGAAATTACAAATTATTGATTGATAAAGCTAACTCCTGGGTAGCAGAAAAGAGTTACATTTTGTTAAGCACTAGTCTGGACTTGTAATGTTAGAAGGAATTAAAACTGATTTGCTTGAGACAAGCCAAATGCTACCAAAGTTATAAGAATAATGTAATTTAGTGCATCTTATAATCAAAAATGAACTTAGGATATTGTCATTTAGCTTTAATTATAGATTTATTGATGATTCCTTGGAATAGTGAATGTCTATTGAAGAGGGGAAAATTTAGAATTTCCAGTTTGTTTTAATCTCAGTTTAAGGCAGAAGCTGCTGCCTTAAAACATTTTAAAAATTTAACAAAATAACTAATGGGTAATAATATTTGAAGATTTTTAAATGATTAAAATAATTGTGTGGCATTTCAATAATGCAATATGTAATGGGGTACCTACAAAAATATAAGACACTTCCAAATGGAAAAAAAAAACTTCTATAAGGAATGGAGCATGTTGTTTAAAAGGCTCCCTATTAATCTGAATACATAAATCCATGATCCCCAAATTTTTTCACCCTCTTCCTGTTTGGGAACTCTGATCTGCCTTTGAAGTCCACTTGAGGGCAAACTTGCTCCTTGTCTTACCTTTATACACTAAACAAAAATCATTACAGATTTGAGTTAGCTCATATTGAAAGAGATGCATCACCTTTTGATATAGATTAACTTTTCAATAAAAAGACCAATCACTTTCCGAAACTGATATAGTTCAGCCAGATACATTATTCATTTAACAATATCTATCACCTGTTAATTAAGACTAAATGTATAGCTCAGGCTTGGATCAAATACATAATCTATTAAATATGTCAATACTGAATAAAACAAAATGTTTGTTAAATTGATGTTTCAATAAATGAAAGTTTTTATTGTAAAATATTAGCATTTTAATTGTTAATTTTAGTTCTCTTAAGGAAAGTATGTTGGTTCACAAGTAGCCTACTTGTGTTTGTTTATTGATGATGGCAAATAACATAGTTTATGAATGATTGCAGGAGCTATGATTCTTGATTGTTATTCCTCTCACAAACAGCAAATCAATATAAATGGGTCCAACATAAAGCAACACAACTTTTTAAAATTTCCTAACTGATTTTATATATAGGACACTGGGAAAATTAACTGTTCTTTTTGGTGTCATGAACAAATTAGAACAACAATTTCATTGCTGTGTTTGTATGAAATTTATGGTACTTTCTTTTAAATATACCCTTACATCCTAGCTTCCCATAATAAATACTCAACAAGCTATATTCTAAATATCCTAAATACATACCAGATGTCACACTAACCATCACTGCAAATTTTAGCTGCTCTCAAAGAGCCACACCCAAATATTCCACTCCAGCTCAAGGAAACCTGAACTCATATGCACCTGTGTTAGGAGAATCCCAGAGGGACATTTCTCACAGAGGTAGAGGTAAGACAAGATCATTTCTCTTTATAAAAGTCACAAAACCGTTAAATAGAGCCCTGTGAAGCAAACTTCAGATTTGAATTTCTAAATGTGCATGTCCTTTCATAGGCTGACAGCACTAACAAGCACCTTCAATAGCCCATTTTACCAGTACTTGAAATATTTTTCAGACTGTATTTTCTTTCTTTTTTTTTTTTCTTCAGGTTTATTTGGAAAATACTTATTATTTCTCATGGAGTTCTGAAGTTTTCTATTTCCTTCTTATATTTTTACTCCCTTCTCCAACTGGTAGAAATTGGCTTTGCTGAGTCTTTTTCACTCACCACAAAATTTGCATCTCTATCAGGATTCTCCCAAACTTAGGTGCCCCAAAAGTTCTTTCCTAAACTCTACTTTGCTTCAGAAGTACCTCAAATCACATATTTCTTTCTCTCTCTCTCTCCCTCCTTCTCTCTCAGTGTCTTTCTTTATATTTCAACCTACTATTTAAAAAAAAAAAAACAGTTTCTGATGGTATGTTTCTACCTTGCTTAACTTCCATGTTCTTTATGTGTAAATTTTATGCTTTTAAGGAAACATTTATTTTTTTTTCCACTCAGCATTTTGGCTTAATCAACAGAGTAATTTCACATTTATATTTTTATTAACACTTTCATCCATACTTTTTTCTCCAATTTTTTCAGAGATACAGATTATTCTTTTCATGGTCATATGACTTAACTAGAATACCCCCTAGAGCAGTTGAACTTTCTTGAATTAAAAAAACCAAACCAAACCAAAACAAAAACAAAAACTGAACCATAGATTACACAAGATGTGGTTAATAATTAAAGAGTTAATATTTGTGGGTGGTTGGCGAAATTGACTTCATTATGTTATAATCCCATTAAGCATGTGAATAGACATGGTGCTGTAAACTAATCAATAAATATTTAGAGTTCTCCACATATACGGATATTAGGCAATAATCAATGGTTTACTTAAACCAGATTAGGACTTTATGGCTCATATCCAATTACAAATGAAATCTTCGAATTTATTATATATGTCCAGTACTATACATAACATGTATCAGTTATGTATGTCCTAACATTCCTCTCAAAATGTCCCCTTTGTACCAATTTACAACTCTAATAAAACCTTGCACAATTCTGCCTTCAACTCTGAAATTTACCATCATTACCCTGGATATATATTCCAGAGGTTTCTTATCTTCCATTAATGCAACTATCCCAGAATTTCCTTCTTAACATCAATATCCATGAACACTATTAACCCCTTCCATTTTGTTCTATGTTAAAAATCATAATGAGCAAATTATTCTGTATTCTCTAAATTTTCTATTCCTTATAAGGTTTAGCTTTTTAGGAAGAGAAAAAGAACTAGAATATTACAGAATGCAAGGGAAAGAAGGAACAGCAAGGTCAAACACACCTCAAAGAACAATGAAAATAGGAGCTAAGGAAACACCTCTGAATTTGGAAATTGGGAGACACTAGCAATAATTTATAGAGTAGGGTCTATAAAGTGGTAGAGGGTCAGTCCCATTGGAAATGCTTAGGCAGAGTGGAGGACAAAGGAATAGAAGAAACAAGGACAGCAAGTTAGAAAGATGAAATATCATTTGTTGGTTCTTTTTATTTTATTTTATTATTTTTATTTTAATCAATAAAGAAAATACCATGCTGGCAAATAAAAAGGAAAATAATTACAGGAGAAGGTAATGCCAATTATCTGGTAAATATTGTATTAAGATAGAGAATTATCACCCAAGCACAACTGAAGTATGTTTTTCAGAAAGAGGACTAGAAGCAATGGAAGAATATAGTTATTACTGATTTCTGATAAAATGAACAAACAAATCCTGCCAGAGAAACACACTCATTCATTCACTCATATGTTCCTTCATTCATCCAGCAAGTATGTATTCATGTATTAATATGTCTGAAATTGCTATGCACTGGGAAATGACAAATAAGAAGTTTTGTCCTTTAAGTTGGTATATCTATGATTGGAGACAAACATGTAAGTAATAAAGTGGTAAATGTACTAAATGCTTTAATAAATCATAAACAAAATATATTGATGATGAAAAGTACTATGTAAAATGAGGAGTTGGAAAGATAAGGCACAGTTTTGCCAAATAAATATATCTTAAGTTAGGGTCTGTAGAGTGAATAGCTATTTACCAGGCAGTAAGAGGGAAAGGATATCCCAGGGCTAGGTGATAGTATGAGAAAAAGGCAAGGCAGAAATAAAGCAACTGTATCCATTTTGTAACTGCTTTATGAACCTTACTTTAATCACTGTGGAGGCCAGAGTAGTTGATAGAGTAGTTCAATTTATAAACTTAAGTAGCATTATTTGATTTTTTTCTACCTGACCACTTTCCATTTTTCCTACTATGAACAGCAAAAGCAGTAAGATTGTAACTGTTAGTATCAATTGTTAATGGCTTGTTATAACCGTGCTTAACTTTTAGTATATTAATTCATTTGATCTTTGAAACAATTGTGTAGGCATTATTTCCTCAATTTGTAGATGAGAGAGCTTCAACTTGAAGAGCTTAAGTAACTTCCTCAAAATATTAAACTACCGAATGACAGAATGGTATGGGAATCCGAAACTGTCTAGTTACCACAAAATCTTGCCTTCATTAGTACAAAGTCACTTGTCCCTATTCATCTCAATGGAAAGAGAGTTCAATATTAGAAAACTGACTCACTCAGCTTCCAAGGACAATGTCAAGAAAAAAGTAAACCAAATCTAGACTTTGGATGCTATAAGGAAGTAATTTGTCCTTTCTTATGTTTTCTGATTATAAAATTTATACATACTAGGAAACCTTCAAATAATGCACTCACGTAATATCTATATTTTGTAAATATATGTGTGTATAAACATTGTATATCTAGGCCCTGATTAGTTTGTGAACAAGGGCTAAAAATACATGAATTCATCCAAAAGTTTCCATCTTAAATTCATGTGCATATGCAGATCATGTGATAATTAGAGGTTTAATTAGAAGAATGTGTTCTTCACAGTCTTCAGGAGGATTAAAACCAAAGCAAGTTTGTAGCAACATCAAACAGCCCGGGAAGTATTGGAACTTAGTTTAACGTCAGAGAAAGATGATTTACTTATTCCATCTGCAGCTAAAAGTACCTCCCTAGAATGTTAAAAATGCAGACCATGTTGGGGAAGCCACAAAATGACTTGTTACAACAATGGATCTCAGAAGCCTGGGTTGATGAGAGCAACTAAGTCTTAGAAATTTGTTCAGTTTCTCTCCAGTGCAACACCATTAAATTTAATTACAAAGAGAAACTTATTTTTGTTATACAAATAATATCCCCACGTAGCCTAATTTAAACTAATTGCCTACACAGTTTTCATTCCAAGGGGAAAACACAACTAGAATAAGTGCTGACTTATGGAAAATGTCTTTAATTATATTATCACATTGAATTCTGCTTTGACCCTTCTTCCAAAGTTTTATAATCAGAAATGTTACTGCAAAGTGTGGCATACCTGCAATTTGTAAAGCTTCACTCCTGCCTGACCTATTTTACCAGTCATTTTTCCTTCTAACATGGAAATTACCGTTTTCAGCAAAAGCTCTGTGTGTCTACAATGGGACATGAATACGTGTGCTATTTTTCTTCATCTTTACTTCTTGTCATCTTGTTATTTGTTAGGAGGAGAATAACTTACCTATGAATCTTGAAGTGAATGAATGACCGACGTTGGGTCTTGGGGATTGAAGGATTTTTGCATACATGCCTGCCTAAGGACAAGACAGTGTCAAATGCAAATGCACCTTCCACAGAACCCTGTGGTGTAGCAACACTGGGACAAAGGGCTAGGCTCCTGATTTCTCTCACAGCATGGAAGAAATAAGATTTTTCTCCCATTGCAGAGCAATGGCTCCAGACACGCAGGCTCAGCGGCCATGGCTCACGGGCCCAGCCGCTCCACGGCATATGGGATCTTCCCGGACCGGGGCACAAACCCATGTCCCCTACCTTGGCAGGCAGACTCTCAACCACTGCACCACCAGGGAAACCCAGGGAGCTAACTTTTAAACGACATCAGTCAAGTTGGCTGGAGGACATTGCAACCCATCCCTAACCCAAATCTTGATGACTGGCTGGAGGAAGGGCTCTTGTGACACCAATGGCATGAAAAAACAAAGCTGTCCACACAGTTACAGCAACAGACATTACAGAGGCCTGCTTTTCAATTCCCTTTTAACTGTGGGTGGGGTAAAGGAGATCCAAGTTTTCTCGCTCCTCTTCTCGGTGCAACAAACATAGCCTCCTTAGGAAATTATTATTTATTATTTTTTTTTTTTTTATTTTACAAATTTAATCAGTTATACATATACAGAAATTGAGCTATTTGTAATGAGGTGGATGGACCTAGAGTCTGTCATACAGAGTGAAGTAAGTCAGAAAGAGAAAGACAAATATCGTATGCTAACACATACATATGGAAGTTATTATTTAAAGACTTGTATGGTAAAGTAGCATACTTTAGACTCTCCAGGATTTTTGTTTCTCCAGCTCTGTGATAGACATACATAGTAAGGTGAAAATTGTAGGAGACTTTGGGAAGGCCTCTGATGATGCTTTGTGAGCTTTACTTGGCAACATGCCTCAACAACCCTTCTTTTAAAAAGGCAGGTGACTTTTTTTAAAGTTTTCTTCATTGGGATGCCACAATGTTCAGAATTGTGTAAGACTGTATTGTCATAAGATTCACTTTGTAGTTGGCTTTCTGAAAGAGCAAAATGTTGTGTGTAATGGAGATGGGGAAATTTCAAATTTAAGTCATAACAAGTTTTCTCAACCTCAGCAATATTGTCATTTTGAGTAGAAGAATTCTTTGTTGCAGAAAGGTTGTTCTGTTCATTGTAGATTTTTTAGCGGTACTTCTGGCCACCACCCACTAGGTGCTGGCCCCAGCAGCACCTCCCAGTTGTAACAATAAAAAAAAAACAGTTTGCTAAACATTGCCAAATGTCTCCTGAGGGATAACTGTGCCCCCAGTTGAGGACCATGGAGATAGTTATAGTTGCATTTTCTCCATCTTCAAACCACTAAGTTATAACATGTGGGAAGGCCAAGTCAATTAGATCTTTAGCACAAATATTCCTCACCAGCACTCCCACCCTCTGTGCTCTGTATGGGGATAAGAGAGTAATTAAATTAAGCAGAGTGAAGAATTTCTCCTTGGTGGATTGTGTATAAGGAAACCACTCATGGAAAATGATCATGGGAAAGCAACAGAGTATCATCTGAATAGTTTGTCTTCTGTTTGGATTTTATAAGTAATTCATAAAGTTCTTCAGTGATAGTACACATTGATTTAACACCAAATAGGAGCTAGGAAACACCAGTCACTCAGAGGTATTTTGGAGCATGGCAGAGTCAAATCTCACAGACAGAGGATGGTGTCTAGATGAATGGGCACACTTGAACGGTTGATTCATTTTCACATTCGAAAATATCACCAAAATCTCTGTGGGAGGAGAACAGACCAGAAACACAAAAACATTTAACTGGCAAAAATTAGACAGCAAAAGACAAATTATGTATTTTTTTCAATATATACTAGTATTATCTCATTATTTTTATGTTTGGGGAGGCAAATGTGAAAGATAAATACAGAGTCTCAACACAAAAATATCTCAACTATTAAGAAATTAAAATAAAACAAGCCATTACTCTAAAGAAGCAAAACTATTGGTGTCAGAACCAGACTAATATACCATCTACTCTATTATAAACTTGCTTGAACCTCTGCAGTCATTTAAAGGAGGCTTCAATTTTTTTTCCGTTGAAAAATGCAGAAGAGATTGGATCACATAAAACTCCTTCTAGCTTTGAATTATTATATTATGTTGTCTATTATTTACTGAGGCAGTTGCTTTTATACTCTCTGTTTAAGCATTAAATTCTCCAATTCACTATAATGATAATATTTATCAGTAATTTCATAGTTCTTGTTATCATTGTCCAAAGATAAAAAGGCCAATAGGTTTTTTGCAAGCCAACTTTTACATTTCTCCTCTTTTTCTCAGCCTTTGTCAGAAAATATATGAAAACACTTTACACAGAAATAAATGTAAAAAATAATACATTCATTTTTGTATTAAAAAAAGTTTACAATTTGCTTTGAAAATGAGGCAAAGATAAATTTGTTGTTCTGCCAGATTTCACTTTGTAAACAGGATTGTTATTTCACTGTTGTTGCTTTACTTTTGGTTGTTTTGGCCATGAGAGCCAAGATTTTTATTTCATGATTTAAGTTTTGATAAGAAAACTCATGCTCACATTTGAGTAAATGAGATGCTTCCTGACCAAGTTCTAATCCCACCATGTTCCTGAGCCTGAGACAAAGATGACAAGTTGTTTTTGACTCACAGAAGTCTTGTTATGAATTTGGTCTAATAAAAAATGACCACAGGTATGACAAAAATGTATTGGATTATTATACTTCTAAATTTTAATTTTGTAGAAAATTTGGCAGGAGACTATGGTCGTGTGGCGTTAAACACTGTTCAGTTTTGGTAATGGCTATCAACTTGGCTTTTTGGCAGTGTGACACAAAAAGTTCCATTACAGGGAATAGGCTTTACTGAAAATGCAGAGAAGGGAATGTTCACAAATTTGCTGACCTCTCTGCAGAATTATATGATATTCAGTGTTACTCCACAGAGCCAAAGCATCACAGAAAGTAGTGGAACTGTGTCTCTTAAAGTGGATTTGCATTCTGACCCAGACGACTCTTCTGGAAATTGGAGTTAAAATATGTGTTTTAAAGATTTTCATAAGATAATTCACAATATTAAAACTGCTTAGTTGAGTGCTTGGCACATAGTGACCCCTCACTAAATGACAGGACAATTACAAAGAACTCATGTTTAACTTAGATTTCCTCTCTATCCTCATTTCTAGCTACAGAAGAGAAAGAACATATTTCGTATTGTAACTTACATGATAGAAACCAGAGCTGACTATTACACCTTGTGAAGATTTTTGCAGTGTCCTCTTAACTATCTCTCTGCTTCCACACCTTGTTCCTCTACAGTTTGTTTTAAACATAGCAGCCAAAAAGATCCTTTTAAACACAAATCAGATCATGTCATGCCTCTGCTCAAAGCCTCTGAATGTTCTACTGTCTCACTTGGAAGAAAAGCCGAAGACTTTACAGTAGCCTGTAAGGCTATTGCTACACCTTTTGGCCCTTATTACTTCTTTAATCTCTCATTTTACTACTATTTTCCCTGATTCTTTGTATTGGGCATTGTTCTCTGGAGAAACAGCAATGGGATTGGTGCATGATTATTATGAGGACCTGGTTAATTCAGTTATGGAGACTGAGAAGTCCCATGATCTGTTGTCCAGGAAAGCTGGTGGCATAATTCAATCTGAATCTGAAAACCTGAGAACCGGGGGTGCCAATGATGTAAAAAACAGTCCAAAGGCAGAAGAAGATGAAATGAGATGTCCCAGTTCCAGTGGTGAGGCAAGAAAATAAAAAGACAAATTCCTCCTTCCTCTACCTTTTGTTTTATTCTGGCCCTCAATGGATTAGATGATGCCCAAGCACATTGAAGAGGGCAATCAATATACCAAGTCCACCAATTCAAATGCATCTGGAAACACCTTCACAGACCCACTCAGAAACAATGTTTCATCTGGCTCTCTCTGCCCCATTCACATTGACAAGTTCATCATCACTCTCTGCTTCATCTCAGTGGCCTGCTTGTGGTTCTCGAACTTGTCAGATACATTCTCACCTTAGAGTCTTGGCAATTACTGGCTTTACCCCAAATTCTGATGTCTTACTATCTCTTCACCTACAAATTTTGCTTAAATGCCACTTTCTTAATGATGCCTACAATCCATATCTTATTTATAACTATAACCCAAGCACTAATCCTTCTTACTCACTGGCCTTCCTGATACTCCAACTAAACACAGTCTTTGATTTATTTTCCATAGAACATATCATTCTAACCTACATCACCTCTATCATACCATACAGTTTAAATAAAATTGTAATAAGTTTTATTTAAACTGTATGGTATTATAGAGGTGATGTGGGTTCTCTGGGGTTTTTTAATTGACTACCTTCTCCTTTGGGCCCAGGTCAAAAACCAGGAACTCTAAGATCATAGTGGAATAGGATCAAGATTAGAGGTAACAGCTGGTTTTTCTCAAGGAATGACATGTTTTCTGAAGAAAACTGTAGTGCCCTTATGAAAGAAATCCCACAGGGTTCCCTGGCACCTTCTGCCATGTGAGGACACAGTGAAAAGATGACCATCTATGAGGAAGCAGGTCCTCCCCACCTCCCCAGACACCAAACCTGCCAATGTCTTTATCATGGACTTCCTAGTCTCCAGAACTGTGAGAAATAAATTTCTGTCATTTAAAAACTACCTAGTCTATGGTATTTTTTGTTATAACAGCCCAAATGGACTGAGAAAAAATTTGTTTTAAGAAGAAAAACTTTACACTCACTCTTCAATATAGCGAGCTACCCTGTTCTTAGAGAAAGGTGCTTACAGCACCCCTGACTATATGCCCCTTAAAGGTTGGTATTATGCCTCATTTATTTTCTATATTGAGAGAGTCCATTCCATTAGCTTCCACATAATAGTCCTATTAAATTAACAGATAAAATGGACAAATAAATGTTCAATAGATCCTTAAAAGCTACAGAACCACTTCTTATCATATTTCTACCCTTAAAGTCTATATTCTATTGGAGTACTAAGAATATTAATGGATACACATACATACACACACATGCACACAAAGACAAATGACTTAATGGTTTTTGTAGCTATAAAGATATTTTTTATTCATATAGCTAAACGTGAGCTCATATAAAATTGAACAACTCTTCCAAATCCAAGAATAGTGAGCCTAGCATAATAACCAGCTTTGACACTCTTACAATGAGATTAAAATATTTTTAAGGAAAGATAATGGACACAACATCATTCTACAAAATCTTTGCCAAATAAACTGGACACAGTCCAACTAACTGATCCAATAATACTACCAAGGAAATGAGTGAAACCTTCTGGCAGGCACAGATCAGACCACTGGTTAATTACAGTCATTTAAAGGATCAAAACCCTGGCCCTGAACATAGTGACCCCAAATCTGAAAATTGTGTTAATCATTAACATCAAGTATTTTTTCCTAAGGACCTCAGGCATTAGTTTAGTATACTGAAGTATTATCAGAAGCCAGAGATTATCTATATTTTTACATCAATATGGATTCTTTCTCTGAAAAAAGCAGCTGAAAATGTTAGTATTATTAACAGGAAATCAGTTATCAAATTCCACTAAAATTTATTTACTCTCATTAAACTATGTCTTAGCTGACCTATATGTTCGACCTGTCATAAAAAGCCCAATATCAAATAATAACTGCAGGTATGACTGAATAGAATGGTCACTAAATTATGGAGTGGGGCATTGTGTTTTGATTACTTCAAAGATTATACCTATTAAAGGGCTGAGGTATATGTGCTTAACCTTCAGGAGACCAGGAGCCCTAATACCAATTATATGAGTTATGTGTGACTTTGAGCAAGTGTTGGAGGCACAGCCTGTGTCATGATGATGAAAAACACTAGTTCTCATAACAATCCATGTGGAATTTGTGTTGTCTTATGGCCAATTTGGTTTGTTGTATAGAATCCGATTACCTGTATTATTTGAAATGAACAGAAATACAGAAAGCCAAAGATGGCCTATTTGTCAGGCAAACCTGGCTCTTACAACATAGCAAAAGACAACTATGTATAATCCAGAAAGTGTTTGAAAATATTTTGTCAGTTTAGAATGTCATGAAATATGAATAATGGCAAAATAACTTTAAAGAAACAACTGTTGGGTTGCACCCCTCAGACCTGTAAGCCTTGTAGTTGCCCAGCCTCCAGACCAAAGAAAGAGCCCAGAGATAGTGACAGAGACATCAATGATTTGTTGGATAGGGGATCTTACATGGCTGAAGCAGAAGGTCCTGGAGCAGCACCGAACCTTGTGCAGAAGATGGCAGGCAGGACACAACAGGAATCTTCTCTACCCAGGGGAGAAGGAGGATACCATTTACAGGGGGAATTGACATCAGGCTGGCTCATCAGTTATCAGGGAAACCCGCAGCTGAGGCATATCCCTAATATAGACCCTCAGATTAACAACCATCAGGAGGGCAGATATTTTCCTCTAATAAACTAGCAGGTGGAGCCTTTCTGGCTTAAGGATTAGAACAATCACTAACTGGGACAGGGGTAAACACATTCACGTGAGTAGGATGTAGGTGAAGCAGCGACTGGTCGAGCAGGAGATGTACAAAGAGCAAGAGAACAGTCATCTTGAGTGGCCTGACCATGCAATAACATTTTCAGTTTTTTTATTTATTTATGCGTTACACGGGCCTCTCACTGTTGTGGCTTCTCCCGTTGTGGAGCACAGGCTCCGGACGTGCAGGCTCAGTGGCCATGGATCACGGGCCCAGCCGCTCTGCGGCATGTGGGATCTTCCCAGACTGGGACACAAACCCGCGTCCCCTGCGTCGGCAGGCAGACTCTCAACCACTGCGCCACCAGGGAAGCCCACATCTTCAGTTTTATATTCCCCTCTAATGATAACCTTTAATCTTATCTCAAGTTCCTCAGACAATCCTTGGACATGATCCTCTTCCCATTCCCAATTTACAGCCCACTGCAATCAAGCTTTCACCTGCATTTGTCCACTGAGGTCCTCAGCCAAAGGTCACCTACAGCTTCCAAATTGTCAAATCTAATGGTCTTTTTCCAGGTCTTCTAATATTTGAACTTTTTAGAGTTTTTAAGACTATTGGCCATTTTCTTCTGTTTGAAACAATAGCTTCTCTTGAGTTCCATGGTACCATGCTTTTCCTCTTTAGGACAATTGCTTCCTTGTATCTTTCTCTAGCTCCTTTTTATCTACCAACCATCATATTTTAGTGTTCCCAGTTTCTATTCTGGACCTTATTTTCCTCTTTGTGCAATCACCACTACACCTATCACTTCAACACCTATGACACAACACTTGGATGATTTTCTAGTATATATCATTAATCATTCTTTTGAGTTCGGGGTTTTATCAGTCTGTCCACTGATACTACACATAAAATTAAATTCAGATGTTGAAAAACAATTACTCCCACACCAATATGTTTCTCAACTCTATACTGAAGTATGCTAAAAAAGTCCTACTCATCCAGGTATATAAGCCAAAAACTTTTTTTTCACTTCTAATTTCTGTGCTTATTTGCTTTTTATGCTTTGTGGAACAATTAAGTAGGTAAGGAAGTAAAAAGTGTCTGAATTATAAAAAAAATGTGCAAAATCTGTACGTAAGTGAGTAGATCTATATCTATCTATCTATCTTCTATCTAAGAGATTAGGAATAATAAGAATAAGTTGGTAGGTGAAAAACTATTGAGGTCAGACTATATAGTGTTTAAAAATGTCAACAGTTCTCTATGTTTCTAAGAGACCCAGTTATAATAGGGACTGAAAACAATATTTCCAACTTTATGTAATGGACTTGTGAGTTCCTTGGGTCATGATAATGATAAAAACCTGATGCAAGTGTCCTCAAGGAAATTAAAGTCTAATTGACAGGGAGAAAAAAAATAAATCTCTTTATAAACTGAGAAAGAAATGAATGAAATGCTACTGTAGAAGATAAATGTTAAGGGTAAGCTGGGATGAAGTGAGAAAGTGACATGAACATATATACACTACCAAATGTAAAATAGATACCTAGTGGGAAGCAGCCACATAACACAGGGAGATGAGCTTGGTGGTTTGTGACCACCTAGAGGGGTGGGATAGGGAGGGTGGGAGGGGGAGCAGGAGGGAGGAGATATGGGGATATATGTATATGTATAGGTGATTAACTTTGTTATAAAGCAGAAACTAACACACCATTGTAAGGCAATTATACTCCAATAAAGATGTAAAAACACAAATAAATTAAATAAATAAATAAAAAGTGTACATTTCTTGTTTTGGTAATTAGGGTAAGACTTTTTCTCCCGTTGCGGAGCACAGGCTCTGGACAAACAGGCTCAGCGGCCATGGCTCACAGGCCTAGCTGCTTCGTGGCATGTGGGATCTTCCCAGACGGGGGCACAAACCCGTGTCCCCTGCATCGGCAGGTGGACTCTCAACCACTGTGCCACCAGGGAAGCCCAAGGGTAGGACTCTTAAAGGAAGTAATATTTAGACTAAGCCTGATAGAAAATAAAGAATCAGCAAGAGGAAGAGCATGACAAGCAGAAGGCAAAGGAGGTGCAAAATCTCTAGGTGAAAGAAACTTGATGCATTCAATAAATGAAAATGGACCAATGAGGCTGTATCATTATTAGCAAAGAAGATAATAATTGCCAATAATCAGTAAGCATGATCAATGGAAATGGATTAACTAATAAAGTAAAACATATTTTAAGACAGAGTTTTAAATTACAGCTATTCATAAGAAACAAACTTAAAACTTAAGGACATACCTATTTTTTTAATGATGTTAAACAGGTACCAGGGAATATTATCCGAAACAAATCTGCTATAGTATATCAATGAATCAGGGACACAATAAAACCAGAAAAGAAACAACCCAAAAGCTCAACAGCAAACAATAATAGTTTTTTTGTTTTGTTTTGTTTTGTTTTGTTTTTAGCTTAAGAGTCTATATGTGAGCTAGGGGTCAGCTGATCAGCTCTCTTGATCTCTGATGGACTCCCTATACAGCTGAGAGTTGACAGTTCTTGACTGGACATAGCTGTTGAAACTTGGCTCCAATCTAAAATTCTCGGGCCTCCCTGGTGGCGCAAGTGGTTGAGAGTCCGCCTGCCGATGCAGGGATACGGGTTCGTGCCCCGGTCTGGGAGGATCCCATATGCCGCGGAGCGGCTGGGCCCGTGAGCCATGGCCGCTGAGCCTGCGCGTCCGGAGCCTGCGCGTCCGGAGCCTGTGCTCCGCAACGGGGGAGGCCACAACAGTGAGAGGCCCGCATACCACAAAAAAAAATAAATAAATAAATAAATAAAATTCTCTCATCTCCCTTTTGGACTCATCCTTTCAAGCTCAATTATGCAAATCCTTTTCAAACTTCAGCTTGCATTATGTCTGCTAACATCTCATTGGGCAAATCATATCCCATGGACTAAGGAGTGTACTGTGACCACAATGGGAGAACAGTGCATAGGAAATGGCATGGATATTTGATCCAATTATGATGAAAAGAGTGAAGAATTGGAGGGATAATCCAATCTACCACAAAACATATATTAATATCTAACAAAACATGCTTTATAGGAAAGGCTTTAGTAGACGTAATACTACTGATTCATAACAGGTTAAGTTCACAGGGAAGGTAGCATGACTCTAAAATAACTTTCCCAAATAACATACATGTTTATAATATTAAA